>NC_137894.1:66296032-67521050 GCF_963455335.1 Martes martes
AAGCTTCCCTGGCACCTCACAAAGCTGGCCCATAAAAGAAACGAAGGATAGCTCAGCCTTTGAGGGTGTTCTCCAAGATAAGGGCAGGCATCATTTCAGAAAAGTCAAAAAGGTGTTAACAATGTAGGAAGAAGAGGCCTTTGTAAGACTGAATGAAGGTGGACTAGGATGGAAAAAGCACTGCTAAAATTATTTGAAAAGCTTTCCTTCTCTGCTGAGTGGCCCACTCAGAGAACACTTGAGCTTGTAACAAACCACAGGAAGGACCTACTGACCACAGGTCATAGGCACAGCTCCCCTCTGCCCCAAGGGCCAAGACTTCTGGGAAAAAAGAAGTTCTTCTCAAATCTTCAGCTTCTTCACTGGAAGCTACCATTGCTCAATAATTCTGAAAGCCAAAACAACCCCACTGCCTCCCCAGCTCAAGCACAGTTCCCATCTGACCCCTCCATCTGCACTGATCTTTCTTTTTCCGGAACTGTTTCAGCCCTCATAGTTCACCACTCACTAATACACAATTAAAAATGGCCTTATTCGTCATCTCAGATCCTTTTTGGGAATAAGTTGAGATATTGTTTCATGTTGTCTGTTGTTTCATATGTGCTAATCTTCTTTCTTCAGATTAGTAACTCTTCGAGGGCAGAACAAATACCTTACAAATCTCCAAAGCTGGTGGGGATCTTATTTTCTAAATTAAAATTTAGCTCATTATGGGTCTACAAGTAGCTGTTCATGTATGAGAACAATCAGACACAATATTCTTCTTTTTTTTTTTTTCAGATAGAATATTTTAAATTCGAGATGTCTCTGGACATCCATGTGGCCACTATTGTCATGTTTCCTGGGGTTGTATTCTCACATTGAAGCCAGTACATTGCTGGGACCTGCAATGGTCTAGTGGGGGATGTGAACCATCTAAAATATATCTTTCAGGGAACTTCTAGTTTCTGGTCCACATGTAAGGAGCTTAGCAGTCACCATTCCATCCTAACAACAAATAACAACTCTTCTTAAATCTATAAGAGAGAGGAGGACATAGGACAAAGCACTGCCCAAGGCTGGAGAGACAGGTGAACACAGGAGTCATGGCATACCAGAACAGAGACTCAGGAGCAGAGACTGTTTGGGAAGTTGTACCAGGTTAGGAAAATCTGAAATGTAATTGATGAATGGCTGGGGATAGAGTGTAGACAAGCCTGAAAGCTAAACATTTTAAAGAGACCCAGTCTTCTGTGAGTTTTACTTCTAGAAGCCTAATCAGGTTCTCACAGTAAATTACAGAGAAAATTCCCCTCCTGCTTCTGGCAGGGCTAGGAGAAAAGGAACTATTTTGAAATATGATAGAGCACTCTGTTCTTCTTACCAAGGTCTGCTCTCAGGAGAAACTAACTAGAACTTAACCTGCTGGGATATTACCAGAGTTTAACTCATCTAGGGGAAGGAAAATACCCAACTCTGTCTCACTCTAGCCTTTCATGTGGAAGAAGGGGAATAATCAACTGTGGTCTACCCTAGCCATCTTGTCCCACCTAAAGGGGGAGGAAAAAAAAACAAAAAACAAACCTTAGAAAGAGTTGTGATATTCATAGTCCAAGAGCTCATTAAAAAAATTACACCTAATCATAGGACTACAGACCACTTCCTCTCTCCCCACACCTGACAGCCACATTACTATAAGTCCTTTTCCCTGGCACATCATGCCTGATTATCAAGAGAAAATCACAAGGCATGCTAAAAGGAAAAAACAACAACAACAACAACACAATTTGAAGAGACAGAGCAAACACTGCAACCAGACATGGCAAGAAAGTTGGAATTATAAGACTGGAAATTTAAGACAGCTCTGAGTAACATGCTAAGAGCTTTAATGGGCAAAGTAGGCAGTGTGCAAGAACAGATAGGCAATGTAAGTGAGAAATGCTGGAGATCAAAAACACTGTAACGGACATGAAGAATGGCTTTGATGAGCTTATTAGTAAAATAGACATAGCTGAGGAAAGAATTTCTGAACTCAAGGATGTATCGATAGAAACCACCAGAACGAAAAAGCAGAGAGAACAAAGACTGAAAAAACAAAACCAAAACAGAATAGTTCTGGAAGCTGAGAAGTCCAAAATCAAGGCCCCAGCATGGTCAGCTTCTGATAAAAATGCTCTTCCTATTTCACAGCCAATAACTTCTTGCTGTGTCCCCACACGGTGGAAAGGGCAGGGCATCTCTGCGGGTTTCACTTACAAGAATACCAGTCCTATTCATGAAGATTCCACCCTCATGACCTAAACACCGTCCAAATGTCCCACCTCCAATGCCATCATCTTTGGGGGTTATGAATTCAACATATGAATTTGGAAGGGACACAAACATTCAGATCCCAAGAGAGATTAAGAAGGAAGGGAAAAGGGAGGACACTAATGACTGATAACAGAAATGAAGAAGACATCACTACAGATTTTGTGGACGTTAAAAGGATAATAGAGGAATACTATGAACAACTCTATGCCCACAGAATGTGATAACAAATTTGACAACCTTGATGAAATATGCCAATTCTCTGAAAGACAATCGCCAAATTCACACAAGAAGAAAGAGAACATTCGAGTAGTTCTTATATCTATTAAGGAACTAAATAAATAATGAATAACCTTCCAGAATAAAAAGCACCAGGCCAAATGGGTTCACAGGGAAATTTAACCAAATGTTTAAGAGATAAATTCTACTCATTTTTTGTAATCTTTTTCAGAAGGTAAAAGGAGAAAGAATACTTCCTAACCCATTCTATGAGGCCAGCCTTACTCAAATACCAAAACAGACAAAGACATTACATAAAAAGAAAACTACAGACCAATGAACATAGATGAAAAATCCTCAACAAAATATTAGCAAATTGAATCCACAGTGTATAAAAAGAATTATAGTGCACAACCAAGTGGGATTTATCCCAGGTATGCAAAACTGATTCAATGGTCAGAAATCAATTAATGTAATTCATCATATCAACAAGCTCTAAAAGAAAAATCACATGATCATGTAAATTGATGCCAAAAAAAGCATTTGACAAAATCCAACACTAATTCATGATAAAAACTCTCAGTAAGCTAGGAATAGTTTATTTCTACAGCATAACAAAGATTATCTATAAAAAACCTACAGCCCACGACATATTTAATGGTAAGAGAGTGAAAGCTTTCCTGGTAAGATCAGGAAAAAGGTAAGATCAGGAACAACATCATACTGAAAATTCTTGCTAATGCCATAAGACTACAACTATCATTGTTCACAGAGGACACGAATGTCTATGTAGAAATTTCAAATATTTGATTAAAATCTCCTGAAGCTAAAAAGCAACTGTGGCAAGTATACAGGGTTAATATGTAAAAATCATACATTTTCCTACATATCCACAATGAACAAGTAAACTTTGAAATTCAAAACACAATGCTATTTATATCAGCACCTCAAAAATTAAGTACTTCGGTGTAACTCTAACAAAATATGTATAAGATCTATATGAGGGAAGCTATAAAACTCTGATGAACAAAATTAAAGAAGAACTAAGTAAATGAAGAGATAGTTTATGTTCGTTATTAGGAAGACTCAATATTGTCAAGTTGTCTGTTCTCCCCAATCTGATCTACAGAGTCAGTGAAATCTCAATTAATATCTTAGTGAGTTATTTTGTGGATATTGACAAACTGATGCTAAAGTTTACTCAAAGAAGCAAAGACCCAGAATAGCCAACATGATGTTGAAGAGCCAAGTTGGAGGATTGACACTACTTGACTTTAAGTCTTACTAAAAATCAAGAGTAATCAAGACAGTGTGGTATTGGTATGGGAATAGGCAAATAGATCAACAGAGTAATAAAAACTTCAGAAATAAACTACCTAAATATAATCAATTAATCTTTGACAAAACAACAAAGCAGACACAAAGAAGACAAGACAGTCTTTTCAACAAATGGTAGGGGAACAACTGTTCATACGCATGCCAAAAAAAAAAAAAATTAATCTGGACACAGAATTAACTCTTCACAAAAATGAACACAAATGATCATAGACCTGAATGTAAAATGCAAAACTACAAGACTCCTAGAAGATAATAACATAGGAGAAAACCTAAATGACTTTGGGCAATGACTTTTTAGATATAACACCAACCACACTATCCATCAGGAAAAATGATAAGCTGGACTTCATTAAACTTCTCTACAAAAGACACTGTCAAGGGGCGCCTGGGTGGCTCAGTGGGTTAAAGCCTCTGCCTTTGGCTCAGGTCATGATCTCAGCGTCCTGGGATCGAGCCCCGCATCAGGCTATCTGCTCAGCAGGGAGCCTGCTTCCTCCTCTCTCTCTGCCTGCCTCTCTGCCTACTTGTGTTCTCTGTCTGTCAAATAAATAAATAAAATCTTCAAAAAAAAAAAAAAAGACACTGTCAAGAAAGTGAAGACTTAAACACGGAGTATGAGAAAAGGTTTGCAAAAGACATATCTGATAAAGGATGGCTGCCTAAAATCTACAAAGAACTTTTAAAGCTCAACAATAAGAAAATGAGCAACCCAATTTAAAAATGGGCCAGGGGTACCTGGGTGGCTCAGTGGGTTGAGCCTCTGCCTTCAGCTCGGGTCATGATCTCGGGGTCCTGGGATAGAGTCCGGCATCGTGTTCTCTGCTCAGCATGCTTCCCCCTCTCTCTCTGCTTGCCTCTCTGCCTACTTGTGATCTTTGTCAAATAAATAAATAAAATCTTTTTTAAAAAAATAAATATAAAATAAAATAAAAATGGGCCAAACACTTTAACAGATAACTCATCAAAGAAGAGATACACATAATGTTCCACATCATATGTTTTCAGGAAAATGCAAATTAAAACAACGATGAGCTATCACTACACATCCATTAGAATGGCCAAATGCTAGTGAAGATGTGGAGCAACAGGAGTTCTCATTCATTGCTGGTGAGAATGTAAAATGGTACAGCCACTTTGGAAGACAGTCTAGTTGATTCTTACAAAACTACATATACTTTTATTATAGGGTCTTAGTATTTATGTAAAGGAGTTGAAAATTTATGTCCACACAAAAACCTACAAACAAAGGTTTAGAGCAACTTTTTTCATAATTGCCAAATTTGGAAATAACCAAGATGTCCTTCAGCAGGTGAATGGTACAGCGGTACACGCAAACAATGGAGTACCATTCAACACTAGAAAGAAATGAGCTATCAAGCCATGAAAAGACATGGAGCAAACTTAAGTGCCTTAACTTAAGTGAAAGAAGCCGATCTGAAAGTTACTCCACACTCTGGAAAAAGCAAAACTATGGAGACAGTTAAAGATCAGTGGTTGGTGGGGAGGGGGAGGAATGAATAGGCAGAACACAAATGATATTTAAGGCAGTGAAACTACTCTGTAGGAAAGCATTATGATAAATACATGTCATTCTACATGTATTAAAAATCTACAACACCAAGAGTGAAACCAAAGGTAAAGTATGGACTCTGGGTGTTAAGGGTGTGTCCTTGTAGATTAGTCAGTTGTAACAAACATACTACCTCCGTGGGTGATGTTAATAACACGGGAGACGACGCATGTGTAGGAGCAGGGGTATATGGGAAATCTCCTAGCTTCCTCTTAATTTTGCTGTGAATCAGAAACTGCTTTAAAAAAAAAAAAAAAGAGGGGCGCCTGGGTGGCTCAGTGGGTTAAAGCCTCTGCCTTCGGCTCAGGTCATGATCTCAGGGTCCTGGGATCGAGCCCCGCATTGGGCTCTCTGCTCAGCGGGGAGCCTGCTTCCCTTCCTCTCTCTCTCTCTGCCTGCCTCTCTGCCTACTTGTGATCTCTGTCAAATAAATAAAATATTAAAAAAAAAAAAGAAAGAAAGAAAGACTTCTAAATAAGGAAAAACAAAAACAAAACACCTTCCAGGAGCATTGGTTTTATTCTATGGTAAATAATCAAAACATTATTGATGTATGAATACAAACAGATATTTTAAGAAGCAGAATATTCACACTATTTCCCGAGCTAAAGCTGGATTTGGTTGAAATTTGGTATTTGCCAAAGGCCTCTCGGGCTCCACAAACACCCTCCCCCCATGCCCGCACCAAGATTTTCCTGGAGTCCACACTCCTTTACTCTTGGTAATTCTCTGTTCATGTTGGAGAAGCTTTACTCTTCCATTCCTTCTGGCAGGAGGGTAGAGAGTAAAGGCTTGGTAATTATTTATGACAAATTGACTCACTGTTTTTCAAATTTCAGAACAGCTACAGGTAGTAATGGCTTTTCTGGTATCAGAGACATCCTACTAGAGAAATGTTCTACTTGGCTACCTTACGATGCTTCCCTCGTCAGTGAGATGGTTTTTAAGAATGAGGACATGATTCAAGGAAAGAAGGACTCTTGGAGGGTTGGAACAAGAGGAATGACAAGGCACATTAGGATAAAAAAGCAAGGGCAGAGCACAGCTCGGAGAGACTAGCCTCCAAAGAAGCAAACACACTCAAGCAAAGGAAGGAGCAAGTCCTGTTTTCCCTCCAAACTCAAATCTCCAAGAAACAAGCGGTTGGTTTTTGTTTTCTTTGGGCTTTGTTTTTGTTTTTGCTTTTGTGCCTCAGAAAGGACCAGAAAAATACAGTGGCTCAGGTGAAACCTTTATGTCAGTGGGAAAGACAAAACCCAAATTAACCACCTTGGCAGTGTTCCCCTCAGCAACTCCCAACCACAGAGCAGGCACTCTCTCTTGTTTCAAGAAATTCCAGCCAAACACAAAATCACTTAGCCAAATTTGCCGAGTGGAATTTGAGTTTACACAGTTTTTTTTTAAAACCTCATTATTTAAAAATTTGCAAGTTACCACAACTTCCCCCATAAAATTAGGCCCCATGACTTGCACTAATAGGGGCTTTGTTTCAGTTGTGGTGTGAAGGGACTTGTTGATGGCACCTATTTGCACAACATAGCCCTGAGCTCCCGACATTGTCCTTAAGTAGGATTACAATGTCTTGGGAAAGGGGTGTAGCCCATCCAGGTTCAAGAATGGCAAGGATGTCCAGTGGACCTGGGTTCTCAGAGCTGGCATCCTGGATGTGTCAGTCCTCCTGATCCTTACAGAATTCACCCAGATTGTCAACTTGCCCAGCCAAAATTGGTCCTCTAAGGAATAATCCTGCCCAGCCTTGATCTCAGAGACAGGTGGCTGTGGGCTGTGAACAGGCAGTGCAGTAGTCTAAGAAACACAGGTTAGGATGGGGGTGGGCAGAGAAGACAGTAGCCAACCCAGTCTGTGCTCTACTTGCACCCCTGGGTATTGAATAGTTACGCCCTGGGAAGATTTTAGGGATCACCTCGTCCCTGACTCTTCATACAGAAGTAAAAGGTGAATCCCAAAGAGGTTGAATGACATACTAAAGACTGGACAACATGGTACTTGTGGGGGGTAGGGGTAGAATTAACTTCATTTTTGCTTTTGGAGAGAAATGTTCTCAATATGCCAGACACTTTTCTAGATGCTTTGCATAATTTATCTTTTTAAACGTCACAAAATTGTTTGGTAGGGATTCTCATCGCTTTTATTTTTTAAAACATTTTTTAAAAGATTTTATTTATCTATTTGAGAGAGAGAAAGAGATAGCAAGAGAGAGCACGAGCAAAGGGGAAAAGGAGAAGCAGGCTCCCTGCTGAGCATGGAGCTGGATTCGGGGCTCGATCCCAGGACCCTGGGATCATGACCTGAGCTGAAGGCAGAGGCTTAACCCACTGAACCACCCAGGTGCCCCAATCTCATTATGGTTATGACCCTGTTTTATGAAGAAGGATACAGGTGCTGAGAGGTAAGTTAAATTTGAATCCACATCTGTCTACAATGCCCCTGCTTTTTCCCTAGGCACCAGATGCCCTTCGCAAACTCAGCAGCATCTATGACATCTTCCCCAGAATAAACATGAGGGCAGAGAGCTGGACTCCTGCTGCTGTGTGGGTAGTGGTGAAGGGGTAGGATGCCATTCCTAGCGCTGCAAGTTGCACCTAAGAATATGTTAATGGGTAAAAACAATATAAATTGATGTTTAAGTTTCCACCATGGTGACCAGAACCTTCATGTGTTAAATAAATAACTTTCTCAGCCTTGTTGAATGTGAAGACATATTCTGAACTCTTGATAACCAAATACTCTTATATGCCTACTGGAGATGTTATAAAAAGGCAGACAGAGATTCAGTAGACCAGCAAGGAGTTCAGAGATTCTGCATTTCTACAAGTTCCCAGGTGTTGCTGATGCTGCCAGTCCATGGACCACACGGGGAGTAGCAAGACTTCAGACCAAATCCAATTCAAGAATAGAGGACTCTAAACTGGAAGACTAATTAAGCTGGAGTGCTTTTTTTGGTTTTGCTTTTAATGGGGCCGATCCCTAAACAGGTTAGTCTTCTATTTGGAAATTTCTCTAGCTTGCAGTGCAATGAGCCATGGCCCACAACTGATATTCCATCTTCTTCCGTTAAACTTCTCCATGTAAACTCTGCGACAACATTAACTTCCAAAGCTCAATGAGCAAATTCCATTCCTGTGCTTTCAGGTGTACGTGTGCCAGCTGGTGGCAGTCCTTCTTCTCTTTCCAGAAAGCAAACTAAAGTTTAACAAGTTCCATGACTAAAGTCCCTGGATGAGCAGTGCATCCTCCTTTAGAAGCTTCCCCCTTCTTCTCCTACAGAATGAGGGCTTTTCAACCCCACCTTCTCAATGAACCCTGCAGTTGAACATGCCCCAGCAACCACCCGTTCTCCTTTTAATTTGTGTCTTCTTTTCGCATTTGACCTGTAAGATCCTTTCACTGACTCCTCTTTTCTTGTTGTTGATCTTGTCTTCCCAACCAAACCCCATGCTCCTTGAGGGCAGAGGCTCTAATGTTGCTTTGCCTCTTCTCTCAAAGCCTAGCCCAGCATTTTACTCAAATAACGGGCTAAATATTTATCTCTTAATTCCCTGACAGTTTTTTTTTTCCTATTGTGTGAGACTATAATTTCCCTAGGGTCTGCAAAGAGTGTGTGTGAGGATCAGAGGGTGGAATCTTCAATTATTACTGGATCGATAAATCAACTTCTTACCTACAATAGAGATGGGCTTGTATAAACTCACACTAGAATTCCTATCAATAGTATGCAAGGACCATGTGAGATGATGCATGTGAAAGCATTTGATAAAGTATAAAGCCCTCTGCAAAGGCAAGGTATTAACCTGTTCTTATTTTTGAGGGCCATATGTTTCTACCAGAAATGAACAAGCTGGATCACCAAGAAATGATAGACAGACTTTGACTATACCTCAAACCCACTCCATCTGAAAAGGGCTTTTTTTTTTTTTTTCATTCACTCATCCCTGAATTATAAGTCAGTAAACTAAGACTCTCTCCTGGGCCAGGAAATGGAGGAAAGAGGAAAATGTGGGGCTGGAGGTGCAAACTGAATACTCATATCACATGGCAAGTCCCACTTCCTGAAGTGCAGGGGTCGTCAGGTAAAATGTAATATGGTCAGGGGAGCTACTTCCTGGACTGAGTGAGCCAGTGAGAATGGATGTCTTCTCAGCAGGACGGCATAATAGCATCCATGCGTGTGTCTGAATGTACACAGACGTTCCATATGCCCAATTCTTTTACCTTATTGACTAAGTCAGGTTATCTCTCTCTCTGCCTGCTTGACATTCTTCTCTTGCCCCTACTTCCCTTCTCACTACAGATTCCTCATCATCAATGACTTGGAGTGATCCAGGGCCCTGAATCCTATGCATCCTTTTGGAATATCAGCTGCTTCTCCCACTTTACCTCCCTTTGAAGATCCATATCCCAGATATACTTCCTGTTTGGTTCCATCTGGCTGTTATGATCAATACACGCCCTCGGATGCCTTAAATGGACATCCTGTGTCCTGCCAGGCCTTCTCCACTCCTAGCATTCCCTCGCTCAGAGAATGGTACCACCAGCCACTCAGAAGACTGAGTATGACCAAGACAGGACAAAGCTGATGGCCCTTCAAAGTAGCATTTGTTAAAAGATGATTGGACATTTTGGAGGAGTCCATCAGAGCCGCCTGTGGGAAGAGTGCGGGAAGGCCTCTTGGGGCGGTACTCCCCACTCCCTACTGTCCTGAGAACTTCAGCTCTGGCCTCACACCTTCAAGTCACAGTTAAGCAGACCCACTCTATTGCGATGACCAACTCATCCCAGGTTACCTAGGACTTCCTTGATTTTTATCACTGAATATCCGGTGTCCTGAGAAAACCCCATAGTTCCAGGCAAATCTGGATGGTGGATCCCTCTGAGTGTCCTAAGAAGGCAGTTTGGAGAGTATCTGAGCTTACATGCTGTGTTAGCTTCCTAGGGCTCCTAGAACAAATACCACCAACTGAAGGACTGAAAATAACACAAAACTATTCTCGCAGTTCTGGAGGCTGCACGTCCAAAACCAAGATGTCGCCAGCAAGATTGATTCCTTCCGGGGGCAGTGAGGAGGACTGTGCCAGGCCTCTGGCCTCACTCCCAGTGGTTTGCTGGCAGTCTTTGGTGTTCTTTGGTTTACAGAGACATCGCTCTGACCTTTCTGCCCTCATCTTCATGTGGCATTGTCCCCGTGCATGGGTCTGTGTCCGAATTTCCCCTTTGTGAAATTATACTGGGTTAGGGGCTCACCACACTCCAGTATGACCTCATCTTACCTTAATTAATCACATCTGCAGTGATCCTATTTCCAAATAAGTTCACATTCCAAGTGAAGCTCTGGGGATTAGGGGATCTATATACAAAGGGGGGGGCGGTGCATAATTCAACCCATAACACTCGATGCTGGTTCCTGGGCACCTCTGCCTCCCAGCCCCACTTCATCCACATCATATAGCACATGGAGGTTACGTACCATTGACTCTAGTCAGGAATATCTCTAAAGGAAACTGGTCAATATGATTTTTACCATTTCATTTCATTTTCTGTGTTGTTTTACCAAATTTTCTAGACTGGCTTCTAGGCAGCTGACAAATCAGGCCCCAGGCTTTGCCTGGGAGTCTCCTAGACTCTCCCACTCATCCTACCATGCTTTGATTTTTATCTCTTAAATATCTCTCAAGTTAGTTTCTACAACCAGTGTCTCTACTCCAACTCTCATCACATCTAGCATTGATCAAAATAGTCTGATTTACTTTTCTCTATTTCTGGTCCAGTGGTCCCCTGCTAGCTTCCCTGCATCATGCTGCTAGAAGCTAGCAGCATGGATGCTAGAAGCATCCATCTATGATGCACAAACAAGGCACTCCCACACGTAAAGCCTGTACTGGCTCCCCAGAGTTCAAATGCCTGGTGATACCTGGGCTCTGTGTGCCCTGACTCCTGCCTGCCTTCTCAGACTCACTCATCCCTACCCTGCCCAGGAACACTCAAGTCTGCAGCTTACCGGGGCTACATTATTGTCTCCTGTTCCTGCCTTTTGTATGCACTCTTTCCTCTGCCCTCAAGGCCCTTCTCCCCATGGGGTCCAATGTACTTTCCCACTTATCCTTTAAACTCAGCTCAGATATGCCTTCTTCTGGGAAACTGCCCCTAATCCTGCAGAATGATTTATGCTATTCCCATAGAACTTCTCACTGTATGACCACAAATCAATATATTTCTCATCTATCTCCTCCTCTTGGCCATAGGACAAGAAGTTCATGAACTATCAAACTGTGTACCAAAATTGCACTCTGTACCCCTTCTCCCCTCATTATTAGATGTGTACTTCGAAACAAGCTATTTAACCTTTTCAAGCCAAGGGGGGGTTCTACTGAAATGTATAGATAATGAAAGTACCCACTCATGATGTTATTAATATGAAAGGAGGTAACCAATGTAGAAAGCTTAGCACAGTGCCTGACACGTGACATCAATTCTCAAAAACCATCGTTGTTGTTACCATGTTGTTTTTGTTGTTGATTTCAGAAACACCATTATCCCAGATGAGAAATGTGCGCTTGAGGTTTGCACTGCCTGGGAGTGAACTGTGGGTCCCATTGCTTAATTAGCCATGTGTCCTCATGTATGGATCTCTATTTCTTCATCTGAAGATGCAGATAATAGCAATTACCTCATAGATAAGAACAAGACACTCTATTTTTGAAGCATTCAGGACAGAACTTGGCACATATTAAGCGTTCAGTAAATACTGGTCTCTAATACAACAGGCTTTCATCTAATTCCCAAAGGGTGGCATGACTGCAGAAGAGATTGGGAATCCACACTCTAGCCTGTGAACTCCTTGAGGGAGGATCTTATAGTAATCATTCTATTCTAATTATACAGTACAGCACTGAGCTTGCAGTAGATGCTTGATAATTTTTATAATGAATGGATGAATTGTGAATTGAGCAAAAACACCAAGTTAAATAATGTTACTTTTCAAGAGGTCACAGCTGAGCAACTTCATCCCAGAGAACACTGCTGGGAATCAGGAAATGGGAAAGTAGATGCTCCAAGACAGCACATAAAAGCTCATACACTCTATTCAGAGCAATCGTAACATGTGAGAGCTGGACCGGACCTTAGCAATGATCTATTACAGCTCTCTTACTCTGGAGGTGAGGGAAGCGAGCTGACTCTTAGAACTGATTTCCTCCCCCTTTAGAAATACTTCCAAGAAACTTTATTTTCTGGCTTCCTGGCCAAGGCCCATAAAGGAGAGCAAATTTGGAGAGGAGAAGAGAGAGCCAGAACTATGTATGCCTGTGATAAGTACTGGGAAGTGAGAGCTTTGCTGAAGACAGGAAAAATATACAGAAAGTAGATGCAAAAACTGAAAAATCAGTAGAGCCTGCAACAATGGTGGGAGGGGGTGAGGTGGGGGTGAATTTGCCTCCTCTTCAATAGACCCCCTGGACCTGACACTGAACCAGTCCCAACCGTGGAACACACTGCGTGATGCTTCACAAAAGCAAGGTTTGCAAGAAATTGAACATTTTTAGTTCACGATCATTTCTATTGAGGACCCCCCATAAGCAGATCAGGAATTCAAACCTCAAGCTTTCATAGCACCCCTCCATTCCACTCTGAGGTTATGTCAAAGGGCCCAGGAAATGTCAATAATGTCAAGACACTGGGGAAGTGGCCCCTGAGTCACCTGCACACACAGGTGAGATCTCTGTTGCTATCAGCACACCTGTTCTCACTCTAGCTTTGGTTCACTGCTTCTTTTGCTCTAATCCTGGAGAATAAAGATCTTCCTACAAAGCTGTGCCTGGCCCTTCTCCTTGGAGGCACCACTCAAGCATTCCTTTCTAGGCCCAGATGTCTGTGCTTTGTCTCCACCCATCCCCTTTCTTCTCCTCCCTTCCTCGCCTTCTCTCCTTCTCTCTGCGTCTTCTCTGTTCTTCCCGTTTCTACTCCTTCTGTTCAGGGGTACATTTATTCTCAGTCTGGGGGATTATCCTTCTCCTCTGTTTCTATGCCCCAAATCCTCTTTCTTTCAGCCCTCCTGCAAACGCTCTATGTTGTTCCAAGAGCCTGGGCCTCTGGAGCACCAAAGTCAGATGGATGTGCAGGCTACTTCCGCCTTCCACCCTGTTATAGTCCTTTTCTGAGACAGTGAACCAAAGAAGGCTGACCCTGCTTGGATGGAGGAAAGCAAAAAAGATAAATGCAGAGAAGAACTAACATAGCAAATATCTCAAAATGGTACCCCACCTTATAAGTAATATATTCCAGAAACATCGTTGGCCAAATGGGATTCAAAATCCCAAATGGGATCAGTCGTCCAGAAAATTCATAGCCGCACCACAGCTCGTTCTCTTATATGCTAAGTAAATAAATACCATGTTACTGTATGTTTATACTAGCATTAAGCAGCATACCCCAAAACTTTTTGCATTGAATGCTTAATGCTCTAATTTTCAGCCATATAGAAAAGTTCTTTAGTCATATGAATTTTTAAAACGTCATCCTTCTTCTTCTTTTTTTTTTTTTTTAAGTCATCCTTCTTGGGGGGAGACAAGATGGCGGAGAAGTAGGAGGAGGCGCCTTTTCAACCTGCACCCTAAAGTGAGCTGATTACCTACCAAAGAACTCCGATCACCCATGAAATCAGCCTGAGATCAGAATTATACACGTCTGGATCTCTACGGGGGCCAGAAGACGCCAGTGGGCAGGTAAAGTGGAGTGGGAACGTCGGACTGATATCGGAAGATAAACAAAAGGGGGAGGGAGCCACCAGAGGCGACCGACTGGAAAATAATACCCCAATACGAGAGTGCCCGGCATCTGGGGACCAGCATTAACTTGGAGTCTTGTTGAAAGCACTCAAAAGAGCAAAGACTCGAGCGGGGAAATTGTGGGAATCGGGGCGGATAGGGATAGGGGCTTAAGTCCCCAGACCCAGGGCAGCATCCCCTGCCGCTGAGCCGGAGAGTGCGGCGGAGAAACCTGGTCTTTGTCCCGGAGCCGCCAGTGCGCCCGAGAACGGGTGGAGTCCGACTCCCGTGAGGGGCTGGGAGCCACACCAGACGGCAGAACGCGCACCTTACTGGAGATGCGCGCGTGCCTCAACCTCCCCTGAGAGAGGTGCACGCCCAGCCTGGTGTTCTGGGACCCACGAGGCGATAGACCCACGCGGCGATAGAGCCGATAGAGCTGGAGGCGCCGCGCCCCAAACCATCCCCTGGGAGAGGTGCGCGCAAGCCCTGAGCTCTTAGCCCCAGCCAGCGGGAAAATCTCAGTGTGCGATTGCTGCTTGGAACCTCTCTGGCGGTCTGGAGCTGCCCAGACAGCCACAGCTGCCTTGGTTTTGCGTACAAGCAGGAGATCCTGCGTCCCCAGGGACCGTGACTCAGAACCTGCTCTGCCAGCGGCCCAGCGGCTGCAGCACCTGCAGGGGAGCAGACTGAGGCTTCTCTCTGAGAGGGAGGTTGGGGTGCAGTTTTCTTTCCTCTAAACCCCCAAAAACCATCAAAAGCTGTCAAGGCGAGAGAAAAGAAGTGAACAAACATAAAAACCTCCAGAGAACAAAAACCTGAAAAAAAACGTTTTTCTCAGAGCCCACCCCCTTGAGGGGGTCGGGAGGACTTAACTCAGGGAACATCATTGACTGAAAACCCACGTGGCAGCCCCCTCCCCCAGAAAACAAATCAGGAAAAAAAAAAAAAGACTACAAGAGAACAACCACCACTACTTCATAGATACAACTTTTATTTTTAATTCTCTCCCACTATTCTGGTTCATTTTTTTTCTTTTTTTATATAGATAATTTTTTAACCTATTTACCATCACAGTGAGATGTCCAGTACATCAAATTCCATGATAAACTTCTAACCTGAATTTTTTGATACATACACATGTGTTTTTCTTTTGCTTTTCTATTTTCTTAATTTTTAAAAAAATTTTTAATTTAGTTTAGTCCAGTTTATTCCTTTTTTATTTTTATTTTCTAATATTCATATAGAGTTAAACTTCAAGGTAATCCCCTTTCTCCAAGCAATGCTACCCCTATAGGTGAACCAATTTTTAATCCCCCTTTTTCTTAGGAAAGTTGAGTCCTTTAACAAAGATATCAAGATACATCCAGGAAGAATCAAAATAACCTTCCTCGCCCACACCGAGAATCTATAACCATGCTCCCATCTTTTTCTTCTGCCAGTGTCTCTGTGTATTTATGTTTGTCCGGATAGTATATAAATCTTATACTTGGGGTTCTTCTTGACGAGGCTCCTCCTTTTTTTTTGCTTATATATATATATATTTTCTCTCGTCATATACTTTTATCAGTCTTTTTGTTTGTCTGTTTTTGTTTGTATACGTCATAAACCTTACCCTGGGGCCCATTTGGGCTGAACCTTCACTTTTATCTTCCCTTTTTTTCCTGTCTCTCTCTCTCCCTCTTTTTTCTTTTTCTTTTCTTTTTTCTCTCATTTGGGTGGGGAATCCTGAGTGCTCAGAAGCGTTCCAGGGTGCACCTTGACTGCACCACGGTCAATACATCCAGCTACATCTGTCCAGTCATCTCTCACCAAAATGACTAGGAGGAGGAATCCCCAACAGAAGAAAAATACAGAGGATGGGCCTTCTGCAACAGAGCTAATGGCTATCAACATAGACAATATGTCAGAAAGAGAATTCAGGCTAACAATTATCCAGGCAATAGCTAGGTTGGAGAAAGCCATGGATGACCAAACAGAATTGATTAGGGCAGAATTGAAAGCGACCAGAGAGGAGGTTCATAATGTTAGGGCAGAGCTGAAGGCCACCAGGGATGAGGTTCACAACGCTCTCAATGAGTTCCAATCTAATCTAAATTCTCTAAAAGCTAGGGTAACTGAGACAGAAGATAGAATTAGTGATCTGGAGGACAAACAAATAGAGAGAAAGGATCAGGAGGAAGCCTGGAACAAACAGCTTAGAAGCCACAAAAACAGAATCAGGGAAATAAATGATGCCATGAAACGTTCCAACGTCAGAATTATTGGAATCCCTGAAGGGGAGGAGAAAGAAAGAAGTCTAGAAGATATAGTGGAACAAGTTTTTCATGAAAATTTTCCCAATCTTGCGAATGGAACAAGTGTTCATGTACTAGAAGTAGAAAGGTCCCCCCCCCAAGATTATAAATTCAAAAAAAACATCCAGGCACCTCATAGTAAAATTGAGGAATCATAATTGTAGATACAATCTCTTGAAAGCCGCTAGGACAAAGAAGCTCCTTACATACAGAGGAAAGCCCATCAGAATAACGTCAGACCTGTCCACAGAGACCTGGCAAGCCAGAAAGGGCTGGCAAGATATATTCAGGGCACTAAATGAGAAGAACATGCAGCCAAGAATACTTTATCTAGCAAGACTGACATTCAAAATGGATGGAGAGATAAAGAGTTTCCAAGACCGGCAAGGCTTGAAAGACTATGCAACCACCAAGCCGACACTGCAGGAAATATTAAGGGGGGTTCTATAAAAGAGGAAAAATCCTAAGAATAGCATTGAACAGAAATATAGAGACAATCGACAGAAAGAAAGACTTCAAAGATAACACAATGTCAATAAAAACGTATCTCTCAATAATCACTCTCAATGTGAATGGCCTAAATGCACCCATAAAACGACACAGGGTTGCAGATTGGATAAAACGACAGGACCCATCCATATGTTGTCTACAAGAGACCCATTTTGAACCTAAAGATACACCCAGACTGAAAGTGAAGGGATGGAGAAGCATCTTTCACGCCAATGGGCCTCAAAAGAAGGCCGGGGTAGCGATTCTCATATCAGATAAATTAGATTTTAAACTAAAGACAGTAGTCAGGGATACAGAAGGACACTACATCATTCTTAAAGGGACTATCCACCAAGATGATCTAACAATTGTAAATATCTATGCCCCCAATATGGGAGCAGCCAATTACATAAGAAAACTATTAATCAAGATAAAGAGTCATATTGATATGAATACATTAATAGTAGGAGATCTTAACACGCCTCTCTCAGAAATAGACAGATCATCGAAGCAGAAAATCAATAAAGAAATAAGAGCATTGAATGATACATTGGACCAGATGGACCTCATAGATATATACAGAACATTCCACCCTAAAACAACAGAATACTCATTCTTCTCAAGTGCACATGGAACCTTCTCCAGAATAGACCACATACTGGGTCACAAATCAGGGCTCAACCGATACCAAAAGACTGAGATTATTCCCTGCATATTCTCAGATCACAATGCTTTGAAACTGGAGCTCAATCACAAGGAAAAGTTCAGAAGGAACTCAAATACCTGGAAGCTAAAGACCACCTTGCTTAAGAATGCTTGGATCAACCAGGAGATCAAAGAAGAACTTAAACAATTTATGGAAACCAATGAGAACGAAGACACTTCACTCCAAAACCTATGGGATACAGCAAAGGCGGTCCTAAGGGGGAAATTCATAGCCATCCAAGCCTCCCTCAAAAACATTGAAAAATCCAGAATACACCAGCTGTCTCTACACCTTAAAGAACTGGAGAATCAACAACAAATCAAACCAACTCCACACGTAAGAAGGGAAATAATCAAGATTAGAGCAGAGATCAACGAGGTAGAAACCAGAGATACAGTAGAACGTATCAACGAAACTAGAAGCTGGTTTTTTGAAAGAATCAATAAGATCGATAAACCATTGGCCACACTAATCCAAAAGAAAAGAGAGAAAGCCCAAATTAATAAAATTAAGAATGAAAAGGGAGAGATCACAACTAACACCAAGGAAGTAGAAACAATCATCAGAAGTTATTATCAACAGTTATATGCCAATAAGCTAAGCAACCTAGATGAAATGGATGCATTCCTGGAAAACTATAAACTCCCAAAATTGAACCAGGAAGAAATTGACAACCTGAATAGACCGATATCTAGTAACGAGATTGAAGCAGTGATCAAAAACCTCCCAAAAAACAAGAGCCCAGGACCTGACGGATTCCCTGGGGAATTCTAAAGTCATCCTTCTTGGAGATTTAGGAACCATCTTTTTTTAAAAATTTTTTTATTTTTTTAATTAACGTATAATGTATTAATTAGCCCCAGGGGTACAGGTCTGTGAATCGCCAGGTTTACACACTTCACAACCCTCACCATAGCACATACCCTCCCCAATGTCCATAACCCCACACCCTCTCCCTCCCTCCTCCCCCCAGCAACCCTCAGTTTGTTTTGTGAGATTAGGAGTCTCTTATGGTTTGTCTCCCTCTTGATGAGATTTAGGAACCATCCTCACATGCTAAAGACTCTGGGAAACGAAACTTGATCCTGCATTAGCTGAATGTGGAAACCTGACTTGATTGATCTTCTGTGGAACAAGTATTACGTGGAACACACTGGGGGAAGACCTGACTGATATTTGTGCCTATGACCACTTCAAGATGAAGAAAGGCAGAAATTTTCCATGTGCATGTGCTAAGGACAGAAATGAGATTGGACAAGCCACCACTTCCAAAGAGGGGACAGATGAGCAACAACCCCTGGAGCAGGGAGCCCTAATTTTCACCCTCAGCCTGAAGGGTTCCATAGCCCAAGGCCGTACCTGCCAAAGCCACCTGATCCACTGTTTAGTGGGTGACACGGGGGCTACTGAGGAACAAAGAACAGGCCTTGGCTCCATGCTGCTCTCTCTCTACCCAGGATGATAGCTATTTGGATCTTCAAAGCCATTAGAGCACACACACTTTTGGATGCTCAAGAAATAAAAAAAGAAAATTGTTTCGGATGTTGGTGTCTCTGGCCCTCTTTCCAAACAGAACAAGCATTGCTTGGATTACCTCATCTTTCCTTTGTGCAGGGAGGACAAAACTCAAGCTAGACAAGAAATGATAGAATTGTTCTCTGAAAAGATGAAACTATGTAATAAGAGGTCAAGAAAGGTGCTAAAATACTCGGGCTGCTAAAATGGCGAGCTCATCAGAAAGTCGGAGGCACAGGTTCAGGAACTCGTGACTCACATTCCATATATCATCAAGTAGTTTCAGTTTGAGAGAGATTATTTGGACAATTCATAAGTGTTATCACTTGGCTAGGCACAAAGGGAATCATAAAGAGTAAAATTCCATTTATTGTTGTTGTTATTACTATTACTGTTATTAGAGGAGCCTTGTGGATATTAGAACATGTTTAGACTAGCCATTATGGGAAGTGCCCAGGAAAATCAATAGGACGTTGACATGGCCAGGACATGAACTGCAGCCAGGGTGGTTCCATGTCTTTTTCTAGCAAGCAGAGAATAGACAGAGAGCAGAGAAAGTGGGAATTCACCCCAGTCGGGGAGGGGAGGTCAGGTAGGCAAAGCAATGTGACAGACACAGAATTAAGATGACAAAACTCTAGAAAAGTGAAGAAAATAGCACTAAAGTTGTCAAATACAGAGTCCTAGCCAGGCAACAGGTCCAGAGAAGATAGGCAGGAACTAATGGGGCAATTATGGGCCCAGAGAGTAACCCTTATCAATTAATTAAGGCTAGAGTTAATGGCTTCCAAGCCATAGTATAGTCATTCTCTACTGGAAGTGTCTATTAAATTTGGCAATGAGAATCAGAGGCTATTTGGCCTAGAGTAAGTGTGAGACATTGTTCTAAGTAAAGGAATGGATCTAGAAATATGACATAATTATTCCAGACTTCCTTCCCTTCCTGCTCTGTTCCCTCCTTCTCAACACCATCCCAGATACCCAGGCAAACAAAGACCATTCGGGTCAGTGGAAGACACAGAAATGCTGAAGAACAAGTTTAGGGCCTGAAGGAGTAGAAAGAGGGCCAGTCAGGAAGGCTTTGTTAGGAAGGAGGGGAACATCAAGTTGGAGATCTCACTGTCACCTGAGTTCCATTTGACTGTCTTTTTAATGTCAATTTCTTACCAAAACAACAAACTGAGGGTTTTGGAGGGGAAGGGGGTCAGGGGTTGGATGAGCCTGATGATGGGTATTATGGAGGACACGTATTGCATGGAGCACTGGGTGTGGTGCATAAACAATGAATTTTGGAACACTGAAAAAATATAATGAAAAAAAAATCCACCTTAAAAAAAACCCAATAGTATTTCTTTATCATTTTATTTTGCATTCCTTTGATTGCTAGTAAAATTGAATGTTTAATTCATCTGTGAATTGTCTTCATATTTTTTTTCACCAATTTTCCAATGGGGAGCTTATAGTTTTTTATATTGATTTGGAAAAGCTCTTTATACTTTTATGATATCAGTCCCCTGCCATATTTATTGCAAGTTCCCCCAATTTGACGTTTACTATTTAATAGTGTTTACAGTCTATTCTAACAAACAGAATTCTTAAATTATTATGTAGTCAAACCTACTTTTTTCCTTCATATTTTTTTCCCATTGCTTTAGAAAGGCTTTTCTGGCCTGGAATAAGTAAACATTTATCTATATTCTTGTGTTTTAAAGATTTGGGGGTTTTGTTTTTACATTTAAGTATTATGTTAGACTAGAAATTATTTTGGCTTATGGAGTTACTAAGGGATAATTACATTATTTTCCAAATATCTAAATAATTTTGAATAATCTTTTTTTTTTCATCTTGTCTATAAGACACTGCTTTTTTAACTAAAGACTTTAGGAGTTAAGATATCTTAATACTCAAAAAATCCTAATGTGCAATTTCAGGTTCTGTGATTAGTGATGAATAAGCTTTCATTTTTTTGAAGGGGATAGGAAGAGATAAGTAGGGAAGATTTTCCAGCAACTCTCAGATCATCCCAAGAGAGCTCTAAATAAGCTTCCTTGGGTTTGACACTCACTCTATTATTATTCTTGCATTTAAGATCAAACATCATAAATATTTTTACCCTGCAGCTCCTCTTACATGGTCCCCTACCCCTCCCCAAACCTGCGCTCTTGACCCATTAAGGATTAAAGGAACTGATGATGAAACCGGGATGCTACTCTTGAGCCCCAGACTTACCTTTCCTTAATCTCTTTGCTCAATCCTTTACCCTTCCTTTGTTCCCTTGATTCCAGCCCCTGATGCCCTGCCTTCACCCAGAAGGAGGAGGTTCATTCGTTAATATTTGTCTTTCTAGGAACAGTAACTGAGGCTCAGATGAGGGAATGGGCAGAGGAAAGAAAAGCTGAGCCCATGGGTCAGGTAGCCAGGGTGTGGCTGCAAGATGACCTCATCAGGACAAGATGGCCCCCGCAGTCTTGTGGCTGCCAGCAGAGAACAAAGCAGAAGAGAAAGCTAGCTTCTCCCCAGTCATTTTCCTGGGTGGCAGCTATGATTTCTGAGAGCTGAACACATGTCAGACATCAACGATCAGAAGTAACTATTTAAAGCCTTGCCTTTCTTAGTGGCATAACTTAGTGATATAGAAAGGTTGAGGATTGGAGGGAAGGAAGAAAGAATAGCCTGAAGCCAATGCTGGACCCCTGAAGCTAAGACCATTCCTTAGTACCCAGAAGGGAGGCCATGTGTGTAGGGGCTCAGTTACCTCTCTGAGGTGGGAGCCTGCCCTGCCCTACCTCTCCCACATGGAGTAGGAACAGAGAACCATGCCTGGTTGGCTAGAGTTGCCATTCAGCCAAGACTCCTGGTTCCCCAAAGAAGAAAGACAGAACCAGACCACAGGCCAGAGAGTTCTGAGGATGGAGGCAAGGTGTGTGTGATGAGTGCATCTCAGATATTGACCCCCTGCGGGGAACACCTCTTCCAGCATTCAGGTGTTCGCCCATGCCCTCAGCTACACTTCCCAGTTCCGGTGTGTACACCTCCTTGGAAAGATGCCACAGTCCTACCTGAGAGGGGAACAAGAGTAGAATGAGGACTGGTAGACCTAAGTAGTACTCGTCCTTCCATCTTTTCTTACGTGGCAGCTTGGAAGCAGGACCATAGCAGAGGACATGTTTCCATGGCAACAGGGCCAGCACAGCAGGAGGGGCAGGTTCCAGGGAGGGGTCAGCTTTGGGGGATATTTGGGGGGGAATCGGAACAACTTCCATTCCTCCTATCCAGGTTTCTAAAGTTAAGCCGGTGGAAGCCCCAGTTAACATTTTAACTGAATGGCTTTCTATATTCACCAAGATCATCCTGAAAATCTGTAGAATCATCGAGTCAAAGCAACTTTTTACATTTACTTGTATGAGACTCCATACAATATGAAAAATCATATAAGATCCAAACTTTAGATCCAAACTTTAAGAAGCTGTGACAGGAGAACCAAGACATCAAGTCTTAAAGAGCTGAATGTAAGTTCTAAATGACAATGGGAAGTAGCAGTAGGAAAGTAATAACACAACAGGAAATGATTGTCAATGGACAGTAGAACAATAACTTACTGAGGGATTCATAATGAGGAAGTATGAATCTTGGAAGACTGTACAAAGTAGGCAGTATTTGAGGCAGGCTCAGGATGGGTAGGACCTGCTAGAGAGAATGGAAGAGAAGGGTCATTCCAGAAGAAAGATAAAGCATGGAGCAGAAAGCAGAATGCCTGCTCAGGGAACAGTTAGTTAATCTCTCTGGCTGAAGTCAGGAGTTCAGGGGGGCCTGAGTGAGTTTATTGCAATAGCTCCAGTGTCAGGGGATAGACATAAGATGACACAGATTTGATAGTAAGAAAGGGTGTAAACATGGTAATTAGAGTGGAGATGATCAGGACCATCAGGGAGAAGCAGGCACTAGGTCATCAAGTGATGGGACACCAAAGCAACTGAGTCAGTAAGCCTAGAAGAGAAATTTACCCAGTTTTGTAGCCAGGCTGCAGACCACCCCTGGGGATGAGAACAGCAACACGTTCATTCCAGAGCAAGCTGATTGGCATGTAGGAAGGAATTGCTTCTGACTATTCTGGGAGCCTAACTGGTGCTTAGTGAAGCCTAAATACCACTTTTGGTAATATTGCAAACACAAAGCATGTGACTTGTCTCTAAAGAAACAAAAAATATCCTGATGGATAATAAGATCCTATGTGCATGTAAGTATTACACATATGCCTAAGCTCTCCTAACTTCCATATGCACATGTATGTGTAATAGTGAGCTCCAAAAGCAACTTAGTCCCATTGTTTCTTGGATAACTACTCTTCTACTTTTTTGTCAGAAGCCATTTCAAGCATCTTTAAATGCATGAATCCACAGAATCCTACAAAAGATGAACCGTTTTCTTCATTCCTGTTAAGACTGTAATATGCCTGCTTTGTCTCCTCACCAACAGTGGCAGGAATCTCAAGTTGTATCCTGGTGCCATCTTCCCTTCTCTAGCCCACAGTGATCTATTTGGATACACAAGGATATGGAGTTCTTCCCAATCTCTTAGAGGTTGTTAGAAATGTAGAACCTTAAATTCCACCCTAGACTAACTGAATCAAAGTCTGTCACTTGAGACTCTAGGAGATTTGGGTGCATGTTACTATTTGAGAAGCATTTTCTCTGGAAGACAGGAACTTTATTTTGTATTTCACTTATATTTGCATTTATTTGTCATTACATGGAACCATGGCAGCCATGAAGTAGATTTAACACACTCTTGTTGAATTTAGTTGATGTGGTCCTAAATGGCCAACTGTTCTTACAAAGGAGAAGATAGCCTAACCATTTTATATGATTCAAACAACCACCCAGGGAGACATGCAAAACTTTTTCTTTCTCATTTTATAAATAAGAAAATGGAAGCCCAGAAGGGCTTCATAATTTCTTAAGTTCAAACAACTGAAGTTTAGAAAATACTTAGAAAAAAAAATTTTTTTAATTTAGAAAAAAGAATTGCAAAGGAAATTGAGTTAAGTTATAACTAAAGACAGATGGTGACTAGCAAAAAAAAAAAAAAGAAAAGAAAAGAAAAGAAAAAAGAAGAAAGAAAGAAAAAAGAAGAGGAAAATTTGGAAATGAATAGAAAAACATATTAACGTTTAAGAAAAATCTTACTCCAGTTTATCTTTTAATCTTAATTTCAAACTTTTGATCTCTTCGCATGCTGCTCACGCTCAAAAGAATGCTGAAGAGATAGTGCAGAATTTCCAAATAGTATCTTCGAGTAAATATTCTCCTGGGCCCTGGACTACACATGCAGACATTGATTGAACCCATGGTAGTACTAAATTATCTTTGGTCAAGTATTGACTAGAAAGATTTATAATGTGTGTTGGTGTTTCTAACTGCCTCATCCCAAAATAACCTTACCTAAAAAGTGAAGCATTCTTTACTCAAGGTATCTTTAAAGAAAGAAAAGGAACGCCTAAAATTTTTCTTATTTTGGTTTTCTCCAGGTTGAATGCAGACTATTTTCAAACTAAGAACATCTATTTGGTTTTTTTAACCTACTTTTTAAAAACACAGCACTGGAAATGCTGGTGGTATTTATTGGATAAAAATACAGTAAATTTCCCTGAAAGGTTGATAATAACTTTTTAGGAAAAAAAAAATATAATACTCCATTGCATTCTTTTAGACCCATGACAAGGAGCTGGAGACACAATAAAAAAGATTCTATTACGATTCAAACCATTAAAAGCATATTTATTTAATTTAAGACATAAATGATTTAATTATTCAAATAAAATTTAAAACTCCTAATGGGAGAAATAAAAGATGAGAGGAATAATTGGAGAGATATATATTGCTTCTTATTGGAAAAACCAAATACAGTAGTAATGACAATAATTCCTAAGCAAATATTTATAGATTTTATGCAAAAACCAAGATCCCAAATGAATACATTATAGACTCTGACAAACTCAGAGAGTAATTCATTTAGAAGAATAAACTATCAAGAATATCGAAGTGTTCTTTTAACCAAGATAATTATAATGGCTTGTTATACCAGATTTAAAACATGCTTAATAGTAACCATTATCCAGACAATTAGTTATTGGCTTAAAAATAAGAAAAGTTGACCAGTGGTTTGGAATAGTGATTCTAAACTAAGTACTTAATATCCAAAGAACCAAAGCAACAACTACATTATACCAATGACTTGTATTAGAGCTATTGTAAACCAAGACTTCAAAACTTTTTCACATATTTTATCTTACCCAAGTTATTCCCATTCTTTGTTTTATTAAAGATAACTTTCAAAATAAGGTAAAATCACGGTTCTTGTATAAATATAAAGTGGACATGTGTTAAGTGTTTTATTTAAACAATTATCCAGTGAGGGAACCAAGCTCAAAGGAGAATCCAAAGAATACATTTATAGACTGGGAATATTGAAATGAATTTGCAAATGGAGACAAGACTCACCAGTCCGCAGAATCAATTGACATTCCAGCAGACAAAACTTGTTTGCAAGTCTATAGACAAGAATTAAAAATTAAAAATTGGACAGCTCATAGAAGAAGAAATGCTTACGGCCAATAACCATATGAAAATATGCCCAACCTCATCGAAAGGGAAAATTTAGAATAAAACCACAACTGTTTTGCTCCCAGCAGATGGCAAAAATGCAGAAGTCTGGCAACAGCAAAGGCTAGAGAGAACATAGAGCGATCAGAATTCCTCTCCACTGCTGGAGGAGGGCAAACCACTCCGGTAGGAAAACGACCTGTCGTTACCTAATCAAATGGAAGATGTGCATCTCCTACTACATAACTATTCAGATCTTGGTAGACTCTTGCACATGTGTTCCAGCCAACACGGACAAGCATGTTCATATCAGCATTTTTGGAATAGTCATATCTAGAAAGAGCCTCAATGTCCATTAACAAGACTCTGGACAAATAAACGGTGGTATTTGTAAAATGAAATACTGCACAGCAAGAAAAAAACAAGAATTCTTGAAGCACAAAAATGACAGGGGAAAGTTCTAGGGAGATATATATATATATATATATACACACACACATATATATATACACACACACACATATATACACATACACACAAACACACAGTATTATCTTCCACTTGTATAAACTTTAAAGCTAAACTATGAGGGATGCAGATGTGGTAAAAATTCAAGACAGTGGTTAGCTCTAGAAGGCAGGCAGAGGAAAAATCAGGTCAGAATGAACACACAGCATCAGCTGTTTTATTTTGTAAGCTTATTGGTGAATGCATTGATGTTCATTTCATTACTCTTTAAACTTTACATAAAACTTTACATATAAATTATATATATGCATTATCTTGTATATATGCTATGTTTAATAAAAATAAATGTGGAGATATATATATATATATAAAATATATAATATTTATCCATGCAGTTACCATGCTTAGAGGTCAGCCTTCCAACAATGTGCGGTTTATTTGTTTGTGGTTGTTTTTAATGTGTTTCTCTCGCTTTAGGTATTTTGGTTGCTAGTTTCCTATTTCATACATATGCAAAGCCGAAATTCTCCAAATCTGTTTTACTCAAATACGAAAATGTTTCTGCAAAATAATTGCTATAAAATGCCTTCTCTTCTGCACTGCCGTGGTAGGAAGGTGTTCTAAATTATCTTAAATTTTGGATAAAAAGAAAATAATTTCTAACATGAGTGCTATCTGGAAAGCTCTCCCTGCACACTCTGAAGTTCTTTATGGTGATTTCTTGTGTCACACTATCAAACATACCACCTGGCTGTGGCAGCTGTGGATAAAACCTATCCACTTGCGTTCTCACGGGGCTTGTGCTGTTTTCATATTTTAATTCCTGCTCCCAATGGATGTCAACGGGAGAAGACGTGTCCGTGGGTCCAGAGTGTCTCCCAGGGTTATTGTTGAGCTCTCCTCTCCCTGCTGCCTCCCTCCCACCTGCATGCTCCTCTTCCAGCCTGACCCAGCCCTGCCAGCCACCTCACGATATTCACTGTTCTGCCATAGTCTCCATCTGGAAATTTTAAGACACATTCATTCTCTGACTTCCCGAACGATCAGTGTCTCTACTTGCACACTAAACAACAAAGCGAGAGGCAACTTCTTTCAAGATTTTTTTTTTTTTAACTTTTACATCACTTATTTCCATGCCTCTAGGTGCACTAACCTCAACAAGAAGGCACATTAGGCTCTGTCGGTCATTGTCACTGATTCTCAAGTTGAATTACCAAGTCTCACCCGTGTTATGACACCGTTCCCTCATCCTTCGCATGGGGCTGGACAGCCCTTGCCTAAAGGATTGCCTCCCGTTTACCCCAATTGTATCCCATTTTATCTCCATTTCTATAGGAAACATGAAGATAGGTCACTGGGGATTACGAAGGGTATGTGTTCCTAGGAGTCATGAGAGATTTCCCAGCACGTCGTCAGGCGTACATCTCCAGCCCCGTGTTCTGCCCTGTATGGAACGTAATGGAAGAATTGATCACTCTTGCATATTGATATCAAATGTATACACTGCCAAGTTTCTTACATTAAAACATAGGATGTGTTCAAGAAGTTCAGTTTTTGGTCAGTTACTAAATGTGAAACCCATTTTCTTCTAAAAAGTTGTTTTTATAGTGTTGGAGCTGACCACAGATTTGGCCACAATACCCTCTCCAACCCACAAAGTATCAGAAATAGCACACTATTGTAATGAAAACAAGTCGAACACAACATTGTTTTGAAACTGACAATAAAACATGCAACAGCCACAAATAAATCCTTTCTGTTTATTTGAATTCTGGTGCTCGAGGAAAGGTCAGTTCATCTAGGAGAGACAAAGGAGCAGCTGAAAACTTCTGTGAACATTCTGAAAGGGAATTCAGGCAACTTTCCAAGATTTGGGGATACCATGAGGCTGATTTTAGAGTAGGAGTAGTAGAAGAATCATCATTCAAGCATTCCACTTCAACGTTTTCATCTTTTCATAGATACCAACCTATCACTTGTAGAACTCAAATTATTTGTCTGTTCAGAATGAAATAATAGAGTAAGAGAAAGGTCGAAATCAAGACCAGAGGGGCTTCCCAGAAGAAACAAAAGAAAGAAGCATCTTGAATAGGATGCATTGATGAGAAGCCCACACATTTTTACTTAGCATCTACTATCTGCCCCGGTTTATGCTAGGTCTTAGGGATATGAAGATGAATGAGATGGTTGCTACTCTCATAGCATTGGCCTATGGGGGCAGGAAGGGTTGGGGGAGTGGAACAAAATGAGGCAAAGGGCTGGGAGAAAGACATGTCAACATATACATTACACTACAATGTGCTGAAAGCTGTATTAAAGGCAGAGCATGGTGCTGTCTGGAGGAGTCTGGAAATGCTTCCCCCAAATGACAGTTAATCCTCAAAAATGACCAGGAATTTTTCAGAGGGAACAAAATGTACAAAACCACAGGCATGAAATCATTTTGGAAATGATGCGAGGTTCAGAGCCAATGCAGAGAAGAAGGGTAGGAAACAGGGAAACTAAACCTACATCTTTGAATGCCAAATGAGGGGCTAAATCCACTCTGTGGGTAACCTGGGGACCACAGCTTCAGTTTGTAATAGTATGTTAGTACAACAAAGGAAATTGACTAAGATGGAACTAATTGATCTTTGCATGACTTAGAAGAGAGAAATCGGCACTGGGAAATCATGGTCCCCTTTGTGGAGACAGAAAGGAGGGAATGGTCAAAAGGCATCAGATCAGAGTTTGTTTCTCTGGCACAGGGCAGCAATGGAAAGAGTTCAGTGACTTTCAAGTAATGTTGGGAAAGGAACCGACCTTGGGGTCTTGGGAAACAGAGCGCACGAGTGTGCGACACTGGGTATTTGCAAGTGTGCACCTCAGCCTCTTACAATGTGATTTCATTTTCCTTTTGAACATACACTGAGTTTTATTTTTTCATGTCAGTGACTGCTGACGAAATGGGAATCAAGTACCAACAGGTCATCTGCAAGTCGTGGGTCATATGGAAATGGGGAATTCATGTTTAATCATTGACAGTAGCTAATGAACAATCACTCGCTTGTTCGAACCTCCCTTCGGCATGTCTGCAATGTGTTTCCTAGAATCATACTTTTCTGTTTCTTCCTTTCCACCCCCGACTTTCACCAATAAAAGAGTGCTTTGGTGGCTAGAAACCTCTCCACTGAAGAATGCTCTCTTAGAATAAATTTGTGGCATTTCAATAGTCCCATGTCTCTATGATGCTGCTTTCTGACTTTTCACAGATCTTAAATTTTAGAACCTGTGCCAAGACTAAGAATGTAACTAGTTAAACAAGATGAAAAAATAAAAACATTACAATTTAAAAATTTTTACATTTTTACATTTTTAAGTGTTAAGCCCTCCTGTATACTCAGGAAAAATATAGTTCTCAGAATACTAAGCCCTGTTATCTGATTCCACTGTCCCTGGAGTCACTGGGTGGCCTCATCTCCCCTAACTGTATGCATTACAGCCTTCTTAGCGCCTCAGGAAATGAAACTGGCCCAGCATCTGGCTTGTGTATACAGAAGGAAGGCACTGCCACCTACAGGTTATAAAATCAGGGACATAATAAATTAATAATTTGCAGGAAAAAAATTATTTTATTAATATAACATTTCCATAGCCTTAAAACCCTCAGAGTTAGCGGGTTTATCCCTCTTGCCTTGGGGCAGATCTGTTCCTAAATATTCAAGAACTTGCACTGAGATTAGAGAGGCTCAGTTCTCAGACAATTAAAATCTAAGCAAAGTCAGACTGGGCTTGGCACAGAGTGATCAGTGAGGGTGTGTGTGACAGGCAACCACCTTCTAAGACATTCTTTAAACTCAGAAGTTTCTGGGCCTCAATTTCCCCATATGTAAACAAAGATAATGGATTAGATTGGTGGTTCTCAAAGTGTGGTCCCTGGACCAGTATCATCAACATCGCCTGGGAAATATGCAAATGTCCCTGGTCCTATCTCAAGCCCCAGATTCACTGAACTGGATACTCTATGGATAGGACCCAGCAATCAGTGATTTCACTAAGAGCTCCAAGTAATCGTAATGTACACACAAATGGGAGAATCACTGATTAGATGATCCAGAAATATCCATTGTGCAATTTCATACCTCTAGAGTGGTATCACTCGCAGTCAACCATCTGGCTATGGAGGAGCTCCCTGGGAAGACTGACCTTGAGGGAGGAGAGGGGCAAAAGCTGGAGTTGCAGAAGCAAATTTACCACTCTATGGAATGGCCATGTGGCCATCCATGGATCATCTCAATGGTCAACTGTTTAAAAGCTATTGTTCCAACAAAAAGTTATTCACCCTAGCTCATCAATACATAAATGTATCTACCCATCACTCTGATCTCCCTCTGTGTAAATACCTCCTCCCAGCTGAATTCCAACCACCGACTCCAACCGACCCCTGAAGTCCACAGCAGAAAATTGAGTACTTAAGGACATAGCATTCTGGAGTATTCTCAAATTGTTTCCCGTGATTATCTCATCTTGTTGACCAGCTCTCCCTGAGGACTCTTGCTTATAGAGCTCATATAGGCTTCTGGCAAGTTTCCACCATAGCTCTGACACAAACTGGTGTTTAGCCAATTGTCGACAATTGGCTTTATGTGGTTCTGTGGAAAACACAAATTTGAGTCTTTGAATGGATTTTAAGCCATCACAATTTCCCTCCTCCTTCTCCCTTTGTACTCCTGAAGGATTCTGTGAAAGGATCCTGTTGACGTTGGAAATAGCTGCCACCCACAAAAAAGTAGCAGAAAGGGAAAAGCGGAGGTGGTGGGGGGGCTAAGCATTGTATTAGACCCACATGTATAGACCAATGGTATAGTCAGAACTCAAATGTCCTTTGTTTGGGGGCATTTATTTGGGCAGTTAAAGAAATAAAATCTAAACAACACAATAAAAATCTGAATCATCCCTTTGAAGACAACTTAATAAAAATCATGTTTGGATGTAATGAGCACTAGAAATGAACCCCAAATGCCAACAGTCATTTCTGGTGTCATAACTATAAAGTTGTTTATGCAATAATTATTGAAAAGCTCCCCATATTTGCTTTGGATTTCCTTTCAATAGTAAGAGGGAAACTGAGGGCAGGCTGAGATAGCCTTTGGCTGCCGGCGCTGTTCTAGTTGGGTATTTAGCCAAGAGAGGCCCATCTGTTGTGAAGAAGAGTCAGGGGTCTGAAATTACACCCAAGCCCTTTCCTTTTACACAGGGAATGTGAACATCTGAACGTACTCTACTTTGAGGCCAGAAACTGTTCACTTCATGTTAGCCCCTCAACTTCTCCAGCTCTGGCACATAGCAGACCCTCTGTGGAATTGCATTAGGCAAAAACACGGATATCGAGAGTTATTAGGAGACAGGACCAAGGAAAGTTTATCATACCACTCTCACATTTTATTTACACAATTCCCATTTTAAGAGGCCTAATTGTTTATAGTAACAAACAATTGTTTATCCACTTTGAATAGGACAAAAACGGACAGGGTCAAATTTTGGATCTCCTGTGCAAAACAAACCAACAAAATATCAACAAATTCAGTCTGGTTTTCTTAGGACTTGTCTGGAGGTTGGTTTTGGTTTGTGCGTGAGTTTTACAAAACTGCAGGCTTTCATATAACCTGCGGGCCTCGGTGCTACCATGAGCTCTCATTGGCGTATGACATTCTAAATGACCCGGAATTGAGAGATGCTCTCTACACAGCTCTGAACAGCTGTCTGGCAGCCGCACAGCGGAGGTGGTGGCATTTCAGCAGCACTGGTCAGTGAAAGACTCTTTCTTGTCTAATGGCAGAGGACCAGGCTGTAAAGTGTATTGTGTGCTCAGGAATCCTTTGAGATAAAAGGTACAGAGGAAGGAGAATGGACTCCATTCAGCTTCGTGGAGGGCAGAACAGAGACTGTCTTCACAGGGTCGGATTGTGTGCTTTGGGTGGAAGAGGGCACCGGCGGCCGAGCCTCGTGGGCACAGAGAGAGGAGGGCCCTTCTGGTGGCCCCTCTGCATGGCCCTGAGTCCAGGCGTTCAAAGCATTGCTGAAGGATCATGGCCCTGTTGCAAGCAGCCTCTGCGGTCTCCATGAAAGGCATTTACTCGGCTCCCACGGGGAGGAAAGGCAGAGGTCTCCGTGAGGGGCAGAGCCGTGGGGACCACACAACAGGAAGCATCTGCAGAGTGCCCACCCTTCCCTTCGCCCAGGCTCCAGGTCACTTTCAGAGACAGACCTCGAGAAGGCCTGCAACAGCTCTGGGAGGCATGTAGGGCAGGTATCTGTGCTTCCATGTAATAGAGGAGGAAAATGGGGCCCAAGAGCTTACACGACTTGCCCAAACTTGTAGAGCAAATGAATCAGGACAACGGGGACGAGAACCCACATCTTCTCATCCCAGTTAGCCGGGCAGCTTCTCAGAGACTACTTTTCAGGCATAACCTAGAACTAGAAGCCACAGGGCGCCACAATCCCTCAGGTCTGCAGAGGGCTCTCTTAGGATGGGTCCCGCCTTCCTGCCCACTCCTTCCCTGTGCTTCCCACTCCTGGTCCAATGTGCTCTATCACAGCACACCCCCAGGGGCGCTAGGAATTGGGCAAGATATGGCCACTCCTATGGCAGTAGTGAAACCACACTAATGTGCCCAAAGGGCTGACACATCCTGCCTTTTAAAGAAGAGCCCCCAGCCCCTCACCCCAGCATCTGAGCCTTATGGAGGCTTGCAGATTCTAAGCAAAGACAAACAGGAAGTCAAATTCAGGTTGTTGAACCCCTTCTTTGGAAAGAGCTAGAAATGCACTAGCTCCAGTGAGTATAATAAAAAGGGTGGCCAAGATTTTCCACTTCTCCAGTCACTCCAAGGCCTCCAAAAAGACGACAAAATTTCAGAATACATGAGACAAAATAGCCTCATCAGTGGGGACGTGTCCCTTCCTGAATGAAACCTTACTGAATTTCTGTGTTGGATGTTTCCTGAAAACCCAAAACCCAAGTCACCCTGACTCCTGGAGATCAAACAGCTGTGTACTTGGGACAGTGCCTTGTCGATTAAAATGGAAAATATGATTGGTCACCTGTACTGTTTGTTTCACAAGTGTATGTGTGTGTGTTTGTGTGTGTGTGTGTGTGGTAGGACATGGAACACTACTTGCAAAAGTACTTTTTAAAATATCAAGAACTTGGGGCACCTGGGTGGCTCAGTGGGTTAAGCCTCTGCCTTCGGCTCAGGTCATGATCTCAGAGTCCTGGGATCAAGCCCGGCATCGGGCTCTCTGCTCAGCGGGGAACCTGCTTCCCCCTCTCTCTCTGCTGGCCTCTCTGCCTGCTTGTGATCTCTATCTCTGTCAAATAAATAAATAAAATCTTTAAAAAATAAAATAAAATATCAAGAACTTGACTTTTTTCCTTATTGTTAACAGCACAGAAATACAATGGGCATCAAAGAAGAAAGGCTACATTACCATCACCTAGAAAGAAAGGCCAAAGGAGATTTGTTTCATTTCCATTTAAGTTTTCAAAAATGCAGGGCCTTGGTTTGCAAACTTCAGCTGACATCAGAAACCCCTGGGGGCTTAGTTTCTGACTGCTGGGTCCCAGCCCCCAAGTTTCCAATTCAGTAGATCTGGAGTAGAATCTGAGGCTTTTTACGTTTCTGATATTCCCAGGTGATGCAGAGGTTACTGTTGGGGGGGGGGGGGAGGCTGGGGATAATGCTTTGAGAAACTCAAACGTAGGGAATTCAACTGCAAATGAACTGAAGAGGAGGTGGTATTTGGAAAATTACCCCAGGAGGGCCCAAAAGTCCGCCAGAGTGGCCCAGGGATGTTCAAATCCACTTTGACTCTAGGTGACTTTGGAGATGGAACAAGGCAGTTGCCACCTTCTCAATGACACTGCCTACAGCGCTGCAATCTGTTTCCAATTTAAAGGAAGAGGGCGAGTGCTCAGCATGCGCTGAGCTCAATAAACCTGTCGACGACAGGCAGGTCTGCACCTGGAACTGAGCTGACAGGATGCTTATGGGTTTCAGAGAACTTGGTGAAGACTCTTCCTTGCAAGGGGTTTTGTCATGAGTCAAGATTCTAAACACCACTCAAAAGCCGGCCCTAGGCGAAATCGTGAGTAAGACCTTCATTATTCTGCCACCTTCCCAGTGCCTCATCTGTCTGTCTTCCATAAAACTCATCTCTCTCTCCCTAGCAACCCCCCCATCCCTGTCTTCAGCCAGAGCTTTTCAAAATGCAGGGATCCCCCAGACTACCTGGGGATCTTGTTAAAATGCAGCTTCTGATTTAGTTGGTCTGACTGCGTGGAGCCCTGAAGCTCTGCACTTCTACCAACTCCCAAGGGATGTCAATGTTTCTGGTTCCTGGACTACATTTTTGGTAGCAAGGCATCAAATAAACTAAAGCATCTTTTAAGATTCTCTGTAAATCCAATCTTTCATTCCCTAGTTACCCTTCTGTCAGGTGAGACAAGATGCTAATGGAAAATCATATCCACTACTGTTAGATGTATGCCTAGCCACCATTACCTCTTCCTGGTGAGAAAATGCTAGAATATGCAGGATTTCTGAGGCCCCCTTGGGGAATAGCACAGCTGGGGACTTCCAGTACCAGGACTGACCTTTCAGTGAGGTCAGTCTCAAATTTGGGGCAATTCTTATTCCCCTTGTATGGGTCTGACCTCCATTTGCTGGGGAAGAAACTAATTCCTAAGGTGGACGAGTTGACCTGATTATTTATTTATTTGCAATTTATATCCTGTCTCTTTCTAACATGGATTTAAAGCAAGGAGTTCTGATTAAGGACCAGGTTATCTGACTGGTAGAGTCAGGTGTAAAATCTTCCCTTATGGTTTCAGGTGTCCTCTTTCTATGAAGAAGGGGGGGGGGTGGGTGGAAGCTGCACTCCCCCCAACTCGTACCCGCCACCGCCCTCTTCCCCATGGGTGTACACTCAGACATTCTGTTACTTCTTGGGTGATACACTCCATCAGATCAAATTCTCAATTGTTCTCTCCCTGTTATTTTATCTGAAAAATGCCAGCTCAAATCAAAATAACCCAATGCCAAGAACCAAATGAGAAAGATGATTTATCAATAATTTATGGAGTCTTCTCTGACCCTTCCTTCTCCCCTACGCCCTTGTCCCCATCTGTCACAATGTTCCTTCTGTGCTGCCTTTCATATCTCTCCCGCATTCGCCCTCCTGGCCTCACTTCCATGCCAACCAAATAGGCCAGCCTCTCAACCTCACGTCAGAATACCATTATTAATACATAGCATTTATTGGCAACTTGGTTTGGACCAGCCACTCTGCCGGGAGTTCTTTGTGCACAAACTCTTCTAGTCTCACTGCGCACCGTAGGTGCGATCATTATCCCCTTTTTACAGTCGTCAAGCCTGAGGCTTAGGGGTGAATTAACTCACATAAGTTACCATAGCTAGCAAGAACTCTAGGAATGGAACGGACTTCCAGCCTGGGCTCTGGAACTGAAGCGTCTTCTACGACCAGACAAGACCACCTCCTGCACTCTGGCTGCGTCTGCCTGTCTGTGCACCTGTCTGGGTGCTTATCACTCTGTCTGTCTCAGCTTATCGGCCACCCACCCCTGCCAAAAACAAACAAACAAACAAACAAACTGAGGCAGCTTAGAAATTATCTTCATTAGACTAGAGTTCTCTTGCCTTGGTGAGATGCCATGATAAGGTAATCACCGACCTGCCTGTATGAGCTCAGCCCGTCATTCCTGCACCCCTCTTCATGCAGTCCCTCCTGATCAATCCTTCGCCTACAGTTTACCCTACAAACTCTTCCAGACCAACTTCCCCAAAACTGTTTAGTTGGCTCGAGCTGCTCTGACAAGATACCGTAGCCTGGGGGACTTAGCCAACAGACAACTCTCTCTTACTGTTCTAGAGGCTGAAGTCCAAGATCAAGTTGCTGGTGGATTCCATTCTTGGGAAGGGCCCTTTTCTTTGTTTGCAGGTGGCTGTCTTCTGGTTGTTTCCGCACATGGAAAGCAGAGACAGAAGCAAGCCCATGTGTGTCTCTTCTTGTAAGGGACCTCACTTCATCATGATGACTCCGCCCTTACGACCTAACTGTCTCACAGAGGCCCCATCTCCGAGGACCGTCACACTGGTTAGGGTTTCCGTATGTGAATTTAGGGAGCACGGACCTGCAGTACGTAGTGCTCTGGTCTCCTCACGTTGCTCTCCTGCTTTAAGAATGGACAAGGGCCCAAGGGATGACCCTTGTCCTTTATTTTACTGCCCAGTATCTGAACCCTATTTCCATGTTTGGGGAATCCTCTATCTTAAGAAGCAGAGAGCACTGCTTCAAGGTGTATCAGCAGCCTTCTTTGCAACTAGGGCCTGGACACATGACCTCGGACCCACCATCAGATAACATCCCTTCAGTTTTAAATTGGAAAATGTCTGGGCCTTGGAGAGCTCACTCTGGCAAAGGGTAGCAGTGGCCCTGCCTGTTTTCTAGAAGTAAGCATGTCTGGTGTTTTAGCAGCAGAGACCAGGACTGTGGTGCAGGGGGAAGGAGCCGAGCCCTGATGCCCAAAAATAGCAAGAGAGGTGTCTTCAATGACCAAGTAGGTTATACGGGTCATACAGCTCCCAAACCCTCCCAGAGAGTCTCAGAGCTTCCTGCTACTGTCTGATCATATCTTTCTGAGTAAAATCAGCAGGTTTAGGTTTTGACCTTACTGCTAAGCATGCTGCCTGCTATGAACCCTTCATCTCATCAGTGGGAGGGAAGCCATTCCCACCCATCACATACCGCTCTCACACCTCAGAAGTGGAGTAACAGAGGGAGCCCCACGAAGAGACGAATCTTGACTTCTCTTCTCTTTTGTTTTATCATTTGCAGTCAAAGACTCACTCACATTGACCTGTCATGCCCTGACCTAGTATTGGGGGGAATCACTGTGGACTCTCACACAGACAGATGCTCTGACCACAGCAGACAGGCAGAAAGAAGGCCAGGGCCTTCTGTGTGCACCACCCCAGAAACTAGAGTCTTAGATTGCCAAGCCAGCACCCAGCAGAGGGGCCGGGGAGACCTAACGAGTGAAAGAACTTGGCCAAATGTGCCCCTCACAGTGCCTGCCTTGCCACAGCCCCTGCTGAAAGACACCCTGGGCTAACCCCATGAGCCTGAGCCCCCCTAGACTCCCACAGGGACCACAGCTGTGATTCAGTGGTACATAATCCGTGGGAGCCAATCCGTTGACTCACCAGTGACCCGTACTTTGATTGTGGTGATGGTTTCATGGGTGTTTGCATATGTCCAAACCCATCAAATTATACACATTAAATATTTGCAGTTCTTTGTATCTTAATTATACCTCAAAAAAGCTGTCCTTAAAAAAAAAGAAGAAGAAGAAGAAGAAAAAGTAAAATGGTTTGGTACAAAATAAGATGAGCTGGTCCTTTCAGATTTTTTCTTTTGAGAACCACAATTGGAAAAAATAAATAAATGAAACAGATATAAGCAGGCAATTTTCAAGAAGAAACAAAACTGAAAGGCCATGTTGTTAAGACAAGAACAGGGGCCACTGGGGGCCATGAAGAAGCCCAGTTATGAGGCAGAAACCCTGTGTGAGCAGAGCAATGAGGTCGAGGAAGTGTGAGGAAGATAGCTGGTGCAAAGAGAAGACAGTAAGCACTGGGAAGATATCAGAGTCCCATTAACAGAGAGTTTAGGGTGAAGACCCCCAAACCACTGCAAGGCTAATGGCCACCTTGGCTCTGGAAGACTGCCTCGTCCTGCTCCCCTGCCAGCTGCTTGCCTTCCTGAAGTCTCCATGCATAGGCATCTTGACTACACCACGCCCAGGACTGGAGGTCCCTTGAGATCAGCTACGTTCTTTTGCTTTTTTTCTATTTAAAATACTGTTTAGGGGCACCTGAGTAGCTCAGTCAGTCAAGCATCTGCCTTCGGCTCAGGTCATGATTCTAGGGTCCTGGGATGGACACCCCTGTCATTAGGCTCCCTGCTCAACAAGGAGTCTGCTTTTCCTCTACTCCTCCCCCTGCTGGTGCACTCTCTCTCTCTCTCATATAAATAAATAAAATCTTAAAAATAAATAAATAAATAAAATACTGTTTATGATTTAATATTAATTACCATTACATCTAAGAATAATATCAGATAATGTTTATATGTTTTCCACAGGATACAGAGGTTCATTGGTTCATTCCTTATGCCAGTGTGGGTAAACAGAGGCATTAGCAAAAGGTCCAAATAGTTCACTGCTGTGCTTAAAAAACATTTATGCACCCTGCATTTATTTAAGAGAGGTGTGTGTGTGTGTGTGTGTGTGTGTGTGTATTTTTAATGTTAAGCATAGTTCAGTTACTGTTTCTACATACATTCTAATAGAACATAAATGAACCCTGGGACACGCATCTCTGCCAAAACAATGCTCTGTTTCCTAAGCACCCTGACTTCAGGAATGGCTTCTTCCTCCCAAAGCACAGAGAGAACCCAGAGGCTGGCCATTGCAAATGTCACTCCGGCACGCAGAAGCGCAAACACGGGAGTGTGAAATTAAGGGATGTTCCCTCCTAGGAAAACAATGCTGGTGAGAAACTAAATTAGCAGGGTTAAAAAAAAAATACCACAGCACTGCACTCTCCTCACATCTCAAGTTTCATTTTGTTTCTTTAATTACTTCTGTTTTATTTCCTTCCTATTTCCCGGTACAGTGGTCTGGTGACTTTACCCTCAGCCTCCGTGTGTAAAATGACTGCTGGGCCACACGTGCAGCAACGGCCCATGACCGCAGAGTGGCCCGGTCCCTGCCTTTGGAACCGTTGCTGATGCCCCAGCTTCCTGAGCCAGGGCTGAGCTCTTGGGCCGCTTCTCAAAGCCCTTGCTAGCTGGGGCCAGCCCTCCTCATCCAGCTTTATTTCCCTTGCCAATAATAACCCATTAACTCAGGCCCAAACTTCCATCTTTATAAAAGGGCTCGTGTAGATTTGCTACAAGCAGCTAATTTGTCATAACTTCTAAGCACATGATACCCCCGGGACAGGGCTGGAAAAATAACGTCTGGGCCCTTGAAGATATTTCTTTGCCTTGCTGTTGTCACAGCTAAATGGAGTGATTCATTAGCCCTTGTGAGAAAGGCCTGACTATCATTCTTAGAAGATATTACCCTTACTGTGCTGTAGCAAGTCAATATTCAAAGAAAACTGAAATCTCTCCCATCTCAGAATGCCCATAGTACTTTGGGTTTGCGATTCCCACAGGTCTTATCAACAGAGCCCTGTTCTTTGGCTATTTCTGCCCGCACAGGGCTCAGCCCCCTGCCTGACTTCTCTCTGCAAACCTGGGTCCGGTCAACTCTATGTACCTAACTATGCCAGGCATGATGGAAGTCATCAGAATTGTTTATTTTTATTGAAATGAACCATTCCTAAAACTCAGATTTTTCTTTTTCCTTTTTAAAGAAACTACATTTATTAACCATCCTGCTTGTTCCAGACACAGGACTACATGATTTCTATATCCTGCTGAATTATCTCCCTGAATCCCTAGAAGCGCTAGGAATGTGGGCATCACTCCTGTGTCTGTGATCTTGACTATTGCGAGCCTTTGCCGGTAAACCCACCTGTTAGTCTTCTGCTTTTTCCAGTGGCTAAGAAAGTAATTGAGGACTTCAGAATCAGAGAAAAACGCAACTTCAACAGCAAGTGATGTAAATTAACCTCTTCAACCTGTCTTCAAGTGTTTCTCCATGTGTAGACCTCAGGAAAGATCAGACTCACAGACCGAAGCAGAATTTCTGGGGGCAATGTGACTTATAATCAAATGCAGATCCCTGGGCCCCACCTTGGATGCACCTGATCAGAAGCTTGAGGGTGAGTTTCAAAGCACTTGAGGTGGTTTTGATGAATACATAAGTGTGAGGAGTAGTCTTAGGCTGAGTCTGTGTATTGGTCAGGATAGGCTCGTTATGCTGCAGTAACAAAACAACGCCAAAATCTCAATGGCTTAACACAAGAAAAGTTAATATGTCACTCACGCAAGGTCTGCGGTGAGTATGAGTAACTCCCTGGGCAGCTGTCCTCGATGTGGTAACCCTGTGATCCTGGCTATACCGATCTTGTAGCCCCTCCATCAGTCACCGTGTCAGGAGAAGGGAACTTGCCTACAGAGGAAGCTGGGAAACAATATTCAGAAAAATGTTTACAGTCTTCAGAAAAAAGAGAACTGGGAATACTGGTTGATGTGGTTTGAAGTGTTAGTGTTCAGACCTGATGGTCAAGAAAAAATTCTGAGACATCTTTGGTGCAAAATGGTGGTTTTACTAAAGTATGGGGACAGGGCCCGTAGGCAGAAGGAGCTGCACTGGGGTTGTGAGGAGTGATGGGAGGGTGATGTTCGGGTCCCAGAAAATTGAGTCTATAGGTTTCTGGAGATTGCTTTTTTCTTGTAAACCATTAAGATAGTTGCTGATGGAGACTCATGTCCTGCTAGACTGTGATCTTTGTCAGTTAGCCCCTTGTCTTTCCCTTCCCTTTGTTCTTGAGCAGCCAGGAGTGCCTGAGGAATGTCACATGTATCCCACCTAGAGGGCAGGGGGTGCAGGGTGTTAGCTTGTGCTTTGCCCTTAGCTTGCCCTCTGTTCCCTCATCACTAGTGATTACCAGTGAAATATACCTTGTTAAGACTGTACTTAAGTCCACTGAGCACATCCTCCCTTCCAGGAAGCCCTAATTTGTTCTCTGGTTAATGAAATCCTAGAGGGACAAGTGAGAAGGGTATTTAAGTTAGTATTTGCATTTTCCAGGTCCATTCTGGGAGCATTTCAGACCTCCAGAGAGGAGATCCAAGCAAGAGACAATGATCATTTGCCTCACCATCTTCTTTTCTTTGTGTTTCCATGTCAAGAGAATGAACTAGAGGTGAAGTTTTCCTCATGCCATGTTCACAATGAGGACAAGACGCTCCTGTTGCTAAATACTCCAAAGGAAGCCTCCCGGTGCTGCATACTCGCTGCAACTGCTTCCAGACCCTGGAGATACCTCAAGGACAGCTCCCTTGCCAGACTTGGGGTTGGACTAACCATTCACTGCCTTTGCTCTTTTCCTTTCCCCTCCTCCCAGAGTTTTCCTACACCTCGGTTTCCTATGGAGCAGGTAAACCTACAGTTTCTCCTTCCCTCCCACCTCCTTGAAGAAAGCACACAAAGCCTCTGGTTTGTAGGTTACAAAAGATAAGTAGCCACAGGTCAACAGAATAAAAAGGACAAGAAGTGTAAGAAAATACCTGTCTTGGGAAAAACACTGGTAAAATGGAGGTCACATAAAGGCATATGTTAATCTGCTGAACTGTCCTCTCTCCCTTCCAGGAGGATGGGACCACATGCCCTTTGGCTAAGCAGAGGCTAAGTGGAGGAAAGGATCAGTGAACAGAAGACAGAGACCAACTGTGTTTCCAATTACACGTCAGGAGGAAGCCAGAGACTCTAGAACAGTGTTCTTAAAAGAACTTTGCAAGCTCTGTAAGTTTGTTATTCTTTTTCTCCTCAGATAAGAAATGGCATCCGTGCTTCAACCAGACTTATATGTATTATGTGTGTATGAATGTATATGTATCCATACTAGAATGTTCTATGAGAAAGGAAGGTGGGTGCTGGAACCAGTATGGCCTGAAAAGGGGGCCTGGATGTAACCCTGGGGTGAGCTCAGTGGTAGATCCAAGAGAAAGTTACAAGGCAATAAGTTTTGTGCAATAACCACCTAAAGTCGAAATTGAAATTGACACATCTCTGATTTTTCTTTTAGGAGATGGTGTTGGCTACACCTCTGCTTTTGTTAGATTTGAGTGCTTAAGGAGATCTTGGAGACTGAGTCCAGAAGCTTCATTTTATGGACAAGGAAACCGAGGCACAGAGCTGCGTTAGTCGGAGATGAGCCCGTCCTTCATCAAAGGGCTCTTTCTCAATAGTCCACTGCCACTCGGCCCCAAGGAAACAGTGAAACAATGTGAAACTTTGACAGTCTCTTTCTATTCTCAGATTGGTTTTCTGTAAGTATTCCTCCCCCCAGTAAGTATATTTTACCATTTTCTCCATAATGGAGTTAAAAATAAAGTCTAATGATGGGCAACTAAACAGGTCACATCTGAGGGACAGGTCCCAGACTGAGAGTCTTTAGTTTCTGGCTGGAAAGTGATATGCACTGAGTCACGGACAAGGAAGCACAATGAGAGACCAGGCATAAGGTCTACATTTACCTTCTCACCTCCTCCCTAAAAGTCTTTTCCTGCTACTTTTAATGCTATGCCTGCCAGCTGAAGCCTGAATACTGGGGGAAAGTTAGGCCAAAACAATCTCATCTCCCCGCGGTTCCACCTCTTACCAAGAAATAATAATACTCAATTCCATCCTTTTAAGGAGAAGCCTATGTCACCCACCTCCCTGTTTCCAGGTTGCCAAGATAATACTGGCTTACCATGCCTGCAGAGTCCATTAAACCTCTTATTTCATCAAAAAGGCAAGTCCCAGGTATCATCAGCTTCATGCATCTGGCTTGCCATGACCCTCATGACCAGGGCAGACCCACACATAAATCAGCCTGGAAACACAGGGGGATTTCTCTGAAAACAGAGACTTTATTCATGGAGACCATTGTTATTGTTTGTGGACTTCCTGAGTTTTCTGATCAGTTGCTAGAGACCCCTGCTTCTCACCCAAAAGAGTTCAGTATGTTGAAACCAATGCTGGTAGAGAAAACTATGCAAGAATGAAACAAATGTAACAGTCTCGGGATTTTTGTTTTCACTCTGGAATATTGCATCAACTCTTCACCCCAAGCCTGATACCAGATCACACCTAAGATGTTATTCCACCTTTACAGACATGGGGCTTAATGACTACCATCAGATACATTCCATATTCCTTCATGAAGAGGTAAGACTATTGAGGGTGCGTGCCAATCCTGGCCAGCTCCTTCTGAGGAAGTTCACCACATAGCAGTCACACAAACCTCTAAGACTTCATTCCTCTTCTGGAACTGCAAATAATCATAGAACAACTTCATGGGTTGATTAAGGGAATGTGAAAGTGAATTAAATGACTATTGATTAAATAAATGTGATGATTAAATAAAATAATATATATATAATGCACAGAACAGTGTTCAATAAATCTTAACTACTATCATGAGGTGACTCTGCTCCTTCCCTTGGGCATAGCCAGTTCGAACATTACTATGTACCTGAACCTAGGAGAGCAACTGAATTCATAGATTGGACAACAATTTATGCTATGGTCCCTCGGTGGGCATCTTCTTATCCATGCAGCTCACCCTGGAAATCTGAACTCGGAAACATGCTGAGAGAGGAAGGTGGGTAGAAATGGAAGCAGGCATTAAAAGTGAAGACAGGGAAAAGCAGCCACTGAGCCCCCAGGGTGAAGACCCCTGAGTACTGCTTATTCTGGGGTTCTATTGTCTTGAAGCCTGTTTTTCCTGGGGCCAGGCCTTTCCTCCATTCCCGAGCACATGTATCCTTACAATAAGCCATCTGGTATTTGAAATACCTCTCCTTTTTTTTTGCAACCAAATTATAACAAAACAACAAAACAAAATTGCATAACCTGACTCCAACCTACCTAGATACAAGGCAACATAGCCACACCAGATAACTTCTCACCTCTAAACATATCCTATGTCATCATGCTTCAGAACCTTTGTCATGCTGTCACCTAGCCTGGAAAGCCCTTCCTACACACCTCACATCATCGTCATGGACCTCAAGTGGATGGGATAAGGCTAGGGCTTCATCCAGCTTCCTATTCCTATTTCTGCACACCTAACTCCCAACTTCTGCGTGCTTTGGTTTGTAATGGTCCACACTTCCAACAACCTTTAGAGGCCCACTCTCTGGCTACTGGAGCAAATCTGCTATACATTCTTCCCAACCTGTCCATCATGGCCTTTAGCCAATGGCCAACTAATGTAAGACTATGAAAGTCCAGTTCCTTTGCCTGGAAGCAGGGGCAAACTCTGAGGTTTAACTTATTCCCTAAAGTTCCCCCATAGCATCAGGCTAACCTGCTCTCCATGGGACCTGGCTAGAAATCTCTTCCTTGCTTGGGTCTCCTCCTGACTCTCTCTTCCTTTCTCTACACTCCCTTTTTAGGTCTTCCCAGGAATACTTCCTTAAGAAATCACTTGTCCACTCAACTCTTTCTGGGGAACTCAAGCTAACACACAGGTGAAACATTATTTCCCTAGCTTCCCTTGGCAGTTCCCTCCTGCACCTATAATTCCACCACAACATTAGTACAACAGCAGTGTCCTTGCTGCTTTCCATGTTTGTCTGGATGGTGAGTTGAGGGGCTGGGTTTGTCTTGCTGATGTTTATTTCCCCAGTGCTTAGCACAATCCTTGAAAACCATTAAAAAATATATGTGCTGTACAACAATCTACAATAGCCCTAGAGCTATAGAAGAGAAAAATTATATAAAGTTACTGACTTCGAAGGGCCTCTGGGCTTCAGATTTCTCATATTTGAGAAGGTGATTATCTCTAAGTTCCCCCAATCTATGATCTTATATTTGAGCAGGATGATGACAATTTCTCATAATCAGCCCTGCCATTTAGTGTCTCATATGCAAGAAAGACTTAAACACCTGAGTAGTTCTTTTACCTCTGGATCAAGATATCTGATTATCCATCAACAACTTACAAATTTTCAGTTTTATAAATGCCTATCTATGACTCAGAGTGGTACAAAAATATCTTGAAAACTCAGACTCACAAATTCAGTTATTAGTTTATCATCCAACAGATATTCACTGAATGAGTACTGGGCCCGAGGCCCTGTAAGCAACAGGGCAATAAAACAGGCTTGGATACACAAGAGCTTAAATATACCTAACAATTTACTGTTATGCTTTCATACACATTAACTCAATGCCTAACAAAATTGTAGGGTCATGAATATGCATTTTTTCTAGGCCCTGTAACCAGGCTGGCGGTGGGGCGGGGGCGGGGGGCGCTCACACAAGATGACACAGTCACTAAATGAAGAGCTTGAGCCCAAGAGGTCTCTGGTTTCAGACCTCCTGCCATTTCCACTTCACCACGTTGCTTTCCTTTACAAAACAGCTGCAACTATCAGCCTTCACCACATTTTCTCATTTCTCATTTGTTTTAGCTCTAGAGCTAGGGGTCACCTTGAAATGTCTCAGAACATCATCCTTTCACATGGGCCTTTTAAAATGATAAATGTTGAAAATACCTACTTAATAAGGTAAATAGTGCTTGTATTCATTTAGGCTCTATTAAGTCTTCACAAATAATGTGATAATATCCTAAGGAGAAGTGACACATTCTTCCTTGGGCACACGTATCAACTGAATAGAAATGTAGGAGCTTATAATAGATCACACCTGTAAATAAAGTTATATCTTTATGGATGAATTCAGTTATAATAATAAGTCATACATAAGGATACATTTAGTTATAGAAATCTAAACATATGTTTATAAGAGATGCCAACATATTTCTAGATAATGGTATCTGGCAAGAGCACAAAAAGCTTTAAAGCACTTGTTATTTATTCCCAGGAAACCAGGATCAGGTTCAGAGCATTCAAAGAGTAAGGTGGGGAAAAATGACATAAAACACAAATAACACAAAAACACCAATGTAATAAAAATAACCAATGAAATATCGAAATTAGAGTCAAGCATCATACATAGGGGATCAGCTCTGTCAGCCCCCACAAAGTGAATCAAGTTTTAACCTATGTCAGAATGAAAACCAACCAACCAACCTGACCTTTGGGAGATTGGGTGGGGAGTGGAGGTATGGATATACAGAGGGAGAAGAGGACCAGCTTTCTAAAGAGGGAGGCCAAAATTTTTAAGGAAATAAGAACGAAGACTTTTGCAATTAGAAGGCCAAGAAACACAAACATTAACTTTGCAAAGACACCTCAATAACAATGAAGTTGCCTGTTGGGTGACGAAGAAAGATCCAATTTCAGCATAATCACAGCTGAAGGCTTTCCAGAGTGAGACACCTAACCCCTGATCTGTATGCCATCAGTAGGGCTTGTCCACCGCCACCAATAGCATGATGTGGACCTGATCTTCCATTGGAGGAGACCCCAAATGTCCAAATCTTTTGGTCTTTTCTCTTAGGTCAGTATCCCTTGAGAAGGATTTTCCAGTCTACTACCTGGGGCCAATCGGGAGAAAGGGATTTATGAAATCCTACCATGCAGTACGCAAACTTTAATCTAAGCCTCCACCAGTGTCTCTTCCCAGGTCTTGGCTGTAGAAGGCATTGCTGAATCCAGAGCTTTCCTGGTTTACAGTCTGCAGAGTGTACTTTACTCAGGCATTCTGCTGAGCTCAGAGAGGAGGGGTCATGCAGCTGAGCAGGGAGATGGCCTCACTTCTTTCTTCTGCACTCAGTGGCTCCTGGCACTTCTCCTTTTATTCTTTCTGATATTCTGCAGTGGGAACTATCTTGCATCTTATTGACTTCCCACTGCTACCCCTACACCCAACTCTGCTCCCACATCACCCTACCCCACTCCCAGACATTGGCCATTTATTGTTCATCCATCCAGTTTTCATCTTCCAAATTTTGTCTGAGATCCTCACCCTCCTTTGCTTTCTCCTTGTAGGTTTATCCTTCTTTATTCCTCTGCTTTTGTTTCTAGAGAGAAACAAAACTCATGTATGCAGTTCCCCACGTTAAATCAGAAGTACAATGATTTAAGAAGGCTCTGTTGCAGAGGTATAAAGAGAGATTTGCAAAGGCAAATCAAATGAACCTGGCAAGATCATAAGCAGCAGCCACAAAAGCAGCTTTGAGTTCAAGGGTAGTTTTCATCATGATTATGCCAACTCACAGGGCCTCTCTGAAACACAAGCTTGGGGTAAAAGGTTTTCATATTCTGCTTGTGGCCGGACGTGCAGGGGGCACAGCAGGTGTGAATGGATTCAGGCCCAGGCTCAGGCTTCTTACTAGCTGTGTGATGTTGAGTAAGTCGCCTACCCCTTCGGTTGCTTCTTTGGAGAATAGATTTAATCATAGCTCCTTCACTGGGTAATGAAAATGAAATGAGATCAGGCACGTGAAAGTGAGTAGCACATTGCCAGGCACATAGACACACAGTCCCCAGGAACTGAAGCTGATTCTTTCATAGCCCTCAGAACCAAATATGGGCCTCGTGGGCATCCATTTGTCTCTGCTTACTGCTCTTTGCTCCACCAGAAAGGGGATTATAGGAAAAGAAAAATAGAGTTATAAATCACACGTACTGTAACCTTCAAAGTCTGGAGAACACGGCCCCAGGCCAACTCCCGCACCATCCAATGAAGGGTGCTGGGCTTCCTTTCTCAACCATGTCACACGCCAGAAGGCTGCCTGGCCCTTCTTGCCATAGTGGAGAGAGAGACTTAGTGGGGCTTAGTTAGATGTTTTCTAAACCCTTCAAGCATGATCCTACCCCTGAGGATATGGGTCAAATGACTTATGAGGAGAGGAGAAAGGGGAAAGAAAGGCATTCCATATTCATGTGACTCTTGACCCACTTAAAGGTCACTCCCCAAGCTCTATCACCCCTTCCTGGGAACACTTAGCACCTGACTCTTGAGGGAATGGTTGGCTTCTTCCTTGTGATTTAATTAGTTACCCGCAGGGTGGTTGGCTGAAAGCCCACATTCCATACAATTTCATAACTGGAAGGAACCTTCACGATCACCCATTCAGGGCTTAAGTCTCCTCTGTAACAACCTCAAGTAGTTGTTCACCTTGCCTGGACCCCTCCAGTGATAGGACATTTAATAACTTTAAGAGGAAGCTATGCTGTCTGTGGATAGCTCTGAGAACTGCCAAGTTTCCATTTAAATCAGTTCATCCCATCACTGAATTTTTTTAAACATTTTAAAAGGTTAGGAGCAGCAAAGAACATTGGAGTCCATCTCTGCTATCAGGAAGCTGATGAGGGAGGAGATAGACATTAAACAACCACCGAGAACTCTAGAAGTGGGAGGAACGTGGCGAGTGGTCCAGAAGTAAAAGTACAGGGTGCTCTGGGCACACTAGTCTAGAGCACCGGTTCCCAGTTAGATGAGAGGAAAAGAGGGCAATTTAACCCCCAGGGGACAGCTGGCAATATCCAGAGACATTTACTGTTGTCACAACTGAAGGAAACCTGCCAGCCTCCAGTGGAAAGAGGCCAGGGATGCTGCTAGACATCCTACAAAGCAGGGCCTTCTACCACAAAGAATTATTCTACCCAAAATAGTGTCACTTAAAGAAAGCTGATCTAGAGAATTTAAGGAAGCCCCACTGTCTAGGGAAGTGAAGCAGAAGCCATAACCCAAAGGGGGAGTCCAAGTTATCCAGGGAGACTGTTCCAGCAAAGAAAAGGGAACTTCAGAAGCCATTCAGCCTAGCTAGAAACTGGAGAAGGGTGATAATTTGGAGATTGGATTTATTATTCAGCCCAGTTCTACCCATCAGGATCTCACAGGGCAAGTTCAGCCCTCCTTCCTCAGGAGGATCCTTCAAGTGTGTGAGGACAGCCATGGTGGACTTGTTAAATTTTCTCTTCTGGAAACCTTTTGGTGTTTCTCCAACAGACAGCTTTGGGACTCTCCCCATCGCAGTTACATCTTGTTGGCCTCCCCCCCCGTTTTAGGGCCATGCTGACAGCAAGGCATCCCACCAGGTGTGAGAGGATAGACATGGAGACATGTAGGCCCACCATCATTTCCAGAGGTGCAGACCGGATCATGAGGCTATTTCCCTATGGCGTGTTTTTCTCTGGGTGGAAGGAACACCTGTAGGTGTTCCTTCTGTAGGCACACCAAGATGGTCACGCGTGTATGGAAAACTGACTATGGTTGACCTTGAATGTTCCTGGCCCTAGCCTGAAAAACTTGGCTAGAAATCCACATATGCAGAGTGAGCCGGCCAGATGCAGGTCTTCAGAGTCACGGTCAGGAAGGAAGAGGAGACAAAGAAGAGAAGAGAGGGCTTTCTCCTTATACCGGTCCTGACCGTTAGCCTTTCCAACCAAGAGTGCACACCCACTCGGAGCAGCCACCTCCAGGTTGCACACCTCTGTCAAATTCTCTGTCAGCCCCTTTCCTGACCAGGACCAGCCTCCACAGACCCAAGGTCAGGCAGCTTAGGGCAGGGCACAGGAGTTAGTTTGGGCTTCAAACATAGGAAGGAGAGCAGGGAGAAGGCCATCAGGAATAGGTTTCTCCTCCTGAGGTGGAGGATGCTAGTCTAAGGTCAGCCCTGGGATATGGGGGAAGTAGCATGGAAGGCTGCTTGTGAAAGTACCCAAGACCTAGGAGTCACAAGGTGGCTGTGTGGGACAACCTCTGTTCACACAGATAAGCCTAACACGTAATTACACCTGTCATCCAATACCAATGGCCAATGTAAACTGGTTATTGAAATCAGCAATTATTCTTTCTTCAAGTATTTTGAGTTAAATGTGTTTTACTTATTATTATTATTATTACTATTATTATTCTTTAAGCTGTCAAGGGGTAGAAATTATTGGTGGGGTATGTGTTCTACATTAGAACTGATGCATCCATTCATTAATTTTTTTTTATTTCTTTTCAGCATAACAGAATTCATTGTTTTTGCACCACACCCAGTGCTCCATGCAATACATGCCCTCCTTAATACCCACCACCTGGCTCCCCCAACCTCCCACACCCCCACCCCTCCAAAACCCTCAGATTGTTTTTCATAGTCCATAGTCTCTCATGGTTCACCTCCCCTTCCAATTTCCCTCAACTCCCTTCTCCTCTCCATCTCCCCATGTCCTCCATGTTATTTGTTATGCTCCACAAATAAGTGAAACCATATGATAATTGACTCTCTTCTGCTTGACTTATTTCACTCAGCATAATCTCTTCCAGTCCCATCCATGTTGCTACAAAAGTTGGGTATTCGGGACGCCTGGGTGGCTCAGTTGGTTAAGCGGCTGCCTTCGGCTCAGGTCATGATCCCAGCGTCCTGGGATTGAGTCCCACATCGGGCTCCTTGCTCCGCGGGGAGCCTGCTTCTCCCTCTGCCACTCTGTCTGCCTGTGCTCACTCTCTCTTTCTCTCTCTGACAAATAAATAAAATCTTTAAAAAAAAAAAAAAAGTTGGGTATTCATCCTTTCTGATGGAGGCATACACCGTACACAAAGATAAACTCGAAATGGATAAAACACCTCAACGTGAGACAGGCATCCATCAGAATCCTAGAGGAGAACATAGGCAGTAACCTCTTCGGTATCAGCCACAGCAACTTCTTTCAAGATATGTCTCCAAAGGCAAAGGAAACAAAAGCGAAAATGAACTTTTTGGACTTCATCAAGATCAAAAGCTTCTGCATAGCAAAGGAAACAGTCAACAAAACAAAGAGGAAGCCCACGGAATGGGAGAAGATATTTTCAAATGACAGTACAGACAAAAGGTTGATAGCCAGGATCTATAAAGAACTTCTCAAACTCAACACACACAAAACAGATATTCATATCAAAAAATGGGCAGAAGATATGAACAGACACTTCTCCAATGAAGACATACAAATGGCTAACAGACACATGAAAAAATGTTCATCATCATTAGCCATAAGGGAGATTCAAATTAAAACCACATTGAGATACCACCCTACACCAGTTAGAATGGCCAAAATTAGCAAGACAGGAAACAACGTGTGTTGGAGAGGATGTGGAGAAAGGGGAACCCTCTTACACTGTTGGTGGGAATGCAAGTTGGTACAGCCACTTTGGAGAACGGTGTGGAGATTCCTTAAGAAATTAAAAATAGAGCTTCCCTATGACCCTGCAATTGCACTACTGGGTATTTACCCCAAAGATACAAATGTAGTGAAAAGAAGGGCCATCTGTACCCCAACGTTTATAGCAGCAATGGCCACGGTCACCAAACTGTGGAAAGAGCCAAGATGCCCTTCAACAGACAAATGGATAAGGAAGATGTGGTCCATTCATTAATTTTTGAGTAGGCTCAGTTCACTAAGTCAGTTTAACTCAACAGACAAATATACTGATGATCTTCAATGTGTCAGACTCTGTGTTACCTACTGGGAGGGACAAAGATGAACAGGAAATGTACCCCCAAGGCAGAAACTAGCCTCATGAAGTATGGCTAAGTAAAACCATAGAGGTAAAAAGTGCTAAAGATTATAGAGGAAAGAGAGTCACTCTGAGAAGGGAAATCAAAGAGATCATGGAAAAGGGAGCATGTGAGCTGGGTCTTGGAGAAGGAGGAGAATTTTCATGGAAGAAGGGGATCTTGTATGTGGAAGGGAGGTAGAGATGGGGAGAAACATAGGAGGCAGATCCAGTGTGGATAGTGGGGACAGGCTTTCTTTTCCCAGCCTGTTAGGTCAACATGGCTTAAGACAGAAGAGATGATGAAGAGACATGGGAATGTTTTCAGCAGAGACTGTGCCTATCTCTCCATGGGCTCTGAGACCTTCCCTGTGGTGACACCTACTCCCCCACAAACCTCCAGTCTGACTAGGATCATATATCATGTTCCATTTCACCTTTCCTTGTGCAATCCTGATGAAGATAAGAGACTAGTTCCATGGTCTTCACCCTAACTGGCCATCTGATCCACCTTAAGAACTTTTGAAATGTATATGCTGGGACATATCCAGACTTCTTAAAATGCTAGGCTATGGCCCAAGTAACCGAGCTTTTGAACAAGCCTCTCAGATTTTTCTGCCTCCTATCAAGGATTCAAAACAACTGGCTTGATTGGAAGGCTGGGGTCCAATGAAGATGCCTATTCCCTCGTGACAGTTCTACCCATGTCCACAGGGCCCAATCATATTTGACATTTTAAAAGTGGTGTTGAATGAACTCAGTTGGACCTCATTCAACATCAGGAGCAGACTAAGAGACTTGTCATCTGTATTCTAGTCCTGCTTCTCACTTCTATCTATGAACTCAGGCAAATCCCTAAATTCTTCCTCCCTTACTTTCCTCATCTGACAAGTGGAGACTACAGTCATTTGCCACACGTGGTATGGAAAAGGAATGAGATAGTGTTTGAACTGAGTACACTGAAAAGCAAAGACATCTATACATATTTCGTTGAAGGCATGATTATTAAGTCCCCTGCTTCTAGCTCCTTGTGGGCAAGGAGTACTATCTCATTCCTCTAGAAGGAGCCATCAGGCAGGGCTCTGCACACAATAGTCCTTGGTGGGCACTTCGACAAATGAAAAAATCCACTGAGCTAAGGTTGTCCTTTGCCAAGACACTAAAATGTCCCCTTTGTCTGAGGGTAATAACTGCAGTTACTATTTAATTACGAAAGACTTCCAAGGAAGAATAATCAATTTGCAAATTACATTGGGTAAAAAGCAGATGAGGAATTGTTCGACCATCATGGCCGTCGATGCATACTAAGTGAGGGGAGAGTTCCAGCACACAGGCTTGCCTGCCCACTCTCTGCCTTTACAGATTTATGGCCTTCCGAGTTCACCCAAGTTGTCAGCTCAGGGAATTTTGATGCATCGGTATATTCCTAGGGTCAGGGGCCAAACCCACTGGGTAGAACACTGTCCCTTTATCAGTGGGAGAAATGATCAATCTGAAAAAGAATATATAATTCATGACCAAATAGAGCAAAGCATTAAATCAGGAAGCCGACACCAGCCCAATTTATGACATGGCTTTACTGAGTGTATTCCCCACTGTGTCATCCAACAGCCCATCTTGATCTAAAAACACCTGCTTTGGAGAATGGGTCTCTCTTCAGTGCTGGGGAGAAAGCAAATCGCCTCAATCAGCAGCCATTTCTGTTGATGGAAAACCTTGTGGCCCTACGCCAACAACATATAAAAGTAAATAAAAATTGAAGTGCAGGTCTGAAAGAAAGAGCGACACAGGATGGCTACATTAAAATATTTATGCCCTCAGACTTTTAGACATCCATTATCTACAGTATGTTAATAAGAATGCTCAACTGACCTTGGCTGGGACGCAAACTTCCAGTGCCCTGCAAAACAACTCTGTCCTCCCACACGCCTTCAGTTACGGAGAAATACACAAGGGAGAAGGTGAACAGAAAAACTCCCAGCCTGGGCTCCTGGGGGCAACTTGTGACTGGGGAGCAGAGTGTGAGTTCCGGGTGTCTGCTGATAATGCCTGGGGTGACACTGGGAGGTGGCTTTGCCTCTTTAGGCCTCTGTCTCTGCTCGTCTGCTCTATAAAAGGGTGGCAGAAGATCAGGGAGGCCCAAACCTGGCTAAACTACTTTCAGATTTGAAATGAGATATTTGAATATGCAGATTGCCAGACCCTACCCCAGACTTCTTCAGCATCAGGCATGGGTGGGCTGCCCCACTCTCACCAACCCATACCCCTTCACCTTCATTGCAGAAGGCCCAAGAGTGAAGGGAATCCTGGCATAGAACTCTGAATTGCCCTGTAACAAACAGTCTGCCGCCAAGTCCTACCGGTGACATTTCTAGCTCACCTGAGAAAAACTTCAATTGCTTCTTGTTGCCTATGGAATCAGGGGCTCTGGACTGGATTCAGACTCATGGTGTGACATTCACCCCACTTTGTGGTCTGGTTGCCATCTACTCTCCTGGCACATTCCCCTACCACCAACTGTGCTCTTGCAACTAATTCCTGACACAAGTCATTTTATTTCAGACTTCCAAACACTTAAATAGGCAATCCTTATTTCCCAAAATGCTTTCCCCCCAGAATCCGTAATCCTTTCTTCAAGACCCCATTTTGCCTGTCTTTTCCATGGCATTGTTGTCTGGTATGGCTGGCTGTCCCTCCTACCAGACTCTGAGTTCTCCTCCTCATCTGTCTTGTGATACTCTGGTCTGGGGGTGTGCAGATGTATGCGAAGGGGGTCCGGATAAGCAGGATGTCCTTATAGGAGGAACGATTTTCTTTTGAGGGTGGGGGGACACTCTGAATATTTAAACAAACACGGATACATGATAGAGCCAAGTGCAAGAGGTACATGAAATTTTAAACTGATGGGGTTCCTGGGTGGCTCAGTGGGGTAAGCCTCTGCCTTTGACTCAGGTCATGATCTCAGGGTCCTGGGATCGAGCCCCGCATCGGGCTCTCTGCTCAGCAGGGAGCCTGCTTCCCCGCCCCCCTCTCTCTCTGACTGCTGCTCTGCCTACTTGTGATCTCTCTCTGTGTCAAATAAATAAAATCTTTAAAAAAAATGTTTTTAAACTGAGTTGGAAGCCTTCAAACAAGTATTAAGGGACATTATGGCAAATTATGCTGCCACAACCAACAGCAGCAGTCCAAGCCAAGACTCAGCTCTGCCTTCAGTCTGTACTCAGGACCCCCAACAATAGGAGTACTTCAAGGAAAAGTCTGAGAAGCACTGCCAGGACTGGAAACAGCCATCACTCACATTTCCCCACTTCCTCCTCTTTAGCACTATTCCTGGCACATGGGTACTGGCTGAGGAAATTAGTATCCAGTCACTAATTGGATGCAAAAATGGACATACGCATTAGGGACAGGGATGTTTATGTAAAAAACATTTTTAAAATTCCCCTCTTCACACCAAATCCCTCCCAAGTGCCAAGATCTCATCATCTCTCTAATGCCAATCTCTCTTTAATACAATAAAAGTAATATGCACTGTCGTTGTAGGCCACTTGGCACTGAATAACAATTTGAAGCTCCCATGGGCTAGGCTGAGCAGGGATTCTGTTAGGACTCTTTTGGATGAGAAGCGAAGTGAGCTGCCTGGGGTTGCTCCGGCTCCCATGCTCAGGATCCCTGAAAGCACCTCCAGGGTCACCGAGACCATTCAGCCAGGAACAAGCCCAACCAACGGCCTGAGGGGAGAATGGGTATTGAACTGAAAACAAAAACTAGAAGGGTTTCAGCAACCCCAGGCTAACTAAACTTGCTCGGTCACAGTCACGGGTGCAAGTTAGTAAGGAGAAATAGGGCATGAGGGAAGATTGCGTAAAGCCGGGAAAGCCACATTCCAGAAGAGGAGTGGAAACTCAGAGCTGCAGGAGCTAACTTCTTTTTTTCCCCCCAAGATTTTATTTATTTATATTTGACGGACAGAGACCACAAGTAGGCAGAGAGGCAGGCAGAGAGAGAGGGGGAAGCAGGCTCCCTGCTGAGTTGAGAACCTGATGCGGCCCCATCCCAGGACCCTGAGATCATGACCTGAGCCGAAAGCAGAGGCTTTAACCCACCGAGCCACCCAGGCGCCCCAACTCTTAACGTCTCCTTCCCTGTGCCCTGTGCACGGACATGGTCCTGTTCCTGTAGGCCTGAAAAATAAACCAAAAACTGAACCCAAGGGTTGAATGACCCCTCATTAGAGTTAAGCTCTAAGGCAAAATTGCCTGCAGGGGAAACTGAATGGGACAAACCAGGCTTAGAGCAGCGTTCATAAGCAGAAGGAATAAAGTTAAACAAAAGCCTTTCTGCAGCTTTTTCCCTGCTGCCTACCCTCTCTGCTTCCTCCCATCCTGACTCTCGCTTTCATTTCTGACCTTCCTGGCCCACCTGAGCATCCCTCTGTCACCTTCTCTCTCTCCCTCCCCTCACAAGCAAACCATCTCCAAGGCCTTGCCTCCTGGATGTCTCTCAGTATCCCCATCCCCGGCCCTCCATGGCCAGCACCTGGTCCACAGCTTCTATGCTTTCTCTCCTAGACTGAGCATAGAGCCTACCTGGGGTCCCTTCACCTGTCAGCTCCCCCTACCTCAGTCCTTCTGGGAGGTGCAGAAAGAGTCCCATGCTTAAAGCCCTTTTGTCTTCTCATTGCCTTTTAGTTCTCATTGACCCTAATCACCTCTCTCTCCCCAGGCTCATCCCACCTTTGCTCTTCCTCAGACCTTCAGACACCACCTTCTTTCAGACCACCAGCCTTGGCATCCTTGGTGCACAGTATGTCCTCTGCTTCACAAGCTCTCCCAGGCCCATCTTCCTGGTCATCCTCCTCTCCTCCTTCAGCCCTTCCCCGATCTCTCCCTCTAGGCCTAAATCTCTCCTTCCCAGCACTTGTCACGGGCATATATGCCCATCTCAGGGATAACTTTCATCCATGTATTTCTTTCACAATAAATTGAAAACTCCATGAAAGCCAAGATATGTGGCTTCACTCACCACTTTGCTACCAGCATTTGGAACTGTTTCATAGTAGACTCAATAGACATTTGTGGAATGAATGAATAAGGGAAGGATTGAATGTGAGCGAACTAAAAGAATCCACGGACCCATGGCAACAGCAGCCATTACCATAGCTCATCAGGAGGTGAGTCCAACCTCTCCTTTTAAGATGATATCAGAGGCCATGTGATGAAGAAGGAAAGGTGGCACCAGCCTGGCCACAGCTACTGAGGCTAGAGCTTACGACTACGTAGACCTTTACGCAAGAGTGATCCCCGATGCCGGAACTGTCCTGCTTTCCACCAATCTACCCGTCAGCCAAATGTACCCAGCAAACTTTACTGTTTGTCCTGGATATACCAACTACAGATCTCAGTCTTCCCCAGGCCCAAGTTTTAGGCAGCCAGAACTTCTTCAAGATTTGTCAGATGCTAGAAGCAGTGGGACTCTTTCTTTAAGGCCCTCGTAGACATAGTCCCCTTCCAGTATAGATATAGATGCAGATGCAGATGTGGAAACAGGTAACAGGGATATCAGAGAGGAAGCACAACCGAATAAGGGATTCACGGGATTGTTAACTCCAGATGAGTTCTTTAATTTTGGTACCTTGCACAGCACTTAAGTCCCTACTTATCTTAGTATCAACACTGGATTGACACAAAAGACCTAAGGAGATGCTAGAATGATACTCAGCAAACTGAAACAACAAAGCAACTGTTGTTTGTCAAGTTCTGGACATGGTGTCACCTGTCCCCTAGCTGTGGTCCCTCTCTCTGCGATGTGAATGGATGAGTCAATGTCTAAACTTCATGAGGCTCTTAGACTAATCATAATGGTTAGTGCTAGAATATTATCATAACAGGATTTTAGGATTGGAGGGATTTTAGAAAGGCATCATCCAACTGAGTGAAAATTCCTTCAAGGAACCTTCTCTTCCTCGTCCTCCTCATCAAACAATGGCACACTGGAAAGGCTGACATTAAGCCCTGAGATTTTGCACTATCTTCTGAAATCATAAGAATAAAGATCATATGAAATCTATTGGCCAAACCCCCCAAAACAAAATGTACTTTCCAACTCCCAGCAGCCTGAAGCGTAAAGATTCTTCCCACCACCCCCCTTAGGGTAAAGATTCATGATGATCATCTTTCTTTCCACTTATGTATTACCCCACAAACATATCCATTAGCTCATTTGATGTCTCAACCATGCTATTATGCCCCACTTCACAAAGCAGGAGATTAAGACTTGTAAAGGCTAAATGTCTTATCCAAGGTCATCTAGCTATTACTAGGATAGCCAGGATTCAAACCCAAATCTTCTGATTTCAGAACCAGGGCTCCTTCCACAACACTCTGCTTCCCAACAGAAGACAATCATGCTCATCTTATTAATATTACTAAATTAAGTCCACATATATGTATTTGTAAGAATTTCATAAAGTTTTTTGGTATAAAGGGAAATAATATCCATGTGTCCCAGAGTAGTACCTATTCCCCTGCAAAGCAAAAATGTCAGTGGTGTCCCACCAGCTCAAAAATGCTTGTCAGTCGGCACTAGCCAAAAAGGAGAAAACGTGTTAGCCATGCATCCCAAGTATTCAAAGATGTCAGCGTTCCTCAGATGAATGAAAACTCCTGGTCCTATAAGGAGAGATTTTTCCAGATAGCAAGACATCATACTAAATGCCAACTCTATCTCACTTAAAATACTGAGCCAGGAGTTCCTGTAAGTTGTCAGTTAAATCAAGTCTGCGCCTGCCTTGTGTACTTGAACTGATGAACCACGCTGTGTCCTAAAGAAGCAGAGGGAAGGGAAGAATATCTTTGACCAGTTCACATAAGCTGCATTTCAAACAGATTTAAAAGGAATTTAAGCCTAGCCATAGAAAAACTCACACTTTAAGGAAAACAAGTGCTTTGGTTCAGGTTCAAGGGACTTTTAAACCACAGTATATAGGCCCAAAAGATGACACTTATTCTCTTGTGTTTGTGACGAAAATTGGCTACCAGGTGAAATGAAGGAACAGTGCCACTGCAATCTTTATGAGTAATCTGAAATGAAATGTTTTAAAGCAACTCACTTCTCAACCAAGGCTCTGCAGATGCTACACAGATGACATCTTTCTCATCATAAACATGATGGAAAGTGCACTACGGAGGTATTCAAACCGAAAGATTAACCAGAGATCACCTTCATTGGAAGTACAGCCCAGACCTTGGGCTCCATCCGGAGATATTATACTCCTTGTCTCTTCCCCGCCACTTGGTCTAAAAAGCCCTTGTGGATTTTAAAGGTTATGACTATTAAATCAACAATCAGAACTCAGTGAGGTTCAGACACATAAAACCTCCGTGCAGACCCTGTGCGGAAAGACCATGCAGGCTTTCCCAGCAGGACAGAACGTGGGCAACAGGAGGGGAAAACAGACGGCTCACACGCTCATATTCAAATACATTAGCACTCAGAGTTGTCACGTTTTTTGTCCTCCCCACATGCCATGCTTTGGTGAAATTTGTATTTACCACATTTCCTACCTTTTTTCAGATAACACGAGTAGGACACTGGCAAGTTAACTGATTTGCCCAAGGTCATACAAATAGATAATATTAGAATCAGGACTTGAACTCAGCTCTTCTGGCTCAAGATTTGATTTGTTTCCATTACCACAAACTGTCTCCGTGAACAACAGTAGTGCACCCACAGCACTTGACTTTGTCACTTTATAATTCCCAAGCCCTTCACACTGCACTCTGAGAAGACCCATCTGTCTTCTTGGAAACCACAGAATACAGGGGCGCCTGGCTGGCTCACTCAGTAGAGCACGTGACTCTTGATCTCAGGGTCTTGAGTTCAAGCCCCACATTAGGGGTTGAGTTTACATAATAAAAAAAAAATTTTTTTTAAAGAAACCACAGAGTACAAAAGTGCATTTCCACCCAAATGACCTCTATCCTCTAAGTAGAATGACTGAGAATGACCAATTTTCCTGGAAGAAAGAATTGGTCGGATGGCAAACTGGGGTTTACTGAACTGCAACCAGAATGTTCATATCTCTGCTCCACGCAGACAATGGGCTAGTTTAGGAAGCATCATAAGAACTTATAAAGCATGAAGATTTGCATTTTTTTTTAAACTAAGCCCGCCAGTATCTGCAACCACACCACAGCAGAATACTCCAAGGTCTTTCACTAAGCCAGCCTGTTGACATAGTCCAAATTACTATGAAATAGGAAGTAATAAAAGTGTACTCCTTGAAGGCACACTGTAATTGCTGACCAGACTCTGGCCTGGTTCACGTAAATAATGAGAGTCAGGTGGTTTGCAATAATATCTTACATTAGGTAGTGCTTACAGCTTACAAAATGCTTTCACGTGCATAATCTTATTTGATCACTATGCCATTATTGTTGGATATTATTATTACTGTCAGTGAGCCCTCTTGCTCAACTGAAGACTCCAACAGTTAAAACCAGAAATAGACAAGACCTCTTAACTCATGCTCTAAAACCCATTGTGCTTATTTCTCCTTGCACTTTCTTGAGGCATTGCTGAAGGTGTTTTGCAATGACTTGAAATATCCCAAGACACCAGACCAGGAAAGCACGGATAACCTAGAAGACCGTACCCCACATGCCACCTTCCCTGCCCTTGATAGGGGGCTGAATCAACACCTACCAACACTCACCCATGATGACACGCTCTCTGCTCCTGAGCCTTTCCTGTAAAACTCTAGGTGTCCCTCCTCCTGGCAGAGAGGTGATCAAGCCTTGAACCTGCCCCCTCCCCTGGCTATGGACACCCAAAATAAATTTCTCCCTTTCTCTTTTCCAACCCTTCCCCTACTGTCTCCTGAGTTATTGGCTTTGCTTATGGTGAGTTTGTCTGAGTTTGTTCAGCAACAGTGTTGGCAAATCCAGCCAGGAGCCATGCTTTTGACTTGTCCAGGCTCCTCAGGGTTCCCAAGGTGACTGGGGCAGTGCCAAGGCTCACGTTTTCATTTCCTGGGTATAGTGATCTATGATAACAATCTGTGATAGATGAGTAATGTCAGTAAATATGCTTGAGATGATTGGTGTTCAAGGATACTCCATGATTTGCCCATGTTTCTACAACCAGGATTCCATCAAGCTCCCCGCTGAACAGTGCCACTGAAGGCACCCATGGCTTCAACTTAGCCTCCCATCTGTCATTGACCAAATCTGGAGGATGTGTGACTGGACCTACCTCTCTTTTGTGGCTCTGTTCCCTTTCTCACTTATGCACATTGTTTTTCTTTAATTTTTTTCAATCCCTTTCTTTAGTCCTCAAGCCAACCTACCCCCACGTTGCATGCCCTCTGCATGACCTTCCTCACCTCCTTAAAAAACTTTTCTAAAACCTAACTGTCCTCCTGGATGGCCTCCCTGATGCAGAAGCAGCCAGATGTTTACCTGAACATGAGTCTCCACAAGTGTGAGAAACAAGTGAAAACAAAAATAGTGAGCAAAACAGGCAAATGTTATCTATCTTTCTCTAGCCAAGGAGGTATTTTAAGGGTTGAAGCTGAGGTGTTGCCTGTGATATTGTCAGTTGGAGTCACTGCCTGTAGGCCTGCTGAATGTGATTTTCCTCTAGCACATTCTCCCTTACTACTGCTTTCTTGTCCTTGTCCTTAAGGTCCAAGGACTCTCAGAGAGAGGTGAGCCAGCTTGTAGGAGTGAGGCAGGAGCCCTCACTGCTGGGAGAGCACCTCTCGCTGCCAACAGCTACGTGACTTTTCAGAGGACACACTGTGCCGTAAGAAATGAACCTCCACAGTGGGGTGGGGGTTGGGGGGAGTAGAGACTGGAAGGCTGTATTGGAAAATGTCCCACAGTTCAGCCTGGTCTATTTGCACATGCTCTGGCCATGCGCTGAATTCAGCACCTTTTCAGTTGGAAAACTACATGCATAGTATTTCTTTTTCCAAAGCTCAAGAAACACGGAAAAATTAGGGTGTATCTAACATGATGCCAGGGAATGGTTACCAGCTGCTGAATGGAATTAAAAAGTGTGAGGACAATTGGTCACAGATATTTCCAATTTAGGAGTTGGTGGATGGCCTTTATCCAGCCTTTTATTACTTCTAATAGTCATTTGATGGGAAGTAAAGTGACTATAAATTAGTGCCTACTAATTCTTTGTAATAGAACAGAGGTCAATTTGTCTTTTGAAAAAAATCACAGGCCTGGAGAACAAATGAATGAGCTCCCAGGGATCCTGGTGACTTTCTGAGGTTTTGGATGGGTAAGGTAGCTGCTCTGAATCTTAGTTTGAGGTAGAAAAGTTCACAAAATCCTACGACAAAGAGAAAGTACGCCTGAAACTAATATAATCTGGTTATCATCCAAATTTCGATTAAAAATTTTTTAAATTAAAACAAAAATCCTAGAACTTCCATTAAAAAAAAAATAGAATGGAGATTATAAAACTTGAAGAGACAGACAGAAATGAAGTCATGCAGGTAAGTTCACCCAGGCTCCATCCTCATGCTCTTTGAGGACAATGAGAGACCCCGCCCTATAGTATGTTCCTCCTTCTGCTTCTGCTTTTAATGCCCGTGGCTCCTTCAAGACAGTCTGTGAAGACTCTTCACTAATGTCCAGCAGACAGATGCTTGGGTCCTGCCTCTGACAAGGCATCAGGCTCACAGAACCGCAGAAAATTTTCCACAGAGCTACGGGCCAAGCTTTGCAACATGCCCACCACTTTCTCCTATACCTGGCATCCCAGCCCACACACCTGAGTCAACAGCAACCATTGCACTTTCAACCCTGAGCATGGGTCCAAGGTTATGGCTCCCATGGGGGAATGCAAGTCTAGCAAGGCTGCCCCAGCCTCCCTCTTTCCAGCCTTATCTGGTCCAGTCCCTTTCATGTCTCCTAAAAGGCCTTCAAACTGATCTCATTGCTGGTCACTATAGAGGCCCCTCCATATTCCTATTTCTGTACCTTTACTCATTTCATTCTCTCTACCCAAGTATCCTTCTCCTTCATATCTGCATATTCAAGACTACCTGTTCTTTTTTTTTTTTTTTTAAGATTTTATTTATTTGACAGAGATCACAAGTAGGCAGAGAGAGAGGGGGAAGCAGGCTCCCTGCCTAGCAGAGAGTCCGATGCGGGACTCGATCCCAGGACCCTGAGATCATGACCTGAGCTGAAGGCAGAGGCTTAACCCACTGAGCCACCCAGGCACCCCAAGACTACCTGTTCTTTACAAGTCTGTTTTCATGCACTTGGCACCATCCCCCAAGTGGCTCTCATATGCCCAAACTGTAAAGAACAGCACAAAGTCTTTTGGGATTTAGTGCCAAGAGGAGCTTGGAGGTCATAATAATTCCTGTTTATTGAGCACTTAATACACATGCCAGGAGCTCTGCCAAGAGCTTTACACATATTTCAGCTCATCATCACTGAAACTCTAGCAGATATCAATCTCACTCTACAGATGAGGAAGCTGAAACTCAGAGGTGTTAAAATCTTACCTCGGATGCCGAAATCATGAAAGCCATCAGGGTGGGCCCTAAGCCTGTATCATCCGTGTCCTTACAAGAACAGGAGATGGGGACATAGGCACACACACAGGAAAGACCACACACTACACAAAGACAGCCATCCACAAGCCAGGAGAGAGGCTGCAGAGGAAGCTACCCCTGCTGACACCTTGATCTTAGACTTCCGGCCCACAGATAGTGAGGAAGTTTCTGTTGTTTCTGTTGCTGAAGCTACCCAGGCTGTGTTATGACAGCCCTAGAAAATGCGTACAAGGTTATGCCAAATGAATTCTTTCATTTGGGAAATACTTCTAAATTGTAAAAGCCTTCTATTTACTTTACCTTGTTTAATCCTAACAATTACACTCATTTCTACCCCCTTTTTTTTCTGATGAGAAAACAGAGACTCGGATTTGCATAAGTTCATACAGTGAATGAGTGCCAGAGCTAGAATTCAAAGGCAGGTCTTCTTATCCCCACTTCTGTGTTCTTTCTACCAGGTCATTAGGTCTTTGGGCTAAGAACTTGAAGTAACAAACAGGATTGCAATAATATTTTCAATATGAAAGAGACCAGGCTATTTTAAATACACCCACATAAACAACAGATCTGATCAGTATACCCCTTAGGCTGGGGCAAAATGGGCCAGTGCCTTGCACCTTCTACTTTAGAGGGCCCTGCATGAATTAGAGAAAATGCAAACCAAAAAATCAATATGTTAAGGAGCTCATGGACACCCTTGTCACTCAAGGTCTGGCACTTAGCCCTGACCCAGCCTGACCTGGAACTTTAAACATCCGCTCTGGTAACCAACACCGTTCACATCCCAGACAAACACCACTTTCCATCTCTTGCCCTAGGTCCCCATTTTGCAATCTATACAGATATCTAATCATTACATTGTACACTCGAAATGTGGGGGCTATGTTAATTATCCTAATTAAAAAAAAAACAAAAACAAAAATCCAGTGTACATGAATGCCATGAAGGTTTGTGGGTTTTGCCACTTGTCCAACACTTGGAGGCAGACACAGCTTCTAGGCGTGGAGAGGATTTGTGCTTAGCTAAGAGAAAAGACTAATTAACTTGTCAAATCCTTTCTCTAAGCGCGAACAGTGGAATTGTGCATAATGAAGTACTATTTCCCAGTAGCACTGAGAGTGCTTTTTCCTGCTTCTCTCTACATTCCAGTTTGTAGTTCCACATGGGCTTGTGAATTACCAAGGTATTCACAACAGTTGCACATGGCAACAGAGGAATGTTTTGCAATATTAAATAATGCATATTGCATATATATATGTATATATATAAAATGCTTGAATTATGATACCAAGGTTTTACATTAGCACCTAGAGGGACACTGAATGCCACAAAAATGCAAATTTACTTTAAGAAACCTCTAACAAAAAAAAGAAAAAGAAAAAGAAACCTCTAACAAGATTTAGCTAACTATTTGAAAATTAAAATAAAAAATGTTAGTTTTACTTTGGATTTTATTAAAGCATTTTGAAAATATACATAAAAATAATTTTAATTTTATATTTTGACTTCGATGTTGATTTATCTCCTTGTGAAAATATATTTAAATATATTTAAAATACATCCTCAATACAACTACATTTTTAATTCTTTAGATGATCACTATGAATAGAACTCAAATTATGTGAAAAATCACATAATTAGGGATTTTTGCTCAAGTTAACTGAAGAGAATAAATTTAATGGGATAAATATATGGTAATTTATGAATTATGTATGTCTTCATTTTATTCTCATGCAAATGTCACCAACTCATCAAGAGAGTTCTCAGACGTGTGCATTAATAATTAAATTCAGCCGTCTTTGGTATTCTGCCGATTTTCAGTCATTAAAAACATAGAACTGTATACAGATCTGGCATTGCCATGATGAGGGCACATTTATCAAGGTAGGAAGCTAGAATGTACTTAACAGAACAGTTTGTTAGCTTGATTTATTGTTTTTAAATATTTAGACGTATGCTATATGGGCCTCCATTTATACTGTTGCTCCGGGCCTCACAAATGTTGGGGAAGGCGTGCATTTAATAGCCTCCCAAAGGTTTCTCTTGGATGATATTCTCTGTATTTATGAGCACCTCTCTTCTGTTGGGCCCTGTACTCTCAGTGTGGTTGGACAGATGCCTAATGCCCGGCCCTGCCTTTGGGAGGCTTAAAATGGTGGTGGATGCGGCGCCTGGGTGGCTCAGTGGGTTAAAGCCTCTGCCTTCCGCTCGGGTCATGATCCCAGGGTCCTGGAATCGAGCCCCGAATCAGCCTCTCTGGTCCGCGGAGAGCCTGCTTCCTCCCCTCTCTCTGCCTGCCTCTCTGCCTACTTGTGATCTCTGTCTGTCAAATAAATAAAAAAAAAAAAAAAAGAAAGAAAGAAAGAAAAAGTAATACTTGGCAAAATACCACACTTCTTAAAAGAAAAAAATAAAATGGTGGTGGCGGGAGACAGGCAGATAGTAGAAGTAAGCACACAGCAAGAGAAGGCTGCACAGCAGCCAGAATGACCGACAAAGGGGTCCCACAAAGTGAAATCTGAGCGGGGTCCTAAGGGGCAGAGAGGCCTTCTCAAGGAGAGAGAATGCACATGAAGGAAGGGGACATAAAGCACCATGGCTCTCGCAGGAACTCAAGCGGCAGGGAATAAAGCGGGAAAGGCAGGAGCCACAGCTGCCCCAGCCTTGTAGGCCATGCCGAGGCACCTCACTTGTCTTCCCTAGAGATAATGGGAGCCTCTGAAGGGTTTTCAGCAAGGGAATACAATGAATATGCTTGAAGTTGGGAAAGAACGCGCTTGACGTTCAGTGGGAAATTGATGATGGAGAGAAGAGGTCGGAAGCACGAGGGACAATGAGGTTTGGACAGTAACGCAGGGAAGAGAGGAAGGGCCCAGAAAGAGGGTGGCAGTAGGGATGGACCCAAAGTGATGGACTTGAGAGATAGTTTACTTTTTCAAGTTTTATTTGTAATCAGAGTATAATTTCTTAAATACTACATATTTGTGTAAGTGTGTATATAGATACACGTGTACCTGACCAAGCTGTTCCCTCAATTCAGAAATCTTTCCTATAACACTCCGGACGGCCTAGCGTCCAGACATAGCTTGAAGGCTTGCAGGAAAAGACAATGGAACTATTCCCAGGGAACACCCATCCCACCATTACACCACTCTGGTTTCTACAAGATGATCTTTTGTGTGATTAGAAGCCTACCTCTGTAAAACTTTACTTATCATGCTAGGTCTATCCTTCACAGTAACAGAATTCCAGGCACTAGAAATTAGAACTGATAGCATTTCACATAATTCAGGAGCCGTTGTATTTCCCCTCAGCTGTCTCACCACTGCTCACCTTCTCACCACTGCTAGTCCTTCATTCCTCACAAACTGTGCTCAGGGGCCATGCATGCCTGCTACCCACCACCTCCCGCCCGCTGCCCGTCAGTGGCAGCCCAGCCATTCGACCTCACCTACGTTGAGCCTTGTCAGCATCTTTCCCAGCACGCAGCACCTAGAAATATTTCATAATTCATATTTTCCCTAATCGCACTGTCCTTCCTCATAATTAATATAGACGGCTGAGGTTTAAATGCAATTTTTCATCTCCAGGGCACATTTTTATGAGATTTACCACAAAGGTTTCATTTCCCTCCTCAGAATAAAGGAAGATTTTTAATTTACTCCACCAACAGGAGATAGAGAAGGAGTCTCCTCGGTCAAAGATCTGGGATTACAAGTTAAACACGGCTCCCCAAAGGAAGTTACTCGCCATCAATGATGTAGTTGTTGACAATCTTCAGAGACCATGGATCCTGCTAATTGCCTTCCCTTTAGCTAAAGCTTCTGTTACATGTTTCAAAATATCCCTGGGTGAACTTGCTTGTTTTTGTTTTGTTTTTTTTTCTTTTTCTAGGGCTCCAGGACCAAGGTGGTCTTAGACAGGCACCATCCTGCACCAGCAAGGTGAATGTGGGACAGTCTTTTTACTGCTTAGAGTCTCAGTTTCCTGATCTGGAAACAAATGGCAGGAGTTTGGTAGAGCTTAAATGAGATGATATGTGGGAAATGCTTAATTGGCCTTTTGCAGGGAACATAGTTGGGATTGCCACATAAAATACAAGATACCCAGGGAAACTTGAATTTCCAATAAACAATGACTAACCTTTTGTATGTCCCGCATATGACATCACTGTCCCTTTCTTCCTCTCATTCTCCCCTTTTTTGTCCTTTCTTCTCCTTTCTTTCCTTTTCCTCCTCTTCCTTGTTTCATTCTTTCTTCCTCCCCAGTACCCACTTCTAATCTTACAGGCATGTCAGGAGCATGACTACATTCTGAGTTTTATTTCTGGGGGGCAACCGTACCCATTGTTAGTGGTAGGGTCCATCAGCCTGGAAGGCAGTCAAGGAGACACAAGACGGTGGCAGCGTATACGTGGCGTGTGGGCTGGAGGGTTGTTTTACACCCCTTCCTTTTTAAAGAGTCTTGCTTAGAGACTAAAAAATCAAGTTTGCCCACATGAACAGCTCGCTTCAGCCTACTCAAGCCTTCACCAGAAATGGAAACTTTTGCTTCGATCATCAGCACACTTCAAAAAAAAGCAATGTATTATGGAATGTTTTTTCATTTTTCTTGCCTCCCCTCACCCTTTGTTAGTTTGCTTCTTCATGAAACCCCCAAATGAAGACTGTGAGGAACATCCAGAAGCACTAAAGTCATGTTTCACACTCAATATTCTCTTGCTTTAGCTGAGAATCATTAATCCAAACCACTCCAAACTCACAAAGATTGGGTGAATTCACAGGATCCCCCAAGGGTGATGATACAATAACTGTATGACTCTCAGTTCCAGACTTTAAATACACCCACATACAGACAATATATCATGGGCCCTCTGATACATAATCGAGATTGCTTGCCCACACTCTACTGAACGTGTGCACACACACACAAACACACACTTTTTCTCGTCCTTTTTCAAAGAGAAGGAAAGGGCCACCCAGGTTATAACTTTTATGAAAACAATGAGACTTTCTTCCATTCCCAGAAACCCCGCTTTTTTTAAATCTGAGCATCCCATGACCAAGAAGAGATCCTCTCCCTGCATGTATATGGCAAACCACAAAACATCAGCCAACAGGACCACACATACCTATATTAAATTCTCCTTCCCTTAGTCCTGAGATTAATAGCACGCTCCTTGAAGGAAGAAAAAATATTGAAATGCTTCCTTTCTTTCCCAGGATATATAAATTAGTATAGTTAGTCTCTCAGAATAAAAACATTTTTTAGATGGATCCAGGACACTCCATTTGAAATATCCGTTACCCTCAAATCAAAATTTTGCTGCTGTTGAGTGGCAAGGGGCGATGCCCTGGGATCAGCGAGCTGCTAAGATTCCTTCTGCTGGAGTGTTTAATTTCATTTTACTTTCCACAAATAAGCACGCTTGGAGCCGCTGCCTTTCCTTCCTCTAGAGTAATCGAAAAATTTAATTCACATTAAGCCAGAGAGGATGGTGTTTTTCCCTAAGGTCACCCAAGGCAAACATTTTAAACCTCTAACAGCCCATCAGTCAGAGATGCATGTCTCATCCTTTCCTGAGGAGGTGCCTCCTGGAGCCAGACAAAGCCTTCTTCCCAGCCCCACACCACCCTCCACACCACACCCGCTCAGCCCTCGGCTGAAGGCCACCCAGAGAGGCTGGTAGATACATCTCTAGAGTCAGTGCCCACTCTGATTCCTAAGATGCCTACAGTACACAGTCCAGGCACCCTCTCCATTTGGAATGTATGAGTTTCTAGGCTTTGTTTCTGCTTAAAAGATTAATGTGAGTGGGGACCAAAAGCCTCTTTGCTACTGCAATTTGAACTGCCAAGCGGCTTACCCGAGAATGAGTATTTCAGCAGGGCTAAGTTATGCTTCAAATCTTATCATCCCTTCCCTAAAAACTAATAACATTTTGCACTTACACAATGCCTTTTATCAGCCTCAGGTAATACACCACACATCGCTTTAAGTCAGAGATGAGTAAATCATTAATTGTTCGTAATGCTTCATATAAGCACTTTCCGATCGTCATGCACAAGGATTCAATCAAGCACAATGGCATCTATGCATATTTCTCTTTTATTCAGGTATAAAATGTGTGCAGTGACTTAGAAACGGCCAATTTCTCAGGAACACAACGAAAAACATATCACCAAGATGACCAGGATCCACAAAGGTGGGAGCTATTCTGCTCATGGATCACAGGACTTTTTTTTTTTTTTAAATCAGAAATACTCAAGGAGCTTCCAAGGAAGAAAAGGGTAAGAAGCATCTAAGAATTCTTAGAAAAACACCTAAAAATCTAGATTCCCCTTCGGTCAGAAAAGCACAGAATTTCTTGGGCATTTCTCCTTCAAAGATAATACTTTTCTTTCTTTCTTTCCTTCTTTCTTTTTTTAACGGATGAAAACTAATGTAGTAAAACAGAGTGAGATCTTGTAACCATTCCACCCGATTCAGTTCCTGGATTTTTCTTTACTTCCATTATGGATTTAGAATTTATGCTGCAAGGGAGAATCACGTGGCCACAGGGGCTGAATCTGAGTTTCCCTGGTGAATCCACGAGGAAGGAGAGTGGGAGGACGTTTAGAAAGGACAGAGGTCTGTGTGATTCGGTATGGGCAGTCATTCCCCCTGGTCTCATGTCTCTGGTTCAGGTAGAGAGAAGCTGCAACTAGAATGACAATGCTTTACGTTCAAAGACCATCTTTTCCAAATACGAGGCAGGTAGGGTGGCTTTGCTAGATTTCCTCCATTGGAGCCGGACTCATTCTCTGCCCTTCTCAGCTTGTGTAAACTCCGCCGATGTTTCAGGCAGCCTAGGCCCCAGGGGTGCTGTGGCATCTCAACAATGGTAACAACATAGCATGGCCTCCACAGGCCCTTCCACAGATCACAGAAACCCCAAATCCCTCTAAACCCCTTCCTCCAGGCTTCCCAGAGGGTGTGGCTGCCACAGCTGCCCAGTCCCACTCCCGGTGCGCACCACGTCCCCCATGGTTCCAACCGTGGGCTGGTTCTCCAACAGCACCAACTACTGCTTCTCTGCTCCTCTGGGTCTCCTGCCCATCATCACCCCCTTTTCCATTCTAATCCAGAATGGGGAAGAGGCAGTGCATGAGATTTCTTGTCCTCACCCATGGGGAGTTCCATTACTGGACTGTAAACACCAGTGCCCTCAATCCTCAGTTTTCAGGACTTGATGGAGACACAGGATGCTGTCGTTTCCTTTGGCTTCTAGTTCATTACAGCTGCCCTCGCTACCATGTCCCCACCTCTACAGACTCGGGGCCGTTGCCTAATCTGGGACTGGGCCTTAGACACTCTAGAGTTAAGACCCTTTCGTCTGCTGATGACAGAAGTCCACATGATTAAATTAAACAAAAATGGAAATTTGCCGTATTATATTTAATTTTTAATAGATGATCTCACTGAGTCCCAGGACAAAGACAAAGAGGAGCCTCAGGAACAGACCCTAACTAGAATGTCTTTATGACTGCTTCTCTGAGTTTTTCCTCTCCATGCTTTCAAATCCATCCATCCACATTACTCTTTCTGGCTGTAGGTTCAGCTTTCCAGGCCACCCACAGCTCCCTCTGAGGCTGGAAACTCTAAGTCCCAGTTCCACATTCCCAGGGGGGAGGAACCATGACTGACCCAGCATGGCTTGGGGGCCCAGCCTGGACCAACCAGCTGTGTGGCCAGTAGGTCAAGATGACATCATAGGTTATAACAAGGTTGTCATAGGAGTCAGCAGAGTAGAGATAGAGTTTCCAGAAAAAGCAGAAACTAAGGAAACCGCTCCTTAAGTGTACAGAACAGGTCCTCCAGGGTTGGGCTTTGACTGATCTTATATATTTCAATTCTCCCTTCCTGCCAGTAGAGCTGCTTCTTCACATTTTAAATACCATGGCATGGAGGTCATTGCTACTGGATGGATGCTGGAGGCTTGATCCAGGAGAGAAAGACTCCAGCGCCAGAGTCCAGTCAGTGTGGCTGCTATGACACACCCTGCTCCCCTCACCCAGCTCTAACAGCTCCCCCCACACCTTGACGGCAGGTATTCCATGATGGGCTCACAGCGTGCTACACGTGCTCTTCGTAAATAGCCCAGGCAACACGCACTAGGGGATCAGGCTGGTCTGCTTTGAGTGTTGATTCCATCACTTACCAGCCAAGGGTCTTCAAGCCAGGGCTACCCACCCTTGTGAACCTCAGCCTCACTAATTAGAAATAGACACCGTAATACTCATTTCAAAGGGTTGAAATGAGCCAACATATGCCAGGCAGGTAAAACAGCGCCTGGTGAATTTTAGGTGCCCAGTAGAAGGTTCCTTTTGTTATTGTTATTATTATTGCTGTCATTAATATTAACCCTTACAAGAAAACCTACAAGTGTCACGTTAAAATAGGCAAACGTCTGAAACGAATATAACACTGTAAGTTAACTACGCTGGAATCAAAATAAAAATTGAAAAAACAAAATAGGCAAACAATCCTCAAATTTCATACCTGCAGACTCTACACCATGTTCTAAAACATAGGATAGCACATTCTAATAAAGCAAGTGGTTATAAAGCAAAATGAAAGCAGATGGTAAATATTAAGGCCTTTTGGTCTGGCTTTTTTGTTTGATTCTCTGACACCTTCAAGGAATGTCATCTCTTAATCAGAGCAGTAAGAATGAAATAAGAAAAAATGCATAAATGACTAAGTACTGTGCCTAGACATGGAACATATTCAACATGGGGTAACTGTTGTTTTATTACTATAACTAGCATGATTATGATTGTGATTATTATTAGTCCCAAGGGGAATGATGTTTAAATATTTATTCGCAAATCCTTTAAGGTGATTATTTCATTGGCTATTGTGCAAAACCATGAAGCTTCCTCTCCTGATTAAGTTTGAAATTAATGTATATATGTGGGATTAAATATAAATCAATATATGAAACTCCAAAGAATTTTTTAAAATATTTTTTAAATGTAAAGGGAATCATTGACTAACACAGCAGAGAGTTGCTCTGGGAAGCTGGCAGTGCTTGGTGGTTATTGCTGGATACAGCTCCTGCTAAGTTTCACTGTGCTTTCTTGCTCAGGCGGCTTCCTAGTTCCGAAATAAGTGCCTTAAAACCTCAAGGCAAAATATTAAACGTTCCACCACACCTTGAACAAGTTATCTCTGGTGTCAGTGACCTAGATTCAAGGCAGGAAGAAATGTTGGCTTCTAAAACGTAGGATGCTTCCCTTCACTCTGGGCTTCCACCTGTATCTCCAAGCTGATTTGGAAAGAACTCTAAGGTGATCACTGGGTAGGAAATCTGAAAAGGGAGGTACCTAGTATGGACACTACTGTAAAAGGAATTCCCTCTGCCAAGAAAATCTACGGTCTGGCAGCAGCCATTACGTTCCATGACCAGGGCCTGCAAAAGATATCTTCTTTAGGCAGACCCGAGGGAAATGCTGCCTCTCCAGTCCTGCTAGATGTGTTCTCTGTGTTCAGTATTGATTTTTCCTTCAGCAGAATAGCAAAGGCATGAGAGCATGAAGGAGAGAGAGGTGGGTGCTCTTCCCTCACCACGGGCTCCGGGTGATGAGCAAAGCAACGCTGAGCCACTCCTTATCTTCCCCATGTTAAGAGAAATTGAGCTGAGGACTCTCCTCTAGTTAGAGATAGCTGTGAGAACAGGAGCGTGTTAGGAGGCTCTCTGAGAAACACGCTTTCCCCCACCTCTTATCACCCTGTCTCCAGTCATGTACAACCTGTTTAGGGTGTTGATACCCATACTACAAACATCCACATAAAATTTCAATGTGGATGAAGGTATGCTGTATTTAGAGTTGATTTTCCTTCCAAAGTAGAAAATTGTTGTCTTCTTTATTTCCTTACATTTCTCAAGAGTTCTGCAAATTATTAAGCAGAGTTATTAAAAGGCTTCTTTCAGATCAGAGAGACTGATCCATCCAAAAAAAAAAAAAAAAAAAAAGGTTTGTGCCGGGCAGATCCAGTGATTCTGCCTCTTCGATGGGGGGAAATTGCTTCTGTGCAAGAACTAATACACACCTGGTTTCAAACCTCAGCCGCTGGCAAATATGTCATCGTAAGAGACATTTCCTGTTTCTCTGACAGATTGGCCCAGGGCTGAAATTTAATCTAATATGTCAAAAGTGGTAGGTGGGAAGGGGGGAGAAAGGCAGTGAAATGCTAAACCTCCGCAGATTTCTACAGTAGCTTGAGACAAGTGTGGGTATTGGTTGGTGTTGATAAGCAGTAAAAGCGAACATTGCAAGATGAAACATTAAAGAACCTACATACATCTCTGAATTTGTATTTTTTAAATGATACAATAGTCACACCAAAAGCAAGATCTGGACATTCACATGGAGGGAAGGAAGGAAGGAAGGAAGGAAGAAGGAAGGAAGGAAAGAAAGAAAGAAAGAAAGAAAGAAAGAAAGAAAGAAAGAAAGGGAGAGAGAGAGAGAGGACGGAAGGAAGAAAGGAAGGAAAGAAAAAAGAAAAGAAAAGAAGAGAGAGAGGAAGGAACTCAAAATAGATCACAGACCTAAATGTAAAAGGCAAAACTATGAAACTCCTGGAAGATAGAGGAGAAAATCTAGATGACCTTGAGTGTGACAATGACTTTTTAGATACAACACCAAAAGCACAATCCACGAAAGAAATAATTGATGAACTGGACATCATTAAAATTTTAAACTTCTGCTCTGGAAAAGACACTGTGAAGGGAATGAAAAGGAAAGCCACAGACTAGGAGACAACATTTGCAAAAGACACATGGGATAAAGGTCTGGTATCCAAAATACACAAAGAACTCTTAAAACTCAACCATAAGAAAACAAACAATCCAATTAAAAAATAGGCAAAAAAAAAAAAAAAAAAAAGACATCTCACCAAAGAAGGTATACAGATGGCAAATAGCATATGAAAAGATGTTCCACATCGTATGTCATCAGGAAAATGCAAATTAAGCAACTATAAGATACCACTATACTCCAAAATCCAGAACACAAGCAACTCTGGATGCTGGTGGGAATGCAAAATGGTACAGCCTCAATGAGGCAGTTTCTTATAAAACGGAACATTTACTTAAATGAGTCAAAAATTTATGTCCACACAAAAACCTGCACATGCTTGTTTAGAGCAGGTTTATTCATAATTGCCAAAACTTGGAACCAACCTAGAGGTCCTTCAGTAAGTGAATGGATAAATAAGCAGTAGGACATCCAGATAATGGAATTGTATTTATCACTAAAAAAAAAAAATGAGCTATCAGGCCATGAAAAGACATGGAGGAGCCTTAATTGCATATTAGTAAGTGAAAGAAGCTGATCTGAAAAGGCTACACACTGTATGATTCCAGCTACATGACATTCCGGAAAAGGCAAAACTATGGAAACTATAAAAAGATCAGTGGTTTCCAGGGGTTAGGGAGAAGGCAGGGATGAATGGATGGAGCAAAGAAGATTTTTAGGGCAGTGAAACTATTCTGTACGATTCTGTGAAACTGGATATATATCATTACATTGCCCAAACCCTTAGAAAGCACAACACCAGGAATGAACCTGGGATAAACTACGGTCTTTGGGTGATTGGGATGTTGATGTCACATCTATGTGACAAATGTCCCATTCTCACATGGGACACTGATAGCAGGGGACGCTAGGCATGTGTGGGGACAGGGGCCATATGGTAATCTCTGTGCCTTTTGCTCACTTTTGCTCTGAACCTAACACTGGGAGCTCCATTCAAAAGGGAGGGGAAAAGACATCATAATGTAGTCTCCTCCCACAAGAGGGACAAAGGAAGATGAAAAGGAAGTGGAAAACTTACCAGTCAGAATTTAAAATTCAACTTATTGTTGTCTTAGAACTGTAATGACGCAAACCCACTGCACAAACCCTTGTCTTCACCAGTTGGCCCACGTTCCTATCTCTTCATTGTTTCTTTTTCTTTTCTGCTCCTGTCTGTGCCCTCTTTGCTTCGTCTTCTGGTTTGTACTTGTTTCCTGCTGAGGGGACACATCTGCATTCCAAATCCCCACCACCTTTCTAGTTGGCTGCCCTTCAGACTCTCACTTCTGGACTCTGTACCCCTCTTACCATACTATAATTAGGAAGCTTAGTCATTTCTCTGACTCTGAAGCAGGCACCTCATGACTTGGGTAGGATGGAATGACACGGGAGCCAGCATCCTTACTATAGCCAGGAAACATTCTTTACATACACACAAATCATCCAAGAACATTCCAGAAAAAAAAAATTGCAATTTTCTAAAAGAATATCTACATTACACTTGTCTTTAAATATGACTACCATCAATAGATTGATTTCCCTAATTAATTGCAGAAATCTTATTGAAGCACTGAGGACATAGCTGCTGACCTTGGGAAGAAGAGGTCTGTTTTTTAGGATAGACTTATATGCAAATAATTACAGTCTGATGTGCCTAGTTCAATATTGGAGGGTTATTCAGAGAAGTATGATTATGGAGAACATAATCACCATTGCACAGAAGTGATAAAGAAACAGAAAGATTTCCCAGAGGAGGGGGCACTTAAGAGAAATCTAGAAGGAAACACAAGCATTTTCCAGGTCATTGGGGCAAGGGAAAGGCAGTACAGCTGATACAACAAAGATTCCAAAGCAAGGAAACACATGCAGTACTAGAAAAGGTACCAGTATTTCTGAAGCAGGGAGGCAGGGGAGAGGGTGGCAGGGGATGAGGCTGAGTAGAGAGGGGTCAGACATGGAAAGGCCTTTAGGTCATGCTAAGGGAGACCCTCCCTCTTCAAGAAGCTTTTGAAGGGTTTATGCAGGAGGTTCCACATAAAGAACCAGAAGTAAGGACAGTAAGTGGCCACCTCAGAAAGCCAACGAGGGACAAGACAGCAACAGTGCTGGTAGAGAAGAGAGGAGTGAGACAAGAAATATGAAGAAAGGGAGAATGAGTAAGATGTGTTTTTGGGAATGGCAAGTGAGGGAAAGCGAGAAGCCAAGGATGCACCAAGGAATCTGGCTCAAGGGGCTAATTACGTGGCTGGGGCTTTCACTAAGATCTGGACTATAGTGGCAGGGGAATGCAGACTTCCTATGGAGATGAGAGATGCCAGTTGCTGGCATAAGGAGGTACTCATTAGATGAATGAGTGCATGTTGAATGAATGAAATGTCAAATAGTAACAGTTGGGTTAAATACACTGCTCATCTGTAGTGTTGTGTCCATATGGCATGAACATTGGAACAACCCAATTTTCAGAATCATAGACTGAAGGCCAACCACCAATGTTATATCTCTGTCCCGGGTATCATTATCTCAGAGATCAACCTCTTCCCCATCCCTAATATCCAAAGCCCCAACCCCATGCTCCAGCTTGAGCTCGAGGCCATAACCACCACACTCGACGTCAGGTCTGAGAGCCATGCCCAAGATGTACCTTCTCTCGCTCAGGTTCTCATTTTTATTAAAGAAACTATAAGGCCCACCCCACCCACTGCACACCCTCCCTTTATGGGCATCTTGAAATGCTAAGTTTTTTTGTTTTTTTTTTTAAGATTTTATTTATTTGTTTGACAGACAGAGATCACAAGTAGTCAGAGAGGCAGGCAGAGAGAGAGGAGGAAGCAGGCTCCCTGCGGAGCAGAGAGCTCGATCCGGGGCTCGATCCCAGGACCCTGGGATCATGACCTGAGCCGAAAGCAGAGGCTTTAACTGAGCCACCCAGGTGTCCTGAAATGCTAAGTTTTTTAATACAATTAGTCACATTGCATGTTGTAAAAGTAATAGGGTTAATGTAAGCCCGCTTACAAGAAACTATTCTGTAAGAATTTAGACTTATATTCCAAATGAGGTTGGTGAAGCTCATTCCTTAATGCCTTTTTCTTGCTAAGAGGGCATAATCTCAGCTTTTCTCTACAAAACTGCTTCCTCACATGGCCAATTCTTCAGGCTGCTGTTGTGATAAATTAGTAACAATTGTTGAGCACTGGTTACTCAGCAAGCACTATGCCACCCAGCAGTCTACCATATTTCATCTTATCCTCAAACACCGTCACAGCAATGCTAAATATCTCCATTTTTCAGCTGAGGAAATGGAACCTCCCAACTGTTAATTAAAATGCTGAAGGTCCCATGCTAAGTAAACGGAGCAGCCAGGATTTACACCAGGTTGTCTAATCTCCCAGTCGTGAAGCTGTGCTTGAGTCAAATGGGGAATCACCACTTCAGAACTGCCCAAGGAAAAGAATGTCACTTCACTTCACGGGCTGAAACATAAAAGGATGCGGTAGGTTTTCCTATTCCCCGCAGTGGCCTAAACACTCCCTACTTAGAAATGCATAGAACACCGAAGCAGAGAGGCAAAGTGTTTCAAAGAGCCTTGAGAGATGCTATGTACCTTTTAGACAAGTGCAATTTTTACTTTAAAGAAAATAACAAGGACCCCGTCATCTAAAATTTCCTCTGGGGCTCACACTTCAGAGTGTGTGTGCATATGTGTGCGCATGTGCATGAGCACGTGTGTGCATGTGTGCCCATGCACGATGCAATACTACCAAGTTTTTACCTGCAAAGAACTGCCATTAAATGCAAGCTGACAGCAGAGGAAAGGAGGCATAATCATCAGCTAGCTATGCAATTTTTTAACCACTCAAATAGGGTCATCATCTGAGCTGAGATTAATCCTGGCACCCAGAAGCTACAAAAGAAAGTTTCTTTCCTCAGGAGACACCTTGATCAAGACCCTGACCAATGTCAGATAGAAATCTCCCCTAGAATATTAGAAAATCATTGCAGTGCAAAGCCTCGATGTGGCCAAATGCAGTGCCCCTCTCTTCCCAGTCCCCACTTTGAAAAGGGGCATTGGTCTTCTGATTTTTCTTTCCCTTTCGATTTGTTTTCCTGTCAAAGGGATCGCTCCCCCCACTCCCCTACTCCACAGCACCACCTGATTGAATTCCATTCAGGGCTCCTGGTGGTCCTGTTCCCCAAGTCAACTTGATGGAGCCCTTTTGCCTGTTTCATGCCATCTATCTCTCTAGGCAACTGAAATTGTGCTGCAAAATGTAGCGCTGTTTCGTGGGACCTCATTAACACCAGCTCCAAGGGAATGGACTTCAACAGAGGAGGCATTAAGCATCTAAACAGCACACTGAGACAGCAAAGACTTCAAGAGCACGGCAGACGAGTGATAGAAATCGAGTCACTGATCTAAAAAGCTGGGCGGTACACAGTGGGCCAACGGAAGCTTTTCAATTTATATTTCATGCTGATATCACATTTGTTCCCACATAGCAAGGATAGGTCTCGAAAATAGAGAGATGGCAGAGAGTTTGTGTGCCTCCTGAGGTCCCTAGATTCACCTGAACTGAAGCCAGAAATAATATCATAAAACTAATTTAGCCATCACACCAATAGGGCTCCTCAGCTATGAGACAGACTGGATAATTACATGTTTCCTGTAATTTCTGACACTCGGCTAGTTCCAGCAAATGGCACTTCTAAATATATATTGCTTTGTCACAGCTACCTGTCTACCTCAGTTTTTCTTCAAGGGAAAGAAACGGAACACAAAGTTAATTATGAAGATGGGGAATCCAAGTCATTTCAGTCTAATAGATTTAATAGACCCCAAAGTCAAATGCCCTTGGCAATCAAGGACACAAGGCAATCAAGCCACAGGTTCTTAAAGTCCGTGCAGGTGGTACCGCCTCAGAGTAGTTACTTTACCCCTGGGACTTCACCTGTAAGTGAGGAGATTGGACTAAACATCCCCTGAAGTTCTGTCCTGTGTGACCATTGATGCCGCGTCAGCCACTACCTTGTCCCATTCAGTCGTTTGTGTTTCTCTATTATCTGTATTAAGGCAGAAAGATTTTCCCAACTTTTTATGCTGCCTGTCTATTGGTTCCCCTGAGTCCTTATGGAACAATACCCTATTTTCACAAGTGTCTTCCAAAATAAATTTTGATTTACACATCTATTCACACACACAGCAAACAATGAACAGAAGCCACGAGCTCTCATTTGGCAGAACAGGCAATGTGGCTAAGATGAGGGCAAGGCTAAACCTTGGATGCCAAACTCTCTGGCCAGTCTCTGGTCCTCGCTACCCAAAGATGCATGCCCAGCAGAATTTTCCCCACCTTCCACATTGAACAAAAGAGGTTACGCAGAACCAAAGAGAAAAACAGCCAACAGGAGAAACTAACATTTTCCCTGCCCAATGATCTAAGTAGAAAAAGATGTGTGATAAAATATGGTTCTAAATGACATGTGAGCCATAAATGACATTTACTGAAAACTAATATGCCAATTGCTATTCTAAGGATTTAATTCCTTAATTTGTTAATCCATTGTAGCAACCTTATGAGGATTGAACTGTTGTTAGCCCCATTTTAGAGATGGGAAAACTAAGATACAAAGAAGTTCAACAAACTGCAGAGGTCAAACAGCTCATAAATGGAAGAGGTGGGATTTGAACCTGGACATTCAGATTTCACTTACACTTACCACTACACTATACTAACCATTGTGAACACTTATTATCATGCCCTTAGGAAGCAATGATAAAAGCCATAATATAATGTGGAAAGCTTCCCCAGGGGTGCATAAGTCATGTCTATATCCAGAGTGTGTGTGCTGATGTTCAGGTTTCTGTATATTAATGGCCAGATGTTAATTACAGATGCAAGTGTCATGAGCACACCTACAGCAAGCAGAGGCTCTGGGTCCCAGGCTGAAGGAGGACTATGGAGAAGAGTTACTTGAGGAGTAAGGCTTGGAAGAATAAGGATCTGGGACAGTGGAACCAGCTTACAGTGGTGTAAAGTCATACAGTAGTCATAGAGCCCATAATGGCATGAAGATTTAAGTTTGAATCCGGGATCATCCATGGATCAGTTATCCAAGCTTAGTTTTTTGGTTTCACCGTTACATCACACACCACCCTAAAACTTAATAATATCATTAAAGTTTATTTGTTTATGAATCTGTCATTAGGTTGGGACTAGGCAGGATTAACTTTGTCTCTGCTAGGGTGGCTTGACATTGGGGGCTGGAATCATTAGAATCATTGGAAGACTTAGCACTTGGTGCTAGTTGTTGGCTGGGACCTTCACCAGGGCTATTGGACAGAATGTCCACATGTGACCTCCCTACATAGCCTGAGCTTCCTTACAACATGGTAGCTGGGTTCCAATGGTAAATATCCCTAAAGAAAGAGAAAGAGCTGGACAGAACGTCACCTTTTATTAAACCTACCTGAGAGAAGTCATGCAGCATCACTTCTACAACATTCTACTTGTTGAGGCAATCACAAAAACCTGCGAAGTTTACCGGGGAGAGAAAATGGACTTCATCTCTGGGTAGGAGAATGGCAAGACTCTGGATGAGCCAGGTAACAGGAAATATTGCTAAGACCATATTTTGAAACTACAACCTGCCATACTTGGGTTAAGTTGCTTGATTCTTTTGAGCCTGAGTTTCTTTATCTGAAGACGTCGCATAATAACATTTCACAGAGTTCTTATAAAGATTAGAGATAACATAAGTTATATGCTTACACATAGTAGATGTTCAATACCAATTTCATCCAGAATGGGGGTCATGGGACAGCAGAAATGATCTCTTGCTCCTTAAATGGCTGTTGACATACCTGTACCTGGACAAGGAAAAAAGTTTGTTAGAAACAGAATAAGACTAAAGGCCAAACCATGCATCCTTCACGCTCTTCCTAATTATTCTGAGCACGTATCACAAGGATCTCATCTTCGGGAGTTATCAGCTCAGTTCTGGAATAAAGACAGTTCTTTGGTCCCATTATTATTGCACTGATGTTAGGACTTTTAGGCTGAATATAAACAACAAGTAACTAAATGTGAGTCACTAAACAATAGGATTTAGAAGGAATCTTGATCTCATTTTTGGGTGTTTACTAACGTGAGGAAGAAAACTCTTTACAAATGTTCTGACAGAAGGACAAGCTTCTGGTATTATTCCCAGAATCCAAAATCTTCCCTAAATAAGTGTTGAGTTGGAATATTCATAGTGGTTCACAGCAAACCAGTTTAAAATATTTAAGATACAAGAATCTGACGTGATAAACTTAATTCCAATTCACGATTTTCAAATGAGACAATCCGTGGATTGTTAAAGACAAGCCCACAGTCTTTGGGGGTAACTCCAGGAGTTACCAGTTATGTGCAGCCCTAGATGAGGTCCCTGAATAATTCAGGGGATGTGACAAAGCCACACCTCAGGGAAATTAACCTCATTTCTAGCCCAAGTTCATGGTGCAGTTTCAGGGGAGGCTCCCTCTGTTGAGCAGCCGCTCTCTCACTGATTCCAACTTTCCATTCCTTCTGCAAGGGTTGAGAAAGAAAAGCAAAACAAATGGGTTAAAATGCACTCTGTCTCAAGATACTATTCATAACGAGACCCCCCACAAAGAAGTTCTTCAAAAGGGAGAGATGAAAGGGGGTCCAGCTTTCTGCTGGCATTTGAGCTGGCATTTGCAGCATTACCGTATGACTTTGAGCAGTCCTAAGAAGCTCTTTGATTGCCAAAGAACAGTTGCACCTCTGTCAGAGCGGCCCTCATGACTCATGTGGCTCAGCAGCAAAGGAGGGATAAGAGCAGATGTGAGGGGGAAGATCACAGCCGAGGGAACATCACTTGAATACAAACCAAAGTTGGGAGTTTGAGGGGGAGAACACAAAAGAAAGAGGAACATGAGGAAAAGAGGAAAAGAAACAAGTGTGTGCTGTACTCTGGCAGAGTACCTATTGTCTTTAGAGATAGCAGCACACCCAGGAGGGAATGAATTGTTCCTTCTTGATCATGAAATTGAACACCAGTGCCCAGAAAATGTCTCAAGGGCAGCCCACGCCTACTTTCTTTGCTGGTTTCATGCAGCAGGAGCTTGATCTACGTTGGAGAGCACGGGGAACTTATTTACCTCTTTTTCTTTAAAATACCAGCACTTTAATAGTACCAACTGTATGCCATGTATTTTGTTGAATTCTTTTCAATCTTCTCAACAATCTAAGAAGCAGATAAGGCAACTGACATCCTTGTCTCTTTCAGCTAATCACCATCTTCATCCATCACCACCACATTAGTCAGCATTATTATTATTATTTTTTTTTTTAGCTTTCACTGTGTATCAGGTGCTTCTTACATCACCCTATGCTTTTATCCTTTCAGTCCTTTCACCAACTTTATGATATGGGCACTATTTTTATTTCATTTTTCAATGGCATGTAAATATTATCATTTTATAATGACTTAGAAAGGTTATCACACAGGAAGTGGCAAAGCTAGTGAGTGGCAGATCCAAGAAAAGGACCCAGTTCTGCCTGTCCGCAAAGCCAGGCCCCAAAGCCCCATGACTCTCAACCACACAATCATAAGGGCCATAAACACTCCTTGCTATTTCTCATGCATTAAGCCTTGTGAGAGACTCTGCTCCCATGGAATTCGGTCAGAGCCATAAAGTTCCCTGCTATTTCCACTCCCTGGTGGGTGCATTACCAGAAACCAGGCACTGAGTCATAGAACGTTAGCACTCTCCCTTTCCACTCCACCTCCATTATACCCACACGGAAATCGAGGTCCACAGTGTCAAAAATCAAAATTCAAAACTTATGACTTCAGTCTACCACCTTCTTTCAGGAAATCCCTGGCTCAGAAAAATGGATCTATATTAGTCAAGTCAAATTTTGCTGGATGTTTCCATCTTAACCAGACGACAAAGCACAGGGCACAGGATTAGAACATAAATTTCACACCCACTTTCATTGCTATCATGATTAGAGACCTTCCCCTGTGCCATTTTCTGAATGGTGTGGAAAGGGAGTCTGATTTTATCCTCTATGGACAAACCTCACTTGCTGAAATGACTTCTTCAAACTCCAGAAATGGACTTAATTTTATTAAAAATAATTCAGAATTGTCATAAAGTCTACCTCAAAATGTTTGTTAATTATTTTGTTTCCAGATAACAGACAACCACAAAGCAATTCCAAGATGTATGATGACACTTTTTAGTAGCAATCCCAAGTTTGGTCATGATCAATTGACAGTTCCCCTAAAATGTTATTCATTTATTTATTAAAAACAAAACAAAACATTTACTTTGTACTATTTATGCCCTGTGTAGCGATGGGCAGCAAGAGACACACAAGGATAAGACAGGTTTCTGGCCCCTAAGGAGCTCCCTATATCACAGGGGGGACTGGCATGTCTACAAAGGAAATCCAACAGAACATCCTTATAGCAAGTTAGTCAAAGACCTTTATACAGAGAAACCCTAAGAACAGGGATGTGAACAAAGATGGAGTTCAAAGATCTCTTTCTAATTCCATCAGCTGGATAATAATCAAATGACCATTTACCAAAATGAGTTGAAATTGCAGAATCCCCTGATCTGTCTTCAGAATTAATGCTCAGATAATGAATGCCCAGTTCCATCAGATGTTTAATTACTGAAGAGCCTTACTCTCCAAAGAGAGACTATACAAACTTAGGAAGTGACACGGAATCTTAATGAGATGTGATCTTGAGAGGTCATATAATTAAGGCTCCATCTTCAGTCAAGACTCTTGTTTTTAAAAACCTCAGGGAGAGAAACTTGACGACCTTCCTGTTGACAGTTTTGACAACCCTCAAAAGGGTCTGCAGTGGTAGCTTTTAGAGTATGTCCCTCTGTCATGGCCTCTAGGGTCCTTTGCAGGAACTTGAGAAAAAGGCCTGTCCTTACCCCGCATCTGAAACTGAGGTCCTTGGTCCCTTCAGTTCTGGAGGATGATCTAACCCAGCAACTGGAGGGACTGGAGATTGTGGGGCCAACACCAAAGCAGAGGGGTCATTGTATGTGATCCTTGGGGAAGGAGAGATGGAGCTGGGTGCTGGAGCCCATGACAGTAGCGGAATCTTAGCATTCGGTAATAACTCATATCCGAATAAAGCTTACACATTTACAAAGTTCTTTGACATATATCATTATTTGGTTTCCAAAGCAAGATTGGGATAATAGCCTTGTAATATAGATTAGTATCTAATTTTATTGAATGGAAAATGAGACAGCATTTAAGTTAGACAGATATGAGTCCACTATTACTACTCTACTACTGTCCCTTATAATAGTAATAATAATGATAATAACAGCAAAGGTGCAAATGTTCCAGCCACTTTGCATGGAATGTTTCATCTAATCTTCATGATGGCCTGGCAAGGTAAATAGTTTCTAAATCCCCATTTTACAGAAGGTGAAAGTAGGATTTTAAAATATTAGGTCTCACACTTAACAAGCAGGGAAATAGAATTCAAATCTAGGTAATTTGACATCTAAGCCCATGCTCCTGTGATATCCATTAGGATTTAAAAAAAAAAAAAAAAAAAAACCATTTCTATCAGAAGAGGGATTCAGAACCCTATTAGATCCCTGCCCAATTGTTCCTGATATGCATTCTTACCAACTGCAACAATAGAAAACCCCATGTCTCCTAGTGTCCTGGACAACGCCGTCTCTACCCACCCAGCGTGCCCCTGCATGCCCTCTGGAATTCCATTATCCTTACTTCCTTATGCATTAACACTGGGCTGGGTCAATAATGTCCCTTCCCACAAGCAGGATACAAAGATTTGAGCTGAAAGAGTGGGCCGCAATTCTCTTGCTTTGAGCAATAGGCAGAACACTCAAAGAAAAATCCAAGACCACTGATAATTTTCTTTCCAAAACACTTTCCCATCTAGGATTCCTTGAAATGTTGGGTTTTGTAGGGGAGACACGTGATGAGACATGGAAAGGGCAAATACTTGTCCAAATTCCCAAAGAAGTTATAGGCAGAGCAGAAGCTTAACTCTTGGTCTCCCGACCCACCGACTCTGTAATACACCGGCCAAGAAAGCAATTCAACAAGCAATCATTGTAGGGCCTCTATGATCCCGGTGTTGCATTCAGTTCCCCAACATTCACAGGGAGATGCATTCATTTATTCGAGAAACGCTTATAGAGTAAGATGGTACTAGGGACTGCTGAGGCCACTGGAGGTGTAACAGAAGACAAAGCAGTGTTGTTACTTTCTTGAAGCTAGCATACTGGTGGGGGAAGAAAAACAACAAACATATAAACAAGAAAATAGATGCATGCCAGATGCTAGTAAGTGCAGGAAGGAAAGCAAGCAGGGTGATGGTGTTAGGGAGTAGGAAAGTGGGGGCTACCACTTCATATAGGGTGATGGCCTGAATGTAGGCAGAGACCTGGGAGAAGTGAGGGGTAGAGCTATGCACATCTACAGAGGAGCATCCCAGGCAGAGGGAGGAGTGAGCGCAGAAGCCTGTGTGCCGGCATCTCCAAGCAACAGCAGAAAGGCTACTATGATGGGAGTAAAATGGGAAGAGGAATTATTTGTAGAAGATGAAGTTAGATAAAGAGGCCAGACCAGGTAGGGCCTTGCTGATTCTTGCACCAAAGCTGGTTTTACTCTGAGTAACCTGAATACCCAAAGGAGGGTCAAACAGACAAATGACATGGCCTCATTGATGTCCTATGTCCTGGCTCTATAGACTGAACAGGTGGCTGGTGGCCTGCTGTTTCACTGCCTCCTTCTCCCCTCATCCAAACTCACTTCCTGCACTATACACTAGCCTGGATTACCTAATCAAGGCCAGGTCCCAGGATGGAGAAAGAAAAAATCATTTCTGTTCCTAGCCTGAATAGCTCTGACTCTTAATTATCAGGGCCAAAACTGGATATCATATTCTAGTCATGACTTTGTTATGCTTTAGAATTTCTTGATCTATTGAATATTGTGCTTTCTTTTTTGGCAAAAACACTAGATGACAGTCTCATGCCTTCTTTGTTCATTATTTATCTTTAGCCCTCTTTTATGTAGTCACAATGGAGTGACCCATCCTGTATTTATAGCCTGTCCCTATTAAATTTTATTGTTCATTTATGGCCACTTATACAACTAGCCAAGGTCTTGGTCTAAGTTGGCTGATTTCTAGAACCATATCTGAAACCCCTAGCCTGGAGTCATCTGTGAAGTCAATGGGTATGTAGATCTTATAAACCAGCATGACTTTTCCTCTCCTTTGAATCTGGGCTGACCCTGTGTCTTGTTTTACCCAATAGAATGCATGGAATACAGCAGAAGTAATATTCTGGGGCTCCTGAACCCAAGCCTTAAATGAACTGTTAGCATCTGTTTTCTCTTTCCTGGAATTCAGCTGTAAAGATGGTAAAGAGTATTGGGCTGGATGACTGAATTATGAGAGACCACATGGGGAGCAACTCATAGAGGATGAGAGACCATCCTAGACATTCCAGCCTCACTAGGGCACCCACCAAAATGCAGCCACCTAAGGGAGCTCAACTATACCATGTAGAACAGAAGAATCACCTAGCTGAGCCCAGTCAACCCACAAAATTGTGAAAAACAACCAGTTATCATCATTTGTTGTTATAAGAGAGTAAATCTGGAAACAATTTGTTATGCAGCGATAGAAAACTGAAAAAAACTATCCTTTATTTGGGTGCTCCCAGAAGGAAACATAGTGGGAAGGAAAGGAGAAAGGAAGAGCTGGCTGGCCTGGCCTTTTCACTGCAATCTTGTTCTTAATTATTTGTTCTTTCAAAAATCATGAAGCTCTTACCAGTGGTTTCCTAACATTGGTCTTTGGATCAGTGCTGACTGTGCAGAATTATGGGGGAGATTTGGTGAAAATTACAATTTCTGAAACCCCTCTTGACAATCTGATTCAGAAGGTCTGAGGTGGGGCCCAGAAATATGAATTCTTACAATTGATTCTGATGAGCAACTATAATTGGCGATCTTGTCTCTAAGTAAACTACTTGAGGCTGAAAGTAGGTTTATCTGTCTAACAGATTGGCCTGGTAGAGCATCTGCCATGTATAGGAACTACATTCATGTCTGATCATGGGCAAATAAATGAAAGAATGAACAAATGAATCTGAAATGAACAGGAATATCTGTAGTTATCTTGCCATACCAGAGCCTGTTCTGTGCAGACCATCTCCCACCCACCTTTGTCCCCAGTGTCCATGATGACATACTGCTTGTATCTCATTCTTCCCTCCCTTGGTTACACGGCTCCCCCTTCAGGAATCCTATAGGGGTGAGAAGAGTGTACAGTTAGTTTTAGGGAGGGGGTAGTTGGGAGGGTGCAGCATTAGGGCAATGCATATACATAAAAGTAAACAAAACAAAGCAAAACACACACACACACACACACACACACACACACACACACACACACACGGCTTGGCACAGTCCTTGAGCTACCTGTCTCATTAAAAGTATCCCCTGAGAACAGGAAAATAAACTCATTTTCTCTCCTTACTTCCCTAGGCTATTCTACTTTGTTTGGGAAGAAGTCCAAATTCAAGGCCATTGGCAGTTTAGGGAGCTGGGAGGGGGAGACGTAGAGAAAAGGCAGAGGGATGTTTGACAGAGGAGGATTGCAGAGAAAGTCCAGGACACTTGGGGAGATGGGAGGGACCACAGGGATAATACTTGGACAAGGCGATTTGCTTGCTTTTGCACCAAATTCTGTTCCTGTCATGCCTAGGAAGCTCAGTCTAAGGCCTTTGGAGACCCGTATTTTAAAAACCTGAGAATCTGAAAGCCTTCCTCTCCCACCTGGGCTTTCAATCTTCCTGAATACAAAGACTGAAAGGGAAAAAAAAAAAAAAAAAAGCAAAGATCTTGAAAAACAGTTCCAAATCATTTCCTGCAGCCTGATTCATTCTGATCCACACCTACTCAAATTACATTGGTGGCTTTGTTCTGACTGCTTTCCTTACCAAATGAAAAGGCAAGTTTTCTAGGTACCAGGAGCAAACATACACAAAGGACCCAAGCAAAAAAATGATCTAAGTTGAAATTTTTAAAAATGACCCAAATTGAAAGCCAAAAAAATGAAACCAGTTTTAACACATTTTACAGAAATGTTAAATGCCCAGCTAGGAATGTGACTGCTGTCTATTTCCAAAAGTGTTTCAGATTTAAGAACGTCTACTCAAAAGTTTGACATCAATAAAATTTATATTTTATTACACAAGACACACACATTTATGGTAGAAAATAAGAATGTAAGGATTAGCAAAAGAGAAAATTTGTCCATTATCCCACCATCTAACAGTATGTATTGCTAAGATTCTAGGTATAGCCATGCAGATAATTATATATATATAGCTCTATTTACAAAATGTGACATTATACATACCTTTTTTCACTCAACAAAAAACTAAACAATTTTCTAGGTTAATTTAGATATGCATTGACATAATTAATGATAGTATAATGCAGTGGAAATATATTCTGTTCTTAAAATTTAACTCTTATTACAGCACCAGAATAATGCATATGTTATTAATTAGTATATTATTAATATATATTTACATATTTTCTTAAGCTAAATTGCTGTTAGTAGCATTTTTAGATCAAAGTTTTTGGTAAATATTACAAAGTGGCTCTGAAAAGTTTGTATTTTGCACAAACCCATCTTTCCTCAGTCCACAAGCCCTCCCATTCAAATTCAGGCTCAGTCAGCTTCCCAGAAAGACTTATCTGCAAAATATTCCCCTCTGAAAGCTAAAATTGTTTGGGGTTTGATTAAGAATTACATTACATTTAATGATTAATTTGGTAAGAATCAGCATTTTTAAAGTATTGTCTTCTCATGTGTATGTCTCCATTTGTTTCCATTTTTCTTATATTTTCAAAATGTAGTAGACTGGAATTACATGTATACTTGGACTAGATTCAAGCAACCAGGTTACATAGTGAAGGCAGAATGTGTGTGTTCAGCATCTCTCTCTCCTTGTTCTCTTAGACAGAACCTTGTGATCACTCCTCCTATTCTTCTGCCTCTGAATCATGCATTTATTATAGAACCTGCTAAACAAACAAAACAAAACAAAACAAAAAAGCTAGTGTTCTTTATCAAAGAAACAGATCTTAGGTAAAGGAATCGGACACGTAACTGCTCGAAATATGAATTAAGCTTTATCACTAACTATAAAACCTGGAATGAACTCATAAATCAAGAGCCAGAGAAATACAGCCCACAGGAGACAAGAACTGAAAAATCCACACATAACTTTGTAGCAGGAATTGGCAAACAGAAGCCCATAGGTCAAATCTAACTTACCACCTGTTTTTTAAATAAAGTTTTATCGGAACACAGACACACTTTTTTATTTGTAGATTGTTAGTGGCTGCTTTGGGGTTACAGGCAGAGTTGAATAGTCACAAAAGAAACCACATGACCTGCAAAGCCTAAAATATTTATCTGGTCCTTTACAAAACAAACAAACAAACAAACAAAAACTTGCTAACTACTGGTTTACAGGCAAAGTAACCAGAATAATCTAGCCATTAAGATATGAACTTTGGAGTCAGGCTAAGCTTTAAATTTTGATTCCATTATTTAGTAGCTGTATGATCTTAAGCAATAAGTATATCACTTTCTAACTGCAGTTTCCTCTTCTAACTGGTGAAAGTTATAACTCTGGTGTTTTGTCTGCCTAATAGAATCACACTGGGTATAGTACTTGACACATAATATAATTAATATCATTATATTTTAAATGAGTTTCTGGTAGAAAGCACATGGTTATTGGTGATGATAGACATCTGACAATGTCTGCCTCTATCTGGTGTACTTAGACCATGAAAACACTAATAAAAAAAAAAGCTAGAAGGAAAAAGAAAACTGGAATCACTTTTAATAACAAAGTAAACTTCAGAGCAAGGAAAATCAGAAGGATAAAGAGAACATTGCAAATTAATAAAAGGTCAGCTCATCAAGAAGACCTAAATATCCTGAATAAGGGTTGCCAGATAAAATACAAATGTTGCATAAGATGTACTTAAATCAACAAATTATTTCATTGCCTATCTAAAATTCATCCTAGTCATTTTTTTCTTTTTCTTTTTTTTTTTTTTTTTGCTAAATCTGACTACCATATCCTTAACATATATTCCACCTAACAACAGAGCTTTAAGCTATATGAAGCAAAAAGAAATAAAAATGAAAGGAGAAATGGAAAAACCCACAGATAAAGTTGGAAACTTCACATTGTTCTCTCAGTAATCAATAGAACGAGTAGGTAAAAAATTAGCAAGAATATAGAACAACTGAAAACACTATCAACCAACTTGACCTAATTGACATTTATAGAACGCTCCACTCAAGAAGAGCAGGATACAAATTGTTTTCTTTTCTTTTTTTTTTTTTTTAAAGATCTTATTTATTTATTTGACAGAGAGATCCTAAGTAGGCAGAGCAGAAGGCAGGCAGAGAGAGGGGGAAGCAGGCTCCCCACTGGGCAGAGAGCCCGACACGGGGCTCAATCCCAGGACCCTGAGATCATGACCTGAGCTGAAGGCAGAGGCCTGACCCACTGAGCCACCCAGGTGCCCCAGGATACAAATTGTTTTCAAGTGCACATGACAAATTCACCAAGGTAGATCATATCCTAGGCCATAAAACAAATCTCAACAAATTTAAAAGAATCAAAACCCTGCAGGGTGTTTTCTCTGACTCTAATGGAATTAAAATAAAAATGAGTAACAGAACAATAATTAGAAAGTCTCCAAATATTTGACTATTAAGCAACATACTTCTAGTTAATTTGTGAGTCAAAAAAGGAAATCTCAGAGAAAATTACAAAATATTTGAACTGAACAAAAATTAAAATAAAAAATACCAAAATGTTTGGGATGTAGCTAATGCAGTGCTTACAAGAATATTTATATTAGGAAATATATCAATGTTTATATCAGAAAAGAAAAAGGTTTTAAATCAAAGGTCTAGGGTGACTGGGTAGCTCAGTTAGTTAAGTGTCTGCTTTAGCTCAGGTTATGATCCTGTGGTCCTGGGAACAAGCCCCACATCAGGCTCCCTGCTCAGCAGGGAGCTTGCTTCTCCCCCTACACCACCCCCTTCTTGTGACTCTCTCTCTCTCTCTTTCTCTCTCATGCTCACTCGCTCTCTCTCTCTCAAATAAATAAATAAAATCTTTTAAAAATATATAAATAAATAAAAGTTCTAAGATCCCACCTTAAGAAAGTAAAAAGAGCAAAATAAACTCAAGGCAAGCATCATAGAAATAGAAAAAAACAATGAAACTAAAAAGAGAAAATCAATGAACTAAAATCTTATTCCTTGAAAAAAATGAAGAAAATTGATTAATCTCCAAACTGACTAAAAAAGAAAAAAGAAAGAGGATATTAATTACCAATATCAGGAATGAAAGAAGGAATAATGCATCATACCCCCGTAGCTATACAAACAACTCTGTGCACACAACTAATTCGACAACTTAGATTCAGTGTATTAATTCCTTACAAGACACCAACTACCAAAATTCATCTAAGATGAAATAGATAACCCAAGGAATTCTTTAACTGTTAAAGAAATGTATTAATTTGTAAAACCCTTGAAAAAGACAAAGGGCTGATATCCAAGGTCTATAAAGAACTCCTCAAACTCAACACACACAAAACAGATAATCATGTCAAAAAATGGGCAGAGGACATGAACAGACACTCTCCAATGAAGACATACAAATGGCTAACAGACACATGAAAATATGTTCATCATCACTAGCCAACAGGGAGATTCAAATCAAAACCACACTGAGATACCACCTTACATCAGTTAGAATGGCCAAAATTAACAAGACAATAAACAACAAGTGTTGGAGACGATATGGAGAAAGGGGAACCCTCTTACACTGTTGGTGGGAATGCAAGTTGGCGCAGCCACTTTGGAAAACAGTGTGGAGATTCCTTAAGAAATTAAAAATAGAGCTACCCTATGACCCTGCAATTGCACTACTGGGTATTTACCCCAAAGGTACAGATGTAGTGAAAAGAAGGGCCACCTGTACCCCTGTGTTCATAGCAGCAATGGCCACAGTCACCAAACTGTGGAAAGAACCAAGATGCCCTTCAACAGATGAATGGATAAAGAAGACATGGTCCATATAAACTATAGAGTATTACTCCTCCATCAGAAAAGATGAATACCCAACTTTTGTATCAACATGGATGGGACTGGAAGAGATTATGCTGAGTGAAATAAGTCAAGCAGAAAGAGTCAATTATCATATGGTTTTGCTTATTTGTGGAGGAATAAATAAATATCTTATGGTTTTGCTTATTTGTGGAGGAATTTGTGAAGGAATAACACGGAGGACATGGGGAGATGGCGAGGAGAAGGGAGTTGGGGGAAATTGGAGCGGGGAGGTGAACCATGAGACTGTGGACTCTGAGAAACAAACTGAAGGTTTTGGAGGGGAGGGGGTGGGGGGTTGGGTGAGCCTGGTGGTGGGGATTGTGGAGGGCACATATTGCATGGAGCTCCAGGTGTGGTGCATAAACAATGAATTCTGGAACACTGAAAAGAAATTAAAAAAATAAATTAAAATTAAAAAAAAAAAAAAAAACTTTTGGAAAAGAAATCTCCAGGCCCAGATAGTTACATTAGAGAATTCTATCAAATATTTAAAGAAGCTATAATGCAAATTCTACACCATCTTTAATAGAAAATAGATAAAAAGGGAATACTTCCCAATTCATTTTATGAGACAGCCAAAATCAAAACCAAAGATACTAAATACCAAAAATAGCACTGAAGAAAACTGCAGATCAGGCTCCTTCGTAAATATAGATGTTGGAATTACTAGCCAATGCAATAAGGCAAGAGAAAGAAAAGGCACACAGATGGAAAAGAAAAAAATAAAGTGTACTTTTAAATAGATCGTGTTTGTCTGCATAGAAAATCCCATTATCTATTTTTAAAAACTACTCCTAGAACTAATAAATGAAATTTTAAAAATCTCAGTATTCAAAATCACACACAGAAGTCAGGCAATGAATAATAATTGGAAATGAAAATCTGTAAAAATACCATTTTTAGTAAGTCCTCCTAAAAATGAAATAGTTGTGTAAAAATATAATAAAACATGTGAAGAACATGTAAGCTAAAAACTACAAAATAGTGATGAAAGAAATTTTGAAAGCCCTAAATAAATGGAGAGACATACAGTTTTAATGTATTTGAAGATTCAAATTTTTCTATGGATTTAATGCAGTTGCAATGAAATCCAAGAAATATTTTTGTTAGATATAGACACACTGATTCTAACATTTATATGAAAAGGCAAAGGAACTAGAATAGTCCATTTTGAAGGAAAAAGAAAGAGTAAATGTGGATAAATTGCACCATGTAATTATAAGACTCACAACAAATCTACAGTCATCAGAACAGTGTGGTATTTTTGGATAGCAAGACATCTAAATAAACTGAACAGAGTAGAGAATCCAGAAATATGACCAATTTACCCTTGAGAAAGGTGCAAAGGTAATTCAATAGGGAAAGCTTGGTCTGTCCACCAACTGGCATTGGACCAACTGGACATCCACATGTGAAAAATTGGATTTTGATGTATTTTTCATGTCTTATACAAAAATAACTCAAAATGGGTTGCCTGGGAGACTCACTTGGTGAATTAAGCATCTGCCTTCAGCTTAGGTCATACTCCCAGGATCCTAGGATTGAGCCCCTGTTGGGCTCCCGGTTCAGCGAGGAGCCTGCTTCTCCTCTCCCTGCAGCCCTCCCTGCTTGTGCTCTCTATCTCCTTCTATCAAATAAATGAATAAAATCTTCCAAAAAATAACTCAAAATGGATCACAGATATAAATATAAAATGGAAAAGTATAAATTTTAGAAGAAAACAGGAGGAAATCTTCAGGCAAAAGTTCATGAATATGACTCCAAAAGCACTATCCATTTAAAAAAAAAGATAAATTGGGCCTTATAAAAATAACATTGTTAAGATAATTAAAGGATAAGCTACAAATCAGAAAAAAATATTTATAATATATAGTAACAAGGGACTTTTACCCAGAACATGCAAACAACTGTCAAAACTCAACAGTAGAAATAGAAACACACAATTTTTATAATGCACAAAAGAACTGAACAGATACTTCAACAAAGAGAACATATGGATGACAAATTAGCACCTGGAAATTTGTTCAACATTATTAACCATTAGGGAAAAGCAAATTAAAACCATATGAGATATCATTACACATCTGTTAAAATAGATCCCCCCCAAAAAAGTACTGGTGATACTAAGTTCTGGAAAAGATTCACACCAAATGGAACTCTGATACATTACTAGTGGGAATGTAAAATGATAAAGCTCCTCTGGAAAGCAATTTGCTGTTCCTTATAAATTTAAGCATATATTTATCATATATGCTTAAATATATCATATTTATCATATGACCCAGAAATGCCACTTCAAGATATTTACCCTAAAGAAATGAAAACCTGAATTAACAAAAAAACATGTTACAGGAATGTGTATTCATAATGACTGAAAAATGGAATCAACCCAAATGTTTTTTTTTAAAAAACCTAAGCATTTTTTTTAAAGACATCTATTTATTTATTTGACAGAGAGAGAGAGAGAGAGAGATCACAAGCAGGCAGAGAGGCAGGCAGAGAGAGGAGGAAGCAGGCTCCCCGCCGAGCAGAGAGCCCGATGCGGGGCTCGATCCCAGGACCCTGAGACCATGACCTGAGCCGAAGGCTGAGGCTTAACCCACTGAGCCACCCAGGCGCCCCAAACCTAAGCATTTTTTATAAGGCGAATGGATAAACAAATGTGGCACATCCATAGAGTGAGTTACTACGCAGCAGTATAAATAGTCAAAGTCATCAATTATTGATATACACAATAATTTGGATGACTCTCAGAGACATCGAGCTGAGTAAAAGAAATCAGTCTCAAAAGGTTGCATACTATCATTCCATGTATATGACATTCAGGAAAAGGCAAAACCTTCTGGAGGAGAATAGACTGGTGATCACCAGGGTTTAGGAATCAAGGAAAGGATAGCAAGAAGTTTCATGGGGTGATGAACCTGTTTTGTATCATGATTGTTAATGGTAGTTACATGAATCTATACACTTACTGTGTAGTTATATTTTTAAAAAATAATTTTTAAAGTTTTTAAATAGGAAATATTTAACTGCCTCTGTCTTCCAGATACTGCCAGCCTTCAAGGTGTTAAAAAACAAAGACGAGAGACAAGAAAATAAATAATTCTAATACACTTCACTGATGAGTATGACAGGATGCAGAAGACGAATGTGCCAGGAGAATGGAAGTGTACAACTGACCAGGGGCTGGGCAGGGAATGCACACCGGAGAAGGGGACCGGAAAATCCAGTAGGAGTTTTCTAGTTTGGAGATACAAGTGGGTGAAAATACTAGAGGGCATTTGAAAGAGAAAGCAAGATAAGGAGACAGAGGCTTGGAGAAGCTGAGTACCTTGTCCAAGTTTCTAGAAATCTGAAACTATTCTAACATTAAAATTTTATTTTAAAAAAAGGAAAGATGACTTCACAGCGAGGAATCAAAAGCCCAGAAGGCAGAGCTGAGAGCCACAGATAATGATTCCCAGGCTTCAAAATTTGGTTAGAGGATTATGTGACATTTAACTAATTGGATTCCAGATTGCTATTTCTGAAATACCAGCAATATTTTTTGTGTGCGTTTCATTTCCCCCCTTTTTGAGCAGGAATGTCTATCGCCATTATCCTATGCTTGCCCCCCACATTGTATGCTGGGTGTGGGGAGTTAGTTTCATAAGTGAAGAGGAGTTGTACTTGAGGAGTCGTATTTAAGGAGCTACAGCTGAAGAGTTCTTCCTCTCCTGGACCTGATATAGATAACGAAATTCTGGATTTCAAACTGGCACTTCAGTGAGATACTCTGGAGGAACTTGGGCAGGAAATAATGTCTATTGCATGTGGGAATGATGTGAATCATTAGGGACCAGGGGGTAGAATATGGCAGTGAACCTCCAAGATGATCCCCAAGGAATCCACATTCAGTTATCCATACTCTTACGTAATCTATAGCCACATTGCACCAGTGTTGATTTGGATGTCCAGTACTGTACAGAAATAATAATATGCCACGTCTAATATTAGATTTCAAGAGTTCTGACTTCTATCTTCAGCAGTCTTATTCACATGGCTCCCTCCCTCTGGAGGAGCCAGATGCTGTTCTGTGTAAGCATCCCTGCAAAGAAGCCAACATGGCAAGGAAATGAGGTCCCCAGCAAACAGTCATGTTCACAGTCTTGAAAGTGGGTGGATCCTCCAACCCAATCAAGTCTCAGATGACTACAGCCTGGCTGACACCTTGATGGCTGCATCGTGAGAATCTTGAACCATAATAACCCAACCAAGCCACTCCCAGCTTCCCGACCCACCATAACTGTGAGCTTACAAATGTTGTTTCAAGCTGCTACATTTGAGGGTAGCTTGGTACACAGACATAGATAACTAAAAGACTCACTCACCCTCTGTTAAATCTTAAGGCAGTCCTTTGCAAGGATTGCTGAAACTCAGAGATGAGCAGCTGAGCGCAAGGAAAAGGAGGAAGCTGAGTTGGTAACAAATCAGTTGGGAATGAATAAGGAGCCTAGTAAGGATAAGATTCCCAGAAAATTGTGGATAAGGATGATGGCTTGAAGAATCATAATACCTCCCTCGTATAGATCGGGAACCAGAGATTCCAAATGCTGTTTTCCAGAGCCAAACAGTCAAGCAGAAAGTAGAGGGTAGTTAAATGTAAATAAATGGATACCTGTCCGGTTCTTAAGCTCTAGGCTAATTTAAGGCAGCAATAAATTTTTGAGGATAGGATCTTCATCACTGTCAGAGCAAGAACAGAATTCAATTCAATCCAACAGATATGTAGTGGTCACCATTTCAGCTGCAGAGGAAATGACTGATGCTCTAAAACAGAAATGGGATCATCAATGGTATTGCCATAGAGCATTTAATCACTCCACTAGGCTCCCCTCACAAGGATAATACAAGTTAGTGCCTGGGCATATTTGCTATATTGCTACAGTCAGGATTTAAAAGACTGAAGTAAGACAATAAGACAATGGATGAGGCCAGAATTCAGGGGAGGACCTCAGGAAAAAGAGAGACGGAAGAAGGATTCCCGCTCTGAAGATGTAGTGTCGGGAAATAGTTAAGAGCCTAAAAATAGTGTTTAGGGTGGACTCTGGATAGGGCTTTCCAGGAGAGAAACATAATAGTAATCATCATCCTCTTCTTCATCATCATGGTAAATGTTGAGGACTCTTCTGCATGCCAGGGATTGTGTCCAATATTTTTCATGCATTAATTTATTTAATTTACAATGCCCCTGTTAGATAGCTGCTAGCACTTTCCCCATTAACAAACACTAAAGTCTAGAAGCTAAGTAAATTTCCCTGAGTCACAAAGCTGCTGAGTGGCTGAGCTCATCTTCAGATCCAGACATCCTAACCCCACAACCAATACCATGTTGCCACTCAGTGAGTCAGTGTGGGCTCCTTGTTCAATGGAGCATGAGTCTATACTCTCACTAGAGTAAGCCAAAAATTTAAAAAGTGAAGTGAGAGTCAAAGCCCAGATCTGTTTTTTCTGCTCTACTCCCCTGGGTCAGATCGGGAAGAGGTTCTATTTTAAAAATGCCTCTGAGGTCAACCTGTGGAGCTGCCACCATTGGTGCCCGCTGGGATCCAGGTTCCCAGGGGCACCTGGGAAAACCCCCAGGTTTTCCCATCCCAGGAAGACCAAGACAATCAAAAAGAATGGCTCAGAAGTCACCCCTTTCTCAGGCCTTGTGGGGGAGGTTTGCCATTTCAACCACGTGCAGAGACCCAACCTTGCCAAGCTGCTCCAGACCATGGCTTTCAGACTACTTAAAAATTAAAGAATTTTTTTTAACTCCATCCTAAGCAGGATATCCTGAACAAATAATGTTTTACTAATACATTTAAGACAACTGGTAATAAAGCAAAATTAATACTTGGGTGTATAAAATGTTATTAAGAGAAAGCCAAAATATTATTTTTACTAATAATAAAATAAGTAACATCAGCAACAAAAAACCCAGAAGGGTTAAGCCTGAAATATAGTAAAAAGTTTCTTTTTTTGTTCCTTTGGCTCCTTGTTTATATGATAGCAAAAAGAAAGTATCTAAAATTCTGGTTCATTATATATTGTTTTATTATATATGGTTTAACCTTAAGTAAACTAAAAATTGTGCCTCATTTATAATGGCCTCTTCAGTGTTCTAGGAATACCCTTGGGTACACCTTTACCTCCATATTCTCCCCTAAGTCACGTGCTTATGTCTGTGTGGTTCCCTCTGTTCCATCTCCTAGTTCAGGAGTGGGTAAATATTTCAGATTTTGTGGCTCATATGATCTCTGTGGCAAGTACTCAACTCTGCTGCTGTAGCAGGAAAACAGCCACACACAATACATGGATGAATGAGCACGCCCATGTGCCAATAACACTTTACCCATACACCTTGACATATGAACTCATGAAATTTTCACATTTCAGGAAATATTAGCCTCTTGATTTCCACCCCCCCCAACATTTAAAAATGTAGAAGCCATTGTTTGCTCACAGACCATATAAGAACAGGAAGTGCATTGGATTTGTCCAAAGGGCTGTATTCTCCAACCCTTGTCTCAAATTCAGCTTCTTAAAGGCAAGGAAAAGAACTTGGTCATCATCATCTCCCCATTGTCTAATGGAGAGTCTGTGTCAGGGCAGGAGCTCAATAACCGTATCTTTAATGGCAGAATCGGCATAAGTAATAATTTTTCCGTGTGAAGATCGGGGTATAGATCATTAAGTTCTTTGCCAATTTAATTTGATTCCTGATGCAAATTTCCATGTTTATAATTATTACACTTTAACTTCAACTTCAATTCTGGGTGTACAGCTCATACCCAAATTTGTGTTTTGCCTTTGTAATTGACTTCTGGTTCATCTTCCTAACTGCTCATTTCCATATACTATCCTTTCTACCTTGAACTTCTTATCACGCAGTTTACATCCAGTGGCTATATTCATAAAGCGACCTGCTTCAGGTCTCAGGCCACCTGGTTTTCAAAGATGCATGTATGTGCGACAAGATGCCTTCAGTTGGCAGGTCCAGGTCTCAGAGGCTCATGATGAGTGGAAGGTACATGCACTAACATCCTTAGATTTATGCTGGGTTAGGAGATGGGTACAGATTCGTGAGGTGGATACAAGGTAGCAAAATGACCTCTGCTTGAGAAGAATTGAAAGAACTGATTGGCTAAATACTGTAACTCTTTGCGCACAAGCAACCAGCGCTCAGTGTGCTGGAGAAGGAGCGCATTCACATGATAAATCATGACAGGTCACCATCTCAGAGCACCAGGCTCCTTACCAGGGGCACGAACATCACATCCACACCTCTGGCTCCACCAGCACTGAAGCTATAAACACAGAGGAAGCTGTGGAAATGGAAACAAAATTGTAGCTCAGAACAGCTACTCTGTACATTGAGACCAAATCTACAGAACTCTAGCTTAGCCAACAGAGCCACAGATTATGCCCAAAAGTTATCAGCAGACTCACGGGAGACATCCAGGTGCTTCCAGGAATTCTTAGGGTTGGAGACCTCCTTTCCCATGTATACATGATCACAAATGTATACGATTGTGAATCGACCAAATTTCTACCATAACACATGCCTGGTGTGTAGCAGCCCTTCATAATTCTCTGTTGATAAAACAACTGACTACTATTTGTGGTCAGTATTTTGTCTGTTTGGTCTGCATCATATCCAGTACCTAAAATCATGCTTGGCATACAAATGCCACTCAGTAAGTATTTGTTGAATAAATAAAAGTTGAATTTGTGCCTTTTCAGTTCATTTTATTGTTTTCTATAAATGTGATTTATTAGTGAGAATACCTTTTAAAGACGTAAATAAATTAATGAATCAGGGAAAAGCCCTTTGTCCTATGCACTGATTTATGTTTTGAAACATGTGATCACTCTTCCTAATGTCATTCCTATGATCCACTTTCCTTTGAACCTGCAGCTACAATTATCCCCTTGTACAGGAGCTTATAAATTAGACCAGCCCTCCGTGGATAACAGTGCTGACGATGTTTGAATATCCATTTAATAGCAACTAGTGCTGGCGTTTTCTTAATGTGGTTTCTCTTGTAATTCTGACAGCTCTATGAATGCTCCAGTAACTTTCAGCTAAATCATCACAGAGTTTCAATTTCCATCGTTAAGCCCTGCAGATAGATCCATAAGCATATTATGCTAATAAATAACGGCATCTCAGGTGGATGGTAGGAAATGGTCTAAACGAACGTACAAGGTAATAATGCCGGTCCTTAGGTTTGCGCCAGCCCTCATTCACTATTTCCCCTTCAGTGATCAAAGGCGTATTAGCCAATTAAAAATAAAATTGGTAAATGGTGTGAACATGATTTCATTCTTGCTGTTTACTCTCGGAAGGAGGGCATTTCCGGTGAGTCAGTGTTCTCCCAGCCATTTCCTATCACCTTCAGAAAGCACCTGGGGAGAGGAGAAGGAATATGTGGGTGGCTGTGTTTCTCAGCTACTGGAAGAGGAAAGGGATTCTGCACGTATTATTTAGGGAGCTGACTTTGCATTTGTGGCCCTAGCTTCTGTCTGTCTTACTATTCCCATATGAAAAATAAGAAACTCTGACCCTGGAGGGGTGCCATTAAACATTCCTGAAAAAATCGCAAATGTGTATGATTTACTGGGTTGTCTTCTATTTATTTTAGGGAGACTTGCTTTAAAATGTACTTTGTGGCTCACATCATGATCCCAGGGTCCTGGGATCCAGTCCCCCAACAGGCTTCCTGCACAGTGGGGAGTCTGCTTCTCCCTCCACCCCCCACCCCCACTTGTGCACTCTCGCTCTCTCGCTCACAAAAATAAATAAAATCTACTTCTTTATTCCACAGTGTTTCAGAGTTTCAAATGCCCAGTTGGATCAATTCAAAATTTTCTATTTTCAATAGAAGGGGGGGGCGGATAAGAAACAACAAAGGGTGTTATGAACAACAAAATGTACTATGTAATTGACTCTCTTTGAGGATTTCTAATTCCCAGCCTTGGAGTCTATCAAGAAAGTTGTTGATAAATGCCCAGCATACACTGTGATTGGTAAAACGAGTTTATAATTATTATCTCTGTCCAGTGAACTACATGACTCCTCTTGTTCCAAGTGCAGCTTACTTAGACTCACCATGATCTCCCATCTCCTTGCACTGAATTCAATCTTCTGCCGTCCTAAGGATGAGTCATTAATCACAAAAACTGGTTGAACATCCAGGAGGACAACCTTATGCCACTAAAGAATGCATCTTCAGTGTCATAGGTTGTGGGCCTCAAAATGTATGTCTATACCTTAATCCCTGGAACCTGTGAATGAGACCTTATTTAGGAAAAGAGTCTTTGCAGGTGGAATTGAGCAAAGGATCTCAAAGATTATCCTTGATTAGTGTGGATCCTAAATCCGATGATCAGTGTCCTTATGAGAGAAAGGCAGGGGGTAGTTTCAGTTACAGAGTAGACCGTGTGAAGATGGCGGCAGAGCAGAGCAATGTAGTGTCAAGCTGGAAGAGGCAAGGTAGGGTTCTCCCTGGGACAGCTTGGAGGGAATGTGACTCTGAAATCATCTCGATTTTGGACTTTTGGTCTCCAAAACTGTGAGAAAGTAAAATTGTTGTTTTTTTGTTTGTTTTTAAGCCACCTGGTTGGTGGTCATTTGGTACATTAGCCCTAGGAAAGCAGTACACAGACACAAACGTCAATACTTCATGCTTGAAGACCTGTTTAGGATTTGAATCTCATGCACTTATAAGAATCCTTTCTGTTTTGACAAGCAATTCTCCAACCCTAACCACCATCCTTCTACCATGCCCTGCCAAAAAGAAAAAAAAAAAAAAAAATCCATTCTTGTTTACTTTAAGCATACCAGCACATAATGTTACCAAAAGAACATAGCTAAGAATTACTGACAATTTATTGCTGATAATTAAGTTGGCTAATTGTTTCTCTTACCCTTGGGTGGTCCTTCTTGTCCTCTCATTTAGCATGAAAAAGATACTGTTGTCATAATATTTCTAGTTGCTCTTTGAGGAATCAACAACTCTGAGAAGGAAGATCCAAAGTGATGAAGTAAGAAAGTGCAAAAGACTAATTTCAGCCTACTTCTGGCATTGAGCATTTTGGGGTTTCAGGAATGTGATTATGAAATGTGGTGATTTCCATATATCGCCACAGATGTTCTGTCACATACACATTTCGGGGTCCATAAAGAGACTCCATGAAGAAAGCAAGCATGATTTCCACTCCTCTGGAGAGTGAGTAATGAAAGTCTCCTTCCCAAGGATACGTTACTGCCAAAAGTCTAAGTTCAACAGACACACTTTTGGGCTAGAATGGAGAAATCACCTCATCAAAGAGCTCTTGACAGTTGCTAACAAACAAGGATGTCTTCTAGGCCCAGTCAGAAACACAGAACATTGTATAACTGGAAACAACTAAACCACAACTTCTAAACCACTTAGATGGATTTCCAACTGTTATTCTTAACTTCATGAATGAAACAAAACAGAGCAAAACAAAACTCTAGCTTTAAACAGGATTGTGTTCTGCCTATACATCTTTTTTTTTTTTTTTAAGGATTTATTTACTTAGTTGAGGGGTAGGGAAGGGCAGAGAGAGAATCTCAAGCAGATTCCCAGCTGAGCACAAAGCCTGCCGTGGGGCTGACGCTGGGGGCAGATCCCTGGACCCTGAGATCATGACCTGAGCTAAAATCAAGAGTCAGAGGCTTAACCTGCTGAGCCACCCACGCGCCCCTGCCTATACATCTTTCAAACAAGACAATGTAGCATTTCCCAAATGTGTCCCACCATCTCCGTCTTCTCACCTTTGCTCTCCCTCTTTTTCTTACCAGGAATGCCATTCTCACTTCTCTACGTCTACCTATCGAAATCCTACTCCGTCCACCATCTGGCTTAAATGCTGCCTCACCCAGCTCCAGTGTCTCAGTGAGGCACGAGACCTGCCTTTCAATCCCAGACCCCAGCATGTCCTCTTCTTTACCCAGCCCTGCCATGTGTTTCAGACTTCTCTGAACATCCTTAAAATCTGGGAGAGCCTGAGGAAGCCGGAGGGAGACAATCTCTTAACTGACCTTTGTGACTCAATATACATCCCACGTTAGAGTCAAAAGAAATACCTCTGAATGAAACAAAGCCAAACAAAATCATTAAACTATTCAGTGTATTCACAGGGAACCCTGATCCTTTTTTCCTCATTCCTACTTCATGGATGATATAAATGCAGCATTCAATCATCTCTGATTTCTCTCCAAAGGGAACAGAAGAATTGGCCTGGGTTCTCCTCTAAGTCTCTTTTCCAGTTGGGCCAAAGACTATGTCTGATCACCTTTGCTGGTTCTGTATTGCTTGTCTCACACAAGACAAGAGAATAAGCACGAATAAACATTTGTGAATATTGAACTGAGAAGCTTTCCAGCCAACAGGAGTCAGTATAGAGAAGCACGCAACAGTTTCCTGATATGTTACTTTCTTTGATCCCCACGGCATTGCCAAATCCCACTCAGTCTTCCTCCAGACCACTCTATCTCTATCTCTATCTCTGTCTCTATCTCTGTCTCTATCTCTATTTCTATTTCTATTCACACGGCCAGTACTCTTTCTCTCGTATACTGTTATGTTGATGATTTTCCTGCCCTGAAAAGGAAGACTCAGCTTCTTTAAAGCACAATCTGTCATGTTCACTCATCTGTCTATTGGAGAATAGCTTCCAATAGTTATATATCTCACCAAATCAAGTCAAAGCTTCTCATCTTGTGTCAGAGACATTCCACAGATTTGCTTTGGCCAATTTTTTCCAGGATTTTCACTATTTCTGTTAAGAAACCCTGGGCTTTAGCCAAACTAAACATTACTGTCTTCCCAAATATTCTAGAGCTTTCCCATCTCCCTACATACATTCAGGTAAACATCTACCCACAGTGCTCACCACACCTGCATGGTTCCAAGTACCCACCTGTTCATTAAGGTCAACCCAAGTGTTACCTCTACCTGCAGCCAAGAGAAAGAGTTCCTAACCCTTGTATATTTTGTTTATAGCATTTATGTGGCCCTTAATTTCCTTATATCAGAATTTCCTGATTCCATTTAAGAGCCATTCTTTGAGGCCAACTCAACCCCAGGCACCATGCTGCAGGCTTGTCTCATCTACAGCACCGCCCCCGCCCCACCCAGATGTCTTCCCAGCACCTTTACCCAAGGGTCCAGAGAGAGTACTTTCTCAGTGAATATTGCTGAATGAAGAAAGAAATTAAAGTGTAAGCCACGTATCTGTTCTTGCAAACAGTCAGCTTTGGTTATTGGCAAAGGAATAGAATCTATACAAAAAGGAGTTAATAAATGGTCCTGGAATATAACACCATCTGTGCCTTTTCACAGTTCTCTCCCTGCCGTTGGAGAAATGACCACATGGGAAGACAGAGAACCTTCCTCAGCCATGGTCCCAAGCCTTAGAAGCTTCACGAGCCATGACTAGGTGCTAAGTATCAAACCCCTAAAGTCACATGCATCCCTTCCATCCCTCCTCCTACAGCCTCTCCAACCCCCACTGCTTACCCCCACCCCCATGCCAAAGGACAGAGGAAAAGAAGGGCTTGGGGTTTGGGGGTAGATGGGATCTGCTAACAAAGCAGGGCAAATAGCAGACTTAGAGAATGTGGTGAGCCCCAGGCTGTGGCAAATGCAGCAGCAGAAACACCAAAAATGTCTGTCCCTCGGCTGCCACTTGGCCAGTTCCCAAGTCTCCAGGGAGGTCTGCCCTTTGAGGCTGGGCTGTGGCCCCAAGCCTCCTCTCTGACCTCCTTTTCACCACAGGCTCACAGGACACAGATTCCCCCCTGCTGACACCAAGGCCACAGCGGCTGGAGTGGAAGGCTGTGCCCAGCAGTCCAGACTGGGGCTGACCGGCCCAAGATGGTGGTTACACTGGGCTGTCTCAAGCTCTGAGCAAAGGCAGTGGGGAGGGGACCCACATCCTGTATGGGCAACAATGGTGGAGAGAGCAAAGGGGACACAGAGCAATTCCAGGGAACTGGGCCAAATACCAGGGAAAGGGCTTACACTTGTTGTGGACGGGCCAAGGGTTTGACATGTGATATGCAACTAGTACCAGTGAGTGTAAGAGTAACTGCAGGGTCTGCCTCCTGAGAGACCAGATCATCTCCTTATCCACACCCTGCCATCCCTGGGTGAGGAGACACCAGCTGGTGACAGGTCATGGCACCTTAGTTTCTCATGATTGGAATCCAGTTCCCCCTTAAAGAGGATTGCAGGTGAGCCAAGAGATAGGTCTGGGGAGAAGACAACTGTCTAGCTCTGCCTGAGAAACTCTACTGGATGAGGAGAAGAGGCAGAAAAAGCCTTGAAGAAGGAAAAAGTGCCTAACACTGGTATACAGTTGACAGGAGAGGGCTGGGCAATGAGAGGGGCAACAAAGAGCTTTCCAGGCAGTGGTGGTAGCAGGGTACAGCAGGAGAAAGTACACTTGGAGAAAGCCCTTCCTCACACAAGAAGGAGAAAGAATAGGATGCTTCATGGTCACAAAAGAAGATGTGTCCAGGGAACAAGGTAGCTGAGGAGAGAGGCAAAGTGGGATTTAAGCAGATCGAAGTTCCATCCTAAATTGAGTCCCGGGTCCAGATGAGGAATTTTCTCAGCCAACTAGTGTTTTCCAGACTTACCTGAGATATTTATTAAAACACAGATTCCTAGGTTTCCCCACAGAGATTCTGATTCTGTAGATCCAGGGTTGTATCTCAGAACTATAAACAACCTGGAGTTATTGAAACCCTGGGGCATCTTATGGGTTTCTTCCCATTGGAACATATTCTGTCGAAATCCTTGGTTTTCCTTCAGGTTTCTTCCCTGTCGTTCATCTGAATATTCTTGTCAGCTGAGCTCCCCACCACATAACCATAAGGAATTAAAATGTGGGGGTACTTCCATCAGGAATTCATAATGATTCTCAGTTTATCGTTGCTGTGGAATGAGGAGAGAAACACTGTACTTGGGAATAAAAGTGCCTGTAAAGTGGAAAAGTCACTTCTTGATGCTTTGGGGTCAAAAATGGGAACACCCTTGTGAAGGTCGAATGAAATTCTGAGGAATGTAGCAGAGCACTGGCATTTCCTATAGCCCGATAGAGCCTCTATTGGCTCTACTGGGCTATAGGAACACCAGTCCAGTTTGTCAAAAAAATAAAACTCCCCTGGTTCTGGACGGGGTATGCACATCGACTCACAATCTCACACCTGCTCAGGGAACAACGCCGGAGTCTAGGTTTAAAGACCTCACTTGTGTACAGCCGTGAGTCAGAGCCCAGATCAAACAACAGAGCAGTCTAGGAAACCCTCAAGCACCCTTCTTCAGAGTTAACCTGTCCTTGAACAGTTAGGGGATGCTAGGAGGAGTGTCATTCTGACTATAAATATAGTAAACTGGAAGACAGGTATATTGCTAGGAGGATCCTAGGGACCCTGTTCCCTCCAGCGCAGAGCCAGGACAAATTGGGCCATTTCACTGCAGTGGCATGTGGGATGCAAAGCCAGAGCACAAATTATGAAGGTGCCCGGAGCTCTAGGCCACTAAACATCAGCACAGGTGGCAAGTGGGGAACACCTGTGCTGGGGATGGATGATATTTTGAATGTTTATTAGGCTGGTCTGGGATTGTTTTCTGTTTCCTAAGAGCAAAATCGTCTCATGAAGTTCTCCACAATTGCATATATGAGTTTGGAATATGAATACTAATAAAATAAAGTGATACACCTTCCACTAAAACTTTATTTGTAGATTTTATTTTCTGCTTACAGGAACATTGATGTGAGTGCTTAGGTCTTTGCTGCATTTAAAGTGCCTCTTTAAAAATCTCATCTGGAGCAAATATTCCATTAATGGTTTGTAGTATTTGGCTTCGTTCCTTTGTGTCCTGGTTGTTTGCCTCCCCGCTTCAAGGGAGGGATGGGAAAAGGGAAAATGGAAGGCAGGGTTCTGGGTATCAGGAAGGCAACGTATATATCGTCAGGCAACAGGACAGGATGAAACAGACAGAGCCCAACAAGATAAATTCTTGTTACAGCAAAGGTAAATCTTGTGGGAAAATGTCATTCTTCCCATAGTCCCCCAACACCAACCACCAATTCTTTATTTTGATTATTTTTTGCATTTGTAACCTCACATTTTTCCAGAACAGATGTTAGGTGGCTTCAAGGAGTTGTGATTAATTTATTTTGGTGGCTGATGAAAACCATCTCTTGGAGTTCCTGATTCTTTGACCAAATGAGTTGTGCTCCCTGGGATCTTTGTAGAATGGATCTTTGTAGAAAGTAGTTCTGATGACCAGGTCAGACCTATTCAAGAGCTCCTAAAAATAAAACTAACAATTTAGCTGGAGTCATCCCAGAATTAGAGTGAAATACTCCATCACACAGAACCCCAGAAGTTAACCCATCACTGATTTGTTTCCTTTCCTCAGAGCTCTGTGGAAGTTTGCATAGTGTCTCACCAAAGACATTCCTATAGCCCAGGAAGGCAAGGAAACTTCGTGGGGAGCATACCTTCCCCACAAGTTCTTTGCAGGACACCAAAGCAAGGGGGTACAAAAGCTCGCTGCTCCATGAGGCAAAGCATTGTCCCAGAGCTCACAGGACAGATCAAAACCTGGCTCTACTCTATCCCTAGAAGAAGGTCTTGGGAGACCCAAGGACACAGGTGAGATCTCATGCCTCTTAGCTACTATGCTACAAGGCTCCAGATAAAGAAAATATTCACACCACGGTACTCTTTGATGACAAGGTAGCAGAACATTGACCCTAAGTCTTAACCCAAATAGTTCCGTCAAGTATCAGAATCATCCCATTTATGCTGCACACCTCCCACGGAGGAACTGGGCTGGGAGGCAGTCATGGCAGGTCCTCCTACTCCATGTGGCCCTTTGTACTAGCAGCCTTTGTCTAACTAGAATGTAAAAGATCCTCAAAACTATATAAAGACAAAATTAATAAGCCTAACACTGTGAGGTCCTTGATGTCACCTCTGTCACTTACACAGACTTACCAGACATGCTATTGTTTCCTTTACTACCACAAAGCTGGCCCAGGGATGGGGTGGGGAGGCAGAGGCCAGTCCTAGCAGAGCCCACACCACTGGGGGCACTTCTCCCAATCATCAACATTCAAGTTCTATGAGAAGAACTTGTCTGTGTTGTTTAGGACCAGATCTTCAGTAATAGTGAAGCACCTGGCACCTTGTAAGTGATCAGTAGTATCTGCTGAATAAATTAGTGGATGGAGTCCACCCTCAAGAGAAACCTAAACTATTTTAGAGTACCTTCTGTAGATTTATTTAGGGTTTGGGAAAGAAAATTCCAAGAACTGGATCATAGAAATCAAGAGATGTCTGAGTTTCTAGGATCTGAAATGAACATCCTAAGATATTTCAGCCAGGCCACGAGAGGAGGAAGGCAGTGAGCAAAGCAGGGGGCAAATCACACGGTGTCACCAGAGAAAGCCAGTGCATCTGCAATCATAGAGTCTTGGCTCTTGAAAGGACTGTTGATATCTCCTCCATCCTCCTTCTCAGTAAAAGGACCCCTTCTCTAGAGGTTCCCTCCAAATAGAATAGGAAGAAACAGAACCATCCAGGGCAGTTTTTAGGTTGTAAGTATAGAGCAAATGAGTATTCTGTGGTAGCCAACCCTCTCCCCCAAAAATCTTTGAGGATAATCAGAAGGAATAATATCAAAAGAGTGTTATCTGTAGATTATTTGTCTCATTTGTTCAACAAATACTTATTGTGCCCAGGCCCTCTGAGGATAAAACAGTGGTTGAGACCTAAACTCTGGCCCCTAGAACCAAGGCACCATTTGCATTTGTAAAGCTCTTCACAGTTTACAAAGCATTTGACTTGATTTGATCATATGGCCACATCAGACGTTGCTAGTAAAACTGCTTTGGAGTATAGTCTGTTGAACAAACTTCTTCATGGTGAAGGTAGGGAGAAGGTGGTCTCCTTCTAAACCCTAAGCACCCATCATTCCTGGAAGTTTTCATTCAAAGGGCAGCAAACATTCATCATGGTGTATCTTTGAGTCCCCTCTCTTTGCCTTAATCCTCTAGATCAATATAATATAATCACTGCTCTAGTTGGCAGGTTTTATATCTTCTATTATTCTTGTTGACTTCCAGTCAATTTTTAAAGTTTATTTTTAACTTAATGGCTTTTGTACATTTTCTGGTTCATTAAAGATTTCTGGTTTTATGGTAGATTTAAAGACACATCAGAATATAACTTAATCTGGTTTTCTCTTCTGGCCTATAAATCTTAATTTGAGAATGTTTGCCAAGGGTGAGTTTTTAGAAGTCAGTCTGTTCCAGGGACAAATATTTCCATGAAGGTATTAGAGTTAGTAGGTACAAGGAATAGAATTCACCTTAGTGAAATAACAATTTGGGAGTTTGAGGAAATTAGAGCAATTCGAGGAGTGACTAAGTGACTATGGAGATGGACTTAATTTGGGGAACTCAAGTAGAGCAGGAAAAACTCAGTCTGGCGTGGCTGCCATCTCCATGGCACTGGGCGGGCCGTTCCTGAACTCTGAATTTCTCATCCACTAAAAAAGAAAATGAGGTCAAGACACTGGATAGTGTATGCAGGCACTGGGGTCCAGCTATGAATGAACAGCACTTCATCACAATGAAGTGGGGGGCATGCAGGACCCGCACGCCAGGACTTTGTTCGGGGCTGGTGTGTCAGGCCTTGCTGTCAAAACATCGGCTTTGCACCTAGGGTGACGGTTACGTCTGCCACGGTGATGCTGATGTAGATAATCCCCTGGAACTCTGGAGTCAGAGCTGAGGGTACTGAACCACGGGGCGTGACGTTTGTCTCCGTCTCAGAGAACTGAAGAGAACCTTCTAGACTAAGGAGCCCATTTGGTAAGCAAGTTCAGCTGCCTGAGGGAGGGCCAGCATCCATCTTCTAAGTTACCTAACCCAGTCCTGTCTTCCCTCCATAACAAAATGGCCTCCCTTCCACTCGCCTTGTCATCCTCAGCCTCCAAAGTGGGTGGTAAAACAGAATTGCTCTCAGCCCTTTGCTCTTCTCTGAGATTTTCACGGTTGCTGTGTCGATTATGGACCCTCAGCTCCCATGGCCTACATGCCTCTTCAGCACATTTTGGGAGAGTCCAGGGTGCGAGTTCAGTGGTGTCACCCAGAGTACAGGGTTTCACCTCCTCCCACAGTGAGCTCGGCCCAGCCCTGCACCAGAGGCAATTTGTAGTGGCACCTTACTTGTATTGCCTGCCTCTGCCATCCCATCTAATAAACCAGACCTTCCAGATGAGCACAGACAACACTCTTTCCCATCCCAGCTCCAGGTCACAAACGCCCTCTCCACAGACTTTCACCCTCAGGTACCGATTCACTCCCTTGGATTTTCCAAACGGAGCTAGGCTTTGCCCCTTCTGAAGACTCCCCACAGAAGACTGGAGTTAACCCAGCTCTGCAGTCGTGTCTTCAGTGTATTCACATGTCCTGCCCCAGGATCATAACCATGTCACTCTCTGAGACAGGTCAGGTTTAGGGGATCCCAAGTACAAGGCCTCCCTCCCTTCAACACCACCTTCCATCTTCCCTGTCACTTCTCTTCAGCATCTCCCCATCTCAGAATCTCCAAACACAGCCAGAAGCCAGTCAGTCAGGCTCAGTTAGGCACAAAGCGATCCACTTTACTACGGTGTAAACTCTCTAAGGGACACACTCTCTTCAACTATATAAAGGTGGATAAATCACGGCCACGCATTACCTCAGTGTGGAGACTTGGGGTCTGTTTCATCCTCTCGTTCTTCTCTCATCCCCAACTGCCCCCAGCTTGTGCCCCAGCCTGCCATGCCCAGCCCCGCTCAACCCCCCAGCAGAATGGAGCATCTGCCAGAATGGTGTCGGCCTGTGTGCACAAACCCTCCTCCCTGCCTGGTTCCTCTGTGCCTTATCATTGAATTGAGGCTAGGCTGTTCTCCAAGTCACCCTGACATTCAGAGATATCAGAGATATCTGCCTCCCACAGACTTCTCCCGGGACTCCTCTCCCCACCAACTCTCAGTCTCCTCCTCCTTCTCCTAAACCCCACTTTGTTTCCCGCAGACTTCTCTGATCTTTGGTCCCTCTTGAGCATCCTGCAAATAGCCACATCATTGGGCTTTCAGGTCCCAAGCCCTCAAAAATGCCATCCCTTCTCTTTATCCCTGCCCTACATTAGGGAGGCCCTCTCCCCAGGCTCATTATCAGGGTCTCAGGAAGTTTCCCCTCGGGCGAGGCAGAGTCTTGGTAAGGGCAGCAAAGGGCAGATTTCAATCCCGACTTGTCCCCAGAGCAGGCTCCTTAACCTCCATGACTGTAAAAAGCTGCTCTGCCCAAGGCATACACTTCAACTAGTAGACAAGGAAGAGACCCTAGGAAGGGGAATCTGCAGGAGCCTGAGTTACACTCTCCAAGTCACACATCTGTTAGGAGCCAACTGGAACTCTAGCCTATGTGTCCTGAATCCCAGGCATGGGCTCCTTGCACGATTCCTCAGATGCTCTTCCCGGACATCATTAACACATGACACTCCAAACTAAATTCACAGAGATTCATGGACAGGAGAGGCAGCGCAAGATGAGGGGTGGAATTGCCGATTCCCACTCATGGATGACATCTACCGTAGTGCTGGTTCCAGCTTACCTGAACCTGAGCCTGAGCCCTGTGAAATACTTAAGAAGACTTATTACATATGCAATCTACATTTGTATATGCAATATATTGTACTGGAGGAGGAGAGGGAAAAAAGAAAGCAAGACATGAGGGAAAATAGAGAAGTCCAGAGGATTCGATTTTCACTTATCTTCCTTTTTGGGTCAACTCTGAGGTAGATATAAAATGTCTTTGGATTTATTTTAGGCCAATTAAGTATCTATTTGCTGTTAGGACAACAAATGGCTAAACTGTTCTTTATGCTTTTTTCCTAGGTCAAAACATCTGTCTTTGTTTTGGGGCCTGGGATTTTTTTTTTCTTGTTTTTCTTTCTTTTCTTTCTTTCTTTTACAGTTCTCAGGACAGCCACCCCCAGCGCCCCAGGGTCATTAAATCAGTTACAGCTTTGAATCTTCTGGCTCTTTCCCATGGTTCCTGCAGCTGTCCCCAGCGCATTGTCCTACCATGCAGAGAGGTCAGCAGCAACAAGGGCTTGTGGGCTATTGCATATGAAGAGGTGCCAGGGAGCCATCATCTGGGTCTTCAACATAACAAGAGATTTAAACGCTGAGGACTTTGACATGGCAAAGAATCAGGAAAGGACAAGGCTCCCACCATCCCCGCCGCTCTGCTCAAGGAACACCCTTGCCAATGGCCTGGGAACTGAGGAAGCATTGGATGTCTTGAGAGCTGCAATCAGCCTTAGGGTCTCCTAAAATGGGCCACAGGAACACCTGCAGGTGCCCAGTACTGCGCTGGCTGCTCTCTCCACATGATCTCTCATGATTTTCCTTCTATGTCTTCAGATGAGGAAACTAGAGTGAACAGAAAATGATGTCGTATCACCAACAAGAGTGAAGTTCACACAAGGCAAACTTGTTATAGGTAAATGAAGGGGGACGAGGCCCAGGAAGCAGGATGAGGCCATTAGAAAGTGAAAGAGGGGAGGAAAACAAGAAAAATGACTGTAGTTGCCATTAGGCCAGAATTTTCGTGCCAGTGCATGCGTCTTCTGAGAACTTGAACTTGAACTTGAACCCATCTTGTGACCCAGTGCTCAGGTGATACTCAAACATCCTATGTTTCTGCTCCTAACCCAGGCCTGGATGAGGCACAAGCAGCTACCCTCCAACGCCCTGTAATCTGGTTTGCTCACATGTGTGCACTTGGCTTGCTCCTCAGAACCAAGAATGTTTCCATCCACTTTGACCAGAGGTACACAGTGTCTCAGCTCTTTTCTTCGTACTCCTCCGGGAAGAAATAAAACTTCCCATTTGGGGGCCATTGGCTTCTAGCCTGAAGGCTTTATCCCAAATGGATTTGCATCTGGCTGGCCACCCAAGACAGACAGATGATATCCATACACCCAGACCATCTGCTCACTTTGCAATAACACTGTCCTCTTGTCTGTGCTAAGGGACCACTTAAGAAAATGCTTCTTTAGGAACTGAGCCCTTTGGTGAGAATTTAAGATAGATCCTTATTACAATGAACTTAATCTGATAGCCCATAAAAGTATGGTGGGTTTCCAAAAGAGTCCTAATTCTCTCCATGAAGTGGAGACAAGAAGGAATGAGAAAAGGAAAGCCTTTTTTACCTCCTAGATACCGGTTAAGTCTCTGCCTCAGTCCAGCATCAGAATAGCGTTGTTGCCTACCTCATTGGTTTCCCCAAGCACATATAGTCTGTCATGCACAAAGTTCTCTGATAAAAACACCAAGGGAGACAACCTTCATAAGATAAACTGAAACCCTTAAAGGAAGTTTAAAAAAACACATGGGACCCTCATTAGGCTGACATGGTAGGTTTTATTTTGCTGATTAGACTTTTACTCTCACTGGAGAGTGGCTCCCCAAAGAGAGGGGAAGAGGAAGTGGACAAGCATACTTCCTGATACAGGCATTTGATTGTCATGCTGTGGGATTTGGGGGATTCTCCCTTCCAAGAAATTCTCTTGATTCTCTTGAAGGGATACTCCCTTCCAAGAAAGACCTCACAAAACTTTTGAGAAAATCTACATTTTCATCAATGTTCAGAGTTTGAGTTTTCTTCATGGAATACAACCACTGAAATGCTATGTTGGCAGAGATTTCAAAGGAGGACCCAGCTACATGGGTATTACGCAGAAGGAGACGGGTGTGGTTCCTGCCCTCAAGGAACTCATGATCTGGTACAATTGATAAGACAATTAAAGAATACTGAGGACACAGTTTCAGTGCAAAGTCAAAGCAATTGGGAGTCGAAGTCATTTTGACTTTGCTGATTTTATATCATAAGCACCACCTCAGCACTGATTTTTATCGCCCCATCTGGTGAAGCAGAGGGCGGACAAGAATAAGCAACAGGGGAAAGATGTCTGTTTTGCATCTTACTTGACATAACCTGAAAATGTATGGTTGTAAAAGTAATATAAGACAACTCACATAGATAGTTCTATCAGTTGGGTTGGAGGGATTTCTAAGCACTATACCAAAGCCAGCAATAATAAAGGAAAAGATGGTGACGGAACAGTGGCATTCAGCATAAACATACATACACAAACACCCAAGTTTAAAAAAAAAAAGACTGGATAAATATTTGCAACATGTATCACACATTGTCATTTGCTTTTTTTTTTTTAATTGGTTTAAGTTTACCTTAATTTCACACTGTGTCAATATCACAATGGTTTATTCAACTCATTAATAAAAGTGTATGCGCTTGAGAACTTTCATTGACCTGAGAAGACAATGGAGAAATGAAAACTAAATGCAATGTGGGATCCTGGACCGGATCCTGAAACAGAAGAAAGGCAAGTATCCCAATAAGTAAATGGACAAAGGAGGGGTGCCTGGGTGGGTCTGTCGTTAAGCCTCTGCCTTCAGCTCAGGTCATGATCTCAGGGTCCTGGGATCAAGCCCTGCATTGGGCTCCCTGCTCAACAGGGAGCCTGCTTCCCCCTGTCTGTGCCACTCTCCCTGCTTGTGTTCCCTCTCTTGCTCTCTCTCTCTGTCAAATGAATAAGTAAAATCTTAAAAAAAAAAAAAAAAAAAAGGAAAGGAAAATGGACAAAGGACAGGTACAGATAATTCAAAAGAAGAAGCAGTCAATAAAATAGGAAAAAATGTTCAACCTCACTAATAATCAAAGGAAAATTATTTAAGTTACACATGGGACCCACATTACGTGTAATATATCCCTCACACATGTTGGTTTGGCAAAGATGGAAAAAGATCAGCGACATCCACTCTGATACTGGTATTCACTGGTGAAATTATAAAATCATCCACTTTCCTATATTTCTGTCTTGATTACCTTATTATTGTCTGTAAGTCAGACTAGTTTAAGCTAGTGTCACATGTCACTTGGACACCTACAATAGCCTCCTAACATGTCAACCCTGTTCATTCTTGCCTATTCATCATTTCTCCACTCAGCCAAATTTATCTTTTTACACAAACACACTCTCTAAACCCTGTTTATCTCCCCTTGCTGTTGGAATAACAATAAGATCCTTCACGAGACCTACAAATGCATCTGTGTCCTGCTCCCTTCCCATATCTCCAGCCTCACCTTGCACGGAGCTCCCCCTCCCTTGCCATACCAGCCATGCACACCTTCTACAAGCCTCCTGTGGCCACATTTGCACAGGCTGTGGCTGAGCTTTAAGCCTTATCTAAAACATCTCTTTCTCCACCAAGCCATCCTTGAACTCCCCCTACACCAAAATCCTCTCGACTGTCCTTCCTACCAGGACTCTCTGTTTCTCCTTAGTAACACTTACACCAGACTCCACACCTGCTGTTACTTGCCATTGTATCCCAAATACCTAGCACCCAGTACCTGGCACACATTCGGATCCCAATGACTACTCTTGAATGAATTACAAATGTTTCTAAAGATCAGTTTGGCAGCATATGTCAAAATTTTAATTACGTGTATTCTTTGACCCAGGGATCTGCTTCAGGAAATTTATTTTTCCTTTATTCTATCTCTCTCTCTCTCTCTCTCACACACACACACACACACACACATGCACACGCACACATATGGGAGTGAGTCTTCAGATTTTCCACTTTTTTAAGTATGTGCATATTACTTAGATAATCAGAAACAAATAATGAAGATATCTTCATTCTTGGGGGAAATATAAGTTAATACTGTCTTCTGTAGGTTGTATCAAAGTGTCCCCAGGTTAAAACAGTTACATCAAAGATTGGACATCAAAATATAACTGTCATTCCAGAGACAACCTTAGAATGCTGTGGCAAAAGTCATAGCAGGTAGAGATTTTCTTTTGTTTTTGTTTTTGTTTTCAATCAAAAGTGTACAATTCAATGGTTTTTAGTATATTCAGAGAGTGTGCACCATCACCATAATCAACTTTATCTTACTTATTTTTTTTGTTATGTTATGTTAGTCACCATACAGTACGTCATTAGTTTTTGATGTAGGGTTCCAAGATCCATTGTATAACCCCCAGTAGAGATTTTCAAGTGGGGATGGGGAATGGTCAAGGGTTCGAGGATGTCTTCAGAAGAGGTAGCACGTGAGTCCAGTTATAAAGGAGAGTTAGGACTCTCATAGAAGAAGAAGAGGGGGAAGAGGACATGTCAGCAGAAGGTTTGGGACAAAGAGAGGTATGAAGATAGAAATGCGCAGGGCAGCAATGCGCTCCTTTGACCGAGTATAAGAAGTGTAGAGAGAGGCAAGATGCAAGACGGATCACAAAACTTTCCATACCTGATGGGAAGCAATCAGGGGGCTTGAGTAGAGGCTAAACATGGCAGGTTCCATGCTTTACTATTTCCTCATTTTTTTTTTCTAAGATTGTAAAATATGCTATTGTACTTAGTGCTCTAGTTAATATCCTTATACATTTCTTCAGGCACAAGCCGAAGCAGAATTGTAGGAGACAATTTTAAACATGGAACTGATAATTGGAAGGGTATGCACATTTTAAATGTTGATAAGTATTCTGAAATTGCTCTCTTTAGAGCTTGTATCAATTTACATACCTTAAAAATGTACAAATGTCTGTTTTTCTATATCCTTGTCAAAAATACATCTTAAGGAACCTTGGATATTAGCTGAAAAATGCAGTTTTGGTTTACACTTACTTATTGTGGAGGGACCTAGGCTGCTGTTCAACTATCTTAGTACCATTTGTATTTCTTTTTGTGAGTTATTTGTTCATGCCTTTGCCAGTTTTTCTAGTAAGATTGTTGCTCTTTTTCTTATTCATTTGTATAAGTTCTTTATATTTTAACATATTTCACTTTTTGTCTGACATGTTTGTTACAAATATTTTTCCTTGATTATGATTTGTCTTTTGACTTTATTTATAGTGTTTCTTACCATGAAGAAACTTGATTTTTAGAACCAAATATATCCATCTTTTCTTTTATGTATCCTGAATTTTATCATGCTTAGAAAGTTCTTCTCCACTCCAAAATCATTAGAAAATTTTTTTTTATTTTTTTTTCCTAGAACCTTGATAGTTTAATTTTCATGTTGATAGTCCATCTGGCACTTATTTTGGATTAAAGAGTTAGGAGAATACAACTTTATTATTTTCCAGATGGCTGCTCAATTGTCCCAACACCATTTGTTCAATTGCAAATCTTTCCCCACCAATTTAGATATGCAACCTTTTTCAAGCACTAACTTTTCATTAAAGTATTAGGATTGATTTCTGATTCTATTCTATTAATTGTTCTCATTTATTATGTATAGTTAAGCTATATTAAATACTGTCAGATTTTAATAATTTTAATATCTTTTAGGATTCATCCCCCCCTTTTTAGTTATCCCTTTCAGAATTTTCCTGCAATATTTTATCATACTATTTTTCTATAAAAACTCTCAGATAGCTTATCTGGTTACAGAAAAATACAAAAAAAAAACCCTTTTGATATTTATATTGAAGCCTTACTAAATTTATAGATTAATTTAGGGAGAATTGACAACTTTATAATAATTTGTGTTCCTGGCCTTTCCATTTATGAAGACTTTTTCTCTGTGTGTTCCTCATTAACATTTTAAACTTTTCCTCACATAGATCTTAAGAGCACCACTCTGTGAAGATTATTTTTCAGATACTTAAATACTCAGCAGAGGAACAAAGCTGGAGGTGAGGTGGCAAGATATAATGCATAAGATATAATGCAGGCAAGATATAATGCATAAGAAAGCTACATGAATTTAGTCAAAGTCAAAACAACAAATTTTTTTACTTACAGGAAACTAGTAGCAAAGGAGAAAACAAAAATCAAAGTCTTCTTTAAGGTTTTGAGCCTAAGGAATGTGGAGTTGGGGAGGTAGTGTTATCAGAAAAAGAAAGCAAGGAGAAGAACCAGATTATAAGCATAAAGATAATATATTTGACTCGGGAAATACTGGTGCTCGGGTTCCAGCTAAATGTCTGGGTGACAATGTCCATCAAGCAAATGGAAATTAATGCCTGAAGGTATAGACACAGACTTGGAACGGAAACCCCCACGCGGAAGATCAAAGCTCTTCTGGAGGGAGGGATTTAGCTAGAGACAGGAGGGCAAGGGCAGGGCTTTGGAGACAATCTCGTGTGAAGGGAAGGAAGAAGAGCCAACAGAAGAGTTAGGAAACGAGCAGCCGGAGTTGTGGAAGAAATAGTGCAGTGGAGAGCCAGGCGACAACGGTGAATGAAGCCACTGCTGTGTTTGTCCTTCACACGGCACCCTCATATGCTAGCCTTAGAGACTAGCCATCCACGTTCATGTCTTAACCCCGTAACTGAGGAGTTACATGGCTTGAAGCAAGTCAGTTAAGTTCACCAAGCTTCAATTCCCTCATCTGTGAAATGGTGATAATAACAGCACCTCTTCCATAGGGCCACTGCAATGATTAAAAGAGACACTCGTACAATGATGGCAGGCACTCAGAAATGCTAGCTTCCTCCTTCCCTCTATCTGCGGAGGTTTGTAAAGGCTAAACAGCATTCCCAAGCACACACAGTTAGTGAGCAGCAAGACATTGAGAGTTTGGCATTTAGAACATTCATTATAGGTGAGCCAGTGGGGAAAATTTTCCTCAGAACAGTGGGTACAAAAGCCAGATTCCAAGAGATTAAGAAGTGAGTACATACCCAGAGGAAAGGAAAACAGTATTTCAAACAGATATCTGCATTCCCGTGTGACCTGAAGCATTATTCACAATAGCCAAGATACGGAAACAACCTGAATGCCCATCAGTGGGTGAATGGATAAAAAAGGTGAGGTACGTGTGCATATATATACAATGGGGTATTATTCAACCACAGGAAAGGAGGATATTCTGCCATTTGCAACAACATGGATGGACCTTGAGCACATTATGCTAAGTGAGATAGGTCAGACAGAGAAAGACAAATACCACATGATCTCACTTATATGTCGAATATGAAAAAGCCTAACTCGTTAAAAAAAAAAAAAAGAGTAAAATGGTAGTTGACAGGAGTTAGTAGATGGGAGGATAAAGTGATGTTATTTAAGGTTACAAACTTGCAATGAATAATAAATAAGCCATAGTGATATAATGCACAGAAAAATGAATATAGGCAATATTGTACTATAATTATGTAATGTGATAACAATACAATGGCAATCATATCACAATATATAACTATATTAAAGTAACACATTTTATACCTTAAATATATACAATGTTGTATATCAAATACATTCAATTTTTTTAAAAAAGAAGCAAATGGCTTATTCCCTCTTGTGGTCTCTGTTCTTGCTCTCCTATAAGCCTACTTTTTTATGTATCCTTCTAAAGTTTCTTTGTGTGTATACGCCTATTACATGGATCAAAATGTAGTGCCCTGCATATAGTGTTCTATGCCTGAATTTTACTAACAAGTGTCCCGGAGCTTTTTCTGTCTCTGGATGTAGAGACCGTCTTCTCTCTTTGAGGTTGCACTCAGTGTGTGGATACATTATAATGCAGTTTGTTCTCCACTGATGAATACTTGGGTTGTTTCCAATCTCCTGCTTTCATAAATAATGCTGAACCAGTTAACTGTGTACACATGTTGCTTCACACAGCAGTTCTATCTCTGGATAAATTCCCCAAAGCAAAGTTGCTACAGGACAAAACCTTAATAAGGCTTACAAAGAGAATCAACCCTATAAATACAGAAACCATAATTCTTCTGTAGGTGTCCAGTTTAGCACAGGAACAGATAACTAAAAATCCCTACAGGAAAAATATTTCTTATTTCCTCTCTTTGTAAAAACAGAAAACAAACCCAAATACGCATGATGAATGTGCATTTTACTCCCCATTTAATGTGCTTTTCTCCAGATGTTAGAGAAATCATTGAGTTTGATATACTCTGCAATAATTTTTATTCACAATGCCGTTCAAAATCTTTTGAGTATCATTAGGGAGGTGGCTGAGTTTTGCAGGAATTAATACATAGAAACCTGAGTTGGAGTTTCTTAGAGTGACAACTATAGAGCCCTTTTATGATGGTATAACTTCAGCAATCATGTATTCCTAAATTGAGTTATTGGGTTAGTGGTCGGCAAGCGTGCAAGTTTAAATTCATATTGTTCTCCCACTCCTTTCCCTTTTCCAGCACACTGACCCCAGAAACAACTGTACAACCCTCAATGTTTAACAAGAAGCCTCTTCTTCCATGAGTCTTCAAGCACTAAACTGGCTACCATGTCCAAGGCCACTGGGAGTAGAGACTTGGCACTTCAAGTGTATGGGATAGAAGAGCCAGCAGAGACTAAAGAGCCAAGAGGTGGCCTGCTTTCCTTATTCCTGACATCAATCATTTCCTTCTAGATGATACTGACAGCAAAAGAGCTGAATTTTTCCAGAGGAGCTCCATCTCAGGTCATGTCCTCATAAATCAGAGCAAGCTGCCCTCCCACAGACTACTCCAAGGACTAGCTCTTTCGAAGGCCAACCCAGGTGTCCCCCCAAAAATGCATGGGGCCCTAACCCAAGAGGGATTTAGGAAAAAAAAAAGAGAGAGAGAGAGAGAGAGAGAAATAGCTAAGTTGGCAAAAGTATAAAAATACTCAACTCTGTGCTTTGTACCATTTTCTTAACAAATTAAAAAATAATTATAACCACGAAGAAGTTAGAAAACTCAGCCCTTGAGGGAAGAAAGAATAGGGAGAGTGACCAGCTAAGCTGGATGTAACCAGCAGTTTAGTTCTGAAGAGGAAGCCACCTGGCGGAGATTCAGAGAGAGTTAGGGTTTAAGAAAAGAGCTCAAGAAACTCCAGAGAGCTGGGAAAGCTGGGAGGAAAGAAATCAAAAATCAAAGTGCAGCTGCTCTTTTTGCTGTTTAAATCATTATATATTAGCTGAAATTTTAGTTTGTTGGCCAACACTCAAAAGTGACATATGGCCAATAAAAGGTTTGGTAGAGTCTCCCATCTGCTGTTCAACTTCACCGTGGCTCGCACATGGACGGCTCGGTGTCAAGCAGGCTGCACTCCAGCATCCTTCCATGAGCCGCACGCAGCCTGTTCACCGGGCACGATCCTGCGCCAACATATGTCACCAGCCCAGCAGAACGTTTGACAAGTTGATGTGCGTGTTCCCTGGAATTCGTTCTAGATTCAGATCCAACTACCTTCCAGGAGCCACAGGCAGGAAGTGTCTGAGTGGACCAGCCCTCTGGGATGTCACAGGTGTGGATGTCATAGGTTCTACAGGTGGAATTCTCCTGAGACATCATCTGGACACTCTGCAAAAAGCTTGGGAGAGACAACTACCCTCTGGGTGCTCATTAAAATCCACTCCAAACACAAAGGAATTGGCAAGTGCCGCTGGCTCAATTTTCGGAGCCATATTTATTGGTATAAAAATGCAAAGAGAAGAGATTTGTTTTCCTGGCTCTGGGTTGTTTATGTCACCCACCTCAGAAGTAGAATTGCCTGCAATTGAGCAAACTGGCTCTCTGCCACCAATATTCAGGGACACCTCAGTGGTCCTCCTGCCCTTGCATCCATATAGCCACCTGCAATGAGGGACACATTTTTACCCCAAACCCTGAAATGGGAAGTATCTAAGATACTCAAAATCATTCTAACCCTTTTCTCATTGTTGCACTCTTAACAGTAGAATCGGGAGTGGTGAATGGTATCCACAGTGACTCCTTTGTTTAAGTAAAAGAACAAAGTCGTCCCCAAAGGTGACTTCACTGTAACCCAAAGGGACACCAGCAGGAGAAGTGATGAGGCACACTCCTATATTTGCTTGCATTTTGCATGATGCTGTCATTCCTCCTGCTTGCTCTGCACCTGTCAGAAATAGACTGCCAGAGGCAGAGAGAGTGAGATTCAGGGCTAGACAAAGAGAGCCCTGTTGCGGACTCCTGTTTTGAATCTGTTGGCAGAGACGATGGAAGGGCAGGAGGGAGACAGGGGAGGAAAAAAAGACTTGTTGAAATACTACATAGGAACGGATGTAAAAAATGAAAAGTCCCTGAGTCTGTGAGGAGGTGGCACAAATTATAACAATGAATCATTTGCACAGAAATGGGCTCTCAGCTCTGACAGACAGCGAGGATTTAGGAAGACAGATTCCTCCTGGGTTCAGCAAGAAGCTAAGGCAAGGAAGCCAGTGGCGCTTGGGGTTTGGCAGAGTCACAGACTCTTTCTCCAGAGTGCTGACTTGGCAAAAACTCTGTCCTCAAGGAGCCAGGCTCTCTAGAGACTATAATTTTTTTAACCCATGTGTATTTGAGGGAGAATTTAATCTCTCTGCCTCTGACTCATTTACACTTAACTCATCAAAAAGTTGTTTGCTTTGTGCTATTTGATGGCCAGTAAGTTAGAGTCTAATTTAGAAACAGCCTCTGGTCCTGGAAAAAGACCCAAACCCAGATGAGAGACTCAGATCCAGATTCTGCTTTGATTACACAGGGTGGGAAGCTATTTCTTTGAGGGAACAACACTGCAGGGAAAGGGGGTCACTGTGTTTTCACCCCCAGCTCCCATGCTCCCAACACCCGGTGCTCACACATACACACATTCAACTAAGAAGCTGGGTCTGGAGGAGGTCAATGAAACAAGGGGGCTGAATGGATCTGTCCCCTAAAATTAAATCAGGTCATGGTAAATCTGCAAACAGCAATGATTAAGCCGCGTCATCTTCAACCATTAACTTACAGACGCAGAATCTGGACGCAGATTGCCTTGGGTCCAGGTCCTGCCTCTGGCCTTTTGTTATTCTATTACTTGAGGCAGCTTATTTCATCCTTATGTGCTTCTGTTTCTTCATTTGTAAAATGTGGACCACATTAATAGTGCCTGAGTCACAAGGTGAGAGTTCACTGCACCGATTCCCACGTAACGCTCAACACAGCCTCCGCACCGGGTAAATACTTATTTGGGGGCAGTTTAAAATCAGTGAACTGTCCCCCTTCTTGCCAGATACAGCGGACACCAGCAGACACCTGTATGTGTCACCTCAGGTCCTCTCAACCCCCCTCCCATTTCTGATGTCATCGCAGCTGGAGTGGCTACACAGGGACAGCCACCCCCACTGCGTGCCTGTGCCACGCACTCTTCACCTCCCCAAGGACCTCTCTCCTGCCTTCAGGTAAGTTCTCCTAGAAGCAGGCTCTGAGATGAAAATGTAGAGTGGATCCTAGGACACTGATAAGGGGTGGGAGGAAAGCCAGTGTCTGTGGGAGGTGCCGTACCTGGGTGGGTACCTGGGCTTCTGTGCCCCTGGAAGCCTCTGGGAGGATGCCCCACACTTGCTTTACAGTGGCCACACCCCAAGGAGGAAGAGTCCAGAGTAGTGAGCACCAACTCTCAGCCCCAGGGGTGGACCAGACATGCTCCTACAACCAGAGAACCCCAAGCAGAGAGCCGCAAAATTGGGGGTGCTGAAGGACACCAGGTCACAAAGTGGCCACATCTCTGACTAGCAGCCCTGGCATTTCTCAGGACTCCACTCGGCACCTACACACGCAGCCAGGATGCAGAGGGAAACTAAGAACCTGTGGATAAAGCTTTTAGGAGATGGTGGGAAGACAAGGACTGGCAGATCAGTTCTTCCTCCTGGATCCCCTCAGGGTTGACTTCCTGAGACCCAGTTTATACATCTTCTTGGAAAATGGTCTCATGGGATGGAGGAACCTGTCTCACTTACAGGGGCTAGTTCCACAGCCCATCTTCACTTGCCCCTCCTCCTTCCTGCCTCACTTTCCCCAGCCCTCATTCCTGCTCCCTGGAACTAAGTTGTTCCAGTAAGCCTTGGCCTCTAGGCAAGCCAGGCTAGGACAATGGGGTTACCTTCTCTCTCTCTCTCTCTCTCTCTCTCTCTCTTTTTCCCATAGAGAGGGGAAGAAAGAGAAAGAGAGAGCATGTGCAAGCAAGGTGGAAGGGGTAGAGGGAGAAAGAGAGAGAGAATCTTAAGCAGGTTCCACACCCAGCATGGAGCCCAACACGGGGCTCCATCTCACAACCCTGAGATCATGACCTAAGACAAAATCAAGAGTCAGATGCTTAACAGACTGTGCCACCCAGGCTCCCCAGTGGGACTACTTTCTTACTAATTCCAACCTCCACCACTGTACCAGCCTCACAGAAACTAGATCTTAATGAAGGTGTTTAGAGATGTAATGTGGGACCTCAAGTCACATGTGTCCTATTAAGAAGGTTTAAGACCTTCTAAGTCATCCAGGAGGAAAGAGTAGATCCCTGTATGACCCTCGGAAGGGAGATACAGTTCCTGAAGAGAACGGTCCACAAAATTCAGGTGCCCGCTTCCCCCATTTTGGAAAAAGTAAAATCACTGGTGCAATTGAGGGGTTGCATTTAGTGACCTCTTGGAACGGTTCCATCGCAGCCATTCAGTTTTTGCCCTCAACAATGCCCAGCCACTCCTGCAGTTAACCAGTGGGAAGCAGGACTGCATGATGGAAAAAGGTCCCTAACAAAATTCCAACAAAGAAGCAGATGCTGCAGTTAACTTCAAGGTAACTTCAAATATTTCAAGACTAGTTTCAGTTTTTGATGTTTTAAATGTATGTTGAAGGAGAAGTTAAGTCCCTTCTCTATGCCGGTGCAGGAGGCAGCTGTCAGGACCCATCACCGTCCTGTGTCTGTGGCACTGAGGCAACTCTCCCTGCAGTCCTGCTCACTGCACACTCCCAGTCCCTGCTGCCTGCACACCAGAAAACCCTCTCTGCCAAATGAACAACACATGGCTTTGTTTCTCCGAGGATGCCTGTCACTTTTTCACCTGCCACAGTGTAAGCAAATACCCAGCGAGGACTGCAGCCCCCGCTGCCTGCCATGAAGGGACAGGGGCAGCCAGGAGCCCTGTGCTGTGACTGCAGAATGCTCCTCCTGCCAGAACTCACCTGGAACCCGCAGGAAAGGAAATTGGCATTTATCGAGTGCCTACGCACCAGTTCTGCACAGAGCCCCTGCATCGCTTAGCTCGGGGATGGGCAAACATTCTCTGTAAGCCCCAGGTAGTGCAAGTTTTAGGCTGCCCTTGCAGCGTCAAAGCAGCCATAGATGGTCAGTGCACAGAAGGGCGCAGCTGTGTTCCCACATAATTTTATTTACTAACACAGGATTTGGTCAGCTGGCTGTAGTTTGCTGACCCCTGGGCTGGCTTACGTCACCCTCATAAGCACTCATGGTGGTAAGCGCTGTCCTCCCAGGGGAGTTTCTCGTCAAGGGTCATCACTCTCGAGAGAAATCACTCAGCAAATCTCAAGTGTCTCAGCATGATTTAATTCACCATCTGTGCTTCTAGAGATGAGAAATGGAGGAAGGAGAAGCAACTCTCCAGAATAAATATATCTGGAGATGAAAAAGAAAGAGGGAGAAGAAAAGAGGAGGTGACAAGCTGAGCTTAGGGTGGGGAGGAAGGAGAAGGGCAGCTTTAAGGCATGTTGTCACAGGATTCTATCATCCCAACTTTTCCCAGGATGACTGGAAGCAGTATCCATTGTTACACGAAGGTTGAGAACATGGTCTGGAAGTCAACAGCATTGATGTCACTGGCCAAGCTTCTGCAAGGTGGTGGGAACTTGGATAAATTGTGAGTCCTGGGCATCAGGTTTCTCATCTGTCAAGTGTGGACTCGTAAGATTGAAGTGAGGATTCAGTTAGATCATTAATGGAAAGGGCATGACTATGTCCTTGGTGTGATGTGAGCACTCAGTAAAAGCTGGCTGTTCTAACCATTTTTACCTAGAATGAGCCCAAGGAAGGAAAGGCTAGCAGAATGAAAATGTCAGCTCTCGGTTCACAGATGCTCTTGTGGATGTTCTATAGCTCTTCCCTCCTTCTAAGAAACCTATCAGTGAGTCAGCTGACCTGTCGGGACCGCGGCTAATCCTAAGCAATGACAGGCATTCAGATAGCAGTTCCTCCGTAAGCCAGGACCCATCAGACTTTGCCCCGACGTAGTTTCCCTTCTGTGGTTTTGTTCACTTAAACGTTTGTGTTATGTCTTAGCAGTTGATCACTGATACTAGAGGGAGTGCTTCTGTTGATCCAACCTAAATGCTGGGGCTTGTTTTTCCAGTCATTTATTTCAAGCATGCTTTCTGGAGGGCTTACTGGGGCTTGAGTAGAAACACAAAAAAAGGGGACAAATTAGATAAAATATAGCATTTGGGGGACACAAGACTAACCACTTTTTAATTCTATTTGCATGAATTCTGTCAAGCCCCTGTTTGCAAGCTCTTGAACCTAAGAGCATTTAAGATCAAGTTTCTAAGGAGTCAAGTTTCTAAGCGAAAATGTAGCTACCAAGAGAAAAACAGGAAAATGAGAATTGGAAATTGAATGTTTCCTGGGCTCAAAACATTCATTTATTGTGTGGCTCCACGGCCCTCATCAATCCCTCCTAGCCTTTGAGGACTCGTGCGTAGCCTGCCCTCTCTGGGAAGCTTGAATTCACAGCTCGAGTCTGCACCAATTGTGGGCTTCTCTTGCTGCCTATGGGACAAATAACAGTTGCTCTCTCTATCCTGGGTGCACATTAGAATAATCTAGGGAGCTTTTAAAATTACTAATGCCCAGGCCCTCCTCCAAGAAACCTGATTTAATTAGTCTAGGTAGGATTAGACATCAGAACAGCTTTTAACTTTTGATCGAAATAAAATATTACTTAACGAAAGTGCGTAAGAGTGTTCATTTTGGTCAATTTTCACACTGAAACATGCCCGTGTAATCAGCACACAGATCAAGACACAGAATGTTACCAGTTCCCTACTGTCCCCTCATGTGCCCTTCCAGAAACCACTCCTTCCAGGGTAAACATTTTCCTGACTTCTAACAGCGTAAGACAAATTTTGTCTGTCTTTGTATTAACATAAACAGAGCCATGCAGTATGATATTTTATATTTAAATAAATTTTTAAATTTTAGAACAGTTTACTTTTACAGAAATTCTGTACGTGGTGCAGAGAGTTTCTGTGCCAAGATTCCTGTGAGGTGAATATCTTACGCTACGAAGGCATATGGAAGTGTGATTTTTTTTTATCTGGTTTCTTTCACTCTACATTATACGAAAGAGATGTATCCACGTCGATGTATGTAGCTGTCATTCTTTCCATTTCATTGCTGAATGGTACTCCATTATGTGAATAACCCATAATTATTTATCCAAACTCCTGTTGATGTGCTTTTGGAGACTTTCCAGCTTGGAGCACTTACAAGTAGTGGTCGTACTATGAACATTCTAGTAGGCATCCACATTTTGTAAAAAGCTCTCCAGGGATTCTAATGTGCATTCAGAACTGGAAACCACTGTTACAATCTAGTCCAAATGATTTATCCTCTTGGATTGTTGTTCTACCATTCCTCATCCCTGTCTTTTCTCTTGTGTGTGGGGCGGTGGGGGGAGGACAAGGAGCATGGTGTTCTCATCCTCTGGTGCACGGGGTAGTGCTGGAGACAAAGTGGGTCTTCAGCAAATGGCTATTTCTTGATTATAATCAACCGATCATGCTCTCATAGTCCCCATCATCCTTTGTTCCAGGTTCGAGGAAACCCTCTCCATGTAGCAGCACCTGGCTTGCCGATGGGTAACGAGCAAGTGGTGTGGTACCCATCTTTACTTCCTGTGGCCCACTCCAAGCCTTCTCTCTGGTCCTCACAAGCTGGGTCCTGGATGTGCATCTTCAGGATATACTTAACCCATTTTGAGTACAAATTTAAGAGGAGAGAAGAGGCACAATGAGCCCAGGTCATCCCAGTGGTGATTCATCAGCTTTTTCCTTTCTGTATTGATTGTTTCTCAATTTTCTTCACTTTTCTAAAAGACATTTGTCTTTTCTCTCCTGATTTTTTTGTAGCAGCTTTTCCTATATAAGGAAATTAACCCATTTTCCTATCATATCTGTCCCACTTCTACGCAGTGTGTTTGCTCTTGGTCTTCGTAGGTAGTGTCCCCGGGGAGCCTTGTATCTAGGCCTTTCTTTTCTTTCCACAGTCCTCCCCAAAGCTCTGCCAATGGGCCTGGCACCATGAACATCCCAACCGAGTCCCAGAGTGGGACAACAGACCCCAACTTCTACTGGGAAATGTGGCTGGGACACTGTTGAGTTTAGCTATGTATCAGTTTTCTGGGGCTACTATAACAAACGACCGTAAACAACGGGGCTTAAAACATCATAAATGTGTCCTTTCACAGCTCAGGAGGACAGAAGTCCAAAATCAGGTTATTAAAACAATAACAACAACAACAACAAAATCAAGGTATTGGCAGGATGATTCCTTCCGGAAGCTCTGTAGGAGAAACCAACCTAGACATCTGTCCTAGCCTTTCATAGTTGCCAGCCGTCCTTGGTGTTTCTTGGCTTATAAACACATCACTCCAATCTCTGTCTCTGTCTTTACAGTGTCTTCAGCCCTGTGTGCCTGAGTCTCTGTGAGTCAATTTTGTGTGTCAATTTGGATGGGCCACATTGCCCAGATATTTGGGCAAATGTTATTCTGAATGTTTCTGTGAGGGTATTTTGGGGTAAGAGTACCATTTAAATTTGCAGATTTTGAATGAAGTGCATTGCCCTCCATCAAGAGGCTGAGCCTCCTTCAATCAGTTGAAGGCCTAAATACAACAAAAGATGGACCTCCCATCATGCCTAACCCCCTCCCAAGAGGAAATTCCACCAGCAAGAGATCCTGAACTGAAATACCCACTGTTCTTTGGGCTTCCAGCCTGATGGCCATCTCTAAAGATTTAGGGCTTGCCTGCCTCATAATCCATGAGCCAACTCCTTAAAAGAAATATCTTCAATATGTCCTTGTAGCATTTTTTCCTTACCAGTCTGTTTACCTACCTGTATTCATCACAAAAGAAACATTCAAACATGCTCCCATTGTCCGCCCTCCTCACATGCCTTACTGAGTGGGGCTGAGTCATACGAGCCCAGCTCTGAAGGCATGAGTTAGCCAGGCCACAAGTTTCCAATACTGGAAACCTCATCTTAGCCCTTCTCATTGCTGTTGTGCCTCCAATATTGCACAAGAATATTCCTATTCTTTGGGAATATGGCAAATTTACCCGTAAACTGACCTGTCCAATTGGAGAAATTAGCCAAGTTCTTACCTGAGGGATCTAAAAAAACGTAAACAGGGGCACCTGGGTGGCTCAGTGGGTTAAGCCTCTGCCTTCAGCTCAGGTCATGATCCCAGGGTCCTGGGATCGAGCCCCGCATCGGGCTCTCTGCTCAGCAGGGAGCCTGCTTCCCCCTCTCTCTCTCTGCCTGCCTCTCTGCCTACTTGTGATCTCTGTCTGTCAAATAAATAAATAAAATCTTTTAAAAAATAAAATAAAATAAAAAATAAAAAAAACATAAACAACTGAGACATGAAGCAGAATCCCAAAGTGTTTGAGTTCCACCCCAGGCAGACGGCAGTGCAACCAGGTAGTGTCCGAAGAGTCAGCCAGATGGCTAGATAAGTGTTTTAGGAAGCCCAAAATACAGGAAGAAAACTGGCATCAAAATTCCTTATGCCTCTGGTGAGAGATCATGAAGGATTTTCTTTAAAGTATATTCTTGGATTCTTGGCAATGACATTTAGGACTGCTAGCCAGTAGGCATGATGGAAACAAGCAACTCTGACTTCTCTCTCTAAGCTACCCTCTCTACGCTGTGATCAAAGATGTTACTCCAGACTCTGACCATACCCCTGGACTGACTCAAATGGCCCAGCACTCGTCCCTATTTCATACAGAGCCAAGCATCATCCAGGCTCAAACCTCCTCTTGAGCAGGGGTCACTCCATGCTTCTCACCCACACCCGACCATGCTGCTCTGTTCCTCCTCCATGCCTTGGTCATGCTATTCCTCTGTGTTTATTTCCATCTTCTTTCATCCTCCTGGAAAATGCAACTCTCTCTCCATATATATGGAGAGATGCAATAATAATAATATATGCATCCCTTTATTTCCATATTTCCACAAAACTACATTCCAATGAATTGATCAGAACTAGAAACCATGGTAAACTTTTTTTGGGGGGGTGGGGAGAATGGGGGTGTAAGAACAGGTGTTACAAAGATACTCATAGCCTGTGGGCATGGAAGAGCTTCGGAGAAGTCTGGAAGCACGTTCTACAACAGCCTCCTACCTTCCCCTGTTCACACTGCTTCAAGTGGCGTTGCTGCTCAGTCCCGCCGGTGAGGAAGGCTGGAACACGTAATAATGCTTTCGGTGCTTACTCGCCATTAGGGCTTAGTCACAAACTCCTGTTATATTACCTTAGACAACCAAATGACCTAATCAGATTCCAAGCTCCTCTGAGGGCTGTCGCTAAAGCTTTGAATCACATAAAACACGACCTCATGAAGCAGCCAATTTGAGATGTGAAAATTGGATTGAAAAAATGAGTCTGCACAGCCCACAACTCTGATTTGTACACCACCTGTCATCCTACCTAGCTTTGACTGCCCACCATTCTTGCCCATCCCCAGACTTCATCAAAGCCCTAACTCCCGCCTTCTCCCTTATCCTTAATGGGGTGAGCATCCACAGCTGAGGGAAGGGGTGAAGGAGTGCAGTGATGCCCCCATGCATGTGTGTTATTTGATAACATCTTTCAAGGTGAAAGTTTGATTGTTTTACAGTACAGTCAAAATACTCTCAAATTATCTGGATCAAGACATCATGTGACACAAGGCAAGGAAACAGTAATTGCTGTGGCTAGGGGGGAGGGTTGCAGGGACCTCAGTTTTCAGTATATATTACTAACACCTTTTGCATTTTGTATTATGTGCATGCATTACCTTTACCAAAATATAAGTGAGTTTTCTTTAAGATTGTGTATTCCCTCAAGAAACCCCTTGCACTCGAGTCCTAGAGAATAGTGAATGACAACTCCAGGAGGGGACATATTTAATTAAAATTCCTATTAATTCCAATGTATTTGCACCATCCCTTTGGTGGAGATGTAAACTTGAAGGTTCTCTTAGAAATGTTCTCTTTTTCTAAAATTGGAATTGGAGCCTAGAATTGGCTGTGAACTTGTAAATAGCAACTGAACATAGGATAGAGGTTCAACATCACTCCTCCCACAGGAAGCTGAAGAATTATACAAATATGTGTCTGAAAAGCAAAGGCCTATTTAGGGATGCAAGCTCATGTTTCCTGATTGGTGAATAAATATTACAACCCTGTAACTCAACATAATCTTCAGTGGTAGAGTTTACTGGTTTATTTATTTTTCAGAAACAAAACCAGCAAAATACACCAGGCTGCAAATATGTGTCATTTGCTCTCCTCCATCAAGTCCGATGAGTTATTCAGAGTGTTACTCTTTCATAGGCTATCGATAATTTTTCCATCAAAAAGCTATTTTAATTCATTATGGATGCTTTTTTAAAACGCCTCTGTCTAGCCACCACCCTATTGATGGCAGAGGATAAAAGAGAAAACATCTGAGGAAATGTGAAACATGAATAGAACCATTGCTTTTGTTTAAAATGGTTCATTTTATTATCTCTGCCGATGCAAGTAAACTCAGTGACGTCTCCATTACCAACCAAAATGCTGGGAGTGCTAACAGAAATTCCCTGTGCGTGCCCTGCTCTGCTCTCCTGAAAGCAGACAGTCGCTATGGCAGAAGAATTACACTCAGGGGCTCTGGAGCCAGACTTCAGTGCTTTCCTAGCTACTAGCTAATAACCTTGGCTAATTGTCTTAACCCTTCTGCCTAACTTTCCCCATCTATAAAATAGGGGTAACAGTTGTATCGCCTGCATGGGGTTGTTCCATGAAGTAGATAAGATTATGCATGTCAAGAGCTTGGCAGCAAGTGAGTGCTCAATAAATTGAGCTATTATGGTTATGTGATAATAGAACGGCCAGATTTGGTGCTATTAAATCTGGAAATTTTTCTATCTGGGTACTTTTCCATTTCACCACTGTCTCCTTGATGATCCAAAACGTGTGGGGAGAGTATGCTTCCACCGGTCACTGTGTTCCCCACATTTCATTGTTGTGTTCTGCCTTGACCTTTCCCATGTTTGGACTTTGGCAATTTATATTAGCTGAGCAGCCTGGAGACTTTCCCTCTCTTCTGCCCTCTCCTCCTGTTTGCTCTGACATGGTTCTCAAGCATAGACAGGCTGGTGAGGGCTCGTGCAGTAGCACTCCAAAGGAGAAGGGAGTCCTAAACCGCCCCTTGTCCCCAGTCATCCCTGATGGAGAATGTCTCAACTCAACCCCTGGCTCAGCTCAGGCTTCAGTTAAAAAGGTCAGAAAGGAAAAAGGAAATGGAATTAAAGCCCTCCTAAAAAGAAAAGGAACACAATCTTTCCTTGCTCCAATCTGCCTCAAACTCAGACTTAAGATATGATGGGAAAATATGGTGATTTGGGTTGCCTATGGGTTATCTTAAGAACCAAATCCATAGGCTTTATTATAAAACTTCATGAGTAATAGAAACATAAATTTTTTGCCTTCTTTCTTTTTTAAAAGATTTTATTTATTTACTTGTGGGGAGAGAGAGAGAGAGAATGAGCACACAAGCAGGCAGAGTGGCAGGCAGAGGCAGAGAGAGAAGCAGGCTCCCCGCCGAGCCCGATGTGGGACACAGTCCCAGGACCCTGGGACCATGACCTGAGCCGAAGGCAGTGTCTTAACCGACTGAGCCACCCAGGCATCCCAAATTTTTGCCTTCTGCCTACCCAAATCCTCTGCATCATTCAGAACTATTCTACACACATTCCATCCAGGAATGAACTCTCCCATTTTTAGATGCCCATAATGCTCTGCAAGTTGATTATAGCCCTTATTAATACCTGCCTTATATTAAGGTTGTATGTTACAGGTGTTGGGGACAATGTTCTAACTTTTCCACTGAGCTGTCAGAAAGCTGAGGTCAGGGCTGCTACCTTTATTTCTCAGCCACAGCTTGTAATCCAAGCTCATGTTCATGGTGTGCCATCCTTACTGCTCCAGCCTGCGCTGATAGCCCCACTTAATGCATAAGCAGCAACTATCGGAGCTCCAAACTTACAGTGACTTTATATCTGCACAGCCTTAGAAACCATGATATAAAGCAAGGAATAATCAATGGCGTCGTTTTAAAGAGCGCAACTAAAAATGGATTACCCGCTCCGACACAGAGAGAAAAAAGTAGAGCTGGCGCTGCTACTGAGGGAAGGATGAGGCTTACCAACATGATAGAGGAAATCTCAGGAATGGTCTGTGTCTACAGCTGAGCAGACCATGTCTGCTCAGCTCCGACCTAGAAGTGACTTTTCCCGCACAAAGGGGTTGCAAATCCCATTCATAACCGAAGTCCTTAAAAATTCAGCTTCTGACCACCACGTTACTTATCCTCGCAAAGGGAATGCAGTAGTCCAATCTCATTTTAGATCTATAAACCTCAGACATGTATACCACCATCAGCACCATGTTGGAGGAATAGCGAAAGGAGACAAGGTGTTCTAAAAATATATATATCTGATGGACTCAGAGCCAGTGACATCAGAGACAGAAACAGCATTCTCTTTCCATCCACATAAGTCTACCTCAAAACTCGTGTCATTCAGAGCTGGAGATACATGGCCTCTCAGACTTTTACCCCAGTCTCCTTCCCCGCCACTATTTGGAAGACTTATCAAAAAAACCCCTAAACTAGGGGCAGGTCCTCATTTCTCCCAAAAGCTTCTTCTGACATGTTCAAAGGGTCCACAGGGTCTCTTGAAATGTGACTGCGCCAAAGCATAGGGTCTCTGCCCATCTTGCTGGTGCTGCAATGACCTTTACCCTCCTGAAGCCTTGGTCCTCCCAGAGCACTGCTGGGAACAGGGTGTAGGTCCTGCCCCACCTCCATTCTTAATACCTGGGATGCCCCTACTCTCATCTTGTCCTCAAAGGTTCTCCCTCCACACCACTCTTCTCCAGAATGCCCAACACCTTCTCTGAGGAGCTCAGGGTTTTATAACACACTGGGCTTTTTGCCCTCATGAAGCTTCCCCTCACTGCTCTGCAAGTTTCCAGGGCAAAGAAACACAACACCCTTGTTTCCCATCTGAACCAAGAAAGGAGGAGGGAAAACTTGCACCAACGAATGTCTCAATCCTTTGTTCTGCCATAAATGAAGTCTTTGTAATAAAGTCACAAGCAGGTTGCAGATACCCCAGGGCAGATAAGACCTTTTCAGAAAAAAAGCAACAGGAGACTTGCAGAAAAGAATCTAGTTTGGACCAGAGCTAATCTAGTGAAATGTTATCTACAAGTTCAGCAATGAGGACAGCAAAGAGAAATGGGCAGGATCTGCTGTGTATCTTTCCTTGCAGCTTGAAATCAATACTTAAGAACAATGAATGGCATTTCAATTCATCTTCCATAATGTGTTTATGATCTTCATAAAACCCAAGGTACAGACCCTTTCTAAAAGTTTTAGAAATAGATGCAAGATTTAGGTGATGCACCCTTGAACACTAGAGTCATGACAGTGGGCAAAAAACAAATAAGCAGCTCTCCCTATGAGGACTGGTTAAACCCAGAGCATTTCCATCTGTATGTTCACAATATGAAAATCACGGTTTTTGGAGGAGGAGCAAGATGGTGGAAGAGTAGATCACCTACATTTCATCTGGTCCAAGGAATTCAGCTAGTTAGTTATCAAACCATTCTGAACACCTACAAACTCAACAGGAGATCAAAGAGAAGAATAGCAGCAATTCTACAAACTGAAAAGCAACCACTTTCTGGAAGGTAGGATGTGGGGAGAAGTGAATCCGAGGCTACATTTGGGAAGATAGATGACGGGGGAAAGGAACCTCTGTCAGCCACTTACCAGCAAGCCATAGAGCAGCAGAGCAGAAAATCAGAACTTCCAGATGCATGCTCTGGTGAGGGACGTCACTCCAGTGGCTAAGGGAGGGGGGAGGTGGAACCGTCGTTGGGACAGTGTGGTCTCAGGTCCCTCGGGGACACAAAGACCGGGACTGCCAGAGTGCGGCAGAGCTTCCAGGTACCAGAGCAGGGACGCTGGTTTCAGAGATGGAGCCAAAGAGCGGGCTTTCAGTTCGGGGTTGTCATACACCGTGATTCCCGGCACAATCTGGCTACTGCTTTTCGAGCAGGGACCCCACAAGTCACAGATCTGGGGAAACTCCCCACTTTCTCCCTGGGAAGATGGTGTGAGAGAGCGCGCGGCAGAAATCTGCTGGGTTTGGAGACTCCAAACGGGGCCGTGCGCCAGAGATAGAAATGCTCGGGTCCGGGCCAGGCGAGCTCAGAGCACAGCCAGAGGCCAGGGAGACGGGAGTGATTGGGTGCTTTTCTCTGAGGGTGCACTGAGGAGTGGGGCCCGAGCTCTCGGCTCCTCTGGGACGGAGATTGGGAGGCCGCCATCTTCATTCCCATCCTCCGGAACTCTACAGAAAGTGTTCAGGGGACAAAAGCTCCCGAAAGCGAACCCAAGCAGATTACTTAGCCCGGCCCCTGGTAAGGGTGGTGCAATTCAGCCTCCGGCAAAGACATTTGAGAATCACTGCAACAGGCCCCTCCACAGAAGAGCAGCAAGAACAACCAGCCAAGACCAAGTTCACTGATGAATGAGAATTACAAAAGACCAGTTCTAGGGAAATACAGCACATAGAATTCATGGCTTTTTCCTATGATTCTTTAGGCTTTCAAAGTTAAATTTTTAAAGTTTTTGTTGTTTTTTTCTTTTTCTATTTTTTTTGAATCTTTCCTCTTCCCTATTTTAACTATTTTATCTTATCAATACATTTTTTTTTAATCTTTTTTAGGGGTGCCTGGGTGGCTCAGTGGATTAAAGCCTCTGCCTCTGGCTCACGTCATGCTCTCAGTGTCCTGGGATCGAGCCCCACATCAGACTCTCTGCTCAGTGGGGAGCCTCCTTCCCCCTCTCTCTCTCTGCCTGCCTCTCTGTCTACTTGCGATCTCTGTCTGTAAATAAATAAATAAAATCTTTAAAGAAAATCTTTTTTAATTTTCATTTTTATAGTCATATTTTACCCCTTCATTTTATTTAACCTTATTTTTTGCATACATACAAGTTTTTCTTTCTTTAAAATTTTTGGATACAGTTTCTTCTAACAGAACAAAATATATCCTAAACCTAGCATATATTTTTTTTTCCTAGTCTCCAGACTGATCACATTTTCTCCTTCTTTTTTGTTTTTTTCAACCAACTTCTTACGCTTTTTTTTTTTTTTAAGATTTTATTTATTTATTTGACAGACAGAGATCACAAGTATGCAGAGAGGCAGGCAGAGACAGAGAGGAGGAAGCAGGCTCCCTGCTGAGCAGAGAGCCCGATGTGGGGCTCGATCCCAGGACCCCGAGATCATGACCCGAGCCAAAGGCAGAGGCCTAACCCACTGAGCCACTCAGGCGCCCCCTTCTTACGCTTTTTAAAAATTTTTTTTTAATTTTCATCTTTACAGTCATATTCCATCCCTTCATCATGTTTACCCTTATTTCTGTATATATATAAGTTTTTCTTTCTTTAAAATTTTGGGAGGCAGTTTCTTCTAACAGACCAAAATACACCCAAAATCAAATGTGTGGCTCTGTTCTATTCACTGGCCTATTCATATTTTTTTTTTTCCTTTCTTCCCCCAGTTTCGGGTCTCTTCTGATTTGGTTAGTGTATATTTTTCTGGAACTGTTGTTACCCTCTTAGCATTTTGTTCTCTCATTCATCTATTCTTCTCTGGAAAAAATGACAAGGCAGAAAAACTCACCTCAAGGAAAAGAACAAGAGTCAGTACCAACTGCTGGGACCTAATCAATATGGACATTAGTAAGATATCAGAACTAGAGTTCAGAATGACGATTATAATGATGTTAACTGCGCTTGAAAAAGGCATAGATGATACTAGAGAATTCTTTTCTGGAGAAATAAAATCCCTTTCTGGAGAAGTAAAAGAACTAAAATCTAACCAAGTTGAAATCAAAAAAGCTATTAATGAGATGCAATAAAAAATGGAGGCCCTTACTGCTAGGAGAAATGAGGGAGAAGAGAGAATTAGTGATATAGAAGACCAAATGATGGAGAATAAAGAAGCTGAGAAAGAGAGATAAACAACTACTGGATCACAAGGGGAGAATTCAAGAGATAAGTGATACCATAAGATGAAAAAATATAAGAATAATTGCGATCCCAGGAGAAGAAGTGGGGGCAAAAGGTATACTGGAGCTAATTATAGTAGAGAACTTCCCTAACTTGGGGAAGGAAACGGGCATCAAAATCCAGGAGGCACAGAGAAGCCCCCTTAAAATCAATAAAAATAGGTCAACGCCCTGTAATCTAATAGTAAAACTTACAAGTCTCAGAGACAACAAGAAAATCCTGAAAGCAGCTCAGGACAAGAAGTCAGTAATATACAATGGTAGAAATATTAGACTGGCAGGAGACCTATCCACAGAGACCTAGCAGGCCAGAAGGGACTGGCATGATATATTCAGAGCACTAAATGAGAAAAAAAATGCAGCCAAGAATACTATATCCAGTTAGGCTGTCACTGAAAATAGGAGAGATAAAAATCTTCCAGGACAAACAAAAACTAAAAGAATTTGCAAACACCAAACCAGCCCTACAGGAAATATTGAAAGGGGTGTTTTCAATATTTATTCAATATAAAGGCTCTCTTTCAATAAGCAAAGAGACCCTTAAAGTAACAGACCAGAAAGGAAAAGCGACAATATACAATAACAATCACCTTAAAGGCAATACAGTGACACTAAATTCACACCTTTCAGTAGTTACCCTGAATATAAATGGGCTAAATGCCCCAATCAAAAGACACAGGGTATCAGAATGGATTAAAAAAAAACAAGACCCATTGATATGCTGTCTGCAAGAAACTCATTTTAGACCCAAAGACACCTCCAGATTTAAAATGAGGGGGTAGAGAACAATTTACCATGTCAGTGGACATCAAAAGAAAGCTGGGGTGGCAATTCTTGTATCAAACTAATTAGATTTTACCTATTCTCCTGAATCTGTTCCAAAAAATAGAAATGGAAGGAAAACTTCCAAACTCATTTTTTGAGGGCAGCATGACCTTGATCCCAAAACCAGACAGAGACACCATCAAAAAGAAGAATTAAGACCAATATCCCTGATGAACATGGATGCACAAATTCTGACCAAAATTCTAGCCAACTGGATTCCAAGGTACACTAAAAGGATTATTCACCACGACCAAGTGGGATTTATTCCTGGGCTGCAAGTTTGGTTCAATATCCATAAATCAATCAATGTGACACAATGCATTAATAAAAGAATAAGAACCATATGATAATCTCAATAGATGCTGAAAAGGCATTTGATAAAGTACAGCATCCTTTCTTGATCAAAACTCTTCACAGGGTAGGCACAGAGGGTACATACCTCAATATCATCAAAACCATCTATGAAAAACCCACAGCATATATCATTCTCAATGGGGAAAAACTGAGAGCTTTTCCCCTAAGGTCAGGAACATGGCAGGGATGTTCACTATCACCACTGCTATTCTACATAGTACTAGAAGTCCTAGCCTCAGCATTCAGACAAAAAAAGAGACATAAAAGTCATCCGAATCAGCAAAGAAGGAGTCAAACTCTCATTCTTTGCAGATGATATGATACTTTTTGTGGAAAACCCAAAAGACCCCATACCAAAACTGCTAGAACTTGAACAGGAATTCAATAAAGTGTCAGGATATAAAATCAATGCACAGAAAGCAGTTGCATTGCTATATACCAGCAAGACAGAAGAAAGAGAAATTAAGGCATCGATCCCATTTACAATTGCACCCAAAAACCATAAGATACCTAGGAATAAATCTAACCAAAGAGACAAAGAATCTGTACTCAGAAAACTATAGAGTACTCATGAAAGAAATTGAGGAAGACACAAAGAAATGGAAAAAACATTCCATGTTCATGGATATTTCACAAATATTTTACAAATATTATGAAAATGTCTATGCTTCCTAGAGCAATCTATACATTTAATGCAATCCCTATCAAAATACCATCAACTTTTTTCAAAGAAATGGAACAAATACTCCTAAAATTTATATCAAACCAGAAAAGAGTCCAAAAGCCAGAGGAATGTTGAAAATAGAAAACCGAAGTTGGTAGCATTACAATTCCAGACTTCAAGCTCTAGTATAAAGCTATAATCATCAAGACAGAATGGTACTGGCACAAAACAGACACACAAATCAATGGAACAGAACAGAGAGCCCAGGAATGGACCAATTCTATGGATAAGTAATCTTTTAGAAAGCAGGAAAGAATGTCCAATGGCAAAAAAAGACAGTCTTTTCAACAAATGGTGTTGGGAAAATTGGACAGCCACAGGCAGAAGAATAAAACTGGACCATTTCCTTACACCCAAAAATAGACTCAAATGGACAAAAGACCTCAATGTGAGACAGGAATCCATCAAAATCCTTGAGGAGAACACAGGCAGCAACCTCTTCAACCTCAGCCACAGCAACTTCTTCCTAGAAACATCACCAAAGGTAAAGGAAGCAAGGGCAAAAATGAACTATTGGGACTTCATCAAGATCAAAAGCTGTTGCACAGCAAAGGAAAGTCAACAAAACCAAAAGACAACTGACAGAATGGGAAAAGATATTTGCAAATGACATATCAGATAAAGGGATAGTATCAAAAATCTATGAAGAACCTACCCAATTCAACACCCAATGAAGAATCCAATCAAGAAATGGCAGACAATCCAATCAAGAAATGGGCAGAAGACATTAATGGACACTTCTGCAAATGGCCAACAGACACATGAAAAAGTGCTCAACATCACTTGGCATCAGGGAAATACAAATCAAAACCACAGTGAGATACCAACTCACACCGTCAGAATGGCTAAAATTAACCAGTCAGGAAACAACAGGTGTTGGCAAGGATGCGGAGAAAGGGGAACCCTGTTTCACTGGTGGTGGGAATGCACGCTGGTGCAGCCACTCTGGAAAACAGTATGGAGGTTCCTCAAAAAGTTGAAAATAGAGCTACCCTACAACCCAGCAATTGCACTACTGGGTATTTACCCCAAAGATACAAATGTATTGATCTGAAGGGGCACGTGCACCCCAGTGTTTATAGCACCAATGTCCACAATAGCTAAACTATGGAAAGAATCTAGATGTCCATCAACAGATGAATGGATAAAGAAGATGTGGTATATATATACAATGCAATACTATGCAGCCATCAAAAAAATGAAATCTTGCCATTTGCAACGATGCAGATGGAACTAGAGGGTATTATGCTAAGCAAAATAAGTCAACCAGTGAAAGATAATTATCATATGATCTCACTGCTATGAGGAATTTGAGAAACAAGACAGAGGGTCATAGGGGAAAATGAAACAAAATGAAACCAGATAGGGTGACAAACCATAAGATACTCTTAATTTCAGGAAACAAACAGGGTTGCTGGAGGGGAGGGGGATGGGAGGGATGGGTTGGCTGAGTGATGGACATTGGGGAGGGTATGTGCTATGGTGAGTGCTGTGAATTGTGTAAGACTGATGAATCACAGACCTGTACCGCTGAAACAAATAATACATTATATGTTCATTTAAAGAAAAAAGAAAATCATGGTTTTTGAAAAAGAATCCAGGTGTCTGGGTGAGACTTTTGCACAACATAGATGACTTGAAAAATAGCAGATGCTTTTATCCAATTTATTACCCTGCTCAGTTACTAAGGAAATGGAAATTCTGGAAGTTTGCCAGCAATGTTTAATCTAAAGATATGTGCTTTCCAGAAAGGAATGGAGATAAGCCTAGTTTATCTTTCTGATCACAGACATGGCCTACACAAGGCAGAAGTTTTCCAAACATAATATATGGTCCCCAGACTTTTTTTTTTTTTCATGTTTCTGAGTTGTTGGACAAACAGTCCTGGATGGAATAACAGAAGAATTTTAAAAAGGTGTGGTAAACAGTCAACCAGCCAGTGTGCACACATGTGGGGGAAATTAATTATATTGCACAAGCTATAGAGTAATACATGTCTATTGTTAAACAAACAAAAAACCCTAAAAATCATATAGACAAACCAGTAGTAAGACTTGAGAATTATTTATTATCCTACTACCACTATTAACATCTTTGTATATAATTTTTTGGACTTTTTTTATACATACACATTAGTAGACTATACATCTAATTAGAGTCATTGTACATATTATTTTATAAACTGTATTTTTCACTTAGGAACACATTTCCATAAAAACAAATAAACTTCTGTTTAATCCCTTTAACATCAACAGTGCTCTCCATTATACTATAATTATTTTATTAGAAAATGTAGGTGATCTACATTTTGACATCATAAAAAATGCTACCAAGAATAAATACTCTAGATGCTCTGGTCATTCCTCTAGGATAAATTCTTTAAAAAGGAGTTTGAGGTCAATGCTGTGTAGATTGCATAGGTTGTTTTGATGCATGTTGCCAAATTGCGCTTCAGAAATGCTGTTCCAATTTATACTCTCACCTGCATGGTGTGGGTGAGTGTCCAAAGCATCAGTCTTCATGCTTTGCAGTAAACTCATTGACAGAATCAACTTTTCATGGCTGTAAGAATCCACAGCCCTTATAACACATTGTCCATCACTTGCACACAAGCATAGCTAAGGGAAAAAAATGATACATAAATGATACATACATGTGCAAACAAAACAAAAATCTTCAGGAATTTCTCATTTAGCAACAACTCCTAAATCATATTCTTTTTTCTTTCTTTTTTTTTTTTTTTTATTTGACAGAGAGAAAGAGATCACAAGTAGGCAGAGAGGCCGGCAGAGAGGGAGGAGGAAGCAGGCTCCCCGCTGAGCAGAGAGCCCGATGGAGGGCTCGATCCCAGGACTCTGGGATCATGACCTGAGCGGAAGGCAGAGGCTTTAACCCACTGAGCCACCCAGGTGCCCCCTAAATCATATTCTATTTTTAAATATCTAGTTTAATCAAGTCACCATCTGAGTGTCAGTTACTTTTTTTTTTTTAATGTTATGCTAGTCACCAAACAGTACATCATTAGTTTTTGTTGTAGTGTTCCATGATTCATTATTTGCATATAATACCCAGTACTCATTACAACATGTGCCCTCCTTAAAACCCAACACCAGACTACCCCATCCCACCACCCCCCCTCTCCTCTGAAACCCTCAGATTGTTTTCCAGAGTCCAGAGTCTCTCATGGTTCGTCTCCTTCTCCAACTCCCCCCACTTCAGTTTTCCCCTCATGTCCTCCGTGCTATTCCTTATACTATATATACATATACCATATGTGGAACCACATATGAGTGAAACCATACGATAATTGTTTTTCTCTGCTTGACTGATTTCACTTAGCATAATCCCATCCAGTTCCATCCATATCGATGCATGGGTAGTCATCCTTTTTGATGGCTGAGTAATAGTCTATTGTATACATCGACCACATCTTCTTTATCCATTCGTGTGTTGAAGGGCATCCACAGTTGGGCTATTGTGGACATTGCTGCTATGAACACTGGGGTGCAGGTGCCCCTTCTTTTCACTACATCTGTATCTTTGGGGTAAATACCCAGTAGTACAATTGCTGGGTCATAGGGTAGCTCTATTTTTAACTTTTTGAGGAAACTCCATACTGTTTTCCAGAGTGGTTGCACCAGCTTGCATTCCCAACAGTGTAAGAGAGTTCCAGTTCCCCTTTCTCCACATCCTCTCCAACATTTGTTGTTTCCTGCCTTGTTAATTTTTGTCATTCTAACTGGTGTAAGGTGTTATCTCAACGTGGTTTGAAAATGGGCAAAAGACATGGAACAGACACTTCTCCAAAGAAGACATATAAATGGCTAACAGACACATGAAAAGATGTTCAACATCATTAGCCATCTGGGCATCAGGTTTTTTATCCACTAAATGTTCCCAAAACTTACGATTCCATTCCACAGAGGGAGAGAAAAAGGCCTGAACTCCCTGGCTGGGAAGAGAAGGCCCTGCATCTGGGCCAGCCAGCCTCCCCTCCAGCCATCCCTCCTCTGGTTTCCTGCAGAGGCATCTCATGCCCCTTTGCTGTTTCCTGAGTCAGCCAGACCACTTCTGAATTCTGCCTTTGGACATGCCATCCCCTCTATCTTAGAACACTGCCTTCATTCTTTCCTTCTCTGGAAAATTCTACTTCTCCACTAAGGTCCACCCCCAAGAACACCTCCTCTGAAGCTACTCTGAACTCCCCAGAAGTCACTTTTTGTGTTTCTGACATCACCCCATGTGTACCTCTTTTGCACCACTTGTAATACTGAATGGAATGGTCTTGTTCAAATCTGTCTGTCCCATGAGACCACCTTCCAGGATAAGAACAGTGCTGTGGTTATGGAAGGTGCCTAATAAGTACATGGAAAATGTACACGTGAGCAAATGAACAAACAGTCTAGAATTCTACTGAGCCCTTCTATGACCTCTCCAACAACTTCAGAGGTTATTCAAATCTACATCCACACAAAGACTGTTATTTTGCATATTTAGGGACCAGTCTTTCCTTGGGGACTTATCTCAGCCCAGGCTCCCACTAACAGTATGCTCTCCCCTCCTTCTCATGAACAAACACTACCACCAGGGCTCATTCCTACCCTGGGAAAGAAGGTGATTAAACATAGTCCATATACACAGTACCATGGGACCAGCCAGGGACTGTCATTCTCTGTACTGAGGGGATCAGGATGAGAAGGGTTGGCGACAGGAATTATAGCCGAACAAATGTGGGTTGTGAAGTGTAAATAGGACAGTCTGCATCCCCTTCTAGCAGCCACTATAATATGGCAGGGAAAACTAGTGAGAGGAGGTTAAACGAGGCAAATGCGTTTTCACTCTATCAACTTGATCCTGTCGGACTTGGGTGCAGGACACAACATGAATGACCCTCAAGCAATGTGAACATTCTGCAGGTACCTCATCAAGTAATGCTTTAGAAGTGCCGACACAACACAACACAGCTCCCAAAGACACTCCCCTCTCACTATTTGCACACAGCAGAACAGATCCCAGCTGGTTTTCAAATCTGTTTTCATCAAAGACATGTTTATCTTTTTGCCATGAAACTGAAGCCTAGCCCCACTGCTGTGGCCACAGCAGGGCTGCCACCAAGCAGCAGCGGAAGCCCTGACTTTGGAAGATGGAATTCCAGGAGTTGAGATTTTACGTTCAAAACCACCCTTGAGGCCTCTGGTAGAATTAGCCCAGAACTTGGTGTTTATGAAATGACTGACTTTCTCACCATATGCAGGTTCCTTCCCAAAGTCACCTCAGCAGAGGGGCCCTCCCAGACCACGCTTCGAAAATGTACCCCTTGTCCCTCTCCATCTCCTTGTCTAGCTTTACATCTCTCCCAACATTTAGACATTTATTACTATTGGTATTCTGTTAGATTCTGTATTTATTGTCCTCCTTTGGTAAGGAAACACATGAAAGCAAGGTTTTTGTCTGACTTAGGAGAAAAGTTGCCAGCACATAGTAGGAACTCAATAAATATTTGGTGTATGCATGAATGGGAATCCTGATCATTCCTATAATCAGATTACAATGAGGATTAAATGAGTAAGACAAAAAAAATGTTTAGCCTTTGCTTAGCACATTAGAAGCACACTATATATGATAGTTAATAGATCTAATAATATTAATAATAAACATTCTACTCCCAGAGTCATTTTTTAAATTCAATACTGAAAATATAACTTTATGTAGTCTGGTTTTACATTCTTTAATGAACAGCCCTGCTTCTCCCAAGAAAGGATGCAAGGTAGCTTACAAAAATATGTAAAACTTGCTTTGCCAACATAACTTATACCATTCTGGAATATTTTTACACTTGTTGATAAAATATTGATGCATTTTATTTTCCTATGCATCTATTTCATGGCCAACACAATCAACAATCTCATTCTTCTCAGATACAATACTTAATGAGACCACCGATCAAACTTTATAGGAAGAAGGTTACAGTTGTCTCCAACCAAATTACAAATGGTGGTCTGGTCTCGGCCTCACTGGTGTAGGCACCATTGCTGAGCTGTACTTGTGTATCTACCCTGTGGGTTCCACATTTCCATCTGCAGAAAGCAACTCTTGGAAAATATAGTAGGTATCTCAGCTTGTGTTCTGGAATAAACTTTCCCATAATGACAGTATTTATGTACTCTCTCCGTGTATTTAACGACTCTCCAATATCGTGTATTGCAAAGCTCACAGCTGTGACATGTTTCCTGTTTTTCCTTCTCATCTTCTTTCGTGTGTAGATTTTTGTGTCCAGTATTCCTCTGTGGCTGGTCCTAGAGAGTTTCTTGTGTCCTCTTATTTCCAGTTATCCTTCTCGTTCTTCCGTGGCCTCCATCCATATTTGTCATCTTGATCTCTGCCTTATTATTGCATTTGCATTTCTAATAAGGTTCCCAAAGTCCTTAGTCATGACTTAGTTCTTTTTGCACTTCTTCAATTATTTGATTAAGCAAATATATGCTCAAAAAATTCATAAGATTCTTTAATGAAATTAATAAGGGCCCAGATAGGAGCTTTTGATTTAATTGATAAATCTCAAAAATGTGTTTACTCTTTGTAAGCAATTTTGTGCTGGTTATTAAGCCCCAAATAGGTGACATGTTTAACATTCTATGTAGAAATTCTGAACTTAACTCCAAAAGATTAAGTCAATAAATTCTGAGACATGTGTATTGTTTATAAATCGTTATAAGTTAAATCTTCACTATTATAGGTTATGAAATAACAGGCTCACTTTTAACCTGATCACCAGAAGCATGCACCAGTCGAAGTGGTCAAGATAAAATCCATCCAACTGAACCTTGGGGAAACACACTTTAGCTTTACATATTCAAGAAATATTCTAAAATAGAAATGAAACATAAGAAGAAATCACCGACTTGAGGAAACCAGGAAAAGAGAACCAGATAAAAAGCAAAGGGTAAAATTATTCCTAAGAAATTGATACCATATTTTTCTGCATAATTGCTAAGTTGAGCCTGACCCACAAATCCGACTGTAATGGGCAAAGCAAAGAGGAGTACACATTTGCTTACAAGGCACACAAAGTGTCAGTTCACTTAAGAGAGTCACAGGTCTTCCAAGCAATGAAATCTTAGAAAAGTTTCCCTTGTGGGTCCTAATGAAGGGAATACTGTGTAAGGGAGTGAATTACTTCCTCAGCAAGCCCTATATTAAATACCAGGGAGAATTAGACAGGAGTGCTTCCCTAGGAGCAGTAAATGTCATTACTGACAAGGCAGCTCACAGAAAGAGGTCCGTAAGGAGTCAAGACAATTGTCGTAGGGTGCAGCTCTCAATTCAGAAACAACTTCTAGAATTTTTAAAAGAATAGACCTCTTTGCCCATTCAGTAAATATTTATTGAGTATTTTATGGGTCAGGTACTATGCTGGGCATGAGGGAGAAAGCAGTGACAAGACAAATGTAGTTCCTTCCTTCAGAGAACAACATACCTGTTGGAAAGATAGACCAACCACCACAAAACATTAAGATGTGTTCAAAATGAGATAAAATATAAACCGCTGAATTTTCAGCTCCTTAATGTTCTCATCTCCAACTGCATTTCCCTCCACCCTATTACTGTTAAGCTAGTCTTACTGTCACCCACTCCTGTGTTACTGCTGCAGCACACCACCTCCAACTTTGTTTCACGAAAGCCAGTCTCTAACCCACACCTCTTCCCCAGCTCGTCCTCACCAACATGATTCTTTAACCTCTCTGCTATCTCCAGACCATCAGCCACCTTCCCATTATCCATCAGTCAGTCAGTCCCCTCTTTCTATTATCCTTCTGAATCATTTAGATTACGGGCTCTATAATTAATATCGCCTCCTTGAAAGTTTCCTCTCCTCCTTTACACCTCTCTCTTCTGTCACACTTGCCTGGAATAAAGCCAAGCCTGGTGGACTCCAGTTTATCCATACCTATACTTAAAAGACAGAATACTCCTGGAGGAAAAACACACGCATGAAATACAGCAAACCAGGTTCACTCTAAATTCACGACCAGAAACCTGAACAAAATCCTCAACACTCCTCTTCTGTTTCCTCAGTAAATTAGCTTTTCCAATCTTGTTATGATTAGTTTATGCCTCCTACATTCTCTTTTCTCAAACCCTCTTTAAATATGAATTAAACATGATTTTTAAAATGTTCTGATTAAAAGATAGACACCGTCAGGCAAGAATTCCTACTTTTCCTCTCCGCTAAATCTGTGAATCTGCCTCATCTCTACCTGTTTCTACCCCATTTCTCTTGTTTCATGGGAGGAAGCAAATCTCCTCCAACAATGGCCCATCTACCACCTCTGGAGCTCTGGGGCCCTGATCCCCAGCATCTTCTCAAGGATTCCCTTATGTTTGCTGCACTTTCACTCTTTTGCTTGTTATTGGGTCATCCCATCAATGCATAAGCATGCTGTAGAATTTCCCATGGTAAAAAAACAAACAATAAACAAAAACCCAAATCCCTTACCCAATATTCTCCTCAATTTCTGTTTCACATACATTAACAATAAATAAATAAATAAATAAATAAATAAGATTTTTAAAAAATAAACCCTACTTCTTTCCTTCTCAGGGTTACTCCCATTTTACTTACCCATAAAACTCTAATGAAACTTTTCTGTTAAGGTCATCCTTGATCTCTGTGCTGCCAAATATACTGGACTGTTCTGTATTTCACCTTAAGCTCTAACCAGTCCCTCCTTGAAACCCACCCATCTTTCACTCTAGCAATACCACAACTCTCTGGCTTTCCTCCCACCTCAGCGACTTACTTGCTGAAACTCATTTGCTGGCTCCTCCTCTTCTATCAGGCTGCACCTCTGAGTTCATACTCCTGTATTCAACTGTCTGCTTGAGTCACAAGGACAGTGGGCTGTAGGGGGCAAGAGACATGACACCCCATCAGAAGAATTCTGGGGAACAAATGATGGTAACAGTGGACATGGAGAGAAGCGTGTTGACCTAAAAGATGTTCAGGAGAAAGAAATAGCTGGACCCAGAGACTGAGAGATATGGTAGGGGGTGGGAAAAGTAGGACACGTAGTCAAGGATGCCAACAGGGTGATCTCATTCACTAAGAATGGGAATTGGGGAGGAAAATGGGCTGCATATAATACATTCTTAAGAAATTTTCCAGAAACCTGATTTTTCTCAGCTTAGCCTTTAAAAAATTGGATAGCAAGCAGAGGGTTAGAGGTGGATTCCCCAGCCAAAAACCTTGATATGCAGGTATTGCCCCTGAAGAACCAGATGTTCTGACCATCTCTGACTTCCAGCAGTGCAGAGACCCTGTCTGCTTTATCCAGCACTCTATCCCCCAGTGCTGGCATTGCACCTGCCCCACTCAGGTGCTCAGTGAATAGTTACTGAGTAACTGAAAAAGAAAACATAGTTATGAATAGAATAAGGAGATTACCTGCATCCTTCCCCACAAAAAAGAAAACAATAAAAGAAAACATAGCTAGCAACTTCTTATGAACAGTTAAGAAATGAACCAGAATGTATGGATGCCTTTTCCTTTGTCTCTCTTTCGTCATGACAAAATGGAAATATTATTATCAACTTTCTTTTACAGTTATTGGAAGAATATAGTAATAACTAGAAAAGCTTAGAACAGTGCATGGATCATAATAGATGCTCAATAAAAGCTATTTTTGTCATCAAATTTTTTTTTAACACAATCTCTACTTGGCCATGAGGAAGTGCCAAATGACTTTTATGATTTTTTTTTTTTTATAGAAAACCATGAGTCTTAAAGAAAGAGAGGAAGAATCGTGAGACTTGGTTAAAACTTCTGAGCTCTACTTTAGTCTGCCAGGCACGGAAAAAGAGACTTTACCTGCAGGGCAGCCCTATTTCTGTTTCTCTCTGTGACCTCACCTCAAAGAAAGCCAAGTCTCCTAAGGGGGTGCTGAGTGAATCTTAAATGTTGCAGTGAAATTCCTTGTGAAGGGAATCCAAGGCCGCTGGTCTTTGGGGTTCTCCCAGGTCATACGTCCCACAGACATGAGTCCACATGCAGGACAAATGGACGGCTGCACAAGTCACATTCAAAAGGTTAAGCACACAAGGCACAGGAGAGGCAGCCCTCCAACAAATGTCTCATTCCCTTTGTATCTAGGAGGAAAGTCTGAAAATCTCCAGATTAGAGGAATCAACCAGAGCCACAAAATAAGCACATGAGCAAAAGGAGAGTAGAAAGCATGATAGACAACAGACACAGCAGCTGAAATTAAAATATCCTAACTTGATTAAAGCCATTTCTGCCATCATAACCACTGTTCCCTCCTGTCTAAATCACCTTCCAAAGTATCTGAGAACAACCAAGTTGGATGAGGCCAGCCCAGTTATTCAGTGGACTGCAACATGGTGAAAGGGATAACCCTCATCCATGAAAAGAGCCACAACCACCAAGGTTTGTCCAGTGCTCTACAGTTTACAAAGCCATGTAATAGGGATATAATGATACTTTCCAACTCTTTCTTTTCCCCCATTTCTTCTTGCCCTGTGACTGACTACCCATCCATGGAATCAATGGCATTCATGGCTTCAAGGAAAGTGTAGACGCAGCCTAGAACAAAGGAGTCATTCCTCAACATTGAGTTTCAAGCTCATCCTGTTTTTTTTCTGTCCAGAGACAACATTTTTGAAACCCAAGATATGTTGAAAGAAAAAAAGCATTTTCTAAAATCTTAAACTCACTTGTTTATACACCTAGAATAAAGTTTGGAGTTCTGAGCATAGAACTATCAGGCAGTTTAGAGCCCATCACACATAGGCTTCTCTGAAGTTGTCACTGAGATGGAGTTGGGGTATAAGATGTTTACTGGGGCTCAGCATCTGTGAGAGGAAAAGGAGGAAGCAGGATTTGGGGTAGGAAGAATTTGAACTTGGGGGCAGATGAACGAAGCTGTAGCCAAACCAGTGAGAAGCTCTGAAATGAGTAGTGCCCATCAGAGTTGTCTATGTCAGGACAAAATGTCTGGGCTTCTACAGCCCTCCCTTATTTAGATGTGGGCTGCCCTGGGAACAGCATGATGGCAAGTGAGGCGGCTCTCTGCAGCTCAGGCTGCCCCTCAAGCATCTGAGAGGTAGAGGCCATCCACTGACAGCACCCTCAGGGCTGGGGCAGCAATCTTCCCTCAAAGGGGATCTGGGAGACACAAGTTCATGTCTCCCACAGTGACATTCCAGTTGGAGAAGAACTGAGAAGAGAGGCAAAGAAGAGGACACAGTGAGAAACGGGCGTCCTTAGGTTCCGGGTTGGGGGGCGGTAAGTAATATTGTTCTAGTTCTTTGGGAATATCTAGCCAAAGACAAAGAAGTACGAGTAGCCCAGCGTTCTGGAAGGCAAGGGCCTTTTTCACAGAGACTTGTGCAGACCATGCCTCGAGAGATTGATTTACAAAGACCGACCATGGTCACAGTCCCACCAGCTGTCCTGGACTGCATGGGTATGGTGTACTAAGCTGCTCTTATTACAGTGGCCCATCTTTTTGGTCCACTTCCCTACTTCTCCTCTAGCTTCATACCCCCACCACTACCACAGCAACTCCCTTCTCTGTTAGCTAAGCAAGGACTTCCAAGTACGTAATATAATCTGTACAGACAATCCCAGCGCAGAGAGAAGTTACAGAGCACTTACTGTCTTTCTCTCCTCGGGACCAGATTCTCTTACATTCAGTCTTTATGAGCTCTAGGGCTTTTGAGTTCCAAGCCTAGGGGGGAGAAGTTCTAAGGCCAGCAAATTTTGAAGAATCCCTGATAAATGCTTCATCCCGATTATTTATAGTAAAGGAGGCATCAATCTCTTCACGTAGGGTTGGCAGCCTTCAGAGAGCAGACTAAGGAAAAATGATGATGCTAACTCAGACCCTGAGGGGGTTTATTATATTAAAGTGAAGAAAATAAATCTCCACACTCCAGCATATTTTAGTCAGGGGCCCTCCACTTGTCTCACTTGCCACCCCTTCACAGCACCTCAATGAAATAGAGCTGGAAGAGAAAATGCAAAGTCAGGCTAAGGCAGGCCCTTTTCCAGATCACTCATTCAACCACCAGGTACTGAATCACTCAGGGAAGGCTTTTATTTGCACTCAGAGAGCAAAGACAAAGAAAGGCTACCACAAATTAAGTGGCAGTAGCAAGTACCAAAAAGCAGGCTAAAAGCAAAATTTCAATTTTTGTAAATATAGCTAATAAAAATCCCTTATCATTTTGTTCCCAGATGATGGCCTGCCTGATGTATTCAATTTCATTGAGAGCTAAGCACTCTGCCAAGTTCTAATAACATAAAATGTGCTCTCATGGAGTTGCAACACAGAGGGAAGGGGGACAAGTATTTATATTCTAGGTCTATAATCACACAGCCTAAAAACAAGTGGTATTATCCCCACTTACTAAGTTTCAGAAATAATGAAGAAGGGGAGATTTAACTGAGGCTTAGTTAATTCTAAAAATTATTTCTATGCTATGGTGAGTGCTGTGAATTGTGTAAGACTGATGAATCACAGACCTATACCCCGGAAACAAATAATAAATTATATGTTAATAAAAAATCAAATTAAATTAAATTCTTTCTACTCCAAAATGTTTTTTTAAATAATATTTGATCTGAAAAACTTGAACTCCCCTTCAGTACTCAGAGAATTGGAATATGCCCTCCCATAAAAAGGGGGAAAGGGGAGAAATTCTGAGAAAACTGTGAAGGCCTTCTAGGAATCGAAAATGTTTTTGAATAATTTTCATGGAGTTGGACACACACATCAGTGAATGAGACCAACCTGTCCTGGGTTGAAAATTGAACATACTCAATCATATCGTAAACCAGTGCTCAAACCTGATTTTTGGCTTATAAACTCCCTGAGGATGAGAGTGCAGGAAAGATGGCAGGCACCTTGTGACTATGTGAACCATTAAGCAGAATGCTGCTCAGCTCACAGCCCAAGCTGGCAGCTCTTGTGATGGCTGGAGACAAAACAGGAAGGTTCTTGGTAGACTGAGCTAAAATTTCCTTGTCCTGAGGATTCCCGGGCTACTCTTCTAAGTGAGCAGCCACTCATAGGACAGCAGCCACTGAGACACTGAAGCCTCCCTGTAACAATGCATTCCCACCCAACACTCCCTTCCCAAGCTGTGCTGAACACACACAGGGACACGTAATCCCTCACCTTATTAAGGATCACCTATGGGGCTGGATTCTGCATGTCTAAACTGCAAAGGCAATGGCAAAATACACACACTTTTCTGTATATATATGTCATATACATGTGTAATATGTGTATATATATTATATATTACATAATATACAATAAAAAGTTAAAAAATAAAAAAGTTCTATCAAGAAGCTAGAGTCAGAGCACAGGGACAGCCTTAGTCATGTGATTCTTTCTCCTCCTCTGTCCTCACAAGAAGAGCGCAGACTGTGAAAGCTTCCATTTAAGGGAGCAGATACTCAAAGGCAGGGAGTAGCAAACATCCCTAGCTTTGATTCTATGGAGGAGAATCAAAACGTCTTTTCAAATGACTGATTTCACAGGGCTTCTTAGAGTAGGTTTTTCCGTTATTTCCTCCAACGGGAAGTTGGAGAGCCCAACTGCGTTTGAAGCATCAGTAGGTGGAGCTGGAGAGCTAACTGAGCTGCTCGGTTAGGGGACTCTCAGACAAATGCTCAGACAACGCATTGGAATGGGACAAAAGACCCTGTACACTCTTGTGGGGTCCCAGGGATGTTGTCAAGGAACCGTCACTGTGAAATTCCCTATGTCCTTCATTCATTCATGCCTTCCACAATATTTATTAGGTACCCACACCATGTGGCTGGCACTGGCTGAACACTGGCAATGCAACAGGAAATTAGATAGGCACAGGTTTGCCCTCATGAAACTCACTTTCTGAGGAGCTGGCTCAGGTTGCAAGTGAGGATGCCACATACTTTGGTCTGAGACAGGCCTTTCCCTACATCCTGGCTCTGCCACTTAGGTGGATGCTATGTAACCTTAGATCTTAGGCAATCAATTCAGTCTATCCTTTTTAAAGCAAGGATAGCAATACCCATCCTGGTCGTTCTCAACACTCCTGGTACCAGCTGGGAATTTTTTTTTTTAAATATCCATGCTTGAGCCATGCCCAGAAATCTTGGTTCAATTCGTCTGGGTAAGGGCCAGATCATTAGTAATTTTAAAAGGCACCAGGTACTTCTACTGAGAAACCAGTAAGAACTCCTCTTCTGTCCTTTAGGGCTGATAGGAAATTTATACCGCATGATACACAAGGAGATCTCAGGTTTAGTAAAGACAGACTGTTAGCTCTGATTCCTAAGCACAACTGGTGACATCTTACTCAGCAGAGGCCCAGGTATTCCAGGGAAGACTGTTAAACTGAAGGCGGTCAGTGAGTAAGGAAGAGCTGAAGGTAATTCTGAGAGTTTAACATCTTAAAAGAAAGGATGACTACCAGTCTATAATTGGACCACAGCTCAATAACCATCTCTGTATCAATCTGAATGGGTTAGTCCCTTGGCCACTTCAAGAGATGGCTTCTTCTGGAGATTCTCTATTTTTTGTTTATTTTAATTTCCCTTTCAATGCAAACCACCACTCAAGAGTCTGATAATGTTGACGACTAGCAAATGCTAATAAAAAGAATTAAGAACATATCTAGCCCAGTCCTTTCATTTTACAAATGGGCACGAGGAAGCCCTAGGAAGTAAAGTCATCATCCCAAGATCAAACATCCAATAGCTTCATGGTTTTGTTTTGTTAGCACAGCAGGAACCTCACTAACAGTTTAGCTGTATGTGACTTTACATAATAGAAGAGTTTCCTACTGGTTGTATGTAAATAGAATCTTTGTCAAGTAAACCATATGTTCAATGGACTAAAAAAAAGTTCTGGTTAAAAAAATACAACTATGGATTCCTTTGCTTAAAGATGAAAAGGTTTTTCAGGATGGAGGCAGGAGTGGCATGGCTTCTCAGTCTTTCCAAATCTCCAATAGAAACAGACAAAGCAACTAGATAGCAAAGACCCATTAACAGCATTTAACAGAAAGCTGTTTGGAGCTACCACCAGCAGCCCCAAACACAAATGAGTGGGGAATGAAGCACCCTCATGACACCAAATATACATGGTATCAGCTTCTATGTGGGAGAAAGTACAGGCAAGGCACAGGCAATCTGACCAAATTGAGAACAGGACACCCCAAAATAACAACAAAAATTTGATGAAATAGGACTATTTGCAAACACCAGTCAAAAACAAACAAACAAACAAACAAGCAAACAAAAGTTTTGGCTTAGTCTAACAGTGGTTGAGTACAAGGGATCACGATAGGGTCTGAAACATATGAAGTCTCAAAATAATCAAGCAGAACTCCCTTCCAGGATGGGGCTGACACACAGAGATTTGAAACTTCTAGTCATGGAATAAAAGCTAACCAGGATAGCAACAGTAGGAAAGAAAGGAAAGAGGAAGTCCCAATAAAAGTAGGCACGGAGGACAGAGCCAGTAAATTTCAGAGAGCAAGTCATGATTTTTTTGAACACTACAAGAAAACAATAGAAGAGCCATCTCTGCAAATTGAGAGAAGTTACACTAAACAACACCTTATTCTTAAAGTTCAGGAAAAATTTGTTTCACATAAAAATGAGGAAAAGAAAGATGTGAAGGTCAAATCCCACACAAAATTACCATAAGAATAAAAGAGAATAAGGGGGAGAAGAGCCTTGCTTCAGACACAGGAAGCATGTTAGGAAGACATGCCCACACAACAGATCAAACTGTAACTAGAATCTAAAAGACATGAAGAAAATCACACGAGATAAGAAGAACAACACAAATCAGATTTAGAAAGAAAAAACTCAGAAATGAGGTGTTAGTCATCAGGAAATATTAGATATAAAAGAAAAATTTTTGAAAAAATGAGTATGAAACTTGAAAGAACATAGGAGCAATAAACACAACAGATAATGGGACGCCTGGGTGGCTCAGTGGGTTAAAGCCTCTGCCTTCGGCTCAGGTCATGATCTCAGGGTCCTGGGATCGAGCCCCACATTGGGCTCTCTGCTCCGCGGGGAGCCTGCTTTCCCCGCCCCCCCACCTGCCTCTCTGCCTACTTGTGATCTCTGTCTGTCAAATAAATAAATAAAATCTTTAAAAAAAACACACACACAACAGATAATATCTTAAAATAAATAGAAAGGGAAAATGAAAAAATTTAAAATCAAAAAGAAATGAAGAAAAAGATAAAAAGAGATGCATGACCAAGTAACAATATTGATGATACCCAAAGACTATCCAACATAAAAATAGTGGAAGTCCCTGAGAGAATAAATCCAAAGAAAGGAAACAGAACAAATACTGAAAACTATAATTCTCTAAAACTTTCCTGAAATCAAGAAATTTGAAACTACACACTGAGAGAGCACATTCTATACCTAAGAATAGTGACTTAAAGTGACCAACATTATGATATTCTCATAAAATTACTGAACTTTAAAGAAAGAGAATAAAAAATCTTCTGGGTATCTAGGAAAAAAGAGCAAGCGACATCTTAGGGGAGTAAAATTATATATATAATTATCAGCTTGTCAACAGTAATGCTTTATGTCATAAGAAAACAGAGCAACATAAGATACTTAAGGGAAAAAAATGTGAGCCAGTGATTTTATATCCAGCACAGCTGACTTTCAAATATAAAGACCATTGAGAAATCATTACAGACAGGAAAGAACTTGAAGAACACAGTTCCTATGAGTTCTTCCAAGGGATCTATTAGAAAATATGTTTCAGACATCAAAATGTCTAGAGAAACATCAACCTTAGAACAGTGGCAAACATTAAAAATGTAGTTACTTGTAGTACCAAGACTAAATGAGGATTAAAGGGAGCAATGCAGATAGGCTATAGCTCTTGGAATAGAAGAATGGAAAGAGCATAAGCAAAAATTTTGGACTTTTCTTAGTGATTATATTAGTGGTGGTAGAATCAATGTCATCATTTTGAGACTCATATATCTAACATAGGACCAGGAAATAAATAATTATGAAATACTCGATATGCCAATTCTATCATCCAGGACCCTTGAATAGGAGGTATGAGTATGAACTCATGAGATATTTTATAAAGAGATATGGCGAGGGGTGGGGCAGGGGGGATTACAAATAATGAGCAATGCAGTAGCAATAAGCATTGCTAGTAACCCAGAGTCTTAGATCATGATATGGATATACTTTGCACTTAAAAAAATAAAGGGTCATTTTGAAGAAATGATTGGTTTTGTGTGTAGGATGAGCCTGGAATATTTCTTTTATATCAGGTAATAAGAAAGCAGTTAAAACCTATTAAGGTCATGTCAAAGGCTCTCAGAAGTCAACCCAAAGATAAGGCTAAAGATGAGATGATTTGAAATTTAAAAAGGATAATCATGGCAATTGGAAGCTATCAAATATATTTAAATACATTGATTCATACTCATTTTTTAAATCTAGCTGGTTATTTTTGGAAGGAAATTGAAAACCAATTAACTTGAGAAATGATCAGTAGAGGAAAAGGATCAAGCACATATCTTACCTTTTCCATATAAACTGGGTACTCCTGGGTACCCAAAGAGTAGTTGATAGAAATCATCTCACTATAAAATACTCCAAGTAATAAGTGAAAAAAAAATTATAGAATTAGAACATGACCCTTTTGTGACCTCTAGAGAAGGAAAGGCTGCTGACATCACAAAAGAAAAGACAAATTGACCTTGTGTGCTTTCTAAGGAAAGTCACACCGGCCCACCCACTTTGGTCTTGCCAGTGGGACAGAACCCAGTCTGATCAAGCCTCTGCATCCAGCTGCCAATACCAAAAACAGAAGAATGGAGGGATATGTTGAGCTATACCATAGGACACACTCAACAAAATCAGGACTGTGGGAAACTCTACAGATCAAGTGCCCTGGGGTTTCCCAATAGATAAATTATAAAGAAAAGAAAAAGGAGGGGAAATCTATAAACTAAAAGAAACTTGAAGGTCTTTTTTTCTAGGGCTAAGCTATAGTGTTCTGAAGATGCTCCCATTTAGGAGTGGGTGATAAACAATTAAAAATACACAGACACTGAAGTGATTACTGTGGAAGTCGGTGGCTGTTTACTTTCCAAGAAAAGGAGGAGGTGGGATTGAGGCACATGAAGGGGTTTCTAGGATGGCTGGCAAAGTTCTAGTTCTTGATCTACAGTGTTTACAAGGGACTCTATCTTATAAAATAATAATAATAATAACAATAAACTACACATTTATTTCATTGGGCTTTATGCTTTATTTTACCATAAAAAAACTTTTTAAGATCCTTTTGTAAAATGAGCAATAAACGTATAAAATAGGTATAATTCACCTCCTAAATTCTCTTTCCTCAATAAACTCCTATTTGATTTTATCATTTGTTCAGAGCAAGTACATATGTGCTCTGGGAAATGTGTTTTTAAGAATCGTTACAATGGGGGCGCCTTGGTGGCTCAGTCGGTTGGTTGTCTGCCTTCGGCTCAGGTCATGATCCCAGGGTCCTGGGATCCAGCTCTGCATCAGATTCTCTGCTCAGCAGAGAGCCCGCTTCTCCCTCTCTCTCTGCCTGCTGCTCTGCCTACTTGTGCTCTCTCTCTGTCAAATAAATAAATAAAATTTTTAAAAATTAAAAAAAAAGATCATTACAATGTAATCAATTAACAAACGTTTTTTAAGTACCTACTATGCGTAAGCACTCTATTCCATTGTAATTGGCTGGTATCTTGAGATATTTACTATTTCCCAGATTGATATTGGGCACTGGAAATACTATGGTTTGAATGTTTGTGCTACTTTGTTTGTAATGTTTAGTTTTATCAGTTGGTGGAACTATTGCATTTTGGAGAGGAAAGGCTCATGCAACACATCCACTCAGCACAAAATTAAGTGGCCTCTACCTTGGCCTCGGCCACTGCTGGCGCTGAGGTCATGGTCTCATGGTCCAGGGCACCGCCTTCTGTGGGGCTCGGCAGCCCAGACACTGCTTGCTGAGAATCTGCTGTTCTGAGCTACACTTTGGTGACTCATCGTCCCAACCTCACAACCACACCACACATCTGGATAGACAGTTCCTAGAAATGACCATTTCAGAGAGGTTTATAATGGCTACCAATTCCCAGCAAAACAAAAGGGCGTTTGAGAATTTTTACCAACCCAGAATCATAATAAGCATCCGGAAACAACTTACTCTTTTCCACCAGAAAAACCCAGTTTCTAAATCTAAAACTTAGCAAACACATCAATTTTTATGCTTTTTCTGCAAAGCAAAGGAACCACGAGAATTGCAAAACTTAAAAAAAAAAAGAACTCCTTTAGCCAAGAAGCTTTTATTTTAATCAAAAGTAACACATTGATAATAATAAAGACAGATGATAGATAAATAGGTAACATTGACCACGTAGCAGAGGCTGTTTTAAGCAGATTACATGCATTCATTTATGTCATCCTCCCCACAGGTGAGGTGGTCTACCATTCCCTTTTTACAGAGAGTAGAACTGAGAAGCAGAGAAGTTAAATATCGTGCCCAAGGACACATAGCTAGGAAGTAGCAGTGCTACGGCCCAAACTATGTGGTCTGTGCTATTAGGCACAAGTTACTTCATTGCCCCAAGTTTTTAATGCCTTGGCAAGTGCAATAAATGCTAGAGTAGGGAAGATAGTAGTTTGTGTTTGAAACCCCCTGGCTTGTTGAATTTGCATTTCAAAATCTCTGGCAGAGAGCACAGCTAATCAATGATCAAATGCATCCACCATGTCTCCATACAGTTCTTGAAGCTGTCCACTTCTCCCCACCCCCATTGCTACGGCTCTGGTTCAAGTTCCCATCATTTCTCCACGAGATTATTGCAACAGCCTCCAAAATTACCTTTCTGTCTCTAGCCCTAGCGGGAGAGGAGGAGGAGAGGCCCCCCAAAAGATAAAAACATGCGTACCTAGCCAAAGAATTCACATACACCAGTCCCAGCAACTTCTAGAAGTGAGGGCTGGAGATGAAGCAGTTGCAAACTCAGGTCATTCCAAATCTAGAGACAGTCAAAATCACAGCCACTATGAAGACCAGTAAATCAAACCATGCCTTAAAGAACAAGCCGCCTGGATCTGCCTCAGGGACGACTACAGCTGTACACAGGAATCATCTGCTCTCCTCCCCACCTCCCCCAGCCTCTCTGGAGCTTGGGGCTCCTGATCAGAGGAGACTGCCTGGCTCCTTTCACCCTCCCTCCTGCACAGGCCTGGCTGAGATGCGTCCTGGGCAGGGCAGTGAGCAGGAAGGAGACTCCTCACATGACCCAGCTTATTCCACCCTTTCCCCCTTCCCAAAGCAGCACTCTGCAGTAAGAGCACAGCAGGAATGCCGACTGGAGGGGGCCCAGGGTGGGCAAGAAGGGCTCTGCTCCTCGGCATCCTCGGGGCTACTGCACGCTTGCCTCCCCCGAGTGCCTCCCTGCCCCAGCGTCTCCTAAGGGCCACAGGTAGGTGGACACTGGGGTCAGCTGCCCCTGCCGCAGCTGCCATGTACAGACGGAGGGACAAAGAGAGGAAAATACTCACTTGACTTACTTCGGCTCATGCTTCCTCCTCTGATTTTTAGCATCTGGAAGAATATCAAAAGCTTTTGAACCCTCAGATAAGTTCTCAGAGATAGCTCAGAAAGAATTCACAGGTTTCATGAAGGAGGCGAGTCTCCAGGTTTTATTGTTGGAGACTTCATCATGAAAAAAAAAATCTTCTTTCATCTTAGAAATTCTCTCTGCAACAGTGGAGGGCTCCTCACAGGCCCGTGGGCAGCTTGGGCTCTGAAATGGGAAAATGAAATTGTACAGATATTAGGAATCTTTCTCACCAGAGATACAGTTTCTCTTGGAGGAGGAGGAAGGGTTCAGAATTCCCTTTTAGAAATAAAGCAGACAAGGAAGAGTGATTTCATGATTTTTTTTTAATTCTTTCACTATCATCAGCTTACTTCATTAAAGTTCCTCTTTTGGGCCCCAATGATTATTTTTTTCAAAAGCTCTACATCATATCCAAAATGCCTTATACATTTTCACTAGGGTTCTTAAAATTCCATCTGGTGACCGCACACTTAGTTTTCTTAAGAAAACTCTCTTTGTGGGCTTGGAACTAGCGACACCAGCATACTTCAAATTTTCACCTTCTTTTCCTTACCAGGAAATAGCACCCAATGTGTTATGTCTCCATCACTGGACTTTCCCGAAGGGTTTTTCACGAAACAGGAGCGCACAGATGGAGGCATTGTCATCTACTTCCTAATTATCCTTTACATGTTCATGGCCGTGTCTACTGTCTGTGACGAGTACTTCCTACCCTCCCTGGAAATCATCAGTGAAGGTAAGTGGCTGGAAATCTCCCCTATAAGCTTCGGAAATGGTGTTGCCACACACGCATGGCTGTCTTTAAAACAGCTCAGCAACAATTTTGTCCATCTCAGCTGGTCACAGAGCACGGACTTCTGTGTTGAGGGGTCCTGCCTTAAGGAACGGGCCTGTGTGTGGTTTTTCTTGGTAGTTCACGGGCAGCGTGGCATCTTTAAATGAGTACCCAGCAATTATTATTACAATGGGTCTCTCCAGAAACTCTTTGTCTCCTATACCCCTGGCCATTTGTTAGTAAACTGTTCCAAGTTTTCGCATTTATGCCCTTGATGTGTACGCTTAAGATAAGGCATTCCTAATGCTCATTTTATACTTTAAAAAACCTGCAGTTTTACTCTAAAATTGTTTCAATTTTTTTTAAGGTAGATGGGTGGTAAACAAATGACATTAAGGACTATCCCCCCCACCTCATTTTTCAGCCTTATGCTAGTAAGGAGACTAACTGGTGTTTATGAACCAATAAATAAATAATAAGTCCTGCATCTTATGTAAAGTGACTTCAGGTATCAGATAATTGTAAATTCAGTTATTAAACTTTAAGCTCAGTCACTGGTTTCTGAAAATAAGATCTGCCAGGCCAAGCCTCTCTCTTCTGTCCCCTCAGCCATGTAGATCACACAAGAATTCTGAGCATAGACCTTTCCTTGGTATCCTAGTCCCTTAAATCAGGATGTCAATGATGAGTCATGCCCTATGCAACAGAAGTGCCAGCAGAAATTTCCAGTCTGTCTCCAGCTTGGTTGGTTTAGTTGACTGAGCATGCTTACCTCAGAGAATGTCAAAGTTAAGGGTTAGGTGTCCAGCTGCATGCTTACAGGATTGCACAGAAATAGCATCCTCCCCCAACCCCCCCATCCCCACCCCCACACACACTCTGCTAGCATTTCTTCCCAGAGAGAGCTAGAACATTAACTCTCCCTTTTCCCAGGGCCCCATCCCCCTGGCCCTGCTGAAATGCTCCTGATTTTCTCTTCTGTTCACTGCACCATTGCAGTATCCTTAAGACCTACAACAGAACCTGACAAGAACAGAGGCTCTCAACACATATTTGTTTTAAGAAAAAAAAATTCATAGAACGGGTCAGCATAAGATTGTTATAATTATTATGATTTAACTCAAGTAGGTCTAAATATCGTCATTTTTATATTGGCCTTCCATTTTATGATGACCTTGATATTTTTCTACAAAACAGACTAAATTACTTTAACATAGTATTTTTACCTAGACTGATAAAATGCAAGGAAAAAAGTAAAATCACCCAGAGATCCCCACAGTCAGCATCTGATGTATTTCCTTTCAGGCTTTTAGGTCTTGATATAAATAGAGTTTGAGGTTTTTTTCTTTTTCCTCATATTTTCTTCCTCACACTTTCCCATATTATTACTGTACAAAAACATGATTTTTAATGGTAGCATGATTTTGTAAATGATGTAAGTATCTAACACTGGGTTTTAGACACAGTAGGTACCCAGTAGAAATGTATAATTTTTGAAATTATTAATTTCTTTGGACATTTGGAGGGTTTTTTTATTCCAAGCAATAAAAGCCTGTACTTGTATAAAATCTTTGCAAACTTCTCTGATCATTTTTTTTATAAAGATACAGAGTTATGCATATTTTGAGCTTTATTTTATACATTGCCAAAAACACTTCACAAAGGGTATGCCAACTTAAACCTCCAGAGTGTGGGATAGCTTCTACTCTAGAAAACCATGAATAATAACATAATAAATATTTTTGTTAATTGCTTTAAAAATGGAACTTCATTTTATAAAATTTGGATTTATCCTACTCTTTGTGAGGTTGAACATTTCATGTTTATTGAAATTTGTGGTTTTGCTTTTTGTTTTTTTGCCCATGTTCTAACAGGAGGGTAGTTGTCTTTTTATTATTGATTCCCAAGACTTTTTTTTTTCATATAAGGATATTAACACTTTTTATATCATATGCTTTTTCATATTCCACTGTTTGCTTTTGTATTTTGTGTGTTTCTCACATTGAAGTTTATATATTTTTAAGTGAATTTATAAATATTTTCTTTTATGATTCTCCTTTTGGTTTTATACTTAGAAAGACATTTATCCCCAGGTCAGAAAAACTGTCATATTTTCTTTTACATGTAGTTTCTCTCTTTTGCTCTCTCTTTTTAAAGATTTTATTTACTTATTAATTTGACACACAGAGATCACTAGTAGGCAGAGAGGCAGGCAAGAGAGAGAGGAGGAAGTAGGCTCCCCGCTGAGCAGAGAGCCCGATGCAGGGCTCGATCCCAGGACTCTGAGATCATGACCTGAGTCGAAGGCACAGGCTTTAACCCACTGAGCCACCCAGGCACCCGTCTCTCTCTCTTTTTTTTTTTTTTACATTTATTTCTTTCTTTCACTAAGAATTTGTTTTACTATAGGTGCAATGCTATCTTCACAAAGCTGACCAATTTTCACATACTAAATTCTTACATATATATGTATGTACATCTGCTTCTATACTCTTAACTGTTGTAATAATCTCCCTTTTGCCAGGACTGAACCTTTAGTTAGAAAACCTACATAGATCATGTTAATTATATTAAAATAAGAATTTTTTCATTTTTATTTATCTTACTTTTTTTTAAGATTTATTTATTTATGGTAGAGAGAGAAAAAGTGCTCAAGCAGGAGAAGGGCAGAGGGAGGAGGAGAGAGAGAACCCATGCTGAGCTCAGAGCCTGACTCAAGGCTCAATCTCATGACCCTGAGGACCATGACCTGGGCGCCTGGACTGCCTGGATGATTTAGTCAGTTAAGCGTGACTCTTGGTTTTGCCTCAGGTCATGATCTCAGGGTGGTGAGATCGCACCCCTCATCAAGCTCTAAGCTCAGCACAGAGTCTGCTTAAGTTTCTCTCTCCCTCTCCCTCTGCCTCTCATTCCCCCACCCCCAACCACAGGCTCACACATTCTCTTTCTCTCTCTTTCTCTAAAATAAATAAATAAATCTTTAAAAAAAAAAAAAAACAAAAAACAGAAACTAGGAAATTCTAAGTTCAAGGTACTTTGTCCCACCTTGAAAATTTCTCTTCCTGGAAAATAGAAAGTCAAAAAGTGGTTGTTTGTTTGTTTTTGTTTTTTTTTTCGTTTTCACATTTCTAAACAATGACTTGACTAAAAGAATAAATTCATCAAGAATTTTGTTTATAGAAAAATTGTCTTGAGAGCAGTAAATAAATAAATAACTTTTCTAGGCCTGCAGCAGAAACTGCATTAAAATTTAGATAGCTACTTCAAAATAATCTTCATTAAGTGACTTCACAGACGATTTATAATAATGACTTCCACCAGGCCACTTGTGGAATTACTCTGAAACATCATCAGCAGACAAGTGAATCGCTCTTTGCTCTGAAATATGATAACAGTAGATATTACAAATGTGTAAATTAGTATTCAGTCCAGAACTGGGTCCACAATTCCAACGTGTGGGAGGTAGGGTGGGGGGGTGCAGTTCCCCCAACAGCAAGCAATTCTGACACTATCTACCCAAAGATAGCGTCTGATTCCAGAATGCCTCCACACCTGGCCCTCACTGCCCTCAGATGGCGTCTGCAAGCCCAAGTATTATCTATGCTTCTGACTGACTGGCTACTGATTGGGAGTTCCAACAACTCCCTTCTTGGGTTTCAGATACCAGGCATAAGGCTAGGTTCTTACCTATACTTCTGACCAATGGGCTATCAATCAGAGGTTCCCATGACCTCCTCCTTAGGTTCAATTAATTTGCTAGAGTGGCTCACAGAACTCAGAGAAACACTCTACTTACCAGATTACTAGTTTATTGTAAAAGGATATATACTCAGAAACAGCCAGAGGGAAAAGATCCTGCAGCAATGTACAAGGAAGGGGAGCAGAGCTTCTCTGTCCTTTCCAAACACGTCACTCCCCCAGCTCTTCAAATCCCATCTTTTTGTTTTTTGCTTAGGGAGGTTCCATCACGTAAGCATTGACCACTGACAACTGATTCAGCCTCCAGCCCTTCTCCTTTCTCCTTCCTCTGGGGACCAGGGGTTGGGACTAAAAGTTCCCATCCTCTAATCACGTGGTTTGCTCCCTTGGCAACCAACAGCCATGCTAGATAGTGTCCAAAACATGCCTCGTTAACATAACAAAAGGCACCTTTATCACTCTCTACACTTAAGAATTTCCAGGGCTTTTGGGAGCTGGAAGCCAGGAGCTATGAATGAAAAAAAATATATATATATATATATATTTCATATATATATATATATATATATATATATATATATATATATATAAAATACATCACAATATCTCAGCCCACTTCCTGGTCTTCACACACATATTCCCCTTATGGCAAAACAATCATGGCAGTCCAAAGATACTGGCCCATTACCAGACTCTCATTCAGTCATTGGTAACTACCCAGCCCACTGTGCAGGTCTAGATCACGGACAGCAACACTAGCAAGCGCCTCTCCCTCAGCCCATTCCTCATCACACAGTGTAAGGCCACACAGGTGCACAACTAGTGAGCTATTTTTACTACAAGCAATAAAGCTGAATTCACTATTAACCCCAATTTGGCAAAGGGGGTAAAGGTACACCCTATCCCACCAGGCTCTCAGCAATCATGACAGAAGTGTTAAAGACATGGTCACAGTTTCTGGCTTTTCATCCTCCCTGCTTCCAGCCCTTGTAGCGGCAGCCCTGGTCCTGGGACCCCCTGCACCTAGCAGGGGGACAAAACAAACAAAACAGAAGTTGAGGCAATGTGCGGAAGGAAGAATACCAACAGCTTCCCTTCCCGCTCTTGCCCAGACCCACCAGAAACCAGGAAGCTATCAAGTGGGGCCACCCCTTCAGGACTCCGCACTTTTAGGGTGAGCACACACTGGTGATGGCTGGTGAACCAGTCCTCCGTGCCCTTTTCTTCCGCCATTTTCAATAACCAGTGTTTCAATTGCCCACTCCAATTCTCCATCAAACTTATCTCTCTGCCCATTGTTGGCTGTTATGGGTTGCAAAATGTGTTCCTTGGCGTGAAGGAACCATGCAATTATCTTCTGCTGCTATTGTTTTATAGTATTTTGAGCATTTGCATCTAATACCAAGGAAGTGACACCCAGACTGGAGGCAGTAAATACTCCTGTCAGGCAGGACCCATTTGTAGCCCCCGAAGGCTACCAGCATCAATCTCACTTGCCAGCTATGTTCAGGACCTTCCCACCAGGGAATCTGACACATAGCCATCTCTGTCTCTCTTGTTGGCAGGTAGGACAGCTCTTATTGGCATTTTGTGCTTCAGAGGGTGCAAGAAAAATGTGTCTGGATTCAGCCCATCTTTGCTCTGCTGCAGACCCTCCTGTCTAGTCATTTCATGGACCCCCCAGGCAGCCATCTCAAGGGAGCATACAGGGATATCTACTTATCTATTTCAATCACCTTCCAGACTTAGAAGGGCATTCTTCTTATAGGCTCCTACTTTGACGCACCTTTCAAATTTTCATAGTGATTTCCACAGGGTTATGTCTTATATAGGCATACATTTAGTCCACAGGTTCCTATTGCCTTTCTAATCTGACCATATGGCCAGGCCATTGGGCACTGCCTTGGAAACTACTCTTCTCCACCACTGCCCAATTTATCCACACTTGCACATAAGGTCCTCAGTGAGGGGTCAACCCAAGGGACCCTGGCCCCTTTGTCAATCTTTAATTTGATTCATCTGCCTAACCACTGCCCCAAGTGGTTGCTGGTCCATTTTCTCATAGTAACCGCTACATTCCAGTTTTTATAATTTCTCCAGACAAGGGTAAATAAAACACATGTGTTTGGGGTCGTTTAATGATGGGTGACCAATAGGGGGTCCCATGGGCCCACCAACCTTAGGTAACACTCATTAAAACCTTTGTTTTAACCCAATCAATGTCTGCTTTATTCATCCCATTTCCTTTTTTTTTTTTTTTTAAGATTTTATTTATTTATTTGTCAGAGAGCGAGCACAAGCAGGGGGAGCAGCAGGCAGAACAAGCAGAGGGAGAAGCAGGCTCCCTGCTGAGGAGGGAGCCCGATTTGTGACTCGATCCCAGGACCCTGGGATCATGACCTGAGCCGAAGGTAGATGTTTAATCGACTGAGCCACCCAGGCATCCCTGTTCATCCCATTTACTAATAATCATCTAAAGACTTCCACCCTGCTGGGACAAGTCCTACCACTTTCTCCTTTCTGATTCCTTTGTTTTGTCCCTTTCAATATTTGGTTTGTTAATGTATTTCTTAATAACCTTCTAGAAATTTTCATTCACCTTCTTGGAAACAGTCCCTTGACTCTCCCCTTGGCCTCTTCCCATTTTCTTATTAATTAACCTAATGTTTTCATTAGCATCTAGGATCCAAGCGAGGAAGCTCAGCACATTTGATATAGATTCCCTATTTTTCCGTTTTGCAACAATAAGGTGTTATAGGGTGCTCATGAAGGCTCCCTTAACCACAGCATTTGTCATGACATGGGTAATGGACATATTCAGTGGGTGAATACCCTAATCTTCATAAAGCCAGTCCCACATGGCCTACATACAAAGCATTATCAACAGCTTTATCTGGGATGTCCCGCTTGATATTCATAGGGAAAACTGGGCAGTCCGCCTTCTCAGGGTAAACAGACCTTTCCATGTCTTTTATCCAGTCCTCTAGGCTGGCTTCTCTCTCTGGAATAACTTCCTATGTGTATGGATCACATATAGCCATCTGTAATTTTTTCACAGTGAGCTAGCTCTATGTCCATTAACAACCCGAACATGCTCTTTCACTCTGCAGCGCCCAAAACCAGACACAGCCCCCAAACCACCCTTATAATGCCCTTAGGAAAGGTTCCTCGGGAAGCTACTGATACCAATACACAAAACGAAACAGTTCCTTCACACTATACCCTCTGGTTTCAATGGTTTCTCATTTTTGCTGTTTTTCTCTATTGACCACTTTCTTGGCAACCAGAGGTCTTAAAAGTACTTTCTGATACCCCTGCGTAATTTTCCCCTTGCTGGGAGGCTCTGAGGCTAGTAGCCTATGCTCAGACTCACTGAAATCTGAGCTTGATTTAGCATCAAGGTCTGGTCAGGCATTCTCTTTTAATTTAGCTATTACAGATAACAATAACTAAGGGGTAGAATATTTTGCCTTTTCTCATACTTCACATTTCCTTATGCATTAAGTGAATCAACCACAGGAGTTGGATCCATCTCTAAATTCCTGGTAACTTTTACTTTTAGTAACTTTTACTCTTAGTAACTGACCACAGCACAGCTGCGGCTCCATACCGTGGGTGACCACAGGGAAATCAAAGGTTCCTCATTCCCTGTCCTTTCACCTTTTCTCTTCCCAAACCAAATGCTTCTGTGAGCCAGGGTCATTCTAGCAAACCCCACTTCACTGAAGCCAAACTAAATAGGTTCTGAACCCAATTCCAATGTATATGCATGGGGGGCGGGGGAGGGTTCCCACACCAGCAAAAGCAACGCTCAGACACTAGCACGGTGTCCAAGATATCAGTTCAATTCTGACAGTATTTGCCTGGAAATAGCATCAAATTTCACGGATTAAGGGTTCAGGCCTACAAGACTTCTCCCCCACCCCCCAACTCAGATGCCGTTGCAAACCTGTGCTTTTGAAAACTAGCTATAGATTGGGGATTCCAACTGACCCCTCCCTGGGTTTCAGACACCAGTCGTAAGCCCAGGTTGTTACCCCTGGCCAACTGGCTATCTATCACAGATTCCCACAACCTCCTTCTTGGGTTCCATTAATTTGCTAGAGTGCTCACAGAACAGAGAGAAACATTTTACTTACTAGATTACTGGTTTATGAAAAGGGATATACATATATAATTATATATAAAATAAATATAAATATAATAAATATATAATTATGTATAATTATATATTTGTTATATACTGGTATTATAAAATGACATAATAGCCAGATGGAAGAGATACATGGGGCAAGGTATAAGGAAAGGGCATGGAGCTTCCACCCTCCTTCAACCTCCACATGTTCACCAAACTGGGAATACTCCAGAAAACTTCTTTTGAGTTTGTTTTTTTTTTTAAAGATTTTATTCATTTATCTGACAGAGATCACAAGAAGGCAGAGAGGCAGGCAGAGAGAGAGGAGGAAGCAGGCTCCCCGCCGAGCAGAGAGCCCGATGCGGAACTCGATCCCAGGATCCCGAGATCACGACCCGAGCCGAAGGCAACGGCCCAACCACTGAGCCACCCAGGCGCCCCCTTCTTTTGAGTTTTATGGAAGCTTCATTAAATAGGCATGATTGAATAAATCATTAACCATTGGCATTGGATCCAGCTTCGAGTCCCTCTCCTTCTTAGAGGTCAGGGGTGGGACTGAAAGTTCTAACCCTCTAATTACAAGGTTGGCTCTTAGGTGGGGCCCAAAAGTCACCTTGTTAACATAAGGACTGAAAGTTCTAACCCTCTAATTACAAGGTTGGCTCTTAGGTGGGGCCCAAAAGTCACCTTGTTAACATAACAAAAGATGCGTTCATCACTCTCAATACTTAGGAAATTTCAAGGGTTTAGGGAGCCTGAGTCAGTAACTGTGGCTCAAGACCAAATACATATGAAAAATACATTTTGTTCATGTATTTTCATTTGAATGACCAAATATATATTTCTTATAGATCACAATATCGCATGTATGACTGATGGATGCCCACGCTGCCGCTAAATCTTCTTCAGCTGCTAGGAATTGACCCTGGTCTTGCGTACTGAAAATAACTGGCAACAAAATGAGATAGAAATAGTGCTGGCTAGATTCATTTTTTAAGTGCCTATAGATTAATTCTGTCATTTCTCTGTTCAAGGTCTAGCGTACTCTTATCCAAATTAGGACATCAGCAATAAAAAACAATTTCCCTGGAATTTGTTTACAGACACAGAAACTGACTTCAGAGAAGTCTGCAAATGCTTTATATTTCCCCAAGTTCTTTGATGAGCACTGAGTTGTAATAATTCCACCCATTTTGTCAACTAATAAGGATTAATATAATCCTGAAAACAGTTTACTGAAGCATTCCACAGTGTGATGGAAGGTTTTTATTTATATATTTATTTTTTAGCTATTTATCATAAAACAATTATAGAAGACCAAGCATGGTTCTAAACTATATAGAGATAGTTTCATTTAGTCTTCACAAAAACCCTACCAAATCAGGACTATAGATTGGTTCTACTGATGAGAAAACTGAGGCTCAGATGATAACTAATTACTTAAGACTATAAAGCGTGGGAGTGCCAGGGTGGCTCAGTCGGTTAAGTGTCAGACTCTTGGTTTCAGGTTAGGTCATGATTTCATGGGTTGTGGGATTGAACCCCGAGTCAGGGTGCTCAATTAGCAGGCAGGGGGGTCTGCTTGAAAGAGTCTCTCCCTCTGCCCTTCCCCCCCCTGCCCCCACCCCCACCCCCACCCCCACAGTGCTCTCTCTCTAAATCTTTAAAAAAAAAAAAAAAAAAAGACTACACAGCTTGGACCCTGCAGAGACTGTTCTAATGCCAAAATCCAAGAATGTTCTCAATTTTACACATCCTTATTTGAGGTTAACTGCCATAATATGGTTATTTCGGAAGTACCGTTCTATTTAAACAGTCTTAAGTGGCATTTTCCTCCCAAGGGAATGGAATTTTGACCAAAACAAAAAATACATCAAATACCCACTGTTACTATGGAGGAAGTATACTACAAAATAAATAGAATCTGCTGAATTGTTTAAATAAAAAATCAGTTTAGACTTTCAGCAACCTGTTAGAGGTTGTAAATTAATGTTATAAATACTTGCCCACAGTATAATAACTAGACTCTGAGGCCTAAGTATTTTGTCTAGGATGTCCTTGAGCACATAGTATAGTACTGTGGGACCTAATTATCATGTATGATGTAATGACTTTCTGTAAGGTGCATGGTCTGAGTCCCAGCCTAGAACACAAAGGGAGAATTCGCAGGACCCTGGTCCACCCCAGCCCCATTACCCCATGTCACCCTCTCAAGTCACAGCAGTGGTTCATTTGGTCAGCAGAAGGGTCTTCAGCAAGATGAAGACTAGAAGAGGCTCAGGACTGGAGTCTCCGTGGAGAGGACGAGCAGGAGGTGGCAGAGGGCAGAGCCTCTTGCTAATACCTTGGCTGGGACCTTTTTCTGTCTGTCACTATCTATGTTGATCTGGCAATTTCTTCTCGAGCCACCACCACCCGAGGCTTCCTCCAGTAAGGATCTTTGCTTTCTCCTTACCCTACTCATGATAACAGAAGTCACATAGACTCTCTCCCCACCTACCATCAATATGTACCTCTATTAGACAACCTGAGACATTTTGCTATCATCTTAACTGTGTAGCACTCATATGAGAAAATACTGTTGCTGTACCCTCTTCCTCTAATCCTATCTTCTTTCACATCCATTTAGGTTCTATAGGAAATGACGATAATGATGATTCTTTGAACACAGAGGAATAAAGTGAAATTAATTCCACATCATAGAAGGAATAAAAATCACACTGTAGCTGTCCAGAGCATTTTACCTTCGAGATAAGATCTAGTTTCTGAATTGAGAAATAGGATGAGGATTCAGGGAAGGGGTTAAAAGGTGTCATCAGAGGTGGAATATTATCTGAGATCAAAGAAGCTAGAGGTAACGGGGTAAAGAATATACTTAAGGGAGCTCCCTCATCCCTGCCAGCCGTGCTCCTCTAGACCCTAGACCCATACTTGGTGGACACCCTGAGGTGTGTGGGTGACAGAAAACGGAGACAGAGACAGCTCATAGAGCTGTGTGCCACGTACAGGAGGTAATATAACTAAACTGCTTACACAAAAACCTAGAACATAGTAAACATTCACAACTTATTCATTATTACATAAGAATAGACTACAAAGACTATAATCCTTTACTCAGCAAAGATGGAAGTGCAGAAGGTGAGTGATCAAAGTCAATATGAATATATTTGGGGCAAACACCAAATCTAGGGAGCATCTTCTAGAGCCTAAACACCAAGTTCAAGGCAAATAAAAGCCAGTACTACCTTCACAAGCTAGGAAGTAAATTTATGAAACCCACTCTTTGATCTAATATCCATGAGGCAACTTAAATGATACTTCTTTGGGATATTCTGTTTAAAATCCTTTTATTTCTTTTACATTAAAATTCATGTGATTTTATTCTATCTTTAGCAATCTTTCCTTGTTTAAAAAATGGTATCTTTAAAGTATATTTCATTTAAATATAAATTAATATTTCATATATGATATAAATTAAAAATACAAACCATATTAACTGTTAGCCCAAAGAGGACTATTATCTCTCATCTCTATAAGCAATCCAATCTTAGAAACAACAAAAGTTTAGTATAAAGCCAAAATAAATCCTTTTTATGTATCCTTTTGATAGGTAATGGGGACTTATTTAACCACTGTTTAAAGCAGCTTTCTTTACCTTTTTCCAAGCTAACTACACAGAAAACTGAGAACCCTTTATGACTGGTCACTTGATACAGCCCAAAGACTACCATAAGCTCACTAAGACATGTTTCTTTTTAAATGTTACACTAATACACTACTCAGAAATGCTAATCCCTCCATTGTGCTGATCCTTTGAGGTATAACATGTCTTAAGTGAAAATTATCTTAATAAGGTGTTGGGGAAACATACTTAAATAAAATATTTAATTTTGTATTAAAAACTTATTTTTGTTCATTTTGCTTTGAACTAATGTTTGCCCATGTTCAATTTCAATGTTATGTCTCAGAAAGAGTAAGAAAGAAATGCAAGTTTTAATTCCACGTAGAATTGGTTCTAACTTGATAAAATTGAAAGGGAGTTTAATAATTCCATGAGTGTGGCATTTGGATAGCCTACAGTTTCATGGGATTGTTTGATTCTTAATCCTCATGAAATTTACAGAGGCAAAGCCTTCCCAAAGAACAAAGAGTCTAAGAATAGCGCTTCCTCCCTGACTCAAGGGCACTCATCCTTCTCTCAAGAGCATTTCCATCCTCTTTGTTTTTCTTTTCCCTCTGACCTAAATTGTGGTTCCCCTGGATTGCATCTAAATCTACCCCAGGTGTATGGATCTAAATAAGTACCCAGTCATCTGGGTATTACCTGAGTAGTCTACAATAGCAGAAACAGACAATAACAAAAACAACAACAACAAAAATAAAGCTATGCATTAATCTCTTCACTTTACCTATATGGATAACAAAAGAGTAGCTTCTTGGAGTAAAAAAGAGCTAGGTGCCCATCCCATCTCTCCAGTTACTATCTATGTGACCTTGGGCAAGTTATGGAGCCAAAACTGAGGTAACTGTGAGGTTACATCTTCTGCATGTGTTATATGATAGGCTTAGGAAAGTTGGAAATTCATTATATTATAGGCCTCAGACTGGGGGTTTGTGGGAGTCCTCTTAAGTGGAATTACCTTCAAAGCATTATATTATATTATATTATATTATATTATATTATATTATATTATATATTGCTTATAAATTATATGTTATATAGGGTTTCAAAATTTATGGGTAACTATAAAGAACTCAAAATGTTTGTATTTATTGTTAAAAAATCACATAATATATATATATGTATACTTATATATATAGTACATTGAGAAGCTAGACATTTATTCCAAAAATCTAAAGTTTTACTCAAAATTTTTCTAAAAATACATTTGAAATTAATGTCAGAAGCAGTTTTGCAAATCACAAAAAAATATATCAGCTTGCTGTCACACTTCATATTGGACCCAAAATAAAACTAGACAGGATGACTACCATCCCAGTCACTAGATTTGGGTATGAATGACCTTTGATTGGTTCCAAAACTCTAATCTATTCACAAAGCATGAAAATTTGCTATCCTTGGGTATCTTCTAAAATTGAGCCAGAGGGTGCCAAATTACACACACACACACACACACACACATATATATATATATATATATATATATATATATATATATATATATAGCTTATGCTTATAACTCTATCAAAACATACATCACAGGGGTGCCTGGGGGGCTCAGTGGGTTAAAGCCTCTGCCTTTGGCTCAGGTCATGATCCCAGGGTCCTGGAATCAAGCCCCGCATCAGGCTCTCTGCTCAGCAGGGAGCCTGCTTCCTCCTCTCTCTCTGCCTGCCTCTCTGCCTACTTGTAATCTCTGTCAAATAAATAAATAAAATCTTTAAAAAAATATGCATCATGAAAACGGCTGTAAATACCTTAAAATTATAGCAGTGATTAAAACACAATGGCAAAGATGTGACTCTTTCCCTTCTATATTTCCACTCTATTTCCTAAATTTTCAATAATGTAGGGTTTTTTATTAAAAGAAATTTATTTAACAATAAAAAGTGGTATAGAGTCTAAAAACATAGAATCCATATTCTACATTTTGATAAAAATTGATAAAATTTGAAGATACCTCAAAGATCGTGTCATCCAATGCTCCATTGTACAGACAGCAAAACACAAGGCTTGTCTGAATGACTTGTCTGAAGTCTCTATTAGGGCAGGGCCAGAATACAGGTCTTCATTTTAGTTTAAAACTCTTCCTACTGAATTATATTTCCAGAAGAGAGTTTTCAAAAACTGTTATAAGCTTTTCAACATGGCGTCAGAGAAGACAATATGCTTAAGAGAAAGTCTGATGAGTTTTGGTCTAAGTCGTGGTACCCATGGACCACAGCTCATTATTATAAATAAAGCTGCACTTTATTTAAACAATGTAATGATATCTAAACCTATAAAGAAAACTCACCTTGAACAGTTCTCCTATATCCTGAAGGAAATGTGATTATTCCTTTAGAGTAATAAAGAGGAAAAAAGTAATAGCTCTAGGGGAGGAAAAAACCAGAACAATTTATCTTCAATAATAAACTATAGCAGAGAGAAATGCTACCCAAAGGTCAGCGAAGACAAAGTCAGTCTATTCTAAAGTTCAAAGGTATAAACCATTTTACAAAATATTCTTAGAACCTTAAGATATAACTTGTTAAAATATCTTGGAAGTTTTATATATCCATCTTTACAGAATCTTTCCTTTCATAACTCAATTAGAGTCCAATAAATAGCAACCAGCTTTATTGTTACTGTCTTTTGATAGTGGAAGTGTTCAGAAGAGTTACTTATTTTTCCACCTTGCAACAAACAGCTCAATAGATCACCTTTTACCTCCTGGGACTGAATTTTTCTAATGAAGCATTCTTCAGCTAGTGTTAAGTGGCTGAAGATTCTTCTGGTCATTCACTCTTCAGCTGTACCGAGTTTGGACATTTAGTTCAAAATAATGCATTTTGTTCTTTTTCAACTTCATCCACATATTATCAGGCCCTGGTTTGATTAGAGAACTCATGATAATCCAATATCCAGTATCACTCAATTGATACATCTTCTGGAATATTCTGGAAAACTTCCTAAGTACCCCTGAGTCCTAGTAACTATTATTTCCCCTAGGAAAGACTAGAATGGAGACATTAATATGCCCATGCCAAGAATCAGGGAAGAAAATAACTCAGTTACCCATCATGTTATAATTGGCTTGCCTGAGTGCCATTTTTATGCTAGGTTTCTGCGATAAAATAGACATAGCATTGGATTTAGAAACAATAGATTCAGGGTGTATGCCCAAACTCCTTACACTGAAGATCCTTACTATCCATGTAACTGAGGTCCCTGGACCTGTGTCTTCATCTGTAAAATAGAAATACCACCACTCATATCTGAGGATAACTGATGATTAAATTATGTACATGAAAGTGAATTGTATACCATGAATGTAAGATAACATTTACTTCACTCCTAAAATGAAAAAACTTAATCACAGAGCAATATGCCTTATCATGTCGTATTTTAAATTTTATGGCCAATTGGTCTTACTACACATCACAGGGATGAATGGATCGATCAATCGATGGATAGGTAGATACTCTAAACAGCAAAAGAAATGTTATGAAATCTATTCCACAAAACATTACTTCTCTCCCTTCATTTATCACTGCAACATGTTCATCAAGCAACATGACCAAAGGCAAATAGTGAGGAATCATTCCAGCTCTTCTAAGAGGACTTTTCACAAAATGGCTTAGCCTCCAGCTAGTCTCTCAGACCAAAAAAACCCCATGAGAGAAAAGATGACCAGGGCTGGTTTATCATTGACAGGCAGTAAATGGATGACTTTCCAAGCACTTTCCGTATCTTTCAAAATAAAAGCCAAAATCCTTACTAAGATTCACAAGTCTTGCCTGATCTAGCCACTTAAATTATCTCCTACTGCTATCCCTCTACACTTTTTATTCCAGACATGCCAGCCTTTTTGTTTTTTGAACACAGAGGCTAGCCTCCAGCATCCAATCTTTATGCTCACTCCTGCCTTGAGCACTCTTAGCCCAGGTACAGGCACACCTCAGATGGTGCAGGTTTGGTTCCAGACCACCACAACAAAGCAAATACTACAATAAAGAAGTGAGTGAAATCAATATTTTGGTTTCCCTGTGCTTATAAAAGTTATGTTTACATTAAGTGTGCAACAGCATTATGACTAAAAATGTTCATACCTTCATTTTAAAATACTTTGTTAAAAAAACGCTAACCATCATCTGAGCTTTCAGAGCATCATCATCTTTTTACTGGTAGAAGGTCCTGCCTCAGTGTTGATGGCTGCTGACTGATTGGGATGGTGATTGCTGAAGGCTGGGGTGGCTGTGGCAATTTCATAAAATAAGACAACAATGACTTTAGCCACAATGATGGACTCTTCCTTTCATGACCAACTTCTCTATAGCATGCAATGCTGTTTGATAGCAGTTTACCCACACTAGAACTTCTTTCAAAATTGGAGTCCATACTCTCAAACCCTGCTGCTTCTTTATCAACCAAGTGTATGCAGTATTCTAAATCCTCTGTTATCATTTAACCGTCTTCAGAGCATCTTCACCAGGAGAAGATGCCATCTCAAGAAACCACCTTCTTTGCTCATCCATAAGAAGAAACTCCTCATCCATCACAGTCTTGTCATGAGATTGCCACAATTCAATCACATCTTCAGGCTCCACTTCTCATTCTAGCTCTCTTGCTATTCTCACCACATGTGCACTTACTTCTTCCACTGAAGAAGTCATCAAAGTCATCCACGAGGGTTGGAATCAACTTCTTCCAAATTCCTGTTCTGTCCTGTTGATATTTTGATCTCGTCCCATGAATCATGAATGTTCTCAATGGCATCTAGAATGGTGAATCCTTTCCAGGTTTTCAATTAACTTTCCTGAAATCCATCAGAGGAATTGTTATCTATGGCAGCTATAGTCTTACAAAATGTATTTCTTAAATAACAAGACTTGAGAGTTGAAATTACTTCCTGATCCATGGGCTGCAGAACAGATGCTGTGTTAGCATGAAAACAACAGTCATCTTGTACATCTCCATCAGAGCTCTTGAGTGACCAGGTGCATTGTCAATGAGCAGTTATATTTTGAAAGGAATCTTTTCTTCTGAGCAGCAGGTCTTAACAGTGGGCATAAAATATTCAGTAAACTGTGAACACAGGCCAAGTAGACTTAGCATCATTCTTAAGGGCCCTAGGATTTTCAGAATGGTCATTGAGCACTGGCTTCAACTTCAAGTCACCAGCTGCATGAGCTCCTAACAAGAGTCAACCTGTTTTTGAAGGCTTGAAGCCAGGCTTTGACTTCTCCTCTCTAGTTATGAAGAAAGTCTTAGATGGCATCTTCCTCCAACAGAACAGTTTTGTCTGCACTGGAAATCTGTTTAGTTGTAGCCACCTTCATTAATGACCTTAGCTCAATCTTCTGGATACCTTGTTGCAGCTTCCACATCAGCATGTGCTGCTTCACCTTGCACTTTTATGTCATGGATATGGCTTTTCCTTAAATCACATGAACCACCTCTGATAGCCTCAAACTCTTCTTCTACAGCTTCCTCATCTCTCTCAGCCTTCATAGAATTAAGGAGAGTTAGCGCTTTGTGGATTAGGTTTTGACTTAAGGGAATGTAGCGTCTGGTTCGGTCTTCTAGCCAGACTATTGAAATTTCCTCCATATCAGCATTTAGGCTGTTTTCACTTTCTTACCTTCTGTGTGTTCGCTAGAATAGCACTTGTAATTTCCTTCAAGAACTTTCCTTTGCATTCACAACTTAGCTAGCTATTTGACCACAAGAGGCCTACCTTTTGGCATATCTCTGCTTTCAACATGCTTTCCTCACTAAGCTTAATCATTTCCCGCTTTTGATTTAAAGTGAGAGATGTGCAACTCTTCCTTTCACTTGAACATCTGAAGGCCATGGTAGGGTTATTCACTGGCCTAATTTCAATATTTTTGTGTCTCAGGGACTAGGGAGGCCTGAGGAGAGGGCGAGAAATAGCAGAATAGCCAGTTGGTAGAGCAGTCTGAACACATATAATATTTATCAGCTAAATTCACTGTCTTGTATGAGTGAGGTTCATGGCAACCCCAAACAATTCCAATAATAACATCAAAAATCTAACACAACACATATTTTACTTGTGTTTCTTTTCACTAGAATGAAAGTTCCACAAGAGCAGAAACTTTTGTCTGTTTTCTGTCCTATTCCTAGCACTTAAAAAAGCATCTGGCATAGTAGGTACTCAGAAAGTGTAACAAATTAAGTGAACAATAGCCAGGTGTTCAGTTATCAATGGCTGCTTAACCCATCACCCCAAAACTAGTGGCTTAAAACAACAATCACCATATTACCACTCACAGCTTTGAGGGTTTACTGGGCTCAGCTGGCAGTTCCAGCATTGCTTATGCAATGATCAAGGACTGGAATTATCTGAAACCTTCCTTTCACATGTCTGGTGCCTGGGATGGGGAAATTCAAAATTTGTGGGCTGAAATAGTTAAGGGTGCGTCAGGCATCTCTGCTTCTGTATGGTTTCTTCATGAGGTATCTCCAGTACAGGAGTTCTGTGGAAGTCGGAGTTTTATGTGGTGGCTTAGGGCCCTAAAGTAAAGGTCCCTAGAGAGAACCATGAGAAAGTTTTGTCACCTTTTATGTACCAGCCTCAGGGATATTATGGCCCTGCCATGTTCTGTTAGTCAAAGCAGTCACAGGAGGACATATAAACTCTACTTTTTTTTGGTTGGGGGGAGGGCAGGAAATGGAAAGGTTCTGGAAATTCACACAGATGCAAATATTGTAGCCATCTTTGTAAAATACAACCTGCCACACCAAGAATAAAAAAGCATGCTATTTCTATGGGCTACTTTTTAGTGTACCAGCAAAGCCCAGTTGGGCATTTCTGATGCAACCTGTTTTGGCCTCCCCAAAGCAAGTTTTCAACATGGCTTGCTCTTTTCCTTCCAATAGTCGATCCCTTAACTCTAAAATTGAAAGAGCCAAAAGTTTCTTAAGACTCTCATCCCAGCAATCACCAAAGATAAGGGATTTCCACACTTGTTAAGTCTGAGGGATATACACAAACTATTTGAACAGTAGTGTTTTCTTATATTTCCTACTCTAGAGCAGTCTTAATGGTTTTATGTCTTAAATCAATAGATGCTAATTATACAATAGTAAATCTTTTTGGTTCCTAGTTAACCAGTTTCCTCTCATTTGTAATGACAAGGTTGAAACTGCCAATTTGTGAATAAGCTCCTTAATTCAGGTTCACTTGCAGATCTTAAAAACGACCAATACTTACTTCTTCCTCCTGTTTCAAATTGGATTAAGACTCCTCACATACTCTACTTTCCCAACTCCTATTGGAGCACTGTTGACAGTGTCATTTTAAAGAATTTATGCTGTCACTAAACACCTACAAGCCATACAGCTAGAAAAGAATCTTTTCTGGGTCCTAAAAAACCCCGTATCTTGGCATTCACAATACCGAGTCTCAGCATAGCTCCACAAGCCCCTGGTCTTTTCTCCCTTCCTACAGAACCATTAAGTAATGAATTCACAGAGAAAGCAAAGCACTGGATTCCTCTAATTTTTTTAACCTGCCTCTTTTATTTTTCCAGTTTAAGTCACTGTCAGTGCTTTTCTATGAAGCTATAGATTTGAATATTTAGGTATATAGACATACCCTTTCATTTGCCACTTTAACATAATTTCATTTGTCTTCAGCCCTTGGATTGTCTCAGGATGTTGCAGGTGCAACTTTTATGGCAGCCGGTAGTTCAGCTCCTGAATTAGTTACTGCTTTCCTGGGTAAATATTGCTCCTTATATTTTCTGCTTACTCAATGTGATTTTCTCATCTTCAAGTCTAGTAACACTTACTTAGCAATTACCTTGCTCATAGGTGTATTTATCACAAAGGGAGATATCGGCATTAGCACCATCCTTGGATCTGCAATGTATAACCTCTTGGGCATCTGTGCAGCTTGTGGCTTGCTATCTAATGTGGTATGTAAGAAAACATCACTCAACACGTTTATTGTTTTGACAAACTCTTAAAAATATTTATAATCTAGAACAAAGAAGGCACTAGTAATGTGTTCAATCAAATTTATTAATCAGTAGAAAAACATGTATTCCATTAGAGTTTACCCACAAATAGCTCTTGGTCAAATTTATGAAAACCAGAGTAGGCGTTAAAACAATTTTTCTTAAAATTCCTTTTTCTCTAAGCAAAATGCAAAAGATAACAATATTTGGCTACAAACATACAATTTCAGTATCACGCTAAGCATGTACTTAAAGTTACAGTGTAATGGAAACAGTAAATTATCATTTTACAGGTCTCAACACTATCATGTTGGCCCCTATTCAGAGACTGTGCAGCATATGCAATTAGTGTAGCCGCAGTTCTTGGCATAATATTCGACAACCAAGTTTACTGGTAAGCTTGAAATAATTGTTACTCTTATGTAAAACACAACTACAGAGAGAGTATTTTATGAAATTCCAATGCTTTAGCAATTTTTTTTTTTAACTGAGATAATTATCTGCCACTTCTGCACCATTTTCCTATATGCCTCTGAGCTAACTTCCTCATCACAGCTGCTGGTTGGGCTTTCCCATCTGTAAAGTTTCTATAGTTATGTCAATCTCCTTGTCTCATAATCACTGGATATTACCAACCTTCCTTCTTCATACTACCTGTTCAGAAAGTCTCCCCTTTTGTTGTCCATTAAAGCCCCAACAGTTAGGTTTTTCAACTACTGGGTTGTTTACCTTGCCTTGGTTAGAAGTGGTCATGGTCACAAGACTGGAGAGAAATAATGGAGGAAGGAAATTTTAAAATCTTCAGGTTCTTCCAACTTTCTCTCTGATGTTCATTTAGCAGAGGAATTACAGCCTTCTTCCTCTAAGAATCAACAATATTTAGGTATTAACAATTGTTTGCCTTCTTTGTAACCTCCCAGTATCTTGCTGTTGCAAGAAAATGAAAAAAAGGGTGAATCAGTGGTCAGCTAATAACTTTTTCAACTAATAAGAACCAGGTATTTAGTGTCCTATAGTGTCCATAGGATACTATGCCAAGAATCATAAGGGATGGAGAGGAATGTATAATGCACGCATTGCTCAATGTCAGAGGATACCAGAAAAGAAGAGAAAACAATGTAAATGGCACCTTTCTGGAATACTACAACTTAGCAACCCTGCAAAATACCTGCTAACAAGAAACTTAAAATCTAGCAGGGAGAAAAATTTCTAAATGAATCATCCTAAAATCTGATCTGTTTCCCAAAGAAAAACCAATGGATATAGTAGGGATCCTTCTGGGACCCAGCAGTCATCTCTAAGGGGACACTGACAAGGATAGTATCCAAGCTTATGCTCCCTCCATTAGGGAAATCAAGAACTCTGTGCTTCCAGCTGTAGCAGAAATTCACTGGCTATCAAATAAAAGGTAAATGACAGGTGCAAATATGATATTAGCCAATCATAACTCTTCAGGAAATCAGAGCATAGAGTAACAGTTCTCAGTGCCTAAGGTATAATTTTACTTTTAAGACTATCCTTGTTTTCTTGTGAATACACGCCAAATTTAATTACATCAAAATAAAAAAACTCTGTAAACTGAAAAGTCCCAAAGACTCACATATTCTGAATATTTTATACAAAATTCTTTTATCAGATTTGAATAGACTCAGTTGAAATGAACTGATACTATATTCTTTTATAATTACCATACATTTTGGGGAATGTTTGCTGTCAATGAACTGAGATGAAGAATGCCTATCATTATTCATTAACTTTTATTCTGAAAATCTACAGTTACTATTTTCAAAGCATTGTTTATGCCTACCGTTTACAAAGAATCTGTAAATGCAGACAATGAGTTTATAATTCTTGGCTTTATTTGAAATATAGAAAGGACTGTTAAGCTTTTATCAATAAATTTATAGTAATGCTGTAGCCAAGCAAAGACACATCTATAAAACCAAAATACACCTAGAAATATTCATTGCTTGTTCTATTGCTATGCTGTAAAATTATTAAGCAGATATGCCCAAAGCTATTAACTTTAAAAAAAAAGTGTTTTTAATTTTAAAACACACAAATTTCTCTGATTTATAGGTATGAAGGAACTTTGCTGCTTTTGATATATGGATTATATGTTTTGGTGCTGTGTTTTAACATTAAAATTAACCAATATATTATAAAGAAATTCAGTCCTTGGTGCACCTGTCTTGCCCAAGCTATGGAGGAGAGCAGTGAACAACAGCCACTGATGGGATGGGAAGATGAGGGTCAGCCATTCATCCGTCGGCAATCAAGAACTGACAGTGGGATATTTCATGAAGAGTCTGGCTACTCTCAGCTTCCTTTAAGTTTACAGGATCTTAGTCAGGTTTCTGAAGGTAATAAGCACATCATGCCCACTATTGAGTCTATTCACTAGAAAAACTTAAAAATCTCATTTCAATTCAGCAATTACTATATATACTTATGTAAAATATACTGTGGAGATTCAGAAATGACGAAGAGGTGGTCCCTATCTTTAAGAAGCTTCCAACGCTGTACAGAAAAAAGAAAATAGCTAAAATATGAAGGTTTAAGTACTATAAAAGAAAAAAGTATAAGTGTAGTTCCTAAATGGGACAGATTATATAAAATTTGATGGCTACATAGAAAAGATTATCACAGAGAAGGGAATATTTAAACTGAGCCTTGTAGAATTGATCAGATTTTAGCTGATGACCTGATTTATGAACAAAGCTACATAAATAAATATGTAGTATGTATAGTAACAGCTACAGAAGTCTATTATGTAAATGATGTAGAAGTAAGAGTATAGTCTATACTTGATGCCAAGGAATTAATATGAGCAAGAGGCCTATTCTAGTACTAGCATACCTGGAGCACAGAATGTACACAGTAAGGAAGCAGAGAGAAGGTAGATAAGAAAGAATAGGATAGGAAGAGTCTTAAATGCTAGTATATAAGTCTTTGTAGGTTTATGAAGCAGGGAAATTTGAGGACAAAAAAAAATGGAGGTCTGTAAGAGGCTACTAAAAAAGCTGATACTTGGTAGATGCCTAGACAAAAGGAAAGTAGGAATAAAAAAGACAATGCAAAGGAAGCATCACCAAGACTAGGCAACGGAAGGACTACATGGGACAAGAAAAGGGAGGAGAGAAAATTCTGAGGCTTTGTTCATGACTGAGAGAAAAGAAATACCACTTATAGAAACTTGGAATTTAGAAAAAAGGGCTGGTGTGGGAAAAAACAGTTGAGTTTTAAACATGCCATCTGAAGCAGCAGCAACACATTTAGATATTTAATAGAAGTCAAATTCATCCACGGCCAGAAATAAAAATTTATGTGTTAGTTTTTTACAAAGTGGTTCTATGAAACAGATTCTAAATTTATCTAAGTACATTAGGAAGGGAAGTTATTCTTTTACTACCTTAAAAAAACAAACAAACAAGACTTTTCCCCTTTTTACAATAATCATAGTTTTTAGCCTTTCAAGTACAAGTGGTATATATTGCCAAGTTAAATTTTTTAACAATTCAAAAAGAACCACTCTAAATTTTTTCATTACACTGAGATTACATCTAAAATTTACCTAGTGGCCTATTGGCTGAGGCTTGGCAAATTTTTTTTCACGAGTTACTTTACCAGCATTAGTTGTAATGTAATTTGATCTAATATATGGGTACATCCTTTTGTAAATGTCATGCAAATTTTAAATAATTTTAAAGTGAATGCTTATTTTTATCCAATCTATTATTGTCTTCCATTAATTTAATAAAACAAATTGTATAAAGGAACATATTCGAATTTTTTAAGTTATATTGTAGATTCCATGCTAGTTCCTATTTTCTTCAAGGTTCTTCTTAAGAATGGTAGTGAATTCCAAATTTGGTAAACTAATGGAAGAAAGAAAAATGAAGCAAACCTCCAAAACTCACTTACAATGAGAATTAGGATGGAACATTTAAAACTTAATAAAAAGATTATGCTGTAATTATTTTATACCTCCTAAGTATGTATTATCTGACACACAGGGCAGGCTAGAGACATCAACAATACTGGGGAATAGAGACAACTATAATAGCTATAATAGGTAGAAGCCAGGTTAATCCCATAAAAAAAAAAAAGTTACTAAAGACCATCCACACTGTAGAAAACCAGAGAAGTCCAACTGACACTTCATAAACATTATGGCTAATATATACTTAGTGAATGATCCAAGATTATTTTGATGGATTTAAGACCCCAAATCAAGAAACGCTGAGTATCACATTTTATACTATCTGCCCTAAAGTCTCAGTTAGTTTCTTTTTGCCAGCAGTATCAGTAATGAGATATTCAAATGTTTTAAATAGCCTCTTAAAAACTGATACAGCTAATTTATTTCAATATAGCTTTCTAAATGGACATTTCCAACTTAAGTGGCCATTTGAGAAAACTCAAAATCATTTGTTTTTCCCTCAACAGATCCACCAAGTGTTTTCAACATGCCTGAAGCCGACTTAAAAAGAATTTTTTGGGTACTATCCCTTCCTATTATTACCTTACTTTTTCTAACCATACCAGACTGTAGAAGAAAGTTTTGGAAAAATTACTTTGTAATAACATTTTTCATGTCAGCACTATGGATATCTGCATTTACATATATCCTGGTTTGGATGGTCACAATAACTGGTACGTATCTTTAGCATAAGAGCACAGTTTAAGAAGAAAATAATCAGTTTCATAGAAGAACAAACTGCATATATTCACAAAAAGTAGTCTAGCTACAGAGGAAATTTCTCTTTCAGCAAAGACTAAAGAGATGTGCTACTTACAAAAAAGATTAAATATTAATATACCAACAAGATCATTCAGGGTTTTAAGTTGCATATTACATATCAACTATATTCCCAATATTATACAGCCCGGAGTTACAAGCCACAGGATCTTCTTATAAATGAAATCAAATACACAGGATGTCTTTCTACCGTGCTAATAATTAAAGCACATCATATGGGGTCCACAATATACTCTTTACATTGAATTCCATTCCATAATGAAAAATGTAGCAAGGGGCCAGCATTTTGAGAAAACGATATATGCTCACTGGTTAACTGAACTGTACTTTATTTTGCTTTTTAATATGGACATATAAAACAAACTATGAAATGGGTGAAAAGGGTATAAAATAAAATTTCAATTTAGGTTTCTACTATCTTCATGACTAGAATTTAAATATTACTGCTTGGCCATAATCCATTCTAGTCCCACAGGACTCCAGAAGAAAAAACTGAATATAAACATGGGGGGAAAAAAAAAATCAAGAATTTCTCCCAAAAAGGTTAGCCTGAATGGACATATCAGAGGTAAGCAAACTACAGCCTCTGTGACCAAATGACCAGGTCTCCTGTTTTTGCTAATGAAGTTTTACTAAACATAATCATGCCCACTCATTTAATTCATTTATATGTTATCTACGGATGCTTTCACACTACAGTGTCCAAGGTGAATAGCTGCAACAGAAACCATATAGCCTACATAGCCTAAAGTAATCACTACGTGGCCCTTTACAAAAAAAGGCTGATCTCTGACTTTTCACAAATTAATATATGACTTAGAATAGCATGCTAGCAAGAAAGCACGATTTTTTTTAATGAGAAAGATCAAAAAGTCCAATTAGCTTGCATATTAAATCTCTTCAAATTTTCTCAGCCAGAATATATTTCACAATAGGAAATCAGGAAAAGAACAAAATCAAGCAACAGATCATAAAACAGCCCCCAAGATGATAAATATTATTGTTATTTATGTACATATGAACTCCGGCAAACCAGTAACAAAAATTAACAACCAATTACAATTCCAATATCAATATATAAAGCATGCAATAAACAGCTAAAGTTCTTTCAATTGACAATTTAAGAAAAAAAAAGATTCTAAAGTAAGTTTTCAATCACAACATTAGAAGAGCAGTTACATGTACCTTTTTTTAACTTCCCTCTGATTGCTTCCCAAAATGAACACATATCTGAAAAATGTAGAACTGATACTGAATTTACCAGAACAGGACCATAATGTTAGGAAGACTCCGAGTAGAACCCTATTTTGTTTTCCTTTGTTTAAGGTAGATCACCAAAGTATGTACAACTTAAAAAATGTATACCATGTAACACATTTATAGGTTAAAAATAGCTATAAACAATTTGCTTAATTCTGATCACTTTAAGAAAATAGTTTGAAAAGCAGAAAATGACCAATCTCATTAGCATATATTAAGCAATGGCCTTGATGAGATAACAGTGAACATCTAAACCTTCTATAAGTATACCAGGTAGGGGAATTACTCCCTAGTAGAATTCTATTAAATATCTTTAGATATCTGCTATTAAAAATTTGTGCTACCTGGGCTACCCAATTTACCAATTTTATTCAAATATTTTGCTAGGTAAAATTTAAGTACATATTGGTTGTGAAATCTAAATGTGCCTATTTTCTTTTTGTTCAGGAAGGAAATATCTGAAGTAACTGCAGAGAATGGTTATTGAATCTATAAGATTTGCAACTTGTAGTATATCTCTGTTAATTACAGGGGAAACGTTAGAAATTCCAGATACAGTAATGGGCCTTACTTTATTAGCAGCAGGAACAAGTCTGCCAGACACGATTGCAAGTGTATTGGTTGCAAGAAAAGGTAAGAGCTAGGTCCCTCAAGCTGCAATGCCCATTCTACAAGGCTGGCTGAAATACTGAGCAAAGGTACCTTGAAAAATATTTATTTCCTCAGTTAACATACTTTGAAGAAAAAAAAGAGTGACTCAAATACAAGGGTTTACTATTTAATAACAGAGTAATTTCACTAAATCTAATCCCCCAAATAATATTCATCTGAAATGTGCATCAAATTGTAATTAACTGTATTAAATTAGAATGAAAAGCAACAAGTAATTTACAGACCTTATTGAAAAATGATTTAATAAATAAAGATAATTATTATTAAATAAATGTTAAGACTTTAAATACTAACCCCCAAATTAAAAAATACAAATTCAGTAAGACTTTTGCTCTAATATAACAATTTTCCAAAACCAACCAACAAAGAATTTCCAGTGTTTTTTTTTATGAAGCTTATTAATAAAATACAGTATTGGTGTGCACATTTTAACAATATGCTTTTTTTGTAGGCAAAGGAGATATGGCTATGTCTAACATCATGGGATCCAACGTGTTTGATATGCTGTGCCTAGGGGTTCCATGGTTTATTAAAACTGCATTTATGAATGCATCAGCTCCTGTAGAAGTGAACAGCAGAGGACTAACTTACATAACCATCGCTCTCAACATTTCAATTATTTTTCTTTTTTCAGCAGTTCACTTCAATGGCTGGAAACTAGACAGAAAGTTGGGAGCAGTCTGCCTGTTATTATACTTGGGACTTACCACATTATCAGTTCTATATGAACTTGGAATCATTGGAAATAATAAAATAAGGGGCTGTGGAGGTTAACATTAATAGTGTTATGTGGAAAATGTGAATGATGGGAGAGGGAAGAGAAAGAAAACTCCATTTCTTCATTTAAGTGAAATAAAAAATATCCTGAACTAAAACTTACTTACAGTAATTCTTTATCACCAAAAAGTAATTTAAAGTCAACCAAAATCACATCCTAATTTGTCTGAGCCCTTTCTTTCAAGGACAATTACATATATAAAACGGAAGTTTTGAAAAAATCATCTATGTTTTACCTTACAATAAGTTGATAAAAGCTGAGGAAACTTGAACAAACAAATCCCACTATGTAGTACTGAAAGTAACAAGAAAATGGCTTATTTCATTAAAAACAGTATAACCATTCATTTAAACTGAATGACTGACTTGCTGTCTTTAAAAACCCAAACTTGAGATTAACAAAAATCACAGTATATTTAACACTATACTGTTAAAAGCTGGTGGGAGTTTTAGAAGTTCATTTTTACAGCTTTTGTAAGCATACAGTATTACTAAAAAAATGACTTTTTACTAGGAGATTCAGCAAAACAGATGTAAGAATGTTCCAACCGTGGTTTGAAATTATGCATTACGATCCAAGCGAACATCGATTTCTCTGCCACTGATTTTTATGCCATTCATTATTCTGCAGGCTTTTTCAGCTGATTCTGGGGAGTCAAATCTGACCGTTCCACAGCCTTTTGACTTTCCGTTCTCCATTTTTATTTCTGCAAACATTACATGACCTGTAAAAGAAAAATTACAGAATTATTACTCAGTTTAAATGGGTTTCATTTGACTGCACAGGTCTGAAATTCCTCACAGCCAATGAAATGATAAATAACTGACTAAAAACATTAATGATTTAAATAATACATCATATAAGCATTATTCTCATTTCATATTCTGATTATAAGGCAATTCATATAAAGTAATAAATATATACATATTAAAATACACAAAATAGGAATTAAACTTACTTAGTATTTAATATTTTATCAAAATAAAAAAATAAATAATTTATTTCTTATGTTAAATTCTTAGCTTCTGGGGGTGCCTGGGTGGCTCAGTTGGTTAAGTGACTGCCTTTGGCTCAGGTCATGATCCTGGGGTCCTGGGGTCAAGCCCCATGTCAGGCTCCCTGCTCAGGCTCCCTGCTTCTCGCTCTTCTTCTGCCCCTCCCCCCCAGCTTGTGCACGCATGCGTGCAAGCACACACTCTCTCAAATGAATAAAGACTTTTAAAAAAAAGTTACTAGTTTCTGAAGTGAATTTTATAGGCAATATGGGAAACTAGTACAAAAATGCCACCAAGTCACCATGCCCAATAACAAACTTATAAATTTAAACAAAATTAGTTTTAGAAAAAATTGTCACTTTCTGCCCAATCTCCTTAATTTCTCTTCTTTCTCTTTTATCCTCCTTTTCATTCCTTCATAACTGCAAATAGTAGCAACTGCCCAGAATTTTAATTTTTACTAGGCCACAAAGGGCCCCCGTAATTCTGCTTATCAACCACAGTGCAAAATCATTTATTTATTCAACATCACAATTTGAATTCCAGTGTTAAGAGTGGTACCAGATGGGCTATGGAAATAGGCATGGAAGAGGTATCATAGATTTAAATCAATAAAAGTAAAAACAGTGATGGTCAGAACAAAAAGAACCTCAGAAAGCTTCGAAGAGGAGGAAGAAAACCAGACAACTGTTCCATATATAGTTAGTATCATTGCTGACTCTAGAGACTGATATTTGAGTAAAACAGTATCATTCATCAAATTGTAAATGTCCATAAAAATCGACCATCCAAACTAGAACACTTTAGAGAGTTAAATGGAGAGTTATTAGTAATTACACACTAAATAACAGATGCAAAGAGAGACTAGCCCCAGGCAAACTGGGATATATTATCACCTGATCCACAACAGGTAAGTTGTGTGCCTACTTACCATAATATTTCTTTTCCTTGATTATTACATAGTTGCCAAATTACCATGGGCTAATTTTAGCCTAGCAACCAACATAGAAAGCCAACTATATTTAGTTCTATAAAGGGACTAAAAAGGAAGAGGGGGACAATGAAAGCAAAAGCCGTATCAAAAAAATTGCTTAAGCCCTTTTCCAGGTGATAGGATCAATTTTAATCTCAATGCATCAATTTTAATCTCAATGCATGAGTAGAAAAATTTGTTTTCTGTTTAAATCTTGATCTGAATGCTTTCTTATGTACAACACCCTGGACCACTTTTCTACTTTTATTTTTTCATCCATTTCCCATCCCACCATTACTATATTTTTTTAAACCAACTGCTGGTCAACTGCTCACCCACTCAATACTAATTAAATGGTCCAAGTTAATAAATGTCATAGTGAACCAAAAACCATGATCTTGTAACCCAGGCTGGGCAGTCTTTAACTGTTTCTAAAAGTTATAAAACAGAATAATTCCCCCCCCCCAAATTATATTATCGTGATTAAAGTAGGTCCAAACAATATATAACCTACAACTGGTTAAAACAAAATAAAATAAAAAAACACAGAAATCACATTTTCTAATAAACAACATAAAATGAAACTTTAAAAAGCTTTAAAGATAGATGCAGAGCAATTTCCAGAATCCTCTTAATATCTTGAATGCTGGGACCTGAAAAAAAGAAGTTTAATTAAAGAAGCATACCTTGGCAAATGGCAGCATTGTACAGTGATTCCAAAGGAGACTGTGGAGAATTTTTAAGCGTTTTTAAGGTTAGAGGTTCCTCCTTATTCTACATTTACCTTTTATAAAAACTTAGGGCTTTTCTTAATGTAAGCATCCCATCATAGATTTATTAGCAATAATACTAAGGTTCACTCAAGCAAGAAACCTTCAGAACTTCAAAGGAAAATATGTAATTACCTCGTGCAAAATCCGTCTCAATCTTTCAAGACAAGCTTCTCTCTCTTTTTTTCTTCTCTTAAACTGTCTCTCTCAATTTAGGAATCAACACTCAGACCCCTAAATTCCTAAACTCACAATGACCTCACAGCATTTCAATTTGACAAGGTCTCTCAGCCAAGACGCTTCAACATGCTTACAGTTTGGACCCTTACGCTATAGGAAATGTCCTATAGATACTTGTGTTTCATGGTTAGACTGTCCAAAAATGCCCACTAGGCATAGAACCAGAAAGAGCTGTGTGTTTTCTAAGTTTCTTCCTAATCCCATAAAAACACTGATTGAGATAACTTACTTTTCTAAAGAAATAATTGCGGAGAAAAAAATATTTGTTTCAAAAAGTTAAAATCTGACTTCCTTGGCTATTTTTACATGCTCTTGAGGATTTTCTTAAATGACTTAAATATCTACTGATCTTGTACGATTCCACAAAAAGCAAAAATAGAACTGCTATTTTAACAACAGTATAGGACAAAATAATATGCAATGAGAAATCAGTACCACAGAATAATCAAACATGTTGCTGTTTCATGTACTAGTTATAAAAATGACTTATCCTGCAGTGAAAGAAAACTTTTCACTTTATTCAATCCAGCCTATTAATATTATCCTGTGGTATGATTTGGGAAATGCTAATATAAAAGCATATCTAAAAATACACCAAATTAAAAGCAGAAACAAGTGGTTCAATAAAATCTACTACCAAAGTGAAGTGTAACACAGAAACAAGAGAAAAAAAGCAAAATCAGATTCTACAAAAAGCCATAATTATGATATAAAGGACAAAAAACAAAGTTTTGATGCTATCAATGAATGTTCTCCATGCATTATTTTTACTATTAAATTATTCCAGAGTTAAAGTCCACTAGTCATGCTTGAAGCAGCATGTGCTTTAGTAAATAAAATCTACTACAAGTCTCTACTTTCTAGCCGGTTAACAAGCATACTGATCTAGAAAACTCCATAATGGAAATGTGTAAAATAGAGCTGTATTTGTTTACATGGTTTATAGGAAGAATAATTAAATGCGCTTTCCTTGCACTGCAGTTCTAAAATGTTATGGTATATCATCATACTGAGCTAGAAGGTCAAAGTATAGCTAAAGTGGACAGTAAATATGGGAGCAAGTTTGATAGACTATTTGACTCCATTAGCACAACTTAAACTAATGTGGCGTCCAGTTCTGAATGAGTCAGTTAATTTATTATACTTGGCCTTCTAAAAAATGCATGTCACTGAAGAATCACATAGGATAGACTAAAAAGGGATCTATTTTTACTACAATCACTTATTTCTCATATTGTTACATATTGGGATATCTGAACACATTTTCCCCTAAATTATAAAGGCTGAGGAAATGTACTGAAGGTAGTATAACCTAAAGTTAGGGCCTTTGTATTTGCCCTATCAAGGACACTTAACTACTATATAGATGGTCCCACCTTATAATGGTTCGACTTACAATGTTTTGACATAATGATGGTACAACAGCGATACACAATAGAAACTATACTTTGAATTCTGATCTTTTTCCAAGCTGGTGATATGTGATATGATATGATACAGGGCAGAAGACACTGAACAGCAGCCCTCAGTAAGCCAGGCGATCACAAGGATAAATAACGCATACATTTATAACCACTGTGTACCCACCTAACCACTGTTTTTCACTTTCACTGTATGTATATGATCAATTACGTGAGATACTCAACACCTTATTATAAAATAAGCTTTGTGTTAGAGGATTTTGCCCAACTGTAGGCTAATATTAAGTGTTCTGAGCATGTTTAAGGTAGGCTAGGTGAGGCTATGATGCTTAGTAGGTTAAGCATAGCTCCATCATAAGTCGTGGAAGATCTGTATAGATATTTAATAAGCAAACTGCTTGCTGGTGAGCCACCTAGGGGCAGATATTGTCTAGGGAAGCTGCCTGGACTACCACAAGACTCTTACTAAGAAGCAACCAAGCATATATACTTACTCACTTTGGGCTCAAGGGAGAAAAAAAAAAACAACAAAAACCTGCCTTTTGCTGTTAAAGAGATCATTACTGACTGCAGCAGGCTAAAAAGAAACTCCCCATACTAAGAAAGAAAAAACCTTCCAAGATTTGAAAATAAATAAAGTACGTGGCAGAAAAATATAGATGGTTCAGTTCATACAAGCCAGATAATTTCCATAGTTGTCAACAGCTGAACACTAAATTCGATATTACCATAACTTATTTTCTTTCCCATCAATGTAGTTCAAGGTTAAAAACAGGAAGATGGCAAGGAATTATTTAAATATGGTATTACCTTAATATAAATCTAAAAGTCAGAAGCTCTTACAATAGAATTGAGAAAAACGGGGCGCCTGGGTGGCTCAGTCGTTAAGCGTCTGCCTTCGGCTCAGGGCATGATCCCAGGGTTCTGGGATAGAGCCCCACATGGGGCTCCCTGCTCAGCGGGAAGCCTGCTTCTCCCTCTCTCACTCCCCCTGCTTCTGTTCCCTCTCTCGCTGTGTCTCTCTCTGTCAAATAAATAAATAAAATCTTTAAAAAAAAAAGAATTGAGAAAAACAAAAATCATTACTCTCATACTATAGACTAATCAAAAAAAGGACATAAAAAGAGAGCTAAGATAACAAAGTAAAGAATAATAACCATTTTATCAGCTAAAATGTTGTACACATTTTTAAGTGTAGATTTGGATACTATTTTTTTCATTTCAGAAAATATTTTTGAATTGTTCATGTCCTTCTATCAAAATAACGCCACTCCATCAATAAGCCCACCAAGACCTCGGGTTTGCTGCAAGCCTTGCTCATGTCTGACCTCAAAAAGAAATATGCCTACAAATGACAAAAGTCAACTCAATATTGGTCACATTTTCATTAAGGTCATTTGTTTGCCCCACTTTGTTCTTTATTTGTCTCAGTTCTACTGTTAAAAAAAATGGCATATATCTCATTTGGAGATTTTTTTTTCTACCGAAACTATCACAGAGATCATCTATACCTGCTGCCACTGCTCCTCATTTGACATATTTCACAAGGCCCTAATATATTCATTCCTCTGCAGTCTATGTGATTCATTGCCAAATGCCACTTACTCATTCTGGTAGACTTCTTACTTCTACAAATATTTCCAACTCTGCAAAACTGTTACAATTCTACTTTCTCTTAGTGGTACCTATTTAGTAGGTACCACTAAACTCATTTTCAACAACTTTTTTACAATAAAAAAAATCAAGTTTCTCTTCTTTGAATAAAATATAAATGAAATACAAAAAAAAAAAAAAATCAACAAAAGGAGTCCCACGAACATCCTAAACAGATTTACACTGTATGTTCTTTGAGGGCAAGAGGGATAATGTCTGTCTTTGTTCACATTTCTAATTCTAATGACAATCGACTGTCAAAAATACAGTATTTGTAGATTTATTCAATGATTAAAAACTGAATAAATGAATAAGATTTGCTCAGAGTGCTTAACTCACTCATAAACTCTTAACAAACTCTTACTACATATACCAAGGGAGTGAAAAATGTTAGACTAAAAATGACAGTTCTTCCATCAAGAGCCTCCATCTAGGAGGGAAGAAAACATGTGAGCACATTATTACCACAGAGTCGGGTATATAAAGAGAGAACAGAGCAGATGACAGCCATGTGATCACTTTGACCACAACTAAAGTTATTCCCCTCACAATCTCAAAAAATTAAAGATATATTCCAAATACACCTAACTTTCCATCAACTCTCAGAAACTGAATGTTCCTTTTCATCACTATATGCCACCTCTATAACTTACCATTATGATTATAGTCTCTGGGATACAATGCAATAGCAGAAAAGTAATGACAGAAAATCTGTTTATGTTGTTCCACTCACAGTAATTCTCTCATCATCTAAAAAAAAGGGCCTTGGGGCACTTAGGTGCCTTAGTCCTTAAGTGTCTGCCTTTGGCTCAGGTCATGATCCCAGGTTTCTGGGATCGAGCCCCACATCGGGCTTCCTGCTCAACAGGAAGCCTGCTTCTGCCTCTCCCACTCCCCCTGCTTGTGGTTCTCTCTCTCACTGCGTCTCTCTCTGTAAAATAAATAAATAAAAGCTTAAAAAAAAAATAAAGGCCCTCTTCTAAAGTAAGAAGACCTACAGGCCTAATGAACACAGTTAAGGTTCCATAGACAGCATCATCACAGCCAAGGATAGTTTATGAAAGGGCTAGAAGGGCCACCAGAATGTACCTGTCTAAGGAATTCCTTAGCTATCAACTAAGTTTCCTGTGTCCTATAGGTAACAGAGTATGCAGAATAGGTGTCATCTATTAACTCCACATCATTTGGATGTCAGCATTTTAGGGTCATGATGACAATGTACTGCACTACACTACAAACAAGGAAATAAATACACCCTTCATCAATATTTCCCACAGAGAAAAAAAAAAGGTTTTTAAATGCAAGCAATGATGATATATTAACCTTTTAAAAATCAGGTAATAAAACAAGCCCTTTCTTTATCCACAGAAGACAATAACAGGCTCTACTCTAAATCTTGTTATTTAGTAGTAATTTGCCCTGCTCTATGTCATAGGACAACAGAATAATTTATTTGAAGTAGAATTAGACCTGTCGTACTATCCAGGAACAAACATCCGGACAGGTAAGGTCTAAATACAATGTTTAAAAGTTTAAAATCAGTTTTCCCTCCATAATCAATATTAACATGTCTGCAGTCATTAGCATACTTACCACACTGACTGAATTTCTCTTTTAGTTTCTGCCAAGTCAAGTCAAAAGGCAGCTAGAATGAAAAAAGGTATTAGTAACAGATATACAAAGAAAAAAAAAATTTTAAGTATCCTTTACATTCAGTTGCTTACATTTCTGACAAATATCTGGTTGCCTTTGGAGCCTATTCTTTCTCTTATTCCGCTTCCCATTGGACCAGATAGAAATCCTCGATCCATATCGATGCTCCTTTCCAGTATGGCTCCTATACCTGGTCCCATTCTATCAAAGCTGGAGCTCATCCGGTCCAGTCCCATTCCCATTCCTCCAGTCACACTGTTCATGCCACCCATGCCACCACCTAGATTTCAAGAAGGGAAGGGGGGGATTTGGGAATTTGGGTGTTTTTGTTTTAAAAACAGAAGAAAAAGGAGAAAGAAGAGGAAAAAGAGGAGGGAGAGAATCATTTTTGAGAAAGAAAGGGAGAGAAAAATTAATTCATTTATATAATTAGATCATATATAAACATAAAATCATTTTCATATACACAACAGAAAAATCTTCCAAGAAACAGAATATAATTTGATGTAGATTCAGTTAGTTGACTGTTAATGGCTAACTGAATCTCATTCTAGCCACTACACAAATACATCATACGTATATACTTCTATAAAATTATATTCTGATCATAAAATACATAAGTTATATAAATTCTCTGCCAATTATTTGATCCATTAATGGAATGTGAGTTTTTATCATTTTTCTTTAATAACACCATGTTTAATAAATGCAAGAACAAAGATATATGAAGTAAATTCAAATTATTACAACTCCAACGCATTAACTATTGATCTCATCATACTCTCCCATATAATATTCTTTTCACCTCAGTATCTTGTTTTACATGCAATTTCCCTTTCATATCAATTCAATTTGCAATAACCACAGAAAAACCTAACTTTTAATCTCAATATTATATAGATCTTAAGGAGATGAGAAAAATGGAATCCTATGCCTTTGGCCAGAGCTTGAGAATTTAACTCACAGTGCATACCTAATTCATTCTTATGCACTGAGTCCCCTTTAATTAATTCCAATCCTATTCATCCTCAAAATTTATCTTTTTTTCTTGTTCTTAATATCCCCATACATAGAAATTCTAAAAATTAACATCACCTTCAAATTGACTTTCTATGAATAACAAATATAAAGCTAGGGAAACAGAAGTATGAACACTGAGGTAAAAAAGGAAGGTAGGGAAGTTACGATTAATGGGAACATGACCAAGGCTAAAAAAAATGGTGAAAGGGAATGAGAAGCAAGATACAATGGAAGTAAATATCTTCAGCTGACAGGATTTTACAAAAGTTCAAGTAGGCTGTATTTCCTATTTGTGAGATTTCAATCAATTAAAGGAATTCAGTTAAGTATGGAGAGCTCACAAAGACATGGCTCAGTAAGCAACGGAGATCAAAAACTGAGCAATGTCTTAAGACTTAATATAAGGCCTCAAATGTAGTAGTGGAAACAGATAGAAGACATGGGGCATTCCCCAGTGTTGCAACTACTCTTGATTCTATCACAGGGAAAGTTTAAGAGGAGAGGAAATAAGCATCTCTTTCAACCTTAACCTTCAACCTCAGGAAGTCTCTAGAGGTGTTATAACTAGGGCAATTCACCTGCATCTACCAAAAGACACAAGATGTTCACAGATGAAATAAGCTAGTCACCAACCAGCAGCTGTAGACAATAGGCAAGGAAACAAAGTTGGTGCTAAAGCAAAAGTTGCTCCTGACATGTGATCACAGAAATCCCCAGATTCCTTAGTTGGAATGGAGCTTCTTGGATTAGCTGACAATTAACACATACTCTGGTGTTAGTTTAGAAATGTCAAAGAAGTAAAATTCAAAGTTAGTTTATAAATTTCAAACAGTGATCAAACAGAAAAGCTCAGTAAATATTAAAATTTCTCTAAATTATGACAAGACATATTAACACATAAGAACAAAGTATTACTATACTACAATAACTAGTCTTGCAAAGTCTTTTGCAAGCACTCAAATATTACTGAATAAATTCTAGTAAAATTTAAACCTACTTATTCCAGATCCTACTGGACCCATGTTAGAAGCTCCTATTCTTCCTGCAATCATTGCACTGCCTAAACAAGGATGGAAAGATAATATACTAATTAATTTGAATAATCATATTTTAAAATTCCCAAGGTACTATGCTCTCAGATATACAGTAACCAAAAAACTATGTCTTCTAGAAATAGGGTTCAAATACATAACATACTGAAATAGCAAGCGAGTACATTAAAATACCTAAAGTGTTTTTCATCAAGTAATAAATTACATGAAACATTATAAATTTCCAACTGTTCACAAAAAAAGGGAAACAGACTTTTTGAAAAATATGACCTGCAAAAAGAAAAGGAGAAATATGCAGCCAACCCTACCAAGTCTACCAAAGGAATCTCCAAAGCCTCGATTTATTCCAATATCACCACGTCCAAAATCTCTCTCCATGCTACTAGTCATCGCACCACGGTATAGCTCTGAAAAGATTATGCAACAAATTAACCCTTTTTCAAATGCATCAGTACACGGTAATCCATCTAGGAAAATTTTGAAACTAAACTGAAAAGACAGCAAAAGTCACAAATACAAAAAAGTCTATGATTTACCAACTTACCTCACATGCCATATAATATCCCAGTCCTGTCATGCCTGTCTCTATGCCCTATGCCCCCATATGCCCTCTGAAGACCTCTACAGTACCCATTCCTACATTTACCTACCTCCCATTCGGCCAACTCCTCCAAATCCTCCCATGCTATTCATTGCTTCCAGACCACCAAACCCAATTCCTATGGAATAAAGATTAATTTTGAGATCCGACTGTCAGTTAGAGAGCTGAAAGGTACATTTTGTAAATGTTGAGTTTCATCAGTAAGCTCTTCAACCACCCTACCTTGTCCAAGGGGCTTCTTAACACATCCATTTCCATATCCCTTAAGTATGTACCAGGCTCAATCTCTGCTAGCAGTCTTTAGGTGTGAGCCAACAATAAACCATGACTTTTTTTTCCTTGGAATTCTCAACACAGCTTCTAATTTACTAAAAATGGTGAAGGGTACATACAAAAAACAAATGCTTATACATACCTCCTCCAATTCTATTCATTCCTCCAAAACCTGGACCATCCATTCCCATACCTCAAATAAAATACACAGTATGTACGTTCAGTCAATCTTATTTTTATGACTAAAGAATGATATAACGCAATACAGCAAAAGATACCACTGGTCTAGTCATGATGGAATGCTAGAGAAGCAGCGGAACACAGGTGGCATGTGTGCTATGCCACATCAGCTATCTAATCATGAGTCTTCAAAAAGGCCTCTATGAATATTTATTGAATGAGAAAACAAAATTCACTGGTCACACTCATATTCAAGCAGAGAATATCTAGGATCTAGGTAATCGCTCTCCCTTTTTTTTCAACACACACACACACACACACACACACACACACACACACACACACACACACACACAAATATCACCACAACAGATTTAGAGATCACATTAGAAAGTAAGGACTCCTTACATGGCGGCTAAGGGAGCAGTAAAAAACTAAGAATAAAAAAGCATGTATTTAGGAGGGCAGAGAGCCTAAGAGTAAGGAACAAAGCTTCTATCTCTTTGGGTCAGAATGATTTCTGTAGCTACCCTAATAATTTAAAAGTTTAACTATAGCATCTCAGCAAAAACAGGAATCTGATAGCATTTATTAGTCTATCAATTAAGACACAGTTCTCAAAGTACGGTCTGGGTCTAATAAGTCAAAATTATTTCATTCACCACATAATATTAAGACATTGACTGTTTTACTCTCATTCTCTCATGAATATAAGATGTAATTTCCCAGAAACTACATGATGTATGATACTATAACAAACTAAATGCAGAAGTAGACACAAGAACATGGCTGTCTTACATTAAGCCAAACATTAAAGAGATGTACAAAAAGGTAAAACAATGCCACTCTTCTATTTTTTTTGTATTGGAAAATACAACTTAGCTTCTTAAAAATTATATTTATGTTAACACAAGTTTACTACTGTTATCTTAAATATATAAGTAGTTTTAAATTTCTAAGTTTTAATTTCTAATACAGCAAATACCAACAAACATAACTACATAACTACATAAACAAAACAAAACATAACTACATAAACAAAAGCACTTAGAGATCCTCAACAAATTTTGAGAGTAAAAGAATTCTGAAACCACAAAGTGTAAAATCTAATTGTCAAAGACAAACTATAAATTAGTCCAGGTGAAGAGCCAAACAGCTATTTGAAGAGCTACCGTCCCAGCTATACATTTAAATTTAGCCTGCTTATAATAGGGTAGCATTTCAGTCATATACAAATATTGTATAACCGTGATACACAAAGCACTACATTTAAACATTCTCCTTCTGCCTTACAGACATTTTAAAATCCAAAGTGCTAAAAAGCTAGCTGCAACACAACTGGCCCCAGAAGAACCTGACTGACCTCTGCTCAGCCTTTTTCATGTTCTCTGCTCTCAAGGTTTCATTCTTTTATCAGACTGAATGACATCCTAAATGCTCAACTATAAAAGAGTCCTTTGAACATTATTACAAACTAGTAAATGTAAGCTTTGTAATCTAGCAAATGTACCATTTAAAAAGAAATAAGAATGTGAGAATACTCACCACTTGGACCTAAATTTCCCATTACACCACCTATGTTCAACTGGCTGGCACTAATAGGCTGTCCACCTGGACCAAGTCCCATTCCAATGCCTCCAAGACCACCTAAAACATAAATAAGAATATTACTCACCCATATATAATTAACTAACTGGCACTAAGTAAATGTTTTAAAGCTAGATGCCTGTAGTAATACTTCCAAAACTTTGCAAATAAGAGCACTGGTTCTTCTTTTCATCAGAATGCAGCACACTGAAGCCTCACTATAATACCATTTATTAATGAAAAGTGTTTTATGAAGCAGGCCCATCGTATATCCTAGGTTCAAGGCATACTGAAAAGGACTAATGAAATACCAAGAGGATTTTGAATAACATTATATACCTTAAAAATGGTATACATATCTGAAAATGAGAAGTTGCTCAAATTTGTAGAACCACTTAAAATAGAAGAATTACTTTTAAGATGCATTAAATCAAACTAAAGTCAACAACAATGATAACATAATACTGAATAAAACAAACATTACATTACTTGGTTTTGTCCATGACATATTTATTGACATTTATATGGCAACCTTAAGTGTTTTCACATCTATTTTCCATAGAGGAGGAAATGTCTGAAACCTTAAGTTACTTGTATAATGCCATTTTAGCTATGTAATTAAGCTAGGACTAGAATTTAAGTTTTCTGTCTCTAAATCCAGTACTTATTACTACCTCTCTTAAACTAATTAAATTTGTTGAAAATAGACTTTAAGAAGTTAATTTGATGACCTTAAAGACTTAATATTTGAGTGGGAACTATTTTATTCTACTAAATCTGAGTATGGCTTTAAAGTTCTTGCTAGCAATGTAGAGGCTGAGAAAATTATATACCACATATAGTTTTCCAATACATATTTTTCAATACATACAAAAGCATGTTGTGTTAAGTTGGAAAGATTAATGTGATCTGGTAAGAGAAATATTTTTCAACTCAGTTCCCAAAAATGGTCTAACTGAAAGCAATAGCACATTTGACTATCAGTAATGCTCATGTCTACGCCTAAAACTCATATTTTCATCTTTGATATCATTCTTTATTAAAACGAACCAGGACTCTTTGAAACTAAGCCAATCCCATGTCTCTGGGACCAAAAAAAAAACAAAAACAGAAACAAAACAAAAAAGCCACCAAAAAACAAAACCTTCCCAGATCTGGTAAATCATGCTTTTACCAAAAGTAAGAGTATCAGCAGCACAGGAAATAAGAAGGCTCCCACCTGACAAAGTTACAATAATTTGAGCAAAAGAAGAGAAGGGAAAAATGAGGACATTAATAATGATTAACTAGAACAACAAACTGATTCTGTTAAAGTCTATGAATTCAGGGCGCCTGGGTGGCTCAGTGGGTTAAAGCCTCTGCCTTCAGCTCAGGTCATGGTCTCAGGGTCTTGGGATCAAGCCGCGCATCCGGCTCTCTGCTCAGCGGGGAGCCTGCTTCCCCCTCTTGCTCTGCCTGACTCTCTGCCAACTTGTGATCTATCTGTCAAATAAATAAATAAAATCTTTAAAAAAAAAAGTCTATGAATTCATATTATATCTCAAGAAAGAATATATAAAAATGTAAATCTCAAAAAAACAGAGAAGAAGTCTGAACACAACAGAGGATTTTTTTTATATAAATAAATAGAAGAGTACTAATAGCGGAAAGTAAACCAGAAGTCCCTGCAGAAAGCCAGGCAGGATCTTGAAAGACGAAAAGTAGTAAGTGATAAATTTGGTTGAGGCAGGAAAAGACTGCCCTTATCTTATAAAGAGAGAAAAGACAATATTCAAAGACACATGAGCTGAGAATTTTTCAGAAATTACCAAAAAAACCTTGAATTCTCATATTGTGAAAGCCCAATAAATAGTAATTCATACCCACACTGTAGAAAACTGTATAGCAAAGACAAATATCTTAAAATCAGCCACATGAAGAACAAAGATTACTTATAAAGAAAGGACATTTCAACTGATAGCTGGCTTAAAATAACAACAAGGAAGCCAAAAGACTGGGATATTTTCAAAGTGCTGAGACAAAATAACTATCAATCTTAAACTGCAAACCAATAAAACTATCTTTGAAGATATTTATAGGATATCCAAAATTAAGACAATTTACTAACAACAGATCCTCATTGAAAGAGTTTTTAAAATATATCTTTCAGGGGAAAAAAAATTAGTCCCAGGGTCTGTGAAAGCAGAGAAAGGTAAGGTTAAAAAAAAAAAAGGTAAGTAACAGTAATGTCTAATTTGTGGGACTGAAAAATATATATATATACAACTAAGACAATGAGCAATAACAACACATAATTCAGTAGAAAAGTGATCAGAACTAAAACATTCAAAGGGCACTCTATTATTGAGTAAACGAGTAATTACATTAACTTCAGACTTTGTATCACTATATTAAAAATCCAGGATAATCACTAGATGAGAAAGCAAGATGGGAGAAAAATATTTGTAAAGAAACAGAAAAACAGCATTCAAAATAAGATAATGGGCATTAATCCAAATAAATCAATAAATGTGAATAAACAAAGTTCTTGTATCTACATTAATATTAGATAAGACTTAGCTACTAAAGATAAAAATCACTTTAAAATGATAAAATTTTACACTGAAAAAAAATTAATTTAAAAAATAAAATAAGGGGCGCCTGGGTGGCTCAGTGGGTTAAGCCTCTGCCTTCGGCTCAGGTCATGATCTCAGAGTCCTGGGATCAAGCCCCGCATCAGGCTCTCTGCTCAGCGGGGAGCCTGCTTCCCCCTTCTCTCTGCCTGCTTCTCTGCCTACTTGTGATTTCTCTCTCTGTCAAATAAAATAAATAAAATCTTTAAAAATAAATAAATAAAATAAAATGATAAAATTTTGATTCATTGGGAAACTATATCAGTTCTAAACTTGGATGTGGCTACTAATTTAGTTTCAAAATATTTAAAGTAAAAACAAGAGAAAAGGAGACAACATTCTAGTGGGAAATTTTACCACATACAACTCTTAGTAATTGACAGCACAAACAGACATTACTATTAGTAGAGACATAAGAAAATGTAAATGATTAATAAACTTGTTTAATGGACAAATACAACACTGCACTCACCAAGCACTGCACTCACACTGCATTCACTGGAATATATATTAAAAAGTGCCATATATTAAGCTACCATAATGCAAAGTCCAAATTAATTCCAAGAATCACAATCATATCTTCTTTGGCCACACTGTTAAGTTAAAAATTAATAAGAAAAAGCCCCATACATTTAGAAATTCAAAAAAGTATGGCTTAAGAAAAAATCATAATAGTAAATAAAAACTAAATATATCTTTCTGGGGATATTAACTAAATAGTTAATAAAAACTAAATCACAATACTCTATACCAAACCTGCATACAACAGCTAAATTTAATAGTTGTAACTACTTTTACCAGAAGAGAGAGGCTGCAAAATTACTGAAGTAAACATTCAACTTAAGGAATTTGGACAAAATAAGAGACTAAACCCAAAGAGACAGAAGAAAGTATTAAAGCAAAGAGCAGAAATTAAGATACAAAAATGAAATTCACTTCTTTGAAAGCACTTATTATATAATAAAACTGAAAAATCTAAGCAAAACTGACCAAGGAGAAAGAGAAATTGCAAACCTTTGGAATTTATCAGAGCGAAGAACTATAGATGTAACAGAAATTTAAGAGACTATTTTATGCCAGTAAATGTGAAAATGAACAAAAATTATAACAATCTTAGAAAAATAGAAATGACCAATACTGACTCAAGAAGCAATAGGAAATATGAACAATCATTAGTTCAAGTCTTCCCCCAAATAATAGAGGAAGGCCAGACAGTATTTACAAGTAATTTCTCATAAACACTGCAAGAACAGATTATTCTAACAGAAAAAGAATACTCCCCAACTTAGTACTGTTTCTAATGGCCAAAAACGCAAATAACCTAAAAAACAAAAATACATATAAAATGCGGTATTGGCAAGTTAAAATGAAGGAATTAGAGCGACATCTATCAATATTAATGCATCTCAAAACAATATTAAACCTAAAACAGCAAGTTTCAGAATAATATATACAATATGGTATCACTCACCCCAAATTTTTATCCAGCAAAACAATTTCATGTAGTGTTTATGGATGTATAAATGCGTAGCCAAATGACTAAAGCCTAAATGATAAACACTATATTCCTTAAGTTGTTTCCTCTTGATATGGTATCTGGTGGTCAGGAGAGGGGGGGAGTCTCAATTTTATCTGTAAAATTTTACTTTAAAGAAAACTCATCTAAAACAATATGACCTGTGATAACAACAGGAGTAATTTTATTTTGTCTGTATAAAGAGTTTTGCTTAGCATATAATAAAATTGAAAAACAAAATAGTCTGCACTGTTTCTAATAATAACTTTTACTTACGTGGTAACTGTGGTGTTTTACTATCATGTGAACGGTAGTCTTCATGAGGGACAGACTTGTCATCCTAATTGCAAAAAAAGTTTATTATACGGTTAATTCATAACTGAAAGGATCTATAATGCAGAGGAGAGCAGATAAAGATTTGAAGAGGTTGGAGGGTTGAAGTGATATATAGGAACTCACCATTTTCACATGCATAGGTCTATCAAACAAAAACTGCCCATTGAACATAGCTGTTGGTTCAGTCAAGGAAACTCAGTTAAGACTATAAAGTTATACTTGAACACACATTTTTAATAATCTTAGAGTTAAGAGTCGGACTAACCCTAAAATTTTAATCAACATCTTTACTACTGTACTTATCTGTATTAGTCTCTTCCATATGCTCAAAGAAAAATCTTGAATTCTTTGCTTTACAGTTTTACTTTGTAAATAAAATACAATCTAATTCAACCACTGAAAAAAGAAAATTAACAAGGCTTCATTTAAAGCAATTGCATTAATGTACAATGGATTACATTAACTGTCAACAGCAGATATACATACAATTAGTTGTGGTAGGAAGAGAAAGTAGAAAAAAGTTCATTACCAGGCTTATACAATACGGCTAATTCAAGTTTTAAGAGTGACTTTAGTACTTGGACATAGTAAAGGTTTTATGTGCTGGAGACTAAAGTCTAATACACATTTCTAAGCCAAGCAACCTTAAATTCCACGACCCCCACAAAGTAGTATCAAACTTCTTCAACCTTATTAAATAATGCTAAAGTGTAAATCAGGATACAAATTGCTTGAACTGCTTCAATTGCTTGTTCAAAAGTGACTGTGCCCATTCCTCTGCTCTTGCCATCTTTGTCTTCTTTAATATCTGCCCGCTTTACAGTTCCAGCTATGCTGAACACCTCCTTTAGCTTCTTCCAACCAACTTTGAAGTCAAGCTTAACATAAAATTATATAAAGTTACATGCCTAATAAACCCTTCTTCCCATTTATAAATATTACAAACAAATCTTTTCTAAACTGTCAAAACTATAAAGAAGTATACTTATTAGACAGTACATCAAGAATATTCAAATAAAAACATCTTAAGTTGTTTAAAATCAATTAAGCTACATCCACATTGTTCCTTATCCTTAATTTTTTTTTTAATTCCCAAAATGGTCTCTCAACTGCCCAACCCTGTTTTATACATTTGAAACTTGCACATCTATTTTTACTGAGAAATTCAGTCTTTGGAAAGTATTGTTGATATCACTGACTTTCAAAAGCTTCGAACAAATGACAAACCAACTACAACGTGCACATTCACAAATATCAAATAACAAAGCTAAAGAAAGAAATCCATTTCCCAATATGAACAAAATCACAATGTAATGCAAGTAAACATTTCAAGAACTGCTTAGGTATTTATAAATTCCACAGTTCTCTTTTAAAAGAATCCTACTCATACTTACACCCTAATCTTATATATATAGACTTAAATTGGGTTCGAGTTTACCATTAACATTTCGCTTACTTTCGTTAAAAATAAGCAAAATGTTCTATAAACCTACAACCCATTCATCTAATTTAAAAATCTCATGATTAGAATTAAACATCTAAATGACAAAATTTTAGACTAAAACTTAAACTTACATTAGCAACAAAAATTGTGGAACCAAGTCTACCAGCCTGCAAATTACTGATAACCTCAGGAGGAATGTTTGGATTATTGAGAATGGAAGGTGGTAAATTCATCAAACCCGATCCCATATCGGGTACATGTCCTCCTGGAAATGATCCTCCTGTTCGTTGCAATGCCCTACGAGCATTTTCTCCATCAGGATCCTATAACACACATTGAATGTTAAATACCACTAGATACATCAGTAAATCTGTATCATTAAAATAACAACTTCAAATTCTACAGTAGCTATCCCAACTGGCTCAAATTATTGGCCCTCTTGAAGAGTGAGTTTTTCTTATCCCGGGAATTCAGTCCCATAAAAACCTGTGGACAGACAAAAGATTTCAGTCTCCAGGGGTGTCAATTAAATACCTCTTTCCAATCACTAAAGTCACTTAAGAACTTGAAATTAGTTTAATTTTGCCCTCATATTAGTGTACAAATATATGAGAGAAAACATAAATATACATAACTCAAAGGGTAACAAAATACTTACTGTTGACTCTTTTCTTTCCAAAATGCAGTAATGGTGAATTCTCACCACCAGATGCCCAAGGCAATGCCAAATGAGACTAATTCAAAGCTTTTCAACAGCGGAACAGACTGTTATAAAACCCAGGAATATTGGGGTAGAGGGGAACTATTATAATGTATAAATTTCATTCCTAAACAAAATATAATTACCCAATTTCCAACCTTTTCCCTTCCTCAACAATGTTTATGACCTGACAATTTTACCAGAGATGAAGGGGGCCGGGGAGTGATAAAGAATGGCTAAGTGTCCAAGTAAAGAATGATGCTAAACATTGCTTTTTATTAATAAGTTCATTAACTTTATAAGAGAAATAGTCTAACTTTTTTTTTTTTAAGATTTTATTTATTTATTTGATAGAGAGCACAAGTAATCAGAGAGGCAGGCAGGGAGAGAGGAGGAAGCAGGCTCTCCGCTGAGCAGAGAGCCTGATGCGGGGCTAGATCCCAGGACCCTGGGATCATGACCTGAGCCGAAGGCAGAGGCTTTAACCCACTGAGCCACCTAGGTGCCCCGAAATAGTCTACCTTTAAACAAAACTAAAAAAGCGAGTTTCAATGTACTTCTCAATCATATCTCACTAGGTAGTAAGCAAAAAACAAAAAAATCCATGTTAACACACCGTACCCTATCCTCTCCAATACCAAATGATGATAAATGTAACCATCAATGCTACTCTGCTGGTTTCAGTTTGGGGATACTAATAAAAAGAAAATTGGATAACCTTAAGAAATTCTCTAGGAAGGCTGGAAGAATAGAAGGTGAAAAAGTAAATGCAAATATAAAGCTATACCAGCTTCCAAAGTATTTCTTCACCATGAAGAAATAAAAACACAAAAGTAAATAAAAAAATGTTTTGAAAAATGCTATAAAATTTTTAAGTTAATAATGCTTCACATCTAACTAAAGCTTCAAAAACTTGTACAAATGCAAAATTTAGGATAGTGGTTACCTATGGGAAGAAGAGGGGTAGGAGAGGTGCTTCATAAACCATTAAGATGGGTTGATTGTCCTTAAAATCTTAACAATAATAAAGCATATTCCTATATGTCTTTTTATATTTAACATGTATATAAATGTGTACACACAAAAATATATACATACACATAAAAATACATAAAACATATATAAAATACAATTTATCTAAAAGAAATTAACCACTATATAACATGGTTTTTATTCCTCTTTCCCCTTGGATGAGAGCCTGCCAGTCACTACCAGCTATTGCTATTAGAGGGCCTATAAGCTTATAACTGCTACTAAGTCCCATTTAACGAAAAAAACACAATTCTAATATCTGGGAAGGAATACCAGCAATATATTTTTCCTTCCTGAATTCAGCCACCCATCTATAAATTAGATATTCCTGGGAAACAGACCTTTATGATATTAATCCAAAAAAGCTAACTGAATGAAGAATACCTCTACACTTAGCTAGGCCAAACTCGGTTATTTTTCTCTCTTAAAAAAGTTCAAAATGGAAGTATCCTCTATCAATTTGGATCACATTAACCCTATACTAGGGTCTCTGAAATATTACTAAGGATCTACGATGTGCTAAAAAGGTAACACAAACAACAGGGACTTGGCCTTTAGCATAAAAAACACCGCATAAATGGCTGGCATAGACTATAATAGTAGTTTCCCTACTAATTCTCCACTTCCCAGTCAAAATATTAAAAAAGAAAAAGAGGGCGCCTGGGTGGCTCAGTTGGTTAGGCAACTGCCTTCAGCTCAGGTCATGACCCTGGAGTCCCAGGAGTCCCTGGAGTCCCTGCTGGGCAGGGAGTCTGCTTCTCCCTCTGACCCTCCCCCTTCTCATGCTCTCTCCCTATCATTCTCTCTCTCTCATTCTCTCTCCCTCTCAAATAAATAAAATCTTAATAAAAAAGAAAAATAAACAAAGAAAGAATGAAATAAGCCCCAGACTCAAACAGAAGTAGAAGAATTCTGAAGCTGACTCCAATAAAGGGATTTGGGATACCTATATTTTTTGGTGGCACAGCTTTTCATTTTAAGCTATTAACACCTCATACTTAGGATCAAGAAATCAACAACCAGTAACATTCTCACCTCAGACAGAAGTAACAATTATTATTACAGCTAACGTTTACTATGTAGTTATTTCATATTTTGACTACCATGCTAAGTGCTTTATATAGTAACATCACAATCATAGTAGCTAACATTCATCAAATACTTTACATATATGAACTCTGAGTCCTTGTAAAATCATCAGATAGCTTCTAATATTATTCCCATTTTAGTGATAAGGAAACAAAGAAATAGAGAGTAATTAAAGTTGGGGAATTTGTTAAGTAATTCAAGGTAAGTAATTTGCCCTAAGTCACAGATTATCTGATACCAAAGCCTGAATTCTTTACCATGTTATCTCATTTAATCCTCCTAAAAACCCTATTAGGTGAATACTGTCAGTAGAGCTATTATAATTACTGAGGTTTAGAGTATAAGTAACATGCCTAGTCAGTCACAGAGTAAGAAAGTGGTAGAGTTAGGACTCAAATCATTACTATACCAAATTAAACTGTGACCAACAGTAATGCTCTACTCCAGTGACTTGCTGGTGGAAACTATTCAGGGTCCTAAAGTACATTCTCAATTATTTATAATACAGACTTTAATAAAAATAGATACTCGTCTGTGATCAAACTATTCAGATAAGAGTAACAATATGAACTAAAGGAAGATATGAGAATGACTTCTATTCAAGCTAATCATTACCAAGGTCAATTACACCTAAGTGTAAATAGTTTTTTTATCTATCTTCTGATCATTCTTTTTTCAACAGATTCATACTACTACAGTTCCTATATTACAAAGGGAATACCTCTACTTTAGGGGTTTCCAAGTTCCAGTTACAAATTTCACTAATAGATTCATAAGTTTTCTTAAATTTTAATCTGGTGCAGTTTCAGCGTAATTTTAATTAAAAGTGAGTATTAATCTTACTCAAAGCCATTAGGTATTTGCATTATTAAGCAACCTTTTATTATTAACTATAAGAATATCTGTTACATTTCTCAAATTAAGCAACACAATCTAAAAACTGAAAATGTCTATACCAAATAAAGTCAGCACCTAAAGTTCGCCATCTTGAAATATCTGAAAGTTTTTTTCATCATATACCTCTGCTTATAATAACTTACAACAAATCAAATACATAAAAGTGCTTAAAGACAAATAGGAAACCATGTACAAGCAAAACTATCATCAAATATATAATGCTTTGATAAGCATCTATGCTAAAAAAAAAAAAAAAAAGTTGTAGTCAGAGAAATACATCCCCAAAGACGAATACCAAAGAAAACATGTCCTTATATTCAAAAGTTTAAATTATTCCAAATATAAGAAATCTTACCTCTTTAATATTCAGGGGTCTTCCACTAAGATCATATTTGTTCATAGTTTCTAGTGCTTTCTTTACGAATTCTTCATCTTTGAATTCAACCACACTTAAGGAGGAAAAATTTATAGGAAATGTTTATTTACTAAGTTTACTTCTTTCCAATCAGAAGTTTAAATTTGACTTAAGATACTTTAAAAAAAAAAATTCTTACCCACAACCCTATATCCAGGTAGATTTGTCAATATATGCAAAAGAAAAAAAGTTTTAGATCAGTAGATGAAGTTAATTGGCAGACTCTAATATTTAAGTCCATTAAAAGCAATCAATAATTACATTTTGTCTTTTACACTTCCAGAACATAATAGGCAAGTACCACAAATTTCCTGTCAATGTTTAAATCTATATTTAAGACGATAAAATCTAGCATTTAACAATCTTAAAGCAAATATTTACTTTTAGAGGCCTCTTCTTTAAATTAAAACTAAGTAATGTCATTACACAAATTCAATCAAAAGTAACTGAAGGAAATAACTGAAGGTTTCAACATACCTATTCTTATATTGTTAAGAATATTTTCAAAAGATGTATGATGTACAAATTTTATGTATACCTTTCAATTAAAATCAAAATAGGAAATAATTGCATTTTTAACTAAGTTCTCTATTACAGAAAACTGGCTGCATACAATTTAACAGCATCCAGTTTAAGTATGTAAAAGAAAATCACCTATGCTAAAGAAATAAATTCACAGAATCATTTTAAAATAATTATTTGTCATTATACTGTTTGAAGTGCCATTTGAATGTGATGACAAAGCTTTTCTCATGCACCAACTGGTTTTTGCAATATAATTAAACACTTTTAAAAGCTTTCCATTGTATTCTTCAGTGTATTGCTTTCTTGTTGCTAAAAATCAAAATAGTACAACTATCAACCAATTCCTTCTATGTCAGTTTAATCCTCAAAGTCATTCATACCAATTGGTCAGAGCCCTGCCTATTAACGTAGTCTTGCAGGCTACCAAATTAAGTTCTTCAATATAAGTTTCAAACATACATTCTGAATTAACACCTTTAAGCTATGGGCTTCTCATAGAACTCTTAGGGAAAATTATCAATTCAGTAACTTTTAAAATATCCTTGAAGACATCAAAACACAACAAAAAAAAACCCTATATTAAAATCTGTTGGCTAAGAAAAAGCATTACCTTAGAGCATTAGAAAAGTGAATGCCCTTTATGAAACCCATCCCTTCCAGGCAGCTAGTTTGGTCTGGATAAGTGTCAGAGTTGCTAGTATAAAGCCTCAAATCTTGCATAATAAAGTAAAACAAAATGAAACTTAAGTTTCCAAAAACTGGTACAAATATTATACAAAAAAGTAAACTGCTGAGGAACTTTTAAACCTCAAGCAGATTATTGCCCACAGCACTTACCCTTGATTTTCCTTCCGCATCCTTAAAGAGCTCCACGTATGTAACCTCACCAACTACATAAGACATACAAAAGGAAGATACCAAGAAACAATACATTTAAACACCAATATCTTGCTTTACTGCACACCTGTGCACAACTCTACAGAAAAGCACCTATTATTCACCAACAATCAAAACCAGACCAACATACCTCCTATCAATGGCTATGTAAATTTAACTAATTTTCTGAAATGTACATCATCCACGTTCTCTAAAAAAGCTAACAACCATATTAACCTAATTCATACTACAGATCATATTTTGGCCAGCATGATATAGTTGGTGAACAAATGCACATATACATACAAATGGTCCCTTAGCCTATCATATTAAAAACATCAACATTAACACTTTTCAAATAACTTTGGTCGCCTACACACAACAGCTGTTTTAAGGTGACTTTCTACCTGAATGTCTTCAATCATATTTGCCATCAGTAAACTAAATTTACAAGTCATGCTTCACAGCAAGCCACACACTTTCTAAATAAAGTCAATGAATAAAACCAATCAAATAGTTGTCACCTTACAACAGATACACCAATGCAAATTTTTTTTTATTTATTAGAAGAGATCAGCCTCAAAGCCAAGTACATAATTTGCAGGACTGTTGAAACTCAATTTTTCAAGAGATAACAAAGCTAACTTTTACAAGATCAAATATTAAAATTATTTTTCCCCAAAACCAACCATGTATATAAAATGAAGGTTTTCAGGTTTTTCTAAAAACAAAACTGCAACAGCAGTAACGCAATTTTAATATAGAACTGCAGAGACAGCATCATGGCATTCATGACAATGCAAACAAAATGAACTCCACAGCCAGATTCCAGACTCCACCAAGATAATAACAAAACAGCTTTTGGAAAAAAATAATCAGACCTTATTATTCATACTTTAACACGCTAAATGTATTGCTTAACTAATACAATAGTCCTTTAAAAATCTATAAAAACTTCAACTAGACAAAGCAATCACTTTAACAAAATTCTTGGTGGCATGCATATGCTGGCTCACTACTATACCACTAAAATGGGAAAAAAAAAAAAAAACTTCATTTATCCATAAGACTTTGTAATGAAATTGTGTCAAGTGAAAGAGGAGGAAAAGAATTCATGTCAAGAAATAAACAAAATTCAATTTTTTGAGTCTGTGTGGCTCAGGGGAATAAAAAACGTTTGCTTAGTTCCCTCCCCTCTCTATATGAAGATTATCCAACAGTGGGTTTATCAGGGATGGTTACCTTTTTCTCTCATTAGATCTTTAATAGCTTGCCATTTCATGTCATATGGAATGTTGCTAATGAAAACTCTGTTTCGATTTGGACCCTTCTTTTCGCCAGTGCCTGAATTCTTGTCTTTTGAATAAGGATGAAATCTATTAGCCTTCTTATTTCCTGAAGATTTTTCTTTTAATTCAGATTTATCTTCTTTGACTGATTCATCATTCTCCCTATGAATTAAAAACAAAACAAGAAGAAAACCTCAGTCACGTTTCTAATAATAGAAGGCTACACTACACAAATATTTTATATTTATCACTTCACTTCACAAAACTCTCCACTAAGACCTTAAAAAAGCAGCTGGAGAGTCAGCTTGCTTGCTTTGAAATTACCCAGTGCCATTTCAAAGCAAGGATTTGGGCATCTTACCAAACCTCTCATTTAATAATCCTCTTTTTTTGCATATTAAATAGCTGCAACATCCAGTCTCCCAGCTTCTCCCATTATACTACTTAATAAATATTATTAGAACCTAACAAGAGGAGAAAATGGGTGATTTTATTCCTAGAATATATATAACAGCCCTCTTTAAAGAAGTCCTAACTTTCCGAGCTTCAATCAGAACTCTATAAAGAATTAATCTGCAAAAGGATACCCTGAAAAAAGTTTATCTCTTCAAGGTTAACAGTTTCTTCACAAACTTTTCTCCTCATCATTTAAAAACATAACTAAAATACATAGTTTTATTACCTATATAAGCATACACTCCTACATGTCCTGTAAATTTTTTTTATTCTCAATTCTGATCAATGTAATTAATTGGTCAGGTATTCTAATATTTTCATACTCAGTATTTCCTGTGTAATAACCTATAAACCAGGATAGGGTACTTTATAGAATCATATAACTTTTACTGGTAGTTGTTACCTAGAAGGTGGGATGGAGTCTGAATGGAGATGGGAAGCAGTACATAGAGGCAACACAAATCAGAATTTTATAAATCTACTTTTTTTAAAAAAAAAAAAAGATTTTATTTATTTATTTGACACACAGAGAGATCACAAGTATGCAGAGAGGCAGGCAGAGAGGCAGGCAGAGAGAGGGGGGGGAGCAGGCTCTTCACTGAGCAGAGAGCCCAATGCGGGACTCGATCCCAGGACCCTGGGATCATGACCCGAGCCGAAGGCAGAGGCTTAACCCACTGAGCCACCCAGGCGCCCCATAAATCTACTTTTTAATGAGAACCTAACTGGAAAAATATTTAATTTATAAGACTGCAGTCACACGTGGGGGGTTTGGGAGGTAGGAAAAGAATAAATGAAACAAGATGGGATCCGGAGGGAGACTCTTAATCTCACAAAACAAACTGAGGGCTGCAGGGCAGGGAGAAAGTGGTGGGGTTATGGACACTGGGGAAGGTATGTGCTATGGTGAGTGCTGTGAAGTGTGTAAACCTGGCAATTCACAGACCTGTACCCCTGGGGCTAATAATACATTATATGTTAATTAAAAAATAAAAAATTATTTAAAAAAAGACTGCAATCACAATGCAACTATATGATGGTACCCACCAACCATCTATAACACGTAAATATATGCTCAAAGAAAACCTTATAGATAAAAAATCTGGGTATATATTATAAAAATATAATTTACTTTTCAAATGTAATCTTTTTTTTACAGAAGAAATATCAATAGGTTTCTTTTAAATCACTAATTACTCTAGTGAATCTAAAACTATTTAATTAAAACTTCAATTTAAAGTAATTTTCCATGAGGCACCTGGGTGGCTCAGTTGGTTAAACATCCAACTCTCGATTTTGGCTCAGGTCATGATCTCAAAGCCCCGCATCTGGCTCTGTATTGGGCATGGAGCCCGCTTAGGAATCTTTCTTTCCCTCTCCCTCTGCACCTTCCCATACATGCCACCCCTCCACCGCCCCCCCCCCCCCGTTATCTCTCTCCCCCCTCTAAAAAAATATAAACAAACAAATAAATAAATAAATTTCCACAAACAGGGGCGCCTGGGTGGCTCAGTGGGTTAAAGCCTCTGCCTTTGGCTCAGGTCATGATCCCAGGGTCCTGGGATGGAGCCCTGCATCGGGCTCTCTGCTCAGTGGGAAGCCTGCTTCTCTTCCTCTCTCTGCCTGCCTCTCTGCCTACTTGTGATCTCTGTCTGTCAAATAACTAAATAAAATCTTTAAAAAAAATTTTTTTTCCACAAACATATACTAATAAAAATCTCTGGGAATGACATTCAGAAATCCAAATCTTTTAAAGTTTCCTCGCTTAGTCCAACAATCAACCAGGATTCATAATCCAGGCTCTAATTTATCTTCTAAGCCAAGTAACTTTGAGAATCTATACACTGCAGTGCTCCACACACACCTAATGTGGTCATTTGTTCCTTACTATACTAAACTTTCTAGGTACTACTTTCCTGAACAGGTAAGAGCACAGCCATAAATAAATTATGTAAAACTGTAAGAACAAAAACTATCTGCATTGGTATGAGCAGCAACTAGCACTGTGACTGCACATAATATGTCACTCAATAAATATTAATTTTTGAATGCATGAACAGTCAATTAAGAACCCATCCTAATATGAGCACAGATGGTGCTGCTGTCTGCCAGAAAAACTGCTAAAATCAAGGAAGAGACATTAAGGGCCAAACTTGCTCTGCCAGCCTTTTCAGACCGCGACAGGGGCACCTTTCCTGTCAAACATCTTCTCTCACCAGAAATGGCACAGCCTAGAAGTGGTCTTCACAACTGTCCAACTCCACCAAGTACCTGTCTGAACAGTGTGCCACTTCTGAAAATGGCAGGAAGCAGCCAAAAGGTACAGAGGCCTTTTTTCTGGTTTCTGAGTACAGCAGATACAAGAACTCTTCTTTTTAATTCCCCAAAGAACCATTTACATAGTAGGCTGAATTCAGTGAATGGCTTTAAAATAAGTCTGTTCAGGTAACCTGACATCTATATAGTGGCTAGCTCAATGCGCCTTCTCCTACCTATTTTCTTCCTGGATGGAACCAATTACGAAAATGGCACAAAATTCTAAAATACTATGTTCTTCTATTCTTACATGAATGTTGTGTTTGCTGACAACAATCTGATAATTCCATTAAAAAGCAGTATTATGGGGACGCCTAGGTGGCTCAGTTTGTTTAAGCAACTGCCTTTGGCTCAGGTCATGTTCCCAGAGTCCTGAGATCGAGCCCTACATCGGGCTCCCAGCTCCACAGGGAGTCTGCTTCTCCCTCTGACCTTCTCCCCTTTCATGCTCTCTCTCACTGTCTCTCTCTCAAATAAATAAATAAAATCTTTAAAAAAAAAAAAAAGCAATTATTGTGTAGGGTAGGATACCTTCTCTAAAATATTTATTCCAACAATGATAAGACAGAGCAATTTCTTCAAGTTTTCTCCAATAAGCAGCATATTAAAGATACTGTTACACTGCTCATCTATAATGCAAAAATTATCTATGAAAGGCAGATCAGTTCAGTGGCTAGAGGTATGGTCTGATTATTAAGAAACTAAGATATAATTATTCAATTCCTAAACTCTTTTTATGCCATAAATACACCATGGAATAGACAATTAAGATACATGTGAAAACTCTCAGAGAAACGACACTACATAATATCAAATATTGGCACTAGATCCTGAATTCCATGTAATAATGCTCAAACTATTCATTTAAAAAAACCCTCTTCTTAATGTACTTGAAATAAAGACTGTGACTATTTTAAATCACTAACAGGTTATCTAGTCTTAAGATGGAATTATGCCTACCCAAATTATAATATAAATATCTGAAAAATCAATATTCAACACCAAATAAGGAAGATAGTTTTAATTTTAAAAACAGTGCTATAGTATGCAATCTAAAATTAAGCACAGTTCCATTCTTTACTACCAATATGATAAAAAAAAATACTATACTTCAAACACTTCACCTTGCTTCAATGCTTAGTATTTCATACAATATTTTATACCCTAATGTAACTCTCAGTCTCTATATACGGTGTTACCTAATCACACAGAAATAATAAAGAGTTGTAACAATACTATTTTTCCTCCTAGTCACTTAAGAAAAGGAGAACTGGTATACCACTTTGACATAAACAAAATGACTAAACCTAGGAAAACATCTTTAATTTCTTGTCAAAAGATGTGAATATGGGGCACCTGGGTGGCTCAGTGGGTTGAAGCCTCTGCCTTCGGCTCGGGTCATGATCCCAGGGTTCTGGGATTGAGCCCCGCAACGGGCTCTCTGCGCCTGTTCCCCCCACCCCCCATCTGCCTCTCTGCCTACTTGTGATCTCTCTGTCAAATGGATGGATGGAATCTTTAAAAAAAAAAAAAAAAAAAAAGTGAATATGCCCACAAAGTTCTCTGTGCATAAGTTTCATGATCATAAAAGTTCACATCTGCATTTCTTAAACAAATATACTAGGCCTTTTAAAGCGTAAGGCCTTGGGGATACAAAGATGAATAAGACACAGGGGTCTCCATCCTCAATGACTATGGATTAACCTCAGAAAAGTCATTTCAATCTTGGTAAGTGGCACTCTGTTCACTTCTAAGTAAGGCAATATTTGGTAATTTTTAAAATCTCTGTGAATCCTTATCCTTAAAAATGTATGGTAATCAACTCAAGGATTGTGTGTTGGATTGTTAAGTACACATACAGTAATCAACTCAAGGGTTATGTGTTGGATTATTAACTACTCCAGTTGGTTCTTAGAGTAAAAAAAAAAAGGTTTTTTAGGTTGACGCAGGTAAATGTCACTAGTTATTCAGTATGAGTGACCCATGCTGGACCACTATATGGTTCTTATGGAATTGACAGTACATCTTTACTCAACTTTTGAGAAAAGAGGAAGGGTGAGAGATGAATTATAAGCAATATGAAAGAATCTTCATTTGTATTTACTAGTAACATTCCCTAATTTCTTCACTTTATATTCTCATCTTCAGTTAGAAGTGAAAGAGATTCTTTCCTACCTCTGTCCTCTCCTATCCAGGTAAACCAAAATGAGACTTTAAAAGGGATTAGAGACTTGGGAGGTTTAGATACCAGCTTTATCTGTACTGACACTATTATACTAATCATACCCAAGTATAGTAGAGCTTTTTTCTGTAATTCAAGGCTGTACCTTTTGTTCAGGAGGAAAGGGTGGCAAGCCCATGTTTAGATATAAACAAAAAGCACATATTTTAAATTTAGCATTCCAATGCTTTTTATTCGAATTTATGATGCCAAATTTCAGACAGCTAACATTTTGGCAGGCATGGTATAAAGTGCTCACTTTCCCGCAGCCCAGTTACTGAGGAGCACCACTTTGCATCTAGCAACAAATTCCACTGAGGGTGAATCTCTTATTCCTACATCTCTATTCTACCTAGAAGATGCCACTTGTGCTATTCAAACCCAACTAAGAACAAGAGTGTCATAACTGAGCTGGGAGAGCTACCTCATCTGCACTCAACCCCTACACAAACTAATCCAGGTCCTACCCTACTGCTTCAAACATTTTATACAAAAGAAAAGAACATTTCTCTTCCCTATTTTGGTGTGACCATATGTTCACTGCCTTCTACTCTGAAGCATAACTGAGAGAAGGAAAAGGATGTTTTGGCTAAATTATTAACATACTTTCAACTTCAAGTTTAAAGAGCTGGGCACATGCAAAGGAATGCCTGATTCATATCCCCTACATAACAAGAACAATGGGAAGCATGGTATTTTCTTATAAATAAAAATTATGGATTTGAGCTAACTAAATTCTTTATAAGCCCTGATGGCTGGGGCAATCTTAGAAGTAGTGGGTTTTCTTCAATTAAGAAAAAAATCTTATTTTACCAACTTAGCAAAATTAAGAATAAACCATCACACGATGAGTTCTTAAAAAAGAACCTGCATGACTTACAAACATTTGCGGGGGTGGGAGGGGAGCAAGACACCACGCACATTTCCCTTTCAGAATAACCTCTTATCAATTCAAGAATAACACAATGGATTCAGTCTAACAGCACACTATTAAACTTCCTCTTGGTATATATCAGTTCAGAAATTAATATATACTTTGGAAAGCGACAATAAACACTGAACTTATAAAGCTCAGAATAAGGCCAGGAGAAGGAGCAATATTCCGTTTAAATACGTTCTCTGTAGTTAAGAGGAAATGTTCGATGATGTCATCCCTAGATACTCCCTAGTGATGAACACTAACTACAGTACTGGGCTTTAAAAGGGGGACCATTTTCCTGCAGACCGTGGTGCCCGCGGAGCTTTGCTCAAAGGCTCTCCAGCTGAAGTCTGGGAAGAAGGGGTAACCCGCAGTCTCGGGAGGATCAACAGGGGAGGGGCGTCGGCCCCGGGCTCGCACCCCGGCTCCCCCGGCACTGTGCGGGAGGGTAAGGCCTGGGAGCGGCCCGGCTTGCACCTGCTCCTCCCGCCGCCCACGGCCCTGGGGCGGTTATCCCTCACCGAGGCCCACGCCGGCTTCGACCACCCCCCCCCCCGCCACAGGCCGACTCCCCACCCCCCACCTCGCCCCGGTCCCCGGAGAAAAAGACAATACATTTTAACGCCATTGGAGCTGCTGCTGTGCTGCGGCGGCTGCTTCTCCGGCTCCGGCGGGTGCGGTTCTCGCCGCGGCTCGCCCGGCTGCTCCACGGGCTGCTGATGCGGACTGTCGTCGCCAGCGGCCCGGAGCACCTCGGGCTTGTCGGCGTCCGCCATCCCGCTACCGCTGCCTCCGCCTCCGCCTCAGCCGCCTGCGCTGAGGGGCTCCGAGCGCTACAATGGCGGCGGCCGGGAAAGCGGTAACGGATCCCGATTTGAAAAGGCCCCGAGCGCTCAGTTGCCCGGATCTCGCGAGAACCGGTCGGAGCTGGGAGACTGGGAGAGGGTGTGAGCCTGATGTGGGGGGTGGGAGTGGAGGGGTAGGGGGGAGGGATGGGGTGGCGGCGGGTCAGGGCCGCCATTGCTGCAATCTGCCCTGCCTGAGGCCGGAGAGGTCTTGACTTGTCCAGAAGCCCCCGGTGGGGCCATGTTCTGGCCACCAGCCTGCCTGTCGCTTGGCACCCAATGGGGTCTTCGCTTACAGAAGTCGGCTATGAGTGCTAGAAATCCCTAGAGCTCTGAAAGCCAGACTATTCAATTCATTCCTGGTAGGGGCAGTTTAAATTAAAGAGGCACATACCACTTTGCATCTTTAAAGACATCTGCAAATCCTCAGACTCTCCTTAGAAATCCTCTGAATAATGCAAATAAATCACTTGCCACTTGAATGCCTAGGCACCCTGTGGACATTCAATAAATAGTTATTGATGACAGGTTGCAATTCACCAAAATGAATAGCTTTGAATTTCTTTGAATTCTGGTTGTTCTTAAGAAGGAGGCTTTCCTTTAGAACTCAGCTATCGGCTTACAAAAAGAAGACTGAAGTTTTTGAATTCTCTGGGCAGCAACCAATGAGGAGAATCTATAATTTTAATAAGAAATCTTCTACTAGACTGGCTGATAATGGACATTTTGGTCTGGAGTTATGTTTATTTTATGTTGATGAAAATTATATTTGAAGCAGTTAATAGGTTTTCAAACAAACTTAATTACCATGTGGAGTTTTAAAATATAGTCATAGATTTTTCCCCTAGATATGAAAAAGTAACCCGTTAAACTTAATCAACTCCTAACTCCTGAATACTGTTATAATATTTCACATTGAAATAAAGTTCGTCAGCCGAAAAGTTTAAAGACCTTCCCAAAAGCTTCTTTTAATAAAGAAGCTAACACATGGTTTACATGCTTTGCAGAATATCACACACAGATTAGTGGTAAAGTGGTAGTTAGAAACTAATATTCAAGAAATACATAATTTCCTCATTTTTCCCCATTCTTTGGCATTTTAATTATGTAGATTTCTGCCCTTAACCAAAAAAATACCTTGGAACCGAAGAGTTGAACTACTTCATCAAACATACACACATAAAAAAATCGGAACAGTCTTAGTCCTGAGGAATACACTTGGTAAAATACTGCTGTTTTGGGTGCTATTGACATAATTTCATAAACACAACACATACTGTTGTAGTTGCTTCATGAATTCCTTATCTTCAGTCAATCCCAAAACTTAGCATTTGGAATAGCAGAAAGGCATTGACACAGAAAACCTGGGTTTGAACCCCAGCTCTGCCACTTCTACCTGTTACTCCTTGGGCAGGTCACTTAACTTCTCAATCTTTCTGTAATAAATAAGGATGATAATACCTACTTTACAGGATTAAGGTGAGAATTAAAAGAAAGCACTTTATGTAGGGCAAAATGCTATATGAATATAAAGTAGTATTAGAATTCCCTATCTCTCCAGGCTGAGCAGGGTTTTAGTCAAAGAGAAATCAGGTGATTTTTCCATAGAACTGAGCTATAAGTAATTTCAAACATTCATCACCCTCTATTATTCTTTTGCTATAGTTGAATTTAATGATGAAAACATAATCCAGCTGTCCCTAATACAGTATATTCTTGCAAAATCTTTCAATAGATGGAATTTAATATTTTTTAAGAGAACTTTATGCTTAAAACAGAGTAGTAAGCACATGGGGAATATGAAAATGCATATAACACTGTTGGGAGAGAACATTTATAAAAAGTATTATTTGAGTGCTATAGCAGAGATAAATGTGAAGCATAATTAAAAATTTATTTATAAAAAATTTTATTTACCAAGAGACTGATCTGCTTGGTGTAGTGTGTTAATTAAAATATTCCGTTAAAATATTTTTCTTGATTGCTGAGCTTTTTTGGCACCCCTTAAAATGTTGTGCCTAAGACAAATACTTCCCTTACTGTAACTTAGTCCTGGCCCTAATAAATGCAACAAAGGGGAGAGGCTAATTACTGAAGAGGGATTGGTGAGCATTTCATGGAAGAGCTGGATCTTTAAAAGATGAAGAGAATTGGGGCAGCTTCTAAAGAGAAAATAATTAATACTACTGCATTAGATTGCTCTATAGATGTTTCCTTCCTTTCATGTTATCAATATTATACTTAACTTAGCTAAATCTGCAAAAAATAAAAAATCGTTATTAACATTCTATTACTACATTCTATTTCTCTATTGTCCTTCCTTCCTTCCTTCCTTCCACTGTTTTTTTTTTTAAGTCTATGTATACATACTGAAAAAATTTTTTTTTTTTTAAGATTTTATTTATTTGACAGAGAGATCACAAATAGGCAGAGAGGCAGACAGAGAGAGAGGGGGAAGCAGGCTCCCCGCCGAGCAGAGAGCCCCATGCGGGGCTCGATCCCAGGACCCTGAGATCATGACCTGAGCCGAAGGCAGAGGCTTAACCCACTGAGCCACCTAGGTGCCCCCATACTGAAAAATTCTTGAGTAATGCTTTAGTTTTTATCTTCTCACAATTCCCACTGCAAATGTTACTATTTGCAATTGCAGAAAATGTATAACTAGTACAACATCACATAATCACTTAGTTTTCTTTCTTACAAATTGGGATGTGTGTGTGTGTGTGTGTGTGTGTGTGTGTGTGTGAAGGGAGGGGTAGATTGAAAGAGGCCATTATACATATCTGGAAATTTAACCCTAAAATTCCAAAATATTTTCAATCAATACTTTAATGCGTATGTTATTTAGGAATTGTGTCCACCTGCTAGTAATAAAGACTAGAAATAATTGTGTCTTCAAAATAATAGAAGTTACTACTTTCTTAAGTAAAAGCGGTGCAGAAGTAGGTATCACAGAGCAGGTATGGGCATCATGGGCTAAGGTTCCTTCTAAATCTTTCACCATCCTTGTGTGTGGCTTCCAATGTTATGGCCCAAAATGGCTACTGGAGATCTAGGCATCTTGTCCTCACTGGAGGCCAGAAGTAGTTCAGAAAAGGGGGATCCTATCTAGAAGTCTCAAACAACACTTCCATCATGGGTCAAAACTTAGTAATATGACACACTCAGCTATAAGGGAGGTGGGCAAATAATTTCCCAGTTGGGTTCACTGCCCAGGGTTGTGTTACGAAAGAAGAGAATGGAGTGTCAATTTAGATATGATAATCCTTTTAATTTGTTTTTAGGAATTGAAGGCAAATACCAACAATATGAAGTCAAACAGTACAGTATGATTTTTAAGTCAATTTACTTGGCTTTGTAAAATTAAATGGCTGAATTTGAAGCCACTAAGTTTCCACACTTTTAAAGAATTGAAACCCAAAAAGGAACTTCTAACTTTAGGTAATACCATGGGTCATATCTGAGATCCATATATAGTTCTTTTTTTCATCATGGAAGTTCATTGTATGATGAAAAAGTGGGTGCCAGTTATTGTCATTAGAAAAAGTGTGGGGGGAAAGTATGGTTTATTCTGACAATAAACTGATTATATTTCTCTCTCTCTTCTCTCCCCTCTCTCTCATTGTTTCTCTCTCCTCCTTCCACATTCCCTCATTCCATTGCCCTGCTTAATTTAAGAATCTAATTTTTCACATTTAGCATTCTAAAAATACATCCTAAGGAAAGGTCTCCACCAACTAAATGAATCTTGGAATTAAGGCAATTATCTGAATAATCCAGGCAGAAATCCCACATTCACCTCTATTATGCAAATAACTCAGACAATAAAAAGGGTTTTGCTTGAATTCCTTAGATAACTGTTTCATTTTTCAACTTTACAATGCCAGGGTCATCACCCAATAACAAATTTACTTTTGATTTTTATAAGCAATATTTGGACATCTTTTTCCTTGAAGACTGAAGACTCCTATAACTCCTAGACATTTACTTGTCTCAATTTTTGTCCACTTTCTAATTTCTTAAATCATCCTGCTTTTTCCTCAATCTCACTCCAGTAACTCCATTAAAAGGTGGCTCAGAAGAGCCAATTTCTAAGGTTTCTGCCCTGCTTTTCTGCCTATAGGCGTAGTTGCTCCTTCTTCTTTAATAATCCAACAAACTGGGCTTCCTCTGTCCAAGGCGATGGGTATTGTATGGTAATATTTTTAATTATTCTAGGTTTAGTCCTAATCTAAAGAATACTAATGAAAATGATTATAACAAATATTGTTTTTCATTTAAATAATTACCTTTTTTAGAACTATTATTTTCAATTTTCGACTACAACATTTGGAAGAGAAAATAGATTTCTTATAGTGATGAATAATAAGATTCAATCCATATGTTTCCCTACGTATTTGAAGATAATCCTATAAATCGTGGTGATAGAGATAATAACTAACATAATCCATATTCCTCTTCTTGTTTGATCATAGAAATTTATTTAAGGTGACTATGAAAACTAATAAAAGTCCCTATTCCCTAGTCTCACTTATAGCTCTCCATGACCAAGTAATTCTGTTCTGACTAGGAAAATATAAGCAGAAGTGTTGTGAGGACCAAACAGGAGGTTCCTTAGAAAGAACTGACTTAATTGGAAGAATGGACCTTTTTGTCCTCCCTTGCTGCCTGCTGCTGGCTGGCTTGAAATGAAGAAATGATGTCTGTAGCAATAGCAACCATGTTTGACCATAAAGTAATTTTGTGATTGGAAACTAAGTGCTAAGGATGATGGAACTTGAAAATAGACTAATAAGAAAAAAAAAAGAAAATAGGCTAATAGATTAATCAGCCCATCATTCGATAGCCACAGTAACAACCTTCACATTCCCACCCAAAACTGTTGTCAAGAGGAGGAAATAAATTTCATCCTAATTAAATTGCTACTATTTGGAGTCTTCTTCTCCTGTACAGCTAAACTTAATCCTGATGATCAGTATTTTTGTTGAAATGACTGAGTTACTTTAATAGTTTCTCCTACACTGTGGTCACACAACACTACTTTTAAAATGGTTTTTTCTGGGGCACCTGGGTGGCTCAGTGGGTTAAGCCTCTGCCTTCGGCTTGGGTTATGATCCCGGGGTCCTGGGATCGAGCCCCACATCGGGCTCTCTGCTCAGCGGGGAGCCTGCTTCCTCCTCTCTCTCTGCCTGCCTCTCTGCCTACTTGTGATTTCTCTCTGCCAAATAAATAAATAAAATCTTTTTAAAAAAATGGTTTTTTCTGAAGATCTCATTTACATTGGTTTTTGTTTGCTCCTTTGCTTTATGGTTTAGAACACTATAAATTTCCTATCTGGTATTCATTCTCCCTTTTTTCCTTACTGACAGAACCACAGTTTTTGTTAGACTAGCAATGTGCCCAGCTAAAATCCTGGGAGTGGCTTTGGAACACAACTCTATCTAAGCAGCTGTAAGGAGAAATACACTAGGGATTCCAGAGGGTCTTTCTTAACAAGTTATTTGCCTTCTTTCTTTCCTGTGAGGCTAGAGGGTAGAGTATCCCTTTGGAAACCATGAGAGAATAGGAATGAGAACAAAAGCCACAGATAAGGATGACAGATCAGAAAAACAGGGGACTGAAACACTTATGATCTTACAGAGCCATTGTAAAACTCCCAGCCTGCCTATACTCAAACTTCTTATTTGGGGAGAAAAATAACTTCCTTTACCTTAGACATTGCTCTTGGATTTCTGTTACCTCAGTTTCATGAAACTGCACAGAATTCAAAAATCCTACCCTCTAACTACCCTTTTTAACAAAGGACACACCATTCCTGATGGCTGCTCATGAGCCTAGTTCATCGGAAGCAAAGGTTTTCAGTAGTATACAAATGTGATACATTTTTTTCATAGTGTATTACAGAATGGTAGGCTGGATTGATTTCATGTCATTACATTTCCATTTACAAACTAAACATGCTAACAATATTAACCAATATCCAACCAAACATGGTAGATATTTCATGTAAGTTTTAATGCAGAAAGACTGGGTTTTACACAATAATTAGGGCTGGTGAACAAAAAGGTCTAGTAGCTATTGCTAGAATTTGAAAAATTGGGAAGAGCAGGAATCATGGAGAATCTATCACCAGTGATCCCTATGCCTATAGCAGAAAGTTAAGTCTCAGAGCTTACTAACACCCAAAAACTGCTGGTGTAACACCTCACCTGCCACTTGCTGATAACTATAAGTTTAGTGAGATTAAAGATTCCTTTTTCTTTTCCCCCCTCTTAAATTTTACACCAGTGCCTCTCATTGGTAGAATTTATGTTGGAATACTGCTGGGTACAGAATCTGAGATGTCTCATAAAGGAGAGGGGTGGGGATGGGGCTGGGTATCAATTGATAATATTTGGCACAGTGTTTAAGCCATTTAGTATATATTCTGAGGTACCCCAAAACAAAAGAGAGAATTACGATGTCCATTTTTTCATTCATCAGTTCATTGTATCTGTTAAATTTAGGAATGTCTATGCCTCTAAATAAGGTTAAATATGTAAAAATACTTATAGCAATGTTACTCTTTTTTTTTTTACTTTTTTTAAAAAATATTTTATTTATTTATTTGACAGACACAGATCACAAGCAGGCAGAGAGGCGGGGGGGGGGGGGGAGAAGGGAAGCAGGCTCCCTGCTGAGCAGAGAACCCGATGCAGGGCTCCATCCCAGGGTCCTGGGATCATGACCTGAGCTGAAGGTAGCAGCTTAACCCACTGAGCCACCCAGGCACCCCAGCAATGTTACTCTTTTGACTACATCAACAAATCTCAATTGTGAGTGCTTTGAGCTATCTTTCAGATTTTTAAGGAAATTACATGGTAGTACTATTATTATTATTATTATGTTATCATTGTTCTGATAGTCCCAAAGTCATTGAGGAAATTCAGGTGTACATAAATTTCCATTTACTTCAACCTAGATTTCCACATCTAGACTCCTAATATCTCTGGAAGCCAGTGTCAAAAATATTTCTGAAAAATCAAACCTCATTCTTCCCAACTGTTTATTGCTTTGAGCATCATCTAAGAACAGTTAAATAAGAACTACTATATAGAGAGATTATGTAAAAATTGTAAAATTAATCAGTCCTCAGAACATTAGGTTTATACTTTCTCCTTAGAATTTTCATACTTTCAAGTATTCCTTTATGTACTACTCACTAACTTCAACTTATTTTACTGATTTTTAGGTAGTATTGAAAGATAAGGTCCCTATGTAGACCTTTCTAGTTATCTTCTATAGTTGCCTAAAGTGATTAAACACTCATACAGTTTAGTTTTACTTAGAATATGAGATGTGTGAATTTTACTTGGCTAGCTTAGTTGTAGAAATCTGATATCAAGTATACTAGTGTTTCTTCTTTAACAATGCACACATTCTTGGAGGGGGTTGGGGGGAAACAACTCCTGTTCTATAAAATTATCCCCTGAAAATAACTAGCCACTTAAAAAAGTGAAAAGACAGACTGGGACAAAATCTTTGAAAGACACATATATGATAAAGAACATTTATCCAAAATATTGAAAACTCAATGATAAGAAAGCAAACAACCCAATTAAAAACTGAAAAAAGATCTGGACACCTCACCAAAGAAGACACGAAGATGGAAAATAAGCATAAGATGTTCCAAATCTTATGTCATTAGAGAATTGAAAATTAAAACAATGAAATATCATGATTACCATTAAAATGGTTAGAATCCAAACATTGACAATACCAAACGCTGGTGATGAATATAAAGCAACAAGAACTCTCATTCATTGCTGGTAAGAATGCAAAATGGTATAGTCACTTGGAAGGACAGTATGGCGGTTTCTTACAAAGCTAAACATAGTCTTAGCATTCAACCCAGCACTCTTAGGTTATTTACCAAAATGAGTTTATGTTCACACAAAAATCTGTACATGAATGTTTATAGCATCTTTATTCATAATTTTCAAAAATTGGAAGCAACCAAGCTGTCCTTCAACAAGTGAATGGCTAAACTGTGGTATAACCATGCAGTGGAACATTGTTAGGCAATAAAGAGAAATGAGGGCGTCTGGGTGGCTCAGTCGGTTAAGCATCTGCCTTCAGCTCAGGTCATGATCCCAGGGTCCAGGAATCGAGTCCTGCATCAGGCTCCTTGCTCAGCAGGGAGTCTGCTTCTCCCTCTCCCTCTGTTTCTCCCCCAGCTTGTGCTCTCTCGTGCTTAATCTGTCTCTTTCTCTAAAATAAATAATATTTAAAAAAAAAGAAATGAGGGATCAAGTCATGAAAAGTCACAAGGGAAACTTAAATGCATATTGCTAAGTGAAAAAAGCTGTCCTGAAAAAGTAACAGTCTATATGACTCTGTATATACAATTCTGGAAAAGAAAAACTATAGAAACAGTAAAAAGATCAATAGTTTCTAGGGGCTCATTCTGCAGATGGGTGGAAGGGAGGGGAGGAAATAAGTAAGTGGGGCACCAGATATTTAAAGAAGTAAAACTATTATAATACTATAATGGTGGATGGATAACATTAAACATTTGTCAAAACCCATAGAACTGAACAACACAAAGAGAAACTCTAAACTATGGACTTTGGTTAATAATAATGTATCGATGGGACGCCTGGGTGGCTCAGTTGGTTGAGCAGCTGCCTTCGGCTCGGGTCATGATCCCAGCGTCCTGGGATCGAGTCCCACATCGGGCTCCTTGCTCGGCGGGGAGCCTGCTTCACCCTGTGCCTCCGTCTGTCAGTGCTCACTCTCTCTCTCTCTCTCTCTGATAAATAAATAAATAAATAAAATAATAATAATAATAATGTATTGATATTGGTTTACCAATTGTACCAAATGCATCACACTAATGCAATATGTTAATAGTAGATGAAATTGTAGGGCAAGGGGAGAAGAGGCATTTGGGAACTTGCTGTACTTTCTGATCCATTTTTCTGTAATACTAAAACTTCTCTAAAAAATAAAGCCCACTTGGGGTGCCTGGGTGGCTCAGTCAGTTAAGCATCGGACTTGATTTTGGCTCAGGTTATGATCTCAGGGTCGTGAGATCAAGCCACACCCAGGCTTTCTCTCCCTCTGCCCCCATCCCAGAAAAAAATTAAAATTAAAAATAAAGCCCACCAATTAAAAAAAATAATTGAAAAAATTTAGGAGAAAAAAAATCACATGGGGCAGGAATGTAAAACCCATTCATCTCCACAGTCAGAACACCACAAAAAACATTTACAAAAAATGAAAATCTAACATAGTTAAAAATACAAGTTAAAAATATACTTTACAATATAACTAGAACCTCACAAGAAAATTTTTAGTTAGGAAAGAATGATAGAAAAAGTGTAAAGAAATATTGAATTATGAATATAGGGACAAATGCACAAAGACCAGGAAGAACTGATAAGTATGCATTTTCAAGATAGAGCACATGGCCAGACTGAGCCAAGAGTAAGAAGGAGTGAAATGGGCGTGGGTATAGGACTGCTTTCCTCCCCAGTTCACTGCATTCAGCTGTGTTAGTGTAGACTTGGGTTTAAGCCTCTTTCACTTGGTAGTCAAACCCTAACATTTGGAGGAAAACCATATATAAACCAATTGATTTCCACATGCTATTGACATACTTATTTGCCAATTATGTATTAACTGATTCATAGGACTGACACATGCACTGCAGCAAAATAAACTCCTTCTGTTTCTTTGTTTCTTTAACCCAGTAAAATAAACCAATTTAACATATTATACCAGGGTTATTGCTCACACATTTGTGGAGATTGTGCCCAAGGTATCCTTTCATACTCATTAGATTCAACAATAAATATAGTAGAGGGCTTCAAGTATACTTTAAATGAAATAATTTAAAGCTTATGGGCTGTAAATTAAAGCCAATTAAATGAAACTTCATTCAAATAGATCACTCTGAACTGAAGTATTTAGCACATTTTTTCTTTGCAGAAAAGTTTACCAGCAAAACATAACATCTCATTTCCAATGGTACTCATCAAACAAACCAGCATTAGATCATTATCCACACTGAAGAGTCATCATGCTCAATTCACTTATGAGTCCACTTACTTTAGATAATTTCTTCATTGTTGACAAAAATCCCACAGTCATTTTCTAATCAAATCTAATCATTCTATTATAGTACTCTCTAATCTTATGTCAGCATATTCAGCATCGGCTACTCTCTAGAGATCAGATGGTAAAATGACCTAGAGGAAGAACTCCAAGGAAAGAAAATAGAAAACTAATAGGGTGGTTAGAACAAAAGAAGTACAGGACTTTAAGCCAGTCAACACTAAGTTGTAAAACTGAGAACAAGACCATGGACCATTCATTTTTGCTGAGATTTTTAGATTGTTCCTTGGATTACTTTGGGATTATAGAAATGGACTTCCAAGCCTGCTGAATGCTCTAAGCTGTGAGCAGAATTTCCCACATGTATTTTTAGGTAGAAGGCATATATTTCTTATGGTATTTTCAATCAATCTTAACACTCAAAAAAAATTAAAACCACTCACATGAGAAAAGGGCATGGCTAGATAAAAATGACACTAAAATAGGTAAGAATGTACTTTTAAAGATAAAGGGGACTTTTGGATATAGCTGATTATCGCCTACCATCTAAAGCTAAATAAGCATTGGATTAATTTTTTAGTGTTTATAGCAAAAATAATTTATATTTGTCTTTAATACATTTTTTAGAGTTCAATATTTGAGTAAATAGCAATACTTCAAATAAAAAGACCCAGCTATATTAAGACATTTTAGTTTAGAATAATCAAACTTCAGCCAGACAAGATGTAGGTTTCTACGAAAAGCTGAAGGTAACATGTTGGCCTAATTAGTTCAAGAGATGATCTCACCATAGAAAACATGAGAGTAAGAATTCAGCTAGAGCCAGGGTAGCAAGAATTCACAGCAAGCAAAATTTCCCTCTGAAAAGTATCCTGAGCTGGCTTGTTAGAAGAAATTCTTGATTTTATTTCCTTTGTTGCACTATCATTCTAACGTATGTTCATAAAAGTGGGGCTGTCATGTTCTTTAAATTTCTATAGTTGCCACATCTTCTAGTAAGTTGGATAATCAACACTTCTGCTCTCTGACATTAAAAAAAGTCCTACTCATACAAAGGATACTATTTAGGATATAGACAGAGAAACAGAGAAACAAAGTGTTTTGAAATAAACCTGATCTGTAGTCATATAAGTTAAAATTTCTTCCGCTAGCTTAACATTTATGTAGTCATAATAAATTATATTTTTATCTTCATAGCTAACTATATGATTTTTTCTATATTTTAGTGTCCTATTAAAAATAAACTTATAGAACAACTAACTATATATACCCACACAGTAGTCAATATTTTTCGCCAAAAAGTAGAAAAATAAATGTAGAAAAATAAATGTATTTATTTACATACTTCTAATTTCTTTACTTCATTTCTGATTTTGTGAGGACATTTATATAGGACACACATTAAAACAGATAATGAAAAAAAAGTAATATACCAATACATGAGAAAACAAAAATGCAGTAGTCAAGGCAACAGAGAAAAAAACATAAATATAAAGGCCTTAATATTTTACACAGTTATTAATTTCTAGATATTAATTTTACTTGGACATCCCTAGTGACTAAAAGAAAAAGCAAATGGGATCAATTTAATGATGTACATTGTGTGTAAGAGAACACACCACTTAGCTTTGGATGGCTTAAGTGGGGAGGAGGAGTATGAGAGTTCAATTCATGAAACTGTCAATGAAAGAAATTTTTTTTTTAAGATTTTATTTTATTTGACAGAGAGAGAGAGAGATCACAAGTAGGCAGAGAGGCAGGCAGAGAGAGAGGAGGAAGCAGGCTCCCCGCTGAGCAGAGAGCCCGATGTGGGGCTTGATCCCAGGACCCTGGGATCATGACCCCAGCTGAAGGCAGAGGCTTTAACCCACTGAGCCACCCAGGTGCCCCGAAAGAAATGTTTTTAAAGAGATTTAATATAAGGAATAGTAAGTGAGGTGTTGGGCAAATCTGAGTCTGTAGTAACAACCCTACATTACATATAGAGCAGGGCATGTAAACTGAGGATTGTTTTATACAGAATATTTGCATATAAGCTGAAAGTAGAATGTTGAAGCATAGGAAAGGCAATTCAGTTTGGAGGAGGTCTAAACAATGCTACCTATATATTTACCTTTCCAATAATTTGTATTGCTCTGAAAATAAATAATAGACTATCCAGAAGTATGGATTAATCATGTATGCTTTAGAAAAGCATTTATATGTTTCTTATCTGTCAATCATTTTTTAAAATAAAAATTGAGCAGCAGGCATTGACAAGGACCCGAAATGCAGGTATTCTGGGTTTTGTCTATTTTGCTATTCATCACTTCTTTGGCAATGGAGAATAGAATATAAATTACTAATCTCTGCACTTCTATAAAACTTAGTAGACTTGCCATGTTGTTTTTCAATGTATCTCATCAAGGTCAGAGACCAAAGATCATCTATCTTTGTATCCCAGCCACTAGCAAAGGAAGTAGAACATAACGGATTTTTAATTCATTACATTTTCCTAAGTGAGCCACTTTGCAGACTTTCCAAAACATCATCACCTTTCGTATAGCTTGAAAAAGGTCAAGATCATGCACAAACTAACACCAAGGAACAAACAACACCAAATGTTGATTATCCAACTTACTAGAAAAAGAATAAGTATTGCATCAATTCAAAAACATTGACTAAAATCAGAGTATCAACTGATATATGTATGAATTTAAAAAGAAGGAGGAGGAGGAAACCATCCAGAAGAATCTTCAAAATCTAACTATACTTATGCTATGTCAATGACATGATAGATCAGTATTTACTCAAATGATCTATGAAACAATAGCCCTATCTAAGTTGCATGAGAATTAGATTGTAACATTCAGATTTGTAAAGTCAGTATAATGAGCATTTAGTATGAAGCCATACTAAAAGTCATAAAACAAGTCAAAATCTCCAGTCATGACAACAAATCCTTGGTGTGAGGCTCATACATGAGCAGTAAAATCATGTTAGTTAGGTTTTTTTTCCTTGAGTTTGGATTGCAAAGAGAATGAGTGATTTCCAGTTATAGTATGAAAATATAGGGTGATGTAAACTGCAGTATGTGTCTAGACAGTGACAAAATCAAAACCAAATGATCAAATTTAAAAGCAGTTTGAGGTATAAACAGTTGGTTAATATTGTGCAAATTAAATGGTTAACTTCTGAACTTATGTGAATAGAACATTCTTGCAACAGTCTAGAAACATACATAGAATAATAGATGGAAGAAAATGACCTCCTTTCCCATATGAGTGACTGTATTGCCAGAATACAGTATTTCTGGAACTTGTTGCTTGAAGTGTGGTAATGAACTAGCAACCTCTGGCATCACGTGGGATAGTGTTAGAAATGCAGAATCTGAGACCCAAACTCACTCTTGCTGAATGAAAACCTGCATTTTTTCAAGATCCTGAGGGGTTTCATATGCACATTAAATTTCAGGAGGCACTGCTCTAGCATATACTACCAAAATAGGATGGGGGCCCCTTAGCAGGTTTTAAAAAAAAGAGTCAATAAAGACATGGCTAGGAACATGTTACTGGAAGAACTTCTTCCACTTTCTTCATTGGTGGGCAGTCCACCTATATTATAGAGTGTTTAATAGTTTTGTTTTTTGTTTTTTTTTAAGATTTATTTATTTAATTATTTATTTGAGAGAGAGGTGTAGGTGAGAGAGATTTCCAAGCAGGCTCCAGGCTAAGTGCTGAGCTCACTGTGGGGCTCAATCTCACCAACCTGAGATCATGACCTGAGCAGAAATCGAGAGTTGGGCACTTAAATGATTGAACCACCCATGTATCCCCAGGGAGTTTAAAAGTTTTAAATGAAAAAGAATAAGTATTTTTCAATATAGTCTTGTATGAACTCCCATTTATACATTGCCCATTTCTTGTAAGACCATGAAATTTCCTAAATTAGTAAATACTCTAAATACATTGTCTTCACTTTATTATTGAATTCTAACTCATTTTTACATCATGGGCTTTCAGCATTTTTTACACTAACAATGACACAATTCTGCATCTACATTTTCCTCAATTGCTGACAATTTAATAACTTACTGGACTAATAATTAAGTTTCTAGAGAATCTACAGGTGCTTGCAATTTGAAGGTTCTGAATATAGTATCCAAACATAAATAGAATTGGACCCTTATAATTGAGTTGGACAAGACCCCCAAGTAGAATGCAGGAAGAGGTTGTATTGTTGTTGTTTTCTTTTGTTTTGTTTTTGTTTTGCTTTCAATGCCGTTTAAGTTTAGAGTCTATATACTGAACAGTGTTTAGAAAACGTGCCATACAACCACATATGGGCTTTTATGGAACATTCCTGTCTTGATGTATTCTAGCTCATTGGTAAGTCTTACTACGCAATTTTTCAGCACTACGGACAGCGCCTGGACGCCAATCCCTAAAAGGCAGGGGAGGGGAGGGAGGGCAGGATCCGGTTGGGTTTGCGCAGAAATGAAAAGGTGAAGAATAGGAAAAAATAACTCCAAATGACGCATGCGGTCCCCAGTTAAACCAACACACTTTCACTCTCGTCTTCCTCTTATCAGACGAGAAGGAAGACGTATTTAGCGTCAACTCCCCGGCTGAGACTGCGGTCAACCAGTACAACAAAATGCCCGCGGCACAGCTACGGATGCAGAGGAGAGGAAAACACGGATTTTAAGAATAAATTAATTAAACCTCCACTGTCTTAGGAAGCCAGATGAATGATGAACTCCAATTGCTAACCTGCAGTGTGATAATGAAAATGAGCACCTTTTTTTTTTTTTTTTTCTTTTTCGAAAAACTGAGGAATAGAGCCTGTTGCTGCGGTGGCCCATTCCCCGCCCCCTCTCATTTCCCAACTCTTCTCTGTCTCACAAACACAGACGCCTTCACATACACGCGCGCGCGCGCAAATATTTACACTCTGCCACATCGAATAAATCCAGGCACATTTTCCTGCAAATACACTAGCGCGCGCACACGTACTTAGCGGGCGCCCACGTCCTCTATCTCTCACTGACAGATACAGACATTTACACACCTAGGCCAGGAGAGCGCTAACCACGGTCCTGTGACTCCACGCAGGTTCCCAGGACACGCCTTTTACATTGTTACTGAACCGATCAGCGAACACAGACAAACCTGCCAACACTTAAGTCTACTCGCTGGATTTCATCTCCATGGCAACAAGCATGGAAGGTGAGACATCGCTGCCTGCGAAGTAACTTTCTCCCCCTACCCTCCGCATTAACTGACAGGGTTCCAGTGAAGGTCCAGAGGAGAAGCCTGTCCTCATTCTCTTGTATTTCTGAAGCTAGGGAGCCGGAAAGGGGAGGGGGGTGGGGGATACAGCCTGCAGGTCTGGTCAGTTCAAATTCTAAAGGAGAAAAGAGCCCTGATGTTTCCGCTGCTGCTGCTGCTGCCGCTGCTGCTGCTGCTGTTGTCAAAAAGAAAAAATAAAATGTGTTTTGTGTTTGCAGTTAGCCTTCTGATGCTTCTCCCATGTTTTGTAGGAGGTTTCTACGCTTCTTTAGTTTAATATGTCCAAAAAGAACTGGAGACAAACAAAGCAGAACGATAATGACAGTCCAGGTTTCTCTAGTGAGACATTTTGAAAAATTTCAGACCAGATATCCAGTATTTGAAAAGATCCAATGTCAGAGTCCTTGAGGAGCCATACGAAGATTCTCTAAAGGTTGAAATCTGAAAGGTTGGGGGAGCGGGTATTGGTTCTGGCAGATCCCAGGGTTTTGGATCTCTGGCAAGGCCTGAAATGTATGTACTTCACCATTATGACGACATCTAGGTTTGTAATTTAAGGTTTTCCTTTAATTCCAACACTTTCCATTTCTAATGATTAACTAGTCTGTGCAGAAATGGCCTGAGCAATGCTTCATTTCCCTGTTTACTTTGAATGTGATTTAATAACCTTGGTATTTGGTGGGGGATGTGTATATGTGTATATGGGAGGAGTCATTAATTTTTTTAGCCTGGGTTTTCTTACATGTCTCATTTTATGAAATCATGTGTGTTCATATTATTAGCATTAAAGATCACTATATCTGATATCCAGTATCAAAATACTTTTCACCGAGAATACCATATAATAGTTGTCATTTCAGATATACTGTTTGGACTATCATTACTAGATAAATATACCAGAGGGAAAAAACCTGTTGATTAAAATAAAATACAAGAGGTTCTCTCTCTTTTTTTTTTAAATGGCCATATACTTTTCAATATTGGTTTCTACAGTTGCACATTGTAACATGCAAACAAACTATAGGTTTCTGAAAAGTGAAATTTTACATTTCTGATCAGTAAACTTATTCACAGAAGAAAAAAATCACATACAACATCCATGTCATATGTGGTGTTTTATATATATATATATGTATGTGTATATGTATGTATATGTATATGTATATACATACATATACATATACACACACATATATATGGTATAAAAATACTGGTATCTTTGACTACTCACAATGGGATGATTTGTATGACTGATCATAGAAAGACTTTGCTTATTGGTTATTAATTACAAAGCTATTGAGTGAGATTTTGGCCTTTTGGTCTACAGCTATACTGTTGGCCCAATCCTATGACTCATCAGGACTTAAAAATCTCAGTTCCTGACAATTGCCATGAAGAAAATGATGTACTTTCAACTCGATTGCTCATTTCTAAAGTACCTATATGTTGATCTTGTTCATTTTTTGTGGTGTAGCATATTTAAAATAACTTCTACTACACAATTTTACATCTACCCTTTTTTTGAAAATTCATTTCTTTTTTCTCAACAGGGTTTATTTATCCTGGTTTTATAACTTCATGGTCTAAATGTCTCTCATTTTTCTATTTCCCAGTAAACAAGATATTAAGATGATGTTTTCCTTCTGAGGTAGGCATTAAAATGTCTGTTTTACAGAAACTAATGATTTATTTTGCTTTTCCATCTCTGACACAGACTAGAGAAAGTGAAAATGTATCTTTTATCCACATTCATTGAGTAATTTCAGATATCTTATTGATTATGAAGAAGTCAGTATTGTAAATGGAGAGTTCTATTTATTTTTAACAGTATTTTGTTACTAGCAATACTTTCTTTCATCAAATTATGCTCTATATCAATTGAAAAGTACAAAGCTCATTGCACTTATAATATATTCTCAAAAACTTTAGAACTTGCTGTTGAAATGAGACAAGTTGTTCATTTCACACAACAAGTAAAATGGAAAGTTTGGGCAAATGTTTGAAAAAATTAGGCCTGAAAATATTGGTATTTCATTTGCTACACCTATGGCTTAAATTACCAAGAGCATCTATTTGCTGAACATACTGTTAGGCAATTGCTTAACTTTTTATTTATTTGCTTATGGAGACAGCCTGCAGCAATGGTCAGACTTTTTTCCAATCTTAAATACTATCCCTAAATTGTTTAGTTGAGTTGTATCTTGTTTTCATCTTTAGTATAGGTAGAATTTTAAAATGAATTTAAAAGTACAAATTCTTTTAAGATATTAATAAAACCTCTGTTCTTTACCTCCCCAATTTTTGGCTAAAAATAGAAATTTCCTAGTTCTTTGAACCCCAGCTGAATTTATTTGGTTCTACTTTTAAAAGTTGAATATATAATCATGTCCTTATTATTAGAAATAATTGGTTTTTAGATCTAAACTTTTGCACTTAAATTTTTGTGCAAGTAAAACCTCTTTTTTGTCAAGTTTCTTTTGTCATCTGGCTTCATTTATTCATTACCCATCACTCCAAAACCCTCTTCAATGTAGTGTCCCTCCTGGACATTCCACCAAAATGTTTAAAGTAATGAAAGAATTCTGAAGGCCAAACCCAAGGCCCTGTTTTTCAGCACGTAGTTTCTATCACCGCTGCAGAATTTGACACTGTTTACCAATACCTTTAGAAATTCTAGCTTCCTTCATCCTAAGTGAGCTTCCTACTACAGATTCACTTATGACTCTGATCATTCCTAATACAACTCCACTAGCAGATCCTTCTTTCTTCTTGTAAGAGAACGATTCTCTGAGGTTCATTGCTAGGTTTCTTTCATTTTCAATCCTTTTTGGTGACTGCAAATAGAACCTTAAAGGGATTACATAAAAATTGCTTTCTGGATCAATCCAGAACAAGTAGATCTGGCTTCCTACAGTAACATTTCAAATATCTGAATGCAGTAAGCACCCTTCTTGGTCTTCCTTTTCTGCAAAACTCAGCCAACTCTTTCTTTCTCTTAAGTTTTGATCTGTAAATTCTTCTATGTATTAAACTCTCTTCATCCTGGAAATATTCTTCCACACAAATTTTATTTGTCAGTAATATCCTTAAGATATCGTTCCCACCAGTAATTTTATGCTGGACAACATGATCTGGGTTAATTTGTTTAAAAATGCCTATTGAGTATCTACTATGTCCCAGGTATGGACACCATAAGTTCACTAAGAACAGAACTAAACTCCTCGTTTACTTTCTAAATTGACACTTTGTACATATTTTCTTAATTTTGGTAAATGAAAGCACTGTCTTTACACTTGTCCAGGCTTAATAGAGTGGAGTCATCTTTGATACCTCTCTCTCCATGGCCCTCTACCTTCCATCATTTGCCAGAACTTCCCCAGTATCTTTATAAATATCTTTAAAACCCATTTCCTCTCCCACATATCTATTTTGTTAGCCCAAGCCCTCCTTGCTTCTCACCTGGACCATTTCTTTCCCATGATCTTCCCTCCCTGAAATCTTTGTCTATTTTGGCCTCATCAATAAGCAATTCAACCTTTAGGCAAATAAATTGCAAACTCAGCCTGACAGTCAAGGAATTTCACATCTTGACTCAACCTACCTTTCCAATGTTCTGTTTCCCATACTCTGCTTTACTTGTGCCAAACTGTGAACAAATTCAGCACTTTTCTACCTTCATATTTATTGTCATGCTGTTTCCTTCCACACATACCTAAATCTTCTGTTTTTCAAGACTAAGCTCAAATACAATTTCTTACAATCTCTTTCCTGATCTCTAAATGAGTGAAATCTCTATTTCCTCTAAATTTGTTGGCTTTGCATCTCTTCCGTCGTCAGGATATTAAAGATAATAATATTAACCTTGTATGGTTATTATGGGGATTATATAAAATAATAGATGTAAAGCAATGTTTGGTATATGGTGTATGCTAAATAGAAGTTTATTCCCTCTTCCCTTCTATTGCCTTTGTAGAAACCTATGCTGTTTTCTTCCTGTTTGTGCATGGACCCTCGCCCTTACGGGTTGGAATCACGTAGAGTACAAATCATGTGAATCTTTCTAGGAATGCTATCATTAATCAATCTGATAAAAATGAACAAGAAACACTGAACTCTGAGCTGCTGAATTTTGATATTTATCTCCAAGGCCAGTTTTTTAAAATCAAACAGAATTTTTCTTATTCACTTCAACTAAATGTTAAATATTTTTTGACATGTTTTCTGGATGCCTAAAAATCAGATTTTCAGAAACCAGAACTTTATTCATAAAAAATTATATTTTTCAATAAATTTACTTTGATTCAGTTCAGATATTTTTTTGGATAACTATGATAGAAGCTGAGAACTATAATTAGTACTTGAAAACTAGTTATTTTTGCATTAAAAAGGAAAGTAATTCAGATTGTCTGAGACTCTCAGGACGAGGCATTATCTGGTGTGTTAGGTAATAAGGGATTTTGTATCTCAAACTTGGAAGATACTGTGTTTTAATTTTAATAGTGACAAATGAGATGAGTGTTTTATTGCTACAGCTAGAAAATGCCTCTTTTTGTTTGTCTGTTTGTTTGGTCAATTGATGGGTTTTAATGTAAATAAAGAGACTAGCAGATTACTCATTAAGAGCTAACTGACTTAACTCTTCAAATGCTTAGCTACAACCCTTTGTTTCAGTCTGCAGTATGATTTTTAAAAACATAAATAAATTGAACTAATATCATAATTATACATAGTTTAGGTTGTTTCTACATAATGTCAATATGGACCAGCTAGAAAATGTACAGATTATTATTAAAACTGCCCAGATGTTTTAACTTTTGCACTAGCAATTGTTGCAAGTGTGTTCCTCAGAAACCGGTCTCTGAGACAGAGTTCAGTGTGAGGACGTTTATTAAGTGGTGCCCTTGGGCCCAACACTTGTGAAAGAGTGGGGAATAGGCAGGAGTGTGCAGAAGTTGAACTATAATGTAGAACCAGTGCAGTCTTAGTTTACTGTATGTACAACTCTAGATCTAGAATGGTCTTTCAGAGTTGTGCTCCTTTGAGTTGAAATGACCAGGCTTTTTAATTTTGCATCAATCAGTCATTAGAAATGGTCTGCCCTGGGAACAGACTGTGACCTTGCATGAGGCAGGCAGCTCCCCACAAAAGGGGCTACATACAGCTGAAGACTAGTGGCAGCACTCCCAGCTTCCGGGCAAGAAGTCCTCCATTGAAGGGAGCCTGTTAGACACGCCACATGCATCCACCAGTAAAGCAGGTTTATTGCCTCCTCTTACCCGCATGTCCTCTGAAATAGTCAAATGATGCAGCCTAGCAAAGTCATGACTCTAATGAAAAAAATAGTTCAAACTAGCTACTTGGCTGAATCTGTCAGTTACACAACAAAGGTTTGGTTCAGCATGCCCATGTAGAAACATCCTGCTTTTCAGTGTCTTCACTTGTTAAACAAATGAACCAGAGAGTGTATGGATCTCAACAAAAGACCTTTAACTGATAAAAGCAATAAAAGTGGAGATTTCCTCAGGGAAAAAAGTTCTTGTTAAGTCCCAAGGTCATTAGATATTCAGTCCAGTCTCATGTCTTCTACAGGATAAATAGTACAAGAGCTCAATCAGAAAAATCACTCTGATCCATCTAAGTGATACTAAATTTTAAAAAAATTAAAGTATAGTCACTATACTATACATATTAGGGAAGAAAAAAATGATGGGAAGAAGTGTAACAGAGAAGTTTGAAACAATATTTTCCCGTTTAAAGCATACTGCACAATGTATTAAATATTCCTGACACTTAACGTTTGAAGGTAAAGCTGTTTTGTAATCCACACTATTATAAAGTAAAATATTGTTTAATATTAACTGGCTTATTCATTAGTGAGTAACTGTGAAAGCTACAAGTTTGTTCTTATTAATTACTTCCTTTCTTTATTCTTTACATCCCATACCTCTTCTGTATCAGTTGTTTTCTGAAAATCGAATCCAAAAAAATTTGAAGGGCCAGCCATTTTAATAAGTAATTCTTAAAAATCATTAGAAAAAGCAATAATAAAAATGCAAACACGAAAAACTATTATTCTTGGATTTGGATGACAAGTTACTTGCTAGAAGTCCCCTCAAGAAGGGTGGCTATGGGTTAGTAACCATTTGATTTAAATAACTAATCTTAATTTAATTAATTAATTTAATTAACATTAAGACATCAAATGGGAAAATCTGTTTTGCTTCAATACAACACATACTTTGTGAATACTTTTGCTGTAGTTTTAAAATCTCAGTACAGAAGGAGTTTAGGACTGGGAATCTGTTTGGGAAGAGAACTGGAGAGCTCATCTTGAAGCTGAATGTTTATAGCAAATAATGCTGTTTCACTTGGTTTTATGTTTATTTAGGGTGCTGAAAGCTAATGGGGCTAGTGGGGAGACGGTTAACGATCCACAGCTACTGCTGCTTACTACTTACAAGATGCTATATTGGATACTGCTCTTACTAAAATAATTTTATAAACACAATCTATCTCTTTAAGAAATTAATATTTAGCATATGGAGTGGTAGTGGGAAAGAAAACACAGGTATATGAGTCTAAAAGCTAAGAGAATGAAAAAGAGAGAAGACATTCCACCTACTTAAAAGGATCAGAATCTGTACCAGACAAAATGGCACTGGAGAGAGACCTTAAAATATGGACCTTAGAGGGTGTGACTGCCTACACCCTATGATTACTTATGGTGTTATCTACACATGCAAAAATCAAAGTAAATATTACATGACAATTCAGGTCAAGGAAGCCATGACTTAACCATCTTACACTGAACCAAAAGCTTCTGGGGTTAATTATTTGAATATTCACTTCCACACCTGATTTTATATTTAGTGCATACGGGTAGTTTCAGGTGCCCCCAAAGGCAATTCCGTAATGAGTACAATAGAAGTAGCATCTCCAATGCCAATTTGATCTTGATCCATATCTGATGTTTTCACATGTCTTTTGTGAGCTAAGTCAAGAGAGTTTGAAAACTGCCAGATTTTAGAAAACAGTTACCTGCTCAATACCATATGTGAATAACACTAAACTGAGTCCAATTTTGTGTCTAGGTCAAGAGGTGACTCCAGCAGCACTTCTGAAGAGCCATAATGCTGTGACAGTGAATAATGAGTAGTCCCTATTGTGGCAACTCTTCAGCTAAGATGAGCGTCAACGAAGTATCAGCTTTTTCATTGACTCTGGAGCAAAAAACTGGCTTTGCTTTTGTCGGGATTTTGTGTATCTTCTTGGGACTTCTTATTATCAGATGCTTCAAAATCCTCTTAGACCCGTACAGTAGCATGCCTTCCTCTACATGGGAAGATGAAGTTGAAGAGTTTGATAAAGGGACATTTGAATATGCACTTGCGTGAGAGTTCCACCATTAAGGCTTTTAGGGCTATGCCACTATGACACATGGAAGATACAATTGTAATTTCCTTGAGCATGCTGGAAGAATCTCATTTCATTCAGTAAATTCAATAAACACATGTGGTTGGACAAGTCATCTAACCTGTATGGACTTCAAGGAGGAGGCTAATCAAAGCATTTTTAATGTCCCTTTCAATTCTAGTGCCCCATGAACCCAGTGAATGTATCTGGAAGCCAGAGACCTGAGATGAATGAAGATTTGAGATGTCATTAGATGTTTTTCAGTTTAGGAGTCTAATTTCTTGTGATTTGAATTCTAATATTGACTTAGTCAAGAACTAGCCTTATGACTAAGAGGCACTTTTCCAGATCTGCAGAACAAGGATAAAGAAACCTATCCTGCATATTTTACAGGGATGTTGAGAGGACCAAGTGATGTGTAATGAATGTGAAAGCAACTTGAAAATCATAAAATATTGTTGGAACATACCTTGCAATCATTATTTATTACCCTTATTGGCAATAGAAATAGAGATTCTCAAACCTCAAGAAACAACGGTTTAGTGTAAGTTATTCCTCTTCCATCTTCATTCTCTTCATTTGATGTATGAAAGGATAGAATTATATTATTCTAAAATTCTTTCCAACTATGAAACTCTGACTCTTTCTGATTAACAAATGGAAGAATAGGGCGCAGTGGGTTAAGCTTCTGCCTTCGGCTCAGGTCATGATCCTGGGATCGAGTCCCGCATGGGGCTCTCTGCTCGGCGGGGATCCTGCTTCCTCCTCTCTCTCTCTGCCTACTTGTGATTTCTCTCTGTCAAATAAACAAATAAATTCTTAAAAAAAAAAAAAAAAGGAAGAATATAGTAGGAGATAAATAAATACAAAAATATTTGTGTCACCAGAACACAAAACTGCCAAACACACTAAAAAAAATTTTTAAAAGGCTAATATTTACTAAGAGCACTAAATTGAGTGCTTTCCATTTGTTATGTGATTTGATACCCTTTGAATCCTTTGAGTTCAATACTACTATTTCCATTTTATTATATTAATGTCACAAATGAGGAACTAAAGCTGAGAGAGATTAAATAACTTTCCAAGGTCATCAAGCAAGAGAGTGGTTGCATTAGGAATTGAACATGGGCGGGCAACTGGGTGGCTCAGCGGATTAAGGAATTGAACATGGGCAGTCCAATGTCAGATGCCTTGTTTATAAAGACCATGCTGTACTCCAAGACACTATCCTCAGCATTTCTGTACACCTTACAAATATGGTTATTGCTCAAGTCTATGGCATTCCAAAACAAGCTGTCTCATTCCTGATACTTTCTATCTCCTAGTAGACTTAGAACACATCCATGTTGGTTGTTAATCTTCTGGACCAAACCCACACCTCAAGGAGCTCTTTGAACCCCAGTAGGTACAGGAGTGTGGGCCTAGGACACCTTAAAGCCAGTTAGTAGTTTTGTCCAAGAACATCTCATTGAGCCAAGTCAGCTGGATGTACTGAAAATTATGTGTGCCCAGGACACTAGGCATCTCCTTTGTGACCCAGGCTTCTAAAGTATTTGTTAAGATATACATCCAAGTATGAGATGCACCATTTGTCCCCCAAGGAAGACACCCAGCAAGACCCTCCATTTTGGTGACTAAACATAACAAGGACAGATTTTTCCTTCGAAAAGAAGAAAGACCATAAAACCCAAAACACAAGAAAAGTTTATGACATATGAGCCTTGTTTCTGAAAGTTCAACACTCAGAAGCTTTTTAGATATCCTCAATTCCACCATAGTATTATTTTCAGTCCCACTAAACGGAAAATCTTTTAACCAAACCTGTCTTCATCCATAGCATTTATTCATGATCTGTTGTTTACCTTAGACTTTTGGGGGGGTAGCAGCGGGGAAAGAATCGTCAGTGCCTTTTTTCCAGAGCCAGAAACAATATAAAAAATATGAAGAATGGTTACAGTATGGATACATCATGAAAACTTCATGAAATGCTAGTTCTTCTAGGAATGTCCAATGTTACAGTCAGATGATCCTCTAGCTGCCCCTTCCTGAGAGCCCCATCAGAAAAGACAAGAGAAAAAATAGAGGAGCATACCTCCAGACGGTTTCCTCCTGTTACCTTACCCACTTGTCTGAAAAGCCTAAGTTGGGTTTACCTTTCAAGGTTGGCTTTATGGATGGTGTAATTTCATCCATACCCCCCAAACCATCTCCCATTTGCTCCAGAACGTCTGAATCCCCTTAATAGAGAACAAAGACTTTCATTTCACAGTTACAGATAAAAGGCTTAGAATGAAAATGTCTGATTGATATAAGACCAAGACTAAAACTAACTCACAGGACACTGTAGTCAGGCAGACAAGCAGCAAGGAAAAAGGAAATTGACCACTATCGGACGCATACCCAGTCTTTGGCAGAGGAAAAAGATTAAGGAATAAATAGGTGGGTTCCTGAAAGAGGGAGGGAAGGGGGTTGAGGGAATGGTTGCAGGAAAAAGGGACTAGAGGTAGCAGAAGTAACTGCCGGCAAGTTCACAGCTTCCATCCAGGGCCAGTGATGAGGGCTTGTTTTGAGTCCCAGCCCCATCTTAGCTGTTTAAATAATAGCAAGAGCCGGAATAATCTGAAACGAATTTGAATCTGCGCCTTCTATGTGGAGACTCAGAACCTTTTGTCGAACAGATCAATGCCTTGTCCTTAAGAGCAGAGTGAGTTAGTGGTACATAGTTGTAATTCCGTCTCTATTTCTGAAACAGCCTCATGACATTAGTTTGATTGATTCGCATGACATTTGCCTAAGAGCGTGTAAGGGGTTTTACTTAGGTATCTGCAGACTTTTTCTACAATCCAGCATCGGTTCACTGACCTGCCTTTTCTCCTACTTTAATAAGCATAGTACCTCTCTCAATCTCTAATGATTCACCCTGGAATCTTCGATGTGACTAAGTAAAATCATCAGTCAATTGTAAATATTTCCAAAACAGTGATAGTGCTTAAGTACAAACGAGGACTGATCTAAATCCAGCACAAATTAACTCATTCTATCCCCTTGATAACCTTACAGCAAGGTGGGTAACAGTATTATTCCCAACTGCATTTTACAGATGTGAAAATCAAGGCACAGAGACATCAACCAATTTGCCAGAGCTCACACAGGAAGTGGCAAAGCTGATTGTGAGTTGAGTATGCAGACTTCAGAGTCTTGCTCCCGGCTACTGTGTCAAGCTACGGTCATGCTGCTCGGATAGCTGGAAAGCACTTGGACAGTAAAAGACAAGGAGGATTCATTCAGTCACCCCGATCGAAAACCAATGACAGAACTTGCACAGAGGAATTGTTTGTGCTGTCTTAATAATCAGCGCCTCACAGATTTGAACAAAACCTTTCCCTCAACAAAACTAAAAAGCCAGGTTTGAAATAAATGTTTTGTCAGGTAGAGACAAAGAGGCAACTGGGAAACTTAACACAGGTTCATTCTTGCTTGGAACGGTTTTCCCACTAGGCAGAAATATTTTCAGTAAATCACTGAGTCTACATTCAATCTGCTCACTTCTCATGCAGAGAAGAATCAAGCTATCTACTATAAGCAAGATAAAATGATCTCAAATACCATATTCTAGTTACAAAGTATAGAAATTATCTCTGGAAGCCTAGATTTTGCTATACATGCTAAACAATAGGAAGTCACCAGGAATCATGTGAAGACAATGGGGTTCAATTTACTTAGCACTGAACGACCGAAGCACTGCTTATATTTGGTTGGATGATTGCTGTTGAGCAATCCAACTCCCCTTATGAATTAAAGAAACTTTATATGACTTCCTATCTAAACGGATTAATGGTTTACTACTGGTTACTAGCTGAGGCGTTACTTAAGTTTCCTCAGGGCTAATGACTGGGCAGCGCCCACAGTTTGATCCCACACCAATCACTGCTCTATCATCTCTTTCAAGGAAGATTCCAACCAATGAGAAGAAGCCTACGATTCTGGGCTGAAAGCTAAGTGCCCCATATATGTCTGGGTGATGTTGAAACAGGTAACATTTCCTGAGAAGAACTCTCCTTCTTCTGGTGGTAAGTTAAACATTGTTGGGTGGGGTAAAAATCACACTTAATATTATGTCATAAAGTAGATTCTGAGGAGTGGAGTAAAAGTAAAAGATGTCAAAGACTACAATAAGAAGTGGTATATTCTATAAAAACGAAAGAGATGACAGCTTCACTTACAATTTCCCCCATAAAAGTTTATTTGCAAGTTAAAGTTAAGATTTTCTTTCTTTCTTTTTTTTGTTTTTAGTTCAAATAGCTTAAGAACTTTAGGAGAGAGGCAGGTTTTGTTTGTATTTGTCTGTTTTTCTAAAAAGCCAAATTTTAAGGTATCAATAAAGAAATACTATTCTAATTAAAGAATGTTCTAATATTGGCTCATGGATTGTTAAGTGATTATGTAATCGATTTATCTCATGGTTAAATATAAGCTTCTCTATGTATTTGAGACTATTTCATTAAAGGGAACCAATAGGGCGTGATTTTTACCTAAATATAGCATACAACTTTATTAAGGACTGAAATGTATTTGCTTATCCTAAATACTCACATATTTTTTTAAAGATTCCATGATAGCATTTGTAAAATATAAATGTATGAGCAAAAAAAAAAAAAAAAAAAAGCTAGTAAAAAATCCAGAAATTTTTTAAAAATCCAGAAATTTACAAAGCTATCTTCTTCACAGGATGTATTTTTATAAACTAATAGCATGTATTTCTTAAAAGTTTTAAAAATATTTTTGAAATTTTATAATCATCATATAATAAAATTGTCATTATCACATAATATGTATTCATAGCAATAATAAAGTAGATTGCGGTTTCAACATTTAGTACGGTCAATGAACTGTGTTTCAGACTGAGACTATTCTCATCAGCTCTTACTGTCCTCAGTTGGTAGAGTTGGTAGAGTTATATCTTTTCTAAAATCATGTTAAATCCAACTGCACTGAGTCTAAACAAATACTACAAATACAGATAAGAGTTTAGTGACTGCATTGAAAATTATGTTTGCTGAAACAGTTCCCCAGTTATTTATTATGGGATTTAATTGTTCAGGTGACTAAAGTTCCTGGACAGGTAGTTTTTAATGAAACGAATTTAAAATTGTATGTCTTGTGACATAAAACTGTTCCCTCATAGTCCCATCCCTACTTAAATGTATTTATATTTCTTGAAACAAGTTTATTTTTCTTTTTCAATGACAGCTTTGAAGAACATTCTGAAGACTGTATAGGAGACAATGCATCAAGAATCTATTTATTGAGTCCTTCTAAAACAAAAGCCAGGAACTCCCTAATGTAAACACATAGTGTTTATTTTGAGGAGAAAAGACATAGATTTAAAAAAAAAAAAAAAAAGCAACCATAAAGTAGTCAGCCTAGTCCAAAACAAAAACAAAAACAAAAACAAAAATCCACTTTGGAAGATGTCTCTGAACAACTCTTCCAATGTATTTCTGGATTCTGTGCCAGGGAACAGTAATCGCTTTCAAGTTAATGTCATAAACGAGAGCCATGAAAGCAGTGCAGCTGTGAATAACAACGCCGACCCTCCACATTATGAGGAAACCTCTTTTGGGGATGAAACCCATAACAGATTCAGAATCAGCTTTAGGCCTGGGAATCAGGAGTGCTATGACAATTTCCTCCAAAATGGAGAAAACGCTAAAACAGATGCCAGTTTTCATGCTTACGATTCTCACACAAACACATACTACCTACAAACCTTTGGCCACAACACGGTGGACGCCGTTCCCAAGATTGAGTACTACCGTAACACCGGTAGCATCAGTGGGCCCAAGGTCAACCGACCCAGCCTGCTAGAGATTCACGAGCAACTTGCAAAGGTAAGTTTCAGGGCAGGGGCAAGTGTCCTCCCTTGCTCCTTCAGGCGATCTCCTGCTCTCTAAGAACGCGCTGAATGTCACCATGTCTAGTGGAAAGGTCTATTCCGGGCCAGCCTTCTTCCTGACACGATTATCCCTACTTCCCTGAGCCACCCAGGCGCCCCCGCTACTTCCCGATCACCAGAAAATGCACGGAAGTGGCTCACGAACGTTCACGGACTGAGCACAGAGAACGAATGAATTAGCTCTGAAAGTTAGGCAATGTGTCGTATCTTGTTTACAGTTATCGTCTACTCAACGCACACTTGGTTAAACATGTCAAGCTAAATACTAAGCTGGTTTCACCTTAGTATTAAGGCCTCCACAGCTGTTGCAAAAAAAAGAAACCATCACGGGCCCTTGCTGTACTTCATACCGTGGTGTAAGGCTTTGGAGCACATGGGTATTTTATATTCTTTAAAGAGAGAGCAAAGATTTATAAGATTCAGCATTTTATCCCTTCTTCTTCAAAACTTTGCCTGAGGCTCCTGAATGTTCTTAAGCATGTAAAAGTAACTAAATTAAATTTAAGTACAGAAGCAACAGACTTGGCTAAACTTTTCATTATTGAAGGAAGATAGCCAGGGTTCCCAAATCTGCTAGAAGCATGAGGCAGCACTTTTTCTAATCTTGTAGCAATCAGTTATAAACTCAGTAGATTTCTTCTTCTGTACCTTGCCCTAAAATAGGTTGAAGCACTTTATCTTCCTGCTCTTCTGGAACAGGGTTTGGAATGAATATCATTCTTTACGGATATAACTACTTGCTCAAAAGAATAATTAGCTGTCACATAGCCAAATGTAGTTTACTTTTGCTCAACTTTTGAGGTAAAAGAAAAAATTGACCGAAACAATTCCTTTCATATTCATTCATTTAACAATAATGATTTTTCTAATCTGATTTTTCTAATCAATTGATCACCCACTCTGGGGAGTCTTAGACTATTGCTCTCAAGAAAGGTGCTGATAAAGGTGAAGCTTTCCCTTTAGTTTCTGCTCTTTCTTTTTTCCACAAGGATACCCATCTCTAAAACTTATTCCCCTTATTCCCAGCATCCCTGACTCTGGATCCTACCACCAGAGACTGAGAGACTTCCTGAGGGGAGACTATGCCGTGGACTCTGTACCCTTATCCCTTCTCCCCGCCAAGCCTTACTTGTCCCATGTGCCATATTGGCAACACTGGGCTGACAGGCTGGTTTCCTTACAGATGTAAGATTTAGACTTTGTCTGGGATATTTGACATTTTCATCAAAAGATGTTAACAATGTGACAATGTGAGAAAAAAATGGCAGCCCCCCATTAAGAATTTTGAGAAGGAGGTTGATTTGAAGCTCCCGAAATCGGACTGAGGTGTCACTCTGCATCGTGTAGGAGAGAGGAAAGAAGAGAGAAAGGGGAGAAGGCAAAGAAGGAGAAGTGGGTTGTAAGAGGAGAGCAGGAGTTTTCAAGATACGGGAAGGGCAGAAAAAGAAATGTAGGGCCTTATAAAGAGGTTTCGATTTATTCTGAAGAAGGAAAATGAGCCTTTTAAAAGACCTGAAATTCTCTCCTACCATAATCCACCTCATTACACCTGATCATTTTTAAAACCTGCATCTTTCACAAAACTGCCATCAAGTGCTGTGAAGTGTGTAAACCTGGCGATTCACAGACCTGTACCCCTGGGGATAAAAATACATTATATGTTTATAAAAAAATTTAAAAAATTTTAAAAAAAGTCATAAGGAAGAGAAAATACAAAAAAAAAAAAACTGCCATCAAAATTTAAATATTCTCACTCACATTCCTCTCCTAATTTACAACAAAACAAAACAAAACTCTAATTCCATTAAAAAGGAAATGGAGCAAACTCGCATTGTTCTTTGGACTGATACTGAGTGATATGTAGCTTGTTTACAATTCCCAAAGCCACAGTTTCAGGCAATCTTTATGTTAGGGGAGAAAACCTCTCAGGGAACAATAGTCGGGTTGGTTGTTCAAAAGCCATCTTTTGAATGGCCGGGGTAGAAACGAAGTAGCTGTCTTTGACAGATCGCACAGCTGTTTGGGATATCATATTCTTTTTGAAAAGATGAAATGAGACAAAGGACTGAACCTTGACCTCAACACTTTTTTCTCAGCTACAAAGGAGTAGCAAATTAAATAGTTTAAAAATTAGGTTTCGGCCTGGGGTGCTTGGGTGGCTCAGTCCATTAACTTTGTGACTCTGTTTAGGCTCAGGTCCTAATCTCAGGATCATGAGACTGAGCCCTGTGTTGGCTTCTGCTCTCAGCACAGAATCTGCTTGAGATTCTCTCTCCCTCTCTCTCTGCCCCTCCTGCTTGTGCTCTCTAAAATAATTAAATCTTTTTTTAAAAATCAGGTTTAGGGACACCTGGGTGGCTCAGTGGGTTAAGCCTCTGCCTTCGGCTCAGGTCATGATCTCAGGGTCCTGGGATGGAGCCCCACATCAGGCTCTTTGCTCGGCAGGGAGCCTGCTTCCCTCTCTCTCTCTCTGCCTGCCTCTCTGCCTACTTGTGATCTGCCTGTCAAATAAACAAATAAAAATCTTAAAAAAAAAAAAAAGCAGGTTTAGGCCCAATGTCCTGAATAATCATTCTCAATGCACAAGTATAGTAATAACTCATTCTTTTTATGAATGCAACCCTTACTTACCAAGATGTTACTCATCTTGATTAAATCATACGGAAATATCCACATAGCTAAACTAGGAGCAGAATTCAAATACAACAGTGGAATACACATTCTAATGTTTCTAAAATTGTAGGGCCCAGTTCACCTCTCCACATGTTCTACTTCTGTGCTATCCTTCGATATCAAACATGAACAATCCAGGCCTTCTTCAATTCATCTCTTTCTTCTTTGTTAGTGAATTTGATTCTATTTTCCCCTGCTTAACAGCATAATAGATGAGGACCTGTAGTGGAATGTAGCTATGCTTGCTGTTCCCTCCTTGTGGCCCTTGACGTTTTTATGGTGGTCCCTCAAACTACAACTAGGAACAATCAATAGAGCAAACGCTGTATAATAATACTCAGACACATCATAGATTTTGTATGCAAAAAATGATAATGTTTACCTAAACAATTTAAAAGTGGGAACCAAAAAAAAAAAAAAAAGTGGGAACCAATTGACATAGTACGAGTGACTTTTTTTTTTAAGATTTTATTTATTTATTTGAGAGAGAGAGTAAGAAAGAGCATGAGAGGGGAGTAGGTCAGAGGGAGAAGCAGATTCCCCATGGAGCTGGGAGCCGGATGCGGTACTCCATCCCGGGACTCCGGGATCACGACCTAAGCCGAAGGCCATTTAACCAACTGAGCCACTCAGGCACCCAAGTGGCATTTTTTTATACCCATGATTCTAATGCTTTAAAAAGCCAAATGGGAATCGTACATTCATACTACATGACAGAACATATTTAGACAGAAACTATTTGGATTTTGTGCAAATCCCAGTTACAACTTCCAAGTCAGAAAAAAAAAATATGAAAGGTTTTCCTTATAGTTGAAATGAAAAATAGGTTTGAAAGACATTATTTTAAGTCTCTACCTTAACTGAAACTCTAGGAGTGATACATATTGACAAAATTTGTAATCCCAATGATTTGCGATCAGAGTTGAAGAAATCTTTTCATTTTCTGTGTAGTAAAGAGCTAAATGCCTATACGGGTGGCTACGAATTATGGATTTCCAAAAACTAGTCAAAAGCAGGAAAATAATGACTCCATCCTTTACTTTCTCTGCAATACTATACAAGCTACATAATTTCAACTGATATTGTAAGATGTTTGTAAATACTTGAGTTTATATGCATGCAAAGTGTAGTACAGTGCCTACAATTGTTAGAAACTCAATAAATGGTTGTTGATAATAATGATGGTAATTTTCATATTAGCGGATTTTTATTTAAAAAGTAAAATATGCACTGATAACATATTTAACAAGTACTAAAAATATATATAATGAAATGTCTCTTATCTAAGATAGATCTTCAGTTGTTCTCTGTAGGACAATCATTACTGGCAGTTTCTTATAAATCCTCCCAGAAATTTTCTATGCTTGTTCAAACATACAAATATATCTATGTGTCTCTGTTCCTATCTATCTAATTTTCTGTCTGTAATTTTTTTTCAAACACATATTGAAACATACTTTACACATCGTCCTGCATGCTACTATTTTCACTAAGTAATATACTTTGGAGTTCTTTTTATATCAAAACATGTATAATGATTGTTGGACATCTGACAAGTTTAATCTAGTATTTTTACTTTGTAAAAATAATTCCACTTTTAGTGTCCAGTATAATCCTGCAGCTACCTTTTCGTACATAGTTCCTAACTACAGGGCTAACCAAAATGAAACTCATTTTCAGCCTCATTAACCACCATTGTTGTCAGCATTTCAGAAAAATATAATTATATAGAAATCATGAAAATAAACAGCCTTTCAATCAAAGTCAGCATTCTCATGTTATTGAAATAAACTGTCTATGAAAAGTATAAAATACTATAAAAATTAAGATAGAAGTATTATTTTTAAGGAAATCAACCATTTACAAACTTTTCCAAAACAAAAACAATGGAGTGACTTCACATTGGGGCCATTAGGCTATCATCAATAAAAAGTAATTTGTGAATAAAAAGCATTAGAAAAAGTAATTTGTGAATCAAAACCAATACACACACTCTGGTGTAAAAACAAACTTTTTATTGAGCATTTTTTTATGTATCAGATGGGATGCTCACACTTGGCAAATTCTCGTTCAATACTTAGAACAACGCTTCAGGGTAGCTAATGTTATTATTGCTATTTTATAGATAGCAAAATAAAATCCTATGGATCCTTTAGACGAGAAAACAAAAACTCAAGTCAGTATACTTCCAAGGTCAAGAAGCCAAGGTCATGTGTCTAATAAGTTGAACCCATGTCTGCGTGACTCCAGAGTCCATGTTCTTTTTCAGAACTTTTCATCCTCAGCCTGCTCTCCCATAGCACTTTGCCTCAGCTCACATGACAGCTATAGGAAATAGTGGAATTCAAGCTCAAAGAAGAAATTGCTTCTCAGTCCTGATGGGCAGAACAGGAGATTCCGATTCCTTTCTTGGGGACTGCGCCAAAAGATCATGTTGCTTCTCCTACAGAATTAATTGTAGGTCTCAATCCTTTCCATTGTCATCATCAAAAGCATTTATTAAGGTTTTGTTTATAAGAGCTGCTGTATAAAGTCAGTTAAAGAGATTTGATATTTATTTTATATGTCAAACGGCATTGTTCTGGGTAGAAATAAAGAAAATGTAGTCAAATATGCAAACATTAAACCACATATATTATTATTATTTATATTAAATGTTTATATTCTATAAAAAGACAAACAAAGGTGTACAAATGCATTCTCTGGAAAATAATATTTTCCAAAGTATTTCAAAGTTCAAATTTGGAACTTTAACGTTCAGACTGGGGGTATCCGAAATTAGAAATATCACCAAGCCAAATAAAATACACATGAAAATCGAGGCAATAAATGTCTTGAAGGTCAGTAAGGACCAGTGGCCTAAAATATTTGTTGGAGTGAAAATCTGCAACTAAAGACTCATTCTAATATTTGCTAGAAGTTTTAGCTGTAGTCTCTAGCATTCAGTAATAGATGGTGAGTAAAGTAGAAGTTCCTTTGAAGTATATGTGGAAAATATTAAGAATCTTTTGGTTTTATTTTCTTATGCTCTGTATTACACACAATAGCCACCTTTTGGCCTAAGTTATTAAAAATATGTCAATTCATGTGTGAGCTATGTGTTTTCAGGTACAGTAAAAATATTGTGATTACAAATTGTGACCATTGGTAGTAATTGAGAGGCATGGTTTATAGTAACTGTTAAAACAAGAAAAAAAACCCCTCATTTTCAAAATTTAAAATCCTCTCCTTTATCATAAAGGGCTAGTAATGTACAACCATAATAACATTGATCAATAAGATACAGACATGTGATTAGACTTGTGCTTTTCATTCTGAAATGAACCTTAGGAATTATCTGATCCATATTGGGATTGGTTTTTAAAAAATCCCAGGGTTGTAAGAGGTTTAAGTAGAATAATATTGGCCATATGTTGGTAATTGTTGAAGTTGAGTGATAGGCACATGAGATCTATTTATTCTCCCCACTACTGCAGGAAATATTTAAATATTTCAATAATAAAAGAAAGTTTAAAACAATTGGGAGAGAATCATGTAGTCCTAAACATCTATGGAGCTATTTCTCAATGATGGGATAAGATTTCTACCATCCTGAGATTAAAAGGTGAAACCTAAAAACATGCATCGTAGCAAATATTATCTAGTTAGAATTTAAAGAATAAATATACTTATTTCTTTCTTCTTCGATGACAGCTAGAAAGGTATTTGTCATTTTTCAGAGGTCTGAAAAATCACACATTTTATATTAAATAAATGATTTTATGTGATTGAAACTTCACTAGTTTATCGGTATTGGAGGGGAGAAGTGGCCCATCTTCCTTTCTTTCTCTTTCTCTCTCTCTCTCTCTTTCTTTCTTCCTAATGCACTTCCTTTTACCTTCTCGAATACTTAATGCCCAGGTAAAACTTTCGATAAATAAATAATCACTCCCTAAAGCTATGCAATTTAAAATGCATTTACGAAAGGTGGTGGGTCATCATTTATGGTAATGGTGTGTGAACAAACAAATTAATCCAAAGTATGAGGGGAAAAAATGGTTTTAGGCAGCAATCATAAAACTTTCAGTCTTTGAGACTTTGGTCTCAAGAACATGCACCAGCCAGAACCCTGCCAGCCACTGGTTATAGCTCCCAGCCATCAAGTGCCCACAGACCCTCGACCCAGTCTTTTCAGTACTTTGATGATAAGTTGACTTTATAATTGCTGTATGGGCTTACAAAGGAGACATTTATTAAAGAGTGAAACCAAGTTTTGCTTTGCCATGTTAGAAGAGAAGATGACAAACACAGAAAAATGATTTTGCCTTAGAGTAAATTACTTCAAAGTAAGATTTTCAGAAAACCCATTGGATTTATTCTCCTTGGCAGTATCCAGGAAAGGTTAAGTAACTTGCTGGAGGACACACCCTGAATTAATTGCATAGCTGAAACCAGATTCCAAGTCTCCTAGATTATATGGTGCAGTGATTTTTCAGCTCCTGTAAGAGAGTAAGCAATGGAAATGGATTCTGTACTTAAAAATTCACTACAGTCCTTTATAGTCAAGAGAAGAAATATACATTTGAAGGTTTTCCCTCTCTATGGCATAAATATATTAAAAACTTTGATACTCTAGGAGATTGAAAATATTCACCTAAGAAAGAGTGGAACATCCTACATTGGCTCTATTTTTGAAGTTTTTAAAAATTATGGCCTTACTAGCTTCCATATATGATGAGTTCCCTGATGTGCCCTCATAGAATAGTCCTTTTACTTCATATTGTGATGTCCTAGTGACAAATTGAAGAACTATTAAACTGTGCTCAGAAGGGCATCTGCCAGATAGAAATGTCCATTTAAGGACAAATTTTAAATATCTTATTCATCCTTTAGCCTATTTTGTAAGTTGTTTTTTTTTTTAAACCATCATTGGTATTCCCATTAATCCAAATGTAAGGGTCACAGTTACCTCCGGAGTTCAGTCAGGAACAAAGCAATTTCCTGGACCAAACCCTCAAGTTTAGGTTTAATCAGAAAACATAGGTTTTATTCCCAAGATTGCCTTTAAAAAGCAAGTGGCTAGGGGCTCTGTCTCATGGGATCCACAATTAACTGAGGAAAAGGAAATTGCCTTCTCCCTGAATGAGCAGCTGTTGAGAGTCTGGCCATGAGATCTTGATTAACTAGAATATTGACAATCTTAAAAGTTTTTCTCAAACCAAGTCAAATAAATGAATTTCTTAACCAAATAATCTCTTCAACATTCGTAGGCATCTTAACACATTCCTCAATTCTGTACTCTCATTGATTTTCCAGTTATGGAAAATGAAAGTTACATATGAATCACTCAGCTGCCTTATGAGTAGAGAATCCATTCAGAGAAAAAATAGAATTTTTAATTGCCTGAAGAAAAACCTCAAACGCTTCATCCATCTGTAATAGACTGCAGTGTACAGACAGGTGCGCTCCAATAGGATAGCCCCAGCCACCTGCTGCCCTTGAGCCCTTGAACTGTGGCTAGTACAAATTGAGATGTGCTATCAGTGTAAAACTACAGACCAGATTTCAAAGGCGTAGTGTGAAAAACAATGTAAAATGTCTCATTATTTTTTTTATTGCTTTCATGTTGAAATGATAATGTTTTATGGAAGTTATTAAGTAAAATATATTTCTTTTAATTTTTTTTAAGATTTTAAATTATTTATTTGACAGACAGAGATCACAAGGAGGAGGAGAGGCAGGCAGAGAGAGGAGGAAGCAGGCTCCCCACTGAGCAGAGAGCCCGGTGCGGGGCTCGATCCCAGGATCCTGGGACCATGACCCACTGAGCCACCCAGGCGTCCCAGTAAAATATATTATTAAATATATTATTAAAACAGTCCATTTTCGGGTTCCTCCTCCAAGGTGGGATGCCACTATAGCTAATGAATTAATTGTAAATATTAAGACTATGATATTGTTCAAAAGTTAAGTATATTTTAAAACTTGAGGGTCCAAATCTGAACCCAAGTTATTTTTTTAATTTCCCTTTACTTTTTTAGAAGGAACTACTGGAAATTTTTGAATTACACACATGACTTGCATCTCTAGCTGGTATAGATAATCAGTTTCTGCCTTGCTCATTCAGCCTTGATTTCTGTGGACTTTTTTTTATCCGTATCTTACTCTGATGTGAACATATAATGTCAGTTTTCAATTTTCTGTGCAAATAGGGACTGGGGATGCTTAAAATTAAGATATTCCTCAGGTAATTCAAGACTAAATTTTAACTATTCATTTCACTGAATTTTACCCCCAGTTCTTTAGGAAAAACAGTAAGATGATCGGCCTTGAGATTCATTCTCTTCCCCCTCCCTTTTACAAATGTGGGTTACATAGAGGAAACCATGAGAAATGAAATACCCAAAAGGGATGGAAGAGAAAAGAAATAGGGGGCAAAAATGAATAAGAAACAAGGTCATCTGTTTGTAAATGGTAGAGATCAGGTGGTCTTCAAATCCACTTTATGGATTCAATACTCTTTTTTGATGACCTGCTATATGGTTGGCTCTTGGCAGGCATTGAGGAGAAGTAGCCCGCATCCCCCAGTAAATATACCATGACTTACCAAACTGAATTGCACTGGTTACCCAAGTGTCGTACTAGTATGAAAAAAATCTTGTGGGAAAACAAAGTTGGAGGAAATCCTTTTTTGCATAGAGCAGTAGAAGAACATGGAGACAAGAAGTCAGTCACTTGGAGCAAATAGCCCAAATTAGAGTCAGCTTACAGTAGGTATGCTAATGATACATCAAAGCCCAAAGAAGCAATAAACCTTGAGCATAGTAAGCACAAGAATTTTGATCACCTTCAAATAAAGTCCTTATAATAAATACTGAATATTTATTTCACACCAGTCCCATTTTAGAGGGGAAACAATTGTCCTTGTCTGAGACTCCTTAACTAGTAATGTGGGAACACGTCGTCCCAGCTTTAAAAACTAATTTAGAGCACTTAAATAGAATAAACTTGTTCTTTAATAATGGTAATTAAGTGCTGAATCTAAAAGACATCCCCAGTGGTTTCCACCCCTTAGTGGATAAGATTGTTTTGGGGAACTCAGTGGGTAACTCAGGTGCCAGAGTCAGGTAGGTGCCAGATAGGCTAAATTAAGTGGCTGCATCTGAAATTATTCAAAGTCATATCTAAAAGAGAAATTAGATTTGTTCTTTACTTGAGAGAAACAGGGCTATTTTCTTCCCCCCATTAAATTCAGATTATCCTACTGACAAGGAATGTCTTCAAAATCAGGTCACAAAAAACCACTAAATAAGCTTTTGGCATTTTTTATACAACATACTCCTTATTTCTACTCAACCTACCTTTTTAGTAGTCAGTCAGTCACGAGACCTCTTTCCCTTTGTACAAGACTACTAGCACATCCAGCAATTTTCTGGCAAAGGCATACCGAATCTAAAAGAAACTTCCTCTACAGGAATAGCATTCTTGTCACCAGAGAGCATCTTTATATCTCTTTAGAACTGTAACCCTTTTCTTCTTGTTTTTAAAGAAACGCTTCATGTGTTCTTTCATTCAATCTTCTTAAAGATGATGATTAGAGAAGTTTTATTATCATTATTTTAAGTGAATAAAGTGAAGCCCAGGGAGGTTAATGGAAAGAAGTCCAGAGTGTCTGCGTCAATGAGACTAACTTCCTACCATGCCTCAAAGACCCTCATTCACTTTGATAGGCTTTGCACCCTGCCTTGAGTTTCTTTTTCTCTCCTTTGTTCTTTTTGTATTCTAAATGCACCCAAATCTAACTGGTTTTTTAAGGTAATATTTTCACCAGTAGAACTGCCCAAACTCCTTTACCACCCATGCAGACTCGCTGTGCTTGAAATCACTCACAAAACAAACCCATCAGCTCCCAGGGCAAAAAAAAAAAAAAAAAAATTATTTTATTCAAATGCTAGAATATGTTTCTTTTTTTGCACGTGTCTAAAATTTTGTGTCAGTTGTTCTGATTTGCCTTTGAAAGTTTTATGGGTCCCTGTGTTGACCAAATATTATGCTTTTGCTACCTGTAAAAACGCAGAATGTGGCAGTGGCTCCAGGTTCCGCCGACAGGGTTGCTAACGGGGATGGGATGCCTGGAGATGAAGAAGCCGAAAACAAGGAAGGGGAGGATAAAGCCGGTGCTGTGAAGTTTGGATGGGTGAAAGGTGTGCTGGTGAGAAAGCTCCTATGTTTCCAAATAAAATCTGTTTGTTCAGTGTCCTTGGGGATTAAGGGTTAGCAAAGCCTGGACACCAGAATTACAGAGAAGGCTGGGTTTTGCCCCACTCTCATGTCTCACATCCCTTCTGATGCTCCTTCAACCCACAGGTAAGATGCATGCTGAACATCTGGGGTGTGATGCTCTTCATTCGCCTCTCCTGGATCGTTGGAGAAGCTGGAATTGGTAAGCATGTTTCCCCATGCCCCGCGTAGAGTTTTCAATGTCAGTGATAAACTCCATATGCAACTTGTTTTGACCATTAACGCTGAATGTGAGATGAAGGTCACAGAAATAATCTGCGCTCCAGCTCTTTCCCTTTGCCTCTTTGGCGATGTTTGTCAGAGACGAAAGGTGAAGCGTTAACTTCTGGGAGACTGGAATTTTCCAGCTCGCTAGCTAGATAAACGCTCAGGCAAATATTTCTACCTTTCCCTCGAGTTTTAGGTGTACGGATAGAGAGAGACACATACATTTGAAATAGTACTATTCATATTTGGGGATATACTGACATTTGTGTATCTCCCTTATGATTACTGGCAACATTTCACTCAACGAAAACAGCTTGTGGAAAAAGTGGTAACAATGTGACCAGGTTAATGCTGAATTAGTTGAACATTTTCCAAAGAAAATAACTGTGTTACTTTCAGGTACCTGTAGTAAGAAAACAAAGATTAATAAAATATTGCCAGATAGAGGCTTAAAAATAATAAATAAAATGACTAAGCTATATAACTATTACTAATTTTTCTAATGGAGAATGCATGATGTTGAAATTATTTCCAGTGATTATTTGATTTTTTTAAACATTTTTAATGTATAATTCACCTTCCCTTTGACATCAATTGAGTGCCTATTATTGCCAAACACTGTTACTAAAAGGAAAAACACCTATGTTTGTTTTATTCTAAACTCAGAGAACACTTCACTTCTGACACCAAACGCTGACAACTTTCCACACCATTATTTGATGTTTTTAAAGATGGTCTATTATTTAAAATATCATTTCCTGTGGCGAACATTTTTTTTTAAATCTAGAATATACTGGTAACATTTATATGAAAAATTTGTTTGAGTTTTATCAAAGTTCCTGGTTCAATGTGATAAAAATTAATGATGTTCTACTCTATATTTTGGGAAATACATTATAGATCCCTTTTGGAGAACACCTATAAATCATGAGTATCAAGACTGTAGAGGTTCAAATGCGCTTTTAGATAACTGCTCCAGAATGTACCTCAATTCACATTCAAAGGTACTTGGTCCTTATTTATTGCCTTTGCCCCTCAAAACATATTGAGCATCACCGGCAGACTAACTCGCAACAAGAAAGGGCTGAGCTGTAAATTGAAACACTGGAACCAGTTCCCATAGTGTTTCCACGTTTCATGTTTGGCAACTGCTGGGTTCCTGACAAAGGGCTGCTTGCCAGCTTTACGATGCATATCAAATGAATGCTTACAGCCGCAGGGCCCGAAGTAAGTGTATGCTGTTCCATGGAAAATCTGCATCTTAGCATTGCCAAGTGTTTGCTCCAGGGTTTCATGCAAAATTAGTTTTTTAAGGGCGGTTTAGTAACTTATTGAGATCATCAAGCAACATTACTTTGTTTGGAGGTGTGAGCGTAGCCAAGGGCAAGAGTAATTCTTTCTAATGCAACTTATTTAACATCCATGAGTTTGGGCCATAATCTGAACTTTAATCAGATCTTACATTAGTCTTCTCAGTTTCACGCTTATTATAAAATTGTAAAATATGGAGAACCCCATCTTCTGCTAAACTGTATTCTACTTTCAGATATCAGCATTGTTTTAATAAGGACTTTTTCTTTAAGTAGTCCTATCCGACTTTAAGTGGGTGTCTAGCGGGTTTTCCTTTGAATGAAGGTTTGTTTGTCATTGTTTTAGTTCTCAGAAAGTAGACTTTAGTGAGTTGTAGAAATTTATTACCACCCTTACTCAGTTTTACTGGCCTTTGCTGTGAACTTAAAGCTAAATGAGTTAAGTCATCTTCTGGGTCCCATGTGGAGTCCCTTTATTGGGTAAGAAAAGAAGCAAATCCAAGTAGTTTCACCATGATGTGGGGATAGTCTGGGGAAAAAGACTGAATACACTTTCTAGAGGAGATCCTGGGAACAAAGCCAGAAGGAAGCTGGAGCCATGAGTCACAGTAGCTACAGCCCTTGGGTAGCTGCTCTAAGGCCATGAGTTTGGGCTCTCTCTTCCCCAAAAGCCGATAGTAGAATAAGCCATTAATGCCATTGAATTGTTCTTCCCTGTCTCAGAGACTTTGGCTGGGGCAAGATAGTTTCTAATAAACATCAGGCATGGAAGAAAGGTATGAAACAGGTATGACCTGAAGCAAGTCATTTATACTCCATGAGTTTCATTTTCTCATCTCAAAATGAAGGAGCTGGATTAATTGTCTGCCAATCAATTCTTTGAAGATAAAGCTAAAGAACCTTGCTGTCTAAGCAACACAAATTGAGATAGGCTAGGGTAGTGCAGTAGTCTCCAGACTGTGGAGTGCCTAAGAATGACCTGGAAAGCTGGGTTACAAAACCACAGAATCCTGGGATTCACTTTGAAAGATTCAAACTCAGTGGGTCTAGGCACTTTTTTTTTTTAAGATTTTATTTATTTGAGAGAGAGAGGCACAAGCAGGGGGGGCAGCAGGCAGAGGCAGAGGGAAAAGTAGTTTCCAGGGTGAGCCCAACGTGGGGCTCAATCCCACCTGAGCTGAAGGCAGATGCTTAATGGATTGAGCCACCCAGGCGCCCTGTGGGTCTGGGCATTTTTAATAAACACTTCAGGTCTTTCCTGAAGCAGACGGTTCAACTCTCTTGGAGAAAACTACAAACTGAATGTTCCAGAAGTTGCCTCTTATCCTGGGATTTTATGTTTGATTGTGAGAGAAAAGTAAATCTCTTGCCGTTTAAATGTATAAAGCTTTGTTCTGGGATTTCAAATGTTTTACAGAAATATATACAATGTAAGAGAATAAATAAGAATTGTTAGGAAAATAGAAGCAAAGGGAAAATAAGGGTAGGGAAGTAATCAGAGTAGGTTTAATGTCCTGAAATGCAAACTATATAGTTCTGCAAAGTTGCTGGGGTCAGCTGAACCTTTGACATCAAAAGTCATCAAAACAAAATCAGAAGCAAAATAGTGTGCAAAAGATAAGAGGAAATTATCTGTAGGGGTACGAAGAACTGAGGCCACATGGTGAGTAGCGATGATCCCTTGCAACAGATTCGAAGAATTTAGTGCAACTCTTTCTTACAACACCAAACTTTGTCTGTAGGGTCCAAAGCAATATGGTCCAAGTTTACATCTCAGGCTTATAGTTAGCCTCTTACTACTGCACTTCAAACTGTGAAATAGCCTCGAGACTTCTTTTAGAGCCAGGATATAGCTGGGAGCTTCAAAAGAGGCAGCCTCCAGTACCCTGTTTCCATTTCTGTCTGTCTTTCCTCTCCTCCACTTCCCCTTCTCATGGCCAGAGAGATCACGGCCTCTCATCTAAGAGGGAACAAGAGAATCTGCACCAACAGTTAGGGAGCATGCCAAACGGACCCCGGGGATGGCATTCTGGCTAGAGCCAGGGGGATTTCAGTGCCTGTGCCCCCAAACTTCTTTCTGCAACATTGGCAAAAGACAGCCTAATAAGAGAAAAACATTCACAACAAGTTTCTTAAGTTACACATTGTGGGTACACACAAGAAGACTCAGCAGTGAGTAATTCAAAGGAGCGGGCTTACATAGCATTTTAACAAGAGAACAAGATTTTCTTAGAGAAGTCACAAGACAAAGGGAAAGGACTGAGTTTCTAGGGTGGCAGATTGTGGGAAGGCAGATGCATGTGGGGACTACTGGAAAATCAGGAGTTCGTTATGCAGGTTCCTCTGGTGCTCCTCCAGCTGATAAAGGTCTAGAATTGGCTCTGATGTTTAACTTCTGTCCTTCCTGCTGTAGAGGAAAGTAGAGCCACTTTACAAACTTACGTCTTGCTTTTAGGCAAATAGGGGGAAGCATCTGCTTTTTTTCTTTTGCCTTTAGCTCAAACTAATTTTTCTGCTAAAGGGGTCCATTTCAGGGTGGCAGATTCGCTACCCTTCAGTATCCTCCTGACTGTGTCCTTCCTGAAACTGAAAGCAGCGTTGCCTTTCTCTGAATCTGGTTTATCACTTCCTCTCTCCTAGAATCGTTGGCCTTCTGTGCTGTAAGTTGCTTGAGGGCAGCTTTTTTCAGTTCATTTTATTTTTCCTTGCATTTGTCTTGCTACCTGACACCTGGCTGGATGTATAGTAGACTTTCAATAAACAACAGCTATTGTAACTATTGTGGACATGGGCCAAAAAAGCAGGGCCACTCAGTGTGTCGGCCACTTTACACGTGTCTCCTTTCTAATTCCATTGCCACGTTTGGCTCAGAAAATAAGTAACTTGCCAGAGGTCGCATAGCCAATAAATGAGTATAGTTCCATTTGATTCTTTCCACTTTACTTATCTGCCAGATGAACAACTTGTTATATTGTATGTAATTTTCCATCCCACACGACCAAATGGACATGAAAAGAGAGTTACCTGGAAGGATGAACATTTACTCTTCAGTTATATGAGCAGCTTGGAATTGGATGGACCAATTGTTATGTTTGTAGGTATCTAGAACAGCATAAAAAATGGGGTTCTGTCAAATTTTGACCAGCCATCGTTGTTCAATTGTGGGCAATTTTTGCTGCACATCTTAGCTCTTCAGTTTCTAGGATCTGTGCTGCTACAGGCAGAAAACTTCAAAGCTGAGAATTTACTCCGGTGATTTCCAGCCAACTTGTTGATTTCAATGTGGTCCTTTGGTGATTACCCTAGACTTGCTGGCTTTTATGTAAACGATCTAATGGATTGTTCCACTGTTTAATTGCCTTTATTTTTCCTCTCTCAACTGAGGTCTTGGTGTGATTATCATCGGCTTAGCCGTGACAGTGACTGGTATCACTGGTTTATCCACCTCTGCTATTGCCACAAATGGATATGTCAGAGGAGGTAATTAGACTTGTGACCTGCATGATCATTTGTAAGGTAAAGGCAACACAGGCTCAGATAGTTCACCACTGACCTTTCTGGAGTGTTTTCAAAGGTAATCCAAGTTGGTTCCTTTTTTTCCCCCTCCAGGCAAGACAGATGCAAGAAAAATGGGGAAGGATTTAACCTTTGTCAAACCCCCAACTCTCTCATGCAGGTTCCTCTCGAGCAAGAGAGAAAGTCAAATGTCATGTTTTCTCTTTTCGCAGCCGGGGTAGTTTCTCTCCCAGGACACCAGCGTAAGTCAACTTTTCCTTTCCAGGGCACCTTTTAGATTGTGTTTACTTTTGGAAGCCATCCTTCATCGTAATGAGCAGGCCTCGGACTTGATCTTTATGCCAGGCAAGCCTGTTTCTCCCGAGTAGAAAGCAACTCCACAGGGGCCCAAGGCGTGGACGTGAAAACTTAAAGCAGAGGCAGTGTAGTTTGCAGCAATAGGGAACCCAAGTAAGGAAAGTAAAACGTACTGTCTTTTATCTTTCATTGCTAACAGGTCTTGGAGTTCTCATAATTCTTCTTTCCACCATGGTAACTTCTATTACCGGGTTGTCAACTTCTGCAATAGCGACTAACGGGTTTGTTCGTGGAGGTAACATTTCTAAGATACCTAATGTCCTCATCGCTTGCCACGGGTAGGAAAAGTTTTTATATATTTCTTTTTGACTGGAGCAAGCAAGGAGCCCACTGTTCTTGACACCGGATGCAGAAGGAAACCTAAGGTACGGTGAGCTCAGTCCTGGTCCGTGCCACTCAGCAGAGGGATCGCCTCTAATGGACCTCGAGGGCCCACTGCAACTCATAGTTTCCAGGTGCTCAAATTCCTCTGACGAATGTTTTCTTTTTCGGGCTAGTCGGCAAGCCTCTTGCCGGTGTTTCTAGGGAAATGATTCCTGGACGTGGCTTCAGCTTTAAAGTTTAGTACATTTCAGGTGCTTCCAAGACCTTCATGGACTGGGATCTTTTAGAACATTTCAGGTTTTTTCATGGGGAGACAGACCCTTCGGTGACAAGACGCAGACTGCTGCCTCCTCAAGTTGCTGGGGTCCTCCTGACCTACTGGAGCCAAACTCCTTTCTTGGGGGATTTTGCAGGTCTCGGAGTCATCATCATCGGCCTGAGTGTGGTGGTGACAACACTCACAGGTATTTCTATGTCCGCTATTTGCACAAATGGAGTAGTAAGAGGAGGTAAGTCAATTCATTTACTTATGACTACAAGCTTGGCTTACGGAGTAAAATCTACAGTTGGTTTAATGTTGGAAGTAAAATTTTCATATTCATAATTAGTCCCCAAAGTTTTAAAGTAAAACGAACTAACCCAAATGTAAACATCAAGGCAAAATTCTCTCAACTAAAATTAAGAGATCTCCAGAAGGTTTTCTTTGACCCGTTTCCTGTGATTAAACATGTTTATAGAGAGTGACTAGGTGTCTAGAAAGAAGGCATAAATAATTACAGTAAAATACATGGTTTCTTTGTGCCTTAGCTGGGCCCGGCTGGCCCTCTCCCAGGCCAACTCAGCACCCCAGCTGACACTCCCGGTTTAGTAAGCCCTGAGTTCTCCCCAACAGGACATTCCCAGTGGCCCCCAGGCCTGAAAAGATCCTTCAGAAGAAAATAGAAACAACTAAACAGAACAAAGAGTTACTTTTAAATCATCCTGGAATCAGCAGGCCTAGGCCTAAAATGAAGAGGGCGAGGTTTATCATTGCTTCTAATTCCTGCCTTCCCCCTCCCACTCTATTTGGCTCCTGGGGCTGCAACTTGGGGACTTTATCCAGCTTTCCCTACCCAGGGCCTTCTAAGAGCACCCTCCCTCCCACAAATACACCCCACTCACAGCTTTCCCTGCCCCTCTCTCCTTTTGACCAAGCCGAAGTAACTGCCTAGTTAATTTATTTAATGACCTCTAGACAATGGAGGCAATTCACTCCACCCATATAATTGGTTACATTTCCAAAGAGAGCTTTGACCCTTTAACCCAGAGGAGTTACTACAGTGGAGGAAATTCCTTTTCCTTAAAAGATAGGTTTTTGGGGGTGCCTGGGTGGCTCAGTGGGTTAAAGCCTCTGCCTTCAGCTCAGGTCATGATCCCAGAGTCCTGGGATAGAGCCCCATGTCGGGCTCTCTGCTCAGCAAGGAGCCTGCTTCCCTGCCCCTCTCTGCCTGCCTCTCTGCCTACTTGTGATCTCTGTCTGTCAAGTAAATAAATTAAAAAAAAAAAAAGATAGGTTTTTGTTTTGTTTTAAGATATATTTGTCCAGTGTCTTTCTTTCTTTCCTTTTTTTTTTTTTGTTTTGTTTTTGTTTAAGATTTTATTTATTTATTTGACAGAGAGAGACACAGCGAGAGAGGGAACACAAGCAGGGGACGAGGAGAGGGAAAGCAGGTTTACCACGGAGCAGGGATCCCAATGTAGGGCTCCATCCCAGGCCGCTGGGATCATGACCTGAGCCAAAGGCAGATGCTTAATGACTGAGCCGCCTAGGCACCCCTCAGTGTCTTTCCCCTACCAATTCTGCCCACCTCCAAGACTAACTCAGTATAGGAAGTCATTAGTTTCCTACCGTCTGTCAGAGCTTCTAGCTACCTAGGCCTCTCAACACCTAGTCTTTTTTTTACCTGTTCTCACTACCCTCTAGGAGTAACCAGGGCAACTCAGTCTTTCATGTGTACAGAAAGAAGTTCATAGACACATATAGAACGATCTTTTCAAGGTCCAAAAGAGAAGCGATTGTTCCAAACCTACCTTTCTTCTCTTTTGCCACCCCCATACACATATGGGTATTTGGCAATAATCATGCCTTCTTGAGCTAAAAACATAGAGAACCAATTCCAATTTACAGGGTGGATAATCAGATACCCCCCCTTTTTTAAAAGGTTAATTTCTTTATTTCATGGTGGAGGAGCAGAGGGAGAGAGAAATTTTAGCAGACTCAGCTGAGAGTGGAGCCCAACATTGGGTTCAATTCCACCACCCTGAGACCAGGACCTGAGCCAAAACCAAGAGTCGGTGCTCAACCAACAGTACCACCCAGGGGACCTATATACAGACACCTTTTAATGCAGCAAATACATACAAGAAAAGTACACCAGTAAGGAAGTTAGAATAGCAATGATAAACTTCACCTACTTCATTTTCTGCCTAGGACTGCCTGCTCCTGGAAATTTCAAATATAAAATTTTACTTTGGTTACATTATTGATTTGAACTCACCAATGAATTTTTTTTAGAAGGCAAGGCATTTTGTTTTAGTAAAGTTTGCTGTAGTCTTATTTGTATACAATTTGAATACAATTGGCTTTTGGTAAATCAGAACTTACCAAATCAGGATAATTCTACTGTGTTCTATTATAGTTCTCAGAGTACAAAGAAAGGATGGCTAACTTATTCATTAAAGTGATACAAGATTCTCAAAATCATTGGGAAGTTGCAATATTTTTTATCAGAATAAAAATTATTCAAAATTGGAGCACCTGGGTGGCTCAGTGGGTTAAGTCTCTGCCTTCGGCTCAGGTCATGATCCCAGGGTCCTGGATCGAGCTCCACATTGGGCTCTCTGCTCAGCAGGGAGCCTGCTTACTGCTCCTCCCCCACCTACTTGGGATCTCTGTCTGTCAAATAAATAAATAAAATCTTTAAAAAATTATTCAAAATTATTTGGTCATAGATACTAAATCCCTTAGCAGTTCCTCAGAGTAAAGCATGTTCATTTTGTGTTTTAGGTGGGGCCTACTATCTTATTTCCAGAAGCTTAGGGCCCGAGTTCGGTGGGTCTATAGGCTTGATCTTTGCTTTTGCCAATGCTGTGGCTGTTGCCATGTATGTGGTGGGATTTGCTGAAACAGTGGTAGATCTTCTTAAGGTAATTAAAAGTTTTTCTTTTCTTCAGCCACGTAAGATAACTCAGTTCAATTTGCCTTTTCAGGGCACTAGGGGATATCATTATGGCAGGATGAGAGGAAATAGATTTATTCTGTAGAAGGCGGAAGTTGGATATAGTTGAAGGAGCTTTAGGCTTGGCATCAGAACTGGCTTGAAATCCTGGCTCTCATATTGATCCCCTGAGAGATTCTCAGAGAGAGGGCCAGTCCCTCCATTCATCTGAACATTGTTTTTCAAATCTATCATATGGGTTAATAATACTGTTCTATAGATTTCATAGAAATGTGGTACAGAACAGATAATATACATGAAATACTGTGTAAAACATGAAACAAAAGATAAATAATGGATGCTGTTATCAGCAGCAATATTACTACAATGAGTATTGATTTCCAAATGAAAGACAGTTCAAACATTAGAACAACTCACTGCAGAAAACTAAGCATTTCCTAGTTTAAGTACATCATCTAGTCGGTCTGTCTTTGAGAGTGTTAACTAGCTGGTAGGTGAACTAACTTCTAGTTCTCCTTTCAATGGTAGTGATAGCATTCACTGAATTCAATTAGTAGCAGTACCTTTGTTTGAAAATTAGATAAGTAAATGGGTGGATTATACAGTTCATAAGTTATGTGATCTTCAAGAAATGTGTTATCTGGTTTATGGAGTTTGTTATTTAATTGAATATCGCTTATTTTCCAATATTCACATTGAAAATCACTCATTTTTATTTCTCTAAGATTCTCCTTGAGACACAAAAGTAGTCATTCTTCTGAAACAGAACCATATGTTTACATGTGGCCATACTTATCTCAGTGCTACAATAGCTTTAGAAGCTGTGACTAGAATGAGCATCTAGAATTTCCAACTTCCAACCTTGGCTATCCATGGCCTGTTATTACAGGACAAAATAATGTTAATCTCTGATTTAGGAACAGCTTGTTTTTCCATGATCCTATATGGTCATTAGTGCATAGTATTTCTTCTTACTATTCAATTCTGCAATAAGACATACAGGTAAAAAAAACAAAACAAAAAAACACCTCCATCTCTAACCATTTTCATGAATTTTGTTTTTGTTCCAGGAGAGCAATTCAATGATGGTGGATCCCACCAATGACATCCGGATAATAGGCTCCATCACAGTAGTGATTCTCTTGGGAATTTCAGTAGCTGGAATGGAATGGGAAGCAAAGGTGATTTTCTCAAAATGATGCTATCAACCACCGCTGCTGAGGTCTTGACCAAATTGCAGGAATAGAACAAACCCCATATTCAAAAAGAATTGTTGTTATTACTTGCTATGGCAGAAGCTGCAGGTTAGCACTGGAGGGAAATCCAAGCCCTCCAAACACACGAGGTCATGACTTCCCACTCATGTGTCACATGATCGGGCCTGCCCTTTGTCCTTCTTTGTGCTGTCATCACCTTGACAGAGACACCACGGTTGCTGCCATCTTCACACCCAGGCCCCTTATGATCGTAACAACAGTCCACACTGGAAACTTGTGTCTCCCAGTCCCACCCCTGGTGTCTCATTTTCCAGCTGACTGTGGGTGCTGAGGCCCAAAGGAAATGGGCTTCTCTCACATGTGATGGGAGAAGGGCAAAGAGGCAACAACTATCATTCTCCTCCGAGATACAGTATTTCGGGAGTAAGTCCTGGAACTAGACACTAGCTGGATTTAATAGTAGTAATACAGCAAATTTCTGAATGGTAGGAGCATGTCTTTTGTCTGATTTATAACTCTCCAGTGACTGATATAATTGCAACTGGTCTTAAGTCCCTGGAGATACCGTACCTAGACTTCAAGAGGTCTCCAGAGATTGAAAAAGTGGCCAAACCCACCCACCTTCATAAGGCAATGAGAAGCATTCCTGTACAGCATTTGTTTGTGGATTATGTATTCACACATCAAACCAAAATTAATTCAGTGATTATTAGGTGCTGGGCATTCTGCTAGGTACTGGATATTCAGTGGTGACCCAAACGGGCACAATCCTGGCCCTAGTTGAGCATATGGTCTGTGGGGATATGAGTAATGATCAAGTAGATAAATATAGAATGGTAAATTGTGAACATGCTTTAAAGGAAATAAACGGGGTACTAAGATAGAAAATATGGGGTATCTACTTACAATGACTTTGTTCCCTGAGGGAGGCAATGTAGCTTCATGGTGATAGAGGGTAGGTTTAAAGCTCTGACTTTGTTGCCACAGCACCTAGATTTGAATCTGGTTTATATGGTATGACCTTATAAGGTATGACCTTGAGAAAGGTGCCTAACCTCTCTGTACCTCAAGGTCTTTACCTTTTAAATGATGATAACAATATTACCTACTTCATACAGTTATTGGTGATATTATTTATCTTAAAAAATACTGATAAAGTGAAATCTGTCTGTTATTGTAAGCCCTCCATTAATGTTAGCTGTTATTATTTAGATTCAGTGGTCAAGAAAGTCCTCTCAGAGGAAGTAACTAAGACGTAAAAGGATGAGAAGAAGGAAATAGTTACCCAAAGCATAAGGAGAAGTGTATTCCCTACAGAGGGAACGGCATATAGGAGTGCCAAGCCAATAGACACTTGAAATGTCAGCAGGGAGAGAAGGGGGACAAAGAAAGACAATTCAATTGGTCAATCTTGCAAACCACTTGTGCTGGGCACACATGGGTTGTCCGACACCAAGTGTACAAGGCATCTCAGAACTCTATGAATTGTGTGTCAGTAATGCAACTTCTGTTGCATTTAGCACCGGGAAAGGAAAGAATCCATAGGCACTCCACCTAGAAAAGAAATACGCTATCAGCGATAAAACTCTGGGCTCCATTTATATTCCTGAGGGCACTGCAGTAAGTTACTCACATAGTACTTGGAATGTTTTTGAAATGTCACCTTCAAGTGCCCACGCACATGCCGCCATTGAAAATGTAACTTCTACACTCAGGTCAGATAAGTCTTGTTAAGATGCCATTCTGTAAGATAACACTATTACCAACTCTGGATAGTAGTTCTAATCAGAATAACCACATAGAGTCTTTGTCCAGTAGACTTCCTGCGGACATGACTTTTATAACTGTATAAAAAGTTGTTCATTCTAAGCTGGTCTCCTTTTACTTTGCCATTCTAGGCTCAGGTGATACTCCTGGTCATTCTCCTCATTGCTATTGCAAACTTCTTCATTGGAACCGTTATTCCGTCCAACAATGAGAAGAAGTCCAGAGGTTTCTTTAACTACCAAGGTATGTGTCACAAATGAGTTGCTTTGCAATCAATGGTTCTCCGCTGCCTGCCTCCATCCATCTACCCTTGTAACCCCCACATCAGTCATTAGAATCCCAGTGTGATCCAGGGAGGAGCCTGGGGTTAGTTAGACTCAGGAGATCCAGAGTGAGTCTCAATCCTACTGCTTGCCAGCGAGACTGGTCACCTAACATGTTTGAGGTTCAAATTTCCCTGAGGTAGTGTGAGTGATAGCAACTTCCTGAGGGGATTTTTGAGAAGTCAATAAGATAGTGGATGCAAAAGCGCTTTGAAAACCTTCAAGTATGGGACAAATCGTTGTTGCCATCAAATAGTAGAAATAGAGTTGTATATGCAAGGAAAAAGAACATAGTTCAGACAGTTTGTTCAACCCCTGAGAACACTAATAATAACATAATCATTTTCCTGCTAGACTTTTTTTTTTTAAGATTTTATTTTTAAGCAATCTTTATACCCAATGTGGGGCTGGAACTCACAACCTGAGATCAAGAGTTGTATGCTCCACCGACTGAGCCAGCCAGGTGCCCCCTCTGCTGAACTTTTTTGCACCTTGCTTATCTATAGTATTACCTGGTTAAGCATCACTGTCAGGTTTGCAAGCACAAAATATTGTATGAGGTGGCATAACATCCTGAGGGGATGTCACAAAGCATGAAATTCTCCTCCACCTCTGCACGACTTCCTAGCTTTCCGCTCTAGCTTACTCAAGAATCCACTGCTGAGATTTAAAAAATATTTCTGTTCATCCTTTATTCAGTCACTAGTGTCTGTTTCCTTTTGGCATCAGATCACCTCTTTCTTCCTGATTCTTTTTCTTTATAAAGTTTGTCTTGTTTTTTCGCATATTAACATCCTTTTCCTTCTATTCTTTTCCCTCCTTCTAGCTCTTGCTGTACTTTTTTTCATGACTTAATTTTTTTTTCCTTATTTCTGCATCATCCTAGATCTTTTGTTGGTGTTTTTCTTCCCTTCTTTTCTGTTTTTCCTCTGCATTTTTCCCTTCTCATTTAAGTAATGTGTTGAGACCCCTATGGGATAGTATTATTTTATGACTAAAGTTCCTTGCTACTATCATTCTCCTACATATGAAAACTTGACATAGAATTTAAGATCTAATCTCTGGGAGCAAGGAGCGGGAAGGTTAGAACATAAGTAGCAAAATTTTAAGATAGTTTCACCCACCCCCTACAATTTAAAAAAAAGCATGGAAAAGCTGTGTTTGGTTAGAATATTTATGCACGTAAGAAAGGAGTTGTGTACGTAGAAGGCAGTGTACATGTGTGGTATACTTGTGAATATGACAGCACGGTCATGAGAAAAATTCTCCATTTGCCTCTTTTTCAGTCTTCTAGATTCAAAAATATCTGGAGGCCTGAGTCTCTGTTGGCACAAAAAAAGTTTTCAGAGTTATATCCTAGAAATCTAAAACCTTATGATACATATACTGACTCTTGGCAAATACTAACATGAGGTTCATCAGGAATATAGCAACATCTTCAGATTCATCCCATTTAGAATATAGGGACTCATTTGCATGATACATTGATAGAAGCTAAAGGAAACTCTATCTCCTTTTCTGTAAAGAAAGTCTACAAGATAACATTCTCATTATTTGTGTTGCAGCATCAATATTTGCGGAAAACTTTGGGCCAAGCTTCACAAAAGGGGAAGGCTTCTTCTCTGTCTTTGCCATTTTTTTCCCAGCAGCTACTGGAATTCTTGCTGGTGCCAATATCTCAGGAGACTTGGAGGTACGTCGTTTTCCTCTGCTTTTGTAATCCTGGGAAGTGGTGGTGCCGTTGGTGAGCAGCGCGAGCTATAGAAGTCAACAGTGACCATAATTCTCTATCGATGTTAAGACCAAAATTTCTGTAAGGGTCCCCATTAATTTAAAAGTTCTCTCTTTTAATGCCAAAATTTTTAATGCCAGACCATCCTATTTCTGATAGTCCATCCTTTTGGATGGACTTATTCAGTGATATCGGAAGGGTAGAGAATATTGGAAAGTGTGTAACATTTCCAACAAAATGAATATGGCCCAGTGGAAAAAACATCAGAACCAACCTTTCTCTTTTAAACACCTAAGGAACAAAAGCACATAACATTCAGGGAAAACAAAACAAAACAAAAACACCCTCCCCACTCTCCCTTCAAAATCACTTTATTAGTGAATTTTTATGTCATTACATTCAGAGATATATTCACTCATTTAAATGGTATTTATTTAGCATTGCATTCATATTAGTTTATGTTAAGTACTATAATGAGCACTGTTAGAATATTGGTTTGAATGTTATATAAAAGACGGGTAGTACTGGCCTAAACAAGATAGCAGTTTATTTTTCTAGTGGATAAAAATCTGAGCTCATAGGCCATGCAGTCGACTAAGAAAAGTCTGTTCCAAACAGTAGACCAGGATCCCAGATGACCTCCCTTGATTTACCACTCCCTTATGGTTTGCCCTCACCTGCAAGATCCAAGATGACTAGTCAATTCCAAAATCATGTTCCAGCCCACAGGAAGAAGAGTAAGGAATAGAGGGCAAGCAATTCCTGAATCTTGCATATATTACTTCTGCTGACATTCCATTGGCCAGAATTTAATCTCTGTGACCTTGCCTAGTTGCAAAGAAGGCTGGGAAATGTAGTCTCTAGCTGGGCAGCAATGTGACTAGAATTTTAGGGAGTTCTTGTGTTAAAAGGAGGAAGGTGAGAATGATTATTAGGGGGCAGTAAATAGTCCCTACCATATACACAAAAGAAGACACAGGTTTTACCTCAATACACTTATAATCAACTTTGGAAGACAAGAAACATTTGTAAGAGCCGTGAAGAGACATGTATAAATGAAAAATCATACGTACTGTTTAAATAAGTTGTGAACTAAACATAAGAAACAGGTAATTGTTAAAGCCGGGATGATTTCCTCAAGGATGTTACTTTGAAGTGTGAACTGAGAGCAAAAGCTCAATACTGACTGTTGGTGAGAAAATATAAGCGTATTCCAGGTAGAGAAGACTAAAGAAGAGTTTAGGCATGGGGATTTGGGAAATAGTAAGGGATCCCTCACAATTTAATTGGAGAAGTCCTGACAAGGCTGGATGACCTTATAATACAAGGGGAAATCGCCATTGGTGGGACCGGAGCAAGAGGTGCTTACCCCGGAATGTAAGCCCGTGAGAGTGGGGACCTTGCTTTTGGTTATACTCATTGTTGCCTCCTCAGAGCTAGGAAGATTTCAGTAAATATTTATTTAGTGAACGAATAAAGGCATTTCGATTTGTCATATTAGGGACCACAGTGCTATGGTAAATTCTTGAGCTGAGATATGGCATAAAATAGATTATGTGGAAGCTCAGGAAAGTAAGTAACTTGTTCAAAATGATTTTAGTAGTTAAATATCACTGCTTAATGAAATTTAGCTATGTATGTGGAGCTGCTGTGTTCTCAGATTTGGAAAAGTATCAGAGGTCACTGATCTAAAATTCTGCAGGGACTCCTGGGTGGCTCAGTCGTTAAGCATCTGCCTTCGGCTTGGGTCATGATCCCAGAGTCCTGGGATCGGGTCCCACATTGGGCTCTCTGCTCAACAGGGAGCCTGCTTCTCCCTCTGCCTGCCTCTCTCTCTGACAAATAAATAAAATCTTTTCTAAAAATAAATAAATAAATAAATAAATAAATAAAATTCTGCAAAGTGTAAGCACACATTTAAGATTTTATTTATTTATTTGACAGAGAGAGATTACAAGTAGGCAGAGAGGCAGGCAGAGAGAGAGAGAGAGAGAGGGAAGCAGGCTCCCTGCTGAGCAGAAAGCCCGATGCGGGGCTCGATCCCAGAACCCCGAGATCATGACCTGAGCCAAAGGCAGTGGCTCAACCCACTGAGCCACCCAGGCGCCCCTAAGCACACATTTAAATGAGAGAATATTACACTTTCCTTAGAAACAAGTCATCAGTTCAGCTCAGCCAACATGTCGCTAGGCACTGGGAAAGCAAAGAAGAACTCAGTCCTCCAAGCTGTTCATGGTCTAAGGTGAAGACAGACTTCCTCTGTCTGAGTCATGAGGAGCAAGAACAGAATCATGTGCAAAATGTAAGTTGAGGATGTGGTTGACCCTCAGGAAACAGTTATCTAGTAGATTGTATATTCTGTCTTAAGAAAAAAATATAACATCTCATGAAGAAAGGTGAAGGAAGGTTAGATTTTTTAGGTTACAGCCAGGGAGATGGAAACTAACATTTAGAGTGAAAACTAAGAATTTGTTGAAGTCCTGGTCTCTGTTTAGGGGAAAGGGAGCCAGAGCAGACAGTGTGAATATATGATCATACATTGAGATACTGACATCCTAATTTATATTGGGTCAAGTCTGACCCTTAGGTAAATTCTAAGTAAGTAATTTCGGAGTTCATAGCAGGTAGTTCTACATGAAGACTAAGTTTTCATGTTTGAGGTACATGACTGTCTTCCACCTTCACACCTCATATATCTATATCTATATCTATATCTATATCTATCTCCTTTCTTCCCATTTAATTTAATCTTCCCTTACACTCAGATCACAAGAAATAGTTAATAAAACAAAACTTGAAACACAGCATGAATTGGGAGATTGGGTGGGGCTCATTTCAGCCACAATTAATTACCTTCTTCTTCCTTTGACATGCTGTTCCCCTGCACCTGTTGGCCCAAAATCACTTTTGTAGACAACAATTTGGAAGGAGGAGGCTAGGTATATATGCAGCAGAACCATTCCTCTGTGCAAATATTCCTAAAAGAGTGGGAAGGGATCAATATTCAGAGTGGATCCACAGAGCTGACTTAGTCTCATTAAGGGCAAATTCACTGGTAGAGTTATTTCCAGGTGTCAGGTTGGAAATTTACCATGAGTTGGTCTCTCTGATGGATTTTGATCAGCAGATTTAAGTTAAAAACAAAAACAGAAAAGCTGGGGCGCCTAGGTGGCTCAGTGGGTTAAAGCCTCTGCCTTCGGCTCAGGTCATGATCCCAGGGTCCTGGGAATGAGCCCCACATCGGGCTCTCTGCTCAGCAGGGAGCCTGCTTCCCTTCCTCTCTGTCTCTGCCTGCCTCTCTGCCTACTTGTGATCTCTGCCAAATAAATAAATAAATAATTAAAAAACAAAACAAAACAAAAAAACAGAAAAGCTCGAACTTTGACTTCATTTATTGCATATTTGTAGTACTACATCTCAGATCCTCTGGTGGGGAACTAATATCTACTGAGATAGTGCCTCCCTCAATTCAATATTTATTGACTCCTACTATATGCCAGGCCCTGTCTTTTATAAGCAAGAATACATTGAAATCTCTATTTAATAATTCTTATTAAAAAAATAATCCCTGTTAAGATGAATTCAATTATTTAGAAGTTATGCTGCTTGGAAATTGATTATGCTATGATTTAGCTCCCAAAATAGGATATAAAATGGTATGTTATATATGATGTGAGTTCAGTCCAGTAAATTTATATACATGCATAAGCAAAAGAAAAGCCCATTTTCTGGTATAAGCTTAAATTTGCCTCTTTCTTTATGCCTGCTTATGGAAATGAAATGTCTCCCATTGCAGTCATTCCTGAACTAGATTCCAAATGGGAAATTTGAGGGATTGGAGAACTTAGCAGATCATCCTTTTTGCTTCAAGGTTTGTTTATTTCTTTAAGGCAAACCTAAGCTTAGTACAAAACTAATACCCATATACAGATACTGTCAAGGTGCATCAATGTGCAGAGTGTGTTTGTGTCTTTCCTCTAATACTTTAAGGTTTGACATATCTGCATGAAATTCACAGGAGATAAAGGGGAGGGAGACGCATCAATGAGTGAGTTAGCTGGTCTACTTTTCTATAAAAACTCTGTCCTGGACAGTTAGAGATCTCTTCTATTCAGCACAAAATTCTAGACATTTCTTTTTTCACCTTGAACACCTGTTCTTTGTCGAAAAGGAACTCAGGCTCACCACTTTGCCATTTGCTTATCTTTTCTTTTGAAACTGCCTCAGGAAGGGTAGCCTAAACATTGGAAACACAGTAATAACTCCAAGTCATTTCTGTTTCTTACTGCACCCTGTCTCTTCATCCCACCATGTTGTTTTTCCAAAGGATCCCCAAGATGCCATCCCCAGAGGAACCATGCTGGCCATTTTCATCACCACTGTTGCCTACATAGGAGTTGCTATTTGTGTAGGTAAGTTGTGTGTCTCTGGAGTCCAAATGCCAGAATTACAAGGAGTCTGGTCATACATGTCCAGTGGGCTTTCAGGGGATCATAAGTAGAAAGTTTTTTTTTTTTTAAAGACAACATTTTTAATTCCCCTCCTGGGCGCTTTAGGAGTTTGAATATAATTAAGCTGTAATACAGGCGCCTCTGGGTCAGGGCTAGGGTAGAGTTAATCAGATTGTTATTCTCCCTGAACACAAAGAGAATCCCATGTAGCTACTCTAGGTGATAATCCCACCGTCAAAGAAGCCACCACTCCCAGCATCCACTTCCCTTGCACTGGGAGGCAGGTGAGAAACAAGCAAGAGAAATGAAGCCAGGAACAAAACGAGACAAAAACAAAAAAAAGAAAAGCCTGAGGAATGTATGAAAGATATAGAATTGATAGTTGTATCTCCTCCTGGCACTACTGTCCCTAATATGGAAATGTCACTGTCACCGGTTGGCAGGAAATCAGAACAAGATCCAGCTGCCAGCCGTGTGGGTGGTCAGCCCCCACATTGCTCACTAAGCAGAAAATATGTGGATGCACCTGCTATTTCTAGGCAGACTTTCGTTCCACCTGCTGCCGCAGCCACGCCTCCTCCTGGCTGGGGGTCACCTCATGCTTTTCCCGTAGGAGGAGAGGAAGAAATGTGGAACATTCAGAGAAGGAAACTCTTTTCTGTGCACACTAGGGAATATAGCTCCCCACTGCGGAAGCCCGAATGACCATTTTAGTGAAGGGCACATCCCAATTGTCTGCCTAAAGGAAATCAGGGAAGTGCATTTATCTTACATTGGTTTCTGTGGAGAAAAGCAAAACAGTTAACTGAGACTCTCGCTTCTCTCACTGTCTCTTATTTAAGGAAATTGGATAATGTTAGGTATGTTGCTGTGGCACTTCCAAGTTTAGTTGCATGTAGAGAGATTTTATTCCAATACTTATAAAAGTGACACATTTTTAAATGACATTGAAATCACCTTAAGTTAAATTTCCCAAATGGTTTCCCAGCTCACACAATGTAAAAATGAAGGAATGAGTAAAGTTATAGACCTGATTTCAGAGATTCTTCCAGTTTTTGCCTGGGAGAAGATTCCATTTCTATACTTTTCCCTGGAGAAGAGGATAGTCTTGGGGTCCTTGGCCTGTCATTAGTGCAAATTATGACTCATGGCTTGGCTTCATGGAAATTTAGGGAGTTGTATTATGCAGAAGTCAAAAAGTGTGATACCCAAAAAGTCAGTTCAACAAAAATTAACAATGTAAAAAGGTAAAATCTGGAACAGATCATTTTGCCTGGTAAGCAACATTCATAATTTCAACTGTTTAAGCAGAGGCTAGGAGGCCACCCCTCAGAGCTATGTAAACAGGATTCCTGCACTGATTATTTCAACTCGAAGATCCTGTCGTTTCTAAGTCTTTCACAGATTCACAGGATATGAATTCCATGGATAAAATTAAGGGTTCCCATTAGTACCTGTCACTGGGACTGCTCTTAAAGTTATTAGCAAGGCATGAAAACTCATACCAGCTGGAGTTTGAAGAGCAAAATAAACAGTTTTACTGTTTGGGATTTAGTTTGTAAAATATTTATCCTTCAGGTAGTTCAGAAAAGTTTCTACATATTTCTCACATATATTCATATACTTCCATAATCCTATCAAATACATAGCGGCAGAGATTATAATTATAAAATTCCTATGGATAGTTATTGAAAAATATATATCGAGGATCTTCAAAAAGTTCATAACCTTTTGATCTAGGGATCTATCCTAGATCTATCCTAGAGAAATATTTTGAAATCAAGAAGAAAAAAATTATGCACAAAGATGTTCATCATAGAATGTTTATAATGGTAAATAATGAAAATAGCAAAATGGATAAAAGTAATAGAATAAACTGACACTTGATAGAATATTTTTTGACCATTATTATTACTAAGGAAATTTCAATATTTTATCCCGAAACATTTTTTTATTATTTAAACCTTTAAAATTCTATATAAAGTAGAATTATAACAGTTTAAAAAATTATACACTACCATCAGTTGAAAACAAGGGCTCAGTTCTCTTAATTACCAGAATTCAAAAATGCCATCCCTTAGTTCTCTCGCAGATGAGGAAATAAATTGTTCTACCTGAAAAACACCTAGCCAGTAGCACCAAGCTAGAAATATGAATTTAATATTATGTGCAAAGCACTGCCATGTGCGTTTCAGAAAGTAAGAGAGTTCCAAACCCTAAGTATCTTGCAAATGTAGGTGAGAGCTTGGACCTAAACCCCCCAAGGCAGTAGAAGTGGCAGACTGTCAGAGTCAGGGGGCGCTCTCGAGTCTCTGAGGATGGGTACCTCCAGGTACCGTGTCCCCAGGTTGACAAGAGAGGATTGCAGTGGACCCGCACCAACTCAAATTAAACTATGTTTTCGGGAGAAAATCCTATGGGAGCAGAACCTTTATTAAGAACTGACGAGCCACCCTTGTTTCCCCAGGGGCCTGTGTGGTCCGAGATGCCACTGGAAACATGAATGACACCATCATTTCTGGGATGAACTGCAATGGTTCAGCAGCCTGTGGGTTGGGCTACGACTTCTCAAGATGTCGACATGAACCATGTCAATATGGGCTAATGAACAATTTCCAGGTTTGAAGAGAAAAAAAAATGTTTATTGCTATCGTTTTCATTTGTAGAATGTCACATGTAGTATAATGAAACTTCTGAGTTTGCAACTGATTGACTATTGGTCCATTTGAATTCAGCATAGAACGATTCATGTGTGAGGGAGGGGAGCCCTGCAGACATTAGGCGGCAAATCCTGTGGTTGCATTTCCTGTGGTGGGGAGATAGCAGGCAGTTGCACGAATTGCATCACCAGGGAAGATTGCTGCCTGATATACGGCATCTTCCAATCAATGGTGCAAGATTTCATGGTGGGGAGAAGGAGAGACTTAGATAGTTAATATGTGGACTGTATTTCGTGCATGGATCTCAGTTTCGGGAAAGCCCCTGACGTGGTCCTGGAGTGCCTGGAAGACAAGGCCAAGAGGGAAATTGTGAGTGGCAGAAGGGGAGGTAAATGAGGGGGATGGGACAAGGGAAGTTGGGGAAACTGGGTCTGAATGACTGGTGGGTGGAGGGAGCGGCAAATTTGTCATGAAGGCTTCATTCATCTATTTTAACAACCAACAAAGAGGAATTAACTCAGCCGAAGTCATGATTCCAAAATATGACTTAAATTGATAGAATCTCATCATGTCTCAGATCTAAAATTATATTTAATGAGCACAGAGAAAGCAAAGGTTTGAAAAGCCTCGGTGTGCAGGAAGAACAAGAAAGGCAAAAGCTTTTCAAAAGACAGGTACACAGCTGAGCCCTCCCCAAACCTTATTAAAACACCACTTTGTGCTCCATTGAGTTTCCCATTGTCAAAGAAACATGCCCACAAAGAAGGGGGGGAAATGTTGTCCAAGTCCTTGAAACCATTTCCTTCTTTATTCTTTCCAGTATCTTCTGCATGTATTGTGGTGAGCATTTCCTGTTTTCATAAAAAATGACAACAAAATGGCCATTTCCATTTTGAAAAAACAAATATTAAGAACTTGAGAATGAAGCAGTGGAGGGGCAAGGGTGCAGAAATCTGGTTAGAAGAAATTGGCTTATGACGGAGATTCCAAATCATGGAAAGTGGAAGGGGAAGCATTTGCATAAGATTTTGGCTTGGTTTGTCTGTCTGTTTTTTAATTGTGTGTTGGATGAGTCTCCTTACTGGTGCGTCTTTTCTCAAGGTCATGAGCATGGTGTCAGGGTTCGGCCCCCTCATCACGGCTGGCATCTTTTCTGCAACGCTCTCCTCAGCCCTGGCCTCCCTCGTCAGCGCGCCCAAAGTGTTCCAGGTGATAGAAGCCAAGCACACGTGCTTCCCCCTGTGTCTGTTCCCACTGAACGTGGATCAAGCTGAAACACTCGTTCTCACCAGCCATCATTTTCCATCATTTTCTGAAAGAGTTTAACGTTTGCATCTGGCTCAAATGCTGTCTGCCACATAGTCAAGATCGATTCAAATAATATAAAGAATGATAAACTGCAGTGTTAACGTGTGCCTGTATTGTGTATCGCTTCATCTTTCTCCAAATCTTCTTGTTTGAATCACCTAGGGAAAATGACTGTGCATAGATCTAAATGACGAATTTCTCCCCTTCTTTTCCATTAGGCTCTGTGCAAGGACAACATCTACAAAGCCTTGCAGTTCTTTGCAAAGGGATATGGGAAAAACAACGAACCCCTGAGAGGATACTTTCTTACTTTCGTTATAGCCATGGCGTTCATCCTTATCGGTTCGTAGTTTTCTTGTCTTACTGAAAGCCAAAGCATTCTTCTGATTACTTGTAGGGTTTTCCTTTTAGATTGCGGAATTACCTGTTTTCTGTTTAATATCCCAACTGGGACTATTGGAGTCTGACTAAGACGGAAATGAGGAATCCTAGTGTGTAGAGAGCGTTTGAGGACTTGAGGTAGACTTTGGACTTTAATCTCTTCTTTGAATCCAAATGTTGAAAATCCATCCAAGCAAATGCAACCAAATCCTTCCTCCAAGCTGCCCGATATCGTCTAATTCCAGAGCCTTCCCCAGCTGCCACCTGTTTCTACATCTCCTGAGCTGGCAGCTACTGGGAGAATTAAAGTGTCCTTTACAAAATGTGGTCCATTGACCACCTATATCAGAACCAACTACTTGGGGTTTGTTAACAAAATGATTTTTCAGACCCAACCCCAGAGTTAGAATCAGTCTCTGGGGATAAAGAATCTGCATGTATACAGGCTCCTCAAGAGATCTGTAGACCACTGAGGTTTGAGAACCACATGCCCAGACCATCATCTCGACTCCCTCTCCCTTAGTGATATAGAAACAGCTGCATAATCTTGGAGAGGCACGTTCATCAGCTGGAGCCTGTGCATTCCTCATTCCTCCCTAAGGTGCCACCTTTTTTGGTGAGCATATCAGAGGAAAAGAAGCAAAAGGCAAGGTCATGTGTGATGCCACTCTGTCTAGCAGGGCAGACCCTTCCTCAGCACAGTGGCGCCAAATAGTAAAAGCCCCTCATCATCACATAAACTCAGAAAGTGGCTGTAATTTCTAAATCCTTATAAGATTTGTACACGGTTGAAGAGGGGGAAGGTAGGACTATGTTTGTTAGATTTTTAAGAAATTAAACAAAAAGTGATTATGCACAGAAATATCCCATTACATAACTTAAACTTTAAGACCTCAAATCATTGCCCTATTATGCATTTACGTGATCAAATAGCCAAAGTCAATTAAATATTATCCTTAAAAATTGCTCAGATCAACCTAGATGAGCTTCATTGCACAAGCTTCATGACAGCTATTTTTGCCGACTTCCTTGCTGGCATCTAGGCTCTAGAATCACACCCAGCTGCCACCTGCATTTGCATCACTGAGGTTGATAAATGAGAATGTTTCTAAATTATTTCCTATATAGCAAACCATTCAGCTAGGATTAAATTACGCTGATATTTAGCTACTGGGGTAAACATTTTTTTTGGCAAACGTTGAGAGGTAGAACTCTCTAGAAATGTTAAGAAAAGGGCAAAGGACGAGCAAGAGTTCTGAGAGTCAGGGAGAGCAAGCTGGGCATAGAAATTTCCAGTTAGGCATTTCAGGTGCCCCTGTATTTAACTAATGTGTTGCCCTGCAGAGTTTTTTGCTTAGATCCACAGCAGAGAAAGATTGCAGGATTTGGTACGTCTGGAAGAGCAGCAGGGGAGTTTATCATCTGCCCAGTCGCCAAACCCTCTACCCACGCCCATCTGAATGTTTGCTAGGTAGAAGTCTTGTCTGTCGTCTATTTTCTCGTTGGGAGGTTTTCTTGCTCCTTGCTTTATGGAAACCCTGACTGAGAATATATTTTTAAATGAATGCAATCCCAAAGAAAAATCACTAACTTCTTAAACTTTGACAGATGCTAGCTATGTTTTCAATTTCCAAATAAAGTCAAGCTTCCAGGCTCTGACAGCTGTTCAGCCCCTGGTCCCATAAGTCACACGGACACGCTTGCTTCTGCTTCGTTCACAGCGGAACTGAACACCATTGCTCCCATCATCTCCAACTTCTTCCTGGCCTCATATGCACTTATTAATTTCTCCTGCTTCCATGCCTCATATGCCAAATCTCCGGGTAAGTTAACTCTTCAAAACTGAAAGAACCCTAAGCAGACAGTTAGTTTGTCTCAATAAGATGAAAGAAATCGTGAAAAGTGATCAATCTGTGTTTGTATGTATCCTTATATCCTAGTGGGCAGCGTAATCCACTTTATTTTGGTGACTTGGGGGTTGACTTCTGAAATAGAAAAAGAATCATTTGAGCAATGGCCTTTTTGACCAACCGTAAAGTCAATTTTCTCCTGCGGCAATAAATTATTCATTGCAAGAGAAACCACATTTATTTCAGCAGTAGAAAAACACCACTATTTATTTCCAGGGTGAAAGTGACCACAGAAGTGGAATAAATGTATATATTTGAAACTTCCTTACTATCAATTTGTTTCCTGCCCATGGTGCAGAAGAGAAGGATGAGTAGTTCCCATAATTACCTGCTGAGTATAGTCAATGCAGATTCGCGCTGAAGCCAGTGACATCCCTGCCCTCCGCAGACTGTGGTTGAAAGAGGTGCAGAACTTCACACCGAAGAACCTTCCCTACCTCACCACCTCCCACCTCTTCCTCGCTTTCATTGGCTGTTAGAATTCCTTCTGCCTTTCCACCAGAATAGACACTCCTCACTGTTGACCTTCAGAAAGTTCTTCCCCATGAGGGTCTTTATCAGGGATATGAACGCATTTCCACTCTGTTAGAGCCTGCTGTGGTCTCCAGCTTCCTTTGGAAAACCTGCTGCCAATAAGACAGAATATGGATGGAAGGGAAGCTTTCGTCCACCCAACGTCGCTCGGCTCCAGATGATAACTGAGGAATTTTTATTTCTGTTGTGTTGTCTTCTTTTAAGCAGAGAACAGAAAGTCCTAGCTGGTGAATACAAGTTATAGAAATGGGTGCCTCTGCACCATGTTATGTTCATCTTTGAAAAACAAGATGAAATAATAGAGTAGGTAAAGGAAAGACCGGAAAGGAAGGAGCGAAAGGGGAAGAGAGAAAAGGAGAGAGAGGAAAAGAGCAGACCACATAGAGACAAGTGATACACAAACCCACAAAATGACACACACACAGTGCCCCTGCGACACACACACAGCCAGACTCAGAGAAATAAGGGCATTTTCATTGATGTCCTCAAAGTGCTATTTCCATCTTGTGGCCACTTCAGAAATTGCTCCTGAAGACTTAGAAAGCTCTGTATTTTGGCAACTCCAAATTTAAAATGTCCATTGTCCAAATGCCCTTCAAGTCGGAGCTTTTCCAGCTTCTGCATGGCAGGGAACTAAGAGAACAGGGGACACTCCCATGCATATACAAACCGTGAGAAATATTTTCACTGTAAAATGCAAAATCTTATGAACGCATCGGGTTTAAGAAGCCATTGCTGAGACATGTCTCCTTCTTTCCCCATAGATTATTATTTCTGAAAGGGCAAATACTATCCTCTTAAGGGAAAGAACTAGCAGGAAGTTAGTGGCTTGACTTTTGAGGATACTCTGCCTTTTCCATTGAAACAATAAGCCCATTGTCTTAACTTCCTCTTTCTTGAGCCACCAAGGCGTTTCCCCCCATCCTTCCCACCAGACCCCACTCTTCTCATCTCTCCTGCCTCCTTTCAGCTCCTGATGGTAGAGATAGGAGAGGCTTACGGTCTCATAGTTGAGGAAGATGATTGGGGCGTGCGGGACATAGGAAGAAGCCATAGATGACACTTTTTCGGTATTTCACAGCGTTCTCATTTGGTATACTTTCCTAAGCTAGGGGCCCAAGATCACAGGAAACTAATAACGGAATTGCGAGCTTGACCCAAACATTCTGATTTTTATGCTAAGAAAAACTGTTGCCTGCATTTTAATCATATGCGGTGATATGAAGCCATAGTATGAAAGTTTTTCTTATGCACCGAGACTTTTTTTTTCAGGATGGAGACCTGCATATGGAATTTACAACATGTGGGTATCTCTTTTTGGAGCTATTTTGTGCTGTGCAGTTATGTTTGTCATCAACTGGTGGGCAGCTGTCATCACCTACGTCATTGAGTTCTTCCTCTATATCTATGTGACTTACAAGAAGCCAGGTAAGACAAGGACTGTATGGTGGGGGTGGGGGCGTTGAAAGCACTTCTCAACTACCTATTCCTTCAACAAAGGTATATTGAGCAGCCCCTATGTGCTTAGGTGTGCCATGTGGACAGTGGATATTAATAATGTAATACAGCGTAATATTTAACTAGGCTGAGCATCTATTATAGACCATGCACTCATTGAATCCTCACAGTAATGCTCTATATTAGGTATTATTAGACCCATTTTACAGATGAAGAAACTTGATCACTTGCCAAGGTAGCAAGATGTGATGGAGCTGACATTTTAAGTAGAGTATAAGTTAAGTAGCATACCTAAGGTACACTAAATACCTGGTTCATAGTCAACACTTTAGACAATATTAATCTTTTTATCTCCAGATCATTCCCCACCATTTCCCTACTCTTCCAAGTAAGACTAGGGAAATGATTCTATCTGCCCTCTGGAGTAAATCTGTACATTCCCACCAGGGACTTCCTGATGGGAGGTTCCATCTAATTTTTTTTTTTTTTTTTCAAAAAAGGGTAGGGGAAAAAAGTGGGTAGAAAATGGTAGTACTTACCTCCCTCATGACGAGGATTAGGTACTAAAAGATCAAATTCAGAGGCTTGCTGAAACCTCTTCATGGATACCCCAAAAAGTAAGAATTCCTGAGCTATTCAAAATAGCTCATGATCTGTGTCTCCAGAAATGCCTCTTTTCAATCCAAGAATTTATGAAGACCTTTTGAATTTATTTAGGGGCTAACCATTTATCCAAGTCTATCCACTTGCAATTTGGTTATCACATAGCCTCTCTCACCAGGCAAAATTTCAGCTTTAAAGTCTGATCCTTAACTGGAAAGAGCCATCTCACTTCTAAAAATTCATAAAGCGTTCATAGAAGGACACAATGCTCTTTCTAGGAAATACTACGTTGTGTTTTCTCTAATTTGGGCACTCCTCACTGATGACCTAGCCAAGGAAAATCATAGAAGGCAATGGCTTATAGAAATTATTCACAGTATACAGAGAGAAAGGTCAATGCTTGAACACCAAATTCTTCTGTTGTCCACAGATGTGAACTGGGGCTCCTCCACACAGGCTCTTTCCTATGTCAGTGCATTAGACAACGCCCTGGAATTGACTACCGTGGAAGACCATGTGAAAAATTTCAGGTAAAATCGGCTTCTCAGGCATCCTGGTGTCTCTCCACAGTAGAAGTGGCTTTCCTTTAGCGGAGACAGATGCACTCGAATAGCGATACGCTTTATGGATACATTCTAAAACTAGAGAGTCCTATAGAACTGCCTCATTTTCATGGCAACATCTCTGTGAACGAGTGCTTCTTCTCTTCCACTCTGAGCTAAGCCTACCCCCAGCTATAAACTTTCATGATGCTGGGTGTCACCTTCACGCACAGTGATAGAGAGGTGATCTCAGAATGTGATTTCAGAGAGACACCCCCAAGGACCTTAATCCTTGGTGCTGTCTCCATTCAGCTTAAGGCTCTGTGGCTTACTGAATTCTCTTAGGAAAAGTAAAATTTTTTTAAAAAATATTTTATTCATTTGAGAGAGCGAGAGAACATGTGCAGGAGAGAGTGGCAGAGGGGAAAGCAGACCCTCTGCTGAGCAGGAAGCCCAATGTGGGGCTCGATCTCAGGACCCCGGGATCATGACCTGAGCTGAAGGCAGACGCTTAACCATCTGCGCACCTGGGCATCCCAAAAAGCAACATTTTAAACTCTTCACTAGTTATATCTTATTTTGAATGGAACACCCCTCCCTCCAAAAAACAAGCTTTGCAGGGAAGATGAAGGAAAGCAGCATAGAGATACCAGCTGGAGCAGGACAGGTTGTATTGGGGATTTAGGAAAGGGTAGTGCCTGGAGAGAAAAAGACAGGGAACCCAAGACCACCTTTTCCTTACTTCACATTTTTGCCATCACTAATAGACTAAGGATACAAAGATGGAAAGATGAATAGATAGGATGATTCAAGACTTTTGGCGAGGAACCCAAGAAATATTTAGCGGGGAGGTTGTCCCATTTGGTCAAACACTCCGTTCCTGCCATTTCCATTGAGGTTGTTCCGGCTCATAGGCTTCCTATAATGGCCAGTTCTTACATCTTTTCTCCATTTCCAGGCCCCAGTGCATTGTCTTAACAGGGGGACCAATGACAAGACCTGCTCTCTTGGACATTACTCATGCCTTTACCAAGAACAGTGGCCTTTGCATCTGCTGTGAAGTCTTTGTGGTAAGAGCTACTTCACCCCGGGAAGATGCCTCCCTCCCTGCTCACCTTGTATTGTTTTAGGCGAGCCAGGTGGGTATAGGCAGTGACCGGAAAATGGCAAGGCAGTTTGGACAAGAGTCCCTTTCCTTGATTCATAGAGCAAGGACTGGCAAGGGCCGTGATCCCGAATTTAAACGAGTGGATAAAAAGTGTTTCAGATTTCATAGGAGACCAACTAAAAGTGATAAATATTTCCAAATGATGGCCTTTGAGACAAGAAAAAGAGAACTGGCTCAGAAATGAAATGAAGGCATTTGGGGTAGTAACTGTCCACAGAAATATAAAAGGATGGAATGAGCCGGAGAGTGCTATTATGTAGATTAACTGAAGAGGAGGAAACCAGACATAATGTCCTGAAATGACAGCACATAGAATTTAGATTAAATATTTCGATAAAATTGATGACACTACAAATATCTAGAGAATTAAACCAAGTTTCCCATGCCTTGGATAAACATTCAGAGATGAATGAGTTTCTTTTTGTTCAGGAAGTATGTGGTAGACTAATGGTAACTTATTGGTGGTTATCCTGGGAGGAATGCAAAGCAAATTCTGAAAACTGAACCACAATTATCGACCAATCACCAGTCTCCAAAGTGAGGAGAAAGCTTTAAAATTATAACAAAATAGTAAGTCTAGGCCCTTCAAACCAGTCTATCTCCACTGTGTTCCCGTAACAATCCCGCTCGCTCTATCTCCATCTCTGTCTCTCTCTCTCACACACACGCACATGCCACTCAAAGTCCTTAGCTACTTCAATGAATTTTTTTAGTACATACCTATTCCTCGAAGCATTTTCCTACAATTTTTCTTATTTGACCTAGATTACAGTCTAGTGAGGAGAAAGGAGAAAGAATCTCTGTTCTTGTTTTACTGGTTAGAAAAGTGAGATTTGAGAAAATGAAATTCCTGCACGGGGTCACGTGACAAGAAAGTGAGAGAAGCAGGATGTCAGTCCAGGCCACCCAGCTGTGCTCTGGGTTACCTCATGAGGAGAAGATCTTAGCAGACTTGTGTCCCTGGAAGTGCCGATAGAATCAGGCGCCACTACCCAAACTTCCAACACCTGCCAGGGAGTAGGGCTGACAGGAAGCCGTGTAATTCTGGGACCCGCTGGCTGTGCCATGACGCAGGGACAAATTTACCACACATCATCATGACCAGCACTTAAGCATTTTGTACACTTGGCAATGCCCTAGACGCCATATTGGTCATATTCTCCTTCCTCTCAGTGCTTATATGCTAGTGACTGAGACAATATAGCTCAACACAATTATCCAGAAGGAAGTGGAAGGAACGCTACTGACTACATAAGGTTGACAGGTTAAGTAATGACCCACTGTGATGCCATAGGAGTTTTAAAAATCTTATCAAGCCTCCTTCTCTCATATTATCAACTTTGGTGCCCTGGATTACTGAATTTCATTTTGGCCAAGATAATACAGGAGCCAGTTTTGATGGAATAAGCAGTTTGGGGTGTTTTTCTTCTCCCAATTTAGAGAAAACTTAGTTTAGCAGGCAATAAGATATTTTTAGGACAGGAGAAATGAACTGAGAGTATAAAAAGTCATATGTTGGCAAAGGAGAATAGGTCTTTTCATAGAGATGGGAGATACAGCTTTTAATTGACCCTTTGCTGCTTTCACTCTAATAAAAGAACGTGATTGTGGAATATCATATGAAGTATGCACCTGCGTCTGTGCCTCCAATGGCCCTGGTGTTTGACATGTATTTTTGGACCACGTTATATATCACTGTGCTGATCTCTCTGAGTAAGGCCTGCGAGTCACGCTCCCAGGTGCTGAGGTTCTCTTGGGGACAGAAAAGAGTTACTGCATCAGTTAATGACTTTCCAGTTAGTTGCTGTCTGTGAGCCCCTGGGGCTGCAGATGCCATCAGCATTTCAACTCTAGGCTCAGTCGTCAATCATCTTTGCAAAGAAACAGGGGGAATGGGGTATGGGGGAAGTCCGCTGCATACCCTTAGAAAACTTTTTCCAAAAGCACATTTGTCGGTAGTTGGACCATCCTTATTGGAAGGTTAAATAGGAATGATGATCTTGAGAGGTGACAATGCAGTTCTTAACTCTGGGAGGCTGGTGCTCATGGGCTTCTGAGACACACGGTCAAGTTCTGAATCACTATTTGCCACCTGTTAGCTGTGAGTCCCTTTTGTACAGAATTTAGTCTTTCTGAACCTCAGTTTTCTCTCTTTCCTTATAAAATGGGAATCATACTAATAACAGCACCTATGTTGTAGAGCTGTTGTGAGAATTCTAGCAGGTGAGCTTTCCAGGGCTCAGCATATCACTTGTCAAATAGTAATTGCTCAACTAATTATACTTGTTATTGCTGGAACTGTTATTTTCATCACCATTATTTTTGGTATATCACAGTTGCTTGCCATTTTCACTCCAAAAATATATCCCTTTCAACAAAACCAAAAACATCCTTTCTTAGGGAAACCAGATCCCAGTACTGCCTTTTGGACTATTTTGGGGCATCTAACATGATCATGATAGAACAATGAGCTACATATTCCTGCTGAATAAACATAGGACAGCAGGCTCTGTGCTCCGTCCCTCTGGTGGTCTTTGCTTATCTTGGTGCTGACTTGAAATGTGGTTATGCTACAAGGAAGGAGCAAGACTCAGAGATCACTGGTATTTCGTTGTCGGTGGGTAGATGGGAAGTGTGTGGCTACAACTGTCATTTTCTACAGCAAAGGTGTTTTTAAAGGACTAGCCCTTGGAGCCGCTGAAATTGAAATGGAAAGAGTTATTCTTTTTGCTGGACCCCAAGCCCCCCACCGTGTCCTTCCAACTCTCCAACTAACTCTTAACATTCCCCCATTGGAGCCTCTTCCTCCTTCCTGCTTCTTTCCTACCCAGCCTGAATATTTCAGAAGTATCCTTCATCATTCAGATATGAGCTTTTTTTTTTTTTTTTTAAAGGAATCCAGCTTGGTAACTCACAATATTGTCTACTCCTCCATGGAGTTAACACGTGCTAAATCATCGACATACGTATCTCCCAAGAGGCTTTATATTGAACAAAAGTAATTTTCTTCTTCTTCTATGCTTCATTCCTATAGTCACAGAAAGATCAGAGGGAGTAGGACTCCACCCTTCTAGCATCTTCTCATATTGTCAAGCATTGTCCAGATCGGGGGGTTCAGCAACGGCAAGTATTAAGTCGGGAGTTGCAGTCTCCACCGCTTGTACCCCATGTACCATGATGTAAAAACACACTTTCTTTCTTTGTCCATCAGTTTCCTCACTTATTTATAAGAGTTAAGAAGACAATAAAACCAATCATTGCAATAACTTAGTTTGGGTGTAGGGAGTCTTCTTTCTCTGGGTACACTCTGTTTGGTTCTAAAAATTGTAAGGTGTCAGCTCACATTTCTCTTCTCCACGTGGGAAGGCATCATGCAGGCGTCGACAGTCCCTCGCTCATCTACTTCTCAGTTTTAGTTTAAAGGCAGGGTATTTTTTTATTAAAACAAATCAAAGACAAATATACCTTAAAGATGGAAACTTGATCCAATTGATCTGGGATTTAGAAGGCAAATTAGATAAAGCCTTTTTTGTCCCCCAAATGCAACACTTACCTCTTTGCTAAATTTGGTTTGTCTTAAAGTTGTAAAAGGCTTTCAAGGGTGCAGTAGCATCTTTTAAGTACATTTTGTTGCCCTGGTGGCTGAAAAATAAATTTTTTTTTAAGATTGCTTCCATTTTTTTATTTTGAAACATTAAGAAAAATAGTAGATTGAATCATATGAAATTTACACTTTTGTCAGTCAAAACTGTGGAACATGGGCAATTTCATATGAGTAAACTATATAAAATTAAACGACACCCATATTCTACTCATTTTAATTAATGACTGTTAACATTTTTGTCATGGATGTTCCTACTCACTTTTAAAACGAAATAAACCATCATCAACTCAAGTCCCTGTTATAACCACTTCATGGCTCTCTCCCTCTCCAAAGGCAATGTTATCTGAGGTTTATTGGTATTCTTCTACTCAGTTCACCTAAATGTACCAAGATGTAGGTCTGTTTTGATTAATGTTTCCTACTCTCTCACGTCCTTTAAACTTTGATTGTCCCGTTCTTTCCTTTCATGGTAAAGGAGATAATAGTTTTTGACTAGCTTCCTCATGTAGACCTCCTTTTAACAAAATTTCACCCTTACTGTTTCCCTTTCTCTTTTTTCTTAAAATTTATAAAATATCTTCTTTTTTTTTAAAGATTTTATTTATTTATTTGACAGAGAGAGACACAGTGAGAGAGGGAACACAAGCAGGGGACTAGGAGAGGGAAAGCAGGCTTCCCGCCGAGCAGGGAGCCCAATGCAGAGTTCGATCCCAGGACCCTGGGATCAGGACCTGAGCCGAAAGCAGATGCTTAGCGACTGAGCCATCCAGGCATCCCAAATTTATAAAATATCTTAATAAAACCTAAAGCTCTATTGGAACTCAAAGATGCTCTTCAGAAAAGCCAGGGGATGCAACCAAATCCTGTGCATTTCAAGGACAGACAAACCCGGGGAAACTACAACTCTCATTTTTGCTTCTCTCTTCAACCCTTTTTTTTTTTTTAAGATTTTATTTATTTATTTGACAAAGAGAGAGAGATGGCAAGTAGGCAGAGAGGCAGGCAGAGAGAGAGGGGGACGCAGGCTCCCTGCTAAGCAGAGAGCCCGATGTGGGGCTCAATCCCAGGACCCTCAGATCATGACCTGAGCCGAAAGCAGGCTTAACCCACTGAGCCACCCAGGTGCCCCTTCAACCTCTTTAATCTCGAAGTTCACAACCACCAAGTCGATGCATGTTTATAGATGCATCTATTCTTCTTCAGCCATCGAGTCTCTGTTACAATGTGTGTAAGATAGTGACATGGCCCGGTGCAGGGAAAATGAAATGACCTATGAATGGGCACTAGGCACAAGGCGAGACGAAATATGGACCAAAACAGAAAGGAAAAATTCTCTCTCCCACCGTTCCAACCAGAGTGACAATGAAAACAAAGACAGAGCAGCAAGACTCTCAGTGTCTTGAAAAAGGAAAGCTGGAAAGAACTTGCTTTTAGCCCAAATTTCTCTATTTGATACTAATGATATTGGAACTCCTTTGCAAATTCTTTTCATAATTCTCATTTTTTGGAAGTAACATCACATCAACTACTTCTGTAGACTAAATAGAATTTGTTTACCCTTTTCTTGATCAATGTCAAAGTTATAATATATATAAGATTTTTGGAGCTTTTTTGTTCAAATTCTAAATTAATTTACGCATTCTTATTTTGGAGCCTCACTGAGTTAATCTCTCTAATATTTTAATTGAGTGACAAAATCCATTTTGGTGACTATGATAAATTTGAATGTTGAATAATTATATTCCAGTATGTCTTCTCTCTTTGTTAGTTTGTTTTTCCCTACTTCATTTGTGTTGCAGCCTTGTCTCACATTCATAAGTGTGCTACAAAGATATTATAATCGCTTTTAGCAAAGAGAGATTCTGCCTGAAATATTTTTATGACTTCTCAGTATGGCAAATTTAGGCATTAATGTAAATCTTTCTGTCACAATTAATGCTTAATCTGGATTTTTGTGGCAATAATAGACATACATTAGACTGTATTTATTTAAATAAATGCCACTTTCCCCAGGGGCTCATAGTTATTGTGGTACAACTCAATATACTGATGGCCCAATACCTTTTCCAGCTGCTGGTTATTCTTCTGTCTCAGGGTTACCATCGAATTTTCCTGAATAAAATATATCTTCTTTCTTTGCTGTTTGTCGACAGAGTCTAGAAAGCCCAAGGAGAACTAATGGTTCAAAATGCACTGACGTTCTAGAACCCTGAGCAAAATTTGATCCATAATGACATATGTTTCTTTAGGTTAGGTCTTCTGGTTTCATAACTACTGCCCTCTAGCCCGTCTTCATTGAAGTCTCTTGTTTTTTAACTTTAATGTAAGTCACCCAAACTGTTTTTGAAAAATCTTTTAAAAAGTTGGCAAGTTCTAGAAAATATACTGGTAAAAACAAGTACATAAGGAATCTGATCGAATTCAAATAAAATGTTAAAATGGAAGTGATCACAGAGATCATCTAGTATTATGGAATAGCAATATAATATGTGTCACATATGTAATTTAAAATTTTCTAGTAGCCATTGGAAAAAGCAAATTTAAGGAGACAAGAATAGTTAATTTTAATAGATTTTATTTAATGTCATGCGTCCTAAATGTTATTATTTCAATATGCACACTATAAAAACTTTAATGAGATATTTAACATTTTTCTTTCCAGTGTGTATTTTCCATTTCCAGTACATCTCAGTGTGGACCGGACATACCTCATACGCTCAGCAGCAGATGGACAGGGCCCACCATACTCGGCAATAATGAACTAGAAAATTCCCTTATTTTTATAGATGTAAAACCCACACCAGGAGACGATACATGGCACCAGGGTACCAGCCAGTCAGTGTGAGAGCTAGATCTACACCCAACGCTCTGGCTTCCAGTTTAGCACTCTGTCGTAGAGCAAACACAGTGGTGGAAATAAGTCTGGGGCTTCCATGAGATCGTAAGCACTCATTTATGATAATAAAAATCATCCAACTTTGGAGGAGTACCTACTATCTTTGAGACATCAGACTAGACAGTTTATCATTACTATTCAAAACAACCTTACAGGATAGAGATTTTACCCCTGTTTTGAGAAAAATCGACCAAAACACAGAAATAATACTTCAAAGTGGCCACACTCAGATTTGAAACCAGTTTTGCAGACCACGAAGCCTGGCATCTTTCTCATACATTTCAAGCCCTTTCCAATCTAATACCCTCTAAGACTGTGGCCCTGAGCATGGCCTGAGGACCAGCAGCATCCGTGTCACCTGTGGGTTTGTTAGAATGCAGATTTTTTTTTAAAGATTTTATTTATTTATTTGACAGACAGAGATCACAAGTAGGCAGAGAGGCAGGCGGGGGGGCGGGGGGAACAGGCTCCCCGCTCAGCAGAGAGCCTGATGCAGGCCTCCATCCCAGGGCTCTGGGATCATGACCCAACCTGAAGGCAGAGGCTTAGCCCATTGAGCCACCCAGGCTCCCCTAGAATGCAGAATCTTAAGGCTCATTCCAGACCTACACACTGCATTTCATCAAGATCCCAAGTGGCTTGTAAGAAATCTAAGACAATTCAACAGCATACCTAATCTCTCCATGAGTTGAAAGAATTTTCCTAGGAAAATAGTAGCAGATTCTTTAGCTTATCAGCCGTATTATAGATCATCAGAAACACTTTTGGGGTTTGCTTTGAAATTTACAAAGAAAAGAGTTAGCTTGGACTTTTGGGGAAGAAGGAAAAAAATCAAAATTTTAGTTAAAATGAGTTTCCAGAACTCAAATCTTAAAATTATAAGCCGTTTCATCTGCCACGAGAACACCTGTCTCCCTCTCTCTTCAGCTCTACTATTCTTCCTATGCTATAGACTTGTGAACCTCTGTTCTCACCAAATTCTTTGGGTGGAGGGATATCTTAATTTATCTGGGTGGGAATAAGTCAACATTACACAAGGAAAAGTGATGCAAGGGTGATTTTACCACACACAAAAAGCAATGAATGGGCCTAGTAGAATTGTCAAGATGTGGTAGTTCATGGTAGAACTTAGAACCCACCACGTTCTGCTCCCAGGAGCTCAGTCCATTTCTTCAAATTGGGATCTAGCTGAGATTCCCTTAGTGTAACTAAACATGCCTTTTACTGTTGAGTCACAGTTTGATCGTGTTATTTTTCCTGAATTTCTTCAGTCGCATTTTCATTTTCCTGCGCTATGATGCCCTCGGCTCTTTATTCCATTGGCATGAGGCAGTTAATTAAGCAGGTGTTAATGCATCTGGACAGTCTGGGTGGCAAGTGAGTGATGGGAGCAGCACAGACCCACTCCACAAGGTTCAATCTGCGTGAACCCTGTTTAGTGAGGTGTTTCCCCCTCTTTCCCATTTCTTAACTCCATGGGGCATTGCTGGCTATTTTTGTCCTTTAGAAAACATCAGCAGCGCGTCGGATAACAGCAGGGCTTCTAACCAATATTTCATCGTGTTGTACAGGGACCGCGCAAGCTGTGTGTTAAAGAGATGAACAGTGGCATGGCAAAAAAGCAGGCCTGGCTTATAAAGAACAAAATCAAGGCTTTTTATGCTGCGGTGGCGGCAGACTGTTTCCGAGATGGCGTCCGAAGTCTCCTTCAGGTAAGACTGGCATTGAGGGAATGAGTACGGAGGCAAAAGACGATTAGCCTCCCCCGTTAATGAAGCTCCCATTGAGCGAATGGCTCCAGTTAGACAGCGCAGGCCCAGAGATCAATGCAGATGCTTAAGGAATTCATTTGGAATTCCTGAGGAGAGACAAAGCTGAAACAAAAGCAGAGAGGTTCTATTACAATGAACTATGGATGATACGCTGGAAATGGAAAATGAGGTTGCCTTTGGCCACCAGCATACATTCTGTCCCCACACTTATTGAAATGCAAATTTGTTCTGATGGTTGACGACATTCAGGATCCTATTAAAACTTCAAACTATTTTTGCATTTCATATTGCATATAGCAATGCTCAAGTCAGGCATTCTGCTCCTTTTTTCTCCTGCAAATGGCACGAGGGCAAGCTGCTAGTTTCCACTGAATAAACGTGTGGTGATCTGGGCATAAAGTCTCCCTATCCTCCTAAATTATTTCCAGAATGTTGAATAAAATTTAATAATCTCTGTGGCTGCATGCTAAAACCCACAGCTCTATCTTTTCTCCCTTATTCTTTCCTTTTTCCTCGATTCCATAATAAGTACATAGAATCTTTCCTGAGGCCTGATCATAACTTAGAATGGTGAGGTATCCTTAAAACAATCCAAGGAGACCCCAAGAAACTGTAGGGCTTGGCTTTCTAAACATTTTGCCTTTAATATGGTTGGAAAGCCCTAATTCTACATATACCAAGTGACGTACTCGCTTTCAGAGTTACCATTTCTAGGAGTGTCAGAATTCAGGGCAGTGTCCAGGGACTCTGATGCTTATGCAGGCTGGAAAGAAAAAAAATTGATTAAACCGTCATATTTTGGAAATTAAGAGCATTTGGTGCATTCCTGTCTCTAATATTCCTGAAGAACTCTTGCAAAGTAGCTGCACATGCAGAGAAACCGTTTCTGAAAGACCTATTACCCCCAGTGAGCATCTTTTCATCTGTTATGAATTTGTTAAGCCATGGGAATAGATGCGCTTTTAAGAGGCTGATTTCTTTTGTAGCGAGTTACTTTTCAGTAGCTCTTTGGCGAAATATGTTGAGAATGCTACAGATATCAGGTAAAATTATCACAAAAGATTGGTAAATAAAATTTTCAGGGAGGAATGGGTGGACTAACATGGAATAAGCAGGGAGAGAAAAGATGGGTCTGGAAAACAATTCTTATATGAATCTGGAAGAAACTGTAAAACAAAAAAATTAACAATGCAGAAAGCTTGTTCACTTGGATTTGCTCAAAGAAAAGTGGAGTACACTCCGGTTCCAGGACAAAAGGATAGGACAAGGGGCACCTGGGTGGCTCAGTGGGTTAAAGCCTCTGCCTTCAGCTCTGGTCATGATCCCAGGGTCCTGGGATCGAGCCCCACATGGGGCTCTCTGCTCAGCAGGGAGCCTGCTTCCCCTGCCTCTCTCTCTCTGCCTGCCTCTCTGCCTACTTGTGATCTCTGTCAAATAAATAAATAAAATCTTAAAAAAAAAAAAAAAAGACAGGACAAATGATCACATTCCCCAGACTGCAGTCACAGAAAAGACAAGCTCTATCCTGCTGAGCACCGAATGAGAGCGCTAAGGAGCTGTCCTGCTACCTGTACAATTCCGGGAGAAACACAACAAATATGGCGGCAGGAACCCTCCCATTGATTCCCATCTCCTCCTGCTTGCTACTGCCCCCTTTAACATGTCCCACTCTGGTCACTGGTTTCACTCTTCCTGTGATCCAAAGTGTCCTTCCTTCACTCCCTCCACTCTCCTTTCTGTGCCTGTCAACCTCTCACCAAACTGTAATGGTGAGATCTCACCTCTCCCTTGAAGCCAGCCATGAGCCCACAGCTGGAATTCAAGGTTTCTTCCCTTTTGCTTCCATAGGAGCTCCTACTGCGTGTACCCTTGAATTATAATTATCTATGCATATCTTGCCTCCTTCACAGTATTCTAATCTCTTTAGGGCCGAAGACTATGCCTCACTGCTCTTCCGCAGCACCCACCCTAACATTCTGCAATTAATAGGTGCTCAATAATATTGCTGAGTGAAGTTTAATTAACCGGAAGCCATAGCCCACCACCTAATTGGGGGAGTAAAAACTGCAGTGGAAGATGACTGCTTACGATACTGTCCTGCGAGAGGATGAGGTCCTGGAGACATAGCTCACTTACTCTCCACGAAATAATGGAAGTTAAAGTTTCAGTGATGCTTGCATCTAAGCATTTTTCCAAACATGGATTTTATTGCTAATGACATTATGGGTAAAACAGGTGGAAATGAGCTTTAAACCACTAAGTTACAACATGCATGCCAACGGTTAAGCCGACCCTCACTTGATTTTAAATTATTGAACCATTTTAATGAGTGTGTCAGAAGAAATGCAAATGACTGCTAATTTAGAAAAGCTACATTTCTGTCATCTAAAATCCATTTATGGCTGAGATGATTTAGAACTAATCTTTCTATTTTATGCTTGGGTACGGGCATGAAGGACATGCACTAAAATGTAATCTCATCTTCAGAAATCTTCCGGACATTACTTCAGTGCTCTTGTGGACATTATTCTTCATTTGCTGTGGTAGTTTCCTGGTATGGAAAGGATTGCCCATGTGTTTATCTCCTCTGTTTAGGCCTCGGGCTTAGGAAGAATGAAACCAAACACTCTGGTGATTGGATATAAAAAAAACTGGAGGAAAGCTCCCTTGACAGAGATTGAGAACTATGTGGGAATCATACAGTAAGTGATGGCTTTCGAGACGTGTTCTTGTTTACAAAGCACTAAACAGGGCAGTACATAACAGACGCTCTTGTAGATGAAATTGCCTGAGAAGAGGGCATTCATTCCCCTGGTACCCTGAGTTCTTTACCAAAGTGAAAAAACACTGCCACAAGTAGGACTGCATGGGATCATAGCATCAGAGGAGGCAGCGTGGGGGAAACTCGATGTCACAGGAAAAGGTAAATATTAAGCATTACGATCTTGAAACCTATTCACAAGATTAAGAGCAAAGGACAGCTAGGTGAGAAAGGAAATGGTCATTCAAAACACCAAGAATCTTGGGTTGGCCGGTGTACCCTGCTGCGTCATTGTCTTCTCCTGAGGCTTGGATCAGGAATTTACTACCCCAGAGCCTCGGCTCCCCATCTGCTGAACTGCGGCTGTCATGTATAGATGCTTCTGTGTTGGTCTAAGAACAAAAAGTGAGTTTTCAGTGGGACGTGATATCTCATATCTAAACATCGAGGAAGTCTTGGGACAAGGGCAATAATGATAGTCCCCAAAAGACTAGCAGGTCGCAGGCTAGTGTCCTTGACATGAATTATCCCGTTTAATTCTCATGAGAGGCCTTTGTAGTACAAATACTGTTGTGGTTTTATAAGTAGAGATACAGACGTTAAAAATTAATTAGGCTGCAGAAAATGACAGTGTTATGACAGAGCTGGAATTCCCACCCAGGGCTATTGAATTGAAAGTTTAGACTCATGACCACAATGCTCTGCTGCCTCCGAAAGTATATGTAGAGCCGAATTATTATCTGGCTTGGTTCCTTCTTCTGAATAAGAGAAAACAAATTCTTCACATACAGAAAGGCTCAGAGTGTCCTCAGTGACCATTCTAGAAAACTGAGCCTTTCTTCCGGTCTTGAACATGTTTAACCGAATTTGTCTCACGGGGGGCAGTGTTAGCTATGGTAACAGCCCTCTTTTGTCAACAGCTCTGAAAATGGAACATTTCCAGTCTGGAGTCTGGCTTTTTCTCTGATTCCACACCACAGGGCAGAGAGTGTGCCCTGAGAAGTCCAACTGCACTTTAAAAATCTGTAATACACAGGAAAGAAATCCTCACCCCTTCAAAACAAACATATACATACACAGTACTCCTTACACCAGGCTGTGTCGCTGGCCCCTGCTAGAACAAGCTTCGTATTTATCATTATCTGGGGGAGATTTGGGGAGTATTACAAAAGCATTCTAGTATTAGTTTGCTGAAAAGACGTATAAGAAGACCATTTTCATCTTCTGAAATTTATACACATTACTGACCAAACAGAAATTCACGTAAAAATCTTCCTAACATAGAGAACCTGTGTATTAAATGCGTTCTCCCAAATTGTGTTCCCCAAGGGTACGAAGCCTGGATGCCTCATGCTGCCATCTACCTTGAGTTCAGCAGATTAAGGCCAAAGCAGGTGATCAGGGTCAGAATTTTACCGTGCTCAGCAACCAGCATTTTGATATATTTATAATCACAGTCAGTCACTGACCATTTTTGGTAATAGATCAGATCTGCTTTCTGTAATCCAGATTGTTCAGTAAAATTTCATGTTTACCACTGGCGGAGAGGCATGCAAAGGAAAGAAATTTCTTCTTCATCTTTGGGAAGAAAAGGATTAATGCAAACAGGAAGACATATGCAAACCTTCAGTGATTAAACGTCCAATAGTTGATAACAAAATTTATCTGGGGTCATCTTCCAACCTCCCCACTGTCCCAAACATTCTAGAAATTAAAAAGGACCTAAATAATCAAACCCAGTAATATTAGGCCAAGGAGACTTCTGGCTTTTATACCAAATTAATAATTGGTCTTCTTGGTAATAAAGTTCAATGTTAAGGTGGCTCAAATTTGTACTAGTATAAAACTTAGCTGGTCTAGTAAAGTTAAATGACTTTAGTACCATAGCAGTGAGGTCAATATATTTCCCTTCCATTCAGTTTAGTTTAGTTTTGTTTTGACTAAAAGCATGGTATTATTGTTAAATAGGGGTATTATTACAATAGTATAGTATTTCTCATTTTTCTCTGAATAAAAGATTTTAAATGTTTATAATATTCTTAGATATGGTTTAATTTTAATTAGAGTCTGTGTTAGTTTTCACTGGCAGCTGTAAAAAAATTACCGCAGACTTGGTGGTTTAAAACAACACAAATTTCATAGCCTATGGATGTATGGGCTAAAAGTCTGATACTAATTCAATGGGCTAACTTCGAGGTGTGGGCTAAACTGTGGGCTATTCTCTTCTGGAAGCTCTAAGAGAGAATCCCTAGCTTTGCCTTTCCTAAATTCTAGAAGCAGCCCACTGCTCCTGGCCCTCTTCCTTCATCTTCAAAGCTCTGATGGGTCATATCCTTCTCATTATTATTCTGACCTCCTCTCCTACTTCCCCAACGTTCTTTAAGGAGCCTGGTGATAAAAGACACAGAGCCCTGACAGATAATCTAGGTTAATCTCCTCATCTCAAGGTCCCTAGTTTAATCACATGGGCAAAGTTCCTTTCACCATGGAAGGTGACATATTCAGAGGTTCCAGGGATGAGAATGTGGATGTCTTTGGAGGGTTTAAAATTATCCTGCCTGACACAGGACCCAAATATTATTTGTGGAACACGTGGTCCACTTTTTATACTCAAGGACAATTAGAAACAAGATTTCTCAGAAATTTATTTTATAACAACTTTTGCTCGAATGGGTCCATGTTGCTCAGTGACAATCACTTATGGTTTAAATTTTGAATGAATGTTCATATTACACTGAATTTACTTATATCGTTATTTGAAAATTCAGGTTCACTTTGGCTAATCAAAACTTGTTTGCCTGTGGTGAGACAATCACAAACTGCATTATTCCTGGTAGAGGGTGACATTCAGTGGGAAGGGGGTTAGGCTTTAGATCCATTTGAGACTGAACAAGGGAACCTCTGAGGAGAAATTTTTAAATAAACTCAAAGTACTAATTTGTTTAACCCATATTTAGAAGCAGAGAAAACAATATTCTAGAAGAATAGACACATAAGAAAGAGCTTTTCTTTACCTTATAGATAACCTAATTCTGTTGGATTGAGTGTAGAGAAGGCAACAACCAACCTTAATGGCAAAGGATTGTCATGAAAAAGCATTGCTTGAAATGGTCTGCTCAGAGCCAACGGTGAACATTCTTTGGAGGAACTGGATGTATCTTTAACCAGCAACTTGACGTCAGCAATGTTGTAGGATACTTTCTCAATAAGTAGAGATTTGGCTGGTAATTTCAAAGGGTCTTTGCAGACTGGAAACTCTCTGTTCTAAATATGTGCTTACATTAGAAAAGAAACAATTATTTTAAAAGTATGTGACAAGTTCTTAATCAAAATTCTAGGTGACAGTATTATTTGAATAATTTGATTCCAGAGTAAATGAATTAATTACCTTTATCCAGAATACCTTTTTAAAAGGCAGAAAGGGAAAAAAACAAACTAACAGAAGAGGCGTCAGCTCTTGTCTATATTCTAAAGTGAATTTTCATAGCTTAGTTACATTAAAATCTTAGAATTGAGACTCGTAGGCTCTCTTATTATTAGTACAAATCCTTAGGATTAAAGGAGTCTTTCAAATCCCTAACTACTTTGCTTCCACTTTCAGTGATGCGTTTGACTTTGAGATTGGTGTGGTCATAGTAAGAATCAGCCAAGGGTTTGACATCTCTCAGGTTCTTCAAGTGCAAGGTATGTACTTTCTTTATTCAACCAACAAATATTTATTGAGCACCTACTCCATGCCTGGCCTTTCTCTAGGTGTTGGGGATAGAGCAGTGTACAACATAGACAAAACCCCCAATGATGGAGCTTCCTTATTCTTGTGCTGACTTGAAGTGTGTCCACTTCCCCAGTGCTTTTCCCATTGCTAACATAAAAGTCCTTTGTCCTGCTACAGAAATATATAGAAATATAGAGTAATCCAGAGCAATCATAAATTATTCTTCCTATCACAAAACCACAAAGCCAGCATCATTGAAAATAAACACCTTTGGTAAAATAACTGCCAAATTAATTTCTGCAAGATGTTTGAGAAAATAAAGATTAATTCTTTCTTTGAGGAACCATGTATTTTGTTTTTAAGAGACTATGATCTGGTTTGCCGCTAACATGGAAATGAGCCTGAGTGTATCATGCTGTGAATCACTAATCTAAGTCCAAGGCAGAAACACTAATTCAGATTAGTGGTTCTGCTTTTCCCTGTAGAGGATTTAGTACACTTGTTTAATCTTAAGAGTTTAAACATACCCTCTTATGTATGAAATAAAGGACACATCTAAAGAGTCATTGAAATATTGGGACAGGGCCCTCATTCGTGACTTACCTCTTTAGATGAACTTCAAAATAGAGTCCACCGATGACGGAGACTAAAACAAAGGGATATTTTTTCAGGTGTCTCTTGTGCACCAGACATGGTGTAAATGACAGTGCTAGGTAAACCAAGGCTAATAAAAGTCTGTATCTTCAAGAGACACACAGCCTAGAAATGGGAATGGGCATTATCGCTCATGTGCTAATAAGCATATCGATAGAGTATTATGGGAAAGAGAGGGGGGCCTCTTACTCCAAGAAGTCTTTCTGGAAGAAATTACTCTAGAGATGAGTGGAGTTAACTAGACAATGGTAGGCGAGAGAGAAATGAGAGAGTTTGAGGAACAGCATTCCTGGCAAAGAGGAGAGAATCAACAAAGGTGTAAATACATGAGTTTAAGGAAGAATGGAATATGTGGGCTACCCGAAGCAGATTCATGTTCCTGAAGTAGAAAGTATGAACAGACAATGTGAAATTTGAGGCTGCTGATACAAGATCCTAATTTTAAAAGCTTCATTTGCCATATTAAAAAGTGTAGGCATGTTCTTCAGACAATGAGGAACCATTGAAGAGATTTCATTGAGGGGACGTGGACTCAAAGGGGACTATAATGGAAACAGCGAAGCAAATCAAAAATAAAAAAGATTTGTATGATAATCAAAGGCAGAGAAGGTGACAGCCTGAACTAAAGCCAGGAATGGAGAGGAGAGGAAAGGACAGGAGTACTTTGGAGGTCCAGAGAGCAACATCTGGGAGTTGGTTGAATGTGTGGGATACTGGAGAGGGAGGAATGAAAAAAAGACCCCTTGGCTGACTACATGAATGGTGGCGCTGCCTGTGGAAATGGGAAACACAGAGGAAGAGTGGGCTTAAATAATCTCTTGTGGGAAATTTTACCAGAAATGTCCAGTAGGCATTTAGACAGTCCTGGTTTTAAAGGAGAAATATGAGCTGGAGATGTAGATTTAGGAGATGTTATGGACCAAACTAATTTCTGTGAATTCTATGGTGAAGTCCTAACCTCAGAATGTGACTGTATTTGGAGATAAGGTCTTTTAAGAGGTAAATCAGATAAAATAAGATCACTAGAGTGAGTTAACCCAATATGGCTGGTGTTGTTATGAAAAGAGAAGATTAAGACACAGACAAGCACAGAGGAAAGGAAGAAGACAACTATCTACCATCCAAGGAGTGAGGCTTCAGAATGAAACCACCCTGCCAACACCTTGGTCTTGGATTTCTAGCCTCCAGAGCTGTGAGAGAATAAATGTCTGTTGTTTAAGCACTCAGTCTGTGGTATATGTTATGGCAAGCCGAGTAGACCGATACAGAAGACATCATAGTTCAGGTGAAAATTGAAACAACAACACTGGAAAAAATAATCCAAAGAGTGCATGTAGTCAGGAGCCACAAGACACAGAGAGAGAGACCCCAAAGAAGGAAAAGGAAAGGAGCTTTCAGAAAGTGAAAGGAACCAGGAGCCTGTGGTGTCACCGAAGCCATGGGAGCAGTGTGCTCAGAATAAGAATCACCATTATTGTCAAACAGAGCAGGAAACACAGGTAAGATGGTGAATGAAATGCGGTTAACAAGGCACATATAATCTTAGTGAGACTAGTATCTGCAGAGCGGTGTTGGCAGGCTCCAGACTGCAGTAGGTTGAACACAAAATATGAGATGACGAAGCAGAGAATATGGGTGTGACCCACCGCTTTGAGAAGTCTGTATGCAACGGAGACGAATGAGATTGAGGAGATTGACCATAGGAAGACCCATCGACCTGAGAATGGAGGAGAGGGGGATGTTTTCAGACTGAGGAAATGGGCTCAAGAGAATGCAGGAGATTGAAGGAGGAGGTAAAAAATTAATTAATTAATTAATTAATTAATTAAAATGAAGGATGACCCATGGAGTAAGATTCTGGAGGAACAGGATGAATCAAGGCAAGGATATGGATGGAAGAGGGGACCTGAAACAGGAGGAAAAAATTGCTCTCAGTTCTTTTTGAAGGTGCAGCAGTCTTGCTGGTTGTCCAGATTTTGTCTAGGGGCATTTGATCTCCAGGTAGAGGAGACTCGGGATTTTCCTGGATCGGTTCAGCAGAAAGGAACAGCCTGTAAGAGATCTGGGAGTGCTGGTGCCTGACGGTCCAAATTCTATCTGGCCATGTAGGATTGTCTTCATCATAACAGAAGGTAGTGTGAGAGGATTAGGTGAACTTTCTGAGGCAGCCATTCTGGTGAGTTGTAAGGGAAGAGGAGAAAGATGAAATTGGAGATCAAGCGTTTATATAGGCTAGAGAACCACTGTCTGACATGTATACTCTACGATTATGTATGAAGAGCTTTAAAAGTGAAACTGAGAGTCTATCCGGTGCAAAACTGTAGCAAAGACGATACTCTGGAGCCTTCAGGTTTCTTTTTTATGCCCCTGTTCTCTTTTATGGACATTTTACATCTCCAGATGGATATACTAATTCCCACTCAGTGTTCATGATTAATTTATAGCTCTTTCTAATAGAACTTAATACATTAGCAGCAACAACAGTTAGCATTTTTTAAAAGTAGGCTCCATGCCCAAAGTGGGGTTGAACTCACAACCCCTGGATCAGGAGTCACATGCTCTGTGCCCAGCCAGGTGCCCTTAACTATTTTTGAGCAGTTATTATGTGCCATGTGTATGCTTCCTGTTCACATATAACACTTGTCATCCCAACTACCCTACAGAGAAAATACTATCTTTGTCCTCATTTTATAGCTAATAAATTGAGATTTCCCCCAAGATTCACAAGGCTAGCAATTGGTAGAAGTAAGATTCAAATCTATGTCTGTTTAAAACCACTATTCTAACTTTTAAGGAGATCTAAAGAAGACAATGACTAAGATAAAGAGAGCCAATGGTGAAATCTGAGATATGGGAATGGAACAATTCCTTTAAGGGGAAGAGGGGAGCTGCCTATCTATGATAAGATAGACATGACATTAAGGACAGTTACAAAAATCTAATAAGAGACTTGTTGGATTGCTAACTTTCTACACTGTGCTCTTTTCTGTCTTTTGTGCTATGTTTTCCCATCTAAAAAATGAGAATACAAAATTCAATTTGTGTTTAGATTACACATTTGCTCTGTACATTATGTTGACCTCTTCCAGCCGAAAGATGTGTTGTAGCTGGAAAATAATGTTCCCACCTTTACCGCTCCATCCACCAAAGCGCACCATCAATTTAGTCCTGTAAGGCGATACAGCAAGCAAATTTTGTAGTATTTCTGGAAGAATCCTGGCAGTGAACTGCATCCCCTTTTAATTTCCCATGGGATGTATCCAATTTATATCAACTTTGATGTTGAAATCTTTCTGCTTCTTAGTCAAGAAAGGGAAAATACAGTTGGATGCTAATAAAATAATTCTAAGTACCGATTATCTAGAGTAAACAAAAAACGGTGTTGTACCAATACGTGAAGAACGTGCAGAAAAACAACAGCATAATGATAGAAATTAACTTTATGCCACATTTCCATGCATTGTTTTGAAGTTTATGTAATTTATGACACCAACCTCATATTAGATTTTGAATTGGAAGAAATAAGCTTGTGTTTCATTATATTATACTGTAATATAGGGCTTAATAAGAGCCTGATAAATCTTAAGTATTGCATTACACTATGTTAATGATTATCATCATAGCTTTTCCAACACAGGCACCACAGTGTCATCACAGATTATAATTTAAAGGAAATATTAGCAATTCAGAGTGCCCATATACTGTAGTTAATAAAGCAGTGAATAGAAATCAGCTTTATAGGTAATTTACCAGCTAATGACAATTATTTCTATACTGTGTCACGGGCTTATGTGAGGAGAATAACTATTGTATATAAATAAGATCGATGCTCATAACATTCTAACATGTATACTGCAACAAATCTTCCAATACCGATGGCTGATAGTTTCTCTTAATAAACTAATTTATTGCCTGACAACACCCAAAAATGCGATATTTCATATTGTTCGATTCCCAGAGGTATTTAGCAAGTTTGCCAACTACAACAAAGCGTGCACATTGTCCTGGTAGGAATAAAGTGATGAAACGTGATCCGCAGTCTATTGCGGTCAAGTGTTCCGTGTAAGTACTGCACGATTTATGACCATCTCAGAGCACGGGGATTCTGCCGTGTCTGCTGGAGTGGCTTAGCAAAATAAAGACAGATGGCGGTGTAGTAAATAATTATTTGATTGGAAGACGACCACTGCAGGATTGCTTCCTGCCTTCAATTCGGCGAGACATCACCTGGGGTAAGTCACATTGATTCATGTGAGCATTTACAGCTCTGAGCTGATTGACCCAGGAAAGAATCATAATTTAATAATTAATAAAGAGAAAGGTTGCTGTGAAGTGGGAAGGGACGAGATTCCTCAGTGGGTTTCCCCACTCCCTCTTCTGCTGTCAGGTAATTGACTGTTCTGTATCCTTGAGATTCAAAGTGAATTGTAATGTGTAGGCTCCCACCTGTTTCTAAAAACATCTTTAAAGAAAAAAAAAAAAAGGCTGGGAATAGAACATTCGAGGCAATCATGACGAGTAAGTTGAATTTCAAACTATTGTCCCTCCGGTTGGTTACCATACAATGCCGATTTATAAAACACTTGAGAAGGGGTAACTATTCTTCAAGTGGTCTTGGCATTTGCATGAAGACGGGGCTCAGGGTTCTTACTATGAGAACTGTTTGGGTTATGTCTGAAGAATTGGTTAGAAACCCCCTCAACTGAGAGAACAGAAAGGCCTAAGCTTTTTCTTCCATCATTAGAACCTCAGGGATTCCCTTACTCTTGGAATGAGAGACAGGCAGACCTTTATTCTCTCTCTCTCTCTCTCTCTCTCTCTAACTCTCTCTCTCTTTCTCTCTAGCATTGTGTTTTTTTTTTAATTTTTTTAAAGATTATTTATTTATTTATTTGACAGATAGATCACAAGTAGGCAGAGAGGCAGGCAGAGAGAGGAGGAAACGGGCTCCCTGCTAAGCAGAGAGCCTGATGCGGGGCTCGATCCCAGGACCCTGGGATCATGACCTGAGCCAAATGCAGAGGCTTAACCCACTGAGCCACCCAGGCACCCCTAGCGTTGTGGTTTTATAAATCATGATAGACCTATAGAATTACCTACTATAGAAGCTTCAAATTCCTACCTGACTCTCTGCTCAGCGGGGAGCCTGCTTCCCCTCCTCTCTCTCTGCCTGCCTCTCTGCCTACTTGTGATCTCTGTCTGTCAAATAAATAAATAAAATCTTAAAAAAAAAAAAAAATTCCTACCTGATGCTCAGGTAGCGGATCTTTACAGGGAAAGGATCCCTTTCCTTGCCTCTCATTCTTCTGCTCAGTCCTGCCTGTCCTACTTTCTGTCACATTCCATCCTGGTTTGTACCATCAGCCCCTATTGGGTCCTCATTTTAAACTCCGTATACAGCATTAACCCTGCTTCTTCTCCACACCGTCTTTTGTAGCCCCTCCACACAGTACTTAGCACTCGCTCACCCCTGCCTGACCACCATCCTTTTGTTTCCCTTCCTTTCTGGAGATACTTTCAAATGGTTTGAACTGTGTTGAATAGCGCTGACTTGTCCTTTTATTCCAACAGACTCTTCTTGAGTGTTTATCATGGTGGTAGGCATGAGTAGGAAGGCACGGGCACAACGAAGAATGTGAAAAGTCTAAGCGTAGGCTTTGAAATTGGTCAGACCTGGGTTCAAATTCCAGCTCAATGCTTTTGGGCTGTGCAGCCTTAGTCAAATTACTTATCTTTTCCATTTCACTTTTCACATTTCCAGTTGGAAATAATTATAGCTCCTATCTCACAGATTTACTGTCTTACGTGAAAGGATATTATGGCCCCAAAATGTTTGGCATTGTACATGGCACAAAAGAAACTCTCAATAAACATAGGTGACAAAATATGACATAAGCTACGCTCCAGGAATTTGCAGTCCAGAAAGCATAAAATAAACATGTGTCTTAAAACTGTTCCCCGTCACACAGGTGTAGTTACTGGAATAAAGTTCGGAGCAGAGGATTGTGGAAAGGTAAAGCATTATAAAAATTTGTCCAGTTGGGGAGTTGGGGGAATGGCTTCTTCAGAAAAAATGCAGACCGTGTATTTCTTCAACAGGCAGATATTGGCAGTCAGAGTGTATCGCTGAGGAAGGGTGGGAACGAGGGAGAACGCTAGAATTGGAAGCAGGAGCATGCATCCCCAGCTGTGCAACCTTGAACTGTCTGAGCCCCTTTCCTTCCCAGTAAAATGGTGGGAATGCCACAGGATCTGCCTGCATCCCAGTACTGGCGTTGGGATCAAATAAGATCCTCTGGGGAAAGGGCTTTGTGAATCCAGAGAATCAGATGCAATTGTAATGGAATGAGTGATTGTTATCCTCAGCCTCGTGGAAATCAATTCCTGCCTCTCTGACTATACTCCCTGGGTTCACTCCCTTGTGGCCAATGGCACACTTTGGCAGGTCGGCTAGCCTGTATTCTTGTTGAAAGAAATGTTTTGACAGAGTGTGCTCTGGACTCACATGTGGACAGAGGCGAGCAGTACACCAGCTAGGTTGTGCAGAACAGATCATCAAAATGTCCCTTCTGCTTAGTGCTGAAATTAGGAAAGGACGGATGGCATGGGAGGAGGCCTTAGATCACCTACGAAGGGAATCATTAAGAATTAGCTCTAATAAGAATTTGCAAAATCACGGTGCATGGGATCAGACCACTGGGTGGATGGGAAAATCCAAGAGGGCCAAGCAAGCAGATCTTAGCCCGTAGCACAGACCTCTCTCTGCTGGTGTCGGCCTCTGTCTGCCGTCTTGGAGGGGACTGCTGATCTGATGCGTTCCGGCGAAGTCTGGTTTTGTCTCTGGGGCCTGGGATTTTGCAGTCTGCTCTGTCCAGGATGGGCTGTGTACATACCTTTGAGCAAATAGTTGGAGTAGTTCCCGGCTCACTCAGCCAGCTGACTCTGTGACAAAGCAGGATTTATCTTTTCTCCTCCTTTGTCCAAACTCGAGGACAAAGAACGTGGCGACTAGCTCCTCGTCATGGGGTGTGCGGGAGCTTGCCAAAAAAGGAAAGCAAAAGAAACCCTTTTCCAGGGTGGCTGTTGCCATTGCCCCCCAAAGAAACTCGCAAATATGCACCTTCCAGACATCACCAAAGAAGAGGTTACCCCGCAGCTGGACCCCTGCCGCACCCCAAACAGGAGATCATAGTTAGGGGGCCATCCCCCAGTGGGTGATGTTGCCCATCCTGTTGCCCTGGGGCCAGCCTGTCATTTGTACCTGTGTCTTCAGGGTCCTGCCTTTAAAATGACATGTGGGAGGGGCCGTCTTTTGGGGAGACTAACTTGGCATGACACCACACGCCCAAGAGTGTTGAGGTTCGCCTGACCATGACGTGTTGGAGGGTAATGGAACAACTCTGAGATAATAGTACTGAGCCAAAAGCCAAAGGTCTTCAGAGTGGGAAGCCGGCAGGATCTGGAGTCAAGCCGGCCTCTTTGCATTTGAACCCTATTATTTTCTGGGTGGCATCAGACAGATTACTCAACCTTTCTGAGCCTCAGTTTCCTCATCTACAAAGTTGAGAGTAATAATAAGTAGCCATCTCAGAGCCATTTGGGAAGGAATCATATGCAGCACAGTGCCGGGCACCCAAAGAGTGTGCAAAAAACAGTAACTGCTGAAATAACTCCCGGGCTTCTCGAAATACTCCATTTGCTTTGCTTGACTAAGCCCATTTCCGGCGGTTGCATAAATATGCCACCTACAGAACACGCTCATTGCTTTTGTTCTTTAAGGAGCCACAAAGCACCCTGCAGAAATGGTTGTTTATTCTTTTCACAAAGCTGGGAGAGTTGGAAAGGGGAAGGGCTACAATTTTCCATTTCACAGATAGAAAATCAGAGGCATAGGAAAAGTAAATGACTCGCTTCATGTCACATAAAGCCCTCTGCAGAGCTGTCGCCGGTCACGACCCCCCCATGTAACACGGCTCCTGTTCACCTTTCGAAAGTCAGGGGTAAGCAACTCCTGTCTGAGCTTTAATACCGTCAGCCTTATTTCTCAGATTTTCTATAGTTGCTGATCTTGAGAACCTTTGAAGCTTTGGGGAAATCACATGGGTGATTTGACCTTAAATCTCATGCCACTGGTAGAAGATTAATTGCTAAGACCTGGAAAGAGGCCAGACAATTCTGTGGAGCTGAATAACAACACCGTCTAGGGATGTGACTGTCCTGACAGATTTAGTTAGTACATAATTGATAAATCTAGACTTTGTATAGCTTCGCTTCCCAGATAGATAAGGCAACAGGCTCCAAGGGTTGACATTTACAGAAGCCCTACCAGGGTTATGTAACACTGAAGCTAGGTTTTCTACTCTGTTCCTCGGAACACTGCTCGTTTTCTAAGTCTCTGTTCCCAGCAAGCAAGAAGATGAGGGGATCTGAAAAGAGGCCACCTTGGCCAGTGTAAGCAAGGATGCCTATCGTTCTTTAGCACTGTCCCCTGACTACTTGTGAAGTCCTGTTTCCCCCCCCCCCACTACAAGCTGACATCAGAGAGGAATGCAAGGCATTACAGAGCAGTGAAGAATTTGTCGTCACGATCAGAATCCAAAAAAGATAAAAGGCAGCCAGATGCAACATCAAAGCTTGGAGGGTGGGTCTCAGCCCCGGACACGGCTTGACTCTTGCTCCAGACTTGAGTGTCATGAGATGTTTCTTAGCTATTGAACTCTGACAGGCACACAGAAACCTCAGCTTTTCTTTCTGTCACTTTGGTCACTCATTCCAGAAAGTATTTTGCTTATCAGAAAGAATTGCTGGGGTGCCTGAGTGACTCAGTCGGTCAAGTGTTTAACTCTTGATGTCAGCTCAGATCATGATCTCAGGGTCTGGAGGGCTCTGCGCTGGGTGTGAGGCTGCTTAAGGTTCTCTCCCTCTCCCTCTGCCCTCTTCCTGCCTCCTGTGTCTTCTTTCTCTAAAAGAAATTTCTTAGTGGGCATTTTTCACTGTAATTTCAATTCAGAGCCCATACAAGGCTTTGTATAAAGCTTGGTTACCTTTTCTTAATTCTTGTTTAGTTTTATGCTGCAATTCAGGAGGCATTGTCGTGTGCCTGGTACACACCCGGTATACGTTGATAATTTGGGCATCTGCTTGTCAAATATCCTACCCAGTTGTTTAGGTCAGGAAATCAGTGGTGCACTGTGTACACGATCTTACGTACAGTGGATCTGGCTTTTTGGGTTTTGCTGGAAGTGAATGCAGAGGTTATTAAATAGACTGCCTTATCTTCACAAATAAAATCCTAGTGACTTCATGTGTTATGACAACACACAGAGCCGCTTTCCCAAGCTAGTTATTACTTTCTGAATATAACTTGTTGATATATATTACCTTTTAATAATCATTTGGAAAAAATCATATGATGTATAATAATTTTATTGCATAGACACAATTTTTTATTTTTTTATTTTCTTTTTATTTAAGTTTTACTAAGTTAACATACAGAGCAATATTGGTTTTTGGAGTAAAATTTAGTGGTTCATCAACTAGATACAACACCCAGTGCTCATCACAAGTGCCCTCCTTAATACCCATCACCCACCTAGCCCATCCCCCACCCACCTCCTCTCCAGCAAACCTCAGTTTGTTCTGTATCATTAAGAGTCTCTTATGGGGACACCTGGGTGGCGCAGTCCATTAAGCGGCTGCCTTCAGCTCAGGTCATGATCTCAGGGTCCTGGGATCCAGTCCCACATCGGGCTCCCTGGACAGTGAGGAGTCTGCTTCTCCCTTTCCCTCTGCTGCTCCCCTTGTTTGTGCTCTCTCTCACTCTGTGAAATAAAGAAATTTTAAAAAAAAAATTTTTTAAAGAGTCTCTTGGGGCACCTGGGTGGCTCAGTGGGTTGAGCCTCTGCCCTAGGCTCGGGTCATAATCTCAGGATCCTGGGATCGGGCCCCGCATCGGGCTTTCAGCTCAGTGGGGAGCCTGCTTCCCCCTCTCTCTCTGCCTACCTACTTGTGATCTCTCTATCTGATAAATAAATAAAATCTTTTTAAAACGATTTTTTTAAAAAAGAGTCTCTTATGGTTTTTTTCCCTCTCCCCCCCCACATGTTCATCTGTTTTCTTTCTTAAAGTCCCACATATAGTGGAATATTCGACTTTTTCCACTTAGCATAATACCCTCTAGCTCCATCCACATCGTTGCAAATGGGACACCGTTTTTTTTTTTAATTTATTTTGTTTAAGATTTTATTTATTTATTTGACAGACAGAGATCACAAGTAGGCAGAGAGGCAGGCAGAGAGAGAGGAGGAAGCAAGCTCCCTGCTAAGCAGAGAGCCCGTTGCGGGACTCGATCCCAGGACCTGGGATCATGACCTGAGCTGAAGGCAGAGGCCTTAACCCACTGAGCCACCCAGGTGCCCCTGGGACACCGTTTTTTATATTAAAATAGTTTATAAGTTGCACCTAGAAACTTTGTCATTCTGAGTTAAGTAAACGATTTTTGTCTTCTTGCATTAGATGAATTAGAGAAATTGGAACAGGAGAGGCTGGCTTTGGAAGCTACTATCAAAGATAACGAATGTGAAGAAGGAAGTGGAGGCATCCGAGGCTTGTTTAAAAAAGCTAGCAAGTTGAACATTACTAAGCCAGCTCCTAAGAAAGGTAAGTACCTTTAAAATTCACAAGAAATATGCAGAAATGAGCCACTGCTTGAGTATTGATGGGGATCAGAAGTCAGCATCTAAGATGTTGGGGGCATTGAGTCAGCAAAGGACTGAAAGACACTTCTTTCAAGACATTAGTACAGATGAAATATGTAAGTTATTTATCAGTAACAATAAGCCCTTTGTGCCATCTCATTGTAAAAACTTAATTTTAAAATAATAATATTTGGTTTGGGGGTCTCATGGTGCCTAAGTGGATTTGAGTGCCATAAAATGGACATTTCTTAGTTAGGATGGAAAGGGGATAGAAATTTAAGAACCAATACCCAAATGGATTTATCTATACACACACACACACACACCCCCCCACAACACACACACACACACACACACACACACATGCCCCTTATACACCCCTTGCAGACATTTCAGGACACTAAAAGTTAACTAGGACAGTAAATGAGAACCCTAATTTTGAAAAGCTTCTATCTTTGTCACAAACCAGAATTTTGGACTCGGAACTTCGCCAAAACTAATTACCTGTAGATTTCAGCTGAGTGGTACACTTAACTCTGAATGTCCAGTATGCACCCCAGGCCTGGGGGACTACAGAATGAGAGCTTTTTATAAAACTTATAAACAGGTGATTCAAACATCTGACTTTTTTGAAAATTGACAATCGTCTTCTTTCCAGAAACACTGCCCGTTTGAGTTTAATGAGGTCCACGGCGACCTCTGCTGGTTGAAAATTAGAATGTTAACATCCACAAATAATCCTACACTTCGAGAAATCGCTTGGTGTGAGCCCCAGAAATCATCGTTTCTCTGGGGAGGGGTTTCAAGTCAAATAACAAGATCCAAATTGAGATTTAGCAGGCTTTTGGTCTAGTTTGACAAGATCCACCCTTTCAATGAGATCCTTCAATAAGCCCCTCTAATACCCCGGGAAAGGTTTGGTTCTGTTTGCTTGTTTTCCTGCTATAGCCCAAGGACAAAGTTTCACCTGAAATACAATATTTCTATATATTTACATAGAATAACATGAAATGTAAACATCGCCCTTCTTCAAGTAATAGAAATGTCCTTGGGTTTCTGGAATATTCACCGGGCTATAGGAAAGCCTATTAAGTATTGTCCACTTTAACATGACATTGTCCAGAAAAATGATATATTTGAGTCTCGAGTTGGAGGTACATCAGGACCTTCAGGTGTAAATATTAGACTAAGGAAATCTGGATGCTAACTGTTTTCTTTCCTTTTCAGTTATTTGGTTTATTCATGAGAAATGTTAACTATTCATTGAATTTGTTCTACCATTCAGTTATTCAATGTTAGTTACAGTCTGGAAAAGCAATGGAAAATTCAGAAGTCATAGCCCAACACTGTTCTTTGGCTGAAGGGAGAGGGAAGCATCCGTGTTCTTATTAATGAGAAGGGACTTCTTATTTATCCTGGAAGCCTGTTTCTGCGTCACACATCTCTCGGCGGAAATGCATTCCTCTGAAAGTCAACATGTCTGCTCAGAAAAGCAAAATGATGTTATGTTTTATTTCCCACACCTCAGATTTCAAATGCAGCCCTCAAGGAGGCCCCTTCACCTCTCTGGGCTTTCACCGGTTGACAACCGTTTGGGGTTCTAGATCAGGACAGACCCTACCTCCAGGCACTAACGCCTGAGTTCTCTGGGTGCTTTGATTTGCATGGAAGTGGGGGTCGAGTTTGGTCCATTTTGTAAAGATATTTACTTTCTCTCTCAGCAGTCCTAGGGAGAGAGAAGCCATGTAAGATAATTGCTTCAGAACTGACAGGCCCTAAACATGGACACGGCAAAGGACAGAACAAAGCATCTTCAGAACCTCTCAGATCAGAGAGGAAGCTCTGAAGCACCCGTCAGCTCGACTCTAAGCACTTTGCTGACACCAACTCTTTGAAATGGAGCAAAAAAGTCACAACATTAAAAGATGTGGAAATGAGAAATAATATCTAGAGTGTGGCAATGAAAACCTCTGTTGGCAAACAGGAGCCAGGGTCCTGCTCAAACACTGGCCTAGTTCCCAAGGACACTGTCACTGGATCCTTGATAGAAGGGAAAGCGCATTACAAAAATAAATAAATAAATAAATAAATAAATAAATAAATAAATACTTTCCGGGCACCCTTATCTCTACCTCAAGTGAAAGAATTTTGTCTCTCCATATTTCCTGGCTTCTCCATCTCATTCACAGAAATTCAAATAGCTCAGTGGCTTTCCGTGCACTTCACAAGTTTTTCTCCGAAACAGAAAAGCAAGCCAGGCTGACATTAGGACCAAATGGTCATAGAGTCAAGATACATCTGGTCCCTAGCCACCTTTGTTATCCAGATGTTCATGGAATTTACACCAACTGCACTCAAATAAATGCTCTAATGAAGAAATACTTCTGATTCTACTGCTTATCTCTAGAAAATCAATCACCACATTTTCTACTTTCAAGGAAATTTGAAAATAGAATTAAGTAGAGTTATAGCCATTTTGAAAAATGGGGATATTTTAGCTATTGTATCAGATCATGTAGCATTGTTACCTGCCTAAGTAATAATTCTGCCCTCACATTGCTAGAGACCTGAAAATAATCTACTGCTTTATAACGAAAACTGTAATCATGAAACCTATACCAAATTCTTGTGATCTATTAAAGGTGATCTAAATTACTGTGGGACTTGAAGTTTATCTCCCCTTTTCCAAGCTCACTGTTTACCCATAGGGATAAGAAAACTTACAAATTCATGACCCTCCCTCTATTTTCCTGAATAGATTTATTGGCAAGTTATTTTGTTTCTTTCTTCAAAAGACAAATAGGTCTATTTCTTTTTCTTTCATTACAGACAGCAGCATGAACACAATCCAGTCAATGCACGTGGGGGAGTTCAACCAGAAACTGGTAGAAGCCAGCACCCAATTTAAAAAGAAGCAAGGAAAAGGCACAATTGATGTGTGGTGGTTGTTTGATGATGGAGGTAAAAACAATTCCAGAATATACACACTAGGGAGCAGAATTACTATGTTGATCAATTTAACTAACTGCATGGGGAGGTATATGAAAACGCTATCAGCTGGAGAACGATATTTCTGTGTTTTCCCAAGATTTTAAATTACTTAGGAGCAATGAATGTGGAAATGAATAAAGATGTAAAGCTATTCATTTCCTTTCAGCAAGATAGATTCATTCTTTCTGTCATAATTTATTCTTTTTTCAGGGTTAACACTCCTTATCCCCTATATCTTGACTCTCAGAAAAAAATGGAAAGACTGTAAATTAAGAATCTATGTTGGAGGGAAGATCAACCGCATTGAAGAAGAAAAAATTGCGTAAGTAACTCATCACTCCTGCGTTAGAGCCCTTTGGATGTCTGTTACTTTAATGCTTTTAATTCTAAGAACTTTCAGTGTTTTTTGGACACAGCAGATTTAAAGACAAAACCACCATGATGGGCCTCGTGTTTACTTGGTTTTCTGGTCATTAAGTCATCTGCATACTTCTCATAATCACTGTCTTCATGTCCCTTGATCCCCTGCCACAAATGCTTTTCAAAAAGGAATTTCACACAGAGGCCTCATCTCAAGTCTTGAATGGGACTATCATTACCTTGTATAATGTTTGCTTGGAGTTGACCAGCGAAGGTATCCATGAAAGGAAAAGCCCAAAGGAATTTGTGTCCAGTACTTTCTTTGGGGAGAGTCGAACCTGCTGGTTTGTGGTGGCCACTCCAGCACCGCACACTTAAAAAATAGAACCGAGACACTGAACCTGGTCCTCATCCCAGCCCTGCCCACCATGAGTTGTGGGGCCTTGAAACAGTCACCATGACCCGGACCTAAGTGCCCAGTTTCTCATCTGTAGCTTGAAAAGAGTTTAAATGGATGACTGTTGAAAACTCTTGTAATTAAAAAAAAAAAAAAATCAGTCTCCAGAGTGCAAATTTGCATCTTTATCATTGATTTAGTCATGGAGAGCATGATTTAGTCATTGTGGAAACAATAAGCATGTTAGGAATGCCGTGCGTCCAAAGGTCTCGGGGGAAATCTGGAGAGGGACCTTCAGCAGCACTGAATCCCTCATGGCAAGCCCAAGTTCTGAGCCCTTCCAGAAATCACAAAATAATGACAGGCTTTTATTCAGTAATTTTTCGTATTTTTCCCCCTGTCCTGGGAGGATTTTATATATATATACACACATATACATATACATATACAAAATATATTTTATATATCCACATATAATATAAATTATATATATTAAACATATATATATTTAATTCCCCTTAAAGAGAGTCATGTTATAATGGCAACTAACATGTTGGCTATAATAATTTATATTTTCTTAAAGTCTCCAGTAACTTCCTGGGGCAAGTGATGAAATTTAAAAATGGCTGGTGGATTAGATGACACCATGGCATCAATTTTAAATTTCCTGATTTCAAAAAGTATACCTTGTTTGTATAAGAGAATGTTCTTATTCTTAGGAAATACTGAGGTATTTATAGGTAAAGGGGCCTGGTAGCTGCAGCTGGGCAGATGGATGGGTGAGTGGGAAACAAGCAAGAAAGAGGGAAGATGTAGACAGACAGATGCAGCTATATAGCAAGAAAAAAAGGTGTTACATCAAATGGGGCAAGATATAAACAATTGGTGATTTGGGGATTTCTTTTTGCTCTGCCCTTGCAATTTTTCTATACCTTTGCAATTGTAGCAAAAATTTCAGTGGCCAGGGAAAGAACCTCCAATATATAATGATACATCATAATTATTAGTTTGTCAGCACGTTGTCAATAACTCTAAAAATGATCAGCAAGATAATAGTCAACAATGTTAAAACTTCTTCTCTTTTTTCCCAAATGGTAAGGAAGCATGTACAGCTCTGTATTATCTCACCTGAAATGTGAATGCAGAGTTGGGTTTGCTATTCCTAGGATCTGAATTTACATGAATTTGTCTTTACCTTCAGTGGAATATGCTTGATCCGCATTTAATATACAGAGATGGAAATCAAACACTAAACACAGCCTTTGTCTGACTGTGAAGCTGAAATAAGACGTCAACTCTTTGCCTGAAAATAGTTACATATGCAATGATGAAGTATTTCTCTCTTGTATTTCCAGAATGGCTTCTCTTCTGAGCAAATTTAGGATCAAATTTGCAGATATCCATATCATTGGTGACATCAACATTAAGCCAAACAAAGAGAGGTATGAAGCATTTAACAAGATCCATTGTTTGCCCCCAGTGCTCTCTCATTTTCCTTTGTGCTGATTATTAAAGGGTAAAAATGTTATCTATCGACTGTAGTGACCCCCTAATAAGATATAATAAAAAGGGACTTGGAATAACCATGCAGAGTGATCAAATATATCCTAAAGGAAGGAAATGATTTTGCGGTAAAGTCGAGCTTGAGGCGGAGAATTGTTGAAACACAGGGGAATTAGCATTTTAGGATTGCCCTTCATGTTCTGGGTTTCTACGGTGGCAAGAGTAGCAGGAGGCGCAAGCTCAGACTAGTTTGGACTGGGCAGTCAGGGCAGGTTTTCATTATTTAAAGTTACTGATGGGGCAGCTGGGTGGCACAGCTGAGTGTCCACTCTTGATTTCAGCTCAGGTCATGATCTCAAGGTCTGGAGATTGAGCCCCATATTGGGCTTCATGCTCAGTGGGGAGTCTGCTTGAGATTCTCTCTTTCAATCTCTCGGCCCTTCCCCTCCCTCTAAAATAAACAAATAAATCTTTAAAAAAAAATTTTTTTTAAAGTAACTGGTGGTGCATCCTGGATGGGGAGCTCTGATACAGAAGCTGGAAACAAAACTGCTTGAATCTTCCTGGCACAATGACAGAGCCGACCATCCATGGCCATTTTCACTTTTTGGCACGAAGGACCCAACACTTAGAGCTGTGGAATTTTGGGGGTCCTCTAAAACTATCTGAAGTCTACCAAGGAGATGTATTGGCTCCAAAATTTTAAAATGCTGAAATTTAAATAATTGCTTAAGTGTCTTCAAATCATGATATCATTTTAACCCTCATTAGTTGTTCAGTTTGTCAAGTCCATGATACTGGAAAATAGCTTGTAGATTAGATCCTCCCAGGAATTCCCAGAGGTGCAAGAAGATGGACTGGAAATTATAGCCAATACTAAATAAACTACTTAGAGTGATAACTTACCAATTATAATATTTTTCTGTTGTTTACAGTCCAAAATCATAGTTACTGTTGCATCTGGATATGATTTAATACATGTGATTTGGTGTGAAGTGGGGCCTTCCGGATTGAGGGTACAAAGGGACACAAGGATCTCAGTGTAGCTTCGGTTCTCACTGGCCTGTTGGACCTGTTCTCACTTCTGTTGACCGTCATTTCTCCTTCCTCCTGCAGCTCCTGAGGGCCTGCAATTCCGCACTCAAATCTTCTTGTTCTTCCCTTCTTTTGGTTCATTGTTATCCTATGTGGGCTTAATACCTAACAAAATCACCCATATTAAGATACAGTCTTGGGGTGCCTGGGTGGCTCAGTGGATTAAAGCCTCTGCCTTCGGCTCAGGACATGATCCCAGAGTCCTGGGATCGAGCCCCGCATCGGGCTCTCTGCTCGGCGGGGAGCCTGCTTCCCACTCTCTCTCTGCCTGCCTCTCTGCCTCCTTGTGATCTCTGTCTGTCAAATAAATAAATAAAAATCTTTATAAAAAAAATAAGACACAGTCTTGTCGACCATTCACAACCTTGAACTTCATATCATTTGCGGGTATTCATGATTCCTCCAAGGCTGCGGGTCCATCAAAATGGCTTTACAAAACATCTTAATTGTGATAAGAAAGCTATAATCGACAGAGCTCACCTGGGTTATCACTAGGCAATATTTCTTCACGCCGTATATACCACTAATGCTTTCTATTCCTATATTTCTACAGTTTTAAATACTTGAGAAAAATTGAGATGAGTTTATAATACTCCTTGGTAAGTGGAATGAACATTCTGCTATGGACTGGGTTGTCATGTAGTAATCTCTGATGGTCTTCCACATTTCATTTGAAGGATTTTAATTCCTAAGTCATCGCCTCTTTGGCATTTGCAGTGATGCGATCAAATAGGCTCCTCTTATGTCTCTAATTGGTGGAAATGCATTCTATTTCCTAACACAGCAGGCACAATGATTTCCTAGTGTGTGCCACGTTGCAACAGGCCGGAGCCCACCAGGGCTCCGCTATCATAGGGCCACTTTCTGTTGTCCGGAGGGTAGTCATGGTGTTCCCTACTGACTTCAGATTTCCTATTAACACTGGCTCAGTGCTCGGCGCAAATTAGTCATCTACTTTTTGTATCCAAATTCTTCTTGCTGCTGTTTTCTTAATAATGGCTAAGAACTGTCTGTGCTTGTTGATTCATTTGTTCCTATATCCTTTGCTTCTTTATAGATCAGTCTGGTTTTCTCTAAGAAACACACGTTTCTTTCCCTTTCTTTCATGCTAGTCTCTGCCCAGCTACCACGGTTCCCCCCTACTTACCTGTCCTATCTGTCCTATCACCAAGGACGTCCATGTACTTCTTCCACTAGCGCCTTTCCATGGTCTGGGGGGCCCATCAGAGGCTAGACACAATTTCTTTTGCTAATCCTGAACTTTGTGCCATGTTTTTCTCTCTTCAGGCAGCCAACATTATGGAGATAAGTAAAAAACGAAGGACCGGGCATTTTTGCTTTTGTCCTGGTATCTAAATTTGCTTTTAGACACCATTTTAATGTGCTCTTTCTTACATGTCCTCATCATCCTGCAATGAAGAGATCTAGTTCCCTTTCTCAGGAAAAAAATAAATTAGATTTCACAGTTTGGGAGATCTTTTTCTCTGATAGTTCAAGGTCTTGAGGAAGATGCAAAAAAACAAAGTCCATTTTTCCTGGAATAGAAGAATCTTTGCAGCTAATGTACCCTGGTATGAAGACAAAATCCCACCAGGAAGAGAGGTGCTGGAAGGGCCATTCTTCTCCCTTCAGCTCTCCACTGTAACTGACACCATATTGCTTTGTAAAACAGTCATGTATCTGGTGTCGGCAATGATGTTCAAATATATAAAGGCGACCCTATTTAAAACAGGGAGTGATCACTCAGTAAATCTCACAGATGGCCATTGGTAGCACATCTGGTAGCTTTGTGATAATTTTTTATTAAGTTTTTTATTTTAATTCCCATATATTTAACCATGTTATATTAGTTTCAGTGCTTTAACAATTCTACACATTTAGTGCTTTAACAATTCTACACAATATAGTGCTTTAACAATTCTACACATTACTTGGCACTGGTCATAAGTGTACTCTTAATTCCCTTCACCCATTTCACCCATCCTCCCACACACCTCTCCTCTGGTAACCATCAGGTTGTTCTCTTTAGTTGAGAATCTGTTTCTTAGTTTATTTCTCTTTCTCTCGTTTTCCTTTGTCCACTGTTTTGTTTCTTAAATTCCACATAGGCGTGACATCACATGCTATTTGTCTTTCTCTGACTGGCTTATTTCACATAGCATTACACTCTCTAGCACCATCCATGTGGCTGCAAATGACAAGATTTCATTCTTTTTTATGGCTGAGTCATATATTGTGTATACGTATAAAATATTACATATCTGAATAATATATATATATTGTGTGTGTGTATATATACTTGGATAAAGAAGATGTGGCATATATATATATACATATATATATATTTCCTTTCATCAGTCAAAGGACACTTGGGCTGTTTCCATAATTTGGCTATTGTAAATAATGCTGCAATAAACATAAGGATGCATATACCCTTCCAAGTTAGTGTGTTTGTATTCTTTTGGGTAAATACCCAGTAGTGAAATTACTAGATCATAGGGTAGTTTTAAATTTTTTGAGGAACTCCCATACTATTTTCCAGAGTAGCAGTGCCAGTTTGCATTCCCACCAACAGTTCACAATGGTTCCTTTTCCTCCACATTTTCATCACACTCCGTTGTTTGTATTTTTTATTTTAGCCATTCCAACAGGTGTGACGTCATATCTCGTTGTAGTTTTGACTTACGTTTCCCTGATGATGAGTGATGTGGAGCATCTTTTCATGTGTCCATCTCTATGTCTTCTTTGAAAAAATGTTTGTTCATGTCTTCTGCCCATTTTTAAATTGGATCATTTGCTTTTTGGGTTGTGTTGTATAAGTTCTTTATATTTTTTTCAATCCTAACCCTTTATCAGATATGTCATTTGCAAATATCTTCTTCCCTTCAGTAGGTTGCCTGCTAGTTTTGTTTATTTTTTCCTTCACTGTGCACAAACTTTTCATTTTGATATACTACAATAGTTTATTTTTGCTTTTATGTCCCCTACCTTAAGAGATATATCTAGAAAAATGTTGTTGTGGCTGATGTCAGAGAAATTACTGCCTGTGCTCTCTTCTAGGATTTTTATGGTTTCAGATCTCACATTTACATCTTTAATCCATTTTGAGTTTATTTTTGTGTATGATGTAGGATAGTGGTCCCGCTTTATTCTTCTGCATGTGGCTGCCCAGTTTTCCCAACACCATTCGTTGAAGAGACTCTCTTTTTCCCGTTGCATATTCTTGCCTCCTTTTGAAAATTAATTGACCATATAATCAGGGGTTTGTTTCTGGACTTTCTGTCCTGTTTCATTGATCTATGCATCTATTTTTGTGCTAGTACTATACTGCTTTGATTACTACAGATTTGTAGTATAACTTGAAATACAGACTTGTAATATCTCTAGCTTTGTTTTCCTTTTTCAAGATTATTTTGGCTATTTGGGGTTTTTCATGGCTCTATACAAATTTTAGGATTCTTTGTTCTAGTACTATGAAAAATGTGGTTGGTATTTTCATAGGGATTGCATTAAATCTGTAGATTGCTCTAAGTAGTATAGACATTTTAACAATATTTTTTCTTCCAATTTTTGAGCATGAAATATATTTCCATTTGTTTGTGTCATCTTCAATTTCTTTTTAATGTTTTATACTTTTCAGTGCAGGTGTTTCACCTCCTTGATTAAGTTTATCCCCAGATATTTTATTATTTTGGGTGCAATTATGAAAGGGATTGCCTTTGTAGTTTCTATTTCCTTAGCTTCCCAATTAGTGTATAGAATTGCAATGGATTTCTGTACATTGATTTTGTATCCTGTGACCTTACTAAATTCATTTATTATTTCTAGTAGTTTTGGGTAGGATTTTTAGGGTTTTTGATATGTAGTATCATGTCAGTTGCAAGTAGTTAAAGTTTACTTCTTCCTTACCAATTTGAATTGGTTTTGTTTCTTTTGCTTGTCTGATTGCTGTGGCTAGCACTTCTGGTACTATGTTGAATAAAACTGGTGAGAGTGGACATCCTTGTGCGGTTCCTGATCTTAGGAGGAAAGCTACCAGTAATTCACAATTGAGTATGGTGAGATGTGGATTTTTCATATAAGGCTTTTATTATGTTGAGGTATGTCCCCTTTAAACCTACTTTGTTGAGGACTTTGTGATAATTTTTAAAAGGCAATTCCTCTGAGTTCAATTAGAGAAAGAAGACTCTTCCTCTGGGCTGATGCAGGCCCTGTCCCAGGGCCCAATGCTCAGAGCACCAGTTCAATTTCAGCTCTCCTTGGCCAGACAGCCACTACCTACCATTAACAATTATCTCCTCATCACTGTTTTTCCTCGGTCATCAGGTGGCACACAATGTCAAAAATAGTTTGTCAATTATTTCCATGTTGGAGGCTGATGTTAAACATACTTAAATTGTCTCTAATAAATCTTTCAATGACCCATAAAACATCAGTAAGTGTGGATGGAGATATTTTACCATAGAAACATCATAAAGATGGCTGGGCAAGGGTGAAAGGGAGTACAAAAGCAAAGTTAATGAGAAAATGATTGAGCCTGGAGAAACTGAAAATCTCTTGTGGCTAAATTTCATTTTTTATTGAATATACTGAATTAAAAGTCATAGGCCAAAAAGACAACAACAATCCTTACACAGAAATTAAAGAGAAAGTAGAAGCAATTAACTGGATAATTTAAAGATACTGGAGTGGTGAGACACCTGGGTGATCCCATCCATTAAGCAGCCAACTCCTGGTTTTCGCTCAGGTTATAACCTCAGAGTCATGAGATCCAGCCCTGGGTGGGGCTCTGTGCTCAGCACAGAGTCTGCTTGTCCTTCTAACCCCTCTTCCCCTCTCCCTACACACACGCGCTCTCTCTCAAATAAATAAAATCTTAAAAAAAAAAAAAAAGATATTAGAATGGTCACGAAACAACTAGTATATTAACTTGAGAAAGGAAATCTTATATGAACTTAAGGAAGAGTTTTTTTTTACAATTAAAATTTTTTTAAACCTTGTTATCATGAAGAACAAGGATGGGGAAGGCCGGGCAGGTGTAAGTGAATTTTTAAATTGAATTAATTGTCATTTATATTCAATAGTATAACCTATTTGGTCTCTTCTAGAGTCTGTTGGCCTACTCTAGACTCAATTACTTGGCCTATTCTAGAGTCGATTAAAAAATTTTTATATGAAAAATTAGATTTAATGAGAATCGGGATAGAAGTCTTGAGCCACCTTTGCGTCAACTAGGTAGGAGAATGGAAAATGGCCAGTTCAGGGATGAACCTTAGGATGAAGTCAAAGATTAATGTCGACAAGAAACAGTAAGAGTTGAGAGAATATGAATGGGCAAATGCATTCCCGTTATAACCTATTATGTCACTTATCATGCTTCCATGCAAAGAAAAGAAAACTTATAATGACTTAAGTAATAAAATTATTGGCAAGCATAACTGAAAAATCCAATTATGTTTTGGCTTTCAGGCAAAGCTTGATCTAGAAGGTTAATTTTATATATAATCAAGGACTAATTCTTTTCCATTATCTCTACTCTACCTTGGTCCATTATGAAATCATCAAAATTGATTTAGCTCATAAAAACAAGATGACAGCAACCAGGGCTACATACTCGCTCATTTATGTTCAGTGGGAGAGTAAGTTTGCCTCTTCTCTAGTCATTGAATTCAGGGCACGGGCTCCATTCTAGTTGTACCAACCTAAGCCACTGAGCCACTTACTTGGTCAGTGGAATGCTAGGTGCCTCTTGGTGAAGCTCACGTGGGCTATGTGGCTACCCTGGCCAAACACTCTGGCAGACGGAATAGAATTGTGCTGATTAGCTGTTGCTGCGGATGGAGTCACTCCCACCCAGACTACAGTGGTTGCTGGGGAGACAACGAGCCACCTTCACTTCACTCCATTTCTTAGGAAACTACTTTTGAACTGGTCTCTCTAATAAGCACCTGGGCTAAGATGCAAAAACTTTTATCCTGATCAAAATAAGTGTATGTAGAGCTTAAACAGAGAGCCTCTTAATTGCTAAACTCAGTCCCGTGGCTGTTTGGTAAAATGAATGCCTTGGTTTTACAGGGCACTGTACACTTTCCAGAACACTGTCACCCAAATCATCATCTAACCATTACACCAATCTTCAGGCCAGCTCTGAGCAGCCACCATTACCTCCTTTCATTGGCAAAGTTATCCAGGTCCAGGACAATGGAAGAGCCAGTGCAAGAGCCAAGGCTCTTCTGTCCTAGGCTGGCACCTTTCCATTGCACAGATCACTGTGAAAGGTCTCTGAAGGCATGGCACCTTTCGAAGGAATAGCAAATAAAAGTATTATGTAGTTGAAAGAATAAAAGGGCATATCAGTGGTTCCCTGTTGCTGTCCACCATTCGAAATAAATCAGTGTCAGAAATCTACCACATTAAGCATCTCTTCAATCACTTAACGAAGGCACTGGTAGGTTCTCCTTTATCATCTCTGCACTTAGATCTGCAAATCCTAAATCAGGGCAACCGATGAGATCATTGAACTCATGCCATCATATTTTAATTCCTTAACCTAATAGCACATTGATTCTAGTTACTTTTCATCCCAAAGTTACTAAGTTGTAAGTAAGCCACATTATCTAAAACAAAAGGCGTTGTTTATATTTGACCTCATCTTCTAGAAGCACATTGAGACAATTACTCTCATAAACTGTAAGCTTTGTTCTGTACTACTGTTTTAAAAAAAATCTTCGAGGTTCTTATGAAAGACAAGAATGAGATTTGTCTAGCACTTTTAAAAACGTTCCACAGCTGTGTGATACTGCTGCTAGTTTTCTGCTCAATGACTTTCTTCTTAATTGCTCTAAGATGGCTTCAGATCCGTAGACATTAAAATATTATTGATTTTTGTTCTTTCCTCTAACATGCACTTGAAAAATAGTTACTTAAAAATCTCAGACAGCAACAGTAGTCATCAGAAGGACAAAGGCTGCATTATTTGCAGCAAACATCCAAATTGCTCTATAACCATTGAATTTGCTATTCTTCTAGCTGCCCCACTGACCACCCCCTGCCAGCAGGCAGAAGGCTACATGGACTAAAGGAGAGGGCAGGCCTAGCCAACTCCCATCCCAAGCAACCTAGTTCATCTCCCACATTAATTCATGAATGCCTCCTAGGCAGTCTGTACAATAAGCAGATGGAAACTCAATTTAAGGAGATGGAAACTTACTTATGGGCTAAAGTGTCTACATGACAGTGGTGTCTTGGGCTATACCATGTAGAAAATGTATTTGCAGAATAATTACTATCTGTGTGTTGGTCCGTTTAGATTGAGAATCTAATACACAGTAGGCTAACGAGGCTTTAACATGTTAAGGCCTTTCCTTGGGTAGGGAGGCTGTATTATATCCATGGCTTTACTCACAGTAAGTCCCCTGCAAAGATAATTCTTAAAGATTTCCATGACATTCGGCTCTGATTCTGCAGCCAGCAGAGCCAGTCCTACCTGGAGTATCTGTGAAATAATGAGTTAGTTTCCCACTGTGAGCCCTCCTTTATAATTCCAATTTCAGCTGGAAAGTCTTTGAAGAGATGATTGAACCATATCGTCTGCATGAAAGCTGCAAAGATTTAACAACTGCTGAGAAATTAAAGAGAGAAAGCCCATGGAAAATTACAGATGCAGAACTGGAAGCAGTCAAGGAAAAGGTAAGGACTTGTCTTCCTTAATTTTTACTTTGCTGAAAAAGAAAACAGTGGTTGATTCAAAGATCAACAAGTAACACATCTGTTACAGAATTTCATTATTCAAGATCTAGGGTTTCTGCATTTTCAAGTGCTTTCAATCATATTACTGCATATGAGGATTTAGAAAATGGCTTTCCTTTAATATAAAGTCAATTCTTTTTTTAAAAGATTTTTTAAAAACCAGATTATTGATATATATTGTGAAGTCTCCTTTCAAATTTAATTTTATAGAACAGGAGACAGATCCATGGGTCTAAAATAATTTAAGTCAAGTCAATATGTGTGCAAAGTAGATAAAGGTAATTGACTCACAATTTAACACAGTATCAAAGAATTTTAACATGATGAGTTTACGAAAACTAACAAAGCAATATGAGAAAATACTTAATTGGAACAATGATTATGAAAGTTGGATGAGGCACATGTTATAGGAGGGATATAATAAATAAACTACATTAGGGGCTGAACTTGAAACAATTTAGAACAAGAGATACTAAAGCCTTTCAAATTTAGTGGAGAAAATACTGAGCTAAGATTTATAAACTGTGTATAATAAACTTCTCAGTTCTTTGTTTGCTTGCTCGTTTATTTATCAGTGGGGTTGGGAAGACTTTTTATTTTTATTTTTATTTTTTTATTTTTACGAGAGGGAGAGAGAGAGCTGGCAAAGGGGCAGAGAGAGAAGGAGAGAGAGAATCTAATCAGGCTGCATGCCCAGCACAGAGCCAGATGTGGGACTCTATCTCAGGACCCTGAGATCATGACCTGAGATGAAATCAAGAGTCGCTTAACCAACGGAGTCACCCAGGAGCCCCTAATTTCACATTTTAATTTAAATTCCAGTTAGTTTAACATACAGTATAATATCAGTTTCAGGTGTAGAATTTAGTGATTCATCACTTCCACACAACACCGAGGGCTCCTGGCAACAAGTGCCCTCCTTAGAACCCTCAGTTTATTCTCTGTAGTTAGAAGTCGCTTTTTGGTTTGCCCCCCCCCCCTCTCTTTTTAATAAACTGCCCACTTGTAACAAAGATTTTTCACGTAGTTGAGCAAATCATACACCTAAGCCTTGGTTTCTGAACCATTGAAATACAATAATAAGTATTATTCTCACCACTGTAAAAATCGTCAATGTTGTTATTTTTTCCAAGTGCGTCTTGGCTGCCTTTAGTTGAAACCAGTCCCCTGTGCTGATAAAATATTCAAAAAGCCTAAACAATGTAGACTAGGATATAATTTATGTTTTTAGGATATCAAACTGGTATCAAGATTGTTAGTTCTTCCCCCCCAAACCTGTTCCAGATTTGACGGTTCTCACCTTCTCTTTACTATTATCCATGTTTTCTGCTCGCTTTTTTTCCCTCTTAGAATTTAATAAGCCACTCTAGTACAACAACCACTTGGTTTTATTCTTTATAATTCTAGAATTTCTCATGAGCTTTTAAAAAATGAGTTTCCAGGGGTGCCTGGGTGGCTCAGTTGGTTGAGCGTCTACCTTCGGCTCAGGTCATGATCCCAGGGTTCTGGGCTCCAGCCCCACATCAGGGTTGCTGCTCTGCAGGAAGCCTGCTTCTCCCTCCCCCACTCCCGCTGCTTGTGTTCCCTCTCTCTGTGTCTCTCTCTGTCAAATAAATAAAATCTTTTTTTAAAAAATTAGTTTCCAAACTTGAAGGAAATAACTAATTTTTTTTAAGTGAGGTTTTTCTACTTCTCCATAATTTGGTGTAAGGAGATAGATTCTCCTCCGTAATTCTGGGTAGAACTGCCCTCAACAAAATCTGCATGTTGTCCACAGAGCTACCGCCAAGTTCGACTGAACGAACTGTTACAGGAGCACTCGAGAGCCGCTAATCTCATTGTCCTGTAAGTATCGCGGCAGACATTGAAGAATGTTCCAAGAGGGATCTTAGGTAAATGGGTTAATTGACTTAAAAAAGTCATGATGATTCAGGTGGGAAGCTTTTTTTTTTTTTTTTTTAATGGAACATGTGGGATTTTAGTCCCTGTCCCTTGGACTTTCTGTCTGGAGGCCCCGCCCACAGAACCTTGGCTCCCCCTTCCGACCGACCGTGCCCCGGGAACCCGCCCCTGGAATCCCCGCCCAACAAGCCTCCCGTCAGCCCCTGAGGCTCACGGACTCCTTCCCCGCGTCCTCCTGAGGTAGATTCCACAGCACGATCGGGAGGCTCCTTTCTGTGTTGAAAGAGGCCAAGGTAGGAGAAAAAGGGAGAAGATTCTTCCCTTTATACTCTTGCCCTTCATCCTGCAAATGTTCGAGGTGTACTGCTGGAAATAGGAATGTTTCCTTAAGGATTGATAGCTGAACATGAAAAACCCCTCTTTCACGTTTATACCTCATGACCTGATGCCTGTGTATGGAGTCCTATGTCTTCAAGGTCTACACTGGGGGACTACCCACCTGAGGCCTCAAACAGTCTCCAGAACTGGGTACAAGGTTTCACCTAGATGTTTTCTGAGGTTTCTGCCAGATATAAGAGCTTTAAACTATTGGGAGAATCATTTCCATCCAAAAAAGAGAGAGACAGAGATTGGTTGATCAAATTTTCTGTTTCAAGAGGAGTGAGAATTGAGTTCTGTTTTGTTGCTGCTCTGCAATGCCTAAGCCTGTTTTTCTGGTTTACAGATAATTGGTCCTATCTGAGAAATACATCAGTTTGATATCTATATTCAGAATAATTTCAGTGCTTTCATGTTTGGGGGGAGGGTTACAAAAGTTTCAGGTCACTGGTTATTAAATAGCTCAGATGACTAGTGATGTTACTGCCTGTAGTAATTGTCGCTTCTAAAATTTTTCTTCCATACTGTCAGGAGCCTGCCAGTGGCAAGAAAAGGATCTATATCCGATTGGTTGTACATGGCTTGGTTGGAAATCCTTACCAAGAACCTCCCTCCAGTTTTACTAGTTAGAGGAAACCACAAAAATGTCCTGACATTTTACTCTTAATCCATGAAAGATTTGAGCACATCTTAACTTCATGTATGAATAAGTGAGAAACGCATTCTAGTGCTTTATGTTGTAAATCTGATCTGTGGATATACAAACCTGAGACAATCGCACAGGATTCCATTTAAACCATGTCAGCATTTTTTTTTTCATTGATATTGGGGGCTTTTTTTTTTTTTTCTATCAGCCTCGGACAATGCCACCTCTAGAAAAACATCGTTATTGTTGCGGTTGTTGATAAACAAGGAAATTAAGGAAACCATGCTGGCTTGTGCTCCTAAAAATCACAAACTTCATTGTAAACTTCTCCAGGCAAACCTAATCTCGTGTTTGCTGCTAGGCCCCTGTAGAGGCCTCAGCCCCACAGCAGGTCCTCATTAAATGCTTATTGACAGGCTAGTCGGGTAACCGTGGGTGGTTATCAAAGGCAAAGACCAGCTGGGCAGGAACCACGATTATGCTTGGCCTTCTGAGAGGCTTATACCTACAAAGAAGATTTGAAAATCAATAACTGAAAACTTTAAGAAGTCCTTGAGTCTACAAAATGTTTAAAGCAGTTACCTAAATAAGGTTATTTAATGTAACACAGCATATATACTTAGATCTGAGCGATCATTGATAACCTATGGCCGCAATTTGCTGCTGACTGAAGAGTATGTCAGCTGGATTAGAAGGCGACAATATTCCAATTAGATGAACTAGATTCCATTTTTAATATATAAAATTTGTTTTGCCTGCTAAATATTTTGGAATCTCCATCGTAGGATGACTTTGCATATTTGTTTCTAATGAAGTGGTTAGCACAGATGAGATCTTTGTAGATTTCTAATTGAAAACCAAACACCACCGATTTTCAAACCATTATGAAGAAATATATCCTGAATCATATACTTAATTACTCTATATACTGATTGTATGGATTGTAAGGAATAATTAAAAGGTGAAGTGGAAAAATGGACAAAATTACAAAATTGTGTGTTGTGTATAATGTACAAGTGTTGATTTTTTGTTTTTATTAATATTCCTATAATATCTAATCACATTGAAAAACCAACAAATTTCTTTTATGATGGATGAGTTGATTTTTTTTCTTAACATGTTTTGACTGTTTATTCTGTTAAAATAAAAGGAAACAATGAACCTCAAATAAAAGCGCTGAAATTCGTCTGCTTTGGCCCAGGTCACATTTTTCCTTTTAAGTTGCTAAAACCACCGTGCAATGGCAAGCAGATGTGAGCATTAGAAATTCTATCAGTTGCCTCCTCTGATGCTTGTCTAAAACTGGCAGTCAGGATTCGGAATTCCAAGCCCACACTCCTCTCAGGATGACCGGAAAGGAAAGGGGAAACAGCAAAACTTAAGCAGCAGGCTGGCCACTTCCCCAGTCCCGGGCCATGTGTCTCACTGAGCCCCAGATTTAAACCATCTCTTTTGAGCCCTATATACCTGAAATCCAAAGACTACACTAGACATGGTCACAGTGACCCAGGGGAAGGAACATCCATCTTCATCTGGACCTGACAGTTCTCACTAACACTTCAGAGGGTCTCTGGGAAATGTGAGAAGCCACACAACTTCTGTAATAGGAAAGTCTGGCCCTCGTATCCTTGAGAGGCTGTTGCACACTGGGTTCCCTGGGAAACAGACTCTGAAAGAGTATTTAACATGGAGCATGTTTACTGAGGAGGTCCTTTGGGATCAACACCTGTGGAATAAGGGAGGGAGGAAGGAAGGGAGCAGGAGAGCGCCAGGAGCAGGAAGGGAGAAGGAAAAGGTAAGCTCTAATGTGGGCCCAAGGATAGCTTCAGCCGACCCCACAGGGAGCTCTGGAGACAGAAAGTTCCTTCAGAGTCCTTCTAAGCTGGGCTGAGAAGGCCAGGCCTCTGTATGCCTGCATTGATCCCTCACTAGACGTGTGCTGCCCAGGAAGGGGCGTGCTCTTGGGTGAGGCAGTTCTCTGCAGCTGAGGCGTCCCTGGGGGGCCTGGGAGCGGAAGTCCAGTCTGCTGATCACAGTCCCCACTGCTGGGGTAGAGTCCCTCATTAAACAGGGTCTGGTGAGACATCACCATGCCAGCCGCAGCAGTCATATAAAGTAGTGGTCTAAAACAAACCAAGACAAAAACACACAAAAAACCCCCCAAAAACTTGGACTGGCCTGAGTTCAGATTTAATCTCACCATTTATTAGTGGTTTGACCTTAAACTAGTTATTTAATTTCCTGAGGGCTAATGGCAAGAGAGTGACTGAGGTGATGTCCCTGGATTCTGGATTAGTGGAAGAGGGGTACATGGCCCAAGAGAGGAGGGACGGGTGGCAGTAGGGACTGGCAGTTTTGAGGTCCAGAGTAGCTGTACTGGGAACAGGTTAGGGTCTCAGGAAACTGAATGGCTGGAGGCTGTGGTCAGACACCAGCAGATTCTTATAGCCTTTGGTGTCCTGCCCTTGTCCCTTGCTTCACCCAACTCCACTAAGCCAAGCACTCATTATCTCCACCTCTGTCCTCAGCTTTCAGGGCAGGGTGGAGAAAGTTGCACGATCATGGACATTGGTGTCAAACTTTCTCTGCCCTCTCACTTTGTTTACGTTTTCCATCAGCATCCCTGCTTCTTCCTCATAGTGACTTCTCAAAACCTTCATCAGTTTTTTCAGTTGAGGACTCTGCCTCCATCCCTATCACATATCTATGTGTAATAGACATAAACCTTTCTTCTCTAAATAGGACCATCCTGGGAGCATTGTCTTATAAGTTCTTCTCTTAATACCTAATTCTAGAAATCTTTATTTGGAAGCTTAAAAAAAAAAAAAGATGGTAGATTCTTGGGACCCATAGGCCTGCTAATTTAGAATCTGGGAGAAGGACCAGTGATCTACAAGACTTTAGAACCTTCTCTAGGCAGTCTCTGCTATTTCTGTGACTTGACTGCCACCGCGGGCTGTGTTCCTCAGATTCATATTTTTCACCCACATGTCCCCAAAGGCTCAGATCCAAATAGTCAACTACCAACATTCACAGTGTTTCTCTATGTAAGATGCAGGAAGATGCAGGATGACCAAACTTCTGTTCAAAAGAAAAAAAAAAAAAAGCACCCGAAACACACAACTAGAGCAAAGACTTCCTCCGTTGTCTATCAGCTCCCCCCCTGAAATGACCAAAGAAACATAAAAGTAGAAAAGGTCTGCATCACAGTGGGAAACTAAGGAAGGTTGCCATCCATATGATAACACTTTTTAAAAAACAGTCAAGCTATAGTTTACCTGGGACCAGATTAAAGGAATCTATCAAAGGTCAGCTTGCAACCAGTACTCCAGAGAAAAAAAATCACCAGGAGACCCTGAAAGATTTCCACCAACCCCCTCCCACAGTTTGCATCTGGAGATGAGATACTAGAGGTCGGGCAGAGAAGAGCACCGAGTGGGATCTGTTTTGCTGGGATACAGATAGTATCCAGAAAAGACTACCCAGAGAGCCCCCCCAAGCACTTGAAGCAGGCATATCTTGTGCCATGGGGTGTCTCATGAATGCCCTTGAAAGCTACGAAGGATGTGTGCTTGCCATAGAGGCTGAGCCAAAGAGAAAAACCAACTTTCAGTCCACAACTCCTAATGCAAAGAAGAAAATTCATAGAGATGGACAGTCCCGGCCCTTGGTCTCTTTTCTCTGGTCTCTGTTCTCAGGTCACTAACCTGGCAACAGTGAGTTGCTATCAAGCAGGCCTCTGGGGCAGATGAAATAGGAAGATTGTCACAATAACCTGGTGGTGTGGTAGAGGTCCCTGTGTCCAACACAGGTCCCACCACATCTCCTCATCAGTGTGGTTTAAAAGACCCTGTGCCCCTTGGGGTCCTTGCTGGCTGGATATTGCCACCCGGGTCACCTAGATATGCTTTCCTCTGCAGAGATTTAGGGACACGTTGACATAAGGATGAGATCTGTCTGGGCTCCACAAGAAGAGAAGAAGAGAAATTTCTCTTTGGGGGTGGCTCACTTTAGTGCTACTCTGTCCCAACTGCCCACAGATCATGACACCCCCATCAGTTGCAGTAAGAGCCCAGAAGTCAGCCCATTGCTCTGACCCCAGCAGGTGGCCCAGGGGTCCTTGCAGAGTCCCCAGCTGTCCCACACACCCTAGCAGCCCAGGTCACCAGGTGCAACCTCCTCTCTGCAGTGAGGCGTGGCCAATCTTACATGCCTCTTTTAGGATTTCTGATGTTGAAACAATGATCTCAGCCTTCCTTTTCCGTGCAGAAAAAAAGTGTTTTCAAAAAAACATATAAGATTTCTCCTCATCTGTGACACCATCCTAAACACACCATTATTTTAGTTCCCACTGAGGAAGAAAAATCTCTGCTATTTCAACAATGACGTGGTATTGGATCACTTGACATTCTTATTCTATTAATAGAGATACCTTTTTAAGGCTTATAGAAGTATAGAATTTTAAATCATACGCCATTCTTATGCATATTTTTAAAAAGGGAAATAGAAGTAAAAAATAAATTTGGTTCCACTTCAGGGTCCTACTCTTCTATTCATGTTTCCACTCAGAGCTGATGTCCCCATTTTTCCACATCACAGGACTTCACTGCCACCAGGAGAGCTAGCAATGTAGTTTCTTACAAGGGAAAACCAATAGACACTATTTTGTTATTGGCATTAATGTTTTGGATAACTATAAGTCTAAGTATGATTTTTATTAAAAAAATAAATGTGTCTTCTAATGGAATTTAAAACGTGTGTAAATTTTAATACATAAAGAGCACAAAAATTAGGGAAAAAGCTGTAAGAAAAGAGAAATTATATCATAGGATCATGCACTAGAATAGAAGATCATGCATATAAGAAATAAACAGAAACCATGAATGTGTTTATCTTTCTTAATTTAGACTCAAATTTAATGAAAAATAAAATCAAACTCTGTTCATAATCTGCCAGCACTGTATCCTAAATTATATAGCAAAGAGGCTAAAAACAAAAGAATAAACAAAAATGCAGAAACATTCAAACAAAAAAGAGTTGGCAATATTTTTTTAAGATTTTATTTATTTACTTGACAGAGATCACAAGTAGGCAGAAAGGCAGGCAGAGAGAGGGGGGGAAGCAGGATCCCTGCTGAGCAGAGAGCCCAATCCCAGCACCCTGAGATCATGACCTGAGCTGAAGGCAAAGGCTTAATCCGCTGAGCCACCCAGGCACCCAGGAGTTGGCAATATTATTCAAAGACTAAAAGAATTAGAAAGAAAAAGTACCATTTTATGTTTCCAAAAAAATACATAGTCACAAGATAGCTATAATAATAATGGAACTTTATGTAAACAAATAACACAACATTGACATAAATAATATAAGAATTGTTGGAAACAAAAAGAGAGTTGCAGCAAGTCAGTGCTCTTGGGAAACAGCTCACCTGTGTCACAACTTTTGACAGACCAAGGATAAGAGAATTCAAACTACATTTAAAAATGAATTTGATAGGTATGATAGTGCTCATACACAGAGAATACCCTGCCTTTTAGAAATCTTTAGGATGTTTATAAAAACAAATTATATATTAGATACCTCAGTAAATGCCAAATGTGGAAATAGTTAATATATTTTTATCACAATCCAACTAACATTATTTACAAATATATACACAGCAACATCAAAAACCTTACTCACTGGGAAAAGAAAATTCTTCTAAATTCAATTTAAAAATGCAATTTTAGAATAATTAACACAAAACATTGATAATTACACATAACAAAATGTATGGTGAGAAAGCGGGACTCAAAGGTAGATTTACACCTATAAAGAGATTCATTCATAAGTAAGAAAAAATGGAAGTTAACATTCAACTCAAGAAGTTAGAAGCTGTAAAAAAAAAAAAAGAAGAAGAAGTTAGAAGCTGTGCCAGGTAACTGTAAGAAAGCATGAAGAAAAAACTAGGGAAGCAAAGGAGGGAATTAAAAAACTCAGGGTCTGGAATCAGAGAGGAACTGAGACTCTCAGTGTCCCTACTTAGTAGTGCAGGGACCACTACCTACCCTCCTGAAGAATTCATTTTCTCATTTGTAACTTGAGGATTATTTAAAAACCTACCCTTGAGGGCTGTTGCAAAGAGATGAGATCATGTGTATTAACAGCTGAGCACTTGATGGTAAATACTTAACTAAGTGTTAGCTGTTATTATTTTCAGAAAAGACAAAAAGAGTACAGCTGATAAACTCAAGTGCTGTTTGTTGCTATTATAGCTAAAACAAAAAAGAATCATGGAAGCATAAAAGATAAAAAATACATCCAAAATTACAAATGGACTATAGACTGTTAGTACAACTTTGAAGAACAATGTTTTTTTAAAACTCTAGCTTGGTAAATTTTTTAGTTCCAGTGAAATATATTAATTTCCAGCAAAATTTACATTTTTTACTAAAATTAACACAAGAAGACAAAAATGCCTGACAAAATCTAATACTTTGGAATAAAGTGTAAGGATTGTCAAATAATTAGCCGCAGAAAGGTATCCACCCAAGGGACTTTTTTTCTAGGTGACACCATTTAAAATTTCAAAGAAAAGATAATTACAATCCTATTAAAGCTGTTGCTGAATGGAGCAAGATAAAAGTCTTTCTCTTCTTCAGTTATTCTGGGAAACTCTCATGAGCGCAATACCAAGAGATGACACACCATAAAAACTGGAAGGGACAAGTAACTTTCTTGTATGAATAAACATGGAAAAATCCCAAATAAAATACTAACAACTCAATTTTATCGATAGATTCAAGTAATAATTTATTATAATCAGGAATACAGATACCCTTATTGTCAGAAAATCAGTTAAATTGAGCATTAGCTACCATTTATTGATTCATAATTATTTGAATATTTCATTGTAACTGTATAGAATGCCTCTGGAAGAATGCTCAGACAACCAGTAAGGGTTGACTCTAAAGAAGAAAACAAGATGAATGAAGCACAGGTGTGTGTGTGTGTGTGTGTGTGTGAGAGAGAGAGCTCTAATTTTAAGTCTGTCATAATGACTACTCAAAAATAATATATTTTTAAAAGATTTTATTTATTTATTTGGCAGACAGAGATCACAAGTAGGCAGAGAGGCAGGCAGAGAAGAGAGGAGGAAGCAGGCTCCCCGCTGAAGAGAGAGCCCGATGCGGGGCTTGATCCCAGGACCCTGGGACCATGACCTGAACTGAAGGCAGAGGTTTAACCCACTGAGCCACCCAGGTGCCCCTCAAAAATAATATTTTAAAATGAAATCCATAATGTGTGGAATTATTGAGTCAGTATCCTATACATCTAAAACTAATACAACATTGTATGTTAACTATACTGGAATCAAAATTTTAAAAAATGAAATCCATAAATAACTGAACTACTTGCCTGTCAGGTTGTATTTATGTATCATGTTGAAGTGACATATATCATGAGGGTCATATGTAACAAGCTTTAAAAAGTTTTATAAAGCACAGAAAGATGTAAGATATTATGCCATCATTAGATTCTGTTGCACTTACCTATAAAATAAACAACAAAATCATCACTATAAAAATTTTTTGATATTACCTCCTACCCACTAAGTTTAGTTTAGTTAAAAAAAAAAAACAACAAACAACTTACGATTCCCTTCTGGATAAAAACAGTGATAGAGAAATGTTGGCTTGGACTTAATAGTCAGTTATAACCCTGCACATTTTATTTACTGAAGCTCAGGAGAGGACAAGTATAATCTTCATAAATCCTTGGGTTTTATTTCCTGGACTACATAAAACTCAGAGTTGATATTATCCATGGTAGGATGAGGTCATTACAATAATGTAATTAAGTTTGTACGAATCCATGCATGGCAAGTGTAGTATGCTCTTTTTTACCTTTTTAAACACAAAATCCAACCAGGATGCTGTCTTAAATATCTGTTCCTCTGTAATAACTATCACAAATTTATCAGGTTAAAACAATGCCCATTTATTATCTCACAGCTCCTATGGGTGGAGAGTACAGACCTAGCTTAACCAAGTCCTCTGCTCTGGGTTTCCCAGCATGCAGTCAAGGTGTTGGCAGTGGCTTTGGTCTCATCTGAGGTTCAAAGTCTTTCAAATTCACATGGTTTTTGGCTAAATTAATTTCCTTGCAACTGTAGAACTCATGGCTGTAAGCTTCTTCAAGGCTGGTAGAGGAGACAACCTCTTTCTTCTAGACCCTTTTTTAAAGGGTTCACCTCATTAAACCAGACCCACCTGGCTCAGTCTCCCTTTTGATTAAATTAACGCTGCTTGATTAAAAACTATAATTACATATTCAAAACCCTTCGCCTTAAAAAAAAAAAAAATCTCTTCACCTTTGCCAAACACATAAGGTAACCTAATCACTGGAGTGCTGTCCCGTCATACTCATAGGTCTTCCCCAAACTCAAGGGAAGAAGCTGACACAGGGTGACCATGAAGAAACCATCTTAGAATTCTATCACAAATGTTACCTCACATTCTGAAGATTCATGTATCAGCCACTAAGAGCTAAATTGGCAATTAGGTAATAAGTTAAAAATGCCCTGAGTAGTATCTAAACAAAAGCCCACTATCTACACATAATGAATGATGCCCATTTCTCAGGAACTAGAACCATAAAAATAAATTAAGGCTGAAAAGGACCTCAGAGATCCTCTAGCACTAAATCAAGCTTCTCAGACAGAATATTCATGCACAATTCTGATTACATTGTTTTTCAGTGTTTTCCAGCACGTTAAATGAGCAGCAAATAAACAACAAATGTCAGCAGGGATAATGCAGCAAAACATCAAAAACCCTTTTTTAAGAAGAAATCCACACCTCAAAAACATGGCAGTCTGAGGTCATTCAGTGTAGCAGACACAGACTCTCCATACCTCACGAGAGCCTGAGGACATTGTCACTTATGAGAGGACAGCCTTATGGCCGAAAAGTTTGACTTTGTTCCATGTACTCTGGCTAAGACAGCAAGAATAGGTGCAGTTCATCCTTGGAAAAATTCTTCTTCATATAGTTGATGTCAAGGGATGGCTAAGCTTCAGTTATCTGGAAAATTAATTTACATGGAATGACTGCGATGAAGCAGAATTCACGGCACTCTTGCATAAGACTTAAAGAATGTATTTTCAGGTTGGGTAGTTCAAGAAGAGGACTGTGGAAGGGGAACTCAGAAGTTGAGGCCAAGATGCAGGTTATGAATGTCATTGCTTCAAAGAAGGTGAGAGCAATGACATCTGGAGCAAAGAGACTTGGCTTGCTTTCTCAGCCTGGACAACCTCTCAGCAGAGGGCTGTTTGGGGCCAAAGCTAAGCACTTGACTTACCCGAGAAAGACGTGCCAAGCTGTGGACCCAGCTGCAGAGCCCTAGGGGCCAAAGCATGCGTGGGCCTCTGTTCTGCTGCAGCCCTTTCCCCAAAGCTGGTGGCTTTCCTGAGCTTCTGAATACAGTTTATCAGCTCTTCTGGGTGCCCAAGAGATCAGGAAAAGGGGTTATTTCAACAGATGGGCTTTGCTGTTACTATTTCCAAAGCAACTATATACTTGGATTTTCAAATTTTCCTATTGTCCTGTCTCCCAACAAAGGAGAGGTAGAAACATTTCTCAGGCGAGGTGGGAAGCTCAGGGAAGAAAGCAGTGACAGGTCTGGAAAGGTGTGAAGCTAGCCAGCCAGCCACTAAAGCAATCAGTGCATTAGAGAGATATGATTACCTTGTTCTATGATATCCTAATGCTTACAGGTACACTTACAAGATGAATTATCTTTTGAAAAATATTACTTGTACACTTTGGACTTAATCTCTCCCAAACCAAGCTCTTGACCTTCCTTCTCAAAGCTGCTTATTTAGCACTCTTCCAGATCTCAATAAATGGCAATGACCCATCCTTGCCATGAATCTTGGGGTCATCCTTTGACTTCTCTCTGTCCCCTAACATCTGACCCAGTTTCAGAATATACCCAGAATTTAGCCACTTCTTTTTTTTTTTTTAAGAATTTATTTGTTTATTTGACAGAGAGAGATCACAAGTAGGCAGAGAGGCAGGCAGAGAGAGAGAGGAGGAAGCAGGCTCCCCGCCGAGCAGAGAGCCCCATGCGGGACTTGATCCCAGGACCCTGAGATCATGACCTGAGCCGAAGGCAGAGGCTTAACCCACTGAGCCACCCAGGCGCCCCGAATTTAGCCACTTCTCACCATAACTGTGACCTCTCTGAGCCGTACTACCTCCGTCATTTCTCCCCCGGATCACCAAGCAGCCTCCTAAAGGGTCTTCCTGAATCACGTCTTGATTCTTTTGTCTCATTCCACATAGCAGCCCAAGTGATCCTGTTAAATGAAGAGAGAGTATGTTACTCCCCTTATCAAAATCTCCCAGTGGCTTCTCAGTGCACTCAGTGGAAAAGCCATAGTCCTTACAGAAGCTTACAAGGCCCTACAACTGCATCCTGCTCCCCACTTTTGTGATCTCATCTCCTACAACTGTAAGACCCTTTGTCACTCTCTTCAGACCACACCTACCATGCTACAGGTGAGTTCACACCTCAGGATCTGAGTGTTTACTGTGCCCCTTGCCTGGAATGCCCTTCTCCAGGATATTACTTCCTCTAGGTATGATTAAGGACCCCCTCCCCTGCAACTCCACACCTGGCACATAGTATATTCTCACTGAGTCCTTTCTTGGCCACTCTATAAATCACAGCCTACATTCCACACCTTACTCACCCACTTTACTTTTCTCCTTAACACTCAGAACTGTTTATTTCCTTCACTTCTACTTACTGTCAAACTTACTTTTGTCTGTTCTGTTCCCTGCTGTGTCCCCAAAGTCTAGACCAGTGCCCTGCACATGAAACACATTCAACAAATACTTGTTGAAAGGACGAATGAATGTAGGGCAGTGAGGGGAACAAGAAGTATAAATCCTAAGCTCCCTTGGGTCTGGTCTCTGATTCACTGTGGAGCCTCACCCTACCCTGCTCAGACCTCATCCCACACCAGCTGTGACTCATATTTCACACACACCTGTGTGTCTCTGAGAACACGTGGGTCCTCCTGCATGGGATTTCTGACACTTTTTTTTTTTTTTAATCCTTGTGTGGTTTTTTTTGTTTGTTTGTTTGGTTTTTGTTTGTTTGTTGTTGTTTTGTTTTGTTTTTACTACCAAGGAGGTAATTACTAGATAGTTTTTCTGAGTTTATTGGCCATCTGGTATTCTTTGGTCAAGCCAACCAAATTGTTCTAAAGATATAAAGATACATTGTTCTAAGCTCTTCAAATATAAGACAACCATGTCCTTGTCTTCAAGAAGTTTATGGTCTTGGTAGACAAGCAAATAAATACACAAAATAATTATGGATTATGGAAAATACTAGAAAGAAAGAGGTAACTGTGACAGAATAATGGAAACACAGTACTTAGGGTAGTTATTGAAAAATATTTAAGAATGAGAAGGTGCTGACAATGTTGAATGTCACCTGAACTCTATGCTCATGGAAGACAGTGATGGTTAAGAAATCTCCCCAGCATTTTTCCCCCTCAAATCTCCCACCATTTTGTATTCTAGAAAATGGCTCACTTCAATGAACCACCACTCTCCTTGTGGCTTAAATAAGATTTGCTGTCTACCCTTTCTCAGAAGTCCCCTAAGACTTACAGATGACTACCATGTTTACCTGTGACAAGAGCAAACCTAAACCATTTCCTTTTTGCCTACAACTGCTGACAAAGTCAGCCATAGACTCTCTTAGTTCTTTGGCTCCTGAATAATTAGCTGACATTAGAATTGTTTGTTCCCCTAAAACTAGCTAGACATAGAAATAAACGTTTTCTATTCCCTGTTCCAACTTCCTGTAAAGATCTAGGGCACAACCACTGTCCTAGGATATAGTATAGTAGGCTAATAATGACTCCTAAAAGATCTCTAGGTCTTAATCCCTAAAGTCTATAAATGTTACCATATATGAAAAAGGGGTGTTTGCAGATGTGATTAAGGAGCCCAAGATGGGGCAATTATCCTGGATTATCTGGGTCAACCCTATATATAATCACAAATGTCTCTGTAAGAGGGATGCAGGACATGTGACCACAGACAGAAAGTGGTCATATGTTTTCTAGAAGAGAGAATCAGAGTCAGAGTGAAGATGCTACACCACCGGTTATGAAGATAGAGGAAGGGACCATGATTCAAGAAATTCAGCCCTAGATGTGGGGAAAAGCAAGGAAACAGATTCTCTCCTAGACTCTCCAGAGGCAGCACAGCCCTGCCAATACCTCACTTTCAGCCATTAAGACTTATTTTGGACTTCTGGCCTCCAGAACTGTAAGGGAATAACTTCCTGTGATTTTAAGTCACTAACTTTGTGGTAATTTGTTACAGCAACCATAAGAAAATAATACACACTCTCATCTTTGGATCTGGGGTGCTTTCCCTATTGCAACAGACTGAATAAAATCTATCTCCTTAACTCAGTTTTTGTCTTTGATTGTGCTAACCACATGAAGATCAGGGAACAGAATAGGCAGAGTGAATAATATGGACAATGGTCCTTAGGCAAAAGAGAATTTGGTGTGTTCTAGTACCTAGGAGATGAGTATGACTCAAGATGAAGTTGAATAAGAGCCTGACCATACAGGGCCTTGGCCCATGGGAGGGAATTTGGATTTTACATTTGTGATAGCAAAACATTAGAAGATTTTGAGGCATAAAGAGTAGAAGTAGAGAGCTCTCTTGGTAGTTCTGGTAAGAGATGATGGTGGCCCCAGAATGTGAGAAGAATTTAAATATGGGACTGGATAAACTGGAGTCTGTCTCTATAAGGGTTGTGATATGAAACAGAGCACAGTCAAATCGGGGTGATTTGAGCAGAGTTTACTATAGGGGCTATTCTTTTATTAGGGGGTGGGAAGGCATATGACACAGAGAAGATGGAGGCACTTGGGGCAAGGGGAAGCCCAGGACTTCCCTGTGATGGATAGAGGGTGGTGGTACTAATCCTGATGGCTGCATACACACAGGTCAGCTGACCAGTGACGGTAGGCACATGCTGTCCCATGTTGAAGGTAGTCCTCCGGTGCTCACGCCAGGGACTCTAGAGCGTAGCTACTGGGCTTCCAGGCCTGTGTGGGACTCCTGACTGAAGAAGGTATTTATAAAGCTATGGGCCAAGATGAAGGAAAAAACTACAAAGGAGAGTGTAGTACCCTGCAGCTTATAATAGTGCCAGCCCTGAAGGGAAAGGGGAGAAAGTAGTTTTCAGAGCTTAGAAGATAGGGCAACATTGGCAAGAGCAGTGGTCTTTAGTGGAGGGACATGACCATCCAGAGAGGACCCAGAACTTATCCTCCCCTCTCCCTCTGACCTCCTGCTGGGGCTCTCTGTTGTCAAACCCCAAGGCAAGCCAGAAGACAAGAGAGCTCACTGATGAGATCCAAAGATGTCAGCCTCCTGGGGCAGAGAGCAGAGAGGGACGGAGAGGGAGTCTGGAGGGAAAAAGAAAGAGATGTAATAAAAACATTCCAATTAGTCCAATTTATTGAAAAAAAAGTGGAGACTTGGATTTTCTACATTATTTCCTTAATACTCAATGTTACCTAGCCTATGCCTATAGGCACAAAAACTTCACAAAAACTTCCTGACTTTTCTTTGAACATTTACAACTGCCCTTTTGTCCTAAAGGCAATCAGTAAGGACAGTGATTAAAACGCTTATAAGGACTAATAATACTATCTTCAAAGTTCAGCGGAAAAACCTCTTTTGATCAGAGTGTAAAATTTGACGAAATGTTGCTACATGAAAACTGGATAATATGCACTAAAGACAGAACAGAATAGAGTTTGTGCAGCCTAGTAAGTAAAGGCTGTTTCAGAGGGGCAGAATATTGAATACAATCAACTGAAACCTTAGCAGGCCTAATTCATACATCTCTCTGCATGGATACCCATATTTTACCATTGTTTCTTTCGTTCTTTCTTTCTTTCTTTCTTTCTTTCTTTTTTTGTTATTACTCTGGAAGATAATTCAATTTGCATTGCACATTTCCTCACAGAAATTTTGAATATTATGAATATAAAAATCATGGACGTGGCCCAATTTTATCTTAATCAGTTTTTCTGTTTCCTAATTCAGGATTAACTTCCCAGGATATATGCAGAGAGTTAGCAGCAAGAGCGACAGTGTGCACATTAAAATATGGAGAATTTCAGCAGCAATTTGAGTTATGGTAATTACTGGGTTTGTTTGCACAGACACAGATGAAAAGAATAACCTTTTTGTTCCTGTCTTTTTTTTTTTTAAATTTGGAAAAACTGTGTTCTACCAACAGAAAAATCATACAACAGTTGTATAATGTCATGGAGGAAATCAGGTGCAACCAACAAGACCTGAGAAATAGAGAGATCAAAATTGTCTGAGGTAGTGTTTTAACTAAGCACCTTTTCTCCAGGAACCACCCGCCATGCTATAGAAAGGCTCTTAGGCTCAGTTTCTGCTCAGAATGCTTGTCACACATTTGCTTGACCCAAACCAACCATCCACTGGGTTTCCACTCACACTGGAATTGTCCAGTGTGGCCCTAACATTGTCTACTTTTTCCACATTCATTCTCTGTATCTGCTTCCTGGATCCATTTGCTTCAACCAGGAAATGGGCTTGACTGAAATGGGGCCCATATTGAAGAAGAGGAGCAGAAAGGGGCAGACGGTCCCAGGCAACTAGGAGCCAACAGGAAAGGCACCAGTGCTCTCAGGGAGGGTGAGAAAATAAACCCTTCCCTAGGAACACTCAAGAACAGACCAGGCCTGCTTTTTTAAGGCTTTTTGGTCCCAGATCTAGAAGCTTCTCCAAGACACCCATGCTTTTCTGACTACTAAGTTGTTCCTGTTAAAGGCAGCAGGCAAAGAGATCTTTACATATCTTGGAATAATTGAAAAGGGGTAAAATTATTCAAATGACTAATGCTTGATCTCAATATCTTCTTGTACCTCTTCCACTCCATTGCTATATCAAATTGACTTATGAGCCACTGACCCAGTTAAGTATTTGCTTAAAATATGTTGATTGCTTAAAATATCTGTTCTGAGTGTTTATGGTAGACATGGTAATGGCCCCCAAAGACATCCACACCTTGATCCCTAGAACCCAAAGATATATATATATCTCTCTCTATATATAAATATATATATATATAAAGATTTTATTTATTCATTTATTTATTTATTTGAGAGAAAGAGAGAGAGACAAAGATAGCGATGGTGAGCACGAGCGACTCTCTGCTGAGCAGGGAGCCTGATGTGGGGCTCGATACCAGGACCCTGGGATCATGACCTGAGCAGAAGGCAGCCGCTTAACAGACTGAGCCTATATATCCTTGCGCCCCAAACCCAAGGATATATTACCTTATACAGCAAAAGGGACTTTGCAGATGTGATTAAGACTACTGCCCTTGAAACAGAATATTCTGGATGATCTGGGTAGGCCCAATCTAATCTCATGAGTCCTTAAAAGCAAAGAATCTTTCCCAGCTGTCGTCAGAAAACCAGAGAGACGGCTGCATAAGAAGGACTCAATCTAATACTGCCGTCTTTCGTGGTGAAGGATGGAGGTCAGGGAATGTGGCCAGCCTCCGGAAGCTGGAAAAGGCAAGGAAATGGATTGTCTCTTAGAGACTCTAGAAAGGATTGAAGCCTTGCCAACGCCTTGATTTTAGCTCAGTGAGACATGTGGCAGACTTTTGGATTAAGGAACTGTAAGGCAATACATTGTTTAAGCCACCAAGGTGATTCCCTGTGTCATTTGTTACACCAGCAGTGGAAAACTTACGCAGTCTTTATCACCTCAAGCTTACAGTAGCACAATATAGAATTGCCAGTTTCTCCAGTCTCTCTAGTCTCTGAGTCATCCTTGAGACTCGTATTCCACCAAACGCTGGTCAAATATCACTCTACTCACTTAACTCCTCTGTTCGAAAGGCTACAAATGGCAATCTTTTTCCAGCTAAGCTTCTCTGCATGTCAGAAGATCTGAGATGCCTCTTCTGGACCTGCCACAGAGCCGGCTGGAAGGTTAGTGAGAATTGCTGAAGATGACCCGAAAAGATTCCCTGGAGACACTGGTCAGAATTTTCCAGGGGTTCCATCACCAAACGTGTTTAATGAAAGGAATACACTGAACAGTTTGCAGTCAGCATAACGGCCAGTTACGCTGCAGTGCTGACGGAAAGTGTCCGTGGGCTGGAGTGAAACCAGCTCGGCTACTCTGGCCAGCGTGGATCATACAATTAATCTCTGAATCAGGAACCAGTCAGCAGGCATGGTTACATTATAATACATAATAAGATGAACATAAGATGAAGGAGGGAGACATAATTTCAAAGGGGTCGTGTGAGCCAGGAGAGACAGTAGAAGTCTAGGGGTGACTTAGTTCTTAAAAAGCTTTCTAGTTTGGTCCATATAATTCTACCCTTCCCCTGGTGCTTTTCCCTTTGTCCAGTCTTGCAAGTCAAACTGTCAAGTATATCAAGTTTCTTAACGCTCACATTTTCATTTCACATACTAGTAAGTTTCTATTAACTGACTAGTTAGAAGCTAGCAAGTTTCAGCCTTTTAGTCCTATTTAAAGGTTGGGGCACTTTTTGTGACTTGCTTTAATGGTCTCCATTTGGTTTATCCAAGAAACAACCAATATTCTAAAGGCAGACTGGGCTGCAATTATTCTTAGTAAAATTATACTACAAATTTATTGCTAGGAATAAAGGCCTCTATATTTAAGGTCATGAAGTTTCTATCAAAATTGTCCAGAGTACAGTGGTTTGGGTGAAGCTCATGATGCTGGTTAAATGTAAAGGAATTCTTTCTAGCGTGCTTGACCCCAGCAGAATCTCTAGAAATAAATCCCCTAAAGCAGTGGTCCTTAACCAGAGGTGGCCAACTAGAATCCTGCTGGGGGATTCAAAGTAGTCAGTTGTTATTAGGGTTTGGACATGGGCATTTGACCAAGGTTTCTAGGTGATTTTCATGTGTATCCTGGTTCTCAAGCTATCTGCTTTTATTTTCTTTACTTCCTGAAAACTCGGTGATTTTTAAAATGAAATAACAATAGTTGTACTCTGGGCTGTAATTACAGAAATTGCACCTTCTGGTACTCCTACACACACTGGCATAATTCAGTCAACTTTTCATGATGGTTATGTTAAGAGATTGGGTATTCAGTGTATTCATGAAAACTGCGGTTCTGAGTTTATGTGTTAACCATTCTGATCCCTTTGGACTTCTGTAGTACTGTGCAGCAGCCATTTGTGAATTAGTCCAAAGTAGTTTTGTAGCAATAAATGCTTATTTTGGGGGTGCCCGGGTGGTTCAGTGGGTTAAGCCTCTGCCTTTGGCTCAGGTCATGATCCCAGAGTCCTGGGATCGAGCCCCGCATCAGGCTCTCTGCTTAGCAGGGAGCCTGCTATCCCCTCTCTCTGCCTGCCTCTCTGCCTACTTGTGATCTCTGTCTGTCAAATAAATAAAATAAATCTTTTAAAAAATGCTTATTTTGTTAACTATCTGCTACCTCCCTACCTGTTTACTGAACTGCCACTCAGCAGAATGTCGGTCTTCTGAGCTACTTATATGCTTAAGATCCATGTGCTGCTCTTATGAAATTGAAGTTTGTTTTGTTTTTGTTTTTGTTTTTTGTTTTTTTATCTGACAGACAGAGAGCACAAATAGGCAGAGAGGCAGGCAGAGAGAGAGAGGGTAACAGGCTCTCCGCTGAGCAGAGAGCCCGATGCGGGGCTCGATCCAAGGACCCTGGGACCATGACCTGAGCTGAAGGCAGAGGCTTCAACCCACTGAGCCACCCAGGTGTCCCTGAAATTGAAAGACTATGTATATTTGATTTTTGTATTCTTCCCAAGAGCCTGGCAGGAACATTCCTGTGGGTTCAGAAGTTATATGCTAGTTTGGTGTTTTCGAATTGGACTGTAGATACTCCGAGGGAAACACAAGATATTCTAGAAGTATTCTGGACCAAAGGACAAACTTTCAGATAGTTAACACACTGACATACTTTTTATTGAAATTGATCTGCCTGTATACTACTACTTCTTCTCCATCTTCCTTATTTCAATTGCCCTTTTTTTTTTTTTTCTTAAAGATTTTATTTATTTATTTGACAGGCAGAGATCACAAGTAGGCAGAGAGAGAGAGGAGGAAGCAGGCCCCCCGCTGAGCAGAGAGCCCGACTTGGGGCTCGATCCCAGGACCCTGGGATCATGACCTGAGCCGAGGCAGAGGCTTTAACCCACTGAGCCACCCAGGGGGCCCCTCAATTGCCCTTCTATAAGAGATAGGTATATATCTCACCCATCCTTAGCCTTACTCTGGTGCTTTGTCCATGGTGTAAAAAACTTGGCTTGAAACATAGAACTTCTATATTTTGGTACTGGGACCCAAAGTACGGCTTCTGCCTTTTCTGGGCTTACACATACTTCTGGTAAAGGTGAACTGTGGCATGATAAATGAAGTATTGTTGCCCATGGTGGAATGTTCTGAATTCAGATACAGCAGAACTATCCAGTTATGGGGAATTATAATTTTCCTTGAATGTTCTCACCTCTTCCATTCTTTTACGATGGTCAAAGAATGCGCTACCCCTGAAGAAGAGGTCAAGGGTTTTGCTCTAACTGACAAAAATCAAGAAAGTTCACCTACTGGAGAACTTTCCCATAGGAAGTTTGGGCAAAAGGACAGAGATCCCAGGTGGAGATCTGGGATACAGAAAGAAAAGCAAAGAAAGTGATGTAAGTCTGGGTAAACATTTTTTAAAATGACTAAAAATGGTGATAATAATAATGTTTATTGAGATTCAAAGAAAAGATACACTTAAACACTAGACAATAATTGTATTTATGTCAAAAGAAGGGTTAATGGAGTTAAAGCATTTTCAAGGCAAAAATTTTTAGACTTTAGACACTGATGAATTAAACACACGTTTTATCTAAAACACATAGTATCAGAGAACAAAATACCTAAATTAGTAAAGGGAAATGTGAAATAGTAAAATATTTAAATTAATTAAAGTAAAATTAATAATAATAAAATTTGAAAGGATAAAAAGAAACAGAACGTCTGAAAAGAACCCAAATTAAGAAAGATTAAAGGGACGCCTGGGTGGCTCGGTTGGTTGGGCGGCTGCCTTCGGTTCAGGTCATGATCCCAGCGTCCTGGGACCCAGTCCCACGTCAGGCTCCTTGCCCGGCAGGGAGCCTGCCTCTCTCTCTGCCTCTGCTGCCACTCTGCCTGCCTGTGATCTCTCTCTCTCTCTGACAAATAAATAAATAAAATCTTAAAAAAAAAAAAATTCAGGTCCACCATGGAGCTTACATGCTAGAGGAGAAAACATACAACTGACGAGTGAAATGAATAAATACATAATAGAACCTAACACTACAGGCTGTGAAGAAAAACCAAACAGGGCAGAGCAGCACGTGGTACCTATGAAGAAACTATTTTTAGATAAGGGAACGTCTGACAGAGAAAGAGGAAGCGAGACTAAAGATTTGAGAAAGAGAGAAACTGGCGGAAAGCACGAGCAGGGGGAGGGGTAGAGGGCGGGGCAAAAGAGGGGGAGCTGCAGAGGGAAGCCGACTCCTTGCTGAACAGGGAGCCCTGGGTTCCGGGTTGGGTCTCGGGACTCCGTGCTCATGACCAGAGTCCCAGGCAGATGCTTAACTGACTGAGGCACCCAGGTGCCCCTCCTAGGGTTATCTTGGGGAAGAAGAGCGGTTGAGAAGAGAGGAGGCAGCCAGTGAGGTAAGAGGAAAACCAGAGTATGGCCTGGTGAGGAAGTGTCTCAACAAGGAGGGCATGATCAACTGTGAAGCTAGCAGTGCCTGGTTAATTTCCTACCCACATCTAACCGCCAGAACTGGCGAGCACAGCACGTAGCAGGCTCCGCATCAAGGAGAGTTAATCACAGACTGGGTAGGCGCCGTTAAACCTACAGAGCACAGTGGCTAAGTGTAAGGACTCTGAAGCCGGACGGACTACCTCAAGTTGAATCTTGGCTCCGTCTCTATCTAGTTGTCAGCTGTATGATCGTGGGCAGATAATTTAACCTGTGATTTGGTTTCCCCACCTGTAATACAGGGATAATAACAGCACTTGCTTCTTCTGGTTGTCATGATTAAATGAGTTAATATTCATAAAGCACTTAAAATATACTTTTTACATAAAGTAACCATCATATTAAGTCTTTGTTAAAAGGAGAATTCTCCCTATAATGGTACAGATAGGAAGGACAGCTTGGCTTGTAAAGTACTGACTTGCATTCTCAACAGGTTCAAGTTGGCCCTAGACTTAGGTAATTGAAATAATCAACATGACTGATGGGATAATTATATTCTGATTAAAAAAACAGCAGGAAATAAACTATGTCTAGTTCTTTGCTGTAGAGTACTGAATTTAGGATGTGTTTTCATATCAGGTTATATTTCAGTTGTCATAAGTGTTGGGGTTAATGTAGAGCATGAAATCAGCCATAATACCTGGCTTGCTAGAATGTAACACAGAGGCCGCTGTGGGTGAAGGAAGGTTTGAGAGAAGGGTGTAGGCCTTTGGAGTGCTGGGGCCTGTGTGAGCACACTGCCTTTGGAGTGCCTCTGGGAGTTAACCTTCTGGGAAGCTTTCTGAGCCCAAAAAGCCTACTCCTGATCTAAGAGATGTATACGTAGTCCCTTAGGCTATGTTTAGCAGAACTCCTAGAACATGGGGATTAGCATATCGTATCTTTCCCGTAAACACCCTTCTAGCTTCGGTAATACCCCCTTGTCACACCCCTCACGTGCTTGAGAAATAGTGATAAGGATTTGTGATTATCCTGAAGGACCAAAAGTGGGAGGAAAGAAGAGCAAAGAGTCTTCATCCCTGAGTTGTTGACCCCCTTGTCTTCTTTCACAGCAAAGTTTGGCATAATCTTCTGTCCATCAGTACAGGGATCGCTGGGCATTCCCGGCACATAAGGAATGTCCGGTGCTTTCTGGTTCAGAGCACTAACCTATTACTCTTTTGCAGTTGGCTTGTATGCTTTTCTCCTTCCAATCTAAAACTCAGATGAAAAGCGACAATAATAAACACTTCATCCACATTAGGAAATAGAATCCTTTCTTGGTACTATATATTAAAGAGTCAAACAGGGGCGGCTGGGTGGCTCAGTGGGTTAAAAGCCTCTGCCTTCTGCTCAGGTCATGGTCTCAGGGTCCTTGGATCAAGCCTCACATTGGGCTCTCTGCTCAGCGGGGAGCCTGCCCCCCCCCCCGTGCCTGCCTCTCTGCCTACTTGTGATCTCTCTCTCTCTCTCTGTCAAATAAATAAATAAAAATCTTAAAAAAAAATAAGGCAACATGTAATTTAAGAAACAGGGAGGCACACTCCAGTAGAAAGAGCCAGAAAAAGTTGGAAGCATTTTCCCCTGAGGAGTGAAATGTGGGGGAGGGTTTTGTTGGAGGGGTAGACCAGTTTTTCATTGCAGGCCTTGGAAAGGCATATATAAAAAAACAAATATTTATTAAAAATAAAGGGGTGGACATGGGACACTTGGGTGGTTCAGGTGATTAAGCAACCGACCTTTGATTTTGGCTCAGGTCAGGATCTCAGGGTAGCCAGATCTGATCCCTGTTTTGGGCTCCAAGCTGGATGTGTAGCCTGCTTAAGATTCTCTCTCTTCCTCTGTCCCTTCTCTAACTCTCTTTAAAAAAAAGAAAAAAGAAAAAAATTTAAGGGGTGGACAGGAAAATCAAGACTTTGAGAAGTGATCCTATACAGGGGCCTCATGAATCTCATTCACAGGACAAAAATTTATCAAGCAGTCTTCTGAGCCAGACAATAAGCTAGGCCCCAGGAATATAGTAGTGACTGAAGACATACATGGTCCCTGCCCCCTGGAGCTTATGTTTCCTAGAGCAAATAGACAATGAGGAAAATACATAAATAATGAAAGAAGTACAGATTGTAGTAATACATGGTGTGATCAGAAAAGATCATTGTGATGGAACACGGTGGTGAGGCCCTTCCCTGACAAACTGAACTGCATTAGTCCTGAGATGAGCTGAAACCCAAGTGCAAACCAAGGAACGATGTGTGTAGACTCCCAGGCAGGGAAGTCTGGTGCGTCCAGAAACTTTGTTAGAGAGCCTCTGTAGACAGAAGTGCCAGAGGTGAGCAGGGTGATGGCTCTGATGAGTCTGGAGAACTGGCAGGGCCCAGATCATGTTGCTAAAGGCGAGCAAACGGAATCCTCAGGTGGTAGTTATTTTTTGTTCGTTTTGTTTTGTTTTTTAGTAAGGCAGGACGGAACTGAAGACCCTGAGATCAAGGCCCCAGCAGAAATCAAGTCAGATGCCTAACCACAGGAGTCACCCAGGCGCCCCATCAGGCGACAGATGTTTAAAGGCATGGGAGAATAGTATAAATAAGAGTATAATCCATGAACTCATCCAGAGGAATCCGAACATTTAAAAGGAGCCAATAGGAACCTGCAGAGGTGGGGCCCATAAGGCACAGCAGGAAAGGCTGGAAAATTCAACAATGCCCTAATGTTGCCATTTTTCTAAAACTGTCCTATAGTTCGCTTTTGACAAGCTGTATTATATTTTGGTTTTCAGCTTTTTTGCCTCGGTTCTGGAAATAACTGGACATATTTATATCCTAGAAAACCCAGTTTACCATTACCTGTGCAGTTATTTACTCATCCCTGCTGTTACTCCAGGGTAGCCCAGGATCTGGCTCGAATCATAGCCACTGCCCTCCTCCACGAGACCTCCCCCCAAAGCCCCGCCGTGCTTCTGTGGGTCGTATGAAACAGCGCTAACAACTTGAGTTGTCGTTGGGATCATCCTCAGACCATGTCCCCGCCTTCTTTTAAGGGTAAACGACACGCCGTGCACTGCGGGTGCTGTTAGGAAAGGGACACGCTGCCTTGCTTGCAGCCTAGGACGCCATCACTGAGCGCAGCGACTGTCACGGGCATCGTGATGCGGTTCCGTTGCTTTGCGGTTCCCTGAGATTAGAATGGGAGGAGCCATGGCCGCGACTGGGGCGGCCCCAGGTAACTCAGCAGTGCGCAGAGGCCAGGCTCTGAGCCTCGAGGATGGTCTTGGAAAACGGGCCACAAAAAAGATGCGGGTCGAAGGAGGGAGGAAGAGACGCCGTGCCTGGGGGCCCAGGGCCTGCGCCGGCCGGAGGGAGGCGGATGTGCCGCCTCCGTGCGCTCCTCGTCAGACGGCGGCGGTTACTGCTTCCGAGGTCAAACGAACCCGGACGCGTCTATAGCGTGCAGACCCCGCGCGCCTGAGGGAGCGGAAGACCAACCAGCGCCCCAGTCTGGGGGGAATGACTCCCCTCTGCCCTCGCCCCGCGCTCCACCATTTCTTTACGTCCGTGCTCCGCTCAGTGTTCAAAGACGCGCGCAGCGCGGGGCAAAAAGCCGAAGCCGCTGGGCCTCCCTTCCGGCCGCTGTCCAGCACTCGCAGCCGGAGCCGGGGCTGCCGCGGCGCCAGTAATGTCGGGGCCCGGGCTGCAAGGACACGCCTCGTCGGGCGCGTGGGGAGGGTCAGCGCCCGGCCGGCCCTCCCCGCGGCCTCCGGGAGAGGAAGGGGAGGGGGCGGCGGGCCGCCGGGACCAGGAAGCCCTCCGGGTTGGGCACTGGAAGGACGCGCAGCCCCTCTTCGCGCGCGCGCGAGTCCATTAGGCCCTCCTGATGGGGGAAGTGGTTGCTTTCTGTGGTGTGAGCGGGAGGCCTCCGTAGCTGTTCAAGCTCGGGTTGGCTTTGTACCCAGAGCTGGAAAAGCGTGAGAAGGCGCAGTAGTTTCCTATCCCAAATCCGCTTTCCCAGAGGGGTTTGCAACCCCAAATTGAATCAGGCGTCCCCTCTCAGCCAGAATTGTGGGCTCGTCCAGGGGTGGGTAGGGCGGGAAGCCGCTAGGGGGAGATTTAAGTTCTGGCGGGCAAGCTAATGCTGTATCCATCTGTCCCCTCTGCTGCTGTCCTTTCTCGCGTTCTGTTCTGCCATGCCCTGCTCTGAAGCAACACCCGCCATCTCTCCCAGCAAGCGGCCCCGGCCTGCGGAGGACAGCATGCGGCTTCGCTTTGTCCGGCTCTCAGAGCACGCCACCGCCCCGACCAAGGGGTCCGCGCGGGCTGCGGGCTACGACTTGTACAGGTGAGTGGGGACTCCCGGCCGCCTTCTGCCCGCGTCATCGCTGCCCCACGCGGAGAAGGTCCAGTTCTGGAGTTCTAGGGCTCTCAGTCATGTTCGCTTATAATCTTCCCATCTGTTGCCACAGCTTCAAACTTCACCTGCAAGATTACAGAAACAAACCCTTTTTGCATATATGTAGGATTTCTGTCCTTTTGTAGTGTTGAAAATTTTGGTTTTCCACGTTAGCATAAATTCAGTAAGAATTTGACAGAAGCATGCAGAATGGTAACTACATATAAATGTCCACCAAGGCATTATTTGTTTTGCAACATTTATTGTACCCTTTCCAAATGGAAGGTAGAGGTGAATAAGGCCCACTTTGGCTTCAAAGCGTGGCCTGAGGGTGATGCAGTGCACAATAGGAAGAAAAGCCACGGGGGACGTCTAGGTGCTGAGTGTGGAAATACCCAGGGAGGATGAATGAAAGGTGCTTCTGCCTTAAAGGAATTGTGAAATTTCTCTGTACGTCCCTATTTAAGTTCACTCCAAGTACTGGGAATGTCAGAAAGACTACGAATATGAAACGCGTTGGGAATGTCCATAATGCTACCACCCTTCCAATGGTTCAGCACTTTTTACCTCTACTAAAAACTTTATGTGTGTGATTTTTTTAAATCCTTACAACAGTCCTGAAGTAGTTGTTACTAACCTTTTTACAGGCGAGGATACTTGTAAAGAGCTGAATTGATTGCCCCAGGGTTGGAATGTAGTAAATTTTTGACCCTAAGTTCAGTGCTTCCCCCTACCCTTAACTACTGTGTCTGGGTCACTGAAGCCATTAAGGTAAGTGAACAGTGATACTGGGGGGAATGGGTGTTTACCACATGACTACATCCTTAGGATTTATTTTAAAGCATCCTAGATAATTCTAATGTGGGAACTACTGGTCTAAGTTATACAAGTATAGGAGAAGGAGAGAAAGGAGTGTGTGACGCAAGTAATGAAGAAAGGAAAGAAAAGGAAAAGTGACATATGGTCTGTTATAGCTGGAAGGGATGTATTCAGTCCCTTGGTTTTCATGGATAAAAGTGGAGTGATGTAGTACCATGTCTGGGCATTGTGAGTCATATGAGAGATTTAGATTTAAGATAATTAAAATATCCTAATGAACAAAGATGACTATATACAGAAATAGACATGGAAATAACTTATCTCTAATAAATTAGTCTAACTATTGAAAGAGAGGAAGTCCCAATGAAAGAAGTAAAAATGTAATACTGGGTTACTAGTCTGCATTAAAGTCTCCTAAGTAACTCACAGTTCTGCTCATTGTAAAATCTCACATTTCTATTGAAGGGAGCTACAGTCATAGCAACAGTAGCAGCATTTGCTGGGTGGATCTTAGAGAATCGGGTCCGTAGTAGTGCCCTTCTCCAGGGCCTCTTCTTAGTGATCAGCTCTGTCCCCCAGGCAGTGAGTTTCATGGTATCGGCTTGGTAAGCTTGGTTAACTCCCGAGACCAGCAGAACAGATAAAACAAAGCTCTACTCTCCCTTCCCCCATGTTGTCCACCCATTTTCCCCCTCCCTCTGCATGACTAACCTAATCATTAGAGGATTGTTGTGAGAATAAAATGAGTTATATACAACATTTAGGACTGTACCTGGCACAGAGTAAGGGCTTAGTAAATGTTAGCTGTTATTAGCGAGTGTTTGCCCTTCTTTCTTGGCTCTTTTTCAGAGGGAAATGATCCATACGTAGCTGTAGGTTTGGTGTGTTTGTGGGAGTGGGTGAGTTCAGGATCTTACCATGCCACCATCTTTGCACATCTCCCCTTGGTTTTTTCTTTCTCTTCCTCTTTTTATATCATGTTAGTGGAGCATGCATCTTTGAAAAGTCTGCCTTTCTGCCACCCCCTGCTAATATGCACATCAATTTCCCAACAAATTTTGTTCTGGGGAGAACAAGATTACATGTTGATAACCTCTTAAACCAAAAAAATTCACCAGAATGACTATATCTAAAGGTAGCACCATTTTAAGAATCGACTGAAAGGAAATGTCTACCACCACCTTCTTCATAAGTTTTTATTTTTAAATGATCTCTACACCGAATGTGGGGCTCCAGCTCGCAACCACGAGATCAAGAGTCGCATATTTGGAGCACCTGGGTGGCTCAGTCGGTTAAGCATCTGATGCTTGATTTCAGCTGAGATCATGACCTCAGGGGTGTGAGATGGACCCCTGTGTTGATTCTCTCCCTTTCCTTTTCCCTCTTCTGCCCTCTCTTCTCTCTCACTTTCTCTCTCCCCATCTCTTAAAAAAAAAAAAAAATAGGAAAGGAAGAGTTACACGCTCCACCGACTGAGCCAGCCAGGCACCGCTAAACTTTTTTTTTTAATCTGAATTAGAAATTTAGAGTACTGAACTCTTAGCTGGGTTATTGAAATTTAAGATTGCATGAATTATTTTGTGATTATTTTATGAGATGTAGTTAAAGCAATTCTGTATATTTAGTCACAAGGAAGAAAAAAGAAAAACAATTTTATGAATAAATACCGGTTATTTTCTTTCATTTTCCTAGTGCCTATGATTATACACTACCACCTATGGAGAAGGCCCTTGTGAAAACGGACATTCAGGTAGCTCTTCCTTCTGGGTGCTATGGAAGAGTAGGTAAGTGATTTAAGACACGGTAACTATTTGTCAAGCTCTTCCTTTATGATCTCTTCCTTCATCTTAGTTCTTCCTTCATCTCAGTTTCATTCAGGGTGTAAGTGAGGGAAGGGATATTGTTTGGCATGGGTCCTAAAATAAAGAAGTGCCAGCTGTGATGGCAGATACAGCTGCTCGAAAACTACATTTCAGTTACATATCTCTTTTTTGCACACACACATACCCCTACCCTCCCCAACCCTCCCCCTCTCTTTTTTCTGATTTCTTGAGCTCTTAGGAGGCTCACGTTGGCTCTGGAGTGTTTCTCTCAACTCCTCACTGAGACACTGAAAACACAGGTGGTTTTTAACTGAACTCCCCCTCCAAGGATCAGACTGCATCTGAGGTTAGACATCTTCATGAAGATGATGATGAGAATGGCTAATGCTTGTAATAGAAGAAAATAGAAGCACGGTTGGGCTAATGGCACACAGCATCTTTTATCCTGAGAGTAAGACTTCTGCTTCTCTTCACTCAGAGTCCATCAGACCATTTAGCCTTTCCCCCTTTGGGTGTTCTCCCATGGGGTATGTTGGGGTCACGGGTAACCCTTCAGGTACCATCAAATTGGGAGGAGCTATGACAATGAAGAGTCAGTCGCTGTCACTGGAGAGAGTGTTCAAAATGTTCTTAAATTGCATAATCACTTTCTAGCTTCAGAGTAAACGCGAAGCAACAAATGAAACTGTGGGTGGGAAGGGGCTAGACCACCACCGTCTTGTGACCATGAGTGTGAGAACTGCTCATACTTCTGCCTTCCAAAGAAAAATGAGATGGGCTCTTTCTTTATCTCCTTTTGGTAGCATTTGGCTGAGAGTATTTTGGGGGGTGGAGATGAGGAGATGGAATTGAAATAAAAGGAAAAACAGGAAGCAGCAGCATTTAATGACAAGTGCCTGATTTAAGTTATTCTGGAATAGAAAACTAGAAACTGCAATAATTAATGAGAGGCCTGATGCTCAGGTCAACAAATGTATGGTACAAAGTTTGCTTGTTTATGCTTTCATTTTAAGAATAAAAAACATGGGAATTGAATTTTTAAGGTTTAGTTTTTGACCATGTGCCTGACTGATACCAGGCCTTTTATCTTCCTCAGGTTCGTTTGTTTATACAGACGCGTCATTTGGCATTTGAATTAAGAGTAAGATTCCCAATTTCTAGGCTAAGCTCTGCTACTCATTGGTTAAGTTTATGTCTGTCTCTCTCCACCCTCCTCTTCTGCCCTCTTCCCATCTAGACTGCATCATGTTCAGATCTCCCATCTTAAAACAAAAGTCTTCTTCCTCAGCCCTGTTCACTGCTAGCTGCAGTCCGCCCTTTGTGGCAGACTGCTTGAAAGCGCTGGCCGAGGTTGTCCCCAGTTGCTCACCTCTCAGTCTACCCCAATGGTCCACTGCCAGGCCACCGCGAATCCTCAATGGACTGAAGTCGTGTTGGAGTGATTTAAGCTGCCTTTGAATTAAACTTTGTCGAGTTTTTCTACACTGTTCTTTCCTACTTTAAAAAACAGTATAATAAATAGAGTCTTGGATCCAGAACCATCTGCTAAAGTTAAGATGAAGAGGTAGATGTCCTAGGAGATGAGAGTGGCATGCTGAAATTGTGCACATTACATCCAGTATTGCATCTCCCCCCACAAAGGGGCCCACTTCCTTGTTGTTTTTGTTTTTGTTTTTTAGCTCCCCGTTCTGGCTTGGCTGCAAAACACTTCATCGATGTAGGAGGTAATATGTTTACAATTTCATTCTGTAAATATGTGTTTATGTTTACTTTGCCTTTGCTTAACAGGTAGTAATCAAATGACAGATTTAAGACAAGAAAATTATTTTTGTTCTTTTACCTCTTTAATAAGTTCCACCTCTGAAATAACAAACAATCGTGATGCAGTTTCAGATATTATTTGGTTATGTCTAATTTTAAAGTGACCATGATGTGAAATGCATGTTATTTTACTAATAGGCTAACTAGACATTATCCTATGGATAGGATTTTTGCCCTGGCTTAGTGATAATCTGCATTTAGTCCAAAAATGACTCTATTCTTAAAAGAAAGTTAGTTTTATAAGGGTAGGGAAAGCTTTCATGTCATTTTTTTAAGCAAGTATGTTTTGCTTAAATAATTAAATTATTTAAGCATAGCTATTAAATTATTTAAGCAAAAGTTTACAGAAAATGCAGGTCAGTCTTGTAAGAATTTTCATACCTGTATAAGAGAGCTATCCACATTTGGCAAAATACAAAAAGTGACTCTCCCTAGGTTAGAAGAGAAAACACTGTGCTTCCCTATCTACATTTTTTGTCAAGCAAGTACTCAGCGACTCCTGTTTCCCTTATGATAAAGCCTTACTCACATCTCCCAAAATCAACAACTTCATTGTAGAACCCCTTTCGTGAAGAGCCCCATCCCTGCTTGGCCCTCTTGCTATCAGCTGCCTAACCACCCTCACCATCAGGAAATTCTCACCTTTCTGATACTGCGTTCCATCTCCTTTCTGGAGTACTGACCTCACTGACCTTTGTCCTGACTTCTATTCCCATCGTAGTGAGCAGAGTGCCTCACCTAATTAGGTATCTTGGCGCTCCAGTTCGTGGGTATGCTAGATTCTCCAAATCCCTCCATACTTACAAAGCTACTTTTTAGCAGATAAAGAACTGACTTAGAGATGAGATGATCCCAAGCAGACATGTAAACCCTGGAATCTTCACCCGTGATTCTAGTCCCTGTGTTCTTTATGCTGCAGTTAAATGCTGGGTGTCCCCTCACTCCATCTCTCACCAACCAGGTGCTGTCCTAAATTAGCTTGCGGTTAACTGGTGCTGCAGGCATTAAGTAAGGAATGAGGCCTGTCCCGGGCTTGTCTCTGGCCTGCCCCTCATCCTCCCTTTGGTGTCACTAGGTGGTGCTGTGGGGCAAGACAGGATCCCCAAGGTGATCCTTTCTTCCAGACTGAAGAGGAGCCAGGTTTGACACACCACGGATGAACAGCCCGCTTGGCTTGAGAATTGCCTGGGCTCAGTTATGCTTGCTTTTCAAAAATACTTTTATAACATCAAGTATGGTAATTTAGGACTGTAACTTCAGAATATAAGAGATTGCATATATTTTTAAGGAAATCTCAAAGGGTTGTGAAAGGAACATGGGCTTTGGAGTAACAACTAGACTTGGGTCCCAGCTTTGTCATTCATTGGCTAGTTAGTACTTTCTGAGCCTCAGTTTGCTCTTCCATGAAGTGAAAATTAGTGTGCCTGCCTCACAAGGATAGGAGGATTGAGTGATAATATATGCCACACATCTCACACTGCTTGGCACATATTAGACCCTATAAGTTATATTTCTTTTTTTAAAAATTTATTTATTTGACAGACAGATCACACGTAGACAGAGAGGCAGGCAGAGAGAGGAAGGAGGAAGCAGGTTCTCCGTGGAGCAGAGAGCCTGATGTGGGGCTTGATCCCAGGACCCCGGGATCACGACCCGAGCCGAAGGCAAAGGCCCTAACCCAATGGGCCACCCAGGTGCCCCTATAAGTTATATTTCTTATAGAGAATTCATAGACTTTTTTTAAAATGTGGCAACATTTTTGGTTTTTTTTTTTCTGACTTTATAACTAGTTTTTGCTCTGTTTAAAACAACCTTCTGAAAGATTCATGTAAATGAAACGGAAAGTTAGTTTGCCTGGTGGTTGGTGTGGTATTATTCATAAAATCACACTGTGGTGTGTTCTTGGACGCAGAGTCTCTTAAAAATGTCTCTTAGGCACACGTTTATCATAGTTGGCCACAGTTTTTACTTCAGAAGAGAGATGTTGTTAGAAATCCCAGGCTGTAAATAAGGGTCAAAGGGAAAAGTTGAGTATGCAGGATTCTGTTCAGAATTCACATCTGGTAGGTGTGGATAGTTTTCACTAAAGAAGGTTTCCAACAAATGACATGCCAAAGTCTTGACACAGTAAAACTTTTGCCTGAAGTCAGTTAATTACTCTGCCAGTTCCAATGTATGATTTTTCCAGTGATAACTTCAAAATACTTTCTGCTTTCTCATGAAGAGAAATATCCCTAATGCTTATGTTCCTTATGTAGAAAAAGAATGTCTTGGGCTTTTCTTGAAGGTCAGATTGCCTCTGAGTAATAAATAAATGTGGAACAAATGGTTGGCATTCATGCTAAAAAAAAAAAAAAAAAGTATTATTGAGGATGCTTTTTTTTTTTTCTGCCATACATTTTAATTGACTTTGAACAGCTTCATTTGTTTTAGTTAGTTAGTTAAAAGGGTTTTCACATCTCTATGTATGAAGCATAAAATCTTGGTAGATGTCTGGCTTTACAGAATTCAAGACACCCGATTCGTGGGTGTGCTAGATTTGAGTTTGATGAGACTACCTGATAGCTACATAGCAAAGGTCTTTCCAAAAGGGATTGTTTTTGTGTGGGAGAAGATGCCATAGCGTAAAAACATAAATACTTGCAGATCATAGGTAAAAGATTTAAATACCCAAACAAACTGATAAGGGAAATTGTGCAATAAGGGAATAAATCATAAATAAAATACAGAATAGGCAACAAACATATGTGCAACAAACATACAGAGGAAAAACATTCTCACCTCATTAGTCATCAGGGAAATGCAAAGTAAAGCCATGAGATACCATTTTTCACTCATCACAGTGGCCAGAATTTGTTTTTAGAATTTTTTTTTTAAGATTTTATTGAATTTTTAAAAAGATTTTATTTATTTGACAGAGAGAGACACGACGAGCGGGAACACAAGCAGTGGGTGTGGGAGAGCAAGAGAGAAGCAGGCTTCCCACCGAGCAGGGAGCCTAATGTGGGGCTGGATCCCAGGACCCTGGGATCAAGACCTGAGCCGAAGGTAGATGCTTAACAACTGAGTCACCCAGGCGCCTCGATTTTTTTTTTTTTTTTTTTTTAAAGACTCCATTTATTTGACACAGAGAGAGAGCACAAGTAGGCAGAGCAGCAGGCAGAGGGAGAGGGAGAAGCAGGCTCTTCACTGAGCAGGGAGCCCGATGCGGGGCTTGATCCCAGGACCCTGGGACCACGACCTGAGCTGAAGGCAGCCACTTAACTGACTGAGCCACCCAGGCGCCCCTCGATTTTTTTTTTTTCAATTGATTTGTTTTTTAAGATTTTTATTTTATTTATTTATTTGACAGAGAGAGAGATCACAAGTAGGCAGAGAAGCTGGCAGAAGGGGAGGCGGAAGTAGGTTCCCCGCTGAGCAGAGAGCCCGATGCGCTCTATCCCGGGACCCTGGGATCATGCCCTGAGCTGAAGACAGAGGCTTAACCCACGAGCCACCCCGACACCCCTTGAATTTTTTTTAATTGGGGGTTGTCTGGGTGGCTCAGTTGATTAAGTGTCCAACTTTTGGTTTCAGCTCAGGTTGTGAGATCAGGCCCCATGTCAGGCTCCTGGCTCCAAGCTCAGCAGAGTCTGCTTGAGATTCTCTCTCCCTCTTCCTCTCCCCTTACCCCTCCCCCCACTCACATGTGTACTTTCTCTCAAATAAATAAGTCTTTAAAAAAAAAGATTGCTGTCATTTGGTACTGGTAAGGACTTTGGAATTGGGCATTCTTAAATATCGCTGATAGAAGTTTGAATTGCTATACCTTTTTTGCAAGGTAATCTAGAAATATCAATTAAAATTTTAAATGTACACACCCTTTGATCAGGGAAGTGCCTTCTGGAAACTTTTTGATGAGACTGAAAATCGCTAAAATACAAGGACATCTGACACCTGACTAATATACAAGATAATATACGTAAAATCTATTACTATAACATTGGCTACCCGAGGGAAGGTAGGGGAACATTATTTTATTTTATATGTATGTGTAGTATTTGCGTAATCTAAGGTTTTTCTTACAAAGTAGAAACTAAGAGTTCAGAAGTCCGTCTGCATTGTCTTCATTGAGCACCTTCCAGACAAATGAGTACTTGCCTGCACTTGAGATCTCCAGCTCCGAGATTCTATGGTCTTCTGGGGTCATATGTTCCAGAGGGAATAGTATGTTCTCCGCAGGGGTTTCTCCACTGAATCCCATCCAGGTTGTTCTACAGCCAGAACTTTCTGTGTATAGATAATACAGAAAACAGCTGGTCCCATCGTTCTACCAATTACACATTAAGGACTAATTTAATGGTCACGTGGCAGTGGGGAAAGATGCCAGTTTTCAGGATTCTTTGAATTGGTCAAGGTTTTGTTTCTGCACAGCTAGAAAAGAAAAGACTGTTTCCTTCAGTCTAGACATGATATGAACGAGCTCTGCTGCCTTTCTGCTACTTATCTACCCCTCCTTCTCACGGTTTAAAATTACTTATCTTTGGGATGCCTGGGTGGCTGCCTTCACCTCAAGTCAAGATCCCAGGGGGATTGGTCCCAGATCGGACTCCTTGCTCAGCGGGGAGCCTGCTTCTCCCTCTGCCTGCTGTTTCCCCTGCCTGTGCTCTCTCTTCGACAAATAAGTATTTTAAAAAATTAGTTATCTTTAATTCAAACCCTTAAAAATGTTGTATTAGGAACCTTTAAGAAGGCTCAGTTTGATTTCATTTATCCCCAGTAAATTATTCATAAAGCATAAGGATTCATTTAAACTTCTACTGTAATCCACTGGTGAAATCTAAAAGGTTGGTTTTTCTGAGTACTTTACCCCATGCTGGATTTTTCCCTCCTATAAGGAAATTGAAAGGGAATGCTTACTTTTGTTCTTTTAAAAAAAAAATTTTTTTTCAGTTGACCTTCAAATAATTATGAGTTTGGTCAGTCTGATACCCATTGAGGTAAATTCCTGATTATTTTTCTTTTCTTTTTTTTTTTTCTTTAATAAGAGTTTTGTTTGTTTGGTTTTTAGGAGGTGGGGTGTTATTAATACATAAGCTATAACATGGAGCTACATTTAATTGGTCCTAGCCACCATTTAACAAACTGGGGGGAAAGAATGAACATGTATAAAAGGAAACTGGCAGTGGGGAGGATGAGGAGGAAGAGAAGTGACTCCTAATAGGGGATTTTGTTTCAGGGTAATGAAAATGGTCCCCCAAACTGATTGTGGTGATGGTTGCACAGTTCCATAGTTCTGAATATTCTAAGAACCGCTGAGTTGTGAATTATATCAGTATTGAAGGAGGAAACGGGAAGGCCTGCTACACCTGTGTTATCTGTGCTTATGTTTATGGAAACATTTTAAGTTCTTGGCTCAAAGTTAAATGATAACAAGCCTGGTAAATGGACCTCTCTGGGCCAAGGCAGGGCCCTGGCTCAAGTCCTCTCCTGCAAAGATTTGTTGTCCCTGTGTTCGTAATCTCAAACAGGTCCTGATCACACATGGTGTTACGGAAAAGTGTGCTCATTACTAGGCTGATGTGCAAATGTCTTCCGAGAGCTCATGCTCTAAGAAGGGCTGGTGGCTCATACTAAAAAGAGGTGGAATATGAATGGAAGGATTCACCTCCATTTTTGTTATGAGTGTTCTGATATTAGCCGGCCTGAGGCTTAACAGTGTCAGCACTGAGTGATTCCACGGCAGATCTTCAGGCTATTGGACATTTTTATTTATGACTCCATCATATTTCAATCTGGATATTAGTGGGAAGCAGCTACCAGGAAAAGCCCTTAAAACCCAAGTTGTAATTTTCTTCTGGTCTTTTTAGCAGGTGTGCAGCAGATGCACAGGAGTTTGGGAGTGAGGATGACCCATGTGAGATCCTAAGTACCTACTCCCAGTTTAGAATAGGAAATGGCACCATATGTAAGGGTGACAGATAGGAAAATTAGGACCATTCTATGTATTTGCATTTTAGTAAGACTCATTTCTTAGTTTTCAGACCTTACCTAGTTTCAGAGCAAGATTCACTTACTTGTTTGTGAGGATTAAAATCTTGGAGCTACATAAGAATGGTTTTGAAGTAACCCTATACCCTCAGTGTTCTGGTAGCATAAACCGCGCTCATGTTACTCTTCTTTTTCTTAGCTGGCGTCATAGATGAAGATTATAGAGGAAATGTGGGTGTCGTGCTATTTAATTTTGGCAAAGAAAAGTTTGAAGGTATGTTAAATGCATTTAGTCACATAAATGCAGTGAGTTTTCTGAATTCTGAGTGTCTGGATAACACATGCTCCCTCTCATTCTCACTGTACAGGCAAGATTAGAGAAAGCATTAATAAAATATCAATAATAAACTCTTATTTCCTTTCAAGTCAAAAAGGGAGATCGGATCGCACAGCTCATTTGTGAACGGATTTTTTATCCAGAAATAGAGGAAGTTCAGGTAAGTATCATAAAAGCCAAGCAGGGAATAAATGGTGTCACCTCTTCAGTGAAGGGGAAAATACAATTTCAAGGGTTTCCTATGCTGTTTGTAACTAAATAATAGCACATATAATAGTCCTATTTAAAGCAAAATTAAAAGCTTAGTTTTAGAATTTCATGAAAAATTTTTTTAGCTATTATATGGCATTACTTTGAGTAATAAATCATTAAAGAAAAATTCTTTTTCTCTTAGCTTTTTTGAAAATTTCCCAATATTTTATTTATGGAGCTTTAAAAAAAATTGCTTTTCTTTTTGTAATCTCTTTGAAAGAATAAAAGTCTTACAGCAAGAATAAAAGTCTTACAGGTTAGGAGCTAGAGAGAACTGAAGAGAACTGAAATTAACTACCTGGCAACCACCTTTATGTCTTTTCAGGTTTTAGATGACACTGAAAGGGGTTCAGGAGGTTTTGGTTCCACTGGAAAGAATTAAATTATGCCAAGAATAGAAAATGAGAAAACATACTTTTTTTTAAAAATAAAGAGTTTTTGCTTAAAGTGTTTTGGTGTTTTGCACATCTGTAAACGTAATAGCTTTAGTTTCTAAAACTGTTTGGTTCTCTTAGGAATTAGGAAAAGATACCTCTGTTTGGGGGGGTCCCATAAAACCTGACATGCTTATGTTTTTACACATCTGATTATTGTATAAATCTGTGTGGTGACCTAATACAAACTGTTTATTTTCTTAATCAGATGTATATCGATTACAGATCCAAAAACCCTGTATTATTTAATTCACTAAATGCTTTCTCTTCAACTTATTTAGTTGCTTTGTAAATCATAAGCAGTGCCTTTCATTCGACGAATTTGAATTCTTTCACAGATACAAATTATTGTATGAAGTGAACTAAAAAGATAATAAAAAGAAATTAAAGTTATTCCTTGTTCGTCCCTTCTCTTCATCGCTCTCAAAAATGTTTTTGATCTTGGGGCTTCTGGGTGGCTCAGTTGGTTAAGCGTCTGCCTTTGGCTCAGGCCATGATCCCGGGGTCCTGAGATGGAGCCTCAAGTAGGACTCCTTGCTGAGTGGGAAGCCTGCTTCTCCCCTCCCTCTGCCTGCCACTTCTCTGCTTGTGCTCTCTGTCTGTCAAATAAATAAAATCTTTAAAAGAATGTTTTGGGTTTTTTAAAAGGTTTTATTTATTAGTTTGACAGAGAGATCAGTAGGCAGAGAGAGAGGGGGAAGCAGGCTCCCTGCTGAGCACAGAGCCTGATGCTGAGCTCCATCCCAGGACCCTGAGACCATGACCCGAGTAAAAGGCAGAGGCTTAACCCACTGAGCCACCCAGGTGCCCCCCAAAAAGTTTTTGATCTTAAGATTCTTAGTGACATTTGGGAAGAAGAGAATCCTCAGGTTATTTTTTTTTTCAATTACTATTATTTTGGGAGGGTGTGGAGAGAGGGAGAGAGAATCTTAATCGGGCTCCATGCTCAGCTGAGCATGGAGCCAACACCAGGCTTAATTTCATGACCCTGAGATCATGATCTGAGCCAAAATCAAGAGTTGGACTTTTAACCGACTGAGCCACCCAGGCAGTCCTATTATTATTTTTTATTCATCCTTTCAGTAGGCCCCATGTTGGTTGGGTAGAGCTGTGTTTGTGAAAGGAGTTGTAACCTGGGTATTTAGAGACGTTTGGTTCTTCTGATTTCATTCCATCGAATAAATTGTACAAGTTGTGTGAGTTTCCCTCACTAAAGTAGCGATAATAGGCCACAGGCAATTTAATAGGGATAAAGTACGTAATGATGTGTGTTGAGGCCGCTGGGTTTGTCCATCCCAGGTACTTTTGAGTTACTCTGTGTGAGCAGCATGCCCTTGCAGGTGTCGGGGCTGAGTTTGTGCATTAGCTTGATGGACCTCGTCTGCAGCTTTCCAGGCATGTTTCCTGTGCTATATGCCCAGACCCCTTCGCACCAGGGCTTCAGTGTCACTAAGGTTTTGCTGGTCAGATGTCCTGGTGTCGGATTCACGGGACATCATTTTGCAAGTGTGGGCCATACAGATGGGGGTACTTCCAGAGCTGGCGGCCCTCTGCTGCCCAATTCCTGGAAGCACAGGCTAGAGTTTGTTTCTTCTCTCCAGTGAATCTTTAGGCCATGTTATAACCTGCAATGTAGTATTTTCCAGCTGTGGGTCGCAATTCATTGGTGAGTCATGAAATCAACTCCTCGAGTGCATTTTTAAAAATTAAATTGAGAAACAGCTGAGGACAGCCCACGTCAGATGGGTAAATATTGTGAACATTGTTTGAATTACATATTTATGTGTTCGTTTGTATACTGGGTCATGATATAAATTATTTCTGCAGTCAATAAAATTAAAATAAATCTCTTTCTGCTAAACTAGTGGACTCTATTCTCTGAACCCTGACCAGTACATAGTAACAGTTGAGTAAGAACAAATGGTATGATGTGACTGCCAAGAGATTTGGCTTAGCTCACACTGTTAATGTTCGTTCCACTTACTGAAAGTCTGCTTTACTTCTACAAACTGCTTGTTTTTCTCAGAGCATACCTGTGGGAGAGTAGATAAAACACTCTTTATAGATGACAAAAGTGGGCACAGAAATGTTGAGTAACTTGCTTAGTATTTCAGCTCGTGACCACTGTTAAAACTCAGGTCTTGTGGCTTCAAAGTCCATGTTCTTTGCAGTATCTTCAGTCTTCCGAGTGGTAGAGAGAATACAAAATGGAAGAGATGGCTAATGACAGTCCTCTAATTTATTCGTACCTGGCATCTGTTTCCGTCTGGGCACCGTACTCAAGGGAGTTTGTTCAGATCTGAAGCTACTCTGAAAGACACTTGGAACCATGCTCATGAGGGATAGATGGAAGATGGGGGTTGTTGTTTGGAGGAAGAGTATGTGTTGGGTGTGGGAGACTGGAAGAGGGCTGGCTAGAGAAGGTCCCTGGAGTATGATAGGTCTTTGATTTTAAAGACTCAGAAAGGGAATTAGGTTTGTCATAAGTGACCCTGCAAGACTGGAACTAAGATCAGCTCATTTAATCTATAGAAGATGGTGGCTATAAGAGAAAATACGTATTGGTCTCTGCCCCCCAGTTGCTGGCACAGAGCTCATAAACCCTTGTCATTTCCTAAGTGAGAAGAGCACTAGGAGCACCTCTTGTTCTAATATTAGCCTTTGACCCCAGGTGCTGACACCGAACTCCCGAAACCCTTGTCACTTCCTGGATGAGGACTGTCTTGTTCAAATGAGGGCATTCTGGGTGGCTTCCTATGGCTCCTGGGTGAGGGCTGGTCCCCAGAAAGACCAAGCCATGATTAGAAGCTTAGCATTTCCAGTCCACCCCACCGAGTGGAGAGAAGGGCTAAAACTGGAATTAATGGCTCATGCCCATGTGGTGAAGCCTCCATAAAATCCCCAAAATAAGAGGTTAGGAGAGCTTCCGGGTTGGCAATGACATGAAGGTGCTGGGAGAATGGAGAGCCTGGAGCGGGCATGGAAGCTCCGTGACCCTTCCCATATACCTTGGCCTCCTTATCTTCCATCTGGATCTTTGATCATGTCATTTAATCAACTGGTGAACAACTCTGTTTTCCTGAATTCTGTGAGACACTTGCAAATTGAACTGAAGGAGAGGGTCACGGGACCCTCCAGTCTGTAGCCACTTAATCAGCACGAGTGACAGCCTGGGCTTGCGACACATCTGAAATGTGTGTGGGGTGGGGGGTAGTCTTGTGGGACTGAGCCCTTAAACTGTGGGGTCTGATGCTATCTCTGGGTAGATCGTGTCAGAACTGAATTAAATTATAGGACCCCCTGCTGGTATTACAGAGAATTGTTTGGTGTGTGGAAAAGCCTCCACACCATGAGTGACCAGAAGTGAGGTGGTTAAAGTGAGTAGTAAAGGTCACAAACAGGGAAGAAAGACCTAGGAGGGCAGACCTGGGTTTTTCCCTACATAGGAAGGAGACAAGCTGAGGTTTTTCTTTATATTGACATAAGGGCAGATTCCTGGAGCTTCCCTAAGATAGCAAATTTAATGAAAAAAAAAAAAAAAGCAAAGAACATGTCATAGGCAAGAGGCCTATCCTACCAGTCAGTTGGATTGGGTTCATTCAGACTAATTTTCTATGTTACATGTACAAAGTTTGGATATTTTAGATCATTTTTACTTTGTTTTCTTGTGAAATACAACATTTGGAAAAGTACATAAAACAAAACTGTACAATTGAGAAGAATTACAAAATAGAACACATAAATATTCGTCTGGTCTGGTTTTCCAGGAGGTGAAAGCGCTATGCTAATAAGGCTTGGTTCCTAAGCTCACATCAGTTTTGCTTGATTCCAACCAGGTGGATTCAGTTGGTAGGAAAAGGGCAACCTGGTAGCTTCCATTTATAAGGGCAAGTTCTTCCTCAGTAGAAAGGAAACCAAAGTTTTTTTTACCAATGGCCAAAGACAAGTCTCGTTTTACACGTAGGACTGCACCTTAGGATCTTCAGATGAACTACAAATTGAATAATAACCACACTATCAGTTCACTAACTTCCCAGGCAGAAGCCTTCTTCCTTGACAATTCTGCCTCACTCACTGATGATGCCCATTGTCCACCCCTGTCCTTGGTGCTGGACACCTTGGAGGAGAAATATTCTAGGGAGAAGCCTACAGGCATCCACTCCTCCAGTTATCTCACCAGGGCGGCTATCAGCCGAGGAAGCCACGTACTAGTACCTAAGCAATTGGCCTAGGTGTGTAGGGAAGCCAAGGCCCAAGATTGGGGTTTCAGAGCACCCTCCTTCCACAGTACCTCCCGCAACAGGACCCTCCCCATCTCCCCTGACAGGACATACAGGATAATTATTTCCTCCAACTCGTTTTCCATCTTATCAATGGAAGAACGAGGGAGGACTAGAGGGCTAAGATACGCAGGCACCTGGAGTTTTGTGAAATGAACATATCGGGGTTTGCACTTAATGGGCCTCAGACATTGGTATGGTTACGGGAGTCGTGAGTCCAAGTTGTCCCTTGGAGCATTCTCAGCAGGGCTCCTTACCACAAGCATGCTGCTTTGACCATCCCCAACTCACTCTTGGCCGGGTTTCTCACTTCTCTTCTTTTCCCTGCGTCTTCCAACACCCAGTAGTGGTCCCTGTTAGAAGAGTGCCAAGAGCTCAGACATCTCTCTGCCCCCTAACTTCCTTCCCTACTGGTAACCTCTACTACGTGCCCTTAAGGTAGCAGTGATAAGCTCTTGGTCTTGAGAACCGTAGATTACAGAGAACAGTAGAAATCATGCACCAAAGCTCAATGATATTTGTAGTAATATTTATAGATTAGAGAGTATCCCTAGATATAGAGAGAACTGTATGTGCAAAACCCATGTTAAGAAGCATATGATCATTCTAGTAAAGATAAAAGGGTAATCTTTGATCAGGCATTTAAAACCACCATACTTCTCTGTTCATTAGTGTGAAATTTACTGTTTTATGTAACTGACCCAATCCTTTTAGCTGAGAAATGCCCTCAGTACTATATCATCATTCTGAGAAGAGGGGTGAGGTGGGGAGAAATAACTTATCAAAGGTGAAAATAAAATGCCCTTTGCTGAAAAGATACCTCTCCCTTTGGAGATGGATTATCGACACAGTGTTTTGACAGTGCTTTTTCTTTTCCTTACTGAAAAGAATGAGAAAAGGGAAACAAATGAAACTGGAATTCTCTCACTGAGGGAATCTCCTCAAGAAGTATAAGGAAAAAAATTATATAAAAAAAAGTATAAGGAAGTAAATTAAAAATGGTCTCCCCTTACTAGCAACGAAAGATGGTTAAATTGGGAAAAAATTTTAAAAGATCCAAGAGGTCTCCTAAGGAAAATACCTAGTAACTTTTTATGAAAGTAATATTATAGGGGCACCTGGGTGGCTCATTTCGTCAAGCGGCTGCCTTCAGCTCAGTTCATGATCCCAGGGTCCTGGGATCGAGCCCCACATCAGGCTCCCTGCTTAGCGGGGAACCTGTGTCTTCCTCTCCCTCTGTCTCCCAGCTTGTGCTCACACTCCCTCTCTGTCAAATAAATAAAATCTCTGAAAAAAATGAAAGTAAGATAATAGAGAAAATTTAAGATTAAGAAATTACAAAATTTTCAAAAATGGATTTTACAGATGAGTGAAGGAACCTCTGGTAGAATAGTAGCAAAATAATGATTGTCTCTGTTGGAATTGCTGGTAATCTTTCTTTTTGCTGTACTTCAACATTTTAAACATGAAAACTATATTATGTGTTTAAGAAAAAAGCTTAAAATTTTATGATGAAACAAATTTTGATCATGTTTACTATTTTAATGAATATTTTTTAATATTGAAAAATATGGGAAGATTATGACTATAAAACTACAAGTTGAGGGGCACCTGGGTGGCTCAGTGGGTTAAAGCCTCTGCCTTTGGCTCAGGTCATGATCTCAGGGTCCTGGGATCAAGCCCCGAATCGGGCTCTCTGCTCAGCAGGGAGCCTGCTTCCCCCTCTCTCTCTCTGCCTGCCTCTCTGCTTACTTGTGATCTCTGTCTGTCAAATAAATAAATAAAACCAAAAAAAAAAAAAACCATCATAAAAAAACAAAACAAAACTACAAGTTGGTATAATACAACGCTAGCTTTGGTGTGTTTTAGACTCAAGTTTAAGGTCTGCTCTTTTATCAACTAAAAGATCTTGAATAAGTAAAGTAACCTACAACTGCTCGATTTTTTTTAGCATGAAGTAAGGATAATCATTGAGTAATCCGCAGGGTCCCTTCTGGTTCTCCTATTGCATTTTAGTGACTTGGGTGTCCAGGCAGTATGGCTGTGGGAAACTACTGCCACCTGGTGGCAGTTATCTAAAGTGAGGGGGCTGTATTTAAAGTATAAAATCATTCATTCACTCATTCATGCATGCTTATCCAGTATTTGCTTAGCATCTGTGTGCTGGGCAAGTGCCAGAATCATGGTTCATTCAATTTAGTGTTTTTCTAGATAATACTTTCTAGACAGGAGCTGTCACATGCTAGCTGTATGACTTTAAAGACATCATTTAACCACTTACGAGTCTCTGTCTTTAAGATCTGAAAAATAAAGATAATAATACCCATCTTACATGATTAGAAAATCTAGAAATTATGGGTGTAACATATCATACAGTCCACAGCAAAGAATATTTGGTCAATGAATGGTAGCAATTATCCTCAAGAAGGTTACCATCTAGGAAGGGAAGTAAGACAAATAAGGAAATCATTGCAATATGTGATGTGACTTGAAAATACAAAAACAGTCAGCAAAATGGCAAAAAAAAAAAAGGGCAAACAGACTGGAATGCAAAGGACATGTAGGAATTGCTGAAAGCTGTTCCGGAATGGTGGGCTGCTGGTCTACTCCAGAGGGTCCTATGTGCCAGGGAAGCAGGGGCTAGCCATAGAAGGCTTGGGGCAAAGAGTAATGTCCTCAGAGCTGAGTCTCCAGAAGATTGATAGTAATCTAATGTCTGTCACAATGAGGTTAAGAGATCATCACCAGGATAGCTGGGCAGTAAGCACAGAGGACAGCAAAGGAAGTATGGATAGAAAGCACTGAGAAACTATAAAAACAAAGTCGAGAATGAAACTTTCTAAGACTTGAGACAGTGTTAGATTACAAATGAATCACCTGAGACTAAGGGAGGCTACAATGTGCTTGGGGTTATAAAACCAACCAAATCAGCAGTTGTAGGACTGGACTCCAAGGTTCCTGACTTGGTATCTCATAATATCCCTTCTCCACCCAGGGAAGAGTTTAACCCAACTTTTGCCTAGGATATAAACACTAAATAGGTGCAGGTTTCTAGGAAAGAAAGAAACTTTGTGACTATTTTCTAGCATGCCAGGGGCTAAACGGGAAATACTGTGACAAAATATTCCTCTGTAAGCCCGTTCACTCTGAGTAGTAGAAAGGTCATTATACTTAGAAGGAAATGAAATCCCAAGTGTGTTCCATTTTGAAACCCCTGTGAGATTTATAAGAGCTTAACTTTTAGTTGACATGAAATATTTTTTTCTCTGGCATCTTAGAAAAGCCGGCAATTTCAGAGGTGATAGTTTGACAAATAGTAGCCTAGCTCAGGACAAATGACAGGAAGCTCATAAAATATACTTTCACTAGAACAAAGGCAAATAATGATGTAATCCCCTGCAGCTATATGTTTGGAATGGAAACGTTATATTGTTGGGAATTGTAGGAAAAATAATATTGGAAGAAGACCAATGGTCTCTGAGGTCCCTGTCCGATGGGGGGTGGGGGAGGATAATTCCATGATAATTCCATGATAATTCCATAATACGGTTCAGAAAAAAGAGGGTGCCCATTGAACTGAGACTGTGTTTGATTATCATAGAAGAGATGAAACACTTTTTCATAGTCAGAAAAATCAATATACAGCCAAAGAAGAGAAGCTGTTTGATGATAAGGCAATAAAAAACTTCAAAGGGTAACTTAAAAATGTTTCCTAATTAATTTCAGCCTAAACTGATCCCTGTGCCCGTCTCACGCGGTCCGCCAGCTCTTTCACTGGAATATGTTAGCCAGTCTCCTTGGAATCATTGCTGGGTCTCCTTGGAATGGAAATTGTGTCAAACTCCGGGGGTGAGTGGGAGAAAAAAATGGTGCTGGCAGAAAGAGAGGAAGTGTTTTTTCAATTTAGTGCCAGAAGTAAGTGCTGACATCGTCTCCCACGTGTTTGGGGACAATGGCACATACCGCTGGGAACACGTTCACTTTCCCAGATCCCTTGCTCAGAGGTGTTTGGCAAGTGGCTGCAGAAGTCACAGCTACTCCTCCCTCCCCGCGCCCACACTTCTGAACCCCTTTCTTCCCTCTTGGCACAATGGACAGTTTCCACCTTGGTATTATTAGCATCATCATCAGAGTGAATTCTCTTATTCTGCCTACACATGCAAATTGAAGTGAGAACTCTTCTTCCTTACACAAACCTCATTTCCTCTCTTCATGTACTGCCTTTTTCAGGGGGAGGGGGCTGGAGCATTAATCTCAGGTAACTTCAGAACTGCACAAAGCAAAGCCTGCATTTTCTAGGCTAAAGTTGACAACATTAAGTGAAAGGAGCCGGTGTCCAGTTGATGCTGATTAAGATGGGAGAGAAAGTGGTTAATTACATGGGCTGGGGGCCACTGTGCCTCCTTCCCTTCCCACCAAGTTCATGAATGTGTGGGTGTGTTTAGATTTCTCAGACTGGCAGTGCACCTCCGCTGAAACCTGCTGGGATAGCTGCATGGCCCTTGGCCACTGCAGTGTAGCTGAGCGGGAGGGAGACATATATTGTTTATTTCTAAAGATACTTCTGTTTATATGTGACGCGATGTCTGATGTCTATGTTGAATATCTTTTGGTTAGAGGGCAAAAATAATCACCCAGTTGCTACATCTTACCCGTGCTTTCTCTCCAAGACTTATTTGTAGGCATGGAATATTGTCTTTAAAACTGCTTTGTCCTGATATAATTATCTGTGTCCACTTTTGTTAGACTCAACCATGAGAGCCTCAATTAGAATAGAAATCACAGGAGGAAGGGAACTAACCTTTTAGAACACTGTACACTCCAGGTAGCATGCCAGTTGCATCACTTTTACCTGAGCTGGGTATGTCTTAAAGCCAGGGCAGAATTCCTCTTAGGGAATTCTGGTTTCTTTATTTTTAGGGAGTTTTAGGGCGTTTAGGCAAGACGTCCTGATGGGCTCCCTGAGTCTTAGAATGGGTCCCAGAGCTCAAAGCCTGTTTGGGCAGCCTAAGAAGGAGAGGCAGTAAGACTCAGATGGGAGGGGGCCCCAAAATACGGCAGAGGCTTATGGGAGAAGGGAGCAGAGCCAGAGAGAAACCTCTTACATTAAGGATAGCCAAGGAACTCGTTCTTTTACATATTTATTATGCAAATTTCCATCAGATACAGAAATAGAATGCATGAACCTCATGCAGTCATCACTCAGCTTCCTCGAGTCTCAACTCATAGCTGAGTTTGTTTCTTCTGTAACCCCACCTACTCCCCCATCCCCAACCCCAGTGAATTATTTTGAAACAAATCCCAGACATTGTATCATTGCACAGAGTCTGTTCATCTGTCCGCTGAGCCATCTGTGCTGCAGCTTCCCTCCTTTTACCCCAGCTTCCGTAAAGGTGACCACACACGCAGCTTTAGTGTCGGTGGTGCTTTGGAGGATGACAGGAAGCCGAAAAGTTTGCACCTGGGCCTAAGTAGGTAAAGAACAAGACAGTGCTATGAAGCCTGATGCAGAGCTGAGATGAACAGTGAGTGGAACTCTCAAAAAAAAAAAGCAGAACTCTCAAGAATTCCTTAAATGATTAGGGGAATGGAAGGGAAGGTGGGAAGGCTAGATATTCTACAGGAAGTCAGAGGAGGTCTTCATGCAGGACTCTGTGTGTGTGTGTGTGTGTGTGTGTGTGTGTGTGTGTGTGTGTGTGTATTAAAATAAAGAGTGATTCTAAAAGTCTGCAAGTCTTGGGGACAGCCAGACAGCTGGCTTTTGGGTTACAGTTGCATATTCCAAGTTTCCTTTCCTTGAAAGGAAAGAAAATACTAAATTTAGACACCATCTTTTAATTCCCCTATAATTTCCCTTTCTGTCTCTTTAACAAATGCAGTCTTTAGACAGCCAACACAAGGCATGTATTCTCCACAACGCCTTTTCGCCTTTCGGACACATGACATCGCTGGGGAGGAGTTGTTAAGCAATCCCAATCCCAATTAAGTTTTCAGCTGCTCTCTTGGTTAAGTCACTGTGCTTTAATAATTTGCAACGAACAAGCAAATGTTACTCGTTTATGAAAAATGGACCTACATACATGTACAATCCTCCTGCAGGGGGTGGAGGGGAAGAAAAATGGGGACCATAGTGGGACTACATACAGATTTGTCAAATTAATAATGCTCTTTAGGTTCACAGATAAACAGAGGAGCTGGGAACCTGAAATGTCATCTTCTCTTAAGAACCATTTACACAGTTGTAATTGCCCAAATTATTGTCCAACGTTGGATATACCATGAGTTCTTTTTTTTTTTTTTTTAAAGATTGTATTTGTTTATTTAACAGAGAGATCAAAGCAGGTTCCCCGCCGAGCAGAGAGCCCAAGGTTGGGGCTCAATCCCAGGACGCTGGGATCAGGGCCTCAGCCTAAGGCAGAGGCTTTAACCCACTGAGCCACCCAGGCGCCCCACCATGAGTTCTTTTTTTGCACACTGTCTGGTGTGAGTTACAGGTGAGTTACTTCCAAGATGGTTTATCTTGAGAATTGCTATTCATATGCTAATGAAAAGAGATTTTTTTCCTTTGAGAAAAGATAATGGCCACTTTCCTGTCTGTTAACTTGTCCTTCTGTCTTAAGAAAAGATAGAGGATTTCACCTGAAAAACCAAAATGATAAGCAATGTTAAGGCAATATGTTGTTGAGAATACTGCTCTTCAGAGGCCTTAGAAAATAACATCCAGACATCCACTAGATGTCACTTGATGTTTGCTTTTTTTCTGAAGGTAGCATTTTCTTTTTTAAAAAGGTTTATCTGCAATTATGAATTGACGACTCCCAGTGGGTCCAAACTGGCAGAAAACAAGAGGCAGCAATATTCGAGTGAAAGCAGGCAAAAGTCATTAAGTGAGAACAATGATTATGACTTTAAATAAGATTTGGGTGGCTGTGGGGTTTGCATAATCCCTCCTGGCATTTGCAAGGATGAAGAGAAGCCAGCAGCTTTGCCCTCCTGCTGTGTTTAAACAAAAAATGGAAAATTGTAATGAACAGCTAGATTTTTCCTATCTTCCATTTTCTGTTTTCCTCCTCCTCCCTCCCCATTTTTAAGAGAACGCGCTTTTAAAATGATTCCTTTCAATGAAGTTCTTTTGCAGCGTTTTAAGACTGATTTTTCTTTGTTCAAATTTCTCCCCACCGATTAAAACCGTTTTCGTCCGCATTATCTCAGGAAAAGGCATGCAACCCAAGTCAGTGGTGAAGATGTCTAGATATTTTGTGAGGATTCTCTGGGGATACCCACTTCCCGTACTTGCTAAAAATCTAATAATCAGTTCCAGTAGAGACCATGTATCCTGGGGTTTTGTTTTGTGTAATGGCTATTTGTTTATTTTTTTAACTGTCATTGTATTTTGGTTTCACGATGGTTAAATAAGTCTCAGTATTAAGTAAACTTCTCTGACCCTGCCTATTTCCTGTCTTGTCAAACCTTTCCCTGTAAGAATAACAGTGTTCTTTTATTTGGTAGTGTGTGGCATGATGTTTTTGGCATGGTCAACCTTTTTGACTTGCAAAAACTTGTGACCTCAAGCGTGAGAGAAGTGAATGCTTGCTTTAGTACCTCATAGGGTCCCAAACTTAGAAAGGGTCCTGTTGCGTACATGTTAGGGTTGCAAAAGGATTATCAGCATATTTATTCCCCAAACATTACAAATAATCAACAGGAATAGTTTTTTGTTTTTTGTTTTTTGTTTTTTTTACTAATTTACTGCAACGATTAAACCAAAGAATACTCAAATATTTTGTTGCTACTAAACTTACATAATTTCTCAAATTGTCGTAGCTAAACAAAGATGCAGTGCTTTTGTTTACTGTGTTCGATCTAAATAGTTCATATTTTAAAAAACATTTTCAAACCAGCACGCGTTACATGGAAGAGGTGGTATTGCTATTCCAAGTAAAAGAAGAGAAGAAAGATCTTTATTGCCTAATCTTTACAAATCCAGATCTGACTGCTTGTCTAGTGGATTCTATAATGTAGAAATCAAGTAACCCAAATCAAGTATCAACCAAGGGGCATTTTTTAAAAAAAGATTTTATTTATTTATTTGTCAGAGAGAGAGAGAGAGCGTACACAAGCAGGAGGACCAGCACGTAGTGGGAGAAGCACACTCCCTGCTGAGCAAGGAGCCTGATGTGGGACTCGATCCCTGGACCCCAGGATCATGACCTGAGCCGAAGGCAGACCCTTAACCAACTGAGCCACGCATGTGTCTTGGCACTTTTTTTCCCTTAAGGTGGCAATTTGATAGCATTTTTCCTCTTTTGGTTTATCTTCTGTTTTTCAATAATGTAGACATTATGAGAATAAAAACCGTGGTGAACATCTCTTGCTTTAAAAAAATTGGCAACTGCTGGGGCGCCTGGGTGGCTCAGTGGGTTAAGCCTCTGCCTTCAGCTCAGGTCATGATCCCAGGGTACTGGGATCAAGTCCTGCATCAGGCTGTCCGCTCAGTGGGGAGCCTGCGTCCCCTCTCTTCTCTCTGCCTGCCTCTCTGCCTACTTGTGATCTCTGTCAAATAAATGAATAAAAACTTCAAAAAAATTGGCAACTGCTAAATATTTATCTTGAAATATTGCAAACTAATTGGATCTTGAAGAAAGTAATTGGGTTGATTTGAAGACATCATAGAGTAAATTGTTATAATCACATAGCAATAATTCTGGTGATTTTCTGAACATCTGAGCTAACACAAATTTTCTAAATATCTGAAGTAGGTGGGATTTGATAAAAACTATTATCAAACATTTTCTGTCTTTTATCCTTATCTAGAAATACCGTTCTAGTAAAGAGTCTGTGATAGGCAGTAACAAATTAATAATTAAGGACTGAAGACACATTCCTCATCCCGATCTAGATAATTTTTTTCTCTCTGAAACACAGAGCTATAAACTCAGTTTAAGACTGTCTTAATCAAACTTCCCTCTAGCATTCATTGTCATTCGGTATTTCTTCTTTTCCAGAGCTGAATCTAAAGAAATTTAAATGATATTATCAAAATTTATTGCATTCATACCACACACATATGCTCTCCTATACTGTAGTCCAAAACACTATTTTATTGTCTTCCTTTTATAAAAATAAAAATGAAATGCAGAGCTTTCTCAGCTTACAATTTGGGGTTACTCCCTGATAGACCCACCAAAAGTTGGACAAGCGTTCAACTCCCCTAAACTACCAAACATCATCACTAATTAGTCTGGCCTACCTTAGGCAAAGTCAGAACATTTTCATTAGCCTACAGTTGGGCAGAATCATTAACTCAAAGCTTGTTTTATAATAAAGTGTTGACTATCTCATATAATCTATTGAATACCACACTGGTGGGCAAGAGAATGAATGGTTCTAAGTGCATCAGTTGTTCGCTCTCCTGCCCCCGTGGCTGACTGGGGGGCTGCAGCTCACTGACCCTGCCCAGCATCACTGAACAATCACAGACTGCACATCACTATCTTGGGAAGAGATCAAAATTCAAAGTTTCCCGGATTTGTATTGCTTTCACACCACCGTAACGTTGAAAAATTCTAAGCCGGACCATCCTAAGTCAGGGCCATCTGTACAATTGATATATTACCTTTTCCACTTTTTAATATAGAGCTGTAATATGCCATAATGAAATGAAAAGGATTTAGAAGTTAAAAACTGGCACGTTTTAAAGAAATACCCTTCAAGTAAAAAAGATGAAAGCCCAGAATAAAACCCATAAGTTATTGGCAGTCTTAGCTCTATTGTAGGGTCGTCCTGTATGGACTGCGAATTCAGTCTGCCTGGGTTCAAACCTTACCTCCTCACCCGCTACCTGTGGATTTGGGCGAGTTAATGATCCTCTCCAGCCTGCAATATCCTCTTATGGTAAAATGGGAGAAATGATCTGGCTTATGTTCCTTTTTTGGAAGAGTCAATCAATTCTATTTGCAAAATGCTTAGCACAGGGCCTGGTCCCTGATCAGTGTTTCATAGGCTCTACTATCATAATCATTATTATGATACTAGATATTAATGTCCTTACAAACTTTGGCCATTTTTGTATCATCTGTTTTATTTATCCGATGAGAACTTTGCAAAGAATTGAGTGACTGGGGTCAAATTTGCAATGTGACTAAAGCACCTGAAATACACTTTGAATTTAGTTTGTGATTAGTTTTACCACCTATTTATTTTATTTTATTTTTTATTTATTTATTTTTTTTTTTTTTAGATTTTATTTATTTATTTGACAGAGATCACAAGTAGGCAGAGAGAGAGAGGAGGAAGCAGGCTCCCTGCTGAGAAGAGAGCCCGATGCGGGGCTCGATCCGACGACCCTGGGATCATGACCTGAGACGAAGGCAGAGGCTTTAACCCACTGAGCCACCCAGGCGCCCTTTACCACCTATTTAATACAAACACAAGAATCAATGAGCTTGCTTGTTATAATTCTAATAGCTATAAAAATATTTAAAAATTGCTTCGGACCATCTATTAATCTAGAGAATGCTCGCAAAACAATTGTTAAATATTTACCCCTTTACAAGAGAACATAATGAGATATCAGGCAATATGGAATATATTCATTTTCCTCTTATTCTCTCCTTTTTAAAAACTAGTCTAAAATATACCCAGTATTCTGCAAAACATTGACTGGTGACGAATGCAATCCATGCTCCCAGAACAGTCTTGTTCACTTCTACCATGGTCAGATTGTTTAGCAATCTTAATGCCAATAAGTTAAAAGATCTCATGATTAATATAAATAATCTGATTAATAGTCAAGCAAATTAAGTACTGTCTGGTTCTACTGTGGCAGCAGTCCAGCCTAAATAAGAATGTTCACCATATACTGAGCTACAGTATTTACAACAAACATATTGACCAAAGTAATACAAGCAGAATGAGAATGACAAAATTCAGACATCTTAAAATGATCACTCCATCTCTCCTGAACACATATGCACGCCAGAGTACTGTTTTTTCACATTTGTTGAAATTATGGAATCCTTGCGTGTTTTTTCTTCCCCAGAGCGGCAGTTTCCATCACCAATTGATTTGAGTTCGCAAGGCTGGCATTAGAGAGGATATTTATTCCCTCCTGGGACTGGGGTTGCAATTTTAATGGCCCTCCGCTAAATGCGATGGTAAGATAGTGTGTCTGCGTTCACACAGGCTGTAATCCAAGGAGCCAAAGGTAGTGTAGTCTTACCCTCCATTACACATTTTTACATTTTCAGCGCCTTAGACTTAGAGGAAAGTGGAACATTTATCAGCCTTATTACTCCTAGGAAATTGAGGAAGATCTTGCATTATGAACTTCGGTAGCTCTTCCCATCTTCAATGGTTACTCATATTCTCCTCATACACTGCTTCCTCCTTCACTCCTTATGCTTACTTAAACAGATACTTTTTTGTTTTGTTTTGTTTTAATATTAGACTTCTTTTTATTCTTTAGGTTTAAAAATGTGGTTGATTCTTATTACAAAAAAGTAAATACATGAACTTTGTTAAACTTTAGGCTAACGACTTCAGGATAATTCAAAAGGAAAAAAGTATCCATAATATCATCAACAGATATTACTAATATTTTGGAATAGTATCTTTAAATCTTTTAACTGGGCATAGATTTTTTAAAATATATTTTTTCTTTTTTGAGATAATTACCTCTGTATAATTTGGTACACTTCTTTTTTGTTAACTTCATTACAAAATAATTTAAAAACATGGATTTTGCATCATCTGCATTTTTTAAAAAATTAACATGGTGCTGTGAATAGTATCTGTTTTAATTCTCCTGATGGCCATGTAAGGTGGACACTAGTATCCTTTTTTGAATATAAATAACTCAATCTAGGAGTCTCGGGAGAATTCAGTCCTACATGGTTTGACCTTTTGAACAAATTCTTTCAAATGTACCACAACTAACTCTTCAGTTTCAGCTATGGTTTTCCCCCAGCTTGATTTAGGAACTTTCTTAGGGTTTGCCTATTATTCTGAGATCATTAGATCTAGTCAAAATCCTAAATCCTTAAAAAACAAAACAAAACAAAACAAACAAACAAACAGAAAACCCTAAACCCTTTATATCACCATAGCATTACCTTCTCCTACTCTTTATTCTGTGGGAGAAACATGCTTTCCCAACATACAGCTTATTATGGAAACGTCCCCACTTGCTTTTCCAAATATCCTGCTCTTCTTGACTTTCTCCCTTCCAGTTTCCACAAAAAATGTTTAAAATAAGAATTTGGAGGTAACAGTATATGAACTGCATGATAATCCTAAAATAGTCCATTTACAACTGCCAACACAGTCTGAGCTTTCTTCTTTTTTAAGTACCTTTGGGGACATTTATGGTTGTTTCTCCGTCTATCTCCCCTCCTCCATGTAAGCACCAATGTGGTTCTAGGGAGGTTGAGCCCACCCGGGGGTCTCATGCATCTTATCTGCTGGCCAATGACTGGTTCAGTGGTAGGCACGTGACCTAAGCCTATCCAGTGCAAGCACATTTGAGACAGTTGCTGGGAATTATCAAAGATGCTCACTCTTTTCCAGCCACTTGAAAGAGGAAGCATTAGCCCCAGCAGGAAGTGGCAGCCATCTTAAAACCAAGAGAGATGTCAGTCTCAGGATGGAGCTGACGCCAAAACAACAGAAGAGAATTGGATACTCGGTGACATCCACGGTTTCATCCATGTCTGGCATCTCTCTACCTCTGAGCATTTTAGATGATTGAATACATTCCCTTTTTATGTTTAAGCCACTTCAAATTGAAGTTTTTGGCCACTTGCTACTCTTGGCCATCTTAACGTGCACAGCACTACCTATGTTTTCCCACAACTGGTGGCTCTCCATAGTCCTGCGGAGGAAGCAGGATGAGCCCCTTCTAGGCATAGGTTGACTTGTTTTAATGGGGCCACGCTCCCTTTAAGAGAACCTCATTTTTTTAAAAAAAAGCACATTTAAATTGCACAATCAGAAGTTAAAATAGTGACCAAAAGTTCTTACATCTAAGAAATCTCAACCCTGGTCCAATATTATCATGCTATGAGCTGTGAAAGAGCTGATAAGCTGATAGAACGTATTTTCCCCATGACCCTTCGTTTCTTTGAAGTAAACACCTGGGGCTGACAGAGTTGGATGTCCCAGCTTTTTGGATCCCTAAAAGGATTACAGCATGATTTTACAACCTCTCCCAAACCCCTCTGCTACCAATGAAAATTACTAGGTACTATAAATCTGTCTTTAAAAAAAATTAATTGGAATCAAAATGTGCTTTGAAATGAGTTATTTAATTTTATGTTAGATCTCTTAGAGTTTTCTGACATTCTTCTAATTGCTTCAGCATGGTGGTGAAATACTTTATGCATATAGCTTTAGAAGTCAATGATACAGCAAGGTGTACAATGAAAGTGGTCCTCTGCCTACCCTTCTCCATTTTAAGTAGAAACACTTCCAACTGCTTATTTTCTTTGCTTTCATGTTTCTAAATAATATGCATGCAGCTATTTCCTTATTTTTTTTTTTAAATGTAGGCATTCTCTACTGGTTTTCTTTTTTCTTTTCTTTTTTTGTAAAGTTTTATTTATTCGAGAGAGAGAGAGGGAAAGAGCATGCACGGGAGCAGGCAGGGGCAGGGCAAGAAGGCGATAAGCAGACTCCCCACTGAGCGGGGAGGCCCACACAGGGTTTGATCCCAGGACTGTGAAATCATGATCTGAGCCTAAATTAAGAGTCAGACTTTAACCATAGGAGCCACCCAGGTGCCTCTTTACTGGTTTTCTTCTACAGCTGATGAGAATTGAGCTTTCTCAGCATACTCCTTTGTGGCACACTCCTCCCACCTTGCTTTCCTTCTTTCTATCCTCCCAGTGCAATTATATAGTAATATTTGGGCTAAATTTATAGCTCAGCCACACAGTATACTATGGTAGCATGTTTATGTAACTTCATTAATAATAGCCTCTTTTTGTTGCTTAATTTTTTGTGTGTTTACCATTAATTTCTCACTAATTCTTTGATAGAATAGTAAAACTCCCTTGAATGGAAATCAACACAAGATAATCTATCCATTTCTTTTTCTTTTTCCTTTTTTCTAGATTCTTCTATCTTTAATCACCCCCCCCCCCCCCAATCTCTGGCCTCAGTTAAGGCTGACTACTCTCCAGCCTGCCATTCAGCTGCCATCCTGGGACTCGCCATCTTAGGAATTCCCTTCATCTCTGGGATTGGGGGAATTTCCTATGCCTGTATCCCATGATTTCCCACTTTTGGCGTATATCCTCATTTTGGTGAATCACAATCTCCAGTAGTTTCTTAAAAAATCTCTTTGTATTTAGGGTACAATAAACATATGGTAAAGCATATTCAACTTGTGTCCAGCCCAATTAATTTTTGTATATATATAGTCACATAACCACCATTGATGCTGAATATCAGGGCGTCTGGGTGGTTCAGGCGATGAAGTGTCTGACTCTTGATTTCGACTCAGCTTATGATCTCAGGGTGGTCAGATCGAGCCCCATTGTTGGGCTCTGCACTGAGCGTGGCGTCTGCTTGAGATTCTCTGTCTTCCTCCCCCTCTGCCCCTCCCCGCACTCTCGTGCTCTAAATAAATAAATAAATAAAATCTGGAAAAAGAAAAAAAATACTGAATATTTCCAGCACTCCACAAAGTTTGCTCATGTCTCTTCCCAGTCAATACCCTCCACCATCACACATCCCCAATGAGGTAATCACCATTCTGACTTCTATCACCATCAGTTAGTTCTGCCTGTTCTTGAACTTTATGTAAATAAATTGAAAGTACATACTCTTTTATATCTGACTCTCTTCTTCTCTTTATTTTATACTTGGGAGAGTCATCCTTGTTGCATGTACCTGTAGTTTGTCTTTTTGTTTGTTTTTTGCTGTAGCACGTGGTATGAATGTGAAGTATTTGGATGTTATAAATACAGCTGCCACAAATAGTCTTATTCCATCCTTTTTTTGGACACACTCAATTCATTTTTGGGGGGTATACCACGTAGGATTAGAATTGCTGGGCCATAGGGTAGCCATTAACTTCTTGAGAAATGGTGCAGTTAGAAATACTTATGATAGGTTGTGTATTAGTTAACCTAAACTACACTACTGTAACAATAAGCCTCACATCTTTTTGGTTTCCTGTATTAAGTCTTTTCTTGCTCACAGGAGTCTGCTGAAGGTCGGCAACCCTCTGGGGCGGTTGTCTTTCATATGGTAATTCAATGATACAAAACGCTCCCATCTTTTGGCTCTGCTGTCTCAACACCAGACCTCTTTGGAAAGCATGGAACTCATACAATCCTCTTCAGTGCTTTCTTCAGGAAATGACATGTCACTTCTGCACACACCTACTTCATCAGAACACATGATCCCATCTAACTTGGAAAGGTCTGGGAAGTATAGTGTTCCATGTACCAGGAGGAAAAGGAGAAACAAATCTTGGTGAGCGTAAGTAATGCTACCACACTTCACATATCTGTCAATACCTCTGTTCTAATGTCACACTGAAATGAAAATACGGCCAGGTATTAAATCTTAGGTAGAAAGAACTTACTTTCCTTGGAATTTTGAAGTTGTTTGTCCATTGATTTTTGGTTTCCAGTGATCCTTGTAAGAAATCCAATGCCATTGTGGTTCTTTGTGTGGGAACTGTTTTTCTCTTTAATCCTAGTATATTCTAGTATCTGGACATTTCATAATGATATGCTTGGTGTGCATATTTTACTTTCTTATTTTTCATCACTGCGTTTTTGTACTATTTTCTGCAAGGCTTTCTCAACTTCCCATTCTTTTATTGATTTAAAAAATTTCTACTTTTATATTTGTAGTTTTTAGATTTTTCTCCATGGTTTATTTTTTCCCATTTATTTGTAGTTGTTTTGGGTTTTTTAATCTTTTTAAATCTATTTTTCATATTAGAACATTTCCTCATCTATCTGGAGATCTCCAGCTGCCTGTTTACATTTATTTAGGTGTCAAGGAATAAAAAGTTGGTTGGAAGCCCTTTGTAGGCCACTCTGACTACTGAGCTTTCCTATAGAACCATGAAGTGGGACCCAGGCATTTTGTTGTGATCACCATGTTAGTATTGGTAGGTGTTTTGTTTTCGGACTGCTCACTTTCTCCACAGAGGAACTTGCTATTCTCCTCCATGGGGAGCATAAGCCTGAATGTCAACATTCACGGAGGTGAGGGAAGGAGGCTTAAGAAGATAAGTCAATGAGAGTTGGAGAAGCCTTATGCTTCAGAATAATGGACTTTACTTAATCCTATTTCTCTCTGGCTCTGAGCTATCACTGAGTCCAGAACCATGCTGGTTCAGCATCTCTAGAGAGCAAACATCTTGCTTTTTACCAGAGCAGGAGAGAGATACCTAGCTGTGAGGTATAGGGAAGGTCTGTAACTTACACAGATTTCAACAAAATCTTTGTTTTTTGTCTCCTCTCCATTCCTCCTTCCAAATATCAGGGACCACGATTTCCTGACCTCTCCAAAAATTTTTAGAGCAACTTATCTAGCTTCTTCTTGGCTTCCTCTTAGATTTTATTGCGCTTTTAGATTTCTCTACGTTGCTTAGTTAGCTACTCCTCTTCTTTCGGCTTCCATCTTCCAAAACGCAGTTGACAATTTGTGTCTAATGTCTCCTCTACAGCTTTTTTGTCTTTGGAGTTTTCGCCTTCATTAATTCCCTCATTGTCATTTTCAGTAGGTTGTAGAGAGAGTTTATATAAATGCTTACTCTTAATTTTCCATGTTTATTTTGAGTCATAATTGTTTTATAAGGCTAAAATATAATCCTATCCCTCTCTTTTTGGAACTCTGTTCATAGAACTGTAACACATATACCTTTAATTCTAACCTTATATTAGCACAGAAAATTTTTCATGATTTGACTCGGGAGCTTTTCCAGTATTAACCCAACAATCCAGCATAGCAGGTTATATGCTGTTTTTCAAACATGTCTGTTCTTTATTTTCAAAGCCATGCATAGACCATTTCCATTACTTAGAATCTACTTTTCTTCCAACTTTGAAACATCTACTTATTTATTGGCTCCCCTATGAAGCATTCTTTGACTCCTCCAGACCAAAGTAATTTTCTTCCTATGTGTTCACATAGCACTTAATATTCTTGTATAAAATAATTTGTATTCTACCAACTTTGCAGTGGAAAATTTAGATGTAGTATTTCCCAGCCCCACAATGGAGGACGGCTGTATATAGTATCAGCCCTCCAGGGCTAAGACTGTGTCTTCTTTGAATTTTCTAACACTTGGCAGTGTCTTCCATGTCTCAGGCATATGTATTTCAATATATCTATGACCACTGAGTGAATAAGGAAGTGATAATACAGGACCCCTTGGGTGTTATAAAACAAGGGCACCAACGCAGAAAACCTTCACCTGGGAGTCAGCATTTTCAAGTCCTGATTTTTGCCTGACTTGGGCTTGCAGAATATAATCTTGCATAAGTCACTCTGGTCTTTCTGTTCTCAAATGTGCTCCCTTGTAGAATAGGGATCTCTCAGAACGGCTTTGAGCTTTAAAGCTCTTGGGCCAGCAATGACAAAGTCACGGGGGCAAGTCTGTTTCAAACTTTGTAGCTGAATTGTTTCCTGATTGTGCTAGATAAAGTCTTCCTCCCACATGTGGGGAGAGCAAGGACTCCCCATTGATGAATGTCCTACATCCACCTGCTAAAAACTACCCAGAACTGAGTCTGTGCTGTCCTCACTGGTAGTTACCTCCTCTGTCAAATATCACCCGGGCTTTTTCCAAGATGCATCCTTTCGCCTGGTCTTGTTTGCTCAACACTGACCTCAGATGAGGCTACATGCAAGTCCGCACCCCACAGCTGTCTCTCTTGATAATCATGTCTCAGGCCAGGGTTTGTTTTGTAAAAGATCCAGCTGCGTGGCAAGTCCCAACAATTGCAAACCCTCAGTAGAATATGCAACATTTGTTGCTGAGACTTTCAGGTGAGAAAACTGAGGAACGATTGATCGCTCTCACGGCATTTCACGACCGTGAGCTTTCTCTCAAACACCTGCTGGAGGCTCTTCGGACAAGCGTGTTTTTCCTTCAGAGTGGCTCCGGAGCATCAGGCGCCGGCCAGCCAAGGGATTTTGTTCTTTTTTGTCTACTAGCTTTTGGCAGTTTCCCTGTTTTGCATTCATGTTTGCACTTCCGTAAAATTAGTGCCGGTTGTGAGACTCCAACAGGATAGCTTGTGTAAAGCAAGTAGCACACAGCAGGTATCCCCTTTTGGCATTTCTCCTCATAGAGTGTCTGAGTTCTCTCTGGTTTTTTTCTTCTTCTGTTCACTCTTTTAAAAAAAATTTTTTTTGGTCTTTTCCTGCCCTGCTCACCGGCTGCCCTCTTTCATTCTTTTTTCTTCTGCAGGATGAACACTTTTTAGCTTAAACTGCACCTTTAAAAGTTTAAATTTAACCAAATGTATTATATTTCGGTCAGCTCTCTTAACACCTAGTTTATGATTATTTCTTTTTCACTTAAGTTTTCTTTCTTCTTTTTTTTCTGGAAGTTTGCATTTGTCTTGCTTTGGTGGCTGTAGGGGTGATTCTGGGTGGAGTTTGAGAGAGGTTTTCTTCAGGCATTCCTGTTCATGGTTGGAAGGACAGAGAGCCGGATGAGCTGGCTTGTTGGGGAGGTGGTATTCTGGAAGGGGACTTGCTGGGAGTGGTGGTACGGAGGAGGTGTGAGGGTTAGGAAACACAGAAGAGTCACAGAAATTCAAAAACAAGAAATAAAGCCCCACTACAGCTCATGGAATTTGCAGTGTTGCCAGGAACCCAAACCATCCTTTTTAGGGGTAGTCTCCTCTCCTCTCCCCCTTCTCATCCCCCACATGTGTTCTGTTCTTCTCTCATTTAGCCCATGTTGCATGATGGCCATCCCAGCCCCCATCTCCATGACCTTCTTACAGCTAAGTCAGTAGCTCAGTTACCCAAACCCAGACATCTCAAGAAGGGAATGTCATTGGACTGTTCTTCTTTCCTCCCCCGACCCTAGGTCACTGGCCTGCGTGCGATTGGGAGCATCGCACCACTTGGAACCTCTATGGCTTCCTGGATCTGTCCCAGCTGAAGGGTAAGTCTCTTAGGAAACAGTGGGGCTATAGCAGTACACTGGATTTGCTAAAAATATCAATATCGGGATGCTGATCTGAAGTGAGAAATTTTTAAAAATACAACTAATATTTCAGAATACTATAATATTCTACGATGTGAAGTATTCTCACAAATATCCTCTTGTAAGAATTTGCCCACCTAAGGGATCACTCTCCTTCTTTTGGAAATATTCCTTGATGGGAAAGCTATTGGCACATTGGAAGTGACGTCATCTCAGACTTTCAAACCTCCCTTCTGGAAGCTCCTAAGATATGGCATCACAGGTGGTTTCCCCGCCCCCTCTAAGAGGGATTGGCCGAGGGGCACGGGCCAGAACTGAGCCAGCATACCCGCCTGTAGAGTTTGGTGGGAAACAAGCCTTCACGGGTGTCCCCTGCACACATCCCGCACATTGGTACAATCATACTGGACAAGGGAGCTCCCGAGGGCAGAAGGCCAAGGGGATTCTTGCCTGCTATGCTAGGGACCTGGCACTTACTCATTCACGTGACCAAGCCAAATCATTGACACAGACATTAGGTATGTTGTCTGAAATTCTCTCTTCTCAGATTGTGTGTTTCATGTGTCACATCCTGCCTAAAATTATCCTACGTGCACCCAGGAGAGAGACGTGAAACCTCATATGCTCTTCCCAGTCCTTGTCCTCCCCTCCACCATCTGCCAGCGACCTGTCCTTCCTCACCTGTCTGCCTTTCTCTGCCCCAGGCTCCCACTTCTGTCTGCTCTGTGATAAATCCGTGTTCCCCCGACTCCCCTAGTGTGCCTTTAGAAGTAACCTGCAAGCAAATCTGGTCAGGGGAGACAAATCCCTGTCCATCATCTGAGTCGTCCTGCTGAGGACATGGGGAGCCCAGCTCATAAGGGCCATACTGGCAAGGTGGCTGCTGGGGTGTGACACCCGGTTTCTCCTTTTTCTTCTCCAAGCGCCTGATGACCAGTCCCTCGGTTTGGATGATGCAGGTGCTCACCTCTGGTGCTGCTGCTTCCGTTCCTGTTCTCTCGAAGCCACTTTCATAAAGGGTGGATGACGGACAAAGCAGCAGTTTGGTTCTCATTACGAGCGTGGAAACGGGGACTTCCGCTCTCCTTCCTTATCCCCACCCATTTTCATTTATTAAATCTGACACATTACAATTAGCCTTCCTATCAAGTTCAGTGGGTTCCTTAAGAAATAAGAATGTAAAATACCTCTGTCATCAATGATAAAGCGTTGTTTCATTACGTTTTAATTTATTAAAAAGAATAATAACCCACAAGCACAGTGTTTAAGCAAGCTGGGTGACCAGCGTGAGACGGAGAAGAGGGTTATTTATTGTTTTTAGCAACTTTTCTCTTCTTTGGCAAGAATCCTTTGAAAGAAATGGGTCAGTTTCAGACTGCTGTTGAAAAACATCCCAAAGACCATGTTGGTGTTTTAGTCTGTTTTCTACATAAAGAGTATTTCGTGAAAGACACACCCAACGAGCACAAGACCAGAGCTTGGGAACCTCAATCTGTTCCAGAAACCAGAGTTCCCACATAACTACATAATGTGCTGCTATCAGGTTACGGGCCTGCCACAATTGCCTAATGTAACATTGAGTTCGGGGCGCTGCCGTGGGGAGGTGTAATTACCAGGGGGCTGGCTCAGGCTGAGCGGTTGCAGAACTCAGGAATTCACATGCACAACTCATGGGCAGACCGGTGCTCCACCTCAGTCTTCACCCAGGGATATCCAGGATTAAACATCCCAGGGTCTTTCCCCCCTCTCCGAGGTAATACTGCATATCAGCTGCTGTTTGTATGACACAGAGGTCAAGGAAAGGGTAGGGTTTAATTGCATTGCTGGTCTTGCTTGCATGACCATGTCTTCATGCTTCCGAAATGTCTTTGTTTCAGAATCCCCAAAATGATTTCTGACAAGACCTTTGATCTTTCTTTTGCAGTGGAAAAATAAAAAAGGTTGATTTTTCTATGAGAGATTTGGGATAGTGATGATGATGACTTATGATTAAATTTAGGTATTTTCCTATATAATTTGAACCTGTGCCCATTCTTATTCCTAACTCTTTACCCAATCCTGGATCCTGACCTGAAATGAGCCAGGCTCACTGGTTCAGAAAAGTCCAGCTGGATGACAGGGTTGAATGTTGATTTCACACATTTATGAAAGCAACAGGTAGAAATAGAAGACAAAAACCCAATTCTCTTTACTGTGGCTGGCGGTGTTTCCAGTTGAACTTAAGAGCATCGAGGCTCCCAGGAGTGAAGCCCAATCTGGATTTCCAGAAACTAAAGGAACTCTGATGTACGCATGAGAAAAACCTGGGATTTCAATCCTTTACATCCATTTCTCAGTTCCTATTGGTACCACATGTGTTCACTAATGTGGTCCTGCACAGCCCCGAGTTCCCACCCTCACAGCCTTGGTGGGCCAACCTCCTCTGACCCTAGATGACCATGTCCTTGTGGCTTCTAAAGCCTGTGTCTTAAGCCTGATCATTACCCCAGCTCCTTGCTCTCTTTGTGTCAATATGGGTCACGGCTTACCTCTTTTAATGGCAAATTCCTTGGCTGAAAATTATCCAGATGTCCCGGAGAACTAAATGGGCAAGAGGTTAAATAGTACTGTATAACCATGATTTTCAAAAATTTTTTCTAAGTAGCAGAATGTTCTTTCTTCAGATTAAATCTTATGCGGATGCCTGGTATCGAAAGCAGATGAACATGGCACTGTGGACATGTTCCCTCATACTGTCATGATCACCCTCAGGAGCCTTCATGAACTCAAAGGCTTCTCAGGACATGGACTGGAAACCACTAACATACAGGATTCTGAAAGGGAAGAGGAAGCCAAAATGTTTGCGGCTCGTTTCAACAGCTGTTTCACTCAGTAATTATAACTTTATTCCCATGACCTGCCTCTGAACCCCAGCTTCCTGGATCCTATTCAGAGCAAGGGATGGGGGTGACCTGTAATAAAGCTGGCTGCCCATCCCCTCACTCAATTTCTTCTCCAAGTTTTTCCCCAACTTCCTGCTCTTGTAAATTCTGGGAGCCTCTCATCCAAGGATCTAGATTCCAGTTCTAGTTCTGTTCTTTCAGCCGTGTGTAGGGATCATAGGCGCTCCCAGACACTTGATTTCATCCTGGTTGACAGAAATAGTAATATCTACTCTTCCTGTTGTGAAGATGAAAATCAAAGCTCATTGTATAGAAGAGTTGTGTGGATTACGTCATCTGTATACTTTTTAAGTCGTATAGAATACGTACACACATACTGCTGGAGGCAAGCGATAGATCACCAAAGAAGTTTGGCTGGACTGTAATCATCATTCTTAAAATCTTAACGGTTCTGGAACTATACACAGAGGATACAAATTTAGGAGGAAATGACCTGCTTTTTATTTTCAGCATCCTCCCAGTGTTACAGACACAGAATTGACCTATAAACTCCAGTCCCAGATCTCAGCACGTGCTAGAGGGAAATTTAAGAAAGATGGACGTCCTCTCTGGTAATGTGCCACAAAGCAGAGGATGCTCGCCAAACTCCGGTCTCTGGCAGCACCGGGAAACCTGAATTTCTGGAGACTAGTGTAACATGTTTGAGCAAGAGCGTATGTGAGGCTGCAGACAGAGCAAGGCGGGTTTCCGCATCTCTCCTGGGCCAACAGTGTGAATGTTGCAATAGGACCCTTGTTGGCCTCAGTGAATTTAAGCAGCAGCTCTTAGGATCCCAGAGAGAAGGTTGATGAGGATTGGCCGTGGCAGATAGGGACACCTGCTAGGACAGTAATCTAAGGCAGGTCTTGATCCCATGGAGCAATATTAGCACTTTCCTATGCATCTGCCCACAGCCTCAGAATCTCTTTCACCACAGCATTCTAAGAAAATGCTTCCCAGGAGTGAGAAGAGACATATGAGCCACTTCTGATCTAGTTCAATTCCTACCGCCACCCTCGCCCCACCATCATTCTGTGACCAAGGAAACGGAAACCAAGGGACCAGGAGAAGCACATGCCCTGAGCTGTGCTGCCTCTGGACCTTGTCAGGGCTGGAAAACCATCAGCACATCTCCTTTCCAGAGTGTTCCTGTATGGCATCTCCCCTCCGTTTTATGTCTTCCTTCAAGGCAGAGTTTCCCGTCTGCTAAGATCTGGGTACACTCTATTTGCCGATGCTGAAGTCACTGAGCGCATCATCAAATTACTGTGAGGTGAGGTGCAGAGAGGTCCCCAGTTCCACAGAGGGTGGTGGTAAGGGCAGGAAACCGCAGGGCTTTAGAAGGGAGGGAAAAACCGAACGACTCAACAGACGGGATTGTCAATGACATGGACTCAGGAGGGCTGAGAAGTGACTTTTATAATATTGTATGAAGTCGGCAACAACAGCTGGCTCTACCCTGAGTATTTTTTTTTTTTTTTTTTTTTTTTTTTTTTTTTTTTTTTTTTTTAAAGATTTTATTTATTTATTTGTCAGAGAGAGAGAGAGCGAGCACAGGCAGACAGAGTGGCAGAGGGAGAAGCAGGCTCCCTGCGGAGCAAGGAGCCCGATGTGGGACTCGATCCCAGGACGCTGGGATCATGACCTGAGCCGAAGGCAGCCGCCCAACCAACTGAGCCACCCAGGCGTCCCTACCCTGAGTATTTTTGATAACTTCTTAGTTTGCTAAGCTTCCTGGTGATTTGGCGTAGTGGTTCAACCCAAGGGCTGTGCAGCCGTTTTCCGTGAGTCACTGCCCAGAGGGCCCCCGTGTGAGGCTGCTGGATGGGGGCCGTGCTTTCTCCTCTCCCAGCCTCTGCCCAGATTGATTGTTGTGTCCCTTTGCTCGTCCACTCCCTGCCTGTCTCCACTTCTGCGATTGCTTCCCCTTTTCCCAGGCTGCCAGTGCCTGCCTTGACCGGTCCTGTTTCCTCCCTCCTCTCCCAGAAGAGCTTTTCTCTTCCCAACCCCTCTGTTCTCACTCCCCCTCTCTTTGCCATAATCTGTCTCTTTCCATTTGTTCCCTTCCTGAGTTCTACCCTTCCTTATTCACACCCAGTTGTTGTCTCTTCTATTTCTTTCTCTAGCCACTTGCTCTTTTTATTCATTTTTAAAGATTTCGTTCATTCATTCATTCATTCATTCATTTTAAAGTCAAAGTGTGCAGGGGGGAGGAGCAGAGGGAGAGGGACAAGCAGACTCTGTGCTGAGCACAGAGCCCAATGCCAGGCTCAATTTCACTGACAAGGGATCATGACCTGAGCCCACACAGCCCCAGAAACCAGTTGGGAAGAATGTACAAACCTAGTGCCTACTCGGTTCGGCAATGACCCATATTACTCAACAATATAAATACCAGCCATTCACTTTTACCTTTTAAAATTAAATAGACAAAGCACACATGCCTGGAACTAAAGCATAAAGAAATGTTAACACAAAGATTTGGTAATGCAAAGATTATGTCTATAGTTGTAGTTTATTCTGCAAAAAAAGGAATTGAAATGTTGACCGAGGTTGATGGAGGGTGACATAGTGATGGAAATGTTATTTACAGTCACAAAGGTAACCCGGGGAAGAACTGAAAGCTGCAGTATAAAAGCTCAAAGGATAAGGAGGAGGGGAGGTGAGGGATAATATTAGAAAGCCAGATGGGGGCACCTGGGTGTCTCAGTCCGGTGAGTGTCTGACTCTTGATTTTAGCTCAGCTCATGATCTCAGAGTCCTGGGATCGAGCCTTATGTTGGGCTCTGAGTCAGTCTCCATGCTGGGCTTAAAATTCTCTCCCTTACCCTCTGTCCCTCCCTCCCCAGCCTTTAAAAAAAAAAAAAAAGAAAGAAAAAAAAAAAAGAAATAAAAAAATCATCACTTTAAGAATAAATTGGTATTGTTAAAGCCGACAGATGAAGAAATATCTGTATTTATGGTCCAGGATCACTCGTGGCAGAATGGTTGCCTCCAGGGCATGACATGGGGGTAGGCTAGAAAGGGTGTCCAGAGAACTGCTTGAAAGTTCTTCCCTACTTTTTTTTTTTAAAGAGCTCATTCTTATTTTAATTCAACCTGAAATTAAACTTAAATCATGCCACACTGTATGTATTTGTGCCTATTTAGGACAGAGTACTCAGCAGCCACCTGGGATTAATTTTTTCATTTACATTTGCCACATGCTACATTTTTCTTTCTTCTTTTTTTTTTTAACTAACATATAATGTATTATTTGCCCCAGGGGTACGGTCTGTGATTCCTCAGTCTTAAACAATTCACAGCACTCACCATAGCATGGACTCCCAAGTGTCCATCACCAGCCACCCCATCCCTTCCACCCCCTCCCCTCCAGCAATCCTCAGTTTGTTTCCTGAGATTAAGAGTCTCTTCTGGTTTGTCTCCCTCCTGATCCCATCTTGTTTCACTTTTTCCTTCCCTACCCTCCATGACCCCCCGCCCTGCCTCTCAATTTGCTCGTATCAGAGAGATCATATGATAATTGCCCTTCTCTGGTTGACTTATTTCACTCAATGTAATACCCTCTAGTTCCATCCACATCATTGCGAATGGCTAGATTTTCTTTTGATGGCTGCATAGTATTCCATTGTGTATATATACCACCTCTTCTTTATCCATTCATCTGTTGATGGACATCTAGGTTCTTTCCATAGTTTGGCTATTGTGGACATTGCTGCTATAAACATTCAGATGCACGTGCCCCTTCAGATCACGGCATTTGTATCTTTAGGTTAAATACCCAGTAGTGCGATTGCTGGATTGTGGGGTAGCTCTATTTTCAACTTTTTGAGGAACTTCCATACTGTTTTCCAGAGTGGTTGCACCAGCTTGCATGCCCACCAACATTGTAGGAGGGTTCCCCTTTCTCTGCATCCTTGCCAACATCTGTCGTTTCCTGACTGGGTAATTTTAACCATTCTGACTGGTGTGAGGTGGTATTTCACTGTGCTTTTGATTTGTATTTCCCCGATGCTGAGTGATATTGAGCACTTTTTCATGTGTCTGTTGGCTATCAGGATGTCTTCTTTGCAGAAATGTCCATTCATGTCTTCTCCTCATTTCTTGATTGGATTATTTGTTCTTTGGGTGTTGAGTTTGATAAGTTCTTTATAGGTTTTTGATACTAGCCCTTTATCTGATATGTCATTTGCGAATATATTCTCCCATTCTGTCAGTTGTCTTTTCATTTTGTTGACTATTTCCTTTGCTGTGCAGAAGCTTTTGATCTTGATGAAGTCCCAATAGTTCATTTTTGCCCTTGCTTAGCTTGCCTTTGGCGATGTTCCTAGGAAGAAGTTGCTGTGGCTGAGGTCGAAGAGGTTGCTGCCTGTGTTCTCCTCAAGGATTTTGATGGATTCCTGTCTCACTTTGAGGTCTTTCATCCATTTTGATTCTATTTTTGTGTGTGGTGGAAGGAAATGGTACAGTTTTATTCTTCTGCATGTGGCTGTCCAATTTTCCCAATACCATTTGTTGAAGAGACTGTCTTTTTTCCACTGGACATTCTTTCCTGCTTTGTCGAAGATTAGTTGACCATAGAGTTGAGGGTCCATTTCTGGGCTCTCTTTTCTGTTCCATTGATCTTTGTGTCCATTTTTGTGCCAGTACCATACTGTCTTGATAACAACAGCTTTGTAATACAACTTGAAGTCTGGAACTGTGATGCCACCAATTTTGGCTTTCTTTTTCAACATTCCTATGGATATTTGGGGTCTTTTCTGGTTCCATATAAATTTTAGGATTATTTGTTCCATTTCTTTGAAAAAACTTGATGGGATATTGATAGGGATTGCATTAAACATGTAGATTGCTTTAGGTAGCATAGACATTTTCATAATATTTGTTCTTCCAATCCATGAGCATGGAATATTTTTCCATTTCTTTGTGTCTTCCTTAATTTCTTTCATGAGTACTCTATAGTTTTCTGAGTACAGATTTTTTGCCTCCTTGGTTTTATTCCTAGGTATCTTATGGTTTTGGGTGCAATTGCAAATGGGATCGATGCCTTAATTTCTCTTTCTTATGTCTTGCTGTTGGTGTATAGCAATGCAACTGCTTTCTGTGCATTGATTTTATATCCTGACACTTTACTGAATTCCTGTTCAAGTTCTAGCAGTTTTGGTATGGAGTCTTTTGGGTTTTCCACAAGAAGTATCATATCATCTGCAAAGAGTGAGAGTTTGACTCCTTCTTTGCCAATTCGGATGCCTTTTATTTCTTTTTGTTGTCTGATTGCTGAGGCTAGGACTTCTAGTACTATGTTGAATAGCAGTGGTGATATGGACAGCCCTGCTGTGTTCCTCACCTTAGGGGAAAATCTCTCAGTTTTTCCCCATTGAGATGATATTCACTGTGGGTTTTTCATAGATGGCTTTCATGATATTGAGGTATATAACCTCTGTGGCTACCCTGTGAAGAGTTTTGATCAAGAAAGGATGCTGTACTTTGTCAAATGCTTTTTTAGCATCTCTTGAGAGTATCATATGGTTCTTGTTCTTTCTTTTATTAATGTATCACATTGATTTGTGGATGTTGAACCAACCTTGCAGCCCAGGAATAAATCCCACTTGGTCGTGGTGAATAATCTTTTTAATGTACTGTTGGATCCTATTGGCTAGTATTTTGGTGAGAATTTTTACATCTGTGTTCATCAAGGATATTGGTCTGTAATTCTCCTTTTTGATGGAGTCTTTGTCTGGTTTTGGGATCAAGGTCATGCTGCCCTCATAAAATGAGTTTGGAAGTTTTCCTTCCATTTCTGTATTTTGGAACAGTTTCAGGAGAATAGGTATTAATTCTTCTTTAAATGTCTGGTAGAATTCCCTTGGGAAGCTGTCTGGCCCTGGGCTCTTATTTGTTGGGAGATTTTTGATGTCTGCTTCAATCTCCTTACTGGTTATGAGTCTGTTCAGGTTTTCTATTTCTGCCTTGTTCAGTTTTGGTAGTTTATATGTCTGTAGGAATGCATCCATTTCTTCCAGATTGTCAAATTTGCTGGCGTATAGTTGCTCATAATATGTTCTTTGGTGTTGGTTGTGATCTCTCCTCTTTCGTTCATGATTTTATTAATTTGGGTCCTTTCTCTCTTTGTTTTTGATATGTCTGGCCAGGGGCTTATCAATCTTATTAATTCTTTCAAAGAATTAGCTCCTAGATTCGTTGATCTGTTCTACTGTTCTTTTGGTTTCTATTCCATTGATTTCTGCTCTGATTTTTATGATTTCTCTTCTCCTGCTAGGTTTAGTCTTTCTTTGCTCTTCTTTCTCCAGCTCCTGTAGATGTAGTGTTAGGTTGTGTACTTGAGACCTTTCTTGTCTCTTGAGAAAGGCTGGTATTGCTATACACTTTCCTCTCAGGACCACCTTTACTGTGTCCCAAAGATTTTGAACAGTTGTGTTTTCATTTTCATTTGTTTTCATGAATTTCTAAAATTCTTCTTTAATTGCCTGGTTCACCCATTCATTGTTTAGTAGGATGCTCTTAGCCTCTATGTATTTGAGTTCTTTCAAACTTTCCTTTTGTGATTGAGTTCTAGTTTCAGAGCATTGTGGTCTGAAAATATACAGGGAATGATCCTAATCTTTTGGTACCAGTTGAGACCTGATTTGTGACCCAGGATATGATCTATTCTGGCAAATGTTCCATGTGCAGTAGAGAAGAATGTGTATTCTGTTACTTTGGGATGGAATGTTCTAAATATATCTGTGATGTCCATTGTGTCCAGGGTGTCATTTAAAGCCTTTATTTCCTTGTTCATCTTTGGCTTAGATGATCTGTCCATTTCAGTAAGGGGGTGTTAAAGTCCCCTACTATTATTCTATTATTGTCCATGTGTCTCTTTGATTTTGTTATCAATTGATTTATATAATTGGCTGCTCCCATGTTAGGGGCATAGATATTTAAAATTGTTACATCTTCTTGTTGGACAGACCCTTTATGTATGATATAGTGTCCTTCCTCATCTCTTATTATAGTCTTTGGCTTAAAATCTAATTTATCTGCTATAAGGATTGCCACCCCAGTTTTCTATTGATGTCCATTAGCATAGTAGATTGTTTTCCACCCCCTCACTTTAAATCTGGAGGTGTCTTTGGTTCTAAAATGAGTTCCTTGCAGACAGCATATCAATGGGTCTTTTTTTTTTTTTTAATCCATTCTGATACCCTGTGTCTTTTGATTGGGGCATTTAGCCCATTTACATTCAGGGTAACTACTGACAGATATGAATTTAGTGCCATTGAATTGCCTGTAAGGTGACTGTTACTGTATATTGTCTCTGTTCCTTTCTGGTCTGTTACTTTTAGTCTCTCTCTTTGCTTAGAGGACCCCTTTCAATATTTCCTGTAGGGCTAGTTTGGTGTTTGCAAATTCTTATAGTTTTTGTTTGTCCTGGAAGCTTTTTATCTCTCCTTCTACTTTCAATGATAGCCTAGCTGGATATAGTATTCTTGGCTGCATATTTTTCTTGTTTAGTGCTCTGAATGTATCATGCCAGTCCGTTCTGGCCTGCCAGGTCTCTGTAGATAGGTCTGTTGCCAATCTAATATTTCTACTGTTGTATGTTACAGACCAATTGTCCCAAGCTGCTTTCAGGATTTTCTCTTTGTCACTAAGACTTGTAAGTTTTACTATTAGATGACAGGGTGTGGACCCATTTTTATTGATTTTGAGGGGGTTCTCTGTGCCTCCTGGATTTTAATGCTTGTTCCCTTTGCCAAATTAGGGAAATTTTCTACTATAATTTGCTCCAATATACCTTCTGCCCCTCTCTTTCTTCTTCTGGGATCCCAATTATTCTAATACTGTTTCATCTTATGGTATCAGTTATCTCTTGAATTTTCCCCTTGTGGTCCAGTAGTTGTTTGTCTCTCTTTTGCTCAGTTTCTTTATTCTCCATCATTTGGTCTTCTATATCACTAATTCTCTCTTTTGCCTCATTTATCCTAGCAGTAAGAGCCTCCATTTTGGATTGCACTTCATTAATAGCTTTTTGAAATTTCAACTTGGTTAGATTTTTGTTCTTTTATTTCTCCAGAAACGGATTTTATTTCTCCAGAAAGAGATTCTTTAATACTCTCCGTGCTTTTTTTGAGCCCAGCTAGCACCTTGATAATCATCATTCTCAACTCTAGTTCTTATATATTACTAATGTCCATATTGATTAGGTCCCTAGCCGTTGGTACTGCCTCTTGTTTTTTTTTTTTTTTTTTTGGTGAATTTTTCCAACTTGTCATTTTATCCAGATGAGAGTAATTGATTGACAGAACAAAATACTAAAAGGGTAGCAACAACCCCAGAAAAATATACACTAACCAAATCAGAAGAGACCGGAAACCAGGGAAAGAAGAAAGGGGGGGAAAAGGAAAGAAAGAAAAGAAAAAAAAATGTATATATATATATATTAGACTGGTGAATAGAATAGAGCCACACACTTGATTTTGCGTGTATTTAGGTCTGTTAGAAGAAACTACCTCCCAAAATTTTAAAAAAGAAAGAAAAAAATATTTATATGGGTAAACACAACGAAGGGATGGACTATGACTGTAAAGATGAAAATTTTAAAAATTCTAAAAAAGGAATTGATAAGTTGGTTGAAAAATGAAAAAAAAAAAAAGAGGAAAGAATGTGATCAGGCTGGAGACTAGAACAATGCTGTGCACTAGATTTAGGGTATATTTTGAAGTATTAGAAGAAACTGTATCCCAAAATTTTAAGGAAAAAAACCCTGTATGTATACATAAAATAAGGTTAAATACAATGATGGGATAAAATATGACTATAACAATGAAAATTTAAAAAGATTTTTGAAAAGGTATTGATAAGATAAAACAGTTAAAAAATGTTAAAATAGGAAAGAGGAAAAATTTTGAAAAACTAGAATAAGAACAAAATAAAATAAAATAAATTAACTTTGGAAGACTAAAGGATCATGGGGGAAAAAGCCATGAATTCTGTGTCTTGCTTTCCCTTAGCTGTGGAGTTCCGCAGTTCTCATTGATTGGTGATCTTGGTCTTGGCTGGATGTTTGTGCTGATCTTCTGGGGGAGGGGTCTGTTGCAGTGATTCTCAAATGTCTTTTCCCGAGGCAGAATTGCACTGCCTTTGCCAGGGGCCAGGCTAAGTCATCTGCTCGGTTCATTCTCGGTAGCTTTTGTTCCTTGATGCTTTCTGTACAGCTTTGGAGGATGGGAATGAGGATGGCAACCTCTCAGTCTCTGGCCTGGAGTTGCTGAGAGCTCAGTGCCCCACTCCTCAGTGCGCCCTCAGAGAAAAGCAGTCAATCCCTCCCTCTCCCTGGTCTCCGGCTGTGCTCTGAGCTCACCTGGCCTATGACCAAGCGTTTCTATCTCTGGTGCACAGTTTCCAAACCCAGCAGATTTCTGCAGCATGCTCCTGTGCCACTCCTCCCAGAGGAGGGAGGAGGGGGTATCTCTGGATCTGCCACCTGTGGGGTCCCTGCTTGAAGAGCAGTGGTCTGACTGTGCCTCAGATCATGGTTTAAGGTAACCCCAAGCTGAAAGCCCCCACCTCAGCTCCGTCTCTGTAGCTGGCTTCCCTGCTCTAATACCTGGGAGCTCTGCCACACTCCAACATCTCTGGTCTTTCTGTGACCCTGTGGGTCCTGAGACCACGCTGTCCCTGCGAGGGCTCTCCCCCCCCCCCCCCCCACTTAGCCTCTGGAGCGACGTCCCTCAGTGCAGCAGACTTCTAAATGTTCTGATTTTGTGCTCTGCTGCTCCACCCTTTGCTGGGAGCCTCCCACCCCCGCCCCCTGCGTCTGTCTTCCCATCGCTTGGGATTCATGTCTCCAGACATCCTACCTTCTGGAAACTGGTCAATTTTCTGTTCTCTTTCCCTTCTATCTCCTGTTGAGTTTGTAGGTGTTGAGAATGGTTTGATAACTATCTGGCTTGAACTCCTTGGACCTGATGATATTTTGGTCTCCTACTCCTCCACCATCTTGCTCTACACCCCTATATTTTTCTTTTTCTTACCCCTGTTTCCCTCAGAATAAAAGGACTGAGGCACCTGTGTGGCTCAGCCAGTTAAGCATCTGACTTAGGCTCATGTCATGATCCCGGGGACATAGAATGAAAACTCACATCAGGCTCCCCACTTAGTGGGAGTCTGTTTCTCCCTCTATGCCTTCCCCTGCTCCTGCTTGTTCTCTCAAATACATAAATAAAATCTTAAAAAAAAAATAAAATGACTCGAAGTGGTGATTTCTGGCACTAGAATGTCATTTCTTAGAAAACAAACACGACTGTTTCTAAGCGGGGATTTTATGACCAACTAGAAAAGCAGTTTTATTTACTTATGTATTTATGTAAGCTTTTAAAATTGAAGTGTACTTGACATATAATATTAGTTTCAGGTGATTCAACATTTCTAGACATGATAAAGTGATCGTGACGATAAATCTAGCTACCATCTGTTACCATATAGCATTGTTATCTGTTCTTAACTATATTCCCTATGCTGTACTTTACATCCCATCCTTATTTGATACCTGGAAGTTCATACCTTTTCATCCCCTTCCCCTATTTCACCCACCCCCTACCTCCCGTCCCATCTGGCAACCACTAATTGTTCTCTGTGTCTATGAGTCTGTTTCTGTTCTGTTTTGTTTGTTCATTTGTTTTGTTTTTTAGATTCCACATAAAAGTGAAATCACACAGTATTTGTTTTTCTCTAACTTATTTCACTTGGCACAATACCCTCTAAGTCCATTTTTGTTATTGCAAATAGCAAGACTTCATTCTTTATGTCCAAGTAATATTCCATCACATGTGTGTGTGTATAAACACACAAATTCTTTATCCGTTTATCTACCAATGGACACTTGGGTTGCTTCCATATCTTGACCTTGTATATAGTGCTACAGTGACCATAGAGGTGCATTTCATTTATTTAAAACAAATTAGTGTTTTAATTTTTTTAGGATAAATACCCAGAAGTGGAATTGCCTGGTAGTTCTACTTTTAAGTTCTTGAGGAATTCCCATACTGTTCTGTTTTGCATTCCCACAAACAGTGCACGTGTGTTCCCTTTTTATCCACATCCTCACCAACACTTGTTATTTCTTGTCTTTTTCATTCTAGCCATTCTGACAGGTGTGAGGTGGTATGTCATTGTGGTTTTGTTTTTTATTTTCCTGATGATGAGTGATGTTGAGCATCTTGTCATGTGTCTGTTGGCCATCTGGATGTCTTCTTTGGAGAAAAGTCTATTCAGGTCCTCTCTGCACTTTAAATTACATTGTTTATTATTTTTTTACATTTAGTTGTGTGAGTTCCTTATATATTTTGGATAGTAATGCCATATTTGGTTATATCATTTACAAATATCTTCTCCCATTCAGTGGGTTGCCCTTTTGTTTTGTTGATGGTTACCTTCACCGTGGGAGAGTTTTTCAGTTTGACGTAGCCCCCTTTGTTTATTTCTGCTTTTGTTGTCCTTGGGAAAGTAGTGTTTTCACTGAGTCCAGTACGGCCAAAACTGGACAAGAGGGCCAGAAGGCATTGTTTCAAATGCCCACGTGGCTGCATTTTCTCTTTATGGGCGATGACACTGAGAACATTCTGTTCTCACAGATGGCCTCCTTGCTGAAATGTGAAAAGAAAACTGTAAACAGCAGTTTGCACCCTGTAGATGCATGTTTCTCTGTGCCACAGTGACCTTGCAGCTCTCTCTGCGTAGAGAAGAATATAGGAAGTGGTGGGGATGGCTTCCCTCTTCTCACTCCAGGGACCAACTTGGAAGGGTGTGAGGTGAGACTCTCACGCTGGCCAGTGAGTGCTGGCCTCAGTTCAGGTGCCCAGAAATAATCCAGAGCATCAGAGAGCCTGACAACACTCCTGGGCTACTGAAGTTCATGAGTGACTACATATTATAACACACCTGCATGGAGTGTGTCCAGAACCCAAGTACTGACAGGCACCTCACCCACTGAACTAAAGCAGCGAAGTGGACCATGACCATGAGGAAAGTCACTTTTCAAAACTCTGAAACAAGGATCTAGTCACTAGGTCCCTAGTAGCTCTAAGGTGTGAACGTTGCTTCCACGAACCCCTAACTTCCTCTAAGGGAATTGATTTTACACATAGTTCAGTACTTCACAAACAACAGAATGATGCATACAGGATTAAGGAAACTGATCTTTCCTTGGATGCTATCATAAACTTCTGGGTCACCTCATGTTGGTGGACACCTGTTGGCCAAAGAACTTAGAATGTGAGAGACTGCATTTTATATCAAGTGACTTCAGACCTTGAAAGTTAAACCTATTCTTAGCAGAGAGGAGAAATGAGGAACAAGATATTTAAGAGACTGATAAAAATTCTAAGGGGGTCTCCTGGGTGGCTCAGTGGGTTAAGCCTCTGCCTTCAGCTCAGGTCATGATCTCAGGGTCCTGGGATCGAGCCCCACATTGGGCTCTCTGCTCAGCAGAGAGCCCGCTTCCCCCTCTCTCTCTGCCTGCCTCGCTGCCTACTTGTGATCTCTGTCAAATAAATAAATCTCCAAAAAAATTCTAAGAAAAATTATGCAGACACCAGTAGGAATCTGGTTTCTAAAAATTAAACAGAATTGGACCCAAAAAGTAATATATGACTATGGGGCCTCCCAGGGGCAGGGGCGACCGGGCAGGTGGAATCCCAGTGCGATGTAGCTCTTGCTGATCTGGGGGCCCCTGGGAGGGAAAGCAGCCAAGGTGAGAGCTCAGCCAGAGAGTAGGACATGCTAGAGGAGCAAGAGGAGGGCGGATCTGCTTCTATGGCTCCTCCACACCCAGATGATGGGCTGGCCGTGGCACTGGAGTCTTGTCCTTGGCAATTTAATTTGCAAGTGTAATTCACATTTCCCTAGAGAATGACACTTGAGGGATGCCTGGGTGGCTCAGTCATTAAACGTCAACCTTCAGCTCAGGTCATGATCCCAGGGTCCTGGGATGGAGTCCCAAATAGAACTCCCTGCTCAGCGGGGAGTCTTCTTTTCCCTCTCCCTCTGCCTACTGCTCCCTCTGTTTATGCGCTTTCTCTCTCTCTCTCTCTCTGTCAAATAAATAAATATGTGTTCAGAGTCCAGAAAAGTCTCCCTGACATTTCTGGGAAACCTCAAAGAACGTCTTGAATGACTCCCTCTGAGTGACAAGGTTTTTATCACTGACCAGATGCCAGGGCTTGTCCTCCAGCCGTGTCCCATCAACATGGAGCTTGTGAGTGCCCACACCACCACCTGGATGTCTGTGTCTCATGTTAGGAGCCTTGCTATTGGTGGCTGCTCTCTGCCACCACCAGAGTTGAAGCCTCATGTCTTAGTCCATTTGGCTGCTATCACAGAACACCGTAGGAGCAGTGGTTTACGAACAACAAACAGTTGTGTTTCCTGGTTCTGGAGCTGGAATGTCCAAGATGAAGGCACTGGCAGATTCGGTGTTCCACAAGGGCCTGCTTCCTGCTTCCTAGCTGGCCATCTTTTCGCTGTGTTCCAGTCCGGAGAGAGGGGCAAGGAAGCATTCTGAAGTCTCCTTTATAAGGGCATTAATTGCCTTCATGAGAGGGGGAGCCCTCCCAAAGGCCCCACCTCCACATACCATCACAGTGGGGATTAAGTTTCAACATTCAAATGGGGGGGGGGTACAAACATTCAGTCTACAGCACTTTGAAGGTGAGCACTCCCCACTCCCCGTTGCCATTGGGAGGCTGAACTGTCCTCAAGAGGCCCCTTCCCAGCACTGCCTGATGTTCTCAGCACCTTACAAGTACTTTATGCTTAGATTCCCCTAGTCTCTACATTGACTGAAGCATTTCTGCTGGACAGAGTGTGCGTGCCTGACTGTCCTCTCTTAGGGTGGTTCTTTCCTGGAAGGTTCATCTTGCTGGGTTACCAGATAGGCTCAGAAATACCTAACTTCTGCAGGGAACCTGGCTTAGGTTCCAGTGAAAACTACCTTGCTGATTGTGTTTATGGTGGATCTGGGTTGTGCCCAGAGCTGTACCTGGTTTTGCGGCAGAAAATAAGAGTACATTGCTTTTGCCTTGAGAAGCTTAAAAATGTGTTAGGAAAACACGACGTGCACATAATATGGTTAAGTAACAAAGCCAAGTGAGATACGGGTGATTACTGAGATGTACATACAGAAATTAGGAAAGGTTGTGAATCATCTTGTGTTTTGTAGTGTTGGGAAAGCTTGTAGAGGAGGGGCTGGAGCTTGAATGTCACTAATGCTGTGTTGGTCAGCTGTCTTGGCTGTGACAGAAACCAATTCAGATTCCCTTAAAGAAGGAACTGTGCTTCCAGAGTTACTGCTAGATTACTGCTAGTTACTGCTAGATGCAGTAATCAGAATTTAGTCCTTACTTTTGTGTCTAGACAAAGATAGACTAGGGAAAGTTTTTCTTAACATGACCAAGGCAGCATATTCATATATTTTCCTTGTGGATAGGATATTGAATAATAATAAGTATGATTTATTGAGTCTTTACTAGGTGTCAGGCACATTTATTTTATAGAGGAAGAAAGGAAGCGTCAGGCACCCTAAGGTATTTTAGGGAGTTAATGCAATCCCTGTGACAGAGCTAGCAAGTGGCAGGGCTATTAGTGAAACTTGAGACTGTAGTCATCTCGTTTCTGACCCATGTTTTTAACAGCTGAGCTCTTTTCAGCAAATGCACCGTTGTGTCTTGTCCATCTTCATAGTCTCCCTAATGTCTGTCAGTGCCAGCAAGGCCCATCTGAGAGCTGGATATCCCCTGCCTGAGTCCCCTTTGCTCACGCCCTGCTCTGAGACTCCTCCCTACTAATAGCTCAGTGAGCATCTGGGGCACATGAGGTGACCATGAAGAACTGTGTTGACATTGTGTCCCGTCTTCCTCCAGCAGACACCTGAAGCAGCCCATCCTGCTGCAGCAACCACACAGTGACAGCCCCAGTGGAATGCAGAAAGGGCATCATTGTACCTTCTCTGAACGGAGGGAGACTAGTGGCAAATTGCACTAGTGGGGACCCAAGTTCTTGGTTTCTCTGAATGTCAGGGTCCAGGCATAAAGAGAATAGAGTGATATGGTAAGCCAGAATGGGTGAGTTCTGGTCTTAAATTGGAAGAGTAAATGTATGGTCTTGAATTTTAGAATAAACTCTCTAAAATGCTTCTCACAGTACCTCACACAAAGCAGGTTCTCATAATTGTAAGACAATATTATCATTACTGCTACTGCTTCCTCTCCCCCTCCCCTTCACCTCCTCCCCCTTCCCTTCTTCTCTTCCTCCCCCTCCCCTTCACCTCCTCCCCCTTCCTTTCTTCTCTTCCTCCCCCTCCCCTTCACCTCCTCCCCCTTCCCTTCTTCTTTTCCTCCCCCTCCCCTTCACCTCCTCCCCCTCCTCTTCTTCCTCTCCCCCTTCTCCTCTTGTCTCTTCTCCTCTGCCTCCTCCTCCCCCTCTCCCTATTCCTCTCTCCTCATTCTCTTCCTCCCCCTTTTCCTTTTCCTATAATGATTCTACTTTTAGTAAAACAGCATAATGATATTTATAATGAAATACTTCTTAATGATAGCCAGGATTCTTTTGATGACAAGTAACAAAAGACCTACTCAATCAACATGGCTTAAATGTAAAGAGCTCTATTATATCATATAGGAAGTCTAGTGGTGAGGCAGTTCCTGGACCAGTGAATTCAGCACCCATCTCTGTAGTAAAGTCCCTAGTTCTTTCCATCTTTGACCTGCTAGACTAACTGTGTTAGTTTGTGTCCTCCTGCTTATGCCCTAATGGTGAGAGATGGTGGAGGCAGCACTAAGCTTCATATTCTCACACATCCATATTTAAGGCTGAAAGAGAGAACCCTCCCTCACTGTTTCTCTTTTTTAAGAGTGAGAAAAAATTTCCCAGAAACTTCTCTGCAGACTTTCCCTTCATCTCAATGGCCAGAGTTGGGTTCTATGGCCATTCCCAAAGCAATGACCGGCAAAGGGAAATATAATCCCCATAACTGGTGTATAGGGGGAAGTGGCCTGTACTTCCTGAAGTCCATGCACCTTTGGTGCCTGAACAAAGTTAGGGTTTGATTAACATGAAAGCAATTGGGGGATGATCATTGGCAGTGTCAGCCACAAGGATGTGGCTGGAGCTGTCTCTCAGGGTAAGCAAACTGATTTCAGCCCAAATTTTTCAAGTCTCTGTTTTTGACTCCTTGAAGAACAGTAACAGAGTCAAATGGAATGATTTCGTAGTTGAATAAAGTGAAGCAACCATATATATTTTCCCCATAGCTATGTCTTGTTTTTATTATGGGAACCGAGATCTCATCAAGCTAAAAGCAAGATCTCCAATGGTTACTGGTCCCCCAGTGACTTTTTTTTTTTTTTAAACCTCTCATTGAGTTAAGAAAGCCCAGAACTGACTTCATTAGGTTTGAACATTATTGTGAGACTAGAGAGTGGAGAGCTAAGAAAAGCATCTCATCAGAAATGTCTTGTTTCCAGTCTGAAATATATTTTTAACAGTTTAAATATATTCTTAACAGTTTCAAATGTAAAGGAGATAGTAAGAAGAGTGAATACCTTTGTTTGATGGAATCAATATTTTAAAAAAACCGTAACAGAACTGGCCATTGGACTAAAATAATTAAAATTAGTTTTCATGAGAAAAAAGCAAAAAGAAGTTCCTGAATCAGACCTCAAAAGCAATTATTAAAATATGAAAAGGTAGTGTAGGGGTATGTGTGGGGTGGGAAATCTGATTCTACTTACAAAAAATAACTTATACATTGAGTCAGGAAAGTTTATATTGCAATAACAAATAACCCCCAAATCATGTGCATAATGCAACAAAATTTATTTTTTAGTCAAAGTATGCTACAAAGTGTCCAGGCAATGTGCCAGTGCATCTGTCCTCCGTGTGTTGGCTGAATATTCCAGCGTGATTCAATCCATGACACTTCCCAATCAACACATGCGTTGACATTTGCTATGATGGGTAAAGGGGGTTGGAAAGTTGAGAATGAGTACTTAAATGTCTCAACTTTGAATTGACATATGGGACCTCTGCTTATTTTTCATTAGTCAGAGATGGTCACATGGTCAGCTAACTTTGAGGAGAGGTGCATGTACCCCTTCCAAGTGCCTGCAGAATAGAAAAGAAATGGCTGCTGATGACCAAAAGTATCATTTATTTGCCAATCGCACACATTTTAGTGGGAAGTAAATTTGTTATGAGTCCAAAATATCATGATATCAAAATATCATTCAATCATTAGAATTATGTAAATATGAGGCTACATTGATAATAGTAAAATCTTGGGATGATGGAGCTAATAATGGGGTTACTTCCTTTTCCTAGAAAGAACACTCATTGAGTACTATGCTCATTGAGGGGACTGTACTTTAAGAGGTCCTTTGGGGGTGTGAGAGAAGAGCTAAATGTAGAATGATCAACTTTTTATGTTCCAACTGGAAAAGTCTTCTGAGGACAAATAGCCATTATCCTCAAATATCTTAATATTTGATTTGCTTTAATGGGCTGTGAATGGTAATTTGCAGGGAGAAGTGTTTCTGTTCAATTTAAGAATCTCTTGCAGTCAAAGCTATATGGATTGTCCCATGGTGAGGGGAGTTTCTTTTCAAGGGTGTGGTCTGAGCATGGGATGAACCTTCTCTAGCACAAAGGGAAGAAAAAGGAAAATTTAAGCATCATATGGCTCATTGGCCTAGATGACCCTTAAAGATGCTTCCAGCCCCAAATTTGATAATCAGATGGTTCCTAAGTTGCCCGTAACTCCCATCTGGCTGATTGCCCCAGGACCTCCCAAACCATTGACACTTGCTTAGACTTCCTTCTAGGGTCCTGGACCATACATTGCTGGGGACTGTCTACACAAATAAGAAACCAATGACATATCCCAAAGGTGAAGAAGTGGGGTGTGATACTGAGCCCTGGGTTGCTGTACTTTATCCAGAATTGTGTTCACAAGGCAGCTCCAACTCATTCCTGAGCTAGCTGTGGAAACATAGGAGGAGCCACACACCCTATTGTCTTTCTGCAATGAAGCAGGGCTGAACTAATGCAAACCAAATTTGATTTAAACCCCCCCCCCCACCACCAAAAAAAAAAAAAAATCAAGAAATTCTTGTTAGGTGGAGAATTTTTATGTCATTCTATCCTTGAGAGTGAATTTTTACAGCTGAGTTGGAAACTCTATCAAATAGAGTTTAGAGCTTGTTTGACGACCCTTGATGTCCATGTTCGCTGGGGTGCATGTGACCTATCCAGAGCTGGCCTGCTGAGCCACCAGGGGTTAACTACATTCTTCCCTTGGTAACCATTTCCTGACCTCTTCCTGATGACACACTCATACACACTTTTCTTCTTCTTTTTTCAATTCATGAGTTGCACTTTCTTGGTTACTATGGTGGCAAATTGTTGATACTGGATTCCCAGTCAGGTTTTTATTCCTTTTAGTCATTTTTTCCCATGAACTAATCAGTCGCAATGGAGTTAAAAGTATGCGTTAATGTGAACCTTCCACAGAGCATTTCTACATTCTCTTGCCATTCCCTTCTTACTCTTCATCAGTTAGAGTTGTTAACATCGGAAAATGAAAATGTTCAACCTCCTCCCTTTTCCCCTCTCCTCGTTCTTCTCATTTCCTGAGTTTCAGAGGAGAACCATCAGCCACTTCCCATCAGGACTGTCTGCAGAGTAACACATGTCCTCAATTACTGGGATCAGAAACCAAAGGCACCTCTTGGGTTGGTGATGGAGGACTGGTTGGCCTCTGCTTTCTGTTGGATCTGCACCACGGATGCCACAGTTTGAATGGGTTATTTATCTTGTGGAGGTGACTGTGTTTGGTAGGAGTAATATTGGCTAACATTTATTGATTGCTTGCTGTGCGTCAGAATTTTATATGTTTCACTCATTTCATTCTTGCTACAGGCCTCTGAAACAGGTACTGTATTTTCCCGATATGAAGAAGGAAGGCACAGAAAGTTTAAGTAATATTCCCAAAGTCACACAGCCAGTAAGTGATCAAGCTGGAAATTGGACCAAGATAATTTAGTTTTAGGATTCAAGTTCATGAAGCCCGGGGCTACACCATCAATACCATGAAGTATTATGACCTTGTTCAGTTTTGATTTCAGGTGTTTTGTCCTTCTAGGTCTCAATTTCTTGTTTATAGAGTATGTCTCCACTGAAATAGAAAAGAAGGTGGCTCAGCCTTAACCCTGAAGGAACAGACAATACTTGGTCATGTGCTGGGGGTGGGTGGTGGTGGTGTATAAACAGTTCTAGTCACGTGCATTCAGTGTCCTCCTGCAAGTGCCTCCTGGCTGATAATCCCTTTCTTTCTTTCTTTTTTTTAAAAGATTTTATTTCTTTATTTGACAGAGATCACAAGTAGGCAGAGAGGCAAACAGAGAGAGAGAGAGGAGGAAGCAGGCTCCCTGCCAAGCGGAGAGCCCGATGCAGGACTCCATCCCAGGACCCCAAGATCATGACCTGAGCCAAAGGCAGAGGCTTAACCCACTAAGCAACCCAGCCAGCCCCTGATAAGCCCTTTCTATGAAGGCACCCTCTCTTGTCCAATTCTTGCACCATTGACAGAAAAGTGAATCTTTTCTTAAAAAAAAAAAGAACTTTTTTTTAAAATGATTTTATTTATTTGACAGAGATCACAAGTAGACAGAGAGGCAGGCAGAGGGAGAGGGGGAAGCAGGCTCCCTGCTCAGCAGAGAGCCCGATGTGGGGCTTGATCCCAGGACCCTGAGACCATGACCTAAGCCGAAGGCAGAGGCTTAACCCATTGAGCCATCCAGGTGCCCCCCAAAAAAGAACTTTTGAGTGAATATTTAGGTGTAGAGGTGAGTGTAGAAAATGTTGCTAGTTCAACACGTTTTGCCAATTTAGGTAGAGACCTGGCCCCTACAGTTTTATTATTCCAGTTTGTTGTTTGATGACCTTCTCCACCTACCCATGTTAGCAGGAGCCCGTTGTGTTCTTGTCCACTGTGGTGATGGGCCCCTTGTGAGCCCTGCACCAGCTCTGGATACACCTCACCCTTGGCCTTCAGGGTTTAGGCTCTCCTTGGTTATATGCAGAGGATCAGCTTCCCAAACACAGCAACCACACCAGTGTGGCTGGTCTGGGATGAGCCAGTAAGCCTGTGACCCCAACGGCACTCCTAGAACTAGTTCTTCCCACAAAATAGCCCTGTTTACTGATCCAGACTCCTTCCTGCACTAGGAGTTCTTCTTGGGGGCTCCTGATGTCCCAGTGAATGTCTTTTAGGGCCATCTTGACCCATGGGGGTAGCTTTGATCCTGCCGAACCCCCCACGCATCTCAGTAGTCCTGAGACATGTGTGTGTAACATCCCCTGTCCCTGGAGAGCAACCGAGTCTGCTTAACTGAGACCATTAGAGTGTTACGGGGAAACATCAAGGATCATGTGTCCTAGGGTGACTTTCTGCATCTATGTAGGCATAAAAACTGTTGGCAGTTTATCTTGATAAAAATATATTCAAGTTATGCTTCACTGGTCCTCCTGCTAGAGAAATATGACAATTTCACAAGGTATCAGAACCTTCGGCAGACTCCCAGGTGGATCCAGCCTCTCTGTCCCAGGAAGATCTACCTGGTTAGAGAAGTGGAGAGGCAGTTGCTCAGAGAGAGGGCATTGTATTCCCAGAGAAAAAGAGAGCTGCTGGACAGACAGATGGAAGGGGACCAAGACATGGAAAAGTGTATCTGGGCTGCTTAGCTCTGGGCTTGGGAGAGGGGGAAGAAAGCCTCTTTTCAACTCCAGGTGATCCTTGTTCTTCATTGCAGAAAATGAGGTATTGCACATCATTTGTGTCATTTTTATAGGAAAATTAATTTTGAGCTGAATAAAATTTGTGGTAACTATATGGATTCAGAGTTAGGAGGAAGATAGGGAATTTCTAAACGAAGGTTGGTGCCACTGCCTCAGGTCTCAAATCCTTAAGTAATCAATCTCTATGCCTAGTTCCACTGAGAATAGAGAGCATATGTTCCATCACTTAAGAACATACAGGTAATTTACATATTGGGCAGTGTCATCTCAGAAATGAGAGGGCACCAAAGTAAGCACCAGGAAATACCAAAATTAGTTGGATGACCAGAGCTGAAGGGAGAGAACTTACCATCTCTTCTCTCCATTCTTTTTCTTTTGCCTGCCCCACCTCCCTTCTTTGGATGACTAAGTTCCAAAGGATTAGGAATGCTTGGCAAAAGCATTTCCCTATGGAGTAAGGGAAAATTAATATTTTGGGGGGTGGGGAGGTTGGGGATGTGTAAGCATGAAACCAGGTGTTAATGATTTTCCTACAAATATGGTGCCTGGTGGGCTCAGTCCATAGAGCGAGTGACTCTTGATCTTAGTGTTGTAACTTTTGAATCCTACACTGGGTGTAGAGATTACTTAAAAATAAAATCTTTAAAAAAAGAGACAGAGAAAATTTGCAATTAAAAGCTGGCAGCCACACCAAACAGCTTGCACCCTGTGGGAAAGCCAGGACTGAAAGGTTGGGTGGGATGAGGAGGCCTGATGCAATCACATTCCACTGGACACAAATCCTTTCCTGTGGGTAAACATTGTCCTGGGATATCATGCTCTGTTCCTAATAAATATGAATAGGCAAAGACGTGGACATATCACCTAACAAAGGTCTTCAAATGATGATCGTTCCTGCAAGCCAGGAAATAGAGCTGATTTCCCATTAAAGTAGGTCTGTCTGTTCAGCAGGGTTCCCAGGTTGCTGTCATGGAGAAGTTATTTGCTGATTCATCTCAAAATTGGAGAATTTTCAATTTTCCATTGTACACAGTTCTGTCTCTTCCCAGAGAAGTCTTTTTTAAAACAATAATTTTATGTAACATATGTGAACTATGTTTCACTGTTTTATATTTTAACAAGAAATGTTACTCATTCCTAATTCTAATAAAGGGGGAAAATTCACCCTTTTTTGAATGCTTCTCACTTCAGAGTGTAAAAAGTCACGGGCGTGGACAATTAGTGGCCTAGTGTTTGGAGACAGACTACTGAAAAGTGCATCTTTGATTTAAGACTTGCCACATTTGGGTAATACTTGCTTTCTGCTCTTAAGAAATTTAGATTCTGGTTTTTTGTCACTCCTTGCAACTTCATTTACCTGTGCAACCAGAAAAATGAGTTTCAAAAAATTACTTTTTTTGTCAGTAAGAAAGAAAATGGCTTCCAAGAACTCTTTTGTCACTTAAATCCTTTCTGTTTAGATATAGGGTTCCACTCTTCCTGCCCAGAGTCCTAGCTCTTGCCATGTGACAAAGTCCCAGGAACTGGGAGTGTAAAGGACCTCAGAGACTCTCCAAATCACAACCGGTGAAGGGATCCCTCCCAACTGGTCATGGTCTCATGACACCCAGTGGGGTCTCTATTTTGTGAGGCTACTTTCTGGAGGAGATGGCCTCATTTTCAAAGATGGGTGGGACAGACAGACTAAATACAAAGTCATCTTCTGCACACCAGGCCAGCTTTGTGTTGGCTCTGAGGCCCGAGGTCAACCAAGTAGAAGTGGACTCTGCCGTCAGGACCTGTAGGTCACTATGGGGAGTTAGCGATTCAACAAGCAAGTGCATGGATAACTACTTACACTACATATAATGACGACATAGGACATCAAGGACAAGTGAAAATGGGGGCAAGGACTGATCATAGGGAGTTAGAACCTAGACTGAGGGTCAGCTGGAAATTTTAACAGATTTTTCACTGTTTCTTATCACCCAAATGAAGCCTGGGTATGAAAGTAGGGATTAGAATTTCTTTTTTCTTTTTTTTTTTTTTTTAAGATTTTCTTTATTTATTTGTCAGAGAGAAGAGGGAGAGAGAGTGAGCGAGCACAGGCAGAGGCAGAGAGAAGCAGGCTCCCTGCCAAGCAAGGAGCCCGATGTGGGACTCGATCCCAGGACGCTGGGATCATGACCTGAGCCGAAGGCAGCTGCCTAACCAACTGAGCCACCCAGGCGTCCCGGGATTAGAATTTCTTAAAACAACTACTCATTGCGAGAGGCAAGGAGTATCGTGAATGAGAGCATATTGACAAAATCTTGATGTTTTCAATAAGGAAATAGTTAAGTATTTGGCAATATGTATATTATACATAATAGCGCCTGGCACATAGTACGTTCTTAATAAATGTTAGCCATAGTTATGGCTATTACCTGATGCTTATATAAAAAAACCCTATCCGCCCACTATCATGAAAGAGATATCACATATTGAGGCACATGTAGTAGCAAAGTGTTCACTCCTTGAACAAATCCAAAGCAAGCAGATAAAATAACAATTAAACTGTGCCATATATGGCTTTGTATCACTGTGATGAATCCTATCCTCCGTCTCTCCTCAAACCAAAATCCTTTAAAGTCTGCTTTGGAAGGGGCCAGGGCCAAAGAGTGTAGAAACTGGGTGGAGGTCCTTGAGTTTGATATCTGGGTCAAGAGGGTGCACAACAGACACAACACACTGGAAAGTAGAAGCTTAAGTGGCAAAGGAGAACTCACAGAAAAATCTAGGTGGGGGTGGGATAGGATTCAAGCCTCTTGTACCCAGATCTAAGGGGCAGAAACACCCCATCTGAGTTTCTGAAGAGGTAGAGCCCGGAATGCATTGCTGGCTCCCTGTCCCCATGGCTGGCTGCCGGACCAGGTGCCATGAATCTTCCACTCCTCTTCTCCTCCCTGCTGTGTTCTTTCTTGGCAATGTTCCTTATGGATAAGCCACATGGGCAGCTTTGGATTCCGTATTTGCTTTGGCTTGGTGGTTTGCCACTTACTTCCTGTTAACATTCCTCTACCCTTACCCCAGAATGTGGGTCTCTGTCACAGCCACCTGCTCCTTCTCGTCTCTGTACCCACAGACTCCCGCTCTCTGATTTCTCCATCAGCTACTTGGCTCTTGCCTGAGACTCAAATCTAACTTCGGTCCAAATATTTTCCATCTGAACTTCTTGTTTGGAGCAGATAGTGTTTCGCTGTGGTAGGCTGTTAGTGGGACAGAAGAGGGTGATCAGGGATGGTGCTGGAAAACTCGAGTTCATAGGCCCATATGGCTTTTAAGTGAGACCTGATAAAGCCCTTCTTCCCATGGGCCTCTGTCCAAAAAGCCTCAGGCCCAGTGCGGAGGTGATTACAGCCAAGGAGGCTAGTACAGAGTTTGAGGCCAAAAATCAGCCTAGGAATGGACAGAGGCTCATAGCTGGCACACATGCCTTTAGATTCTCATACATTTACTCTCCTGGGTCTTCTAACCCAGGCTGTTGGCCTAGTAAGAGTGCCAGGGCAGGCCACAGTCCAACGCCAACACGTGTGCTAGACCGCCACAGCTCACGTGTGGCATGCCGTGTCCCGGGCACTCACAGACTGCTTGTGCATTTGTCCCCTCCAGTGGAGTTCAGATAAGGGCTTTCAGCTTGGACTTTCCTGGATCCAGGGACTCCACAAAGAAACACATCTACCTATTTAAGGAGCCTCTTTCCTTGACTTTGACTTAGATGGACGTACCAACCAAGTACATTTTAGGGAGGTGTTTGAGAATAAGGGTGTGGGTTCAAATCCCAGTTCTTCTGGTTTTTTAGCTGTGTGACCTCGAGCAATTCCCTTAACGTCAGTCTGCCTGTGTCCTCGTGTATGAAACAGAACTAATAACACAAAGAGGTGTGAAAATTAAAAAGAGAACCTACAGATAATAAGGTAGATGATTCTCTGAAGAACATGCTAGTCCTATTGAGACAGGGGATAGGATTGATGCTACCTGTGGAGAGGTGATCCCGTCTTCACCATTTCTGGAATGATAGCCATAGCTCACTAGAAAGTACGGTGGCTGGCCGAGTTGGAAAACGTAACTTTGTGTGTGAGCTCTGAGCACTGTGTATAAAGAGCAGAGCTGTGCCCTGGCTCTTGGTGTTTTGTGTCTCAGGGTCCCAAGTTGAGGTGACATGGGCAGAGGACAGTGGAGCATAGCAGGTGCACATTCTGACAGCCACTGAGAGCTCAGACTTTGTTCCCAGGGCTGGAAATGCCTCTTTGAAGGGATCTGACTCCTGGAACGGGCAGAGGTCACCTCATGCTGGGTCATCAATTTCACTGAGCAGCTGTCCCCAGGGGGCACTTTGTGGAATGAAGGTCACTCATCAGTGACTGCTGGCAGCACCAAGCACAGCCAAAGAGAGTGAAGTTCCCTGGAGGGCTGGCCAAAGTTTTGGGTTTAAGGCTTTAAAGAAGTACCGATGGGCACGGACCCTGTGGAGGGAAGACTTCCTGGGGTCTTGGTGTCCATCCACAGACATAACATGGATGCAAAGGCATTTAATGCTCATGTTTGAGAGAATGTGACCTCATTTCCTATTCCAAGCTGGGGAATCGGTTACTTTTGCAAAGCGGCTAGCAGGCTGCCCGGCACATTTTATGGGCTCCCTAAACAATGCTCGTTATGATGACGCCCACGTGCCACAGCAGCCAGAGGGCAGAGCAGCACTCCCTGGCAGCTGGAGCTCCCTGAGGGGAGGGAGGAGGCTGAGGAGCCCGGAGAAGAGAGTGGAATCATTTAGCAGCTGACACATACCCAGTCACTCCAAGGAATCTCCCAGCCCGGCACAGAAGTCTGACCCAATTTGCTCAGCCCTTCTCCCGAGACTCTCTGGTTCCAGCCACAGATCTGAGCACGGAGCATCCTTTCTCTTAGCTGGCTGTGCTTGGGAGGCGGAGGGGATGGCCGGAGCTTGCCCAGGCTTGGGAACCTTAAGCACTAGCTCATCTCCTCTGACGTTCCCTGGGGGTCAGAAGGCTGTGAGAAAGGGAGGGGAGAGGGTGTGGGGCACCTTGCGTGGTCAGGACGGCCTCCCCTCCCTTGGAACATGCAGTGGCCAGATCATGGGCTCATCGGGTTGTTTATCATGCTCGGTCTCAGGGAGAACATGCCCACACGACCGCACTTTGCAAGTTGGAAAGTACTTTCCAAATGTATGAGACTTCAGGCTGAGATTCAGACCTTGGAGCACAGAATCCTCTGTCAGTTCTCTCAAAAGGGGCTTCCCATCACTTAAGTCACACTGGGGTGGACATGTCACGTTAGCCAGTCCGGTTTGGAAGTCTTGGGCTCCATGTTCCTGCCGGGAACCTTTCCATATATGTAGAGAAAGCAGAAGCTTGGAGGGTGGGCTGGGCCATCCTAAGCATGGAGTCTCAGAATCTGAGAGGGGGGAGCACAGAGGGTGGGCTTGGAGGAGGGAGATGGGGGAGCAAGAGGACTCAGGAGGTTGCCCTGGGCAGCTTTCAGGCTGTCATCTTCCTTATGGAGGTGCCAATGGAAGCATCGAAGGGCTTATCTACTCGCCCAGATCTACCACCCAAACTGCTGCCTCTTCCTGCCTCACTGGAAGGAAGTTTGGTTTTTGTGGCCTTTTTACAAGCTTAAAAGGGTTTTGCTTCTTATATGTTTCTATTCTTTTCCAGTTTCCAGAGTGAAATCACATTCTGGAAATGCTCATTTCACTTCTGCATCATGAACTCAGTTGTTTGTTTTCATTTCTTCCATTTTCCCCTGGGGTCCTTAATGCCATGACCACTAAGGCACCTACAACCGGAGGTTGTCACCCATTTCTGAGACTTCAAGATCACACTCGCTTCACTTTCTTTCCTTATATCTTATACAAGCCCCTTTACGTTTAGCTCAGTCTTCTGTAACCTCTTCCATGATTGTGTCTTCTTGGGAGTCAAATGCAGGGGACCAAGTAAAGTTGAGAAAATGGAGACAAGGAGACGAGGGACTCTCCCTAGGTTACTCAGCAGAACCGGGAAGAGGATGTCTCGCCTCAAGTGTGGTCCCGAGGCCACTCCCTTCCTTTCATTCCCCAAACCACCACTTTGCTGAAGGCTCCTGCCTGCACTTTCACAGGATTTCATTCTTTCAGTGAATGATTGAGACACAAACAACCCCTGGCCTCATGCCTAAACGCCCAATGAGATAAGTGGGCCCTGGCCAAGGGATCAAGAAAGAAAGTCAGAGTCTTCTGGATTTTTCTACCATGTCAGTGTCCAGGCTTCCCAGGCAATCCTATACACTCCTGAGTTAATGTTCCCAATATTCCCAAAGCAACCCACGATATTCCGAACTACCCTAGGCAGGCATTCTAGCCCCTCCATGACCACTACCTCATGACCCCACTCCTTTCCACACCACGCGTGCCAGCTGGTACCGCTGCCACCCCATTCTCACCCACCTCAGGGCCTGCGCTCAGGATATCCTCCCGATGTAAAGGCCCGGCGTGGCTCCTGCATCCCGGAGAAGCTTTCACCAACGCCTCTGATGGAAACAATCTTTCACCACTTCCACTACATACCCCCTTACCAGATTTTAGGACTTCTTTTGTGGAAAAAGATAAATGCTATAAGATTTGAGGAATTTGCAACTCTTTTTAGGCACCGAAAAGCCCAATAGTAGACAAGTGGAATGGGGGACCTTGGATTATCTACCTCTCAGCACATTTTTAATAGCCCACCCATATTCATAAAACATTCACACTTTATCTTTTCTGAGCAATTGCCGAGTTCTGGGCACTGAAGGGCCAAATGCACCACATAAAACGTGGTCCCTGGCCTCTTTGCATTTACATTTTGAGAAGTCCCTGGGAAGCCTGTGGTCAGTATTGTCTGAAAAGCACTTTCTAAGCTCTGGGAGCTCAGCCTCTGATACATGTCACTGCCTGTATTGTACCTCATAAACACATCTGGCAATATGACTCTTATCTTCCCAACTTTGCATGTTCGCTCTGGTTCCTCTCAGCCAGAAATGGCTTCCTCCTCCCCACTTTTCAGCACCTTTCTCGGGTTCCCTTCTTTCTGCTCCAACCTTATGATCTCCCACTTTTTTGAACTTCTTTCAGGAACTGTAAGTTAGCACCACATAATTTAGCTCTTCCTTGTATGGTTCAGAAGCATGACGTTTGATGGCTTTGGAGTTTGTAGCGGAGATGGCTAGCTGGCTGCCAAATGTAGCTGCTCCCTTCCCTTCAGTCAGGTGGTCTCTGGGACCCAGGTACCCAGCCAGGGAGTTTCCCAACCCCTTTGCGACTTACTGGGGCTATGAAACTAATGGTCAGTGAAATAAAAGTGATTTATATTGCTTTTGGGTGGCGGCCATTACAATATGTCATGTGCCCTCATCACTTACTCCTGCCCTTCATTGACACCTTTGGGTATTTCCAGATACTGGAAATAGCAGAGCTTCAGTATGGAAGGGGCCCGGATTCCTGTGTCACCACCTGGAGATTAACCTCCCACAAAAGCCCGGACAACTGAGAACATTTGCAGATCTGTGGCAGGAAATACACATGATTAGGTGAAAACTACTGAGATCTTCCTTGACCAAAATGGGGTTATATAAATTTAGGACTGAATTCCATCTCTGCCACTTGTTAGCTGTGTGATGTTGGGAAGATGACTTACCCTTCCTAGACCTCAGATTCTCCTTCTGTAAGAAGGAATCAAGAGCACCTGACTTTGCAGAATGGTTGTGAGGGATAATTGAGATATTTCTGAAATGCTGAGGACACTGTAGGACCAAATATTTCCTGTACCTGTGTGTGTGTGTGTGGACGTGTAAGTTCTCCCACGTGGTGGCTTCATTTGTGTTAATTTTATCAGTAGATTGTAAATCCTTTGCGTAGTGGCTCAATGTTGTAGACCCTGTCTCTCTTCACCATGAAGGCCAGCACAGTGCAAAGCACATAGGAAATCTCAATAAATGTTTACTAAGAGGCAAAAAACCATCTTGGTTTAAACATCAGCAAAACCAGTTCATGTGCTCCACCTTTGATGATTTTCTCTGTAGGGCCCCCATCACTCAGCCCATCACACACCTCTTTTATTCTCTTCTCTGTATGACCCTCCCCCACACGCCTAGTTTCCGTGGCTTCCCACGGACCCACCCATTAAAGTGTATTTTTGTGTATGCTTGTTGCTCAGTATGTGAGTAAATGGGTGTATCTATTTGGATAAAAGTGCTTTTGTGGTTTGTGACCAATGGAGTGGAGGCCAGACAGGGAAGGGAGGGGGCCAATTATTAAGCTCTTTGGAAAGAGATAGTGAGGAAACCATGCTGGAGGTGACCTTGTTTCATATTTTTATAAATGAGCTGTAGACACGAGTTGCATGATGAAATCTGCAAGTTGGAGGATGTTGCTAAGCGCTCCTGCCTAGGATAAAATATCAAGTTGATGAGGGTTAACCATCTCATGATGTTGGTATGTTGAAACTTTGGGAATTGTGTCAATGTGTTTTTAAGAGGAGGATACATATTTAAAGAATAAGAGCAATGAAGGAATGATGGATTATCTGAAGTCATTTCAAGCCAACACAGTTTAGCATATCTTAAATAAATCAAGCTCTATCCTCCTCCATAGAAGATGTGGTTGAAACTCCTTTTAAATCTGACAGTGTTTGACATGCTTTTTTATAAGAATATATTTCTGACCTCTTCAGACAAAGGCTCCCTAGGAAAAGGAGAGTAATGCCAGTGTATTCTGAGGACAGCTGATGGAGACTAATGCCCACCCAGTGAGAGGCAAGCTTTTTTCAGGAGTCTCATTCATGAAAAAAATTTAAAATGTCAGGCCTTCGTTTTAAGAGGGGGTAGATATCCAAACATAGGTGCATCCAAGCACACTATCAGGAAATGTGACACCTAGAACTATAGCAAAGCAATTTAAAAATTATTTCCTTGATATAGGAATTTCATTGAGAGAGAGCTGGAATTTCAGAAGCAACATATGTAATTACACATTCCAGGGTCTCCTTGACATCTGGGGCTTTGGAAGACCTCCTATGTGAGGTGGGAACTGGTAGTGTAGAGTAGAAGCAGTCTGGGAGGCAGAGCTATGGACCCGGGTCAGTCCCAGGCCAGGAACAACAAACAACGAGGCAGGCCACCAGGGTGTCACTACAGGGAGTGTGGTCTGCAGGCTGCACCAAGGGCTGGGACAAGGGCCAGGTAAGTGAGGCACGCTTCTTGCATGCACCCAAAACACTGAGTAACCAAGATAAATAACATTTTAAAAAAATTCAAATTGCAAACTACAAACTGCGAGCCGTTCGCTTGCTTTTGTAAGGAAAGTTTGTTGGGGAAGTATGGGCATCTTGCAAGTGTTTAGTAGGGATACAGAATCTCAGACCCCACCCCAGACCTCCAAGTTCATAGTCTGCATTTCAGCAGGGTCCACGGTTGGTGTATGTGACCGTGAACGTCCGAGCAGCACTGCTATAGGAGGTTTTAGGGCAGGTGAGACAGACACCTGGCTGCTCCAGGCGGGTGACTTTGGTGTCTTCAAGTAGATATTGTTTAACTATTATTTACCATGTAGTTAGCAGTGAGAGGCAGAAATCAATTTTTTTCCCTGAATTGAAATGGATTTCATTCTTCGTATTCGATGTACGGAATTTATTACATGCATTGAACGTACCATAGCATTTAAACTTACTTGAAATGATCTCTTCTCATTCTCCTCATCATCTGTAATTGGATATTCCCTCACCCATGAACTACAGGGCAATATAATTGAGCATTCTTATTTGAAATGTATTTTGAAGTTCCTTTTTCTGACTCTCAAATTGGCAACAACATTCTACTTTTCTGGAGTTCTTGTTTTGTCTTCGGTCTTTCTTTTGCGGTTTTCTGAACCAAAAAGCTTGTGGGAAGCATAGTAAAGGTTTAAATTTAGGTAACAGAATGCATCACCTGTTTCTGGCAAATGGTCCCCTGTTTTCACGTCAGCATTTCGAGGCTGAGTGTCTGAACCTGGAGGTGGTAGATGGGCTGGGTAGCAGCCTGGCCCCATTTCCCACCATATAATTCGCACACTCTTCACAGAAGCTGATCGCTTCTTGAAAAGAAAGTTTCTATTTTCATGCCAGAGAACTGTCTCCTTCAAAAGAACTAATTTATATTTTCCAGTTTTATAAGGTAAAGAGCAGTATAAATAAACTTGAGCTCACTGGACCGTATTTCTGATTAAAATATTTTTTAGGGGATTTCCCCAACATTTTGTTATGAACGGACTTCACCTTGGAGATGCTGACTCCCTGAGAACGTCCCGGTATGGAGGCGAGATTCGCCATCTTGCCCCTAGGCTAGTGCGAGTTGGCCGGTTAATGAGTCTAAGCAACCACCTTGCAACATACATGCTACATCCCTGCTTGATTGTTCCCTATTGCTGCCGCACCCCAAACTCCAGTGAAAAGATACAGTTTGCAGAGACAGGGAATGCCATGGTTAACGTTCTTCTGTGATAATTCATGTCCCGTCGACTAGCCATGTCAATAGTGGATGGGATGCATGTCAGAATTATCCGGTAGATTTTCCCAAGTTGCCTGACTTTTACAGTGGGCCTGAAGATTTAGAGCCGTGCTTCTCAACCTTGGTTGCCACCTAGAGAGTTTTTAGAACTGTTACAATCTTGGTTCCAACTCCACAGATTCTGAATAGGTAAGTCTGGGGTACAGCCTGGACATTGGGATTTAAAAAAAAAATCCCTGAGTCAATCTAATGCTGCAGCCAAGGTCAAAAGACATTGATGTGTATGTGTGTGTGTATGTATAAAAATCACCATAATGTCAATATATATGTCTATTACCTTGACTAATCTAATTATACATATATACATATATATTTTTATATATATATATACATGTACACTTGTACCAGTTAGGGTAATTGATAGTTGCTGCTATAACAAATAATCCTAAAATATCAGTGGCTTAATACAGTAAAGTTTATTTCCTGTGAATGTGGATGATTGCATATGTATTTTTTTGCTAGACTTGGAAATGGCATGTGTCACTTCTGATTCCCCACTGGTTAGAATCCATCACACAGCACTAACCTAACAGTCTTGGAGTGAGCCCAGGAGGGAAAAAAAAATGTTTGGGGAGCATCTGGTCAGTTTCTGCTGCATATAAATACAATGAAAATGTGTATAGCTTCCTTATCTGACATGCTGTCTATAATCCCCTTATTTATTAATTTAATGGGTTTAGAGTTTTTGTCAACATTTAAAATTAAGTTATAAATGATATTTGTCTTACATTTGTAGAATCATTCAGACTCTAACTGACCTTTCTGTTACAATTGTCCATAAGAATTGTCTTGAAGGGAGTGAGTGGAGAGACCCCAGGCTATCTATTTAACCCAAACAGCTCTGCCCGATTTTATGTGTTAGGTTTCAGGGTAAGTTTCATTTAAGCTTGGAAATCTAACTCCAACCATAAACTTCCTACTGAAAAATGACCAGTTTTGGCATTCCATTGGGGGAGATATGCTAGAATTTTGGTTTCTAATTTTGGTGATTCATAAAGATGTAGACCTGGGGCCTCGCAGATGTCAAAGGTGGATTTACTAGGGAACCTTAGCTTGCCTCCTGCCTTCTAGGGTTGTGGGGAGTGGGAACACTTACACCCTGCAACTTCCTTCAGGCACCTGCAAAGTCTAACCATGTCCTCACTAAAGAACAGTGGGGAGAGAGCTGCCCTGTCACCCCCTGTTTCAAAGTCTCAGCAGGCTAGGAACCTGGCTTCCTTCATCCTTCGTCCATGAGGCAAGTGTTCAAAAAATATTTGTTGAGAAAGACAAAGAGAGGTAGAGGAAGAAGAAGAGAAGCTGAGGAAATGGGTTGTTCTACTGCATGGGTTTTTCCCTTTTTCACTTGTATTTTCCCTTCCTCCAACCTCACTCATTGATCCATTCACCACATATTTAGTGCCCACTGTGTGCCAGGCCTCGAGCTACGAGGACATAGAAGAATCTTTGCCATCAGAAGTCTCTCATGACGCAGGGGAGTCAGCAGTGGGCTACCGGGTCATGATGAACATTTAGGAGGGGATGGGGAGGGCGGAGAAAGGGGAGAAAGGAGGGCTATGGAGGGCATTTCTCACCTCGCCTGTCTTCAATGGGTTTCTGGAGGACCAGAGGGGTATCTAGATGTTGAAGCACATATGGAATTTGTAGCTTTGTGGATTCCTGTTGTGATTTCATATACCGTGTTTGATTTCTTCTTCATTTGGCATGCACAGTGAAGGGAGTACATGCTGTTTTAAAAGATGTGGGGGTTTTAGTCTCAGTTCTATCTCTATAAGGTGAGAGACTTTATCTTTTTTATGTAGGCTCAACACCCAGCATGGAGCCCAGTGTGGAACCCAGTGTGGGACTCAATCTCACGACCCTGAGACCAAGACCTGTGTTGAGATCAAGAGCTGGACACTTAACTGACTGAGCCACCCAGGTGCCCCAAGGTGAGAGACTTTTGATAAGACACCTGAACTTGTGCACAAGGATAATTACTTAGGACTGAAGCGAGGTTCAGAGGGACATTGTTCACAAGTGCTTTTTAAACTAGCAGTTTTAGATTAAAAAATAAATACACACACATATATATACATATATATAGTAGAAATGAGGCTCAGAGACATCAAGGATTTCGCCTGGCCAAATAACTTGGAACTAAGGTTTGAACACAGCTTCCTGCAGTGTCAGAACTCTGGACCAGGCACTGCTCAGGATCTCAGGTCTGAACTGCAATCTCGGTGAACCTCATAAGCCAAAGCAAAGTCAAAGCTCCAAACCAGGGATCACAGACCTCGGGAGAACGACTGGAGACCGAGAGCTCAGCCTGTAAGAACAGCAGCCCTGGTGTCCCTGTCCCCTCCCCATGGGAGTGATCGTGGCCGGAGGGGGCATGATGCAGAGCCGTTTGCCCCGCATGGAGCTAGTTCTGCAGTGGACTGACTCCCAGGCTCGGTGCTTGGCTGCGAAGGACCCACAGGACAGCCTGCTACGGTCCAACATGTAGGACGCCGCAGGCCTCCGGGGAGTGTGCACTCCTGCCTGGGGCACTGAATCACTGGAGTTGGATCAGGACACTGCCCTAGACAGATGCGGTGAAGACACCGAAGGATAATCTTGGTACGATCATAGACAGAAAGGCCAACCGCTGATCGCGCTGATCTCATGTGGTGACAAAAATACACAGCCGTTCATGCTCTTGAAATTTGGATACATCAAGGACCCGTTAATCTTTCCCCACCTAGCAGAGCTGTTAGGGTCCCCTAGAGCAGAGCTTACCATGCAGATGCAACCACACCGACGTGTGATCGCTTTCTGTCCACGGCGGGTGGGATCGATGGGATGTGTGATTATCACCAGGATGTTTTCAGTTACCTCTACTTCCAAGAGAGGAAGAAGCTGAAACATTTAGGTTTGATTTAATTTTCTCCCAGAGGGAATTTTACATTTAGAGGGAAACAGACCTCTTCTGACTCCTGCACTTCAGGGCTCAGCTGCAAGGAGCAAGCAGCCCAGGAGGGCTGTGGAAGGTCCACAGGGACCACTGCATGGAGCTGTGGCTCTCCCCTGAGCCTCGCTGCCTCCATGCTGCTTTTTACTTCCAACCCGAGCTACGGGTTCTCGAAATAGCAAGCGTGAGGCCTGGTAACTGACACTACAACCGACCCACGAAGGGCGAAAGGGAGCTGAGAAGGTAACGCGGCTTTATGTATGAAATGGAGATAGTCACAGGGATTCAAAGTAACAGTGGATATTACTTTCTATGGGAAACAAGAGTGGACAGAATGCAGAGTTGAGCTAACAGGAAGTCAGACCCACTTACCTGCTTCATTCATTTAAAAAGAATGCACCTTCCCCTGTCCAACAGTAAAAATGAAATTGACATCCATTCGCAGAGGTCATGATTCAGGCTTGGCTCCAGGATGCAAAACAGCCCATGTCCTAAAAAGAGGTTTATGACTTTGTGTGCCAGAAAAACCATTTTGGATTCATTAGCAGTTAGCTGAAATAACAGATTCTGTGGAATTGCCAGGTCCTGTCAAATGTATGTCGGGTGTCAAATGTACAAGACCCTCATGTTTATACAGACATTTGTGAGAATGTCAGAACCTTTCATTGAGACCCAGACCTGTGAGTGAGCCCAGGCATGGATACACACGGAAATCTGCAAAATCAAAGTCACAGCCTTCTTGTTGCTCCCTAACCCTAAACTCAGAGTACTGAGAATCCATTCCTAACAATACAATGTTAGGCTCACATTGGGTTTTAAAATGTTTAATGAAATAAATTGGTTTGCTGCTGCTTTTTTCCTTTTTACAAAGTGTTATTTAAAATTGGCAAGGGGGAAATAACTTTGTCTTCAGGTCTGTATGTGAAGACTAATCTTCCTAGCAATAGTCTTCTAGCATTTAGAAACAAGATCCTTAAACCATGCAATAATGACATTTCCGATCTATCTCTAACAACTACGTTAGAATCAGAATAAAGTACATTCTGTGGACGAAGTGGTGATCTAAAAATCTCTAACAGTTTATAGATATATAACTTTTAAGTATACTAATGTAGTATCCACCTAATTGTCCTTTATTTTGGCTCATCTAATTTACAAACATGATTTCTGAAGTTTAACAGTATTTGTAATGGCAATGTCCAAAGCAATTTTGGCTGGGTAAAGTGCTATTTGTTGAACAAAAATGTAGTTGTTTGTGCAAGTTTAAACATTTCACAAGGCCAGCTGAGTTCATTTCAACCCTACTTACAAAATAATTATTGGCAAATGAAATGGGCTGAGGGGTAGAGACAAGACGTTTTCAAGCTTCTGAGAGATTTACAAAACCAAGGTTGTCAACCACTGGAAGTAAAATCGAAAGGTCACAGACAATTAAAAGGTACAGGTTTAAATCTCAGGATTCAAAAGGGTTCCAACAAGAGGAATATTTACAATGGAACAATGAGGAAAATGTTTTGTTACAGACAGAAACATGGAAAATATGCTGTTGAAAATTGTTGGCTCTGAAATAAATAAAATCCAGACTGAGACTATTAAAAATATCAAAGTGATCTACCATGTGCCAACTCTATATTCTTCTGCTGTTTGTTATAAAGAAAATCCGTTATTCAATATAATGCAGTTCTGGTTAAATTATCAAAGACATTTTCCGAATGCAAACTGTTGTTTACCATATGCTATATATTCTTCTCTAACAACTTTAGTACACTTCCATCATAGACCCACAGGCACAGAGTTAGAAGGAAATTTTGAGTCATATTTTCACTTCCCAACCAAGGTACAAATTGCTTCCAAAATAGTCATTTGATTCATTTCTATTTAGCACCTATTACAAGCAAGATTTTTTGGATGGTAAAATAAGAGATACAAAAAAATACTTCAAGATGTTCATGGCCTGTAAGGGAGAAGAAAGCATCCTTGTCCACTGGCTGTCATTATGCCTAGACTAGGACACTCCAAAAAGCGACAGAGAGCTCACCACATCACAAGGAAATCCATTCCTCAGTGGGCAGCTTGGCAGTTAGGAAGATATATGTTAAACTGAACTTCATGGCAACTAACCTTCGTTTTGCCTTCTGGAATAAGATGGAACAGACCTCCTCCACTGTCTTTAGCGTAGCTTTTTGAAGAGTTTGAGAGGATTTTCCTTTGTCCTAGATGGTTTCTTTCCCCTTCATGCAGCAATTTTATTTCACCTTTACTTTCACCACCCTTCACTTTACTGCCCTTGGGGATTGTAAGAATTATTTCATACCAATTCAGTGAACTTAATTGTTAAATACTCGGCATTGCACTTAAAACAGCATTTTCAAATTACGACAGTCAAAAAGCAAGAGCTAGATAGCCTTCAGTTGGATTCAATTTGGGATGGTCCTTTTGTAAGCTAGACTAGCCCTGACTAACAACAGATGTTTAGGGGGAAAAAGGATGAAGCACCTAAGGCTTTGCCGACACTGGATATTTGAGGGGGGAGGGCATGATGAATCTTTTATAATGAAACCCATGTGCTCTAAGACAGTGACCGAGCTTGATAGCTTAAAATACTTAAATCTAGAGGTCTGAAAGTCACAGGATTAATTAGGTCATGTTTTAGAAACAAGGCTACAATCTAAATTTCTTATTGGCCAGAAATAACTCCACTGTCTTTAATGAACAGAACGAGGGACTAAGGCAAATATGTTAATTTTTTTTGCTCGTGGTTATACGTGTGGCACCTTTCAAAGCTGTAACTACCACACCCAGGATAATTTAAGTTCAGGAAACTTTATTTAGCCTCCAGAATGCCAACCCCCCTCCTCCAATCCCACATCCATGCAAGAACACAAAGCAAGGGTACACTAAAAAAAGAGACTGTTTTATTGTGACATTTATGACATGGACCCCTTGTTGACAGGAATGATTGAGGGGAATCTTGGCATATTGCACGGGTGTGATGAAGGGTGCACTGGTGATCCTCTGGCTGCCGGGGCTGGTTCTTGGTCCTCCCAGACCTCCACGCATGTGTGGGCCAGTCACAGAAATTTCCTTACCACTTGGTGTATACATTTAACAAGTCTTTGGTCTTAATAAGCACCATTACAAACCCTCACATTAAGGGCATTATTATTCTAGTTTATAAATGTTTCAATGATAAAAAATAGCACGATTACAGTATACACACACTTAATTTACATGTAATGTATTATAACTCATAACTGAGATAAGCTACTGAACTAACTTTGGTTGATTGAAATTAATGGAGTATTTGAACTGAATACTGGTAATTTGGTTTCTAAGTTGTGTAAATATTACAGTGCATTTATAAATCTAGTTTGAGAATTTACTAGCACCAAATAGATATTATAATTGGCCAACCTAGTACTCGTATTTGGAAAAGCAAAGTTTAAAAATTTGAAAAAACAGAACAGTCCTTCGATTGAAAGCACATTCCTGTAAACTGCTAGAAGGATGGCATGTCAGCATGAATGGCTGACCCCCAGTGAAAATATGTGTCCCAGTTTTCAAGAATCAACACATACGACAAGGTAGCTCAGCTACGCACATGAGAAGCCTGAGAAAGTGGTTGTTTTGAACTAGGGTAGTCACCTGTACCTTGCTTTTTGTAATACAAGAATAGTGCTTATTTATAGAAATTTACTTGGTGAAAGATTGTACCTATGATATGAAGATTCTGATTGGGGGAAAAATTCCGTTCTACCTATCTATCTTTGTTTTTTTAATTATTTGGTCTCTGTCTGGTGAATTAATGAAGCAAAATCTGAATTTTCATCTTCAGATTATCACCCAGTTCACCACTGAGGTAGTCTTTGTCATAATTATCTTCTAGCTGATTAAGTTCTTTCTTTTTATAAAGTGGAGTACTACTGATTTGTAATGAATAGGTTCCAGCCACTGGCTTCTTCTTGGTGAAGTGGAGGTAGCTGATCCCTTCCTTTTGGTTGATTTTAAAGAAGCCATTTTCATTTCCAGATTCAATCAAGTATTTGTTGTGATTGGTCAGAGTCGTCAGGGCAGGGAGGAGCTCTAGGATTCGGACCTTGTTACTGATGTGGGAAATATTGAAAGCGAACACGGCTGTCTTCTCAATGTCCCAACTTGCGAGACTCACATTGGTGTCTCTCTCAGGCTGGTCCTGGAAAGACATGACAATGCGTTAAATAAAATGTAAGTATGTCACCTACTTCTCATCTTAAAGAAAAAGTGACTCGAATCTCACACTAATACCACCTCCTGCTCACATTGGATATACCGTGTCGAAAATAAAACACCATTTATAAAACATAAAACACCATTTAAGTCGTAGATCTGTTAAACTGGCACATGTTTATAATAGTAAAAAAAACATTAAACTGATGTCAAGACAGAAGTCAAGTAGTTGGAGGTCTTCTAATGCCGCGGGTCTCCAAGTGTGCTCCCCAGACCAGCAGCATCGGCGTCACCTGGGAATCTGTCAGAAACGCAAATTCTTGGCGCCACCTGAGTGAGATCTACCGAGTCAGAAACCCCGGGGGGTGTTTCCCAGCAATCCGTCTTACCAAGTCTTCCAGATGATTCACATGCACGCTCAAGTTCGAAAACCACTGTTTTCATAGACCGTTTTCTTTCCCTAGACTTATCTCATTTCCCAAACAGCGGATGGGTTGCAGCACCGATGCTAAGAAAGAACCAGTCTATTTCAATTTTGTTCACTGACGCAAAACCATCCCCTCGGAAGGACACGCCTAGGAACCTACTTCCTGACTCTGATGATCTGCTAATATTCAATGCTTTTCACCTGGCTGCTAGCTGGCCTCTCTGGGACCACATGTGCCGGATTCTCCGGGCCTGGAGCCAGAGGTCTGGGTGAATATCTGTGCAGTTCTGAGTTGACTGAAAGGCTGCAGCAGCCGTAGGCAAAGAAAACCAGGCTGCTTGAGCTCCATGTTGTTTTTGTCTGGAATCCAAGTTCCCTCACACTCCACATGGCTCTTTTCAGTAGAGGAGCCTTGCGCTTTCAGAACTTGGCGTCCCCACGGAGAGAGCACTATGTCACTTCACTATTCTGCCCACTTGCTGTCCTGGATCTCAGACCTTTCCTTTCAGCGGACTTTGGGTGGGTGTTTGACTTTCTCTTTGGCGAGACAGAGGAAATGAGCAAGTATGTGAAAACCTTCGGATGGCCACTCCCTAAAAGCAGCAAGAAAATCCAAAGTCCCACAGACTCTTGTAAAATGCAGCCTAGAGCTCAGGGAATGTCTGGATTTTCTCCCCAGAGAGCTTTTTCACACTGTGGAACATCCTTGGAGGAAACCACAGGCATCTGGAAGGCCCTTCTGCAACAGGAGACATCAGGAGAAACCACCTTCTGACCCACCTCGATGTTGGAGGCATCTGTTTCGTTTGTGCTTCTCCGTTTCCTGCCCCGTTTGGGGTAGCCGTTGATCTTACACTCGTAGCAGGCCTCCGGGGAGAGAGAATTGTCATCCATTTCACCACTGGCAGGTGGCTCCGGGCCTCCTCGGCCCATGCCAATTCCAGAAACACAGTGCCTGTGGAGGAAGAGGGGCACGGCCCCTTTTCATTAGAACTGGGAGATAAGGGAGGAGGACCAAGAGTTCCAGCGATGCATGGACCCCACCGGGTGACATTTAGCCATTGACTATCTGTCCTCTAGGTGACTGGCTGGTTCCGAGAGCCACCCTGAAGTCCTCTGGGTTTAGGCTCGGAGTCCCAGTTCCCTGGGTTGGTCGATTTCTTTCTACTATCTCTCCGGGTCCTGTGTTGCATATGGATTTGCCCCTTCTTTTCTGAACCTGACTGTGGCAGGTGTTTTGCTCCATTAACACGGGGAAGGGACATGGAGTGGAAATGGGGAAAGGATTGGGAGCTGAGGGGGAGACCATGTGACTTGGGAGGTTAAAGGAAAACGTCTTCCTTTTATAAACCAGAAAGTGAGAAAGGTATGAGCATCCACCATTGAGCTCCCTGCCCTCTTCCTGCCTCCCTGACCCCATCACTACAGCCTCCCCTTCCGCCACCACCACCACCACCAGCCTTCACCATTCTGGCTTCTGAGCAACTTCTCCTCTTATGTGACCACTCACTTTGGCCAAAACCATTGAAGCTGTAAGGAAAGTTCTAGGTAGAACTGAGGTTGACTTAGAAACAAACCATGAAGATGTGAAATGTATAAGATGCAAGCATGGGAGCTTAACCCAACTGTGGGAATTTGTTTCAAGTCATTCAAAACCACTAGGGCCATTGGCTCTGACTCATGTGAGGCTGGATAAACAAACCCATGCCCAAGAGAGAACTAGTTCAGCTGTTTTTCTTTGCCTTTCAGTTATCAAAGCCAAGTTACAGAGGGAGGCTTGCATGTTTCACAAGTACCTTGTTTTGTTATTCTGCTTACTATTTCCTAGGCCTCTTGGAATGTATTTACCAGGCTCCTCTTTCAAAATGTGTTGAAATATCTCAATGATCCTAAGGAGTCTTTATTTGGGGGCAGGGTCCACTCTCGTGATTCACGGAGAAGCCCAAGCTGTTATAAATAGGTAGATTTCTACCAATGGGTCATAACGAAGACCAATTATTGATCTCTTTTTCTGTACTTGTTGGCCTGTTTTCTATAACCCATTTTTCTTTATGCCCTCAATGCCAATAAGCAGGATCTCTTTGTGTGTTTTGCAGCTGTTCAGGGGCTCCTACTATTTTCTGCAATCCTGCCAGAGCCCAGTACATTTCCTTTTCTCTTCCTCTGTCTTGCAGCATGAAACGTGCAGAAACAATACAATGGATGAAATGATGAATGCTCATCGTGTATGTGTGTGTGTTTATATACATTTGCAAAATGATTAAGTTATTGGAAGGAAAACCCCAAATTTGTAGGCTTTGGTTCTTTTCTCAGAACTCCTTTCCAGTATTTTCATATCCCTGGAACACCACTTACAAGAAGTGTGACTACAAAGTCCCACTGGCCAGAAGCCAGTTTGGAGTGTCACAATTTTTGCTGGGAAAATGGTTCTGGCATTCAACTTATGAAGAATGAGTCTACCGAGAGCCAGACACAAACATCTGGGAATTTGTGTCCTGTTGCTGGCATTCTGTGTACTTCCCATGAAACAATCTTTTACCTTCAAGTCTACACAGACCCAAAGTGAATCGCTTGATGTTTGTGTGTTGAGAAATCAAAGGCCACTAGGTTAATTTGATATATACACATATGTGTGTGTTCTGGGATGTATGATTTTGTGGGGGTGTGTCTGTGTGTGTGAAATGTGTATGTCTATTTCATGTCTGTATGTTCCTAATTAAAAAGGTAAAAACTGAAATCCTTAACAAGACAGACAAAAGTTGATGGGCCTCCAAGTCTCAATTAAGTCAGCAGGGAAAAAGACCTACATTTGAAAACTTAACACTAAACTTTCAAATTACTGAGTTAAATAAAACTATGTCTTGCCTTCCCCAGCACTCACATCTACAATGTGGTGAAGTGTTCTGCCTGGAGAACACAATAATTATTTCAGCTCCTGTTTCATACTCTTTTGGTAATTGTTAATGTAAACTTAAGTCTGAGGTGTAACGTGTACATTAAATCCAGATACCGCTGTGATTTATCCTAACATACGATGTTCTCTAATGACAAGGCGTTTTCAGTAAAGACCGAACCCGGCTTGCCCCAGGAGAAGGGTGGGTCAGGAATGTGCCTTGAGTCCTGTTCTGGTCTGGGTCGGCCGCTGCATTTCTGGAGAAATGAATCCATTTTCAACAAGAAGATCAAGAGAACGAGACGGAGAAAACCTATATCAAGGTAAGTTTCATAGTCTGTGAATTATAGCCTAACACCTTTGCAGAGCTAACTGGAATGACCTCTAGGATTACAAAAAGGATGGTTCTCCTCAGCTAGGATGGGTCGTCAGGAGCGACATCCACTTCACGAGGCTGGGAGCAAGAGAGCCCCCCCAGCGCGAGCAGGAGAGCCCCCCAGCGCAAGCAGGGGCAGCGGCACTCACCCTTGGCCTATCCGGAAGTAGCCCGGAGGACAGCCGCACAGGTAGCCACCCTCCGTGTTGGAGCAGCCGTAGCTGCAGGGCGCCTGCGCGGAGCCACATTCGTTGATGTCCTGGCAGCCCCCGCTGAACTGTTCGTACTGGAAGCCGGCGGGGCACATGCACTTGTAGCTGCCCAGGGTGTTGTGACAGGAGGCTCCTCCGCAGATGTGCGCGCTGAGGCATTCGTTCTCATCTGCAGGGAAACCAGAACACACCAGGCGTTTCCACCAGGGACTGCCAGCCAGCTGGCCCTCCGCTCGCACTACTCGGGAAGGCAGGGCAGGCTGAGGTGGCTGGGGTGGGGAGAGGGAGGGGAGAGAGAGGGCGAGAGAGGGGGTGGGGGGAGCGAGCGCACTGTGGAAATGGACGTGGCCTCTTGGAACGTGGGGAGCCAACGTGGAAGGCGAGGTCAAACACAGCAGGTGGAGAGCATTAGAGCGTGGCGTTCAAAGGGCCGTCAGATTCCAGGTCTCATCTGAAGCCCACACGGGTGTGTTCCGCACCACACTAGCCTCCCGTGAAGCACGAGGGGCTGGTTCCTAGCTAAGGTTCAAGAATCAGGGCAGGAGGGAAGGCTTCCTGCAGTTCTCTGTGAGCGGGAGGACCGTCTCCAAAGCAGGGACCAGCTGTATTCCCTGAGGCTGCTTTCCCAGTCCTCCTCCTTGAGGATGTGCGGGGCTGGCAGCGCTGCCATCCTGCAGGAAGTGTCTGCCCCACTTGCACTTCCTTTTCAAAAATCTGCAAAAGCCCCCAGGTGCTTTTCCTGGGGATGAATAGTGCCTTCTGGTATGTCTACTCCCATCTCTGAATGCCCCCCCCCCCCCCTTATCCAAACCAGCCTCCTGCCCAGAGCGTCTGGGCCATGTCTAAAGCAAAGTATGGCTGGAAGACATTCAGAGCAGACTTCACAAGCAATAATTGGAAAAAACCCACAATAGAGACAGATGCTGCAGGACTGGCTACCCACGGGGACCTGCCAAGTCTGACAGTAAAAAGCAGGGAAAAGAAATCTAACTTTAAAAAATCAACTTGAGGAAGAAAACTTTGAGTATCTCACTACTTCTAATTTATACCTTTCTGAAATCTCGAATATACTTTTGTAGGCCTGCCGTGTAGGGCAGGCTGGAAGCTTGCTGGTAAAACATTCCTTAATCGCTGTAGCCCATTTTCAGGCATATGTTCATTTGACTGCATACAGATTGGCCTTCGCCTTACTGAGCAAATGCTTCCAACATAAGCGAGGAGGGGAAATGTAATTAAGGTTTATTAGATGCCCATTGCACGACAGAGTACAAGGTTCAGTACCTTGACCTCCCTAACAATCACGGGCAGTAGGTGTCATAATCCCTGTTTTACAGATGATGAAAGCAAGGCTCCAACAGCCCCTCTGAGATCCAGCAGCAGCAGCAGGGCCGAGATCTATGCCCAGGGCTGTCTGATCGCAGAAGCCACGTGCTTGCCTTCGTGCCAGTGTCTCTCAAGAGACTCCACACCACTTAAACTGGTACTTTTTTTGTCTTTTGGTTGGTTTCACCTTTTTATATTCCTTTACAAAAAACAGAACTGTTTCTAAGAAAACATCTGTGTTTATTTATATTTATATATATATATTTTTAAAGTAGGCTCAACACCCAGCGCGGAGCCCAGTGTGGGGCTTGAACTCACGACCCTGACATCAAGACCTGAGCTGAGATCAAGAGTCCGACACTTAACCGACGGAGGCTCCTAGGTGCCCCCGTAAATATCGGTTTTAAAATTGGAAAAACAGGTGGGTCAAAATGGTGGGGGCGGGGTGCTTCCATATGTATAATATTCTCCCTCCCTCTCCTCCCTCCTTTTCCTTTTTCCTTCCTGTGTGGAAGGAATAGATACACAATAAGAAAGCCATTCACTGAGCTGTCTGCCGTGGCTCAGTGCCCAGCTACAGGTCTGTTTGAGAATTCTTTGTATCCAAGGACTCCCAGATATCCACCCAAGGTCATTTAGGCTTCAGGGTTCCTACAACAGAGGTCATTAGATCTGCCGTTGTCTTTGTTCTTTCCCCCTTGCTCTAAATCAGAGATGAAGTGTGTAACAGATACCAGTGGAGGCCGTGGGCACCCAAGAGTGAATGAGGAACCGAGGGTAATTACTTTGGTGGAAAGACTATCCCTGGGCTGGATGTTTTCCCCTTGCCCCTTCGTATCTACCTCCAGACTTTTCACCTGCTCTCAGCCCCTGGAGACAGTCGTGCTTGGAGCATCAACACGCTCCTCTTCTTTGCCCTGTGCTTTTGGGCTGGGCTTAGCCATTGGTTTCCTGATGGGATTCTGATAGATAAAACCTCTAAGGCCCATGTCTGTGTTTGTAGGATGGGACCCATTGATATAAAACTTAGATTTATTTATCTGTATTGTTCCAAAGGACAGAAATGGGTTGGAAGTAGGGGGAGGAACAGTTTGTTTTCTATGAAAAAAATATTTCCAAGAATTAAAGTTCTCTGTAGATAAATTGGGTTATCTTGCAAGAAAGTGAATGTCCTTCAAGATGGTATTCAAGTGAAGCTTGGACAACCAGGGAGGTTGGGGAAGGATCTATGTTTTAGGAGTGAGGTCAGACTAGATCGTCTCTAAGGCTCTTTCTAGCTTTGAGCATCTATCTCTGTTACTATAAATATCCATCCCAGTTAAGAACTAACTCTCTCCTCCCTTTCACATTCTTTTCTATTCTACTTTACTTTTTTTTTTTTTTAACTCCCTGAGAATCTAACAAAGTTTAAATTAAACTTGCTTATCTATGTTAGGGAACTAGGGTCAGCAGAACAGGGATTAAGATAAGAAACTGGCAAATAGTCAATGTTTACAGCTTGGAAAGAATCTCTGCACTCACCCTGTACATCAGTGTACAAACATGACTTGTTTCCCATGCTTTGCCCTCTCCTGACCTTTTTCATCCTGGAGCAAATGGCTCCAAGAGCAATTTTTCTGTACTCCAAAATCTTTGTTTTCCTCTCAGTCAATACTCAAAATTGGGGGGGGGTATGTCTCCTTTTTATAAAGAGAGACATTTTAATTTTATTGAAACAGCCTTCGATTCTCGAAAAAACCCTCCTTAATCTTAAGACTAAAACCTATCCACTCTGTCCTCTAAAATCAAAGGTTGCAGCATTAGGCTTGCTTAGTGTATGTCAGCCATGGTGTGAAGGGAGAACCACTAGGAGAATTCCAAAATGTAGGATGGACTCTCTCTTACAAATTTTCTCTAGGTCAACATGGCTCAACTCCTACTGCAGCTGCAAGCTTGGTCTATTCCATAAGACAATGAGACCCAGTGGCCCTCGACCCCAAACCCATCCATCTTCTAAGAGTGAAATGCTGGCAGCCCAGGAGTGAGAATCCAGAAAGGGCTGGTCCGAGAAATCCACCCTGCATGGCTCCAGGGAAGCCATTCTGGCCGAAGGCAATGCTCATTGTGGATAGCTATACTTCTTAAGAATTATGAGCCCAGTTTGGGCTAGTATCTTTCGGGTATTGAAACCCCTCAAACCTCTTCTAACTTCTTAATCAATTTATTCTAGAACTCCCAGCCAGGAGATGATCTTCCGGGGGCCGAAGTAGAATCTTGAGGCAATAAAGACATGATCTGCCCATCTCCACTACCCCCGGAATGAAGGTAGGAAGAGGAGGGGAGGGCAGGTCATCAAGTCGTGCCGTCTAAACTCTTCCAGCACTGGCTTCCTTTTAGCCAACCCCGCTCACCTTTCCAAAACTGTGTCTTGGGAAGAATCAAACCAAATGAGAGAGATGCAGTTTTGATAAATGAAAACACACCAAACGCCTCTTCTTTTGGAGTGAAGTGGAGCACTGAGAGGGGGAGCAGCACCAGGGAAGCAGTAATCCTTGTGTCGTTGCTAAGGAGGGCTCTGAACCCATGGGCGTGGCAGCTAGAACAGGTCATCTAAGCGCCAAGCTTACCGCAGTGCTGCGTAGATACGTGGTTCATGGATAAAGTGAGTGAACACAACACTTGAAAGGCAGCCCTGAGTCAGGAAGTTGAGAGCCTGAGATTCTAGTCTCAGGCATGTCACAAAGGAACAGGGTTCAGGACAGATTACTTTCCTTCCTTGGGCTTTCAGGTCTTTCTAGTAAAACCAAGAGCCTGGGCAAGATGAATCTGGGGTCCCTCTAAACTCAACCATGTTGGAATTCTCTCATGTGCACTAAGAGTATTTTTCCCATGATAGTATGGAATAAAAAATGACATAATTTCAGTTTAATGAGCCTGTGGGCCTCCCTTAATTTTCAAAATAATTCAGAGACCTGAAAAAACTACCCGCATCAGCTGCCTATGCTCTGCCCCAAAGGGTGTGTAGAGCTGAATGGAACCACTTCTGTGTCAGTGGGCCAAAAGTCACCCAAAATCATCTCTGGCTGGCTGGCTATTTTTCAGTCAGAGGCAGGATTTTGTTGGCCCTCCTGCGAACAGGGCCATAGTGACAGCATGCAGCAGAAGGGGGGAGGATGCTGAGAGTGAAGGAATTCTAGGGGCATTTCATTTCCAATGTTCTCAAAATATCCTTTATCATTATCCCCCCCCCACCCCAGTTTGCTGTTTTACAAAGGCTGTGACTTTCCTCTGGTTTCAACCAGGTTAGGGGGGCTTTAAATGACCCTCTGTTGAGCTAATAACAGGTTTCAAGTTTCCAGAAAGAAAGCACTATTTGGCCTCAGCGGAGCCCGCCGGGATTCATCGTGGTACCAAGGAAAGACTACTTGCCCACACACTGGTTCCACTGGTAGTGCTGGAGATAGCCCTGGGGGCAGCTGCACCGGTAGCCCCCGATGATGTTCTGGCAGCCGTGCTGACAGCGATGGTTGCCTTCACACTCGTCCACGTCTGCAAAGGAAGGGAGAGCTGCCTTGAAGCCACGTCAGCGTTGGTCTCCCAGTCGTTCTCTGAAGCCACACTGACAGACATGCTAAAGGGAGAGGCAGCTGACCCCTGAAAAACTATTCTACCACCAGAACGTCAAGAATATGTGCTCCGAAGCTTTTGATGAGTCCAAGGAGAAAAACATCCAGATATTCCTGCTAATGTCTACAAATTAAAATGACCAAGAAATGAAGGTAAGGCCCAAGAGCATTCTATGGGATCGCTGTGGAAATTATTTGTATTTGCTTATTTGTGCCAGGATCAGAAACTAAAAGATGTCAAGACAGAAAAGAAATCCTAAAAAAAAAAAAATTAAATTTTAATTGCATATTATCAGACGAGTTATTCTTCAGATATATAATCCACAGGTGGGGAATCCTTTTAGGACTCTGGATCCAATGACTAGAATATGAATGAATCAAATGCAGGAACTGAGCTATTTTTCTTGACTAGTTTGTGCCCTCTTAGGTGATGCTACTCACTGAGCAGAAAAAGCCCTGGAGATACTGGGGGAAGGCCCATGTTATGGACATGATCAAGCATGAGACGAAAGATGGGTCTTTAAGATAGGACACCTGTGCCAACCCAGCAAAATAGTTCCCATCTTCAGTTGGGTGTTCTCCCTGTGCTCAGTTCCGAGATCTCCTAGAGGAGGAGGATGAAGGGTTTCCCTCAGGACCTGGCAGCGGCATCAAGCTGAGAACCCTACCCACCTTCACAGCTGGCGCCACTCTGATCCAGTGAGAACCCTCGCTGGCATTCACAGGTGAAGCTGCCAGGAGTATTCTGGCAAATACCCTTAGAGCCACACAAGTTGATGTCAGAAGTGCATTCGTTGTTATCTAGAACAAGCGGGTAGGGAAAAGAATTAAAATCCACTCTCTTTGTGTTGTTTAAAAGAGAGAGGGATGATTCACTCAGAAAAGGCCAATAACTTTTCACATACAAGTGTGTGCACACAGTCTTTTTTCACTTTTTTGTCATCATCTTCCAACAGCAGAGGAACTAGAAAACAGTTCCTTAAAGGAACAGCTGCGTTTCCTCTAGGGTGTCTTCCTCTCCCACTTACCGATGCAGGCAGTATGGTGCTGGGTAAATCCAGGAGGACATTTACACGTGAAGCTGCCAATGGTGTTCACACACAGGAACTGGCAGTTGTGCTGTTTGGTGGCACACTCGTCAAGATCTATAAAGAAATGGAAGATGAGCATCAGGGTCGAACTGACAGTACAGTACTCCTCGGAAGGAGTTCTGCGTTCTGACCTATTCGTCTCAACCCTGGCCAGAATAGCCAGGCGGCACCCGGCTAAGATGAACCTAGGAGATAAGCGTTTGGAAGATGAATTGTGCTCTCCTTGTAGACCAAAAACTGTAGCTCTTTGGGGAGCCAAGGAAATCCCAATTCCCTTTTGCTAGAGCAATGCAGGAATTTATCAACCAAGGCATTTCAAATAAACTGTGACATTTTAAATAAACTATAAAATAAAGTAAAAGTTAGGGATTCTCAAAATTTTCCAAAGTGTTGAAAAGATCTATTCAAGCTGAAATGCAAAAAGAAATGTTGAGGCTGGAAATTAATTTATTTGCTTAGTTCTTTTTTTCCCCTCCTTTTCCGTTCACTGTTTTGAATCTGCTCAAATGAGATGTTCAACCAAACCAAACCAAACGGATTTATTTTCTTAGAGAGTCTCCTTTGGTTAAAACAAAATTGAGCGATCGAGAAGGAAACAAAGGGGAAAAAAAAACCCCTCACTCTGATAAGCTAATAGCACATTTAAAAACAGCCTACAGTATTTACCCAACATTGTTTTCCACATCTCAGTAAAATCCTCTACTTTGACACGGCTTCTTTTCTCTTTGCAGGAACTTCCAGGCTCATTCTCAACTCCATTGCTATTTAAAGACCTCAAGAGATTCAAAGTATGTTCCAGCTTTCAGCTGAATTTTAACAACAACAACAACAACAAATCACTGACCCAAGGGGCCCTGCCAGAGTACTGTTCTGCGGTTGCTGGAGCTTACCTGCACACAGGTGAGGGAGACAGCTCAGTGATTTCTTACACTGTTTTCTAACTACCCCACCTTAAGAACAGCAACACTTGCTGTTCTCACCTCCAAGAACATCTTGTCTCCCCTTCTCTCCTCTTCTCTGGATCCTACCCGGCTCTTTTGGAGGAGGTGCTGGTCCCACATCTCCCCTAGGCCATCCTTTGAGCCTCTTTATGTCAGATTCAATAGTATATGTATTTGCACCACTGGGATTGATCTTTAGTCCTCCATGCCAAGTATGGGGACGAATCTAGACCTCATGAGAACAACAGGAGAAAGGGACTTGTGAGGAGATCTGTAAGAATCCCATTGCTGTTTGCCCACTCCTAAAACCATAAAGAGAGCATCACTGGTGTGTTTGATACATTGTGAAAAAACTGTTACCACTTAGTTACCATTTAGTTTCCATTTTCCATCTCTTAATTGCTAGACCTTTTTGAGGATTTTCTGCCCCCACAGGCTGGAAAAATGCTATAAATTTGTTTTGCTCTGTGTAGATAATACATACACTGAGAGAGATTTTCTCTTTAATTTGGTTCTCTATTTACATAAGTAAATTTATGGCTCTGCGTTATAGCCTCACACTGCCGGGAGCTCACTGTGATCCACAGATGGAGAGTAAGTTCTATGTTGGAGAAGCACAAAGCTGGAAACAACTCTTTTATCAAGATAGTCAGAATTTTTAAGTAGGTCTCTCAACTTCCTCTCCCCAAATTCTAGGATTATATAGATTTCCTATTATATAGGAAAACCTCAGGCACTGTTCATTCTGTCTTCCTATGTTACAAGTCTCTTAACTCACTCCTTTCAGCAGACGTACAAGAACTCGGTTGAGGGTCCTACTTCCCTCTGCTCTCCACTCCCGCCCCACGGTTCAACTTCCCTTACTTTCCTTTTACTCCATCGTGGCTTCATGGTAGAAACACGCTAACTCTTAGTCTGCCATCTGGTCTACCTTTCCTCCTCCCAATCCCTCCTTTTAAAGATCACCCTTAAGTTTGATTTACTTGCGCTATTCAGTCGATATGTGAAGTTCTTACTGTTGAGGAAGATGTTTCTAGGAGTAAATTTACACCAACAGAATTTTGCAAAGGATAACTTTTGTTTGAAGAGGGATTTCTGTATGGAGTTCTGCTGTTTCTTAATTCTTTGTGATATTTGTGGCTCAGATAAGTTTATGGAGGGCAGGAATGGCCCTCTTTAGCAGACCAGAAACCCAGACAAAATGTTTACTTAATCAGGCACAGTGTTTTCTAGGCACCAGTTAAGCTGAGGCAGGACAATGCCGGAGACCTGGGCTCTATGGTTGTTGAATAGATTACTTCCTTTCTGCTTATTCTATTTATGGAGTCAATCAATTAGGGATCTGTCCCACCTGAGACATCTGCCCCCATGGTTGCCCAAGTGGCAGGCATTGAGGATGCCTCCTGTTGCCACTGAACACCCCCTTAGCCCCACAGTCTCCCTGGCCTCAGCCTCCATCCATCCACCATAGGAGGCAGGTGGCAGGGAGATCCCAGGGAGGGACTAACACCAGGGAACCACCTGTTGCCTGTGGACAGCTTGCCCATGGCTTCCTCAAATGGACAGGGAATGCAACTACTTGCCCAGAAGGCAGGTGTGTGGGTGCAGGCAAATTCTACTTTACCTTTGCAGCTCCTTCCGTCCTCCTGTAGAATGTAGCCTTTCGGGCAGGAACACTGGAAACTCCCTTCTGTGTTTTTGCAGATAAAATTGCAGGGTTTGGGGGCCTGGTTGCACTCATTCAGATCTATGATCAAAAAGATACCTTGTGACTGTCCATCTAAAATGATGCTTAGTACCCACAGGATCTAACAAAGAACTTTAGCTTTGAGGAAAGAAAAGATACACTCTGTGTAGTCTTTGATCATTGTCTTGGGTTTTCCTATAAAATTACAGAGGCTATTTAGATGTTCAGTTTGAGGACTTTTTTGGTTCCATAATGTACAGTTTCCACTCAGAATAAACCTGAACACCAAAAACAGAGCACTTACCTACACAGGAAGTTCCAGTTATATCTGGAGTGTAGCCATTTTTACACAGGCAATGATAGGATCCTCTGTCGTTGACACACTCCCCATTTCGACAAACGTCATGAATAACCTTGCATTCATCGATATCTGTTAATTTAACAGAGGTTAAAATAAGAAAGACAGTATAAAATGGGCAACATCAATATGTAGGGGACCTCACCGTAAATACTAATAAACTCTCTCATGCACCTAAGATATTAAACCAAAGGGGTGAGAGCATACATTTCATAGGTAATGGTAATTGTACTGAAAGCCAAATGAATAACTACACTAATGACTAATGAAGTATAATAACTAATCAGTCCAGGGGAACACTTTAAAAATAGTTATCTAAATGTATAGTTTTCCCCTCTGGGTCCAATGACACTGGTATTTCCCAGACATATTCAGCTCCTTGCTCTACCTCAGGCCATTAAGCTTGCCTCCTGCTGACATCTCAAAAATGGCTCATAGCTGTAGACTCTTGACAAGAAAATCCCATTTTTTTTCTAATAGTGCATGTCCAAAATAAGGAGGAAGGTTTCCTCCCATTACTTTTGCTGTATTCAAAGTTAATCCTGAAAAATATCAAATTGCATAATATTGGGGAAATGGGACCAACCTTTCTTTGGACAGGGAAGCTCTAGGGCTCTGGGGTGGATCCCTGGGGTTTGGTTTTTACAGCCTGATAAGGTAGAGGGTCCCTGATTCACAGCTCCACCCCAGGGAGAAAAATCTGGTTGCTATGCACTATTGAGTACTAAAGCCACTGTCCTTCACATCGTGACCCATCTATCTCCTTACTGCTCGGTATGGTGCAATACCAAATGAATTCTTAGCCTTTGATTGCCAAACAATCATTTTATACCAAACATTTTATACCAACAGATGTTACTTATCCTAATTCTTTCCAGTTTCCTCTGAAATGCAATTTTCTCTGCTCTGCCTGGTCTCAAGAAGTATTTTCCACCATCTCATTTTCACATCCTTGGAAGAAACCTCAGTTGCTCTCAGTCATCCGGTCCCATCCAGTTCTGTGTCTTCTCACATCCACTTCTGTTATTCTACCTTTAGCCACATCTTTCTAACATCCACACAACTCCTGCTTACTCTCCTTCCACCCCTCTAACTTCCAGTTCCTTCCTAAGGAGCTCGAGAAGACTCTCTCCATTCTCGTTTGTGAGGGTGGAGACAAGCGCCCCTGCTGTTGGGGAGAGAGCCCCAGCAGTCTTCTCCAGAGCTGCCTCAACGCGCCGTGACAGCCTCCCTGCGTCGCCCATGTGAAAACAGCTGGAGCTTTTCTAGAAGCAACTGTGTTTTAATCACCAGAATATCAGCATCGTCTATACTTCCTTTGTGCAGTGTCTTTCAGCCCATTTTTCAAGTTAAAATGTGTATTGGTAGACTAGTCTAGGAATTCAGTGATCATTTATCCCACAGTTCATCTAAAAAGTTTACATTCTGTGTGACCAATAACTGACTTACAACAAACTTCTGTTTAAAAAGTTGGGGACTCCTTGTGATGCAAAGGAAGGAACCCAAGTATACAACAGCTTTGGCAACCTGGCCTCGAACATCTAAAATACCATAATAAGGGGTTTGCGACCCAGCCCAAGCCCACACTGAAGATTCCATATTCTCAACTGTTTGTCATAAAACAAACAAGCAGATTTCCTTTTGGATTGTAAGTGAATTACCTGCTCCACTGGTCATAAATCAGAACGAAAGGAAGTACCTGCTCCATTGGTCATAAATCCTCGGCCATGGGGGCAGAGTTTTTTGAAGGCCACGGTGCCCTGGAAAGGGCAGATCTCACAGTGGGGGCCCCAGCCTCTCCCTCCATCGCAGCAGCATTCAGACTTGGTGACAGGGTTCCGGTTGCTCGAGCCGATCTGACACATGTTTTGGAGCACCTCCGTGAAGCAGTACCCTTCCCGGTTGTCTGGATGGGACATTAGATGGCAAAGAGGATTTTAGGACTTTTATCAGCATGACAAAGTATTATGAATTTGGTCAAATGTAAAACCCAAAAAGGATGTAACACTTTACCCTGGGTGAGAAGAAGCGAGAAGGGAAAGCTGGAAGCAGCAGTAAGAGAGAAAGGATGACGTCTGAGGGAAACAAGACAAGAAATTCAGTAAGTGGTCCCCGCAAGGTTTCAACTCTCTCTGCTCCCAGAAATACGGAGGCGTAGTCATGCTCTCGAGAGGGAGGAGCAGAAAAACACATGGAAATGGATCTTCAGCACCGAGGGCTCAAAAAGGCAGTGGAGAAAGACATTCCAAACAAGTGATTCACGGATACATTTAGCAAAGGAAGAATTCAGCTGTGGGGTGGTGCTGAGCCCCAAGGACAATCACATTAAGTCACTTCCAAAATAGGAACCTGCCTCAAGTTTTAACAATTTCCATTATTTCAGATCAGACATCTAGGTGACAGGCCTCCCAGCGTGACGGTCGGGGCTGCGAGAGCCTCCCTGTCGTCCGGACTCACCAAGGCACTCGTCCTGAGTAGGGCTGGCGGTGAAGCCGTCGTTGCACTCGCATGTGTAGCTGCCCCGGGTGTTGAGGCAGCGCCCGTTCTCACAGATGCCTGGCTTGGTCTGACACTCATTCTCATCTGCGGGGTTCGTGGAAAGAGCAAACATAAGAGCAGTCATCCCACCCCTTTGCACACAAATGGAGTCTTTCTTTTAGTTCATGAATAGATGGCCGTCTCATGTGGTTCCCAATTCAAAAGGTATAAAAGAGTATTCAGCAAAAGCACCCCTTCCTGCCCCACACCTCAGCCACCTAACTCCCCTCCTGGGCGGCAACCCTGTGTTACTGCCAGTTTCTCACATATCCTAGAAATGGAGTTTGCACATACAAGTCAAGACATTGTGTGTGTGTATGTGCGTACACCTCTGTCCTTTAAAAAACATACTTGATGGCATTTTGATATACTTAGATGGAGATGATGTCATTTTAGGTACACATACATTTTTCACTTAATAAAATTAAAATTTTCTCTATCTGTCCATCAGAAGGATTCCCAAAGAATTATTTTAAGTGAAGAGAAAAGACAGCACATGTTAAAGAAATATTATAGTACTTCATCAGAATAATGTCTGAATTGAATTTGAACTGAGAATTGGCCTACATGTAATCTTCCAATTCAATATAGATTACATTTATCATAATACTTCAACAATATTCTTGAGAAATAATCGTAATCTAGTCTCTCAGGTTAAAAACAAAAGCACTAAAACAAACTGGAGATTCTTAGAATTATCTGATGATTTTTTAACAGACTGAGCCACCCAGCTGCCCCAATCTGATGATTTTTTAGGAAGGTCATAAATAAAGTGACTTGCTTAGGTGCGTGTCATGCAGAATAATTCTGAGCCCCAGAGGCAGGAGTCTCATGATGAGAGAGCCGGAAGGTGACAGCTACGGGACTGTGGAAACAGGCTAAAATCCTGATGTTCACGCCATCCCCAGACCCATTAAATCAGAGCGTTTGGGGTGGGACCTCTGTTCTCCAAGTGATTCCAGCAACATGGGCTGAGAAGGTTGAGAACCACTGAACCTGAAACAGCTGGTGTGTGCTCCTATGTCCAAATACTTTTTCTGTGCTTTTAAAGTCTGCTCTTCAGTTACTGCTTAATTCTGTATTTTACAGGGTAAGGGGAAAATGAGATTCTTAAGCTTCTTGATTGACAACGTAAGATTTCTTTTTCTGGTGTCACTGATGATTAAAAGTGGAAAGGAAGCTTGTGGGAACTTTCTAATACTTTTCTCCTGTATTCATTGTTCAGACCAGAGGTCAGGAAACTTCTACTCTAAATAGTAGTAATATTATAGTATTATTATATTATATATAATAACTGTTTTAGGTTTTGCAGGCCATACGGTCTCTGTTGTCTTCCCTCTATTCTGCTGTGCCTTTGTGGCATGAAAGAACCATGGACAATGTCTAAATGAATGGTTACAGCTATGCTGCAATGTGACTTAATTTACAGAAATAGGCGGCAGGCGGGCAGGCTGGATCGGCCCCCTGGGCTGTGGCTTGCCCATCCCTGGTCTGAAGCTGCGGTTTTCAGTGGAGGACCCACATTACATAGGAAGCTTTAAGAAATACCAGTGCCTGGGCCCCACTCTAGACCAGAACAGATTCTCTGGAGGAAGATCCCACTGGTTTAATGCTGTTCCCTGGTTCAGAGGGACCGGACATCTGTCATTCAATGTCAGGGTGCTAACAGCAAAGCTGGGATGATAGAAAGACATTCCAATGTGGTGTGAAGAGAACTTACCCCAAAACAACAAAAAGTATAGGAGCCAAGGAAAGAAGTAGAGGAAACACCTGGTGCCAAGTCCTGGCAGCAACATGGGCTGAGAAGGTAGACAAAGGCCCACTCAGAGGGGCAGAAGGACGGTGTTTTTGGAACTGAGAGTTAAGCAAGAGGCGAGGGGCTCTCCAAGGGAAACCATGACATGAGGGAAGAGAGGGAAGATGGCTCTGGCCCAGAAGAGCACATTGCCCATTGGAACTCAGACTCCAAGTCCCTTTTGCCCCTTGTCCCTGACTCCCTTGAAGCTGCTTGGGCGGGAACTTGCTTACCTACACAGCCCTCGCCATCGGGTCTCCGCTGGTAGCCGGGCCCGCAGATGCAGATGTACGTGCCGATGAGGTTCTTGCACTCCATTTGCTTCTCAGCACAGTCGTGTTTGCCCTCTTCGCACTCATCCTCGTCTGGAAAGAACGTGCAACCACGAATTATAAAAGGAGCTACACTAATTTCCTGCCTCTTAAGCATGAGAAGGTGTCAAGCAATCAATTTTCCTGTACACTTATTTCACTGTTAACCTGTTTCCTTTTGTATGGTGGGCGCTGGCCTCAGATTGGGAAGGAGTTTTGTCCCACCTTTGAACTTGATGAAGAAATTATTCCGTAACTAACTGTAACCCATTCAAAGGTGGGAAGTGTGAGTGTTAATTCTTTTTGATGAATTCACCTAAAGAGGTCTTCTATAAAACTTCCATAATATAATTATAATAACAGCATTATAATTACAATATAGTATAATAAGCCAAAGCTTCCATTATGTAACAATTATAATAACATGATATTTTATGTAATATTAGTATATGGTTAGATTATTATTATTATTAAAATAATCATTATATAATGAAAACTTCAGTTTTTAGACTCTGAGGAAAAGACAAACATTCACAAATATCATATTCTCTCCTGGTTCTTCCTTCCTTCATTTCCTTTTTTCTGGTGTGGACAGGGCTTCCTCATCCCTTATTGTTCTATTGCATTTCCCTATCTCTATCTTTCTCCTTTATGTGGTCTGAGCTGAGAAATTTGGGTTTATCCTGGATGTGATGTAGAGCTCGTAGTTAGGAAATCTGTTCGCCTTCAAGAAAAATCCTACTTAAGTCATCTGAAGAGAGTAAATAGCTGCTCATTTAAGACTCTGGAGGAGCAAATCAGTGCTCTTCAAGGAGGCCCATGATTTACCTAACTTTTTAGAGCAGAGCCTAGTCCAGAGGCACAGTAATTGCAAGTGTTCAGTATGCATTTTTAAAGCAAATTATTTAACAAATTCCATATGCTACCTCCATTCTTAGGATATAACATCCCTTAGTGATGGGGATTTAAAAAAATATTATTTAATTTAATATTATCCTGCTATAGGCAATGATGACCCCCATATTGTCTAAGGACTATAGCAGAGTTCCTTGATTCCCAGCCTTTCTCTACTGATAGAAGCTTTGGAGACACATTTCCCATCATAGATAGAGTGACAGCCCCCCAGTTAGATGACCTTTAACACAGATGTCTCACCTTTGCACATCCTTCTATCTTCTCTCAGGACATATCCCGCTGGACATTTGCATTCATATGATCCATAAGTGTTTACACACCGGAAAGCACAGAGCAGAGGGTTCTGGGCACACTCGTTTATATCTGTAGCAGAAGGGAGCACGAAAATAATGGATCATGGGCATCAACCGAAAAAGTCTATTTTTATCAAAAATTGAGATGCTTCACTGTCATCAACATGGATGCACCAAGCGATCTCTTGTTTTCAATGAATCATAAAATGAGTTGGTTATTTTATAATTGGTATAGGCAAGGTGATCATGGGTTCTGGTTCTCCTAGCACAGGCCCAGTTCTGGCTTATTATCCTGGTATAATTATTAATGTTATTGAGACAGATGGGAAATTGTAGACCACCCTACATATAGGGAGCTTTTTTGAAATTCTGGCTTTCAAGTCTCAAGTTGACCACTTGCCATTCCCTAGAGTCACATAGGGTGGGAATCAGTTTTACCCCATTCAGTCAAAACAGCTGCCAAGTCAATGGAAGTCAGAACAGAAGCAAACCCATCCACTATTGTTGACCACCTCCTCTTCCCCATAGAAAAGAGGCTCCTGTGAAGTAACAGTGATTCTTGTGCCCAAGCAAATGGTGAACTGATGCCAAGTTATGCCTTAAATAGGAATGACTTTACCATTCAGAGATAAAAGTGATTTCTACGGATTCCATAGTTTGGAACCAGCAGAGTATGTTTTGGAAAAGCAGGGTTAAAACAGACCATCTTGATTCTCATGTTTCTTTCTAAGTCCAGTGATGCTGACTGAGAATGGGGACCCCAGATCATATTTAGTCATAGCCTTTAAAGATTAAGCAACAACTAGGACAATGGTAGAACATATCTCTAATGAAAAGCTCACTTTCATACCATTTTTATTCTCTACCTTCACCTCACCTTCACTCTGTTCTGTGACCAGTAGTCTCTACTACTTGAAAGTGTATCAGAATTACCTGGAGGGCTGCTAGGCTCCACTCTTTGAGTTTCTGATTCAGGAGGTCTCGAATGAGGCCTGAATATCTGTATTTCTAACAAGTTCCCAGGTGATGCTGATGTGACTGATCCAGGGACCACCCTTTGAGACCCAATGGTCCAGACCTTCCTCTCCCTGCCTTCTCACCATACAACTACCCTACTAGGCATACTGGCAGATGCTTACAGAGTATAGACAACATCTTTTGCTGTGATTGCCCCCAGATGGCTGGAGGATGTTGCTGGTTATGTCAGCATGCAGAGGTTTCTATGAGTAGAAAAGAGAAAAGAAAAAGAGAGGGAGCATGGGAGAGGAAGAAAGAAAAAGCAGGGGAAAATGGAAAATAAGAAAGAAGGTAGCAAACAAGACAGGAGTTGTATCTAAATACTTGTAGTGGGGAGACATCAGTAAGAACTCTGCATATTATACAGGGTGATTTGTGCCATGAACCGGGAGAATGATGGTATGGCCCATTAGGCCTAGGTGTTCTTTAGCCTGTACACCCTGAGTGGTATTTAATATCAAGAACTGTAATCACTGTGAAGTGTCTAAACCTGGCGATTCACAGACCTGTACCCCTGGGGCTAATAATACATTATATGTTAATAAAAAAAACCAAAAAAACCTGTAATCAGTCCAGTGCTGTCTCCATGATGAGAACATGTAACCAACTATTCTGTGAAGAGACTTACCTTCACAAGTCATCATTGGGCCAGGCTCAAATCCCTCCTCACAGGTACATTCAAAACCTCCAATCACATTCTTGCAGGTTCCATTTCCACAAGGATTGCCCACAGAACATTCGTCAGTATCTGCAAGTGACCGAGAGTGTTTTCAAAACGTGATCAATAAAGACAAACATGGGCTTGGATGCAAATCGTACCTCTCACTCTATCAGGGCACTTTGCTCTGTGGCATCTTGCTTTATCCTCATTCTGCCTTTATAAGAAAGGAGTGCCCATGTCTTATCTCCACAGATTTATAGCTGTCAAATTTGATCTACTAAGTGGCAGTGGCACTAACAGTGACAGCATCTGGGCTTCCAGCCCTCCTACTGCTCTTCCCCTGAGCTGCTCCAGCCTCCCGTATTAGGTATGAAGAGCTAAATCGACCGGGAATAGATGTTCCAAGGGTTAAAACCAGGCTGCTCTCCCCAGTCAAAAGTTTTCACTTATATAAAGCTAGAAATATATCTCCAGTCTGGCCTTACATTACATCACTCTCCAAGAAGCCTTAAACATGATGGATTTTTGCCAGATATAAAATAGAAGACAAAGCTTACACAAAATGAGGGACCAGAGGTTAGGCAAAATTAATACGCTGGATAAAATCAAGATTCAAGATTTTTTGTTGATTCTGTTGAAACCAGATGGTTTACATTAGGCAGAAGAAAAGCTAGAAGGAAATAAGTTTAGGGTATGATCTCTGTAAACAACTGTGGAGAGAGAACAAGTCTTACCAAGGAGGTCTAAAAAATATCTATGCCCCCCAACCCGTCCCTCTAGAATCTGACACATCTCTTGGGGGAGAAGATCTTCCTTTTGGAAAGGGAAATTTTTGAGGAATAACATTGTTATTTTAGTTCTCTAGGACTTGGAATAGTGATGGACTATCATCAGGTTTATATGTTCTGTTGGGTTCTGAGTCAAATGGTGAAGGCAAGAGGCTGTGGTAGAGAGACTGGGCGAGTGGGCTCATTTAGCATGCACACAGGAGCACTAACTAAAGATCTCTAAGAGAATTCAGTGACAACTTTGCTTTTGTTCTGCTGTGAAATGGCATTTCGCTGTCCAGAATATTACATCTCTTTTGAGTTCATGAAAGTCACAACATCATTGATTTTTAGAGCTGCAGAGCAATTAGGAATAAATTAGTCCATTTGCATAATATGACATTCTGAGGCCTAGAAAGACTAAAGAACTTGCTTATACTTCATGGTCATAGCTGTGGGTGAAATTTTAGAGGAACAGACATAATACTTGGATTCAATTTTGCATTGGTAGGCATCAAGATGTCAAAAGTCAGGCATAGCCATTCTTAGAAATTTTAAGAGAGCAAAAACAAGAGGAGTTTACACTGTGTACATAACTTTTCACATTACTAAATTTAATAAAATCTGAATAAATGTTGTATTTTACATATTGAGAGAATAAGATTATGACTATTAATTTTTATAAAAGTTTAAAAAAATACATGATAATGTCCTCCTTTCCACCACATCTCCAGATGTGTCCAGTGTCTTAGACTGTAAGGTCCATGCAAGGAAGAAAGACATTGGCTTAGTTCACTGCTGTAGCCACAAAGCCTGGGACATGGGGTGTGCAACTAGTACTGCAGATGAATGGTGCCTGAATGAGTTCACAAAACATGCTTGTCCCAATCCTACTACTCACACTTCCCAGTGTGAATGCTCCATGGCCCAATTTCTAACTTGTAAAATCCCTATGGAAGAAACCGACCTATTACTCACCTACACATTCATTCCCTTCCAGAATGTAGCCAAAGGGACACTCGCAGCGGTAGGAACCATCCGTATTGATGCACTGTCCATGTTTACAGACGTCAGGTTCTTTACACTCGTCCATATCTTATGTAAAGGAGAAATAAAACAGTGACTAACAAGGAACTTTTTTTGTTTTTAGTAATCCTTTTTGAGATTTTATTTATTTGAGAGAGAGCATGAGCAGTGGGGAGGAGCAGAGGAAGAGGGAGAAGCAGACTCCACACTGAGCAGGGAGCCCCATACGGGGCTCAATCCAGGACCCCGGGATCATGACCTGAGCTGAAGGCAGACACTTAACCGACTGAGCCACCCAGGTCCCCCAAGGTACTTTAAAAACAAAAATAAAAAACAAAGGGAAACTATGACCATTTCAGCATCTAATCAATGAAATATCTAATATTACAATATTGCCATACAGTACGATAATACAATTGGTACCTAAATGAAAAGTAGAGCTTTATTTTACAAGACAAATGTGGAGAAATAAGAACAGTTTGGGGGGAGGGGCCATGGGTGGCTCAGGTGGTTGAGCATCTGACTCTCGATTTTGGCTCAGGCCACGATCTCAGGGTTGTGAGATTGAGCCCCATATTGGGCTCTGCGCTCAGCGGGGAGTCTGCTTGAGATTCTCCTTCTCCCTCTGCCCATTCCTCACTGCTCTCATGCACTCGCTCTCAAATAAATAAACCTATCTTTAAAAAAAAAAAGGAAGAACAGCTGGAGAAAAGGCAGGAAAGAAGCTGGTTAAGAATATTAAGAAATGCTGAGAAGCCAGCACAGGCCACTTACCAACTGCTGAATCATCAGGCCCCACAATGATGCCACTTCCATAGGGACAGATCTGGCGGAAGGCCTCTGCAGTAGAGACGAACACTTGTTAATAGATAGACCAACGGCGATTAACTACAGGCTGCTTCCCACGCAACGTGTGGTGGCTAGACTGCCACATGCCATGCATATCGGGAAACAATGGACGAGAAAAGCCCCAATACCAGGGAAAGTGAACAAGGCTCCCAGAGCTGGTGTGCCTACTACTTGGGCAGCCCTGATTCATAGCACATTTCAGAAGAAAATAACTGCCCAGTTCCTAAGTTAAAATAATCTTAATGAATATGTTAGGTAGACTTACAATTAAATTAAGTTGTCTTTTTCCAGAAGGGCTATGTACAATCTTTCCTATTTCATGGCCAGTCCACCCTATGAAGGGCCCAAAGAGAAATGCAGATGGTGGACCTACCATCAGGCTCAGTGGGGCACAGCTCACAGGGATCACCCCAACCTTCTCCCTTCAAGGCACAGCAACATTCCTGTTTGGAGTGATTTCTGGATTTGGGCGATGAACATTTTCCTCCTTCAAACTTTGCATAGCAGTAGCTCATTCGCAGATCTGCAGCATAAATTCAGGAGACCCTTCAGACCTTTCCTACTACATCGTTACTGTACAATAGTGAATAAGAAACAATCCATCCTGTTAAATGTATGCCCTTTTCTTTAGAGTGGGAAGACTCCGTAACATTAAGTGATTGCAACAGAAATTGGGCTCAGATATTTAAAGTCATAGGTGACTTTTGTAGTAAGATCTGATGAATACATCTATGTCTTCACTTTATTTCTCATTTCAGCCAATCTTCCAAAATAACCTGATGTGAATGACAAAATCCAACACTATCACATTTCAAAACTGACATCATCAGTGACTTCAGGGTGGGGACATTCAGAAGTGCAGTCATTCACAAGACCCCTGCATTGACAGCTGTGTTTGTGTGTTTTGGATAGCATTTAGCAAGCGTACTAGGTTAAGGTAGACCTCACAGTTCTGGTACTTACTGTGCTATCACATTGTGTTGTTTATTTGCTGTCCCCTAAGCCCAGAAACCAAAATAAAACCCCTGATCCCAGGCATAGAGTAAATAAAGATGTGGCAATTTTGTGGAGTGGCAAAAATATGACAATAATGGTCATTCGCCGAAGCAGCTGCTGATGCAGTTTCTGTCTACAAAACGCCTGTGGTGCCTTCTGCAGATTTTATACACGCGTGCGTGCTCACACACGCAAGATACAGAACGTGGTTTAGCTCAACAGAAAAAGAGAAGGTGAAGAGGAGGGCAGAGAGGTGGTGGATAGGAAGCAGGATAACCTTTCTCTGAAAGAATGTATTTTTTTTTTAATATCAATTATTTTTTGGTGACAACATGGAAGATGGGATCTAGTTGCTACAAAATTCTCCAACACTACTTGACATAATTTTGGAAATGGACTCTACCATTTCTTATAGAGCAAACAGGGTGGCTCATCCAAAAGCCTGGTGTGTTTTCCCTCAAATTTGACATCCAAAGCCCTGTGGACTCCTCTCTAGTTACACAGAGGCTACAATCTGCAGGCTTTAAGGAAATGCTTTCATACCCATTTTGTACAACTCCCCTTTCTTTCTTTAGGACCAGGTATGCTCTCTCCTGTCACTGTTTCTCAACCCTAGATGGCACCTTATGACCTATTATTAGAGCCATCGATGCATTTCTGCTAAGACAACTTCACAGCTTTTATTTCTTGACAAAGGAGACAATGTAAGAATAATTGAGTTGCCAAAGACCACAGAAGAAAAACTTTCATGAATTGAAGTAAAAATAATAACCAGTCAATCCATCACTCGTATTTACCAGGCCCTAGTAAGTCAAACTCGGTTGGCCTTCTTCCCCAAATGAATTTGTTCGTCTCCTTCAACCAATTCTTCCAGATATATTTTCTTGCTAGTTTTTACTCTCCTTCCACCACCTGTGGTAGCTGGGACCTAACAGGCTCCTTTCAGTGAACTACTCTTCTGAAAGTCAAGTGCAAAAAAAGCCAGCGTGCGTCCTGTGGCATGTCTGCCTTCCAAATATTTGCTTTGCCGAGAAGTTTCAAGATTTAACAGATTATAGTTTCTTGAAGGACACATTTTGATTTGCTTTATTCTTCAAGTTCATTGTCACACACAATGTTCTGTGTTTATTATTTACATCTATAACTGTCTCTTAAGGTATAATTTAGGGACTACTCACAAAAATGTCCAACAAATATATTAAAATTCAGTGGTCTCTGTTGTCTTCCAGCTCATAATGTTTCTTCTAAATCTAGATAGATTTTCTTTTCCTTTTATCATCGACCCTCTTCCATAAACTAGCCCTGTCTCTCCAGGACTACTCTACCATCCCACCTCCTGAAAGAAAAAAAAAAAAATCTAGACATTACACAGGCTCAAACATATGAAGTTTACAGTGAGCCTAAGTGACAAATTCCCTTCACTGAATTTTGTAGGTGGGAGTGGCCCATTTACATCTGTGGCCTTCAGGTACCCAGATCTGTTCACCTGAGTCTTATCACAATTGTTCCCTCAAAAACGTTATCTGTGGTTCTGTGGGATTTTCTCATTTCATGGGCAAAAGAAGCCTGACTCCTAATTTGTCTTTATAAGTAAAACCCAGCTCTTACTTCCCTGGCTTCAGGGAAGTTTGTGCCCTGTGGGAGATTTACATTTGCCTGTGGTGATTCTCTAAATTTGGTTTATTAATCAAAGGTGTCTTGCAATGGGACGGAGAGCTTTGCTTGCCCACACACTCGAGCTAGGACTCACTAGGATGCCTGTTTACAAGTCCATGTGCAAAGAGCCCTTAATGACCTTTGAAATTTCATCAGAACTACAAAAGTCACTTTCCCTGCTTGCATTCCTCAATCCTGGCTCTGCCTCTTGGAGCTGAGCATGTGGCAAGGCAGCTCACAGCTGGGCTGATTCTTCCTGCAGCGTTAGCTTGCTCTGTGACAGGCCAGTGCAAATTGAATTAATAGCCTATGAGTTTCCTCTGGCCTGCCACATCGGCAGATTCACACCTGGTTTCTCGCTGCTTTCTTTCCAAACCTGGGCCAAGCCAAAGGCACACAGAGACAAAGGAGTCGAACTTAGAATTTATCTGGCTTGGTCTGTACTCTAATAGAGTATCTGTTTGCATCCAGTGTCAACCCCACCCACAAGCCTGAAATCCGCCTGGGCTTGTGACAGCTTCTGATCTATGAGATCAGACCAATCAGAGAATTCTCAACTCCCCCTTCACAGTTCTAAATATTGGGTAACAAAAAGACCAGTTGAAGGCAAAAGTTAATCAACAGAAAGCAGGAATCTATGAACAATGCAGAAGAAACTAATAAAGCTTTGTTACCTATTCAATAGGATTGGTTGGGCAGGTATTATTATGGTTGTTTAAAATGAGGAAATGGAACTTCCAAAAGATCCAATGACTTGCCCTAGGCTATGGATGGCAGAGCTGAGGCCCCCAAACCCAACTTTTGGAATCTGAGATGATATCCATTGCCTCTTATTTAGTAATACAGAACCAAACTGAACCAAAACAGAACAAAATAACCAAGAAAAAAAACCCTGAACAATAAAACGACAACAACAGAACACAGGGGTAGAGGGGGGAAATATGTATGGAGTTTGTTCGTATGGGGTTTTTTGTTCCAAATTCGTTAAACTAGTATGTATAAATGGATAGACACACATCATTGCATTGTTCACTAAAATTCAGATAGTTTCTGGGATATGATATACCGTGTTAGGCATAAGTTCAGGTTTCTTTTTCTTTTTCTTTTTCTTTTCTAAGTTCACAAATATTAGTCCTGAAAACAAGACTACGTCCCAGCAAGAGTCCAGGTCAGTTCAAATTTATTTTCCTGCTTTCTTAGAAAATTTGTGATGTCAGGGGTGGGCACTCTATCCTGGAAGCATATGGATTAATCTGTATTTTTTTGACCGAGAGTCTAGATTTTGGCCCACATTTATACCAAGTTACCTCTTGAGAGGCAGAGGCCATGGAACTGAACTTTCCCCAGGCTTTCCAGGATTCAGAGGCTCATGGCAGATCCCCCACTGACAGACCTATCAGCATCTGTGTTCTTAGGGGGAGAGAGAGGTTTAAGTGCCCGGGGAAGTTGTTATACAAGCAACCAGAACTTGATGGATTAGTTTTCAACCTTAAAAGTAAAAATGAACTTTCTGACATATGGTAATCATTAGACCTCTGGGTGAATGAAAACTCTCCATCTTCTCTTTCACAAAGAAGCAAAGCTTTGCCATGTTTAAGAAAATGAAACCACAACAAATAAACAGTAATGAAAGTCAAAAGTCTTCAAAGGCAGTTACCTTGGCACCTTCTTCCAGTGGAGGACAAGGAGAACCCATCTGGACACAGACATTTGAAGCTGCCTTCAGTGTTACTGCATGTGCCCAGGGCACAGATTTCTGGCTCTTCAACACACTCATCAATATCTAAAAGAATCACATGTGTCAAAGTCAAAACACAATGGAGACACCATCAGATACCAATGCAAAGTGTGGAAGTACAAAGTGCAAGTGAGTTTCAAAACTCTTCCAATAATGAAGATTTTTCCTGTATCATTATGCTGTGAGTGGACTTCTAGGCTGTGACATCTTTTTAAAAATTAACCTTGAAAATTCTTGTTGTAAAAATGCAATCTGCAGATGTCTTCTAAGGGATACAATGAGAACAGTTTCTTACCCAGACTCAGTTGCCTGGCTAATTAGAAAGGGTAGAGTGATTTTCTACTACCCTAAGCTAGGAGAGAAACAAGAAACTGCAGGCTCTGACTTCCCCACTGCATAGGAAGCAGAAGCTTGAAATTTTAATTATGTTGATGATAAGTTAGTAAGAGATCTAGACCTTTGAAACAAAAATTTATTCCCCTCCATCCATCCACAGTGCTTTCCCCAAAACCCTGTGCTATATCCCTAAAACTATTGAGTTTTACAAGAATAATAATATTCATGAAAATAATCTTGTGCAGTGTAAACTAAAGATATCACAGAATATGGGGTTCCTAACTCTCATTTGCACATTAATTTTTCTCAAGATGCAAAAATGTCTTTCTTGTAGAGACCAGTTTTTCCTTTCATCATATACCTAATAGGAATTTGATACACTCATATTGTGAAGTATTGTTTAGCATATGAATATACCTTAACCCTAATAAGGGCTGATTAAAAGTGGTCTACAGTGAAGTTTGAATGACTTGGGCAATCACATGCCTTGGTCTTCCTAGGAGAGTCCTAGTTTATGCTTGTTGTCCTGGCCTCATTATTAATAGTGCCCTCCTTAAAACTGTCTTGGTTTGGTCAATAAATTACATGATCATCCTATGTACAGGAAAAGTATGGCCACTCTTTCCAACAGACTTATCTATCTTTTCCCCTGATTTTCAACAGGAATTTGTAGTAAAAAAGAGCTAAGTCTTGATTCTGAGCCATGCTATTTTTATGGAAATACCTTTTCTTTTTTCTGCAACAAAACTTGTATCTCTTGTATCATGGGGCACTTTATCTTTGCATTTGTGCAAAGAGTTCTACCTACATCGAAGTGTATTCATATTATATGGGTTCCCTTCCACAAGGTCCAACTAAGAGGAAGTTAGGAAACTAATTCCATTATCTTGACTTAATATTGCAAATACCATGCAATAGGTATTCTCAGGATGTGCAACTCAAAGCGATTATCTTCCTGTTTAGGGCAAAACCAGCCTGTTCATCACTCCTATGTTACAACTTTATCATTGCACCATGTTGCTTGTGCTGTATTAATGCTCTGAGCTGCTGCCAATGAATGAATGACTGCATTCCCACGTGCCTTCCATTCCCATGTCCAACCTTTTCTTAAGAGAGAAGCCAACGTTTGTAAAAATGCTCAAGTATTTCTTTTTGTTGTTGTTTTTATTATTGCTGTTGTGAGGATTCTTTCTCTTATGGTAGAAATTAACCTATAGATGACGACTTCGTAAGGATGGAGACAAGGATGGCGGAATGGGCACATTATTTAGTATTCGAGAAGTCATTTTTCTGTCTTATACATTTCCATTCTGTTCATCTTAGGGAAATTTTGCATTACTCATGGAGTAAATAAAATTGATCTTTAGTAAAAGTAAAATAACACTTATAATAATTTGTATTTAGGCCTAATTTTGATCAACTGTTTCCATTTAGAATATTATCAGTTGCTATGATTTAAATTGGATATATAATAAAATTTCTCCATAGTATTAAAAGTGGAGAAAATCCTTACTCATTATGGATTACATCAGACCTATTTAAACGTGGGCATATGGACTAGGTGACTTCTTAAAAATCCTTTCAGCCTACTTATTTATAAAGTTCTGGCAATTAATGTCCTTCATTTAATTCAATGACATATATATTGAGGAATGCAGTACTATAAAATTTGCTGAGAATTTATTTATAGTAACATACTTTCACTGCTCTATAGGTAAAAACAACATAGACAAATTATTTAGCTACAGTCATCCAACCTTTAATATGGTCACTTAAAGATTTTAGCTGGAATCAGGAAGCTATTTTTAGTTGCGACCTGTTGGCACTTAAAAACACGTAATCCAGGATTTTTTACAAGTTGCATAAAAGCATATTGGAAAAGAGTCAGGGTCATAGGACCACCCATATGCACAGAGCAAAACAGGGTCACCAGATATTAGCATGAGAATTGGATGTTCTTGTCTCATCATCTGAGTGTAAGAACGGAAGTCAGATCCTCTGCTCTTGAATTTGTTTCTGATAAAGGATTCCAAAATGAAGACACCAGCACACCATCACAAAAACTGACTTTGAAAATGCCAGTGGAGTAACAAACACTGCTCCTTCTAAACACTGCTAGTCCTCCTACTCCTACCTTCACACTTGTCATTCTGTAGACTGTACCCAGGCGGACAAATGCATCTGTAGGACCCATCCAAGTTTTGACAGGTGCCTGGTGCACATTTTCTAGGTTCTAAAAGACACTCGTTGATATCTGCAAAGAAAAGGGAAAAAGAAAAAAGAGGTTCCCATTGGCGTGATTTCCACCAAGCAATTAAAATTTCAAAAAACTGGAATCAAATCAAAGAAATACATAAAACCACCATGGAGAAAAATTAATGACTCAGTAAAAAGAAGCTTTATCAGCTTTCAGAAGTGTGCGGTAGAACAACCACATTTTATGTGACCTATCACAAATCAGTTGTTTCAAGAAAAGTGAAGCACGTGAAAAGTCAGTGGGAATGCAGATTTTTGAGGACACCCAAAAGGTTGTATAAGAGCTTTCCACAAAGCTATTTTAAAGAAAAAAAATATATGAGAAAGCAAACTACAATTGCTTATGGAACAATTTAACTTTCTGTTAAATTTGACAGTTTAACTGTTCCCTGCAAATAATAACTTGATTTTAAAACATAACGGAGAAGTGTGTCCTATCTCTCTCTCTCTCTCTCTCTCTCTCACACTCTCTCACACACACACACACACACACACACACCCAGAGTCTACAGGTAGGATTAGTGTAATTCTACTCTGATTTTTCTCCCTCCAGACTTCTGAAGGAAGGATGGTGATAGGGACTGCAGGATCCTTTCACCGCTGAGAGCATTATTCGCAGTATCCTTCGGAGGAAGCACTTACCCACACAGGTCCTCCCGTCTGGAGCCACCTCATAGCCTTCATTGCACTGACACTGGAAGGACCCCACTGTATTGATGCATTGGCCATTTCTGCAAAGGTTCCCATTTCCAGTTGCACATTCATCAACATCTGCCAAAAAAAGATCCTTTGATATATTCCAAAGAAAATGTCATAATTCCAGCAATGATCAAAACCTTCAAAGGGAAAAATACTTACTCTAAATTTCAGTGGCCTTTGCTGGCTCAGCCAAGCATTAAAAATTCCAGTAAAGATCTAGTTTGTAACAATACAGCTGGCTTTACTCACCTATCAAAACCTAACAAGATTACACTATTCTATTAATTGAAATTGATAATTTACATGAGAACTTTATGTGAGTTTCACCTTGATCTTCCTTTATGTTTCATTTTTAAAAGCTAAAAACCTAGTACACAATACAGCTGAGGGTATTACTAAGTATTCTCATAATTAGAAGTATATAAAATTAGCCTCTAGCATGATATAAAATTTGGATCATTAATCTCACTTATAAATAACAGTATGTTTTATAGAGAGGATTTTATAGATTCAATAATCGACTTCTTTTAAGAGAGGCTATAGTGAAACACTGAGACAAGTAGGTCCACATCATTCCTGAATTATGCAATTTCTATACAAAGAATCACTCTTATATGTTTTAAAACGTCATCAGTTCAATTTATTTAAAAATGTACTGAATTCACAGTATGGCACATATAAAACTTATAGCTGCTAATGAGGCATTTTAATGAAAGTCATGGCTGTAATTACTCTATTTGACATTTACTTTGGACATTATATTTGACAACTCCTTGCCAGTTGTTATGCATTAGAGGGCATATATTTAAGAACACTGGCTGGCACCCCAGACAGGCTGCTAATTGCAAAGAGTGCAGATAAAACATCCTTCAGTGCCCACCAGTTTGCATACACACCTATGCAGTCATTGTTGTGGGAAAGGATGAAGCCGTGGTTACAGCGGCAGTTGAAGGACCCAATCGTGTTGCGGCAAGTTCCATTCCCACAGGCGTCTCGCTCGCACTCATTTATGTCTAGTGGGAACAATGGGCACAGAGGAACATGGCTGTTAACAGAAGACGAGGTGAGTGGCTTTCTGGAGCTTCAGGGCATTGTGGGGTTCACAGTGCATCAGGAGTAGGCTAAGAACATCTTGATCATTGGCAGTTCCCCATGAGTCATCAGCAAGAGCCAAGGATCTAAACCTCGGGCATAAACCATTTCCTTGGTTGGCATATTGAAGGAGGCAAACTAAGGACATGAGAACTGGACAAGAATTATTTTACTCTATTTACTTCTAGAATTCTCCACCCTTGCCACTTTTCTCAAATATTTTCACTTGGAAATGGAAAATTCTGTGCGCATCTGGGTCTTGATTTGTTGCCACCTTTGGCAAACTTCAGCCTTTAGGATTCTCACTCCAGTTTACCAAAAAGCAGTGAGTCACCTGATAGTACCCTGAAATCAGCAACAAAATACATGAGGTTTCTAACTCACCTGATATTTTCGATATATCTTCCTTCTTTCCAGTCCACCCCTAAAAACCCATGACTACTCCCACTAGTGGTGACTTATCTCACTCTTAAAAACTACCCCAAAGTGATGGTAGTGGGCTCTTCTGCTACACTCTTACATTATTATTTGTCTTTTTATTGGTCTCTGACTTTTCTCTGACTATTTTGTAGAGCTGTTTTGGCATCTTTTTAATCTTTGCATCGGGCCCCAGCAACTGACATATTTCTTATAGAGCAGGGGTACATTATATTGAGGAGGAAATGAAAAATTAAAATGAAAGAAAGTTGATCCTGCTGGTTTGCGGGAGAGGCAGAACGGGGAGGGCGAGGGGGCAGGGAGGGAGATTCGGGGAGTGAAAGACAACGGCTCAGGTTAGCCAGATGCAGTGTTTAGAGTTAGGATTTCCTTTTCTTTAGAATTCTGGGCATGAAGACAAGTGATCTGGGATCCTAAATCAGAAAGCTTTTGCTGACCCCAAAGGGATCCAATGTGTGTGTCTGTGTCTGAAGACCACATTTGGATGAGTCACTCTGCCAGCAGTCAAGAGCTGCTGCTTTGATTCATTTTTAGCCAAGCTAGTGAAATTCTTCTGTAAGACGGCCTCCTTGGTAGAGGGTTCCAGAAAATCCAGATGGAGAGGAAAAAAGACTGTTACACAGGGTGCCGTTGCTATGCATGGGTAAGCTTCCCAGGAGCAAGCAGGGTTGATGATACTCATTTAACTGAAAACCTGCTATCTGTTCTGAAGAAGACAAAACTTTATAAGAATGTGCCCTAATGGATGAACCCAATTACAGCAAAAGCTAAGCTCTTAAAACATTACTCTATTGATTCTTCTTTTTTCCAGCTGTGAAACTGAATCATGTTCATGAAGTCCCCAAAGACTTATTGGACGTTGCTTGGAAGTAGAAAAAGGAAGGAGAAAAAGAGAGAAAATGATTGATTAATATTTGGTATTTATTCTCAATCAGCATCCTGGCTTAGTACTGAAAGCAAGGGGAAAGGGATTTAAAATCTTGAGCTCTTGGGACACCTGGGTGGCTCAGTTGGTTAAGCAGCTACCTTCAGCTCAGGTCATGATCCCAGCGTCCTGGGATCGAGTCCCACATTGGGCTCCTTGCCCCGCAGGGAACCTGCTTCTCCCTCTGCCCCTCTGTCTGCCTGTGCTCGCTCTCTCTCTCTCTCTGACAAATAAATAAATAAAATCTTTAAAAAAAAAATAAAATAAAATCTTGAGCTCTTTTCCCCTAGAGAAATGTGGATATTTTTTGTTTGTTTTTTGTTGTATTTTGTTAGTTAGTTTGTTTGCCTTTGTGGGATCTATAAATTTGCCTTTAAAGATCTGGTACAAACTATATATGCTTCTCAAAAAATGCTCATATTCAAACACTCAAAAGCTGCACTCTATTCCAATAAGGCCAACCCACACTGATTTCATAAAGTAATAGGCTATTAGCATTAATAAAAATTATTTTTTTGTATTTTTACAAAGTATTTACACGTTTTTTTTTGGTATTTTTAAATATTTTTCTCAGTTTTTACCTTAGTTAAAAGTTTTTCTGACCTTGCAGCCAAATGAGTATCGAGGAAGAGGTTTATTATGTTCAGATTGCTAAAGATTAAATGCCAAAGGAGGTTAATGCTACAGGCCTGCTTGTATTTTTATTTTAAAAATAGGAAAACTAATACTGGAGGTTTAGTATTAACTTCTCTATGTATTCAGGTGTGAATGAATTTTTCAATAGGCTATGAGTTAAAAATAAACAATAATCACACACTCACCCAAACACATGGTTTGATCAGCATTTGTTTTAAAACCAGTGTGGCAAAGGCAATAAAAACTTCCAACTGTGTCAATACACTGTCCATGGCTGCAAATATTGGGGATTTCTTGACATTCATTGCGATCTGTGGACAAAAAGTATAGTTAAGTATCTTAGGTAGAGTTTAGGAGACAAAATTACATTAAGTAATTTACTTTAGGTCATGCTCAGGATTGGTCCTAGCTCTAATCCAAGCCAGGAGAACAGACACTGCCATTATATTTATTTTTACCTCAAAATTAGTTAAAGTTGCTCTCATTTATTGGACACATTCAGAGTATGTTAACAATTCATGAAGGGATGGAAAAAATGTCCTAAAAGGTGAGAAAATTTAGAAGTAGAATGAGGAAGAAGACTCGAAGCTGGGAGATACTCTGTTTGATTGTATACCTAAGCAATATCATAGACTGTGGAATGAGTTAGGTGTCTTGTCTGGTCAAGATCTGGTGCCTCAAGTCATGGACCCTTCATGGCTTCCTTTAGAAATTTATATCAAAGTCAAACTAATCCCATTGCTAAGAGGTTTTCCTGATGGAAAACCCACACTGTCCCTTGTTCAAGTTTCACTTCATTGTTTTGTCTTACTCCTATTACCTTTTGTTCCATCTCAACCAAGTCTTCAGGTCTGCACATGGCTCCTTTTAGCCCTCGACAATCCTAGTGATGTTTCTTTTTATTCATACTCACTCAGAGGAAGGCCCTGTCATCTTGCCTCTGCCAGTCTTTAAGCTCTAAATTATATTTATTATCAACTGAATCTTTGTAGTTCTCCTGAAATTGGATCATCTGAGGGGTGGAATTTATTATATGAATCTACAAATGACATAATTGCATGCCTACTGAAGTCTCTAATTTAATTTTTTAAAGTTCTCAGGACTCTACATTTAGGACCCATGTCATCTGAAGAGCACTGTATCATCCTGGTCTTCCTCCTGTCATAAAAGAGAGCCAATAACAGAATGCCAACTTGAGTATAGAGTCCATAAAGCACAGCAATTACGCTGCTTCTGTCTGAATAATCCAAACTTGCTGTCAGCTGCTGAGAAGACCACAACTGGAATGGGCACTTTTTGCTGCCCAGAGCAGTTGTACTCTTGCCAGAAGAAAGATTTGTGCTCTATTTCATGTGCCCATGATGCCATTTTTATGACTCCCTCCTTCTAATATACAGAACATTAGACTTGATGAATCACCATACAATTTAAAAGTCTCAAGTGAGCTTGAATATATCATCTTAATGGAGAAACTGGGACACAGCAGCTTAGAAGCAACTGCTTGCTTATCTAGAAGTGCTTGTTAACCTAACAAATTACGATCATTCCCATTGGGGAAAATGGATTTAAAATGAGCAAACTGGATAGGCAGAAGAAATTCATTTCCACTGCTAAGCTCTATAAAGGGAGCTGGTTTTGAGGAAGGGTGTCTCAGAACCTATCAGAGTTGGACCAAACCTTGGGTACCCTCAGGTATTACTGAATCTCCAAGAATGCAAGGGACCAGGTCTGTCTTATCTCCTGGGCCCACAGGAAATGGAGTGCACTATGGATCTTCTCGGAGAAGGAATTAGGAAAATTCTTTCCCACGATGCCTATTTCATGATGGTTTTAAGAAAAGGAAACGTGAAGCACTTTGAGGTTCTAATGATAAAATAGCAAGTTACAATTTTAGAGAATTTAATTGTGAAGTTCACTTTGGAGACCAGAAAACTAGGTCTCTACAAGCACCAGGATTTGAGCTCCCAGAAAATTATGTCTGAGACAGAGATAGGAGGTTTAAACACAGTTTTAGGGGGAAAAATACAGCAGACAGAGATCATGAGGAAGTGGCGGGGAAGCATATGGTCTCTTGCCTTTAGCTGGGCAAGACATTCACAAAGGGGCTGCATTTGCTCTAAAAATATAGCGCCTTGGGTCGGACGCGCACCCTGGGCTTAGACACCTACTTGTTCTCTCAGCAACGTGGGTAATTTGGCCAGCTGTGATTTGGGGTTTGAAATGATGTACTTTTCAAATAAACTCAAATAAAAGTTCAAATAAAAATCTTATATTGCAAAGGGAATTTTGGTTCTTTTCATCTTAAACACAGGATAAGAGGAGTATTTGTGTGCTTGAAAAAATGCTACGCATAGGATAGCATCGAAGACATTTTAACAGATTTTAAAAGGTACAGATGAAGATAATTCCAGAGTGAAATCTTCAGTCCTAGAGGCTGAATAATTGCAAAACTCAAGTACATTCCCTTTCTTCTGAGGATTCCAATGAATGAGGGAATGTGAGCGTTGGCCACAAACAACACTCACTCACAGTACTTATCCCTGATTACTGCTGGATGAGTTTTATTGGTGCTAATGTTCTACAAGAAAATATGGCAGGGCTTAAGCCCCAGCAGGCCCTGGTTGGACGTGTTGTTTTGATGTATAAATAGCTTGTCCCACTTCTCGCCTGAGCGTGAAATGGTGTGAAATGACACGTTCTATATTATCAGCAATTCTTTATTTTGATTGGAATTATTCTGCCCAGTTTCAAAGAAATATAAATTAAGAGCAAAATGCAGGGAAGTGGTATAAATGCCAAGTTACACTTGGGTATTGTGACTCATATCAGAGACGTCCCCACTTTTCCTGTCCTGTTTTTTTAATACACGAATAACAACTGCTTTGTTGACAAAATGCTAAACACTTACACATGTTCCTTTAAACCCAACAAAATAAGCCTTGATTCTCAAAGTGAGTTTTTGTTCTGCTATTACACCCTCTTCCCACCAAGGTCTAATAAAACAATGCAAAATACCCTACAGAGAACAGTGTACTTCCTACCACTTAATCACTGGTAGGCAAGGAAATCCAAGGAAAATCTGACCACGTTCCCTTGTGTTGTTTCATTCACAAATGCATAAAATATCCAGGAAACTCCTTGGGAAATGAACCATAGCAAAATAACACATTCTTCCTGCCCTCTGTGCTAAATATACGATTTATAATTACTCAAAAACTCACATGAAAATCACTCTGAGGTGTAATTTTGCTTCTGGGCTGAGACACCAGTGTTTTAATTTTGGTGCCACTGGCTAGAAGATGCCACCAGATACTTAAATCTTGACCATCCATTTAAGCTAACTCATCCCTCTTATTTCTACCTCCTCTGTGACAAAAGTGAACAAGAATCTATCCTCTAGGGGATGGTTTCTCATTTGACTGTAGGTGACTTATAGATAATAAAAGGCTGTTAATGTTTGCTGCCCTCAATTCTGTTAGATGTTTAGGAGCAAAAGTGGTGCTGTTGATCCTTTTTGCTTGGTTTATGAAGGTTAATCAAACTCCGCTCAGGAGAGGTTCACTGTCTAGAACTGGGGTGTGTGGTTGGGAAGGTGACAACTTCCTGTCCTAAGGGGGATTATGGAAAAGAAAATAAAAAAGTATTTGGCCCCGAATACTGATCAGGGGACTGTGTGTGTGTGTGTATGTGTCTGTGTGTGTCTGTGTGCACGCGTGCACGTGCACCTGCGTGTGTTGTGTGTATTTGTGGGAAGGGGTGTTTGCAGCAGGGCGGGAGATAGACAAATAAGAAATCTATATAGGCACGCGGTATATTCGTTGTTTTAAAAACATCACCTTTATGAGTGTTTAGACATTTCCACAATCTTCCTTTTTGCTAGTCTAGCTACTGTGTCTCAGCAGTCCAAGCTGTAACTCGTGTATTCATCAATCTGACGTTCTCAGAAAAACCCCAGTATGTGAGACGTGATGCAGTTCGGCCCCGGGCGGGCAGCCGGCCCGGAGCTACTCACCATTGCACTGGCCCGTGGAGGTGAAGCGGTAGCCGGGCTTGCAGTCGCAGCGGAAGCTGCCCGCTGTGTTGATGCACTCGGCATTGCGCTGGCACACAGGGCCGTTCTGACACTCGTCGATATCTCCAAGCAGAAGAGAATTTCATTAGAAGGGGAACAGCATGAGGGGCAGGGGAAGGGTCCAGGGGCTGAAGCCTCTCACAGGAAAGAGATTTCTCTTTCCTTATTTTGACCCATTCTATTTAACAGACAAGAGAACACTGGAGACTTATTTTCTAGTTTTCCCACTTTGCTAATATTTTTCATAACTGCGAGTACTTGGTTTATGACCACATATGGACTCTTAATGATTCCGTGTCTTAAAAAAAAAAAAAAGTCATGAAACTCAGCTGCTAGGACCAGGACTTGGCATGGTCTAGACTAAATATCCTAGGAAATGTCATATTTTGCTCCAAGCCCCCAGGGTTTTATGATTCTATCAGGTTGCTTTCGTCCCAAATGTTCTAAGTTCTGTAAGCAAAGCATCTCAAGACTTCATGTACATACGAGTCCCTTGGGGTCTTGTTGAAAGGCAGATTCTCATTCAGAGTGTCTGGGGAATGGCTTGAGATGCAACATTTCCAATAAGCTTACAAATGCTTCTTCTGATGCACAGGCAGTGTGTTGAACTACAGAGCTACGGAGGCTCCTGCTTAAATTACTGCCACATGGCGGTCAAACAGAGGAAACTTAATATAAGAAATTTCACATAAAACTACTGAGAACAACCCAACTCTCACTATCAAAGAAAAGAATAAATGGGTACTGTGTGCTTCAGAGCTTTGACTATACTCAGGGGGTTATTTGCCTCTCTTTTTTTTTAACCAGGTAGCAATACAGTTCAAATTCATGACATTGTGAAAGTTACTGCATAGTCCAGGCTATGCCACGGGGCATGATATGTGTTCCCAGTCCCTGCTCTTACGAAACAGTCTAACTTGGGCTCAGTCTGGAAAACAGAATAGCCCAGAACACAGGCGGAAGCTGGCTCTGAGCACTAGTACTGGGGTTTTACCAAGTGGGCTCCGCCAAAGAAGTTCCCACAAGGGGGCGGCAAATACAGCAGCTGATGCCTCACAGGTGTATGATTTCTTGGCGGGAAACCTCAGGACTATTGTTAGTCAATGGGAGGTTCTGTGGGGTGAGCCTCTCTGGGCAATAGCAGAAGTATGTCTGCTTTGGGTTACAGTGGACCCAAGACAAGCACCACCTCACCGAGCAGGTCTGCCACGATCTTATGAGCATACAGAAACACAGAGGGTAGCCCGTCTCTGGAGAAGCCAAATGGTATCACAGACAAGCCTTTCTGTGGAGCCTCGGATGCCTTGCTTGGGATTATATGCATACTTGGAGAGAAATCCAGATGCATGGATATTCCCTAAATCTCTTCTGGAATCCATTCTAATTTCAAGGTTCCTGAGGTGTATATGAAATCAACCTGTTTTCCAATTCTGAGAGCTAAGAGTGTGGGGGGAAGTAGTTGACCCTGGATGAAACGTTCACCCTGATGATACATATCCTGTGAAATGGACCCCGAAAGTTGGAATGCTTTGTAATCTCAATATCCACTGACTGTTACCTTGACAGCAAAATGCCTTATGTTGGTATACCTGTGGGTTTTCAACCTCATGTGGATAGCAAGTCATGGGGAGCCATGCCTATAGGTTTGGGATCTCTAAATGGAAGACAACAAAAGAGGCCCCAGGAAGGTGGCAGACATCCTAGGCATCTATGAAAGGGGGAAGATTGGCTATGAGGAGACAGCCAATGTTAGGTTATCTGCTCATCGGCTGTGGGCTCCTTTCTTTTCTTCTGCATCACGCTTCCTCTCCTGCTTCCTCTGCAGACACCTGATACCTGATGGCCTTCCAAACCACAGGGGCCAGGGCCAAGGCCAGAGATGACTATCTCCTGAGGATGACTGTGAATGGCTCTCACCTCTTTCCCCACCCCCTCCCCTGCCAACAGCTGGCAGAGTCAGGGACATGTGCCCATTTGGCCACAGTAACTGGCTTGGTGAAGAGAATTTAACAAGCGAGAGCTGAGGACCATAACTTTACTCATGGTCTGTGAGTCTGTCCCTAGTTTAGGGGAAAAAAAAGGTTTTTTAAATTTAAATGTTGACATATGTGCTCTAACACATGCTCTAAGGCGTAAAAACCCTTTCTGACATGAACAAAAACTCCATGAGAGGCCCCAACTTTAAATATTAAATAGACAATTATTCCAGCTATCCGAGGGCACATGGTATCTTTAATAACCAGTAACGTCCCTTTTAGTAACTTCTTCCCCACTATCTTCCCCAGATGTAGGAAAAATATGAAGTGCTCTGAGGAATGCACAAAATCACAGTACGTGCACATGGCACGGGGAGGCGATTCGAAAATGAAAAAAGTACCACTTGCACACATGCCAGCATTCTTCATATAAAATCGAATTTGCTGTTCTTGCCATTTGGAATTCTCTCATGCATTTGGAATATTTGCATTAACCTTGTTTTCACTTGGGAGTAGCACAGGCTCCGTGTGGAAGAGAACACTAATTTTGAGATTCGAGTACAGATGACCGCCCACCACCCATGCTCACTTTCAAGCAATGTGAAACAAAAGCAATCTCTGTGACACACCCAGGAACTCAAGGCTTTCTGATATCAGTTGGGAAATCTAATACATTGTGCGTGGGGTGGGGCGGGGGAGGGGGAGACAGGGTTGCGAAATGCACGTCCTGCTTTTTCCACTGGGAGTTAGGGAATTCTTTTGCATGAAAGAATGATGTTCCATATGCTGCCCTACACTATTGCTAGAACTTGATGGATTTCTGAAATCCCAAGGTTGTGAACTGGCCAAGTCTGTGTGGGCAAGTAGCTCGTCAGTTGGCTCATTTCTGGACGTGATACAGTGACATCACTTACCTTCACAAACCAACAACTTGTCATTATAGAAGAAGCCCACTGGACATTCACATCTGAAGCTGCCAACCATGTTGATACACACTCCATTTTCACAGACCCCTGGGATCTCCCGGCATTCGTCGATATCTGGAAGCAGAGCAGCCACGCATGAGTGACGTCACAGCGCATGATCTCTGCGCAGGGTAAATGGGTGCTGAAAGCTGGCAGCTTCTAACTTCAATGTTTACATAAGGTCCAAAGCCAAATAAGAGAAAGTGCATGGGTGTTCGGGTGGAGGAGGTGTGTGTTGGAGTGGTGGTGATGGAAATGGAGGAGGTCAATCAATATGAAATTGAAATAATAAACTGCTTTTCAGACACGCGATCTGAATTTTGTATCTGGATGTAGTGTCTGTCTTCTTGGTTTTGTTTCAGAACATCAGCTTTGTCTAGGTAGGAGCCATCTTGGTACCCACTGGGCACTATGTACCAGTTGAGTAAAATAAAGGAACCTTTGAGAGTAAGGGGCCTCTCAGTCCAAAGTGTGCAGTGGTGTTGAGCTAACATAGGAAAGGAGAGCTGGTGAAGCACAGAGGAACCCATGGCCATAGATAATTGGATCTTTCGAATTCCCCTTCAACACCCTCTTTCTCCTTCACATGGCTCTGAAAAGTGGGTAAATTAGGTCTGAGATTGTAAGCTGGGCCCATGGTGACTGTGGGGCCAGCATTGAGGAAGGACTATTGCCTTAGACTGTGGCTTCCTAAGGGCAGGGGTTGGGGCTGGTTGTGATGTCACTGCTTTACCAGTCCCCAGCATGCCACCTGAGTCCATTAAAATTTGGTAGATAAGAATCAGTGTCTGGAAGTTGGATTGGTGAGCATTAAAGCAGGACCAGAGTAGGCACGACAGCAGAGCCAGAACACAGGCTGCTTTGAAAGCAGGCTGGCCAGCTGGTGACGTGGCCTTGTGGGCAGGTCTCACCTCCTCATGGTCATGGTGGTCCGCTCTCTGCCTGACCTGCTCTCAACTCCCAACCATTCAGTGTCTTCGAGGACAATCATAGAAGGCGTGTTTCTCAGCATTCAGCCTGGATTTACTCACTGAATCATCACAATCACTCTAGGAGATGGTCTCCAGGTACTGTGACTACCATCACTGTGCAGGTGATGGAACTGAGGCCAAGACAGAGGATGGAACTTGCCAAAGACCACAGAGCTAAGAAGAGGCAGAGTCAAGATCTGATACCAGGAACCTGCTAACAGGCTAGCCTGCCTCCCTCAGGCTTCTTCAGGTCACAGTTTCACAAAACCATAATCAAATCCTGGAGGACCCCTCCACCTGGGATCAAGCCCCACATTGGGCTCCTTGCTCAGCGGGAAGCCTGCTTCTCTCTCTCCCTCTGCCTGTTCTGCCTGCAGCTCTCTGTGCTGCTTCTCTCTCTCTCTCTCTCTCTCTCTCACACACACAAATAAATAAATAAATAAATACTTTAAAAAACAACAACAGAAAAGAAGAAGCTGGGAGGGGATGTAAAGCTCCAGTCTTTCCAGTTCACTAGGTATCTTTTACCATGCTGTTGAGATACTTCCATTGACATATTATAGTCAGGAACCTCTGCAAGGATCTGTTTGCCCAAGTTACTGGAAAATGGCCACAGTTGTATGCGGAGCCCACAAGAGCTATCACAGTTTCAGAATAATCATGCTCGAAAGTTAGCCTTCTTTGGGGGAGAAATTTGACAGACCACAGGTTTATTTTAGAACCTTTTCTGAAGGGTTTGATTTTGTTTGAAGGCAAATTGATCTCTTTAATGGAGAACACAGCTTGGTGTATATTGTTATTTTGAATATAGGTGATTATGTTTTTGGATTTTTCACACATTTGTCATTCATGTTCTTAAAAGCCTATGCAAAGTAACATCACAACTGCATGCCCTCAGCAAACAAAAAAACAATTCAGATGACATTCTTTTAGTTCAAACATGAAACATTATATTCACCTTCATTTATTTTAAATATAAGTGATGTATTATCAAGCTTAACAGTAACAGATTGGGGCAAATTTCTAGCCATTGTTAGGCATAAAATAGCAAAAGGATATATTAAAAATTATATTTTCTTTTCCTGTCTGGATTTCATTTGAACTTCAACTTGGAGAAGTTTATATTTTAAGACAAGATTAACAAACTTGCTATAGTTTTAACCCCATACAAAATGGGTTCTATGTGCCAACAATCTTAAGACCTTTCAGAAGGAGAGTATAAAGCTCAAATAAAACAAAGCTTCACAGTCATCTAAATATTTTGTCATGGTGGAATTTGGTAACAATAAGTATATTGCTAACTATCACATTTCCAGCTTTCAAGAGCTTGAGGCAAAGCAAGCTGTGAGTCAGGACTGGATTTGGGTCCCAGCTCTGTTATTAATTATCTAGGTGACCTCGGCCGAGTCCCTTCCCCTCTCTGGGCCTCTGTCCCCTCAGCTGTAAAGCAATGCATTTGGAACTACATGATGTCTGAGATGTCTCCAGCTTGACTGGAGGACGATGTTGATGCTGTTTCGAATCTTTGCCTGCTGCCAACCTTGGAGGGCAGGCCTTGCTGGGGGACACGCCTGGTCTGTCCATGGAGAACTATTACTATTAAAGACCACTTATCTTTGGATCAAGGATTCTAGGGAGATGAAAAGATCTGTTTTTGGGAAGGGGAAAAACAAAGCAGTGAGGGCCAGGTGTTTCATGCCAATGTCATTTAGCAGCTTTTCCTTCCAAACCATGAAGTTTCTTTGGACGTTGACTAGACTGTGGAGCCATATGGATTTGGCACTAGGGGAGCCAGGCTGATTGCTGGACCAGACCCTTGTTTTCTTAAACAAGGTCATTGGAAAGGCTGGTGTGGATTTCAGTTTTCTCATTAGGAATAAGGTGGAACAAAGCAAGTGGTGATGTTTGCTACCAGACACAATTGCTCAGACTTAAGAGGGGCATCTAAGGATGCATATAAATCACACTGGGGAAAGAGTCCGAGAATGCAATAGCTTTCCATCCACTTTTATGTTATTTGCTTTTAAACCACAAAGGCTTTGCCTCCGCTGGCTGAACGCCGTGCAATACTTCCCAATCTTGCACAAGCATCTCTAGTGTTGTAGTGGTGTCTGCTCCAGTTACCAGATGGGGCCTCTGACTGGAAAGATTTTTTTTTTTTAAATTTCACATCTGAAATTCCCAAAGCAGATGACCTGAGGAGATTCCAGGTGAGATAAAACTGATCCCTAAAAGGGCTTTATGTGAACAATCTACACATAAAGATTGGTATGAAAAGTCATATTGAACTCATGTCTCAGGCAGAAGGAAAGATTGGGAGTTATAGTCAAATCAAACGTCAACTGGCCCTACTCCCAGAATCTCTCTCCTTGTTGATGCCTAGGGTTAGTTTAACTAAACTTGATTGTAATTTTGTGAAAAGCTTTCCAGCCCCCTGAATCACAAGCAACAAACGTGGCTGCCCATTAGGTGGAGCCACACAGGGTATGTGCACTTCGTTTCAAATGAAGAATCAGGGTTTCAATAAAGCTAAATGGCACGGGTTAACTATTTTTTCCTTCTAAGAAAAAAAAATTGAGAAAATACGGGTGTGTATTCTTAAACACAATGGCAAAACCAGAAATTCCAACAATGGCACCATGACTCACCAACAGGTAACCCGGTGTAGATGTCAATGACAAAGCCCGGCCTTTGACTTCCGCAAAGCGTAGCAAATTCATCTGCAACGATGAAGCAAAGATGGGGGGGGGGGCAGGAATGAGGGTCAGCGAAGAGCCATGACTGCGCCAAAAGAACTTATTTCGTAAACGTCTTCAAAAATATTTCTGTATTTTGAAGAATTTAAAATAAGAAATAAATCTGCAAGTTCCCCCAGATGTTGTAACCTTGCCCTTAAGGCAAACACTGAATGAAAAGTGAGCTCATGTTGACGTATTACTAAGGAAGAAGCAGAGGTCTCCACATCGCTGCCCACGCATTTGTATGAGCTTGACTGTAGGAATTTGGGTTTCTAGAAGAATGTTGTTCAGCTCTGAACCCAGGGACTGGCAAGAGTGCCTCTTTCCACTCGCATTAAGGGATCTAGGATTTGAGGAATGCTTACAAAAGCCATTTCCTCAGTAGATCGGGGGAGACCACAGCAAATCTAGCCAAGTTCTTGACATCAGGTCTATTAATGACTAATTCAGTTCAAACAACCAACTTATGTCATTACTTCAATTTAGGGAGCTGGATTTCATTTGGTGCAGCTCTCTCGTTTTTACTCACTCCCTCCCCCGACCCTTTATCTTCCTCTCATGTGCCCGAATTCATCAGAGTTGATAATAAAGGACAAATGAAGTGTCATCTGCAGTCCCTTTTAACTTTGAGGTTCTGTAATTCCAGATCCCGACTGTAACTGACAGAACATGGCTTCAATCTAAGCTAAAGGTGGCCATTGCCTTGTTGGTCAAATCTGCTGAAAATTATAAAAAGTTTCTGAAAGTGTTTTAATCAAAATGAAGTATGTTCTTCCCATAGTGCTTTATTTCTTCAATATCTGAGTGCCGGATTCTAACAAATATAGTGCCAGCTGATACTGGTCATCCAGACAGATTTCAGGAACTCCCAATATGTGTGCAGACTATATAACTAATGAAAAGCCATGACTAGATTTGGCCAAGATTCAACACGAAGAAGAAATCTTGCATTTTACATTTAGAATACTTCAGTTCTTAAAAACTCAGATATTTCTAAAAGTAAATGATAGTCCTTATTTGGGGCTTCCAAGGCAGCCTGTAGAACAGTGATCCATTAAGATTTTTTAAAAATATAAAAACTTTTATTTCTCTTTGTAAAATCTAATTTAAAAATATTTGTGCCTGTTTTCTAATAGAACACTTTGTGAAAACAATACATGCAATAATAAATGCATTTTTCGATCTAATTAAAAAATATATAGACATAGACACATAGAGTTTTATATGTAAATACACACACCAAGTACATGTAACCTCCATCTTTTTGGCTGATAGGTATGTGTAATCAAAAGATTTGAAGACCATTGGTCAAAAGCAGGGGTTAGCAATTTTTTTCCTAAAGGACTAAAGAGTAACTATTTTAGGTTTTGTAGGCTGTGGAGCCTCTATTAAAATTGTTCAACTATTCTATGAAAGCAGCCATAGAAAATAAGTAAGCAAATTGGGATGGGTGGGTTCTAATATAATTTCATTTTTAGAGACACAGAAATTTGAAGTTCATATGCTTTTCAGGTCATGAGCTGCTATTCTTTGGTATTTTCCAACCATTTTGAAAATGTAAAAACCATGTTTAGCTTTTGGGCCATACAAAAATTGGTGGTGGGCTGGATTTGGTCCATGGGCTGTAGTTTGTCAGCCCCTGGTCTAGAGACATCCTGCAGACTGGAGATCACTTTTGGTAATTCTAAGTGGTGATGATTACATTATTTCTGGAGTAAATAACGGATGAACTGGTGTATTTCCCTAAGAGAGAATATTCTGTCCTATGCATTGTCGGAGAGCACCAGACAAGAGATTTAATGTCTTCCAGATCACTGTGGGGAGCAGAGTAGGTACTACAGAATGTTCTGATCACACCTGCCTCACAGTTTCTTCACTCTAAATGGTAATGTCATCATTTACCCGCTGATGTAAGAATCATGCACCAATGTACTTCATTTACTCCAAGAACATGGGTTAGGCTTTTTGTTGTTGTTGTTGTTGTTAATAAATAGCATCATATAGATTTTTCTCTGTGAGGATATACGAAAAAGGTTCTCTCAAGAAGGGCTGTGCTTTTGCTTGGTGTTAGGTTTGCTTTATAGTCATTGAGACTCTTAAACTTGATTATCACTCTCTTTTTATATGAGCTGCTAGGAAGTTTGGAGCCAAACTTATTGCTCATCTTTGGCAAGTGTGTAGAAATTCCCAGCTTGGATTTTTGCATATTAGCCTCGCTCCTTGCTCCAAGTTTCTTACCCTTGTTTGCCATTTGCCTTAGGCCTTCTTATTTTACATTGAAATCTTGGTGGGCTGCCTTAAATTCTTTCTGGAACAAGACCAGTTATAAATAAGTAAGAATAATAGGAATATGGCTCACCTGTCTGTCCTATTGCTCTGCCTAATGTTTCCAGTCTTTTGGCTACACGGTGAACACAATAACAAAAACAATGTTTATAGTTTTATGATATGCTGAGTCTGTAAGTCTGGTGAATGAACTAGTGTACAAGTTAGAAAGTGTGTTCTGTGACTCAATTTTCAGCCAGAAGGACCAGAATCAACCGTGAATTTAAACATTTGCCTTTGTGAGCAAATTTCTGCTTAGGAAGATCAACAGTGAACCCTTTTCTTCCTTTGCAGGGACTCATTTCCCCAGCAGTCCCTGGGTAATTTATCAACCTATGTTTTTGGCGATGGTGCAGCTCACCTGTGCTTGGGATGGGACACTGTTCACAGGGCTTATTCCAGGCCCGGCCAATGTTGTAGGAACAACAGCACATCTTCTTGGTCATATTGAACAAAAGTTCTCCGTCACAGGTCTGGTTGTCAGCATAATAGTTTCTGTAGCACAGACTTCTTCTCATATCTAGAGGGAAGGGGTTGGTGATGTCTCGGGGAGAGCATGACAGATTTCTAAGGGGATGCTCAAGGAGTGCCCTTCTTTTGGATTTTACTGAAATTTGACTTTGATGAGAGCCGGGACAGTCTGCCCTTACACAATTTTCTATCCACATATGCTGCTGTAAGAAAGGGGACTTTGAGAAACATATTCCCTGGCATTTTGTGCCACAGAACGAAGTCATTATGGAGCTGCAGAATTAATAAACTTTACACGACTCTCCACCCAGTCTCTTAGTAACAATTCTCCACTGCTATTTGGCAACAATTTTCTCATTTCCGATTCATGATGTTTTAATACTGTAGGTCAGTGCTGTAAATATAATTGTATAAAGATACACCCAAAGTCAAACAAAAGAAGTACTATGAAACTGTTGTTTGGGATTTTCCAACATTACATTTTAAAGAAAACTCCCAACCACCCACACAAGGCCAAGCTTATGGTTTACAAGGGAGGAGGCTCTGTCACAAAGACAGTGAAAGGGTGGCAGGCAGCACTCCGTGGATGAGTAAAGTAACACTAAAGACCAACTGCTGGGCTTGCAGATGAGGACTCAACCTGCACGATTCAGGAAAGCCTGGACTCACCCATGCAATTGTTCCCCCCATTCACTTGCATGTAGTCTGGAGGGCAGATGCAGGTGTAGTTGCCGACAGTGTTGTAACATGTTCCTGGACCACAAATTCCAGGGGTTTCACATTCATTCACATCTGGAATCCAAAGAGAAAGTGGTATGTGAATATGAAAACTTCACTCTCTGCAATGGCCTGAGACTCAGTGTCCCTGTAAATGCTGACAATGGTCGAGAAAATCCACAGGGGCACTTGGAAATCTGGATAAGAAAAATAGATGTTTAATTCCTCAGTGTCCTTAATTCATCAGTGTCCATCTATGCTCTGTGTGTGTGTTTTTAAGAAAGGAGGGTCCAGAAAAAGAGGTTTGCCTTCTGATATGAGTTTCTAATAAATAAGTAACATTTATTTTACTGTAACATCCTCAAAGGCATGCAGAGATGGAAATGTGGAGAAATTATAATTCTCAACTGTCCTTCAGAAAGACAGCTAATACTTCGTATGTTCTCAAAATCAGTGGAAGGATATGTACACCCTGAAGTCATCAACAATGGGCTTCATGAGTCTGCATGGGTAAGGTGGTATGGAAGGAGACATTTCACACCCCTGTCCAAACATAGGAGTTGATTCTAGTCTTTGTTAATTCCAGGGGTCTTAGAGCTATGTCATATACATTGTGGTACTCAGCTAAGACCCAGCGAGGTTGTCACTTATTGAGGTCACCTAATAAGCCTTTTGGAGAGCCAGAGGAATATTTCTCCTCCAGGATACAAGGAGGTGTCTTCCCTAACTAGTTGCGTGACTCCTGCATATAGATGAAAACCATCACTTCCACCCTGGTCTATGGTCCAAGTGCTCTGAAAGCCAAAAAGTGGTCAGTGGTCTCCATCTTTCCAGTACAGGAGTTATCACTTCCATCCTAAAACCAAAGAGGCTGCCTTTTTAAGGGAAGCTCATTTCGGCGCATTCGTACAGATGATAAATCATGAAGAACAGGAAGAAGAGGAACTCAGAACCTCCCAGAATATACAAGTCACTGAAATGAGTCCTGTGCTACTCTAACAGAAATGGCTTTTCTAAAGTGCCCAGAAAACCGCAGCCATAAGGGGGACTATGACCCAAGATAATAAAACTTCACTTTTTTTTCTTAGAAAAAGAGGAAGATTTGGGATGAACTGGAAATGATAGCATGTCAGTAACATTAATACAAGCTGCCCCATGTGCAGCTGGCTATGTTCATGTTTAGACCATTGTGCTATATTGCTAAATTCTTAGTTTTACTGGTGATTCTATGCTGGTTTTTGGGGTCGGGTCTCAAGTTCGAAGAACTCCTCCTCCTAAAAGGACCGCTTACCATCACACACTCGGGTATCTTCGTTCAGGTAGTAACCGGTTGGACAGCGGCACTGGAAACTGCCAAATGTGTTGATACATTTCCCACCTTGGCACAGCCCGGGGAGCTCCTGGCACTCGTCGATGTCTATCACAATGAAAACAATGGCACTTCTTCAGCATTGTCAATAAACCCGAGGAAGTTCAAAAAGTGCATACTTTAAGGTCAAGGATACAGAATTACCTTCCAATATAACTGTGATAGGATTGGGCCGAAAACCTTCTCCTCCAGGACAAAGAATTTTGTACTCAGCTATTGAAACAAAAAATCGAAGTGAGTTCTACTGAAAAGAAATAAAATAAAATAAAATGGGAAAAAAAAAGTGAGTTCTTTTGAACCAAAAATATCTAGAAATAGTGTTCTCAAGAGAAAGACTGACACATCCAGCTAAAAATACTCACTTTCAGGAATCTTTAACAGTTACCCCCCCCCCATCTTGAGCAAGTCCACAACTTTGTATATACATATTATTTTCAAATGGCTTTTACTATGTGTGCCAAAGAAGTGTTAGCCCAGTAGCCCTAGACTTTGGACCCTCTACCTACTCTCCTGGCCTCATGGTCTTGGGAACTATTTTATTCCCTATCACTGTCACTATTTCTTTGTAAAGATCTTCTTCTCCTTTTTATTTTCTAACAAACTCCTCCATTTTTTATATTTTGTTCAGCCTTACTTCTCCTGTAGGGCTGTAATTCCTTCCTTATTAATATTAATCAGCTTGTCTCCAAAACGCTTTCCAAACAGAGCCTTGGGAAAAGCTTGTTCTTTCTTGGTTCCCATCCTTTTTTCCCCTTTCCTTCCCTTCCCTTTTCTTTCTTTTGTTTTTAAGGTTCTATTTATTTGCTAGAGAGAGAGAGAGAGAGAGAGAGAGAGAGAACACAAGCTGGGGAGAGGGGCAGAGGGAGAAGCAGGCTCCCAGGTGAGCAAGGAGCCTGATGTGGGGCTCAATTCCAGGACCCTGGGATCAGGACCCGAGCCAAAGGCAGACGCTTAACCAACTGAGCCACCCAGGAACCTCTCCTGTCCCACTGCTCTCTTTAATGCCTAGAGATCTTTCTTACCCCTCTGTTTCTACTGAGGGCAGGACCGATGCCTGGTTTCCTAAACCAACTTTCTACAGCGTCCTTTGATTCCCTCCCATTAATTCTGTCATTCAAGTATTTCATGCAAAAACATTTATTTCAGTGCCATGCACTAGCAGTGTAATACATACAGGTACATGTGAATAAGAATGAACCTAATCTGCTGTGTCTTCCTGGTGAGCTTTGATAAGAATCAGCTCTTTCAAAATCATCATGGTCTTTCCAAACCTGATAATCCCTCTCCTGGCTTTCTGAAATATTATGAATATATGCCTAAACATATACATGTATATATTCTACTTCTATCTCTGACCCAGTTTGGGGTAGTGTAGACCTCTATCGCTTTGCCAATCATTATTAATCAATAGAGCTGACTCTCCTACTTAAACATCTTGGCTTGCTTCTTTCAACATCAATGAAATTAGCTATCCCTCTCCTTCTTTTTTTTCTTCCTCTTCCCACAAACACCCACTCTTTTTAAGTCTTCTCTTTCAGGTCACACCCTCCCTTCAAGGACAATTTAAAAACGCCCAAGTCATCACTACCTCTGCCATTGAGAACTGGCTTGCCTTTCTTAAGAGAGGAGAGAAGGAGGTATCTGCTAAGAAAGTATTCATCCCTGTGCTGAGTACTTGACATGAATGACTCCTTTTAATCCTATAAGGCATGATAGGAATGAGGAAACTCAATCTTGCTAAGTGTAACTGACCCACAGTGACATGGGTGGGAAGTGAGAGAGTCCGAACCAGCACCAGGAGTGCTCCTTTTCCTGCTCATGGCACTGTGTCTGTTCTTTCTTCCCTTCTTGAGATGTACACTGAATTATAGCTTTTCTGTCTGGATCATATCTTGCTAGACTGTACACTTCTGGAGGACAGAATCCAGTCTAATTCATCTTTGCACACCCAAAGTACACACTCAAAACACTCAACAAATAATTTTAGAACAAGTGAATAAGTGACTGTTCAGCGAGGAAAGAATCCATACCTATCCCAATATATACCATTAGCAGCACCACTGACATTTGCCTAAGAAGCTATATCTAACTCTAACTCCTAAAACAGGACCCACTTCGAAAAACGAGAAGCCTTTTATATTTTTAGAAGATTTATTTATGTCCATAAAATCACATTCTGAAGGTTTCTTTCAAGTCATATCACAAGAGTAGAAATAGTCTTCCCTTTCATATTTATTTGACTAATTGCTTCTCTTTCACCCAGGGACACTCTGGTCTGTCCTAGAGCTTTTGAAAACTAACTAATCATCTCTTGACGACAGGAGAGATCAGTCAATGTGTTCCTTGGAAGCTAAGCAATATTCTCCAAGAAACCTAGCCTGGAAAATCTTTAAAATAATGCTATGTACTTTTTACTCAGAAAGAAGTGAAGTGTGGCCCGCTCCACCTGATTTTTAGTACAAGCCAACTGGGGACACTTCTGATACCCAAATCGGGAGTGGGGTCCGTCAACAGGGCTGAGAGCTTTGATCTTCCTTCCCTGACCAAACAGTAGAGACTGGTAGCAGCTCACTCTCTCTGTGGTTTCTATCCTGTGGATCTAGAATGGACAGCTGGCCTGAGCAGGACTAATAATAATTTGTGGAGCATAAGGGATAACATGGGGGACATGGGGAGATGTAGAGGAGAAGGGAGTTGGGGGAAATCAGAGGGAGACAAACCATGAGAGACTGTGGACTCTGAGAAACAAACTGAGGGTTTTGGAGGGGAGGGGAGTGGAGGTTGGGTGAGCCTGGTGGTGGGTATTAAGGAGGGCATGTATTGCATGGAGCACTGGGTGTGGTGCATAAACAATGAATTCTGGAACACTGAAAAGAAATTTTTTTAAAAAGGAGAAAAAAAAGAAAGTAAAAACAAACAAACACACAAACAAAAACCAGGAGGATGTACACTTACACGTGTTCACAGGAGGGCACAGCTCACACGGAGTACCCCAGGCTTTCCCCAAAGAACAGCAGCAGGAAGCCTTGGAGACACCAACTCCAATTTCATTGCTACAGGCTGTATCTCCGTTGTCTCCTCGAGGCCGAATATCCAGATAGCAATTCCCAGAGCGGGTATCTATTTACCATATACGGACAAAAGAGTGTCAGGAAGATTCTGTCTAGGTGAGGACTGAAAATTCAAATCCCTCTCAGAAACTGCTTAAAAACCAGAATTTAGTTTTACTAGGAAACTAAAAAGTGCCCAAACACATATACTGGGACTCTGACCTATAGAAAAAAATAACTGAGAGTATAAACCAGATTTAGGAAATGTTGAAATTTTTACATTATTACTTTTTTTTTTTTTTAAATTGAGTGTGGAATGTTCAAGGCTGCTTTAAAAATAAAAGTACCCTTCTCTAAGAAGTTTTAAGAGCTTACCAACACAGCCAACTCGAGTCGGGTTCAGCTCAAAGTCGGGGGGACAGTCACAGGTATAGCTGCCTGGGGTGTTGACACAGTTCCCGCTGATGCATGTGGTTGGGTCCAGACACTCATTAACGTCTAAAACCAAACAGCGAGGGGCACAATTATCAGCCAATGTGGGGGCAGACATCACCATAAAACGGTAGCACTGGGTCTGGGGCTCCCCACAAGAATTTTAAGAGTTACTAGTTATAATTACACCTAGAAATACAGTCTTCCACTTCTGAAATAAAACCCCTCAGGAAGGAAATATGTCATAGTCTTTGGTCTTTTTCCCCTGGAACACATTTAGCATTCAAATTTGTCATCAGGAGAAAATAGAACTTTGGAACTAGGAAAAATATTCCAGTCAAGGTAACTGAAAGCAAAACACTACTGTGACCTCGGTCAACCAAAAATTCAGACACAGGTTCTAAGAAAATATATTTAATATGTGTGGCTTGTTATTTCATCAAATTAGAGCAAGATGTCCCAGGGAACCCTTAGGAGCGGGCAACTTCTGCTGCTTCCCCAACTGGGCATGCTCGCCTTGGTGCAGCTGAGTACGAGCGTAGATGCATGCACAAGGCTTAGCATGTTCCTTCAAGCCTGCTAAGAGTCACTCTCCCATCACTGGTGCTGTGTGGACTATTTCCCTTTCAGTTTCTATTCCAAAAATATGCGCAGAATTCCATATTTAGGACATGGGTTTTGGCACACTGCACTCTGTGTAATCCTTTTGTCTGTTTGGAACACTCATGAAACACTCGAGAACAGACAAGCTGACTCAGAGAGAGGAGAATGGGGAATGAGGATGATACCTTCTCCTCGGGCTTCCCTCTCACCCCGCCTTGGACCTGGTAACCCTCCTACAGGTTCTACTGCAGACAATTCATTTGTTCAGATTGCCTGTGAACTTGGAGGGACAGGGCCAACTAATGGGAAAGGAGGGCAGGCAGAATGAAGCTGATGGTAATCTGGTGGCGCTGAGGAAGGAGTGTGGGCTGTGGAAAGGCAACTTCCTCAGGTATGTTGGAGGTCCAGCTTGGTGTCATAAGAGTTTTCAGAAAAAGCAGAAGAAGATTGCCTAGGGAGGAGTACCCTGGTCCCAATTTATTTCAGGGAGGAGGTCATGATAGTGGTGTTGGTCATCATAGTCTAGAGAGCCACTGAATGATAGCTTGTTTAGGTAGCTGGAAAAAAAACCACATTTTCCCCCCTGAAATCCTGGGCCTGTCCAGAAAGAGAATTGCAAATGTCTTGCAAAGTCGTAACTCAGTGCCTAAGTGAACCAAGTGATGGTCTACCGAGGGCCAATAGCTTTTCTCATTTTTTTCCTTATGCTCCCTGAGAATTCCTTGCTCCACAAGAAAATGATCTCTATGCTAGAAACTGGTAGGCAAGTTCTCTGTATCACATTCCCTGGTGACCAGAGACAGGCCAGGGTGGCAGAGGGTGGGAGTTACAGTGGAGAAGTGCAAGGAGAAAACTCATAATCCTAGCACAGTGCATGCCTTTCAAAAGGAAACTCTACGCGAATGTGCCTCAGGAGAAAAGGCATAGCTGGGAAGCCTTACAGCCAGTGCACCCCTGGGACCTTCTTCTGCACCATGAGCTCAGCTGAGACTACAGAGCTTGCTCCTTCAGCTGCCTGCTGCTCTTCCCTCTGTGTCCTTACATGTAACCGTTTCCCAGGAATTTATTCTGGGATTCCTATTGCCTTCTCCCCGCTTTCCTTTTGTGACTGAACAATCCTGCGAGGTCCCAGGGAGGCGCCAACAGCCAGGTCTCCAGGACAGTGGGGAGCAGATTCTGACATGAACAGATGTCTTACCTGTGCAATTCCCACCACTTCTGTCCAGTTCGTAGCCGATCTCGCACTCACAACGGAACAGGCCGGGAAGGTTATGGCAGGTTCCAAAAACACAGATGTTGGGAAGGGAGCACTCATCGATATCTTGGGGAGGGATGCAAAGGGGGAGAGAGGAAATTTATTTCTTTATTTATTTTTTTGCTAAAGGAACTGCCTAATGTCATCACCTGATGCTATTAAGAAAATGAAGGCTATCTGACTTCAATCTAGGTACTTCTCCTGTAGCTAAATCAGCTACCATGGAAGTGAAGCCTCTTAGGTGAGAACTTCCTTTTTTTCAGTCCCCAGTACATGCCAAGCAGTAAGCTAAGCATCATAGATGTATAGTTTCTGCTGTTCCACACAGGCTCATGTCCCTTTTGTGAAGTAACAATCCAAAAGGCTACTTTAGACCCAGTTCTTTGGTTGTTCTTATCTACACAGTCACTGTTCTTATCGTGGGTTTAATTTCTACAAACCACAAAGGCTCTGTGGTAGCTTTTATAATCAGTTTTATAATCCTCTGGATCCCTAGAGCCACTTTAGGTGCTTACTATTGCGGATGGAGATCTAAAAACTGCAGAAGCCTCTTTCAGGTCCGGTCCCCCCCTCATGCTAACCTCCTGCTTGGGTAATGGACACGTAGCCGCAAGCACAGCCTCGAGACTGGCTTTAAATAGCCATAATCCCTGAGCCGGCAATGATTTATATTAAGAACAAACAAACAAACACAACCTTCCCTTATAGCACAGGGAGAAGCAAAACTTTGACTGTGACTATTTATGTTACCAGAGGTGGCAGAGACCCTGTTTTGGTTGGATGTTCAGAGTAACAAGAGTAAACAAGGCATTAGGCACATGGTCAAGAGCATAATCTGGTTTCTTGCCTCAGAGGAATTTTATATATCAAACTCTGCAGAGTTAATATAAACTGTTTAAAGAACACCTAATGGTTCCGTAACAAAGAAAAGTATTTACAGAGAACTCTGTGAGAGAATGAGTATGCATGTCCTAGCGAAAGATGGACTTTGAGTTAATGTCCTATTAACAAGCAACAGTTATTAGTTAAGATATTAATCAGGGTCTTGTTTAAACTTCTACTGTCAATGGTTATCATTTGTTTATTTCTACTGAAATCTTTTTAGTTCACTGTAGACACGCTAATTCTTCTCCGTGAGGGATAATGTACTTAGACTTGACAAGTGTGGGGAAAGAGAAGAACCTTGTGCTTCCTAGTGGGAGCCATCCTGAGCCAACAGGCTCCTAGGGTTCTTCTTGTCTGACTAACACCTCTGGAAGACAGAGTCTTGAGCTAAGAGACAGCATGACATACAATATTATCCCTAGGGGCCCCCTACCGAATGGATTTGCAAAGGACTCTTCCGTGTTCACATATATTAGATACTTAGAGACCATGTGAGACATGCCCAGTACATTATTCTACATATGGAGAAGATTATCTGCTTTGTTATTATTTTAAAGTTTTTATTTCTAGAAACCAAACCATAGCAGAGATTAAAAACATATTTAAAGAGAATCCTTCAACAGGACATGAGTCGGGGACCAGTACTTGGAGCTCCTTCCCCTAGTGTTGGGGAAAAACAGGTTGCACTGAGCTGACCACGCTCAGTTAGCCTCTCTCTCCTATGACCAACGGGTGTACTTGTGCAGACCATCTGGCCAAGGTTGGGTACGCAGCTTTGTGGCCAGAAAGCTGAGATTTTTCGCTGCACGAAGAGAAATGGTCCAGCTGGAGACCCAATACCTCCACAGACTGAATGGACCAGCTCAGATCTGAAGCCAAAACACATGTCAGTAGATAACTAAGTAAGTAAGTAAATAAGTAAATAAATAAGCAAGTAAATAATTATATATAATATATATCAATATATAATAATAAATTAACATATAATATATAATATATATTTATCAGGAATGCTCAAATAACCTAAGCTTGTCAGGCCCTACAAGGGCCCCGGCAACTTCCCCGTCAGTTACCTTCACAAGCTTTCCCGTCCGCACTGGGCACAAAGCCCATGTCACATTCACAGCGGTATCCTCCCGGGGCATTCAGGCACTGGCCATTGCCACACAGATTCAGGTTTTCCGAGCACTCATCAAGATCTACAGTCAGAAAGACACACAAGTTACTCTTCCCCAGTTAGGAGCTTTCCGGTTCCCCACGTCTTTCATTTTTTTTTTTTTTAAATCATTGTCAACTTCCTGAGTGTAGTGAGGTCTCATCATAGTTTCTATTTGACACCTTTAAACCCATTCTTTCCTCTTCTTTGAATGTTAGTATTGACTAATCCATGAATATGGGGCTCAGATTCAGAATCCCGAATGCTAAATTATCCCTAATGATGTAAAATGAAGAATAAGTCCAATGCATCATTCAAATTAAGGCTTTCGTGAGCAGGGTCATGCACAGAAGGACACGTCCATGACAGGAAATAATGTGCCATGACTCGTATCCATTTCTCAGGTTTCAGACTTGGCTCGGATGGGCAGCAAAAGACCTAGAACACCAACTATGGAGGAGGCCAAACATTCCTGTCTGCTAGATCTCTCCTGAGCTTTGCTAATAACCACAGGTACTAAATATCAAGCACATGAACCATATATGCCTAATACATAAAACTCTGAATATTTTCTAAGGAGTAATGGGAGGTTTATGACAACAAAAATTCACTGGGTTGGACAAAAACAATTTCAAATATGATAAAAATTTTCAGCGAGTTGAAAAAGTTGCAGGTATATTAACTGACTGAGCCTTAGTCTCCTTTATGTTTAAATGGCATCTTGTGAGGGAAGTTCTCAGGATACATTAATTCTTTCAAGTCACATGAAACAGACCTCAATATCTTATGTTCTAGAACGTCTGAATTCCTATTCCTCACATAGCTTTCTACAGCAAGCTCACCCTTGGGTTTGGTACAGAAAACAAGTCAACAGTAGAAAATAGGCACAAAAATATAAAGGCTAAGGATTATAAATGGAAGTGTGATTTTTTTTTTTTAAAGTAAGGACATCATTGCATACAGTGATACCCATACCAACTATATAACTAACTACATTTAACTTCTGAGGTCTCTCTAATTGACCTGGCTCCAAATTTCCATTCCACGGGGAGGTAGTTTCAAATAACCAATCATTTCTGTTCAAAGTTGACTATAATGGACCAGAAGAATCTATAGTCTGAAAGACGGAGGAACACCTGGCTTTTCTGGTTGCCATTTACGCAGTTGTTCCCAGCACGAGCCTACCTGTACAAGTGAAGCCGTCACCCGTGTATCCTTCTTTACAGAGGCAGCGATAGGAGCCCATGGTGTTCTTGCAATCTGCATGTTGGCTGCACATGTGTGTTCCATTGGAGCATTCATCCAGATCTTATGGAAAAAAGTCACATCATTATGAACAAAAAGCATCACATTTAGAGTCAGTAGCATAGACGTTTTTTCTGTACAGAATTAATATTTTCAGGTTTATAATCTACACAGCTCATGAGAAGCATCTATTTTTCAACTCACCAGTGCACTTAATGCCATCTCCAATCCATCCCGGGCTGCAGCTACACTTGAAGCTCCCTGCCGTGTTGGTACATACGGCATGTCTGTCGCAGTTGTGTGCTCCAATCTCACATTCGTTGATGTCTGGAAAAATCACCCGTGGTTTAAAAAAGTTTAGCACAGATGCCTTTTTGGTCTTTTAAGTAACTTAGCAATAGCAACTAGCAACTTCAAAAGTTGACTCACTTTCACACTTTCCGTAGTATAATATAGATTGGTTTGGTGCCTACATATACAACTCTACATATATTGAACAGCTTCAAATTTTAATTTATAAAGAAAGGACAATATGATGCTACTTGCTACTATTAATTCTAATTATCTCCCATTACTCTAATGTAAGCATCCAGTCACTGCAAAACAAAATGGACCTCTTTCTAGTTGAAGACCTTAAAAAGTGATCTGCCTAACGTTCCATGGCATTAAAACACATGGTCACACTTTTCTATTCCCACTATTTTTATTAAGTCAACTACAGAGTAATGGTGCACATTATTATCATATCTGACACAAAGGAATACAATATTGTTGGCATACTAGAAAACTTTTTCACTCATACGTTATGTATTAAATACATTTTATTCTTCAATGGACATATATTATTCAATTATGCTATATTTTTAAAGAAGTTTTACTTTAGACATTGCTAATTCAAACATTTGCAGGGAATTTTCCTTCAGGCAGTGAGTGAACCATCTTTCCTCTAGCTTCTTAGTGTTCTAGCATGTTGGAGACCCAAGGTGCCTTGTATATTTCATGTAAAACTCAAATCAATCCAATGGATATTTTTCTGTAAAAGGAGCCAGATTAAGGTCGCATTACTGTCAAAAAGAGAAAACAGGTCTAAAATGGAGTCACTTGTGCTTAGCCCCATATCAGCAAACCACAACTTAATACCTAACTTAATTACTTAATACCTAACTTAATTGGAACGAAACTTTTAACTAGTGAATCTGGAGTTACCTGGTTAGCACTAAGAGGTAATCTACCTGATAGACCTCTTCTGTCCCCATAGGAAGTTGACCTTGCCTGAAACAATCTCCTCTTTCCTTGTTTTTCTGCCCCCTTCTACCAGAAAAACCTTCCATGTGATTCAAGGGCTAGAACTTTCAGTTCCACCCCACCGACCTCCATCAGAGAGAGGAAGGGGGTTGAATTAATAGCCAATAACCAATGATTTGATCAATCACGCCTATGTAATGAAGCTTCCATAAAACACAAAAAGATGGGTTCAGAGAGCTTCTGGATTGGTGAACATATAGAGATTCACATAGAATGGCTTGCTCAGAGAGGGCCTTGAAGCTCCACACCCCTGTCCCATGCCTTGCCCTGTGCATCCCCTCTCTCCCCTGTACTGTTCCCAAGTTATATCCTTTTATAATAAACTGGTAATCTAATAAGGAAACTGGTTTCCTGGGCTCCGTGATGGGATAGAGGGTTGGTGGGAACCTCTGATTTATAGGATTAACAGCCAGTCACTCAAAAGCCCAGATAACAACCTGGACTTGTGATTGGCATCTGAAATAAGGACAGTCTTGTGTAAGTGAGTCCTTGACCAGTGAAATTTTTCACTATCTCTGAGTAGATATTGTCATCAGAATTGAGTTGAATTGTAAGACACTCTGTTGATGATCAGAATTGAAATTGGTACCAGAATCCTTATTCCCCAAAATGAATCCATAATGAAAGACAGGTACTTCACTTTATAACAACTTATTCGTTAAATAAGAACTCGTAAGCCTGGATACTATGACTCTATATGGAAACCAATGTCTAACACAAAACTTAGGTCAAGAAGGATAGTTTTGGCATGTGAACTGTTGCAAGAATTTTCAGTGATCATTTGAAAAGTGGCATGAAAAAAAAAACTGGGCAAGCAACTTGTGTTTACCCTTTTGTTTACTTAAGAAGCCCAATTAAATGATTTGAAAGTGTTTAGAAACACGCTGTTTGCCAAATGTTCCATCTGAAGCCCTGAAATGGTCCTGGCATCTTTGGCTTCTTCATAACTTCTAGAGAAAACACAAAATAAAATAATGATATTTTTCCTACAAAAATACTTCGTAACATCACTAACGATCGTAAAATGAAAACATGCTTGGAAGAAAGTTCTTGCAATTACGACGTATTGTATGGGTGAATTTTAATGTAGCCTTGGCAGCCACGTACATCCACTGAGTTATTAAAACAGGTCAAGGGAGGCACATACCAGGCGGCTTTAGACTTGTGACTGGAAGCTTTAACCAACTGAATAATTGAGCACGGCACATTCCAAGGAAATAAGGAGGAAGGCCAGCCCAGGGATAACAGTGGTAAGTATGCACGGGAATTCAAGAAAGTAAGCCTGACCTCACAGTCTCCCAAGCGGGACCATCAACACTTCTTTCTTCCTCAGGTAACCACTCCCCTCAGAGTTAAGGACCACTTTTGCAGAGTCCTGTCTTCATTTCCCTCTTTATTTGTCCTGATCTCTGAGTTGGGTAGAAACGATGAGCTTCCATTGCCTACGTATTGAAGCTTCTTAATGTTATAAAAGTCAAGGAATTTTCTAAGTGGAGAAAACTCAGAATTTGACTTTCTTAATTGTCAGTTACTCAGAGGAGGATACCGTGGTCCCCAAGAACATGGGGACTTTCAAGGGACCCAAGACCAGTAAGTGGCAGAACTCATTTCTGAGTCCGTTAGAACTCTGTTCCCTGTCCGCTGCTTGGCTCTCTTTCCCTTGGGCCACAGCAGCTGAATCATGCTGATTTCTTCAATCACATAAGGACTTTATTCTAAATCTCAGTTTCTGGAATTTTCAAAACCTTGTGAGCATTAACAAACTTACAGAAATTTTCTCTAATCTTTTCTACTAAGTACAATTTTCAGAGATGTTCATAGCCTGTCCATCTAGTAATTCTGTAATCTTTTTCTTTCCAACTTTCTAAGGACCCAAGGTACCCTGATTTTCATATGCCCTTGATACCTTCCATACCTAATCTTGCAATTAAGAAAACGGCCATTTCTTTTAAAAGGAGTCTCCCTCCCTTTTAAAATCAGTAATATGCTCATATAAATTTCTAACTCAAGAAAATACATGTAGTTTTACTGCAATGTTTTCAAGGTGAAAAGAAATTCTATCTGTAAGAAGTCATGTATCGTAGGCTTTAGGATACTAGGAGATGATACTCAGGAGCCAATATTCAACTCTCCATTTTATGAATATTTGTTTAAGTCATTATCTCAATGACTTACTCTTGGTATATAACAAGTGAATTAGAAAGAGTTGGTCATAAGGTGTAAAGGCATCCTTGAGGAAAAGCTCTTTGCATGTGTGTATATGTGCATGCATACTATTGACTATTATTTATTAATTATTTCCATGTCAGCTTTGGGCCTAAGACTGTACTTCATCATAAAAGCAAACAGAAAGGGAACTAAGCCATAAGGAAAACAAGCAAACAAAATGCTGTATTCAAATGTTTACTCCTCAACAGTGTGAAGGAAACATAGCACATGTTTGCCAAGAACATCTCTTTCAGTACAAATGTTCTCTTTCCCCCAGAAGTTTGCTCCAGACAGAAAATTCTCTTTTTAAGATTAAGAATAAGCCCAAGCCAAGAAAAGCAAGGAAATTCAAATTTAGGGCTGACACAGCAACCTCCTTAACCCCACCAAAGTTCCCTCACAAAGACTCAAAGGTCCTACTTGCATGGCTGTCTTGACAGGCAAGGGTGTGGTCCAAGCAGACCCCAGGCTCAGGTTCTGGGTGTATCCCCCTGACACTCAAGTAAGGGCTTGTTTTCTGAGCCTCTCTGGCCTCCTCTGACAGTCATACAAGGAGAAGCAGCATCACCCCCACACACCTGCCCTCCTGTCACTGGGCTTCAGTCGCAACCGAGCTGACACACTGTGAAACCCTTGATTGGGCACTGGGGAAGAGGACAGTAGAATAAATGGAGAGGCCAAACATGAAGGCTTGGGTTTCTCAATTTGGATCCAAATTTGAGCCAAAACTGTTTAACTGAACACCCACGGAGTTTTCACAGGCTGACAGCCAGTAGAGGACAATTAACAGTGATAAGAAGCTGGAAGGAAACGGGCACAAATTCTCCCTGAGTCCTGATGGTTTTGAAGTATATGATTCTCCATCATGGACTAAGACCTATGAGTAACATTTCTCATGTGAAAAAAAGCAGAGAGTTTGAGAAATGGAATTACCCAGATATATGGCTATTTTAACTGAAAACAGTTCTGATTTTAATGGCATGCTTGCTTACTAACTGACTGAGTGAGCACATGGTCGGGGGGGGGGGTAGGTTCTTAAAAATTCATTTGTGAAAGCCAGGACCCACCCACCAAGGGTGGCACCTAGCAGCAACCTGGCTCTCCTTCCTCCAATCTTTTGTCTAATTACGATGACGTAGAATGAGCAGCAGAAGCCTTGCATGTGGGCCACAGAAAAACTGTAATCCAGCCCCCTTAAGCTAAGGACAGAAGAGCTGTGTTCTAGATTTGAAGCAAATGTACATTCTCCCTCCATTAAATTGAACGTTCTTCTCAGCAATACCCATGATTTGAATAAAGCTTAAGGAGAAAACAGAAACCCTTAACATCTGTGTGGGATGGGAATGTAAGTCAGTGGGTGGATTCTGAGCACTGCTAAAGTGATTGGGAGAAAAAAACATGTTTATTTGTTAAAATGGAAACAATCAGTAATGACAAGGGAGCTGAAATATTTAGACAAAGCTGTAATGGAACCCAGAGGACATTTTTTGAGTTCTCATGTAAAAAAGTTCTTCCCTATGAAATAGCATACATATTTTTGTAAAGTAATTAATTTACAGGGTACTCAAATATATATACATATATATAACATACATATATATGAGACATATATGTATACATACATGCACACACATATTATAAATATACACATGTGTCTGTATACATATTACATATGTACAAAAATATATTCACATATATCACCAAAAACATCATTCCAGGTTTGTTCTTCACTGCTACTTGTGGTGTGGCTTGCTTTATCCCATTAGGCAAGATGCATATCTCTATTTACATTAGTTGCCTGGGACAGTATAAACACTTGTCTTTAACATGACTATCACTAGGGTAACCTGATGGTATTCTAAGTTGGGAGTGACACTAATTTTAAACTAAAAGCAGGCTAAAAGAGCCTTAGTTACATGGGATTAAAAATACATTTTGGCTCAGGTTTTTAAAAACTTGTTTTTAAGTATACCAAACTAGCTGCCAATTCCTGTTTGTGTAAGTCATTTCCAATCAAACATGATACTTTTGGTTGAATAACAGTATTTACAGAGGACCTCTTTTTCTTCCCTCACTGATGCACCCCCTCTCTCCATACCTCACTGCAGGGGTGCTTACCCAAGAGGAACACTTGTTTAACTACAAGGTACCCTGGTGAGTTGTTCAAGCTCATGAACCAGTGGAAGAACTAGCAATAAAATCCAGAGTTCAGCGACTTCACACAAGAAATTATCACAGCCCGCGCTGCTATGATATCAAAGGGGCTATGAAACTCCAGTCTTCTCCCGACAGTGCTGGCTGGCTCTGATGAAACTGAAAAGTCATTTTAGGCTACAATTTAAACGTAGGGGTTGAAAGAAGAGAGGATTTCTTGGACCTCTAATCTAAGTTTCTGTTCATGCAATTTACCAAAAGATTGCTGTTTTAATGCAAAACCAGTGTCTTCTTCTCTAATATGGAGTACACAGCTCTCAACACCACAGTGCAAACTCAATTATGAAAAACAAGCCTTTTCATATTCAGAGTTTAAACTGATTTCCAGAACATATCAGTAACTCGTAGCATAGAATTTTGCCAAACTAGAAGTTGCATCTTCAACCAAAGTGGCTTCTAGATACTGTGTCTGTAAGTCTCATTTTACAATGACAATAATAGTTACCATTTATTGACCAGCTACTGTATACCAAGCACTGTGCCAAGGGCATTATATATATTATGTCTTATTTACCTAAAATGATATTGATATTGTAGGAAAACTTAAGCTTTCTCCATGGTGAAAGACCTAAAATAATTGGCCTCTCCACATGCTTCTGTTAACTGGAATTTGGAGCACGAAATTCTAGAGATCCTTTTCTTATAGGGAATGAAGACTGTCCCATTAGATTAACTTCTCCCTCTGTAAGCCTCTTGGTTCTCTGGGCTGAATTTCAGTGAGTGCAACTGAACCAAACAATGGTATTAGCCTCTATTGGGTAAAATGCAATATGGAACTACCTTACCTTCCCCTACATTAGTGCCAGACCACCATCCCTTACCTCAAGTCCTATATTTATCTTGAAAGCTTACAATAAAGCATGAACCGTAGACATACTGAGCTAAGCATCATTTGTACCCCAGAGACCAGTAGTTGAGATTTTAAACACTGTTTCACTTATTAGAATGGATCCCTAGCCATGCTTCATATGAAGAGTAATATAGTGAGCATGAAGGCATTCTAGCTTCATGCTTCTTTTTATAATTTGGCTAGAACTTGTCATTTTTGAACCAATAGTAATATTATTGGCATTATCTTGTATATCTATAAATTTGAAACTTAGCATTATTGGACAGTTTGGAATGATAATAAGTATCCTTGCAAACTTTCTTGAAAATAATGTTGATATAATTAAGAAAAGGACCTTTACCACATTGCCAATCTGCAAATATTTTAATGTTTGTTTCAAGTCATAAAGGCTTGCCAAACTGGCTTTTGGAATTAAAGTCTGTTATTTGTAAAGAAATTATGCCATTACCTAATTCAAGCTCACCATGATCTCCATTATGTTTTAAATTGTTATATCCCATAATCTGTTATATTACTATAAGTAACTCTAGTAAAACTTTATTATATTATTCCACATACTTACGATCATGGCCTTAAATTTGAAAACACCAGCTAAATGCTTAATAACAGTATCTTCCATACAGAATGATTTTATTTGATGTTTAATAAAATAAGCTCCTACAAATATTGTGAAAAGATTTTCTTATGGACGACTGGTAGTAGGCAAACAAAATTACAAATGGTTTAATTATCACTTCATAAGATCTGCTAATCCCCAGGAATGATCTGGGCTAAAGCAACTGAATACATCAAAAGCATACTAATTTAAGAAACTGGAAGACTGATGGGAATTGATGAAAAATACAAACTGTAGGATGTTTCTTTAAAACCTTAGTTATAAAACCTTAAATGAGGGGCGCCTGGGTGGCTCAGTGGTTAAAGCCGCTGCCTTCGGCTCAGGTCATGATCCCAGCGTCCTGGGATCGAGCCCCGCATCGGGCTCTCTGCTCGGCAGGGAGCCTGCTTCCTCCCTTCTCTCTCTGCCTGCCTCTCTGCCTACTTGTGATCTGTCTGTCAAATAAATAAATAAAATCTTTAAAAAAAAAAAAAAAAAAAAAAAAAAAAAAAAAACCTTAAATGAAATGTTGACAAGGGAGGCTTGCTTTAATAAAGGGATGGGAATGTTTGGTAATTAGCACGCTAACTACTTTGATATAAAAATGTAATTTTTAACCTCATAAAAATGTGATATTCATGGTGTTAGTTATGGTGGTAATTCATCCAATATGCCTTTTTTCACAGGTAAAGAAAAATGCTTCAGCATAGATCCGAAGTATGACAAGCTTCAACAAAGGACAGGCTAAGTTAATGAAAGTTGTTTTTCAAGAGGCTTTATAAAGTAATTAAAATGTTAGAGGAGTTTTAAAACTTGTCTTACTCTGGTAGTAGTCTCTTAATTATCAAGCGCTTTTTGTTCAAACTGAAAACACATACCTGTACAGCCAGTTTTTCCTTTTTTGCCTGAATAGCCCATATCACAGTGGCAGATAAATGAGCCTTTAGTGTTTTCACAGGTTCCACTTAGGCAGATATTTGGATTCAGGTCACATTCATTGACATCTGTAAAATACAGATATTATTAATACATATAACTATTTGTTTGATACCACTGAAAACTTTCTGCCTGAGATAAAACAACTATGACAAATAAATTAGAAAAGATGAACTGTTTTCACTCAAAAAAAAAAAAAGTATCATATTTATAGAGCTCAATTCACACTTGCCTTCTCTCCTGCAGGCTAACCAGGCCAACTGGCTCTTTACCTGGGCCATGAGCAGGAGGTCGAGTAAGCAAATAAACTGAGGGACTCTAGGCTGCCTTTAGAGCCTGTTATGTGACAGTTTAGAAGACTTTTTAAAGCAGCATATTCTGTTGCAAGATAAAAATTTTAATTCAGTCTGTGACTGCCAACATTTTAGTTTCCAATTTTAAAGAAATGATAGATGAACTAGGAGTCTTAGTGAAGATAGTTACAAACTTCACTTCTTTCCCAAATTAAAAATTATCTACTTTTTATGACATTCACTTCATAAATATTCGGTAAACGTTTTCTGAAGATACAAATGTGACAGAATTTAAATATTTTCAATTCTAGATTCTCACTTCTGGCCAAGATGGAGTAATAGAGATGGAATTTATTTTCCCATGTGAAACACCAACAAAAGGACCACAGAGGCAACAGAAAACAGTGATGCCTGATGGAAAGAAAACAAGCTAGGTGAGTTCTATGAATGTCCCAGATTATGGTGTAGGGACAGTTTCAAGGCCATGACCTCGGGGAGGGGATAACAGATGGAGCACGGTAGTGTCCCAGAGTTGAGGGGATAAAGCTGGACGTCATGGAAGGGCAAGGTAGCCAGAGTTCACAGAGCAGAATAAAGGACAGAGGAAAGCTGCATAGAGAGCTCTGGCATCTGCAAAGGGTCCCCATAATGTATTCAGATAAGTAGTGATCAATGCATTCATGTAAGGAAACTACTCAAAGCTAGGGGAGGGACCACTTGAAAGAATTAGAGGGAACAATCATCAGAATGCACAGAAGGCCCAGAATTGTGCCTGTTCCTACTGGTCAGACTGGAAAATCTCACAATTCAGAAGGGTCTTGGCTCAGTCATGGGGCAAAATAAGTCTTTTTGCCATGGGGCAAAGTAACCACTGCTTAAAAGCATAAAAACAGAACTTTGAAAGGACCCATTTGTTTCCAAATAACTTATCTGGGTTCCAGAATAAAGCCTAAGAATACTTCTAGGGATACGAAAATATCTAGCAACTAGTAAGTCAAAATTTATCATGTCTGGCATCCAATCAAAAATTACCAGGCACTCCGTGAGGCAGGAAAATATGACCCATAATGAGGAAGAAAGTCAGTTTACTGAAATGACGCAGAACCGACAGATGATGGAATTAGTAGACAAGGACGTTAAAGCAGTTATTAATACTCTATTTCATAGGCTCAAAAAGCTAGAGGAATGATTGAACCCATCAAGTAGAGACAGGGAAGATGTAAACAATGACCCAAATCAAATTTTTAGAGATGAAATGACAACATCTGAGATTACAAAGATACTGAATGGGATTAGATACTGCAGAAGAAAAGTACAATAAATTTGAAGACATAGCAATAGAGTATGTCAATATAATCAATTCTAGAGTCCACTGCATTCTTGTCAGAAATAAATTTTGCTTGCCTTTAGTAAAATATTTAAAAAGCCCAAATTCTAGTCACATCAGAAGAAGGGTTAAGTGGACAGAAATAAAACAAATGTGGGGATGACCAATGGTCAGCTCAGTCCACACAACATATCTGACAAGAATATCGTATCACAGCCACGAGAAAGTTGCCCTTTGGAAGGCTAGCTTTGGAATATTAGTAATATGCCCCTAAATATCCTTACTTTTCCAATAGGAGCCATTTATCAACTTTCCAAACTAATATTTATGTAATTTAACAGTGCTTAGGGATAACCAGACAAAATGGGAAACTCTGTGTTCTTCGCTTACCTACGCAAGTCTTCATGTCTTCAGACGCCATGAACCCGTCATAACACAAGCACCTGTATTCCCCTGGTATGTTTGTACACTGACCGCCATCGCAGATATTGGGGTTATCTTCACACTCATCAATGTCTGCAAGGAAGAAAGCCAACAATAGCATGTTGTTAATACTAGTCGTTCAATCATTTAACAGTGATTGTGAATTTTACTTTATTTTTCTCATTGTCAAACATAAATGCCTAAGGTCGATCATCTTCTGGTTTACCAATATTGTAAAGGTGAAACTTGCTTAAAATAAGCATATCTGTTTAGATGCACTTTTGATAAAAATATTTATGTTATTTTCAACATTTGACTTTTATAGTCAAATATATATCTAAGGTTTTTTGGAGGGATTTTTCTAGCTCTGATAAAGTAATTTTGATCCCTAAACCCAAGTTCTCTTTTTAACTGAAACCAAAATGAAAACCTGTATCGCAACCTCCTTTCTCATCTCTAGTTGGAGACATGGATCTTCTAGCCCAGGATGATACAACAGGAAGTGTGACTTAGAGCAGCAGTTCTCAAGTTCAGCGCATATCTGAATCACTTGGAGAACTTGTGGAAATAGATTATGGGGATCTACCCCCAGAAGTTTCTGATTCAGTAGGTCCAGGTGGGACCCAAGATTTTGCATTTCTAACACTCTTGGGTGATGTGGATGCTGCTGGTCAAGGAACACACCCTGAGTAGCCTTGAAGTGAGCCAAAAGAGCAGATTCTTCAAAACTGTATCTTATACTCCATGAGCCGGGAAGCGTGTAAAGGGCTGTGTGCATTCTCCCACACAGGCAATCTGAACCCCACCTTATAGATGCAAAATATGATGCACAGGATCTTTACCAAGGATCCACAGCTAAAATGTGTGGCAAAACAAAATTTTGAACTCAGGACTGTCTGCCTATGAAGTCTGGGCCCTGAACCACTCTAAGAGTGGACCTGTTCCTGAGAATTTCATGGGGGGCTAAAACCTACTCACCAGTGCATGACCTCTGGTCGGGCATTAGTGCAAATCCTGGCTGACAGCTGCATTCATAGCTGCCTTCAGAGTTTGTGCAGAAGGTCTCACAACCACCGTTCATTATGCTGCATTCGTCGATGTCTAAGAAAAAGAAAAAAAAAAAAGAAAGAAAATCACATTTCTTTGTGTCTGTGATTATGGCACAGGTTCACAATGTCCAAAGTAAAACAAAACCCAACTGAAACATTCTAGGGCAAATGGAAGTCATTGCATCATTCAATTCCTTCAACAAATACAAAGTACAAACCTACTATGTGCTGGAGATAACAATCTAATTGTGAAGGAGACAGACCCTATCCCTACCTTCATAATGCTTATGTTGCAACCTGGGAGTTAGACGAACAGTCAGTCACACGATACACGGGGTGCCATGTGCCAGGCAGGAGAAATGTTAGGGCTAAAGGAATCATCCCAGTTATGATAATGGGCACGTGGACGAAATTCTCTGGGTCACATATTCAGTTATAAACTTGACGTTCAGTTTGATTGGCTGAGGTTCCAGGCCTTTTCAAGAACCTGAGCTGGAATTCTGAGTTGTCCTGGGCCATGTTTCAGAAAAATTTGGGCTGATTTATGGCTTTGGGTGGAAACCATGTAAGACTTGGCAGTTCCACATGATGTACACCCCAAACCAGGCAAAAACTGGCAGTTTTTACAAAGTTTCACTTTGACTTTGGGCACAATAAACCCAGAGGGCTTTCTGTGCCATTCTTCCCAGCATGACTAAACCTACAGAGGGCCAGCCACAAAGGAAAATGCTTGTCCCACAAAACCCCATCTTTAAGGAGTGCCAGACCTGGCCTCCATTTCAGTGTAAGGTAGGAACAGAACATGGTCTTCTTGCCAATAATTATTCTTTGAAATCTCCTAAGCTCATCTAAGCCACCTAAGGGCAGACACCACTTTTTGTCTTTCTCACTGAACCCACGCTTCGTTCACTACAGGTGGTTAGCACTCACTTGCTGATTCACCTGTGTAGGCAGGTGCATAAACAAAGCCCGTGCTACCATTCACTCTTCCAAGCAGCAGGGCTCCAATCAGACTTGTTAGAGCCGAAACATTTCAGATCCTTCATTTACAGGGTTCTTTAAACAGACAAGAGAGGTGATATCCAAAGACCGTGAGCCACTATGAAAAGAATTTTACTTATAGGAAAACAAGGAAGATGAAGGAAAAACAACTGGTGATGAAAACAGAACTCAGAGAACGTTGTTGGAGTGTTTGGAGAAAGAAACTAAGTAAAATAACATATAAAAGAGAAGAGAGCACTTACCCACACAGAACAGCCTGTCGGGGGTTGAATGATAGCCAGGGTTGCAGGCACACTGATACTTTCCTATGAGGTTCACACAACGGCCATTGGGGCAGAGGTTCGCGCTCAGTTCACACTCGTTGATGTCTGTTTAGAAAATAAAAAATAGCCAACACCCAGTCAGAAGCTTCCGACTGTGGGAGAGAGGTGGGTTGAATGAATGACCACCAATAAGTGGTCTGAAAGTCTTCCTCCTTACCTATACATGCTGAGATGTTGGGGGACAGCTGATGACCAGGAGGACATTCGCAGCGGTAACTTCCCTCGGTGTTTAGGCAAACGCCTCCCCGGCACAAGAGAGGATCTCTCTGACACTCATCGATATCTGCAAAATGGTGACACTCATGTGGAAAATGGTGGTGGTGTCTTGCCCGGAGCCCCGACCAGTGCACTCCTCAGAGCCCCTAGTTGCTGGGAGTCCTGGCTGCTCAGGGCTCACAGCTCCCTTCTTGGAGAATGGCTGTTCACCTCACTCAGAAATGCTGTCGAGGTAAGAATTACATCCCCCTCAAATAATGGGGCCTGCCCGTGGCTGACAAGGGAGTGTACGATCTGGCCTGGCTGAAAGGCAGGACAGCTCTCTAACACCATGTCTATTCCAGAATCCCCTGTGGGATCAGGTTAAGGCTAAGAAGCCTCTTCTCCTGCCCTAAGTTACTTCCCTCACTTCTTTACAGCTTCTTCCTTAAAAAAATATCTCCATCTCAGCCTTCTTTCTAGGGAACCTGATTTAATTGCAGCCAGCTTAATTGCTCTCTTTTTCTAGAAATGTTGGACAGAAACCCTATAATAATGTGACCTCAAATATAGCTAATGTTTGAATTGTTTCTCTTCCCTGGGGTGTCTCTTCCAGTGTTAAACTCACTTCTCTGGGCCCAAAACCGGTGTGATAGGCCACCACCAATCCACAGCAAGAAAGCCCTCCTGCTCTCCTCATATCAGGCTCCCTCTGCCACAGACTGATTCTGGACACACTGGTCAGGAGACCCATGCACTGGGGGGAGCAGGAGGAGCCTGGGAGGGAGGCTCTGAGTCATCAAAGCCCTGGGGAATCCCTTTTTACCTGTGTGGGTCAGACAGTCACAGGCTTACCCATGCAGTTCTTCATCATCATGAATCCGCTTTCGTAGCCTTCATCACACTTGCACTCGAAGTCCCCTGGGGTGTTCACACACTGGCCGCGGCCGCAGAGGTCAGGAGAGATTCGGCATTCGTCGATGTCTGAATGTAAGTGGCAGTGCGTCAGTCTCAGGACAGCTTTCATTCTTGGGGCAGTGTGGGAAAGGTAAGAGTTCTACAGGGTCACTGACCTGTGCAGTTCCTTTCTTCAGAGTCAAGAGCAAAGCCACTGTCACACCTGCACTTAAAGCTGCCAATGGTATTTCTGCACTTGCCGTGGGTGCAAAGGCTGGGGATCATCTTGCACTCGTTGATATCTTTAGGAAAAAGAAAATGGGCAGAAAGCACAAAAAGAAAATGAGCATCCTGTAAGGAGTTCTCAGTGCCTCTATTTTTAAACTCAGGAGGCTGGAGGGTCTTGATTTAAGGTCTTGGAAATATGCATTTTAAAGAATGTGTAACGATCCATGAGAACTAGGACTTTCTAAACATTGCTAATTTTTTAAGCTTCTGTATTTTAGAAAGCATTATTAGGGAAGGAAAAGGTGTGCTTATTTGGACGTATAGGCAGCCCATTGTCTGATACGTACCAAACATTTCGGTATTTGCTGAATGAGTGAACAGATCCTCTAAACCACTAGCATCCATACTGAAAGCACATAGATGATTGGAATAGATTGCCCCACAGCAACCAGCTGAGAGTACAGTGGGGTGAGATGTTCAGCTATGCTTTTTGGTGCTTTCTTGGATACACCTAAAATCTAAGAACTTCAAAAAGGATGTTATTTAAAATTTAAATGCCTTGTAAATAAATGGATACTATTTAAAATATTTTCTCAAATATAAAAATATTTTCTCGATTGATATTAAGGTTTCATTAACATAATTACAAGAGTTTCTTGTACACTAGGAGACTGCATAATGTCATGGGTGATCTCCTTCCAGGGCCTTTCTAAAGCAGCACCTAACGCTCAAGAAATACAAGTTCATGTCTACAAAAGGTTGTGAAAGACAGAACCAGCAGATTAAATCACAAGAACAAGTGTTTCTGTGGCAATGGATTGCCACAGCTTTTGGAAGCAAATCGTTCAAATTCCTTTGAATTTACTGAAGTGACATTTAAGAGGGTCATCTAGAAACTGTCTCTCTAGACAGAATTTTAATCCCCAGGGCATCTTGGACCAAACACTCAATACAAAACAAAACAAAACAAAACAAAAAACAAAACAAAAAACCAAAAACACTTCTATATATGGATAATTAAGCAGTATTTATATACTCATTTCCCATTTTTATAAGTTCATTTGGTTATGGAGTATAATAACGAGGCCCAGACACAATGCGCAACCAAGACAAAAATCTACACCAGGAACATAAGCTGGGCTTCTCTGAAAAATTGGAATTCTCAGAAACCAGCCATGATTTCCCATATGCTAAAGTCAACCAGTTCTGTATCCTTGTGTATAAAAAGTTAAAACAGTTTTGGAATTAGATTAAATCTGTAACTTCTCACTTTTTATATGAATTTTAGATGATGGCCTAGCAAACTGAAAGAAGGTTTGAAGTTATCAGGAGTCACTGGAATGTGCTTGCCATCAGAATGACTTTCAGTGTTTTTGGACACAGAGGATCTGCCACTGCATTTGTCCTGCCATGCACCTCTACTACGGTATCCTCAGGTAAACTGCAGTGACCTGGATTAAACCAGCAGAAAAGAGGTCAAGTCTTATGGCTTTAGCAGACAGAATAAAAACTCCCCAAGAAGATTTCCTTTTTGTTGATATTTGGCTGATGGTAGTGTCAAAATCTACTTTAACACTGAACAAGTGGCTAATGGGAGAAGGAACTGGCCTCGGGAAGTCCCGAACGGTGGGAAAAGCCAACCCGTTCCAGAGTGAACACCTGCTGTCACTCAGAGAGTGAATAATGTGTGTGGACACGACCGAGGGAAGGCCCGGCTGGTGAGACTCATTGCAGTTCTGCCGTCAGCTGTTCGTTCTCTTGGTCTAAAAAGAAGAGCAGTCAGCCACCGAAACCACGGTACCTTTGAAGAATGGTTTTCCATTTGTAATTTCTTTTGTGGCGAAACCGGGCCCTCTGGGACAGAGCTCATCGTACTCAGGTGTGTTTCTCACAGGACACTCCTCGCATTCCTCAGTACCCCAGGCCGCCCCAACGGAGCAGCAACAGGCGTCCATGCGGTGGCGGCCGGCAACGGGCAGAGTGCATTCCTCATCCTCGTACCTCAGGAAGCAGGTTTCCAGGCGGATATCTGCCAGATGGAACACAGGGAGGCTGAGGAGAGCTACCCTATTTCCACTGCCCCAAACTGCCGACCAGTTGGGTCAGGCAAGGTACAAAGTACATAATTTGCTGTGCACTTATTGGCTGGAATAATTTTCCTCAAAAGGAGTCCAGGCTTTCTGATGAGTATTCCCACCTAATAAAAGACTTTCTTTTCTTTGGCAGCTCCTATTTATTTGCCCCTCTTATTTCTGGAAACTTTCCTTTCAACTTTAGGCATTTTCTGATAATTCTACATAAAGAACAGTATTTGGAGAAAACCCACAGAGCTCTTTGGGGAGATGTTTTCTCCCTGTACGGACATGTTTACCACCAATACATGCGCTCCACCATGCCGTGACCTCCTCTCGCACTAAAAGGAAACTGCACTCTTTCTCACTGGAGAACACCTAAGCTAGCTCCAGCACTTCTTCCTCACAGCCATTTCGTTTTTGGAGAGGTGCAATGTTAAATTCCAAAATGAAGAATGTCCTTCTTGAGACTGAAGAGGAAAAACAAGTGAAGAAAAGCCATTTGCTTCTCTTCTCAAGTATTTCTTTCACTTCTACATGTGCTTATGTATACATTCTTCTGGGTACATGTGGGATATATCGAGTCCCAACCCCAAATTTGTGGAATCGTGAGGAAGAGTAGAAGAAGTGATACACCAGGTGTTAAGAGACCTGGAACTTAGTCCTGTTCTGCAATTAAGAAGCTGCTTATTTTAGACAAAATACTAACGCTTACCCTGAATTTCTAAATCCATAAAATGATGTTGTACCCATCTCCAAGGGGGTACCATGAAGCTCGGACAAGATTCTGTGTCTTGGGTACCTGGGTGGCTCCGTCGGTTAAGTGTCTACCTTTGGCTCAGGTCATGATCCCAGGGTCCTGGGATCGAATCCCGCATCGGGCTCCCTGCTCAGCGGGGAGTCTGCTTCTTACCCTGACCCTCACCCCTCTCATGCTCTCTCTCTCTTTCTCTTTCTGTAATAAATAAATAAAATCTTAAAAAAAAAATTCAGTGTCGGGAAACCGTAAAGCGTAATTGAAACCCAAGGCATTATCTTCCCTTTCTCTCTCCTTTCCCAATGTGGTCATTAAACATTCACCTACAGACCTGAACTTCCTCTAATGTTAGAAAGCCTCTAAAGCCTTCTGGGCAACTTTACATTCAGGTTGCCTCTAATGAGATGCATGGATACTTTTCAAATGATTTCTAAATTAAACACTGAAGCATCTTTCAACTGAGGAACCTAGAAGAAGGTTCTCATTAAATGCTGATTCCTCCTAAACCAAGAAAGCGGACTCAAAATGAGATGAACTGACATCCATCGTTACGAAAAGACTCTGCCCTCTGGATTCCAGCTTCTCTACTCCATATCGCTTACATTATACACCTTTAAGTTCTGTATTTCAGGTTTTGTTAGTTCTAATTCATAAATGATCCAAATCTCTTAACCTCCTACTACTGTTTTAACCACCTGCAGTGGTCCTTCACTAAGGATAATCTTCAAAGGAATATGGTTCCAAATATACAATGTACCTGAGCATCATTTTTAGAGCCGTGGACTCAGAAACAAGTGATCCAAGAGACATAGTCCTAGCAGTCAGGAACCACAGAAGTAGGGTCAGAATATGTCTGCCAGATGGGATCTCCAACCTGCTGCTGGTAAGAGCCCACAGGGCAGCTTTCTGAGAACTCAGGGTCCAGTGTCTTCCATATCAAGGCCCCTTGGGCTCTCGCAGACGGCATGGAGAGAATCCCACCATGATTAGAAGTGACAGTGGCCCTGGGCTCCTTTAGGCTCACCATTCAGGAATGTGACTCTCTTCACTCACACCCACTAGGGCTTTGGGCAAGGACCTGTCCATCTGGCCACTGCCTAGCAAGCATGGGCTACAGTTTCTAATCAAGCAAAATTGTTCTCCCCACCATTCACCTTGTATCCTATAGTTGGTGGCATATGGGGGCCGATTTAAGAGTTCTGGAATAATGACTGTGATGGTAATGACTTAAGGGATAGTTACACATCAATAAAGAACTGAAGTTTCTCTTCACTAACACATTCTCTACTCTTTTTTATAAAGAATAAAGGAAGAGCTTGAGTGAGGAAGGCTATTTGTCAAGGAAACTACTATGTATCCTAATGGAAATGCTGAATTTGAGATATGTATAACTGTACTTGGAACAAAATATTCAGCTTTATCTTACTGAGTTTTTAATAATCCTTAAGAAACAACAATTAAAAAAGCAGTGAGCTCAGGATTTACCTAGGCAGATCCTCCCTGTGGCATCCAAAGTCATCCCACTGGGACACTGACATTTAAATGATCCCTTAGAGTTAACGCATAAGCCATTTTTGCATACTCCTGGGAATACTTCACACTCATTTATATCTATGAAGAAAAAAAATGAAGTTAAAATATTTGTATAACATCATTCTACTTTATTTCATTCCTAGAGTCACAATTATTCTCACAACAGAAAAGGCCATTTTGAACCAAGTAATTTCGTAAAACTAATTTGCTTCCAAATAGTTCATGTAACATTTCTGGGAACTCTGAACAGCAAGCAGATTGAGTCCACCTTTTCCCAAAGGTATGAGTTTCTCCATTGGTCTTAAGGAGTAATTTTTGAATTATCGAGACTGGGAGTTGGTATGAGTTCTTGGGGACAGCTCTGGGTGCTACAGACGTCTCAGGTAGGGCTACCAGAAGCCACAGAGTTAGCTTTATGAGATCAGATGTCTGCAAATAACAGAAACCTGGCCTTTCAAACTAGCAAAGAAGAAACAGCTTGACGAAAAAAAATCCCACTGAGAAATAGCTGGGGCCAGTTGAAACAGTGTCTTCCGAAAAATGCTGAGATGTCCCCAGAAAGCATATGACTAGTTCCACCTCAGCAACAGTCTCAGACTGTTGTCAAAGCCTTGGTGGTCCCAGCTTGAGTAAGGGAGAGTCAAAAGATGCTCACGTTCATTCATTTATCATTCACCCACTCACTCTCAAATATACCTGTCCTTTCCAGTTTGTTTAATAAGAAATGGTATGTTCTCTGCACTTAATTTGGAAAAATATTCACCAAGTTAATTTAAAGAAAGGCACTTGCCAATGCCAAAAGAAGGGGAACATTAGCATACTGTGTCTCAATTTGGAAAAAATAACTTTCTAAGCCAGGGATGTTGGAAAAAAATATTTGAAATCTCTCTTTCTGAGAGATATAAGTGGGGAGGGGGAAATTTACCTTTTTGGGTTTTTCGTTTGGGCCATTTTTATGCCAAAATGTGCTGCTGAGGTCAGATAAGTCATTAACAGTGGGTCTGGACCAGAGAGCGGCCAAAGGATTCAGTCATCATTTGGAAAGAAAGACCTTGGGTGGGGGTTGTAGCATTCTTCTTTATTTTAGCAGGGAAGAAAAAAACTTCATTTCATTCCACATATGGGACTAATTGCTGTTTTTAAAATTTTTCAGCTGCTGTGTCATGTCAGGTTGTGTTAGTCACCCTGACCTACGTCTATCTGGGACTCCGTGAGAAAGAATCACAACAAACTGGAGAGAATCCACGTAGACTTTTAAAAATGAGACAATGGAGTACGTCCTTCTGAATCCTCCATGACCATGAAACAAACAAACAAAAGCCAGGGCAAACCAAGAAAAAAATGCAAATTTTATAGTCTCATCGAAAACTTCCATTTTTCTCTTCCTGATGATAATATTTTGAAAGTGCAGTTGCTTGAAACCATGGTCAGCCTAACCATTTTCAGTCACCCTGCCCTGTGGCCATAGTGATCCAACACTGGCAACAGCATATACATGCTTGTGAAATTAACATTTGTTATGTTCTGCAGTTCTCATTATTTCCCTCTTTGCTGCATATTTCTCATTGGGAAGTTACATGACAACTTTATCCAATCCAAGTTCACACAAGTACTCTTCAAGCACACCAAAATTTATGGCTTATAAATACACAGAAATACCTTCACACTGGGTTCCTTTAATTCTTGAATAGCCTTTGCCACATATAGGGTCTGTAAAAAAGCAAAAAAAAAAAAATCAAAAAACAGAAAAACAAATTTGAGATAACAATATCTAAACTTTATGAAATAGTATAAGAAACACAAAAGAGGACCTGGACAGGAATTAGATTCTGTGGCTATCAATAAGTCTAAGATGACAAGGTGTTTCTGCGATTGCATAGATGAAGAAGAAGAAGAAGAATGAAATGTTCCTTGAATTAAGCTCAATTGCTCTGAGAAGTCCTGAAAAACCCAAAGGTACCCTAAAGATTATGCTAAGGTGATGACTAAGAAGGAAATTGGCTAGATCTCTCTTTTGTTATCAGCTCTAGGATTGGAATCACATTACATGATTCCTAGAACATGAACATGGAAAAGAAAGCCTAGAATCTGAAGATCGCCTGCCCTGTAGCATTCAGATTACACATCCATATTCCCAAACATTGAATTAACAAAATCATCAGCAAGGTTCTCAAACCTCAGCTTTGCAACAGATTTAGAAGTTAAGTCATGAATACTGGCTCCTTTACATCAATCCATTTTTGGGGAAGATAATCTGTGCCTGTAAAAAGCTCAGGACTCCAAATCATGAGGATCCAAGGGAGACCATAGGAGTTGCTGATCTAGGAAAACCACACCAGGGTAACCACATTACAGTGTGGTGGTAGAAAACAATAACCCAGATGCCAAATCACATGAAATTACTGTCCTTGATACTTCCCTTAGTTTCCTATTCAGCAATATGTTTCAATGAAGTCGTCAGAATTAAATCTAGAATTCCTAGGTGAACCTAAATAAACAAAGTACTGGGTTTCCCCTTTCTAAGCAAAGTGACCAGTGAGAGGGGCCCAGAGCCACAGAGCCCATCTCTCTTACCGACTTGGCAGAGGGTGCACGGGCTCCCCCAGGCAGCACCGAGGGAGGAACAGCACTCGGACTTTAAGGTGGCTCCATTGATGTTGATCTCACACCGCCCATCAATGACAGTCTGCCAGCAAGTGCCCTTGATGGTTTCTGCAGGGAGGTAGGAGACGATGTTTAATACATATGTAATAGAATCTATATCAAAAGTTCAAACGTGCATTGGAATTACAGCAAGAATGACACATGAAACAACTGATAATGGTCATTTAAAATTTTGTCCATCCACACTTACACTATTTTGCAATAAACTCTTTTGCATTAAAAGTGGACATTAAACACAGAACTGGTTAGCAAGATAAATACCTATGCAGATGGTTTTTGTTGGATCCAGGGTACTTTCAGAAGAACATTCACAAATAAAAGAACCCGGGCTGTTCTTGCAGACACCATTAATGCAAGGACTTGATTCACATTCATCAATGTCTGAAACAAAAACAGGTGCACATTACTGCTACAACCTAGTCTTGGGCATGAAAGAATATTTAAACCCTGGCCTCAATTGCTACAACATACTCTTTATTAGAGAGTAAATCTGGCCCAGATAGATTTTTTTCTAGGCCAAATGGAATATAAAAATAATAATTGAGCATATCTCTATAGCACAGAATCTGGCAACTGGCTGAATCTTTTTATCCAGAAAGTCTGGAGCAAACATGAAGTGTGGTCTCTGAATTACTAACCATGTTCTGTTTTCTTCATTTTTTTACACGATGGCAAATAGAATGTCAACTGTAGGTAAGTACCATCAGTAGCTTCCAGAGTACATGGAAGGGTCATTTAGGACCACAGAATCTCAATTACAATGACATTCTTGTCTAAAAGAGAAGTGACTCTAACTTATTCTCATGGTTTTTCAGTGGCATATCAAAAGTAAAGTACATAATATAAGAAGAAAAACACAGTTTACCTTCACAGGTTTTTAGGTCAGGTTTGTAGATAAATCCCTTGGGGCAAGTACAGACAAAACTTCCTGGAGTGTTTCTACATTGTCCATTGTCACAAAGTAGACTGTTCAAGACACATTCATTAATATCTGGAAAACCAACAAACAGGAACTTTTAGAGGAGCTCCTTCCTTGCATGTAATTTCTCTGCCTTTTCAGGTTAATTTTTTAAGGTCATACGATATGATTAACTCAAGCAAACAGGCAAAACTCATCTACCATTGACTTTTGCCTAAATTACCTAACTTAAGGAAAATAGGGGTTTCATCTGATTATTTTTACTAGGTGTCTTCAAAGTCTAAAGTCACCAATTACTAAGCAATTCACTTTCTCTAACAGGAAGAAATCTGGATTTGCTGGGATTCATTAAACTATCTAACTGTTTATTGCTGCCAGAATTAAAAGAACTAATCCTATTGATTTAAGGAACTAAATAAATATTTATGAAGTATGGCCCATCTTTAACATGTGTTAGGTCCAGCCTGGGTGTTTCTTCTTTAGAATAACTGCAATAGCCTCTGGTTGTGTTTATAGAGTATGAAGCAATCTGTAGAGTTTATAATTCTCACGAGGAATTTCAGACTTGAGATTCAGAGAGCTCAGAAAAACTCCTTACTTTCAGGTGAATAATAGGTCTGTGGCAAAATCTAAGTTTTGGTATGTGTTACTTAGGTAATTCAGGAAATGTTATATACAGTTGGGTTAAACGACAGCACACAACCCACAGAAGAGGCTATATGTCCACGAGGAATTTCTTACACATTGCAAAATGCCGTTTAGATCGTTATTTGACAATCTGGCAGCCCTAAGATAAAGGGTACACAGATTCAGCACTGGAGAGCTGCTTAGGCTCACAGCAGTTAATATACTTAATTATAAATATCCTTATAAAGTACTAAAAATATGGAAAATTAAGTATACAATTATGTTACTATATGAGGAAATGACACGGTGAGAATTCTGTGAAAATGATACAGGGAATGCTGATGCTTCCCAAAAGAGTTGCTATTGCAGTCCTTGAACTTTGATGATGTCAGAAGGATCTGGAACCTTAAAGTGATGAATTGATGATTAAGATAAAAAATAGCCACTCCCTGGAGCGCTATGGCTGTGGTGTATCTTTGATTGCTCACTTCCTATCTCTAAACATAATTTGGAATTGAACATTCTTCTGACCTGGTGATAATTACTCCCACTTTGGAGTATGCACTAATGCACTGAAGAAAGAATCCCTACTGCCCCCCAAACTCTCCCTTTTGCTTCAGATGGGGGTGATTTGGGGACGAAGCTAAAACATCTTTGTGTCTTTCTGGGCCTGTTCAGATAAATGATGATTTTTGCCGAAGAGAAGAGGCTCTTACAGAAAAATGAAATAGTAAAACTTGTTTTGAGTTTGATGTAGTTTGAAAATACCATGTGTAGTCAAATCACAACTGTACCCCCCCAAAATGAAGCCTTAAAATTAAGGGTGTGAGAGAGGAAGAATTCATTTCTCAGAAGTCAGTATGTCACTGCACTATTGAATGGCCAGTACGTTTCAGCAAATACTAGTCTAGGCAACTGGAGAAAGTTGAAAAAAAAAATAATGGTGCCCATGTTGACCATTTTATTACCAAAGTTTTTTTTTTAGCTACTGGCTGGTACTTTCATTAAGGTTTGTTAAAGTATCAAATATGGTGTTTGCTTGGGGCACCTGGGTTAACCTGGTTAAGAGTCTGGTTAAGAGTCTCTTAACCTGGTTAAGAGTCTGCCTTTGGCTCAGATCATGATCCCAGGATCCTGGGACAGAGCCCTGCTTCTTGGTCTTAGGGCTTCCCATTCAGTGGGGAGTCTGCTTCGCCATCTCCCTCTGTGTCCCCTCCCCTACTCATGCTTGCTCTCTCTCATGCTCTCTCAAATAAATGAATAAAATCTTTTTAAAAAATATGGTGTTTGCTAAACTTAACAGAGAGCAGTTCTTACTGAAAATAAGCTGGGTTTTCTTTGATGAAATCTAGTAAGTGGTTGGGAGAAGAGTTGCTTCTCTTGGTAAAAATAGGGATGCCTTTGTAGACATATGAGAACAGTTCACAATCTGTGTTTCATACATCTAAGGAGCCTCTCCCTTTTGGAGTGAACATGACACTTGAGTACTTATAAATGATCAGGATTCAGGTATGTAACTTTTTTTTTTTCAGGTATGTAACTTTTAGTTAATTAAGACATGTATGTGCCATGCTGACATCCAAAGGGAAGGCTGTGCATTTGCCCAGTCCTTTAAGCTATGCAAAAGCAGTTTCCCCCAAGCAACAAAGAAAGAATGCATGATGCATGAGATGTCTTAGGAAACAGGTGAGACTTCTTACCAACACAGTTTTTCCCAGATGAATCCACTTCATATCCTGAATTGCATATGCATTTGTAGGTCCCACGGAGATTTTCACAAATTCCATTTGGACAGATGTCTGGATCTAATGCACATTCATTTATATCTGCACCACAAGAAAAAAAGTTCAGTATCAGTAACATTCTAAAGGAAAGGTCAAAGAATTATTTAAAAAAATAACATTATAGGAAATGTAACAACTTTAGGACCTTGTAAAAACAAAGATTCACTTAGACGAGAAAGCTTGATCACTGTTTCTTACTACAAGAGGGGGAGACAAACCATGAGAGACTGTGGACTCCGAGAAAAAAAAAAATGAGGGTTTTAGAGGGGAGGGGGATGGGTTAGCCAGGTGATGGGTATTAAGGAAGGCACAGATTGCATGCCCCACCGGGTATTACACGTAAACAATGAATCTTGGAACACTACATCAAAAACCAATGATGTATTGTATGGTGACTAACATAACACAATTAAAAAAAAAAAAGATGTTCTGATTCAAATCTTTCCATCAGTCCTTGAGAAGAATTTGGCATTTGAGTTGGAACTACAAGATTACCAGGCTGAAGGAGAATCCCTGGTCTTTTGGCTCAAATATCAAGATGGGAAAGTGGATCACCACAGAGCCCCAGTCCCTACAACTGGTCTCCCTGCCACCAGCCCATCCCTCATCAGTGTACCTTCCACAGTGCCATCAGAGTTATCTTAAAAACAGGTTGACTGTGTCATTCTCATGGTTCAAACTTCTGTAGTTTCAAAAATATCTTCAAGATTAAATTAAAATATGAACTTTAAATTTACTTTAAATTTCTATTTAATTTTATTTATTTTAAATTTCTCATTATTTTACTTTATTTCCTTTACTTTAAATTGACTATTTAAATTTCTCATTCTTCCATGAACATACAATGCTCTTTTGCTCTGTGTTGTGAAAGTCTGGAGCTAGGTCTATTCATTGGTCCAAAGCCCATTCAAACACCACCTGGTCTGGAAAATCCTCTGCTGCCCAGCCCAGAGGAGGCTGGGTCCTCTCTCTTCTGTGCGCCCACAGACTGAGGAGAGCTCTATAGTCAGGGGTGATATAGAATGGCAATCAGTGAATGGCTAGTCTTAAATCTTCTATAAGTCAGGGTTGATATGCTTTTCCTTCTCTGAGTCCCTATCACAACTTTATTTATTCTCCACTAACTCTTTATTTGTTATAAATTAACTCCCAAATATCTCCTCTTCACCTTCATCCACACACAATGATGAAGTTAATCATGAGAATGAATTCCATCTACTTTTTTTTCAGAACTCTCCTGTAATCGAATCATTTAGTTTTGTATTTATAAAATAATCCCTTCATCTTTCCTGTCACTTATTTTTACACTTGTTCCAATTCTCCCTTTTAACTTTAATTCTTTTATGGTCCTGATATTTCTCTAGCTCTAAGCTCTATGCTTAAATATTTCATTCTCTTCCAACTCAGTTAATTGCTATCACTGCTTGCTACAAAATATAAGAGAGCTCTCTGTATCATCTTATCTTGACTGAACACTCGAGAGTCAATAAATCATTCAATATGTGAATGGATAACAATTCAGTAACCCTGAACTGTACTTGATCGTGGAAGAGCCAGATGAGGACCAGACTGCCTCTTCTCGTGAATGAGAGACTACAGTCATTGTATCCCTCCATCGAGCACCTTGGGAGAGCGCCCACCCCTTCAGTACCAAGTCTCACACCCAAACCCAGCAATCCCAGGATGCAGTGGGCCATAGCTGCTCTGCTCCTGGGGACTTCTAGGGGTCCCAGCTACACACGCAGCCATGGCCAGAGAAGGGGTCAGACCTCCTCAGTCTGGTGGAAACCCACAGGAAGGCCTAGCGGTGCAGCTTCTGCACATGCTAAAGGAAGTGACTTTCAAACAAGTGCTTACCACTGCCTGCGGACGTCATTCCTGGCCCACTGCTGCAGAGCGCCTGATACTCCGCTGCAAGAAATTAACAGATAGTCAATGATTCCCTTGTTTGCCAAACAGGTCGATCCTCTACTTGGCTTTGCACACACCATTTCCTCCTAAGTGAGTGGAACTGAAATAAAGTGGTAACAGAAAAGGAGGCATCTCCCAAGGGAGTCCCTGGTACACCCGGCTCCCATTTTAAAGGCTTGCATCACTGTGGAAAATGACTTGGAAGGACACAGGCAAGTTATAGCGATTCCTTGTGCAAAGCGGTTTCGGAAAAGGTGTTTTTCCTACAATTTGATTTTATTCAGCAGGGAACACTTTACACTTACAGTGAAATGTGCCTGTTAAAATGTGGTTTCTTAACTGTTAATAAAACTTTCTCCCACCGTCTTGGGAATAATTTTGTTTCTTAGTGTGAACTGTTTTTCTTTTCATTTAATATAATCAAGTTCTTAACATTTTCTCATTTCTCCCTGCAAATTCTCTAGCCTCCACTCAGAAGAAAAACAGAAGTATCTCCACTTGCATTTAAGTGGATTTTTAAAGTTCATTTTCATCGGGATACTAGATTCATTCTATATGATAAATCCATAGGCAAAGTATTGCATAATGTTAAAACTGAGATCTTACTAAGAAATTGAGGTATACAGAATATGTTCCCAATCAGATTTCTATTTCCTAAAACTGATGCAATGTTTCACATACAATTCCAACAAGATTTAGATGAACATAAGAGTGGATGATGATAATGGAGAACTAACTGGAATCACACTTTATCCAAGGAAAACAAACTAAAGTGTCCTCTTAGTTGCCCACAGTTTCCGGCAACCATAGAGTCCCATGGTCAAATGCAAAGCATTTGTGCTTAAGTGGCAGGGGAACTGGATATTGGGATAGGCTTTTTTATCAAGGCCAACCACACCTCACTGTGGAAGCAATTAGCTCTTATACTTCTGCATGCTAGAAAATTGTATTCCTGGTGACAGTGGAGGCAAAGGAGTTACACTGATTTAAAAAAAAAAAAAAAGGAAGGTTGAATCCCTCAGAACCTCTGCCTTTGTGCAAATGTAAATTTGAGAAAAGTGGTGAAATTCCTTAATTTTTAAATCCTGCTAAATGAGACCAAAAAAAGAACAATTGGGAAAGGGGTTGCCTTCGCATGTTTGAAAGCCTGGGATTAGAAGCAAAAAGAAATGCATTGTCACTATTCTCTCACACCAGCAATTAATTAAAACACTTCTGAAATACTGTTAAGTAACAAAATAGAGAAAGAAATATCATGCCAGTTTTGCAAAAAGCAGTTTTACAGTCAGTGCTAAATTAGTTGATGCCTGGCCTGAGTGGAAGGAAATTACTGTCACTGTTCTTTTCCATTTGGGTAGAATCTGGTCCTAGACTATCTTCTGCATATCAGCTCTCATCATTGGGCTGAATGCTGATGACAATGGTATTGGGAGCAAGCTCTTTCCCTCTGGTAGTTTCCCCTTCCCCTTCTGTTTCCCCTCTGTAAACTGGAGACAAGGATACTCAGCTCACATGACAGTTCTATGGATTTCACAAGAGAACACAGAAAGTGCTCAACACAGCTCCTTGCACAGCTCATGCATTTAATAAATGGTAGGTACTGGTGAGCTAATTCAGTGTTGTGCCACAGAAACACTGGTATGGGGACATACGAGAAAATTCCTAATACTTACACTTCAGTGGGTTTAACTGACTGATTCCTGCAAAGAGTAAATACTCAGCTGCTGGGGAGAAAGATCTTCATAGATATCTCACTTGGCTTCCTTCCAGAGCACAAAGACGGACTTTAGATGTGATGGGGTTGGAGTTTCTCATTAAATTGACTAAAGAAGGAATCTTCTGGATATTTTCAGTACCTCTTAAAATCTCCCCTGTCTCCTGAAATAAGGGATACTCTACACTTAGATCCTTCATGATCTGGCATTTTCATCTACCAGAGAGGAGAAGAAACCAAACGGAATGAAAGCATGTCCACAGGTGTACCTCTTCTGCGCAAGTGCATTCAAATACAGAACAGAGGCTAGTAGGGCTGGGCTTCAAATTTAACCCCCTTTCAACTTTACTGCTTAAAGAAATCTGGTCTCTTGTAAGTCATCCTTTTGTAAGATTCCTTCATTTTCTGAGGTATTGGAAGAATTCTTTGGAGATATACTTGGTCCAGAGGAAAATGTAAAAACAAAGACCTCTATGCACCAAGGGTCCTAGATTCTAACTTTTGGTTCTTCCACTTACTGAAGATGTAAACAAATCATCTCCACTCTTGGGAACCAGTTTTCATAATACTCCTCCATCTGATAAATTCAAAGTATGTAAGAAAAGTACTTTGAAAAGTTAAAGTAACATACAAAAGGACAGTATTGATAATATACAGCTATAAAGTAACATGGAGGCATCTTTGCTGGATAGGATTATATTAGATGTTATATAATTGAAGTATTGTTGTGAGCATGAATTGAACTGATTGGTAATCATATATAAAAGGGAAATTGGAGGGGGAGATGAACCATGAGAGACTATGGACTCTGAAAAACAATCTGAGAGTTTTGAAGGGGCAGGGGGTGGGAAGTTGGGGGAGCCTCGTGGTGGGTATTACGGAGGGCATGTATTGCATGGAGCACTCAGTGTGGTGCACAAACAATGAATTCTGTTACACAGAAAAGAAATTAAATTTAAAAAAATGGTAATTTGTAAAGTAATCAGCCATAATAAAGCTTTCTTCTTTAGCCTGCATCCCTCATTTCTTTTAAAGTCTTCCCTTTAACTTTATCTAACTTCTCATATTTTAATTTCTAACTCTCTAATTTCAAACATTATTGCTTTTAAAATAGCAAATGTTTAAAAATTGTGAGTTAATCTTTAATTGATTGTATCTAGGCCGGAAATGGACTAACTAGATCTGAGACGTCAATCAAACCAATCAGAACTACATGTTTTCAATATTAGATCTAACTTTATTTTAGAACACTGAAAGAAACTGCCAAGTTTCCAAATGCTGACAGTTTATTGCTTTAGTTTCAATTAATTATTTTTGCCTTACATATAGAAATAATTTACAACTGGAGAGGATGTTCTGGATTATCTAAGATGATTCATTTTGTAGATGAGAAAACTAAGGATCCCTTTTCCATATTATTCTATTTTATAACTGTTTACTATTATAAGCCATCCCAAATCCTTTTGAAAGGAGGTGAGCAAAATTCCTAAATAAACAAAATCCTACAACGAACTGAACCCCCCAGTTAAGTAATTTGCCTGCTGGTGGCCTGGAAGAATTCTGACTCACCAACTAGTTTTCTTTTCATTATGCCATGTCACTTCAAATTGAGAAAAATACTTTTCCCCCAAGGTTGAATAAAATCATTTAGGAGAAGCGCACCTCAATCAACATGAGGAATTTGAACAAAATTCACACGTGGCCTTTTGGAAAAAAGCTGGCAATAGTTAGGTAATCTGAAAATTATTTACTTTTACACTCTGTAAAATTCTGCTTTTATAATAGTTCCTGCAAAATGCAAACACTGTGAAACTACTTTAGAGAACAAGGCAAGTTACATGAACTCCAGACAGCATGAATATTATTAAGGCGGAGGAGTTGGGATGGGGGTTCCCAAATGTGCTGCCGATTCCCAATGACCACTGCGATTGGGTGAGGAATGTGTGATCAGACCCTGAGTAGCCCTGCCAAGACCCCAGGCGGGCATAGGATGTATCCAGAGAGCATATCATCATCCATAATTGCAAAGACTGCAGATGGAGGCAAGACACTGGCAGTCTGAGGGCATTCCCCTGACACCACATACCTGAATTCTGTGCAGGACATGGCTGGCAAGGTTCCCCGAATGCATATTCAGTGTTGGCACAACAGCATTCAGATTTAGTAACGGCACCAAACAAGGGTTTGACACACTGGCCTCTCTTGTATCCGCCATAGCATGTGCTCCGCATGTGTGTGTCTAAACGAGAAGATGCATCTGTCACCACACCATCACTTCAAACAGAAGAGAACTCCCCAGGTCAAAGTTGAAGCTGGCTTTATTTAGCCCCTATCCCTGTTCTAACTCACAGAAGATGCCTCTGGTCTTAGATTTCAACAGAAAAAGACAAACAAACAAACTGCATTCAGCTTCCAGGAACTGGAAACAATTGCCAGAGCCTTTCCATTTTCTAGACTACCATGGTTTATCCAACTGTGAGATTCTTAAGGGCTGAGATTCTGTCTCATTTATTTTTGTCTTCCCCAGACCTGTATAGAGCAGGCACTTGATACAAGTTAACTGAATAATGGATGAGCGGTAATGGATATTACCCTATGATAAAGAAGATCTTTCTTAAGCAGTGTGGCCTACTTCAAAGTAAACGTGCCATTATTGAATGTTTAAATTTGATGTACTTTGAAAAAGGAGGAGGTTAAATCTATAAAACGTTCACTGTACAGGTCTGTAGACATTGGTCTACCAAGTAGTGTTATCTTTACCACCAGGGAGCAGGTCTCCAACTATGCCCAACTCAAAGGTTTATTGACTACCTTTCTTGAAAATAATTTAGATAAAATTAATATCCATTTCTCAACAAATTTCAAACTTCTTATAAAGCCCAATAAAATTATTACATAAAGTTCTTCATCATCCATCTCCTCCTTTGCATTCTATTCTTCCCTTTGGACATTTAATTCCCTATTGAAAATGTTCACTATGAGATAATGAGCATACATACATAGGGCGATTTCAAAGACCATTGCGAACAAAGGAGACTTGGAGAAAATTGAGGACATCTACATTATTAGAAAAGTAAAGGGGGAAGAAGAGGTAGGGATTCCCCTGGTTTTCATTTATCTCAGCTCATCTTTCTCTCTTAGATTAATATCCAGTTCATGTAAGAAGAGAACTGATCTTGTTGGTTTGTTCCCCCACAAATATTCTGTCCTGTCTGTTATAGTAGAGTGCATTTGTTATTGGTGGGGTTTATGGGTCGACAGAGGGTGGATCTCTAGCATATGTCTAGTCATGGCTTTATCTTACCAACACACACACGTCCATCCAGACCAACGGCCAGTCCAGGAAAGCATTCACATCTGTAGGAGCCATCAGTGTTGACACAGCGCCCATTCATGCAGATCCCAGGTGTTTCACACTCATTAATATCTGTTGTGGGGAAAAGCACTTATTAAAAATGGAGTGACATTTATACGAAACCATGTTTACAGTTCTTTTACAACACTCGAAAATGGGGAAGATGAAAAGAATATGCAGCACCAACCATAAAAGCTCACTGAGATGCATTTCATTGTCCTTTGAGAGAAGGGTAGCAGAAATTGACATAAACTACATGAGCTTATTTTTTTTTTTAACCACAGAAAAAGCTATTTCAATCATATTCTCCTGAAATCTTTTTATCCAAAATAAGAATCACAAAAGCAAAAACAAAAGGAAAGTGACAGCTAACAGACAAAGGATCTTGTTGAACATTTCACATGGTGATTCTTACAGCGCTGTCAGAACTAGAAACCTAACTTGATAATAGACTGCAACTTTGACCTGTCCAGGAAGCGACTCCGTTTGGCATCCAACAATCAGACCAGTGTCCATTCCAATATCACTCATGTTTTAGTTCTCTGAGATGACTAGAATGGCATTAAGAGACAGAGAAATGAAACCCTGATGGAACACCATAGAAAAGAAATGGAAAATGAATATAGGAGATTTTGATGACCATTTCCAGCCAACAACAGCACTGTAAGCAATTGGAACCCAGCAAAGAAATATCTTTCTTAAGTATTACAGATATTTTTTAGTATCATATGTATATACTTAGGGAGGTCTGGTAAAAGACTTTATTGGGCACATACTAATAATAAGAAAGATTTTTTTTCGCCTGGGTGGCTCAGTGGGTTAAAACCTCTGCCTTCGGCTCGGGTCATGATCCCAGAATCCTGGGATCAAGCCCTGCATCCGGCTCTCTGCTCAGCAGGGAGCCTGCTTCCTCCTCTCTCTCTCTGCCTGCCTCTCTGTCTACTTGTGATCTCTGTCAAATAAATAAATAAAATCTTTTAAAAAAGTAATATGGGGAAATAGAAATGGTACCAAAATTGTGTTTGGAAAACATATAACACTTAGAAGCAAGTTATTTTATTTTATTTTATTTTAAGCAAGTCATTTTATAACAACTCCTTTTATAATATATAACTAGTATATGTAACTATTTCCTTTCTACTGACCTTAAAAAGGCAAATTGAAACTGAAACACCTCTAGATTTTACTTAGCTTGTGTTATTTGGCACAAGATATATTCAGATGGTCCAAGATACCATGTACAGATTGTATTTTAAAACAGCAGTTATATTTAAATACATGAACTCAAATTGGTTCAGTAATTCAGGTCATCTTTTCGTTCATCTTGAGACCTACAGTAAAACAGTGACAACTGTAGCCTGGAAAGGGACACACAGGCTTTTTAATGGGGACAGAGATACAACATAGATCTAGAGGGCATGATTCAATGTGAGTGGTCAGGGAGGCCACGCTGGTCATCAGATTAGTTAACTATAGGGATTAAATTTGCATTGTTTATTCTAGCTTTGAACAGTCACATCTTTGTGGTCTCAGAACTAAGTACTCAGAGCTAAGAGAAAATCTTAACTAATGATGTCAAGAGAAAAGCTACAGAAAAGAAGAAATTCAGCACACAAGAAATTTTTTTCTTTATTCTTAATATAATGTGTGTATTCCATCTTTTTTACCCGTTGCGAAGAGTTACAAAACCTAGTTTCATCTACGAGGTCATAATGTCATATGAGATAATTACATCAGTATTATCTATTGGTCATACTCAATGCTGAGAGGGTGTGACCTGGGTCACCAGCAGCCTATAGGCACTGAAAGTAATCTCGGCATGCCCTGTGGATAGGCAAGGGGAGAATGTGTTCTTGCAAAAGGTCTGTGCACAAAGGAGCTTTCACATTTCCTTCTGTTATTTTGTTTGGAAGCCTAATTCCAAATATTCCAGCAATCATTCCCTTCCCCTTTCTTTTTACTTGTGCAGCACTCAATCTTCACAATTTGGCACTTTGTTGTATTCTGTTTTACGTTGTAGAATATTTCCTTGTGTTAATCTTGTCTTCCAAACAATAAGCTCCTCCCAGCACAGGGCTCAAAAGTACAGAAACTTATTTCTTAGTTCAACTTTAAAAAACTCAAATGTTTTCTCTTGCTATGAAGACAGATTTGCACAATATTAAGAGCCACTGATGTGAAGGTCATGGAGAATGTAGGTAAACAACCAAGGGATAGAAGCTCTTTCAAGCCTAGAGAAAAATGCACATCTTGCCAATGACTTACTACAAGGCTTTCTTCCACGGTACCTTTACCGAAACTGTCTACCACGGGCACCTGGAGAAGAGGTATCATAGGAATTTATTCTGTTTTCTTAATCCTGAATAGCTTAACACTCTGCCCTTCCCCATCTGCAATGATGAGCAGAAGGCTTTTGAGTGCAGTATTTTAGCAGATTTCCTGGACCTGTTTTAGAAACAAGGTTCCTTGAGAAGTATGGTTTCAACTTAAGTCTTGGACCCAAGGGCAATAATCTCTCATCCCTGACTACATAAGGCAAGAGACACAAACACAAATTTAACTCAATAACTCTTCTTAGAACTCCAATTTTCAACAGCACAAATAAATATCTTCATATTTGTTTCAATACCCGGAGCAGTACAGTTATTTCAAAAGCTACCAAGCTAAACAATGGCTCTTAGTTAATTTCTTCTGCTTAATTCTATTTCCCTTCATGCTTATGTGACTCGATAATACCTAAATAAATTGTCTATGAAAAACTTCCTCTGTCTTAAGATATGTGGAGGAAATTATGGGGAAGAGATCCCTGCAATAAGCATCTAGAATATTTTGTCCAGGTGGAGAAGTAAGAGGTAGCAAACAACAGCCATCAAAAGACCTAACTACCATTATCCCCCAAATATAAGGAAGAGGAAGAATTCAGCTTCTTTAAAAAGATGCTCACATTTGTTGGTGGACCAACTGTTAATTTAGCTTCTCATTCATTTGCTACATAGTCTTTCAGGTGCCTTTAGAAGAGGCAAACACCCTTTCTGAAGTCAGAACAGCCTCTTGAGCATAAGCCATAGCTCTCTGGATGGCTGGACTTAAGAAGGAGGTCCAGTCGGGTTTCCTAAACCAAACTAGGAGGACTTTAAATGCAGAGAATCAATAGGGAAAAGTGGTATCTCTAAGAAGTATAGAATGGGAAAAAAGCAGGGGAAGAATATGGCTTCGAGTTTTATAGCACAAACCTTTGCAGTAACGTCCATCTGATGCCAGCTGAAATCCAGGTTTGCAAATACATTTAAAACTGCCATCTTCATTGATACACATTCCATTAAGGCACATGTTCCTTATGCTGCATTCGTCCATATCTGAAAAATACAAAAAGATATGTTCTCTTATGACCAGAAGAGTAAGCTTACTGGGGAATCCAACCTGAATGAATATAATTCTTTTTCTTCACATTTCTTCTGTTTTTTTTTTTTTATTATTATTATAGTCTAAGGCTAATTGTCTTCCAAATTATAGCATTTAAGAAGAAGGGACATATAAAATACCTATTCTTAAGTTCTCAATTTTTGACATGTACATGCAAACTATGGCTAAATTTATTTTATGACATACTGTATATATGCTGCATGTATACATATATACACATATGTGTGTATAGATATGAAATTCATATATAATCGTATATACACATTTTGCATGTGCGCACATGTTTGTGTGTATGAAATTTGTCTCAGTGGAAGCTACCAGGACTAGTTTTTAAAAACAGCAGAGTACAAAGTGACAAGTGTGTTAACAGCCTGATGGTTATATTTGCTTCACTGATATTACCTCCAATGCACTGCAAAATAAAGTCAAAAATCAAAACTAAGAAAGAAGGAACTTAAAATGTACTTAGGCCATGTCCTGATTCTTTATAAAGTAGAAACCAGAAGACAGTTTGCAGTTTGAAGCATTTTAAATAGGGGTAGGAAGAACTGTATTTTTAAAATGCAAGACTTGGCTATGGAGTATAGCCCTGTTAGCTAACCTTTAGGATTCCCTGATCATAGGGTTATTTCTTTAAATTCATCAATACGTTATTTTATTTGATACTACAGCTCTCTTGGAGGTATTTGCTCTTCTAGACATGGTGTGTTTTCACTTACAGGCTTTAGTCAGACCAATGTAATTTATGATTTTTTTTCTTTTTTTAAACAGTATTCTATCCCAACTGAGAATTCTGGCATTAAGTCTTTGAATTGAATCACTGATAATATTCTGCCAAAAATGTTTCTAAGAACAATTTTGAAATTCTTTTAACGTATGAATAGATTCTTGGGATCTTTCCCAAAGACGTTGGGAAAGACGATAAGAAGCATTCTTCATTTTTTGCTAAAGGTCTAAGAAGTGGAAACTCATCAATAATGGTGATATTTTCAATTCAGGAAAAAATGGCCAGAGAAAAAGACAAAATGTTTGAAACAGCCCAATTCAAAATGAGGTGATTAATTCAAGAGGCAAGACGGCTGCTTCTCAATTGTCAATGTCTCAAACAAATTTTACATGGTCAGATACTCAGCAGTGCTTTCTTACTAGACAGACACTTTAAACAGAAGAACTATAAATGTAAAAAAAAATATATGGCACATGTCAACTATAGTTCAGTTAAAAATTTGAAAAAGAAATACAGGAGATTAGGTGTGTCCCATTAAAAAAAAAAACACCACATACAAATTCTAGTGGTATAAAATTAGGAAGTAGTGATCTATGTTTATAGAAGTTTCATCATCACCCGGGATCTTTAAAGGACAAGCTCTCCTCATATATCTGAAATGTGATTTGACTCACAGAAATATAATTAAAGGTGTGAAAATTGTTGCAAAGTATGCTTGTCTCCCCTGTAACAATATGTGAAATATATGTTACTTTGACCTTTCACTGGATGTTTGACTTGGTCTTATTAAAGACTTCTTTTTTTAAGGATTTTATTTATTTATTTGTCAGAGAGAGAGAGCACAAACAGGGGGAGCGGCAGGCAGAGAGAGAAGCAGACTCCCTGATAAGCAAGGAGCCCTATGTGGGACTCAATCCCAGGATCCTGGGATCCCGACCTGAGCCAAAGGCAGAGGCTTAACTAAACAAGCCACCCAGGCTTCTCTTGTTAAAGACTTCTGGGATTGAAACCACGATGGAAGACAGGGATGAATATTATCCTCCTGCCCTGACTGCCATCTTGCTCTCACTTACCTTCACAGTTCTTCCCGTCTCGTGTCACGTGAAAGCCCGCGTTACACACACAGTGGAAACTGCCATCTGTGTTGATGCAGCGTCCATTATTGCAGATACGGCCATTCTGTAAACATTCATCGATGTCTACAATTAAAGTTAAAACAGAAGAAATAGCTTTACTTGGTGGGTTTACAATTATTTTATTCCTCCCTCCCTCCATCTCCAAACCCATGACGGTAGTCTCAGGGTTTAATTACTAAATATTCTTCAACATAAACACGATACCCAATAATGTGAGATTTTAGATGACTAACTAGAGTTTGCAAAACATAAAAAGAATGCCAATATAAGAGTACTTGATCTAACTCTAATTTCTAATAAGACCCCTTAAATCTCAATTGTATACACAAAACAGATTCCTCTTCATTTTCCTAGCTGATTTAATGAGCCAGTATATATCATTATTTATATTAAACTTTGGCTGGCATCTTTCAACACATGCTCGAAAAGGCAGATCTCATAGCTACATCAGAACAATAAAACAAAAATCCTATTAAAAAATTTTAATTCCATCTGAAAACCAGAAATCCCATGAAATGTTTACCTTCCTTATGGCAGTTCTGGTCCAACTACAGTTTTATTGTTTATATAGCCTTAGTTTCTTTTATAACTTCATAAGTAGTCTATCTACCAAATAAAATATGGGGGTGTTTCTCCTTCTTTCTGTTGTGTTTAATATTATGCCAAAGTAAACAACAGAGCTTGCTATGGAAGTGTTAAAAAAGGACAATCACTCAAATAACCAGTATCTGATCCCTCATTTAAAGATCAATGATTAACTCAAACTGGACCACATGGTACCCTGGATTATCTGTTCAGCTAGATACCTGGATGAACACCAAAGAGGATGAATACATGCTGCCTCATCTACATAGCATAGAATCTTCGCCAGAGCCTATTCCCCAGAAGACAGAGACCAGGGAACCACGCAGCCGTGCCTGGGGGCAGAGCTATCTGTGCAGAGCTGAGGCCACATGGGCCTGAGTACAAGCACCCAAAACATCCTCTGGACGACAAGAATGTGCATTCATGGCACATTGGTTACTCTGTCTACCCTGCGTCTGCACGGTGTCTTGTGGTTGACCCTCAGACGCACTTTCTTTCTGGGCAGATCCAGCAGTGGTTTCCACACGAGTCATTGGACTAGCTGAGGCAGTCTGGGCTTTTCTTCTGTCTGATCTTTGTGCCAATAACCTACGCTCTTTTTCTCTCTCATTTATTTCTTAATCCTTGCAAAAATCTGACTTGCTCCACACTCCAAAAAATAGTAAAAGCCACATACTCTTGAGCAGAATTTTTTTCTTTAGGATTCTATAATCTTTTGAGGCCCGAGCATAAAATAAACAATATAAAGAGTTGAGCATTTTCTCTCCTCACTAATTTCAGAGCCCCATCAGTCTGCCCGCGGCCTCACAAGACCAGTTGGAAGCTTGCCATTCAAAGTTCTCTACTGTGTTTCTCTCTGTATCTTCTGTCCCCTTCTCTTCAGCCTGTCATGTACTTCTCCTCAGCTAAGGAAACAGTCTTTCTGTTTTGTGGCCACTTTCATCTTCCCCAAAATATGAATATGTCATCAACTCCTTATGTTGGAGATAAGCTTAGCACTAGCTCTTGAAGACGATCATATTTGAGGCTTTTAGGTAATCCTTGGTCTCCAACAAATGAAGTCTCCGAGTGATAACACCACCACTCTTCTATACTGGCTGGCCCTCGCCCCTGCTGAGTATTCAATAATCTTTTCTATTTGCTTATTTAATAGTGCAGAATTCTAGACATTGGTGTCCATTTATTCTCTACTACTTCAAAATGCCTAATATACCATACATGCTAATTATTGTAAACAATAGTTACAATATTAACAATGTTCTAAACTCAATGAAACATTCAAACTATATTTATATTCAGTAAGTAGGCCATTAATAGAAATATTAGCAAGTTGACATACAGCTCAACACTGCCATTTATAGGTAATGGGTAATGTACTAAAATAGACCAATGGCAAAAAGATCTCTAAGCCAGAACCACACTCAAAGCCTCTGCAACCAGTCACTGAAAAAAGTAAAAACTGTATGTCTTCAACTCGCATCAAGAACTTTCACCAAAAAAAAAAAAAAAAAAAAAAAAAGACAAATAAAATTAACTCCTGTCAATAGCTGACAATTTTTTTTAAGTGATACAAACCTTTCAACCTTTTCTTGTATTTAATTTTAACACAAAAGTCTCTTGCTTTTATCTGGCTTTACTGAATCAGGGAAATACCTCATTTTGTGCCAAACTTATGGAGACATAGGTATTTTAGCTCCCTGAGGGTTAAAAGTACATTTTACTTATCTCTGTCCCAGAAACTTAGTGTATCAGTCATCTGATAAAAAGCATATAGGATGGTGTAATAAATTACTAAACCCATAGAGAAAGTTTTGTGAGCAAACTTTTAGAGTGATGCTTCTCATACTTCAGTATGCTTATGGATCCCTGGGGGGATCTTGCTCAAATACTGAGTGTGATTTAGTGGGTCTGGGGTTGGATCTGAGATTCCACATTTCCCATCAGCTCCCAGGTGATGTTGTTGTGACCACCAGGACTCCTTCTTTCCCCTACAGACCTTTCCATTAAGAAATCAACTCAATGCAATGTCACCTGAAACTTTCCTCAGTTTCTGTGTCAACAAGGGATAACCTCATTCCCTAGCTCTCAGATTAAAAATTAAGAGCAAGAGTGATGAGGCAAAAAGTAGTAAAAATAAGATATTCCCATAAGAACAGGAGCATCTTTTAAAATGATTTGCATGTCTGCCGGATTTTATGACGCTGTTCTTCGGAGTGACAATATCTGAAATTAAGTGCAAAAAGCAACAAGGGTCTATCAGCCTCTCCTGGCAAAGGTTATTCAAACTCTATAAATTCCTTCAAAGCAAACTTCTTCCTCAGCATGTATGTCCCCTTGCTTGGCATCTCCCGAGCTAGGACCGTACCTCGGCATTCTGTCCGGGTGAGCGTGCTCTGGTAGCCGGGGCGGCACTGGCAGGTGTACGAGCCCTGGTTATTAATACACTCTCCACCAGCGCAAGGGTTTTTCTCACACTCATCAACATCTGCAAAACACAGTATATTCTAGTAAGAAGTTAGACAGCAATAACTCATAACTTAAAGAGCATTTTATTGGCCTCCTTCACATGTTAAAACACTTTCCTCATAAGAAATAAGTAGCACAATGAAAAGGATCTTTTCTCTTTCTGCTACAATGTACCATGTCCCCAGCCACTTGAAAACAGGTTGAGTGGTTAAAGTGTCTTATTTTCCTGTGTTATTTTTCAGAGAAAAATACCAAACATGTAGCAACTCCACACTCCAAGCTGATAAACATTTTCTCTGCCTTGAGTCTGGCCTAAGGGACTCAAACAGACCAACATTTCAGAAGTGGCTCCTAAGTAGAATTCCGAGTATCTCTTGGAGCTCTCTGTTTCAATAAAAAGGAGGCCTAACCTTATCTAAGCATCCGCAGCTGCATTCCACTAAGAATATCAGAACAAGACATGAAACAGTTGTCACTTCAAGAGCTATTCTCACCTACTAGAGAGTCTGCTCCTCAACCCTCATCCCCAGACAGGCTCCTGTAGGTTGTACACTTGTCTAGAACTATCAGTCTGTTTAACAGCAAACTGGTTTACATTCCCCTATTTGTAAAGATGAGAAAACTAAGGCTTTTGGAAGATAGCCCACCTAGCCAGACTCACATGTTTCTTGCTGCAGGTCCACTTCCCCACCGTGAGCTAGATGTTCCCTTCCAGCCACTCCGGATGACCTCTCTGGACTGAATGACTCTCTCGCTCAGTGTGTGCTAGAAGGGGATTCATATCACCAGGAAACTACACAGTGTGAGAAACTAAGAGCTCCTTATTTCTGCCTGATTCATAATTACAGAATTGGATAATATAATTGAACTAAGGAAGGAATGTATTTTTAAAAAGTTAGATGGCAACTGGGTGTTCTCTTCCAATTAACAAATGAATTAGCCTTGTGTTACATTTCCTCCTTTTGTTAACTTAAATGACTTGTCAACAGCTCAAAGTTTCTCTCCTCAGTTTTTAATGATTCACTAGAGATAGTTGGTGAGTTATCCATTTAAATTAGTAAAATATGTAAAATTTTATAATTTGCGGAGAGTTTTAATATTTTATTTTAATGGTCAGACTTCTGATGAGATGACACATGTTGAAGTTAACCAGCAATGACTTGAATGTATTTATGATGAAAGTTAAAAGTCACTACAGCTGGCAGAATAGTATCTGTTTCCAAATATAGCCACGTCCTAATCCCCAGCACCTCTGAATATGTTATGTGGCAAAGGAGAATCAAGGTTGTTAATCAGCAGACCTTGAGGTGAGGAGTGTCTCTTGGGTTATTCAGATGGACCCTGTTTAACCACAAAGGTCCTTCAAAGTGGAAGAGGGAATTGGAAGAGAGAACCAAAGAATTAGAGAGAGATTTGAAGATGCTGTGCTGCTGGCTTTGAAGATGGAGGAGGGGACCATTAGCCAGGAGTACAGACACAGCCTCTAGAAGCTGGAAAAGGCAAAGAAATGGATTCTCTGTGTGAGCCTACAAAAGGAACACAGCCCTGCTGACACCTTGATGTTAGCCCAGTTAGACCTATGTTGGGTTTCTTAACCACAGAACCATAGATTTGTGTTGTTCTAAGCCACTAGGTTTGTGCTGATTTATTATAGCTGCAACAGAAAACCCATCTAGTCACGGGAGGGAATTGCCATGGCTGCTCAGGCTGACCTAACCATAGGCGCCACATACCAATGCACTCCCCGCGGAGGTCCAGCTGGAATCCTTTGTTGCATTCACACCGGTAGCTCCCAGGAGTTGGAATGCAGCGTCCATTTTGACAGAGATAGCGAAACAACTGGCAGTAATCAGTGACATTGACCGGCAGCACCCCTGAAGGAATAACATTAAATCCCAATAAAACCATAGGCAAGATGCTTAATCATAAAGGATTGGCCCAACTCTTTGGACAAGGGTCATCTGGGGCTAGTAAAGTCTATGTCCATGCCCACTTCCAGAGATCACCTGCAGCCAGGTCCTGCACCATCACCATAGCTTGCTTCTCCCTGCCTCTTTTCTGCTCTACTCTCAAGCCTCCAGTTTGGGTAAATGACAAAGGCAATGAGTTCTTGGTAATTACTTGCAAAACTGCTTTGCATTATATAAAGCTCAATGTATAATTTTATACCTTCTCCATGACTTCATCCTGGAATCAGATTTAAATCTCTCCCATAGCTCTCCCACAGTTGTCAATAACCACAGGACATTCATCAGGAGAATATGAGAAGCTTATATACAATACTGTGTAACCCACTATGATGAGTGCTGTGAAGTGTGTAAACCTGGCGATTCACAGACCTGTACCCCGAGACTAATAATACATTATATGTTAATAAAAAAGTTAAAAATTAAAAAAAAATACTATGCAACCCAAGCAGTTAATCTGAAAATTGATATACTCATTTCATGACTAAAGCAGTGTAAATAACAACAAAAAAGTTCACTGATCAATGTAAAAAAAATTAATAACCAGATGACATTTCAATCCTTACTTGGTGGTTCCCGAGATGGGTATGGATATTCCACTGGTGGTCGAGGGACTGGAACTGGAGGTCCAGGAGGAAAGCCAGGAGGAACAGGGTGAACTGGAGGAATGGGACCAAGGGGTGGGGGAGGATATCCTGGTCTCTCAGGAATTACCAAAGGGACGGAGCACAGCTTGTTGAAATCCTCTGGAAAAACATGACACAACAGAACACAAAAGCTGAGTTGCAGCATAAGTCATACACCTGTGGAAGTCACCCTTACATTTCAAAAAACTTTGAATAAAATCAATCATCCGACTACAAAGATCAGTTGGAGAAAAGAGAAAAAGCCAACGGACTTCATTCCCATCCTAACAGTTATAGTAGCAACCATACTAAAACGGTAATCCAAACCAAAACCAAACTCCCCAGAGTGTGTATCACACACCTCTCCTCAAATTTAGGAAGTCTTTACCTACGTCATAATTTACCTCAAGGAAGAATCAAATGCCACTTTCTCAACTCAGTCCCAATTTTGGATCCCACAGAGCTCTAAAGAGCACACTAAAAAGCCTGGATTTTTTTTTTTTTTTTTAATTTGACAGAGAGAGATCACAAGTAGGCAGAGAGGCAGGCAGAGAAAGAGGGGAAGCAGGCTCCCCGATGAGCAGAGAGCCCGATGTGAGGCTCGATCCCAGGACCCTGGGACCATGACCTGAGCCAAAGGCAGAGGCTTTAACCCACTGAGCCGCCCAGGCACCCCAAAAGCCTGGATTTTATTTTAAGCCACTGGAAGTCTTCAGCAGAGTAACATGGGATGTAATCAACCGAACATTTTCAGAAGACCAGTCTTGCTGACACATGGAGAATGTGCTGGAGGGAGGCAAGGCTGTTACGGAACACCAAGGGCAAGAAGGCTTTGGCTGACAAGGGAGGCGGCGATGGAACTGGGCAGGAGCGGATGAATTTGAAGCATACTTTAGAGATAAGTGGGTAGTGCTTCATGAAGGAGTAAATATCAGAACAGAGGGAACAGGAAATCAAGAATGACATAGTCTTCTGGTTTAGCAACTGGGTAGATGTTGGTGACATTCACCAAATGGGAAAAACGGCAGTGAGAGCAGGTTTGGTGGGCAGAAGCCAAGTTCCATGTTGAACATATGTATTTTGAGATAGCAGATATCCAAGCAGATTTGTCCCATAGTAGCTGTGTGAGAGTTTGAAGCCTAGCGGAGAAGTGGGGGCTGGATAGAAGTCTCAGAATGATCAGTAGGTGGGTGGCATTTAAAGCCATGGGGATGAAGGAGCTCACCTGGGAAGGTGTGAAAAGTGAAGAGAAGGGTGTACAGAGACAGAGTCCTGAGGAACACCTATTTGTAAAAAGACAACCAAGTGTTGGAGAAGCAGCACCGTGGGCAGAAGAATACCAGGGCTGGTGAGTATGTTGTTAATGGGGGCATAATAGTTCCCTGAACTTGTACACCTGAGTTAATCAAGGAGTTCCCTCAGATGGCACATATAGGTTAATTCCTATTTTTCATGTTGGGTCTTTATTTGGATAAATCATCTTTAGATTTGTGAAATATTTTTTCCCTGAGCTTCCAAAAAGGTGTTTTAAGACAGTATCCAGGTTTCCAGGGATGTATTTACTTACCTACTAGTACATTTTCATGTTTCCTACAGATGGCCACATCTTGTTATAGCTCCTTCTATATGTAAACTAATCATGTGATTTTTTATTTTTTTTTAAAGATTTTATTTATTTATTTGACAGAGATAGATCACAAGTAGGCAGAGAGGCAGGTAGAGACAGAGAGGGAAGCAGGCTCCCTGCTGAGCAGAGAGCCCGATGTGGGGCTCGATCCCAGGACCCTGGGATCATGACCTGAGCAGAAAGCAGAGGCTTTAACCCACTGAGCCACCCAGGGGCCCCTAATCATGTGATTTTTAAAATTTCCTTTTCTCCTTCTTGTCAGAATATTGGTAATTTTGTTACCACTGCCACGCAGGGATTTTCCCATAGATACTTTCTATACTAGTTTTATCCATTAAGAGAAATTAGGCTAATATTACTCTTTCCTTGTGCACTAAGTCTGACTTATTCTAAGGCACTGTAATATGTCTTAAGTGGAAATACACTCATATTCAACCTCATGGGGAAAATCTGCCAATTTACATGTGGCTAAATATACCTAGCTACCATGTACCTTGTTTTTACTTGTTTTTTTTTACTAAACCTTCTCCACTCATATTTGGCATTTCCCACTTGGGTTAACATTATGTATTTGGAGAACTCTATTATTGAGTTTTAATTATTATTTATCTGTAATTTTAACCCACAGAGATTCTGTAGCACTTGACTGCATCTGTAAAGGATTTACATATTGTTTATGCTTCCCCAAATCAGGATGCTACAATCCCTCTTATGAAACCCCAGTGATCCTTCTTATAGAATTATCACCTGGATGTCCCACATGTATCATTTCCTGGCTACTTGCTTTCCACCAAATTTCTACCAGCGAGACTGTGCATAGTCTTTGAAGTCAACGATCCTGTCTAACTCATGACTAATTCCCACTCTGAGCCTAGCCCTGCAAATTGTACATAAGAGGAATTCATTAACTATGGGCTGGATTTAACTGGATAACAATTATACTAAGGGACTCATTTTGCTTCCAAGCACCAATTCAGCCTTTCTTTTTCTTTAGTCTTTCGGGATTTGTATAAAATAAGTTGAATAGCTTATCAGGATTTCTGATAATTAGGTGAGTATATGACTTCAAGCATGCTGTTAAATTCATCTTAACCTCCTTGGGAAAGTGTATCAGAGTGGGTCCTACACTCTTTCCTACGCTCTTCGGCTTCATAACTTTCCCATGAGCCCCTTTGCATTCAGGATCAGCAAACTGGGGCTAGTTTTGTTCAACTGATGTCCATCTTTCCTATTTCCATTTAACCCACAGATAATGCTGATATATTTTACATGGTGAAATGCTGACTAGTCTAAAATAATCCTTCATATCTATACATATATATTTATTATATTATAGATATTATAGTATATATATTATATATAATCACTCTCCATAAGAGCATAAATAATCCTTCATACATATATATTTATTATATATATATAATACTATATTATAATTATATATATTACATGGATTATACATATATTATATACATACATATAATCACTCTCCATAAGGTAAGAGCCTAAATAATCCTTCATACATATATATTTATTATGTATATAATACTATATTATAATTATATATATATTACATAGATTATACATATATTTTATATATATATATATATATATAATCACTCTCCATAAGGTAAGAGCCTAGAGCTCTATAGCACTGCTTTGAGAACATCTGAGCAAACAAACACACCCACCTGCAAATTAGCTTCTCTCTGTCAGTCTGCCTTGCCCTGGGCCTATATTAGATTGTGGGTATTTCAGTGGAGAAGTTGTGGAGATTGTGGGTATTTCAGTGGGGAGAGCAGCTCCGTGCAGAGCCACACAGGGAAACAGGGCCTTCTCCTCCAAGCATCCCAAAGCAGGTCTTCAAGAACCTCAACCTGCCTTCCTTCTGTCCTCTATTCAAGGCAAGGCCTCAGCACGGAAAGGTGTCTGCATCAATGTTGCGGATTCCTAAATTAACTATGTATTTCAAAAGCCATTCTCCTGGCATGCAAGCCCCATGTCTTAGTGTGATGTCAAGTACTTCTTAACCGTGACCTACTAAATGGTCCCCCTAGTGCACTAAGGATGGTGGGTTATATTTTTAGGCCATAGGCAGTAAGAAAATCAGACAAAATATATGACTTGTTATATGTTAAAATGTATTGAAAGATTTTTATTGCTTCTTTAATCCACACATAATTCTCGGCAATAAACAGAAATTTTATAGTAACATCTGCAAGCAGGTGTAGAGCACAGGACAATGGGAAATTCACATTCTGCGAATAACACTGTGCAGTAGTCCATTAACTCTGTGTTTATTCTACCTCACCTTGATTCGCTCTGCTACAGTTCTCTGAGCCAAACACCCTGTTCAGGAATCAGATTAAGAACGAGTATAACCCCAGTTTTCACTTAGAACTGGTGGGAAAGATGTCACTTAATAAATTGTTCGCTCCACCTGAATGCCTTCTGTGGACCAGATTTGGCTAACTACTGTGGAAGTGCTAAGAAAGCGTAAGGAATACGGGACTATAAGAATGAACGAGACCTCTTAATGAGATTTATCAACCAGTAATAGAGTAAGACATGGACACACACTGGCACACAGCAGAGTGGATGGGATTTGTGCCAAAGCAACAGTAAACACCTGGAGCCCTGAGACAGAAGGTAACACTTCCAGCCGTGGTTATCTTGGGACATCCAGGAATTAGTTGTATCAGGAATCATGTTAGGATCCTTACAGAACAAGAGGTCATTCAACAAGCAAGGTGGCAGAGGTTAGGAAGTAGGGAGGAAGAACCTGAACTGAAGAGACGTTTTAGGAAAAAGGAACAGTTGAGTTTAGAGATCCTCAGACCGGCTTCAAGGAAAGCTCGATCATTTAATTTAACTAGAAAAACAAAGCCACCATAAAGAAGAAGAATTAAAAGATGAACTGGCATTAGAAATGAGGATGGGGGCACCTGGGTGGCTCAGTGGGTTGAGCCTCTGCCTTTGGCTCAGGTCATGATCCCAGGGTCTTGGGATCGAGCCCCGCATCAGGCGCTCTGCTCAGCTTCCCATCCCCCCACTCTGCCTGCTGCTCTGTGTTCTTGCGATCTCTGTCAAATAAATAAATAAAATCTTAAAAAAAAAAAAAAGAAATGAGGATGCTAGTTGCTCTGCCAACTAGTAAAATTTTATTTTCAAGGAATGGTGTGACTTGGACCACTAGATACCACCTGAATTCATCCTGGGAAAATTTTTCTGGACATCTTTCCCTACCTTTTCCCCTGGCCATAATTTTTTTAAACTGAACTTCAGAAGAATTATGCTTTAGGAAACGTATATGGCAGCTGTGGATTTCATAGAGACGAGTTACGAGGCCACTGCCATGGTCCAAATGAGAGAAAATGAGCTTTATGTGAAGATGGAAGGAATCTGATGGACGTGAGAGGTATTACAAAGAAAAAAATGAAGTCAACAACAATTGGCACCAAGGAAGAGGAAAGCGTCAAGTGTTAGGGAAGGAGAAGACATGTATCTGACATAACTTTGGAAGGCTTGGAGACAAGTGAGTTTGATCCAGCAGAGCTTTGGAGAACTCCTTGAGAGCCAAAAGAAACACATGAGAAGCAGAGAGGACAAGTCCTCTGGAGAAGGTTGTTATTCTGTGGTGATAAGCAAACTCAGTAAGAAGCAGTACCAGAAAACAGTATTGTTTGTATGGACCTCTGTAGTTTCCCAAGTCATCGTCTGGGGAAATTTTCCTTGGAGTCGCCTCTTTTATTTTCCAGAATCTTTTTCACTTACCTGGATCTCCACCAGATGTGCCTCACGCACATCACCACGGGGCTTGTGGGGACTGGGACTGGGACACTCTGCAGATGACAAGAAGGGCTCTTACCCGTGGCTCTGATGGGACACATCTCAGGGGCAACGGTGACCCCCGGAGACCAGCATCGGCCAACATCACAGCAGCACTGCATTTTCGTTATGGACTGCGGCAGTTGGTTCGAACAGCGCCCATTTGCCAGAGCCGTGTAACAGTATCCGGGGCGAACATCTGAGAGAACAAAGAAACACACCCACACACACATCACCGAGCTGGAACTCGGAACAACAGCCTCTTGCCCCAGCACCTCTATGATTCACACTTGGGCTCTGGCGGGACCCGCTGACGCTCTCAGTCCCCAGAAGGGAAGCTGGGTGTGCGGCTCAGGAACAATGCTCAGTCAGAGCTCCCTTCGTCTCACACCTTTCGCCCCTGCGAGCTGGTGCACTTGGCCCAAGTCCCACATTCCATTCCCAAGGTGGGAACGAATGATTACAACCATATGTGCCATAGGAAAAGGGAGTCTCAGAGAATCACTGGCAGTGACAGTTAATTAGTTATAAAGCCACGTCTCTATACTGAAGGGAGACTGTGTTGTCCTTGGTTTCCAACTACTTAATTCGAGCCACTTTAGGCAAATATTGATATAAATCTATTTTAAAACAACATGAAGTCTGCAATATAGTCTACATTTCTAAAAGATCTTTCTTACTTTTCAGACTGTAACTGTGAGTCAGACGTGTGAGGTTTTTTTTTTTTTGTTTTTTTTTGTTTTTTTTTTTTTTTTTTAAGGAGTGAGCCACTTTGCAGTCAGATCCAATGCTTGTTAATCAAGATTTCCTTTTGTCCTGGGGCCCTAACAGATTTTATAAGGCAAAAATTATTTACAAGTTCCAAATATACGTGATTCCAAGTTCTTAGTCCTATAGGATACAATGGTTCTTGAAGGTTGGTTTTTTGTTTTGTTATGTTTTGTTTTGTTTTGTTGGCAGAAAGGTATCTTCTCAAAGCCACAGGGGAAGACATATTTCTATATACCACTTTTTATTGGGTTACATCATGTCTGACTGTCACGACAACATTGACACACTGAAGTGCAAGTCTAGGCTATCAAAAAAGAGCCTGTGACATAGTAGAAACCTACTGCTTCATGGGCCTTTGAGGAACCACAGTGAAATAGGCAACACAGGTAGCTAAGTACAGAACAGCTTGAATACTCTTGACATGCTGATGATGTACCTCTCTTTAAGGAAAGCATATCCCTGCATAGTCCATATACAATAAAGTAAAAAAGCAAGTCATATTTTAAATGTGCTTGTCATTGGAAGAAATGTAAGTGGTAAATTCTTTTATAAAATGAAGAATTCTTTTTTTACAGTTAAAACTTCATCCCTATGTTTCCTGTAAGTCTAAACACTAAACTTCAAGTTTGATCAAAGAAGGTCATACTTAACATTGTTTTCATGTACATCGTACTTAAGAATACTGACCTCTCAGGTCTTGAAGGTTGCAATAGATAAAAAAATAAAATGAAATAAAAAGCAAGGCTAATTTAGAAACATATAAATTACTAATATCCCATGAAGAAGGTTACAAAAAATCCAGACAAACCATAAAATAAAATTATGGATCACCTTTAAAGAATACAAGGTCATTTCTGAAAAACACTTAAAACCACTGGCAGGTATAAGTGTGCTTTCTAGAGATTTTTTGTGGCCCCATTCCTACATCTCCAGTTAGACTACTAGTCTCAGCAGAGAGACAGAACAAGTTTCCTTCCAGCCTGGTCCAGGGTAAATGGCTGGAGAGAGGAGTGTAGACAGGATAGGCTCCGTGAAGCCACAGGTGGCACCTTCCCTATGAAGAAGAAGGAGCAACAGAACTTCCTACTTCTCCTTTTCATGGCTTTAAAGCCACTAATTATATATATTCTCAGCAATTAGAAAATGTTTGGGGCATGGAAACCAAAGGCTGTTAAGAATGGGAAGAAATGTTCAAAATTGGCTTATATCCCAGTTTCAAATGAATTGGGCACTCAAAATTCAATATAAACACTTGACCAAAATTTGTCTATATAATTTTCAGTGTGGGCTATCTTTTGGAGCAAAACTGGGACCTACAGCTGCCAGTTGCAAACTCTTAACAGGCTAATGTCTATTATTTCACACACTAACCATGATACTATTTTATTGCCCAGCTGCCTCACCTACGTGTTAAATCAGCAGTGAGAAAACTCTTGATCAAAGTGGTGAAGGTTGCGGCTAAAAACTGCACCAGACACGTTTGGGCTGAGGGCAGACTCTGAGGTACAAATGGCCCCTGCACCTACAGTAAGCATTTTGCTAATTTCTCTTTTTGCAGGAGAGCTTTGGTTAAAAATATACACATTGACACAACTTGTAATTTGGAAGCAAACCTACAGGCTACTAAGGAAGGGAAAACGTGTGACAACTGGGAGCCACTGGGAGCCATCACCTCCTGGGCACAGCAGCCCCAAGTATCCCACGCCATCAGGCAGCGGTGCCCAGGTAAGTGAGAAGGAAGCCATTGTGGGGCTGGATCACTTTGCAAAGAGCCTAAGGTGGAAGCTGAGGGGGAAGAATGTTAGGATTTGGAGGACAGAAGGGAGGTAGGAGGAAGCATAGACACCTTCTTCTATTTTGAATCTGCTCTGGCCGAGATAGCTGGCAGAAAAGGAGTAGAAAGCTTTCTTCCTGTTCCCCCTTCTGAATCACTTGGACCCCCTCCCTTTCAGAATGCAGAAACCACATTATATCGAAAAATATACATTAAGGATAAAATGGATGTTTGCAGGTCATCCTAGCCTATCAGTAGGCCTCTCCTAACCAATCACTAACTTTGTTGTGTCCACCCAGGAGCTAGGAGCTGTGAGGCCCAAACTAGGTACAGGATATCAGCAGGATTCCTGGGAATCGATGAGACAGAACACCCTGACATGAAACGACCACCCTATACAAGGTATTATTAAAGTGCCAAAGGATGATCACAGAACAAAAAAATAAAAGTACTTCAAGAGCTTACAGAACAAAGAGGGTGCTGGGGACATGGAGATCTGAGAGCCTTGGAATGTGGTGACCAAAGGTAATGAGTGGAACCTTGTGCTTAAGAGATGTGTAAGGAAGATATGACAGACCCTTGGCTGCTGGCTGCAGGTGGGGTTTTCTATCCCTTAGATTAACTAATTCCAACCAGACAACTTACCAACAAACCTTAGATTTGTTTATAAGCTGGAGACTACATGTATTTTCTTTTCACTAGGGATCATTTGGGGAGTCTCTGTGGTTTTACCATGGCAGGAGACATCAGCCTTAGGGAAGGCAGAAATGTCACTTGGAGTATTTTTTATAACAAGGTGTTAATTGTGGGTATAATAAAGTTCCCAAGAAGAAGAAACTGTACTGGTCTAGGTATATAGTAAGAAAGGGTTTATTGTGTCCATTGGTCATTTGGGAGAGAGCAATGAGAGGGTTTGCAACTGTGGGCTCAGGCCCAAGCTGGGATTCCAGCTCCTTCACTTCTTACCTGCTTAAACAATTGAACCAAATTACTTATCTGAGCCCTGTAAACCTTAGCTTCTTCCCGTCTACAGTGCGGTTGTGTCAGATAATTTCCCCACAACACCTCACACCAAGGAGGTCACCCCTGAATCCTATTTCCCCGCTTCCTTTGTAAATAGCATGGACATATATGGTAAAAGACTGATAAAAATGTAAACCATCTGATATGTAAAGGTGCTTTAATCACTTAAATCCAGGGCTCTCCTTGAAGGTGGGGGGAAAAAAAAACAACAACCAAACTACCTATTATTTGGCCAGCAAAGAACTTCTGATCTACCTCTCTGCTACGCATGATTACGGGATGTCAAGTGTGAATCGGGACAGTCTGGGGAGAAAAAAGGGCTCCCTGAATTGCACTGGCTATTTCTTTCCCTGTGGTGCCAGCACAGACGGAGAGATCCTAGAAAATCTGGCAATCCGGGCATCACTGTTGTTTCTAAGGAAAAGTCCAGATATGCTTCCCTTACTATTTGTACTTATTCAAATGTCAACTTAAGAGACCACCCTCAGCTTTTATTATATGTGACTAAGTACAAAGGAACTCAGAATTTCAAGTGCAACTCAGTTTGGGTCTGAAATTCATGCCTTGTGGTGAGGATGTGAAGCTGAGTGTCTTTGAAAATATGGGCCAGAAAAAAACATCAAAAGATTGTGTTCATTTTTCTCCGAGGCCATGTGCCATAGGCTTCTGTAGCTTTGCCCAAACAATAAGGAAGTGCTCATTTTGATATTCAATAAATACTTACTGAGTGTCTATGACAAGCAAGGAATCATGCCGGAAACCACCAGCAATATAGGAGGATAGCAGTTACTTAGGCTTTACGGAGAGCTTACAACTTGATTAGGGAAATAAGAACATACAGACAAAACATTTCCCCCAGGAGACCATTTATGAGAAGCATATCCTCAGGCAAGGAAGAAACTGCTCTCAGGTAGGCTGATCTGGGACATCTTCAAAGACAGAGAACCCAAGTAGAAGCATCAAAGGGGGCTTGAGCTGGGAAGAAGAGTAACCTGAGTGGTACCAAAGATATGATTCAAGGCAGGAAGGAATCAAAACAAATGACCTGTTTGAGTTGTGAGATGCAGGGACTGCGCTGATAAGTCAGCAAGGCTGAGAGAGGTCAGACAGCAGAGGCCCTGCACGCTCCAGAACTTGAACTTTACTCTAGAGAACTGGACTTGGGAGGAAGTCTTAGCAATCGCTAAATCCAGCAGTTATCAAAACTTTTTTTGTTAAACAACAAAGTCCCTTATTTAATTGATATTTAATTGATGAAGCCAGCACACCACCAGGTAAAAGCAGAGTTGCCTGGAGTGTCTTGCAATGTGAGGGGCAGGGAGTGGGAGGTGGGGACCCTTTTCCCTTGCAGCCTCCTCTTTCTCACTGTTCCCCTCTCCAACCCCAGCAGCTCTGGAGACCTTTGCTGTACCTGAAAGATCCACGCAACACAGACTAAAAAACTCCTATTTTCCTAATCCTAATGGAAAATTACCAGAGGTTTTTGAGCAAGAGAGTTAATCAAAGCATTATATTAGGAAGATATATCTGACAAGATGGATTGTAGAGAAGCCAGGAAGTAGGGAGACCCATTAAGAGATTATTGCAAAATTTCAGACCTAAATTAACACTGGTTCCAGGAAATGATGGAAGGTTTGACACTTGCATAACTGCAAAGCTAATTTATAGGCTGAAGATATCTGTACGGGCTCCTGGATCCTCCCTCTTTCTGGGAGGTAAAAGTCCTAATACAAGACCACAAGGTGCCTCTTTTCTTGAAGAGAGTGCTCAACTGTTTAAAAAGATGTAAATGTACATTTAACATCAAGTGAGAAATTATTAGCCCCCCTGAACAAATGTGTTTCCAAAGATGTTTGTTGCGGAACCGACTGAAGGGAATCAGACACGCTGTTTAGAATTATACCCACCTACGCATCTGGTGCCATCGGGAGACGGGTAAAAACCAGGAGGACATTTGCAAAAGTAACTGCTGACTGTGTTTGTGCATTCACCCCCTTCACAGATTCCAGGAATGGTGCTGCATTCATCAATATCTGGAACATAAAGAAGAGTTTAGCATCCACAGAACACAGCACAAGACTGTTCACCATCACAAGGCTCACACGTAACGCTGATCCACCCAATCTCCACAGAACAAAACCTGCCTATTAAAGAGTTCAAAAGGTGGGTGTTTCCTCTCTCAACTCAGGTTTACCCACGGAACTTACAAAGCTCAGGAGATTAGAGCAAAATAATAGAAATGTCCCCTGTAAAATATAAAACTATGTACCGTTTTATTAAGTGATGAGAGCACGCTAGTATTCCAAATGTCATTTAGCTTAAGATGTGGTTTTCCCTGTTCTCTCCATGTTTTGCCTTGAGTTAGGCTCCCGTTATGTTTACTCAATACTCTGCATCATTTCCTGTGTTTCTTCTCAATCTGATTTTCCACAAGCAGATACTGAAATCCTATTGAGAAGAGCATGTGGTCTGAGTGGGACCAAGACTTGGCCATCATGGTGTCCTCAGAGGCCCCCAAACGGCCATGATGATGGTTTTCTTTGGGCTCAGTGAGTGATTTGTGGGGGACACTGGGACGCTCCACCCAGATCCCTCTCAAGGGAGAGCTTGTTGTCTTAGCATGAGGGGCACTCTCATTAGATGACCTTCAGTTCTCAGCTCCTTCTCAGACTGCTCGAGCTGCAGAGAGCCACTCTCCTAGGGACTACACCCAGCTTGGGTGCCCATACCCAGTGACTGATCGTGGAGATGAGTGAATGATCTGGTCATCTGTCCCAGCAGGGAAAGCTCTGTAAACCACTCCAATTCCCAAATAGCCTGGGACGTCAGTGGAGGCCACAGTCAGGGTTAGCCCTAAAGGCCTGAGGCCACTGGTTTCCTCCAAGGACGTAGTAAAATTTCTTTAGGACAAATCCAACCATTTCCTTCAAGGGGAGCTCTTCAAGAACCAGCTTCAGATACTGACTGTTGTCAATAGATGTGGCACCAGTGAGGGGAGAAAGGAAATGGACAACCTCCTGCTTAGGCTATAAGTAAACACAGAGCACAGGGTATCTGAATGACCTTGACCCCAAGAGGAATGGATTTTCTGCACTCACCTATGGACAGGGGCATTTTAACCCAAGCCCTCTGCAAGTATTGCAATGGCCAGACTATACCGTTGGCACTTGGAAAGCCCTAAATTTAAAGAAATGAAGAATATTTCTTCTCCAGTTTAAGTACCACTCTTCACTTGTGAAACAAAATAGAGTTCTAAGTGGGCCAGATTCAAGGGTCTTCTGACTCAAGTTCACCCTGTTAGTCAAAAAGGCAGCAGTGACATTGTTTACGTGCAGTTTAACCTTTTTAAAAGCAAAATCCTCATTCTTCTATGCTAGGCTAGAGGCTAAAGCAAACAATATTCCCCTGCTTATATTAGAGTCAATGCTAACATAAACAGCGTTGTCATTGTGAAGTTGTATAATGGTAAAGATGTATATTCTATTCCAACAGATAGACATTTCACTGGAGTCAGTGAAAGGCTGAGAAACAGCCAAGACGGAGCCTAGGGTTCTAGAACTAGCATAAAATCAGAAGACACATTTTAAGACAATCAGTCCTCCTACATTTACCAGCCACACTCCTACTTAAAAACTAACAAGGGGCACCTGCGTGGCTCAGTCAGTTAAATGTCAGACTCTTGATTTCAGCTCAGGTCATGATCTCAGGGTCCTGGGATGGAGCCCCTTGTTGGGCTCTGTGCTGTGGAGCCTTCCTGAAATTCTCTCTCTTAACCTCTGCTCCTCCCCCAGTGCGCACACACCTTCTCTCTCTCAAACAACAACAACAACAACAAAACCCAGTACGTTCAGCCTAGAGGATTCAACAACCTCATTTAAGGATAGAAGAGGATGTATCGCTGTAACGCAGAGGTCTTAAGAAGAACATACCTTCCTCAAAGTGTCCCTAAAGGTTGATGTTTGGGTCACTGAACTCTTACCAATGGTCATATGAATAAATAGTGTCTATTAAAAGAAATATTGTTCTACCTGTTAGTATAAATGACTACTACCATCCTTATCAAGACCACTTACATCAATAACCAAAGAGGTTATTAAAGTGACAAAACATATTAAAAAAAAGTTACTTAAAAAATAGAAAGAACTGGCAGGACTGAGGAGACCTGTTCCACATGCTGGCTAGGTTAGATTTGGCCCTTTTACCGAGATGCTAGCAACAACAATAATCATGAGAACGGACAGGTATTGAGCTCCCGGTGTCAATTAAAGGTTTCATGTGTGTCAAGTCGTCTAATCCTCACAGAGTAAGTATGAGCACAGGACTGGTTTCTAGAATTCTGGTGCCCAGGCATAACTCTTGCTTTACACTGAAGCCTTCTGAAAACCAGCATGAGTAAAACTCTAAGTAAGAGCAAAAAGACTCATTTACAAAGTGATGTTAGACCCCAGTCTTCAAGTGCAAGTGCCAGGTGCTGGGCAGTGGGGAGAGGGGCAGGGCTCCCACTTAGGTGCCTGCTCTCCCCCAAAGCTTAGGAAGTCAGGAAACACACTGTCACGTGCACCACCCTCAATTTCACCCAAATAAAGATAAAACTGGACTGGATTAAATTATTCTATTTGAAGGAATCTCAATGGTGCTGAATTCCCTATACTGCCCTCTCCTCAGCGACAAACCCCTTTTTCTTTTCGGGTCTAGAGCCCTTCTACTTTGCTAACCTCCTTGCTTCTCAGTTCCGTTGCTTCGACAATAGCAGTTCTGATTTCGTGACCAGGCTGGGGCGAAGTCTCTCCACAGTAAAAGGCCAGAATAAAGCACTGGAATTGAAACCACTTAAACTCTGAAACTCATTCATACCAATCTATTATGTTTTTCCAGGCTCTTAGCACATTGCATTTATCTCCTTTTAATAGAATTTCAGGGATCCCATGTCGGAGAGAATTTGAGATCAGTGGATTTCTTAGCATTTCTGTAAATCAGTCTATATCATGTGCCAACCATAAAGTAAATCAGTTTGGGGGCCTGGTGGGAAGTAGAGCTTGTCTGGGAAGAGCTGTTTCTGTGCTCTGGATCCTTCTCCCTGGTTCCCTGGGGCGGGAGAGTGAGGCAGAGCTGCTGGGAAGGCAGAGCTGCCGGCCTCTTGGTGAGCCCAAGAAGGGACATGAATGGCAGGCCCTTTCTCTCCAGCTTTGCTGGCCCTGTTCATCTGTGAGACGAACATTGCTTTTCTGGACACATGAAATCCAGTGTAAAATATGTGACTAAAAAGCAAACATGCTAATTCTTCAAGTCACATTGAAAAAAAACACCAGCCATGCTATCTTATAGTCATGCCACAGATGTCGACTTGCATGGTTTCTTAGGCAGCACCTGCTCTCTGATCACAGCTGGGAAAGAATGAGAAATGTGAGGACGGAGTCTGGACTGCAGACCTGGAAAGGAGCCCCAGAGATCCTCTCCTGTTCAAACTCCTCATCTGAAAGTCGAAGTCACCCAGAGCTGGTGACTGACTTATCAAGTTCACACAGAAGACCAGGGACATGACCAGAACTAGGACTGAGTCTACCTCGTGCCTAGTGCTCTTATGTCTACACCACAGAGACTTTGTTCAGCAACACGTAGGGGGCTGGTGACCTTGAACGGTAAGAGTCAAGGGCTTACAACCAGCTGCATAGGCTGGAGCTCCAGCTACACCAGTGGACTAAGTAGCCCTAGTAATTCTCCTTGGTGCCTGGGAGGATAAGAGCCCCTGAGAGCAAGTAGCCATCAGATAAATACGTCATTCTTTTAGAAAGGAGTAGTCTCCAGGGCTTTGGCAATGCATTAGGGAGTGCACAGACTTAAGAGCTACATTTTTAAAAAGTCTTTCGCATCATGCAGTGCTATTGTAATTGCTGAAGGCTGGGCTGGCGATAATCTAAATCCCAAAATATTAGCGGTTAATTAGGAATCCAAGGGACTTCCTCCAGAAATAAAACTTAATCCTTTAATTACACTTTTTATTTCTTAATTTCCTCCCACAGTAACCTATGCAAATATGGCCTTGGTTTCCAAAAAGAAAAGGCTCATGTGTTCTTTCAATGTGCACACTAGAGAGTCATTGGAAAAATCAACAGGGAAGGTGGGCATGAACTCTGTTTCCCTTTTTCTCAAATCTCAGCTATAAATCTCAATCTGTTCTTCTTAAATTTACAAAAATGTAATAATTGTTATTTAACAACTTCAGCTTGTTAACTTACATTTCAAATGAATCTAAATTGCATGCATTGATATAAAACTTGGTCTATGACTTTTTTAAGTTTCAGGGAAGGGGATATTTTAAGAAGGGAGAATTCTTCAAAAGGAAGATCTCACAAAAACACTGCTCTTACCATCACTGAGGGAATGAAGGTTAACATCTTGTAAATTTGCTAAGCCAATTTTTGATTGACTTGGTTTTTAAGTAAATTACTGTGGGCTTCCAGGTACCCAGTCCCTTCCTTTCTAAGAGGAAGATGCATTTCAAAAAGCCACTCAGAGTAATGGCAAAGGTGCCAGAACGATTTTCACAAGGGCACAGAATCCCACTGTGGCCTGACCATCTTCCCAGGGCACACAGATGTTCTCTTCATCCTTTCAGTGGTGTGGGCTAGATTTTCTGGCATTCCTTCAATTGACCATCCTATCAATCATCCTATGCCCAGAGTCACGACATTCCCATAATGAGGCATGGATCTGGAGAAAAGCAAGGGAGAGCTGAAGGAGGGTTCTCAGCTCACCAGACATTCTTGGAGGACTTTCTGATTACTCTCCTACCCCAGTAAGACAGGGCAACAATGCCCAAACCAGCTTCCAGGTCAAAGTACATGTAGTACTAACAGGGCATTCTCTTCCAGTTTCAATTTTGCATAAAAAAATAAAAAGGGAGGGGGGAAAAACCCATCATCTGAATTTAATGTAACCGTAGATGGCTAAGGAAAAAAAAAAAAAGGTCTAGCCAAAAGTATGCTGTTTTTATCTTGCTATTGATTTCAATATGTAGCTGGAAAAAAAAATTTGTGAAAAAGGATTAAGTAATTTTCAGACTGAATTTTTTTTGTCCATTGGACACACCACCATAATAGGCTTCTTAGCATTAACAGAAGGATTTTGAATGAGTTTTCTTTCAGTCTGAGTATTAAATCTGTGCATCTTTTGTCTTGTTCACAACTGTGCAAGGTGACCGATTGTGACCCATGTTAACTGACAGGTCTGAGGGAAAGGCAAGGGAAACTGGAAAACAATTTTGCTCTAAGCTGGAAGCTATGGAATTCCAGAAAACAATGAAGACCGGACAAATCATACGGACCATACTGCCCTAAATCTTAAGGCTGATTCCATCTAAGCTGCATCTATCAAGCTGTGAAAGCCTGAAAATAGATACATGCCCCACTGCTGATGTGGATTTTGCACGCTGTTATAAACCTAACAGCTTCTTAATGGCATAAAGAGACACATATGATAGTATCTGAAAATCTATACTATCATATTTTTAAAATTTCAAAATATTAGGAAATATAATTATTAAATGTTAATATTAGAGGTTATGGCTTACAGCTAGGAGAGAGAACAATATAATATGGTACAACAAGTGCCAGAGTGGGCATCCAAAAAAGGGAATTTTAGCACTATCTAAATGACTTCAAACATTTAGTTTGAAAGTGTGCAACTGGATTTGTTCTTTATCCTGTTCAGTATTAACATTCTCTACTTCTGACATAGATCTACAATATAACTTCTAGAATACAGCGGACCGTAAAAGTCAACTTTATTGTTCTTTGAAACTTAAAATGTTTTAAAGAGGTCCCACTTCCTTAGAACTGGAGTATTTTTTCACAGCTACCTCAACCAGGTATAGCATGTTCAAGAACATATCATTCTAAATTCTATGATGATTAATAACTTCAAAACAATTCGCACCCATAAAGATAATTCGAGCAGAGTCAAATTTCTGATTATTCCGTTTCAGGGCAAGTAGATATTAAACTTCTGTGTAATTTATGAACCGCACCTGAAATCAGATGCTGTCTTTCCCACATATGTTATACTGTGGTTATTCACTAAGAAGACTAAGGACCCAGACCCAATCCCAGACAAGTGACTTAGAAAGAACTAGTCCTCATTGCTGGGGTTTAGGAGTTGATACAACAGCAGTGCATATGAATCAAAATGAAATTTGTATCCCACCAAGTAGAGCTGAAAATGAAGTTTGCTCTGCTGAGTTTGAGGAGACCCATAACTTGTTACATTACTGTCAGACATTACATGTGCACTCATCAAAGAAAGAGAGTTTGATGCTGCTTACTTATTTCCCTCTCATGGAAAAAGCATTTATTACGGCCTTGGATGCCAGGCTCTTTTTGGCAAGTAGCAATAGTGGTGAATATGAACACATTCTCTACACACATTTTCAGGAGCTCAATCTGTAAACTAAATGCAAATATGCAAATTTACCTCCAGTTATTTTTCTGTTTGATTAACATTAAAAGGCTTCCATTTGATAGGCAGAAAAGAAAATACTAAATTTGTACCAGGAGCATAAACATAAGAGTTAATCTCTCAAAAAAAAAAAAATCAAACATACATTTTAACTAGAGAAACATCAAAAGATATGTCTTTTTGAATGATATTTAATGATTAAATTTAAATTCATGTCTCTAGAACTATGCAAAAACATGTGTCTTGAACATTTTAACCCAAATATTGGTTCAAAAATATTTCATGTTTTAATATTTAATTTGATTCAGCTGGATCTCTTATTTTGGGTCTATAAAAGTGGAAAAAGCTGCAGGGTTTTTCTGGTTCAATAGCACAAAGGCATATTATTTCTGGTAAGAATATGATATTTACACATTCACAGGAATGACAAAGACAGAAGGATTTTGGAACAATTTGCAATAAAGCTTGTCATTGATTTGGGTTTTGCCTGCCCCTCCACCCCTTAACTGCAAAGCATGATATTTCTTACCTTCACATTTTTGTGATGCTTCATTAAATTTGTGTCCAGCAGGACATTTGCACTCAAAAGACCCAACAGTATTAATGCAATTTCCTCCTTGACAGAGCCCAGGGATGGCCTGGCATTCATCCACATCTGTCAGATTTCAGGAGACAGAGAGAGGAGAGGGAGAGATTCATATAAGTCACTGCAGAAGAAATGTGATAGTTTGTCTACAATTATATTACCATATTTATGTCAGTGAGTTATTTGTCCATCACAATATTTGGAATACGATGTGAGAAACTTTCTTACAACTACCTGTAAAATCAATTATTTGAGTAGCATAACTTGGTCAATAATGTTTTATAAGAAGTCACAAATATTGTTACTCTTCCCACCTTCTGTCTTCCCTATGTAGGGGGAAATATTTATGCCAATTTTTATGGATTTTATTATGCATGCTGCAAATTACAGGGATACAATGATTAAAAGGCTGACAGTAATAACTAGAGTTATTCAAGAAATCCTCAGAATCATAATGCAACACATTTCTATAGTAAAACTGTCTCTAAGACTTATATTGAATGATTCAGTTAAAACAGAATTTACTTAAGATCACTTGGATTACATGACGCAGTGAATGTTTTAGTGCAAATGAAATGGGAGACGTTCACCTTCCATTCTGTATAATTGCCTTGTGCAGTAAAACTTAAACAACCCAGGAAATCGGACTGAGAAGAGACACCCCATATGAATGTGTAGTCTCCACTGCAGACTCACCTTGCTGGCACAGCAGCCACCAGAGGGAACCTTTTTAAAGGGAAGTCAGAGTGTGTCCTTCCCAGCTCAAAACTCAAGCCCGAATCTTAGAAGATTCTATCTGCTCCCTCTACTCTCTGACCTCATCTTCTGGCCTTCTCTCCTCTCACCCCCTCTCCTTCCACACCGGCTTCCTTGCCATTCCTTAACGATACCAAGGATGCACTTGCCTGGGGCTTTTTAGGAGTGGACGCCCTACCTGAATTATTCTCCCTCCATAAAGCTGCATAAAGGTTCAGGTTGTCCTGTCCATCAGGTCTCTGTTCCACTCTGGCTGTGGATCCTTCTCCCGGCAATCTAACAGCAATAGCCATCATTCACCACCCTTCTTTGCTTATTTTTTTTCCATAGGACAAATCATCAGCTAACCTGATAACTACTCGTTTGCTTTGTTTTGTTTCACAAATCCATTGTCTTTAATGCAAATTTCAGAGAGCAGGTTCTTTGTTTTGTTCACAGCTGTATCCCTGGCACCTAATAATTGTGGTCCCACATGTAGCCCCAAATACGAACCCCTTAGGAACAAAAGCAATCATCCAGGCTTATTATGTTCAGTTAGAAAGACTGTAAAAAATACATCATGTACATTCTTTCCATCTCTTCATATATAACACACAAAGGTCTAGTTTAATAAAGGAACCCCCAGGGTAGCAGTCTAACATTTCTTTCCCTCACTTTGGATATTCTTTAAGAAATCTGAAAACCTAGTGTACTCTCTTGTTTTACTCCTCATCGTTTGAGCAAGAGAGCGACCACCAATTTTAAGATCTCTAATAACCTGTGTTCCTGAGAAAAGTCGACACGAAGGATAGGATACTAAAGGAGCAACAATTTATTTTGCTAGAAAAGTGTCACTGTTTTAAATGGACTGTCCCAGCCCACAAATAAACCGCTACATGTGGAGTATAATTAGATTATATTTTATAGCTGATCTCAATTTTGTCTTAGACCAGAAGTTTCCATTCTCTTGATACACTGAATAAGTTATTAAAATGTTATTTGAAATTGATGGTACATATAAGCAAAACTTGATAGTCTTGTTGGTCATAATTTTTGGCCAAGAGGAAATATGTATGAGGGCTCTTCTCTGCTGGCCATACCTTCCAAGACTGAAGACAGAATAAGCTCCTTTATGAACCATTTGCCCACAGCCCCCTCACATCTGGCTCAAGGTCTGAAAACAACAGCAAAGGGACAGAGCTCCCAAGTCAATAGCAGAATCGCTCAGAAAAAAACACAACCAAACATGATGAATTTCATTCTCAAATTGGCAATATGACTACCATTTTGATTTCATGCATTTCACAAAATTTCTGATAGAAATATCCCCCCCCCCCCATCTTGGATGTCTAATAGCAGAGTCAGGAAGGGACAGAAAGAAAATCCTGGATAAGTCGAGACCATAGGAAATGCATAGTAAAGCCACAGAGCAGTCGCTCCTCCCTCTACCTCTTCCATTCTCTTTGCCCCAATTCTCTTAGTGCGTCAACCTCTGACAAGGACTCATGGACACCACTTCTGGCTTTCTGGTCTAAGTCAGTGCATTTATGGGTAGTAGCTGGCTTCAGGACATCAAGACCAAAAATTTCTTCAAAACTCACTGGGACTTTCTAAGAATGAGAAAAAATAAAGAAGGTGCCCGAGAAAGGGGGAATAAAACTTACTTTTTATTTTCTAAAATCACACACTAGACCCCTCTGTAATTCCTTCATTCCAAAGTGACTTCTTGCTGCTCCTGACATGCAGAAGGACAAGTTGAAGGGCACATAAAGGAGCTGTATGTTATATTATACATAGTAGTTGAGAGCCAGGACCAACAGTGTTTATCATAAGTGGAATTTGTGGAAGTATAATTTAATGGAGACCCACAGACCTGTGGGATTAAACCCAAATTCTGTTTTACTGCCTATTAGCCTTAGAATCAACATATAGAATAAAACCAAACTAGGATGTGTCTGCCTCAGAAAAGCGTACCCTGAATTTTCTGAAAATATTGCAACTTACTAAAAAAAGCCCTGAAGATGTCTAAAGGAAACAGATACAGCCTGGGAGTTTTCAATCCCATCAGTTTAGTGCTGAACTGCCTCCGTTCACTTCCTCCTGTTTCCTGCCAGACATCCAGACAATAAAAGAATTTGTACAGCTGGAAGAACAGGAATGAAAGCCAAAAACAGAGTAAGGGCTTCTACGGGAGGCAGGAGAAAAAGCGAACAGGCGACATCTGGGGATATTTAAAACTGTGAAACAAATCTTAATTTATTTCTGACTTGTGAAAAAAAAAAAAGCATAATGTAGCATGTAGAATGGAGAGAGGAACAATTTTCTTGAGGTCAACTAAGTACAACCCACGAGACAGAGGAAATACAACAATATCAAATGAAGGAAAAAAATTGAGAAAAACAAACTACCTCGTTCACAGATTTTGTTTGGTGTTTATACATAGCATTGCTACAACACACAGCATTGCTGCAAACAGAATCATACCAGCCTCTAGAAACACCTCTGGGGTCGGAGGGGGAACTGCTGGCAACGAAAACTCCAGAGAGACCAGCTGCTCCCTCTTGAGCCACGCTCCTCATGCCTAAGTTGGCTATCATGCCGTCAGCGAAATCGTGAAGTTATGTCTCTGACACCGCTTTTCCATTCTCTTCAACTTCACTGGAGAATGGCTCTCCAGAGCAAATAAGATGAATCCATGAATAACTCCATGGGCCAGAGCCTTACCTTGACAGGCTCCTGTGCGGATATTTGGAATGAAGCCTCGGCGGCAGGGGTGGGGCTGGGCGGGGCACATCTCACAGGGGTGGCCCCAGGCTCGGCCCACCGTGGCACAGCAGAGTGTCTTGGTGCAGACAATCCCGCTGAGCTGTCCCTGGCACATCTGGTTGCTGACCACAGTAAAACATGGGCCTGTCCTGTAATCTGAAAATAAAGAAGAATTCCATGAAGGTCCAGAAAAGCAGGAACCATCACGCAGAGGAACAGCTGTGCCCCATCTCGCGTGACTCTAAATTGGGAAAGAGTCTTCAGGGATGGAACCACACATCAATGACTCTGTGTGAAGCCTTGGGCAGACCATTCTATCACTCACCTCCATGTTCCTCACCTAGGACACAGGGATAAAAACACCAATTCCTACCCACTGTGAAGACACCACTGTAAGATCAAATGAGCGAATGGAAAACACTGTACAACATTGGGGTCCTATATGTACATAGCATTATGATATTAATATACATTCATTCACTCAAAAATATGTGTCAGTACCTACTATGAATTGAGCCCTGTGCTTGATGTAGATATTTAAATGATTAAAACAGATCAAATCCCTATCCTCATGGAGTTTACAGTCTATTATTATTCATGCTAGAGAAAGCAAAAAATTTCAAAGTTTATAATGAGGCAAGTCATGGCACCTTCTTCCTGGGAGTTCCTAGAACAAAAGAAATGGGTTACTCATTTCTTTTGGATTGGGCCCATCCTATTTCAAATAAAAAAAATAAGAAAGCAAACAAATAAGTAAGCATTTTAAAATATTACCCATGTGAAGACATTAGGTATTTAAGGTAAAGAGTAAGGACATTGGTCCAAAATCATTGTAACCCTTGGGCAAAAGTCCATCTTCAAGCGGACAGGGATAAGTGAAGGCCACAGGAGAATTTCCAAGTACTCTCACTGGATTAAAAAAAATCTGCCTCAGTTTTTGTTCTATTCTGTTTAGTTTTGCTAAAAGGAGAAAGTCAATCCGGATTCAACAGCCAAAAAACAAGGAAGATGAACAAGTAGTGAGCAGAGAAGACCAAAGTCAGGCTGTCCTCAGTCTCTCTCTGAGAGAAATCAAGACCATAATATCTCCTTCTGTTCTACAGTGACCTTGACAGATAAGGGAAGCTGAGTTGTGACAAGACCCATGAGTGTTCACCCACTACCCAAAACTGCATGCTTCCCCATGTCATTTTCAGAAATGCATAGATAGTTTCCTATGAGTCCAGGGATCCAGCAGAAAATAAATAACTCCAGTAAGTTCCTTTCACCACTGAATTCTACAGCTTATGAAAGTCACCATGCGTGCTGATGAAACCTCTCGGTTAGGTTTTGACTTTTCTTCTTTCTTTCTCTAGGGAGGTAGGTACACCTCTGTTCTGTGTATTCTCTCCTGCTTTCTCTGCTGCAGTTATGACCCAGCAGCTCCCTCTCACTAAATGTTCTTCCTCACTCTCCCTTTTTTCTTGCTGGAATGAGCTACCTGTGCTCAATGGCACTGCCTTAATGCCCATGCTGCCCTAATGTCCACGTGGAAAGGCGAGCTTTCTGAGCAGTTCCTAAAACAAAACGTCACCCAGTCAAGTTCAGCAAGAGGACGAGGCCCAAATTATGGTAGCACTTGAGAGACAGACAGCATGCTCAAAATGTCAAGTCCCCATCTCCACATCTCCCTTTCCATGCAAGTGCTTGCCAAAGTGTGCTGTGTGTATTGCTGATGGGATGCAAGATGGTTTTAGATGGTTAGGTTTTAACAGTCACTTGTCAATTCTAATTTGTATTATTAAAAATCATAACCATAACGGACTCGTATTTCACAAATACATTTGCTATGATGAGGATGAATAAAAAAAGTTTAACTCAATTTAAAGAAAAATATTAAGTAAACACAGGTACGGGATATGCAAACAGGTCAAAAAGTTGTTTAGCTTGTACATAAACATCACCAGTGTCCAAAAAACTAACCTTATACCTTTCTTTCCCTTGAGTTTCTAATGTTCTGGCCCCACCCACCTTTCTAGCCTCATCTCGTTGCTTTCTCAGTTTATTGTCTTTTTACTTCGTTCGTGCATTTATTTTATCCTACTGATTATTTTTCAGTTTTATATAGCCAAATTCTAGGTATATTTTATTTAATATGTTTCAAAATATGTCAGATCTATTCAAAATCTATTTTCTTACATAGTATTGAATTCAAGCAAGAATACAAAAATTAGGGGCACCTGGGTGGCTCAGTGGGTTAAGTATCTGCCTTCCACTCAGGTCATGATCCCAGGGTCCTGGGATCGAGCCCTGCATCGGGCTCTCTGCTCAGCAGGAGCCTGCTTCCCCCTCTGTCTCTGCCTGCCTCTCTGCCTACTTGTGATCTCTCTGTCAAATAAAGAAATAAAATCTTTTTAAAAAGTACAAAAATTAAATGCTGTTGAATAGATCTCTACCCTCATTTCATTCTGTCAATAAAGAAAAAAGACAACACCATGACAGTTTGCAGCAAAATTCTCTTAAAGGCAGTAAACACATGGGCAAAGTCAAATGCTGTAATCCTTCATTATTTGACTCAATTCTTCCAAATACTACCTATAGGCATTTAATAAATCCTTATCTAACATATGACATTTCTTTTTTTAAGACTTTATTACATATTTTTGTGACTAAAAAATAATTATTTCAGACAATTAGGAAAAGGTAACAACATGAATAAGAAAATAAAAATCACATGTAACTCCACCTAAAGAAATCTTTCATACATATTGGTTATATTATCTTAACCTAATTTTACATGTGTTTTTTCTTTATCACAAAATAGGAACTATATTAAATCTATAATTTTGAATCTTAACAGTGCCCAAACCATTTCCCATGTAACCACTATTCCAAAATATGATTTTAATTGCTGCATTAATGGGTGTACTTGATGGATAATTTTCCATCGAGTTATAACATAATTTATTCAATAATTTTCTTACTGTGTGTCATTTAAATTGTTTCCAATTCTTCATTATTACACACAGCATTCATCATACATTACTGATGAACTCCTTGAGGATGAAAAATGTTTAGTCTCATGAAACAGCCACCAAGATTTTTATAACTACATATGCATATTATATTTCTCAGGCTAGAAAGATCATAGCAACATAATCTTTTATTTAAAAAAATAAATAAAGCCTTCTGTGTTAGGTTACAAGGAAAGAAATATAAGTTTGTTTCTTCTCTTATTTATGGAAGTAAGTGCAAGTGCTTGAATCAAACAGGCTCATGGTGGCATGACATTTTCAATCTTTAAAAAACATAATGGAACACAAATTTGAATTTACAGTCCTCTCTTTGACACTGCTTGGATTTGGTTTTGCTGCTCATTTGTCAAGATAGCCTACCAGAAAGATTTATATATGAGGATCACAGAGACTTAGGGTAGGTGCAAACACATGTTTTGAGACTGACACCAGCAAAATCAAGGCATGCTACAAAATACTAAGACAATCTGATTCAGTCCTATCTGACACGGCCTCATGACTTCAGACATGAATTCCTCATGGGGAGACCCTCATAAAAAGAAAATAACCCTCAGACTTTTCCAGGGTCAATGACTTTTTACTCTCATTTCAATATGAAATGCATGGAATCGAAATGGCAACTACTGGAGCGCCTCGGTGGCTCAGTCGTTAAGCCTCTGCCTTTGCCTCAGGTCATGATCCCAGCGTCCTGGGATCAAGCCCCACATCAGGTTCCCTGCTCAGCAGGAAGCCTGCTTCCCTCTCTCTGTCAAATTAATAAATAAAATCTTAAAAGAAAAAAAAGAAAGAAAGAAATGGCAACAGTTAATTCTGACAATTTTCATTAGGCATCTCTAGAGTGCATAGGGACCCAACTTTATTAAATATACTGGATATTTGGCAAATAGTTGGAGTATGTATAACAGAATCTAGACTTAACACATTTCTAAATAACGCTATGGACAGAAAACCAAACCATTTGACAGTGCAGATTAGTAAGTGGACATAAAATGTATTTGTAGGGCCACATTTTCAATAAAAATTGCTGAGTGCAGAGAGAGAGGCATAATCTGGATGAAACAGAATTGGATCTAAAAACTTCTTGGAAGGTAAATGCTCTATTAACGTAGTTTTCAAATGTCATTCTGATTTGGCAGCATGTGCTTTTTGTCCTGTGCTTCATTTAGATTGCCAAAGTTACGCTGTTTTTTGTCCAATACTTTAACCACAGGGAAAAAAAAAAAACTGCCCACACTCCCAATTCCTTACTAATAATCCAATTATTTACAATTATTCCCATAGCACTTACGTGATACTGGGCTAAATTTACATACTCTTTTTTTCAGATAGTCCCAGCACGAGACAGGGAATGTGCCTAATTCAATGCTTGGGTAATGTCTGACTCATTCCTTCAACATAAATCATTACTCCTAATGCAACTAAAATATAGTATTAAAAATACTTTCTGTTTGCAAATTGTTCCACACTCACTTCCTCATAAGACCTCCATGAACTAGGGCAACGGGCCAAGCCTTTCCCAAATTAAAATGCAATTTTAATTGTTTTTAACTGGCTTACTTTAGTGTGGCTTGTTCATGGGAAATTCTGCATCTACGTGTTCCCATTCTGAGTGGATGAGGCTCCAGGGCTATTTCATCGTCCTCATGGATTTAGCCTAAAGACTTAGGATCTGACCAGCGTGAATGTGTGGCTTCAGATCCTCGGCCCTTTCCCAGAGCTGCGGCTCAGAATGCTGGGACCCACAGTGTTACCTCACTTTCATTTGTAACCAGACTTCACCCTGAAGCAAAGGCATCATGCACAGAGAAAGAATATTCTGTGGTACAACAAATTCTTGTCACTCCTGCCCAGTCACTAAACCACAAACTACAGGGAAGGCACAAGGATATAATTTGGGGCAGTAGGCTCCAATTATTTTAAATCCTTCTTTTCATAAAAATTACAAACAAAAGAATGAGATATCAATTTATCCATGACAGGGTCACAGCGTGCTTCTTCCTTTCAGGTAGGTTGGCCTGGGATGCATTAGACTCCTAACATGTGGAACATCAATACAACCTCCTGAGGAAAGAGTTCAAGAACTTTCAGTCTGAGGAAAATTAAGGCAAAGAAGTTCCATGATCATAATTAGTCTCATAGCTGATGCCATTTCTCCTTTCTCCAATTATTCTTAACCCTAGGACATAACCAAATCACCTGGGGAAGTTTGGCAAAATGCTAATGCCTGGGCCTCCCCCTGACCTTCTGAAAGCCCCTCCCCCTCCCCCACTTTCATCCCCTAGAATCCAATTCAGTAGATGTGGCATGGGCCCTGGGCGTCTGCCTTTTGCAAAAGCCCCCCAAAATGATTTTGCCCTCTAGGTCTAAATTCAATCTCTCTCTCTCTCTCTCTCTCTCTCTCTCTCAACTTTTATTGAGAAGTGCTTATGTTCCATTATTAATTGGAGGTGTCTGCAAGATAGCTGACTGCTTACCTGAAGGTCTAACCTTAGAAATGTGAAAAGCCCATGAGCTGGGATCGCTGCTACTCAATATAGTCCAATCCCATTGTGCTCATTTCCATAGTGTTGACTGATTATGAGGCACTTCACTATGTCCTTTATTAATTATACCAACCACAAGCTCACTAAAACAAACAACAAATCAAAATTTAAGAAGGCTAACCACCCACTGCTCCACTGTTCTAACAGTCAACTGATCTCATGTTTCTAAGTTCTTCCCCTCCCAGTTTTACAAAGCACATCTATATACATGACATCACTCCACTACCAGGAACTCCCACTTCCAACTGCCCTGCCCAGTGCTAGACATGGTACCTGAATGAAATGCCAGGGGTATTCTCCACCCAGGTTCCAAAGACATTGATCAAAGCTAGCATCAGTAACACCAAAAGTTAAACTTTTAATTTCCTCAAGAATTGCACTATTATAGATCACCTTGAAATACCTCCATGACTCCTAATTTCATTAAATAGAAAGTACTAAACATCATCTAGGAAGTTTATGCCAAAAATATTCAAACCTTTATCAAAGGAGTTTTCCAGACCCAACCTGTAGCAGAGAGGACATATGGAGTAGAAGAATAAGACAAATGACACCAGAAGGCAACACTCAGAAAACCTAGAATGTGTGATTTTCAAAGGCAACTGTCCTGAACTTTTCCAAAAATAAATGACCCCCCTCTTAAAAAAAAAAAAAGAAAAGATGGTAAAGGGATTATTTATATTAAAAAGACATAATAACTGAACCTTAATTGGATTGTTTCAAAAAGAGATAACTGGGGAAATTTTATATGGGCTACGTATTTATATAATACTGTGGAACTGTTCCTTTAGATATGGTCATGGTATTTTGGTTATCTATGAAGTAAAGTGTGATGTATGCAACTTAATTTTCAAGTGATTCAGCAAAACAGACAACAAATATATATAAGTATATAACTAGATGTTATAAATATATAATATATAATTACACATATATTGTGTACTAATATTTAATACATATTAATATATATTATTTAATACATTTAATACATATTATTTAATACATATTAATATTTAATACATATTATATATATTTATATATACACACATAAACAAGCACATAGAGAATATTATGTGTGTAGAAGTGGAAAATGTTAAATATTTAATGCAGGTAGAAGGTATATGGGTATACTTTATATTATTATTTCAACTTTAATGTAAGTTTGTGTAATGTGTTTAATAATAAAAATTCTGAGGGCATAAGAATTCTTTCCTGGGCTACTTGTCCTATGCAATATTGTCTCTTTCATTTCAGCCAAGCTATGTTTTTTTTTTAAATGACACAATAAATTTCAAATATACTTTCTAATCTATACATTTTTATAAAATACTACATGCAAGATATGAGTATGAATATAATCTCCACAATGTTATTTAAAGAATATGAGCTTTTGGCAAAATTTATTAAGTTACATTGTGCAAAATGTTTATCTTTTAGTAACTGTATCTGAGATGGAGCTTCACTGTTAACTAATTTTTAAAAATTTAGAAACAGGGCACAAGAATAAGCACAAAACTCTTTTGTTAACATTTGCTGACTTTTAACTTCTCTAATTCATAAAAGTATTAACCACTATAAATTTTAATATAAATATCATTCAAAACTACAGAAACAAGGTGATGTACACCTTTTAATTCTAACATGCAGACTAAGTAGTTGACCAAATCCAGACCATAGTTCTGGAACCTGATTATGTGCAGCAGCAACTCAACCACAAAAGACTGTCATCACATTTTATTCTGTTCCATGATGAAGAAAACAGTAAGCAATCTTGTTCAGAGAAGACAATATCTCATGTCTGAATAATTATTGACCTGACACCGTCTGTCCCCTCACTGTACATCCTACGTGTCTTAACTGATTCTCACTTTCCCCCAATGTTATCGCCAAACCACCTTTACTAGGGAAAAAAAAAAAAAAAGAGTGGTGGGGTGGCTAGAACTCAAATTCTGGGTTGTGTGATATATTTACCATGAAGATAATAAAATCATAGTGTCTTCATTTTTTGTGGTCTGTAAATTGCACATTCAAGAACCAGCTGGCTCTGATTTATGCACTTTGAAAATGGCTTGCATGAATGCCGTGTAAAACCAAACTGCAGTTTCACCACAGAGAATCAGCTATTGAAGAGCAAGACAAAAACAATAGTATTATATAACCATATGATTTATTTGTTCTTTTATATTTTCTTCAAAGCCACCAAGCATAAAACATTCCCTACATTCCAAAAGCAAGATTAATAACATAAGAGTATAGGGCCCTGTGATCAATGATATTAAATATAACTTTCCAGGGCTGACATATTCTTAGATCAACTTGTGTATCTTAAAAGTACCTTGTAATATTGCTTAATTTCCAAATACAAAATCTATCTGAAGGGAATTCAGTTTCTGAGGGATTCTAATGGAAAGTTTATTGTTAAAATTGGAAAATCATAATTATAAATGAGATTTTCACATTTAGAGAATAAAGGCCTATGCTTGTAAAGAGGCAATAAAAATTAACTGATTGGTGTTATTCCAATGTAGGTTCCACCAATATGAGATGGTTAGAAGAGGCAAATTCATTGAGACAAAGTAGAATGGTGGTTGCCAGGGGCTGAGGGGAGCGAGGAGTGGGGAGTTATTGTTTAATGGGTATAGTTTCAGTTCAAGAAGGTGAAAAAGTTCTGGAGACAGAAGATGGTGGTGGTTGCACACTATGTGAGTGTACTTAGTGCCACTGAACCACACATCTAAATATGGCTAAAATGGCAAATTATGTGTTAGGTATATATATATATTTTTAAAGATTTTATTTATTTATTTGACAGACAGAGATCACAGTAGGTGGAGAGATAGGAGGAAGCAGGCTCCCCGCTGAGCAGAGAGCCTGATGCGGGGCTCGATCCCAGGACTCTGGGATCATGACCTGAGCCGAAGGCAGAGGCTTTAACCCACTGAACCACCCAGGTGCCCCAATGTGTTAGGTATATTTTACCACAACTAAAATATCCCACTGCATAAAATAAAATCAGACATTCCAACTTCCATGATCAGGTTCAATGGGTAAGCATTACAGTTATAAAATGTAATCAAGAATTTCTTTATTCAACAAATATTTACTGAGCTACTGTGCTGTATCAGCGAGCAGCATGAGAAAGTCCCTGACCACATGGAATTTACCATCTGGCAGGGGAAGTAGTCAGCAGATAGGTGAATACATTTAAAATCATTTTAGATTTGAGGTTGTGGTTTCATCTACAAACGAAGTAAGCATGCTGCCATGATAGAGAATAATTGGGGATACCCACCGTGGAAGACTTCTTAGAGAAGATGGTTATTTATATGAAGGCCTAAAGGATGAGAACAAGTCAGCCGTGCAAAGTGAGAGTAAGTGCTTCTGAGGTTTAAGACACACAGTAAGAACAGTGGCTCCAAGCTGGGAGAGGGCCTGGCTTCTCCAGTAACGAGAGAAGGCCACTGTGACTGGAGCTCAAAGAGCTAGGGGAAAGAGGCATGCCACGGGGCTGGAACATTGGGCAGGGACTGGATTACACAGCACATTCCAGGCCATGGTAAAGAATCTGGATTCGGCCTGAAGCTCAGCAGGAAGCCCCTGAAAACACACGTGTTATTTTTAAAGCGTACTCCATAGAGGGTTCAAGAGTAAAAATGGGAAGCTTGCAAGGAGGCTACTGAAGGATCTGAGGAAAGATGGTGCTGGCTAGACAAAGGTGGTGACGCAGAAGTGGAGAGCTGCCAGCAGGTGGGGGGTGTCTGTGGGGCCTGAGAACCAACAGTGCTTAAAGATGGTTTGCATGTGAAGGGTGAGGGAAACTGAAAAGACAAGGATGACCTCAGGTTTCTGGCTCCAGTAGCTGGATATGTGGCCAGCCACTCACCAAAATTGGGAATCTGAGAAAAGATTAGACTCGAACTACGCAGCAACTTCTTCCTAGAAATATCACCAAAGGCGAGGGAAACAAGGGCAAAAATTAACTATTGGGACTTCATCAAGATAAAAAGCTTTTACTCAGCAAAGGAAAGAGTCAACAAAACCAAAAGACAGCCTACAGAATGGGAAAAGATATTTGCAAATGACATATCAGATAAAGGGCTAGTATCCAGAATCTAAAAAGAACTTATCAAACTCAACAACCAAAGAACAAATAATCCAATCAAGAAATGGGCAGAAGACATGAACAGACATTTTGGCAAAGAAGACATCCAAATGGCCAATAGACACATGAAAAAGTGTTCAACATCACTCGGCATCAGGGAAATACAAATCAAAAGCACAGTTAGATACCACCTCACACCAGTCAGAATGGCTAAAATTAACCAGTCAGGAAACAACAGATGTTGGTGAGGATGAGGAAAAAGGGGAACCCTCCCACACTGTTGGTGGGAATGCAAGCTGGTGCAGCTCCTCTGGAAAACAGCATGGAGGTTCCTCAAAAAGTTGAAAATAGAGCTACCCTACAACCCAGCAATGGCACTACTGGGTATTTACCCTAAAGATACAAATGTAGTGATCCAAAGGGGCATGTGCACCCGAATGTTTATAGCAGCAATATCCACAATAACCAAACTATGGAAAGAACCTAGATGTCCATCAACAGATGAATGGATAAAGAAGATGTGGTATATATATACAATGGAATACTATGCAGCCATCAAAAGAAATGAAATCTTGCTAATTGCAATGACATGGATGGAACTAGAGGGTATTATGCTGAGTGAAATAAGTCAATCAGAGAAAGACAATTATCATATGATCTCCCTGATGTGAGGAGTTTGAAAGGCAATGTGGGGGTTGGGGGGTAGGGAAGGAAAAAATGAAACAAGATGGGATTGGGAGGGGGACAAACCATAAGAGACTCCTAATCTCACAAAACAAACTGAGGGTTGCCGGGGCGAGGGAGGTAGGGAGAGGGTAGTTGGGTTACGGACATTGGGGAGGGTATGTGCTGTGGTGAGTGCTGTGAAGTGTGTAAGCCTAACAATTCACAGACCTGTACCCCTGGGGCTAATAATACATTATATGTTAATACAAAAATTTTTTTAAAAAGTCGAAAATAGAGCTACCCCGTGACCCAGCAATTGCACTACTGGGTATTTATCTTAAAGATAAAAATGTAGTGATCTGAAGGGGCATGTGCACTCCAATGTTTATAGCAGCAATGTCCACAATAACCAAACTATGGAGAGAGCCCAGATGTCCATCAACAGATGAATGGCTAACTCAGGAAAATAGCATGGAGGTTCCTCGAAAGGTTGAAAATAGAGCTACCCTACGACCCAGCAATCACACTACTGGGTATTTACCCTAAAGATACAAATGTAATGATCTGAAGGGGCACATGCACCTGAATGTTTATAGCAGCAATGTCCATAATAGCCAAACTACGGAAAGAACCTAGATGCCTATCAACAGATGAATGGATAAAGAAGATGTGGTGTATATACACAATGGAATACCACGCAGCCATCAAAAGAAATGAAATCCTGCCATTTGTAATGATGTGGATGGAACTAGAGAGTATTATGTTGAGTGAAATAACTCAGAGAAAGACAGCTATCATATTATCTCTCTGATATGAGGAATTTGAGAGGCAGAGCAGGGAGTTGTGGGGGTAGGGAAAGAAAGAATGAAAGCAGATGGGATCTGGAGGGAGCCAAACCATGAGAGACTCTTAATCTCACAAAACAAACTGAGGGTTGCTGGGGGGTGGGGGAGTAGGGTTAGGGTGGCTGGGTTATGGACATTGGAGAAGGTATGTGCTATGGTGAGTGCTGTGAAATGTTTAAGCCTGATGATTCCGAGACCTGTACCCCTGAAAAAATAATACATTTTTGTTAATAAAAATAATTTTTAAAAAAGATTAAAAAAAAACAGATGAATGGCTAAAGATGTGGCACACACACACACACACACACACACACACACACAATGGAATACTATGCAGCCATCAAAAAACCCAAAATCTTGCCATTTGCGACAACACGGATAGAACTAGAGGGTATTGTGCAAAGCAAAATAGCCAATCAGAGAAAGACAATTATCACATGATCTCTCTGATATGAGGAATTTGAGAGGCAGGGCAGGGGGTTGTCAGGGTAGGGAGGCAAAAATGAAACATGATGGGGTCGGGGAGGGAAATAAACCATAAGAGACTCTTAATCTCAGGAAACAAACTGAGGGTTTCTGGTGGGAGGGTAGGGATAGGGTGGCTGGGTGATGGACATTGGGGAGGGTATGTGATATGGTGGGTGCTATGAATTGTGTAAGACTGATGAATCACAGACCTGTACCCCTGGGGCAAATAATACATTATATGTTAATTTTAAAAAAGATTAGGCTCAAACTATCAATAATCAGTACGAAAGGTCTTCACACTTTCACAAAGTACCAAGTATAGGACAGGTGATTTGAATGGATGAGGCTGGCCCTGCATAAAACAATATTACCTGTATATCTTGATGCTATAAAACTTATGTATAATGAAATTACATCTTGGGCTGTGCATTTCAGCCTTTACACTAAATTTCTTGCCCTTCCCTTCCTCTTCTTGAGCAAGCGTGTAGTCATATCACATTCACATATTGATGTATAAATTATACGGTTGAAATTCTTCCTTCAAACACGTTTGGCCAGTTCTCACAGAAATCCGAGTGTTAAGTACACATGGCTCAGACCAACGATATGTGACGGAATCCTGGCGTATGGGTGGGATTTCCTCCAGAGGAACTTCACTGCTGCTTCTACAAAATGACAGGGCAAGGGAATCCAAGACCACTAGTACGCTCGCTGCCAGCCCTAAGTTCATTCTACAGGAAATTGATACATACCACACTCCGATGATATTATCAATTCCTAGAGATCTGGTGAAAAACTTAAGGGGAGGACAAAAGTTCAGCTATTTAACCACAACTGAGAAATGTCTCATATAAATTGGGCTTTCTGTACCATCAAGACAGATATATGACAGTGAGATGGCTTAGATACATTGGCTGAAAAGTGTTATTTCTAGAACTGGCTTTTTACCAAATACTCATTTGCTTATGGGTACATGATTATATAGGCTGCTCTTCTCTTCCACCCTTGTCTGTCTCTGTCTCTGTCTCTGTCTCTCTCTCCCACACACACACACGCACACAATCACTGAACTATGATAATATATTATCAGGTAGTTCTCAAGATGACCCTCCTATTCTCAGAACTTTTCTTTGGAAGAAACGCCTGAAGAATGAAAACTTCCTGAGACTGTTTCCAGCTCGGGTCTGGCACCGAACTCAACCGAAGACAGACAAGTTGGAAGAGAGGACGAGCATTACTCAGAACACGTGAGTGAACGGTGCTGAAGTCAGGCCTGGAAGCTGAGGGAATGGGAGAGGCCACAGTTCCAAATCCTGGTTAGGTCGATTTGATTTATCAACAAAAGAAGATTCCTGATTAAAAATCTGTGCATGCTCAGATATCAAAACATGGCAGAACACTGATTTTCTGAGAAACCAAAGAGTAAAAGCATTAGAACCTTAGAACTACATTTTTGCTGCTATTTCACAGCTATCCATTTTTAAGATCTACCACAGGACCAAGAACATGTTACCAACTGGACAATCATGGCCGCTCCCGGTCTCTTGGCAGCTTCACTGGTAACATACAGGTTGGGATGTTCTGGGACAAGTATGTTGCGTGGGTGACAACAGTTTTAAAGCATCAAATAACAACTGCACAGTAAGCAGTTCTTTGGGAGTAAAAATTAAGTTCCGCTCACCCCAGGTAAATAATCTGAGGAACTAAGGGTGAATGCTATGCGACACAGGCAACAGATCAATCCAGTTGTAGCTAAGTTTTACCTCATGTGGCTGGTGGGAAGACGGCTCAGAAATTTCCATTCTCTAGAACTGGAAAGAAAATCTCAAGTTGCTCCTGAGACTATGAGGTCTACAACTATGAAATCGTGTACTGTCTGAACACTAAAGGGGCACTGTGTCACTCTGTTCTCTCTTACCACTTACTAAAGATTTACATCAGCTTGGCCAGACATTGGGTTTCATCTGAGGCAGCTAGTTAGATATGTGTGGAAAATGCATATGGTCAGAAAATAATAAGAGACAGCATTAAAAGTGGTTTAACATGCCCCAAGAGGCAAGCCAAACACCACAATTTTCTCCAACTGTGGAAGAAAAAACAACTTGAGCCAGATTTTGGCTCTCTGGATGTATGAACAGGTCTATATTGTATTCCCTTGGATATTTACGAAGCATGTTAACAATAATTAAAATTGAATTTTCAAACCTTTAAGGGTAAAAGTTAGGAATATAATATCAGTGACCTTGGAGAGTGTTATAGTTCAATCTACATCACATTCACCATCCTGGGATTTAACTACTGATATTCAAAACCCACAGCTCCTGCATGGAGCAACCATTCTGAGGGCTTTTGCTCATGCAAACATCCTCTACTCAAACGTATGTTCCATTTTCTACAGTAGTTTTACAGCTAAAAGTAGTGCCTTTGGGTTATCAGCATTCCAATTTCTCTGGTCTGCAATTCTTAACTTGATGATCACAGTTAACGGGGACCCCGGGGGTCCAAGAGCGCCCAGATGCTGCTCATAAGTCCTGTGTCTGACAGAGCTGAACACAGTGAAGTGGCTCTGGTCTCTGAGTACCTGATCCAAGTGGGGCAATCGCATGTTCTCTTCAAGAAATTTGGAACTGGGATTGGGAAGTACTGGTCTTCATTGTTGCAGGGGGAAGGACCTCAGGTAAGGTTACCTCTGGGGTTCTAGGCTAATAGGTATTTAAAGAAAGCACAGAGCATGTCATTTGCATGAAGGAAAGATGATGTCTGAGGAGAGGAGCAAGGACAGAGAGCAGGTGGCCTCAGGGAGAGGCCGAGAGGGTGGCTGATTTCTGCTTCCAGGCCTTGATGAAGCCCTGGTGCGTACAGCCCTCGAGGTCCTGGGACATCCCAAGTATGAATCTCCTTTTCTGCTTCAGCCAGTTTTGTTGCTTGGAACCAACTGCATCTGACCCATATAGGGTATGCATTTATACCTTTTTGGAGGAAGAAAGTCTACCATTTTCATCAGATTCTTCAAAGTATTCGTGGCTCAATAGGCTTAACCCTCTGTACCACTTAGTAAGTAATGAATAAGACTGGGGCACTATTTAGATAACTTGTCCCCATGAGCCAGAAGGAGTTTTGTAAAATACGTACCTTGTCATTCTCAAAGAAAAGTGAAAATACAAACCCCTTCCCAGTTGGTAACACAAGCCCAAACACACACACCCAATTACCGAGACTGTAACTCAACAGGGGTCGCATTAAGAACATACATTTGCAGAGAAGTTATCACAGCCATATAGAAGTCAGGAGCTAATTCTTGGTGACATGCAAAGTTCTAGCTGATTTTCCCCAAATGGCACCCGGCATTTGTGGATGTTTTTACCTTGCCTGTTTAAGCAGAATACACTCTAGGGGTAGATTGGAAAGGCAGTAGGCCTAAAAAGTCAGGAGGCCTGCTTTTCAGTCTTGGCTTAGCAACTAATTTGCTGTGCATCTTGAGTCAGATCCTCTGCCTGTCTGATGGACTTCAAGTGGCCAAGGCATGAACCATTCGGATGTCCTGGTGGCCTCTCACCTGGCCTGAGCCAGGACATAGCAGTGAGGTTAGGGAGAGAAAGTCACTTTCAACACCCAAGAAAGGCAGTGTGATAGAAGCTCATTTTTTCTTTCTTTCTCTTTCTTCCTTCCTTCTTTTCTTTTCTTTCTTTCTTTCTTTCTTTCTTTCTAGATTTTATTATTTGACTGAGAGAGACACAGTGAGAGAGGGAACACAAGCAGGGGGAGTGGGAGCGGGAGAAGCAGGCTTCCCCGCCGAGCAGGGAGTCTGAAGTAGTACTCGATCCCAGGACCCTGGGATCATGATCTGAGCTGAAGGCAGACGCTTAACAACTGAGCCACCCAGGCACTCCAGAAGCTCACTTTTTTCACCAGACTTGTGCCCCCCACTCTTCTTATTTTGGTGAAGGGCATCACCATGGCCCAGATCACCTAGTCCACAAACTGGAAGGAGGTGTTACAAAAGCCCTCACATCCCACACTCAGTCATCCCTGCAAACCCTGTAAAATATACCACCCTGACAGCTTCTTAATCAGCCCCTCCTCTATACCCCAACCATCTCTGCTTTGCCATGGATCCCCATTTCCTCTAACCACTTGGTAGTGAACCTAACTGGGTTAGAACCTAGGGCACTCTGTGGAATGGTCCCTACCCAGCTTCATCTCTTGCCACTCCCCTTGGTGCAGTCCTTGTCTGGTGACACTGAGAGGACTAGGGTTCCTCAACTCATGTCCCTTCTGCTTGGACTGTGCTTCCTCCCCTATTTTTCCAGCAAATCTCTCCTCCGGAAGTCTTGCCCTGACCACCCTCCTCTTCCTTCTTCTGTGGCACTAATTAAACCCCATCATAATCACTGATGTATATGGTTGTTTTTCATTTGACTGTGAGCCTTAAGGATAAATATTTTATTTCATTAAACTTTATATCCCCAGAGCCTAGACTAGCTCATAGATCCATAATAAGTTCTCAAGTATTTATGAATGAATGAATATGAAAAATTACATATCTCCCAAGTTAGTCTAAACCTATAATCTTGCGTGCTATTCATTCCCTTTGGCCAAGCCATAATTAACTACTTGTGATTCCCTGACTCTAACCCATATGACTTGAATCCTTAAACTATGATGATCAGTGTGGCAGTGAGCACTCACCCGTGAGTCAGTTTCTTCTGCCCCCTGGGGTTGCCTTCCCAGGCAGGTAGTATGAGTAGTACATGAAAGCATGTATTTAAAATATTCACCAGAGTTCCTAGTTCTTCCATTTTTTTCCCTTCTTCCCACAGACACTATGGTTACAGATTACTGAGATATTCCGATATTCTTCAAAACAGATGATGCCAATGATCCATACACCACAGGACATGTACCTTTTAATCTGTTCTGCAGGGCAGACAGATTTGTTCTGAATCAGCTCTACTCTCTGGCTTGGCCTCTTCTTGTGAATAACGGTTAGGATTTGCAAAATAGAGTAAGAGTAAAGGCTGCCATAAAGATCAAGTCAAGCCCGATTCTTGCTCTGAGCAAGCTGAAAGGCACAGATGGACAGTTGCCTTGCCCCACTCTCTACAGTCCCTTTGTCCTTAGCTACCTTCCAGTCAGTAGTAGACATGTGCCCTGGTCTGTCAATAAGAAGCAAGTGGAGGCCTACAAGATGGAGAGTCAAGGAAAGCTTTTCATTTTCTGATAAAGTGAGACACAGTCACCTGGATAACACCATTGGCCTTTATCCTTTCATCCTTCTAGAAAGATGTGATGCCTAGAAGTCCATCAGCCAACCTGCAGTCATGAGGACAAAATCCCAAGCATGAAGGATGGTAAAGCAGTAAGGAAGAAGAGCCAATGGTCCTTGATGATATTTTTGATTCCTCTAAATTCATTTGTAACATAAGAAAAATTAATCCCTACTCGTTTAAGCCCCCATGGTAGGGGTTTTTGTTAATTCATCCAAACTCATTCCTAACTGAAACACCAAGTATGTGGATTTCGTTATCATTTGATATGTATATATCAGTAAATGATCCAAGAGTAAGATATTGCATTTCTGAAATTCTTATATAGCATATATTTTTAAAACTGAGACCAAAAAGATTGAGCAAAGCAGATTAAGTGCATAAATAAATTTCACCCAAATTCAAAGGAGAATTCCAGATATTATTCCTTCCTGAACTCATATTCTAAAAAGCAACTTAACTTTCCTTCCTGGCAACTGGATAAAGTGTCTAATGTTGGGACGTGACTAGCCTCTGTTAACTTGCCTTAACACTCTACTGTTAATGTATACACATTTTTTAAATGAACTAACATAGAAAGAGTCACATGCATCAATTCAACTGCCAGTTCTCATTTGTGGAATACATTCCATTTTTTTAAAATAAGTTCACCCATACCTTTGTTTCTCTATTCTATTTTCGAAACAGTTGGGCTATTTTTTAAAGATTTTATTTATTTATTTGACAGATAGAGATCGCAAGTAGGCAGAGAGGCAGGCAGAGAGAGAGGAGGAAGCAGGCTCCCCGCTGAGCAGAGAGCCCGATGTGGGGCTCGATCCCAGGACCCTGGGATCATGACCTGAGCCGGAGGCAGAGGCTTTAACCCACTGAGCCACCCAGGTGCCCCTGGGCTATTTTTTAATGTGATAGGCCCCACATACTGCCCTTAACTGAAAATAAAGACCACTATCCCCTCCCCATCAAGTTCTCCATTAGTATAGGTATTTGATTTGTTACCATGACAATCATAAAAATAGACAAATACAGTGGACATCTGGAACTAATGGAATTCTGGAGCTATTGCCAAACAGTGGCAATTTCAAACTATGTGTCAATAAGAATGGACTGAAAAGCAAAGAACGATGTAAATGCCGAGGTGGCCCATGGGTAGGGAGAGACTGGAAGGTATTACTGCATTTGCATCAGCATGAGGAATTATTCATCTTTACATAGGGTAGCTTTGCTGATCCCCTCTGCAGGCACAGATGGTCTCTACAACTAATAAAAACAAAGTCTTAGCCTCCTAATCTGCTTTGGCTCAAAGAAGGGGGAGGAAAAGGGTGGTAAATGAACTTTATCACACTTTTCTTTCCATCCATTCCCTGCCCCTAACGCTTGTGTGAGAGGAGCTGGTTTTTGTTTGTTTGTTTTAAATCCCAGATATTGTTGTTAATGTAAAAAGAAAAGATTCATCTAGACCCTGGAAAGTCTTCTGATGACAAGTCTGATTTGAGAGAAGTGCTTAGTCCCTTAATACCGGAAATTCCATAATTATGAGCTGGTTTTGTTTCAAAAGTTTATGTATTAGATGAGCATTGGAATCTCTCATTTTAGAACTGGAAAGAAGCTTATAGATGGAGGAAAGAAAGCACACATGATAGAGTGTTGTGCTGGCTGCTTTCACATGCTGGCTCACCTAATTTCCACAGCATTTTTGAGGGAGACTCCCCCACCCCCATTTTACAGAAGAGGAAACTGAGGCTCACAGTAAAGTTAAGACACTTGCCCAAGCCATACACAGGCTAAGTGGCAAAATGCAAATTCTGTTTTGGTATTTCTGATTCTAAAATCTGTGCTTTTCCCTTACTACTTTGCCGTCCTCAAAGAGATCATACAATTTATACAACCGTCAGCTAAAACTCAGAGAGACGAATTGATCTTCTCAATGTCACAAAGCAAATCAACAGCAGATGGAATTAGAACTCAGACTTCTCAAACCTTGGGTCAGGCCCTCATACTCATACCTCCTCTTAGGTACAACTTTTCTGTCTTTCTGTTCATCAGGATTAAATCTCAACCCTCAAGATTCGAGCAACGTTTGTATTAAAATCAGTGATCCTACTTTTCCTACTCCTAAATCTGGAGCTATATGTAAACCCTCAGGGCAGTGTTGGAGTGTTTGCATGAAATGCAAATTATTCCAATTTTGTTTTCAAAAATATACACACCCTAAACCATGAAAACACAAAAGCAATTTTGGTCTCAGTTGAAAAAGGTATGTGTTAAAATTTGCAACAGACCTAGTTACCTCCAGGAGTTGGGATGGGAAAGTCCAAATAGGTATTAGCATTGTTTTAGTGCTTACACTAAGTGGTATATATTCTTCTATTACCTTTGTAACTCTCTGCAAACTGAGAAGGACACACCTTATATACCTATATGGCCATGGGCAAATCATTTACTCTCAGCTCTTAAGTTTTCCTAACTATACATAGGGATAATAATAGCCAGGGTGTTTGTAAGAATGACAGGAGATAAACTATGTAAAATATTTAATCTTATGTGTAATAGTTCCATGACAATGATACCATGGATAGAGGAGATCTTTTCACATAGTGTGCATCACTTGATTGGTTTCTCCTCCTTCAGAAAGAACTGACCCTCATTTGTGCACTATTCAAACATAAGGCCATACTTAATGTGCTATGTAAATTTCACTTATACATGGTATTTACAATATGTGAATTTCACATATTGTTTCTTCAGTGTCCTGTTCCTTTCCTTACCACTTTCCCATGTTCTCTCCTTGATTTAAGACTAAAGGCTCCCAGCACTGAAAATCTGTGCCCAGTTCAAGGCTGTCATGCTAATCCTAGGTGCTCATTAATGAGGAACATGCACAATCCCCATTAGCCCAGCTTGAGCTTCTAGAGCTCTGGTCCACCTCCACAGACTCACCCCACCCCACATCTACACACAGGGCAGAAATCTGGGAAAACTGTTTGGCATTGTCTATATTATCCAAGAACATGTCTGGTTATCTCATCCCAGAATGTCTTGCCCCCTTCAAGAACCTCATCCTTCAAGCCCAAACTTAAATACTTCATTTTGGAGGGAGCCTGTCCAACTTCATCAGTCAACATGAATATCATCTCCTATGGTGCAGTGTCTTTACACTGCCTATTACACCTTCTGGCCCGTGGTATAGACAGAAGCATACAGGTCATAGCCTACTGAATGGTAAATTCCCTAGGAGGAGGGACAGTCCTCCATTTGCCTCTGACCTCTCATTCTCTATCCCCAAATACCAGGGACAGAAGACACTCAATATATACATCTGTTAAACTCAACTTTTAACCAGATACAAAAACTGTTCTCACTTCCCTTTGGGTCATGCACAACTACCTACAATTATACACATTCCTTAGATGAGCTCATGTGAAGTTAATTAATTCTCCAACTCAGCAGGATACCAGAACTGAATGTACCCAACTAATCTACATGCTAAGATAATAAACAAGATTTTGCCTTCTACATTTCTAATGGTGGTCTCTGAAAGAAACTTTCCACACTCTGTATGACTCGAATATTTCCCAAATAGAAGATTCTAAGCTAAAAGTCTTTTCCAAAGCAGTAATATACCTAAACTTCTCAAATATCATATCTCTCAAAGACAATATTGTTCCGCCTCATTTCTGGAGAGCAATGGAACACCCATGAATTTAATTTTTTACCCTTATAGAACATATTCATGCAAAATTCAACAGCTTAATGGGGTGAGATTTTAGGTGAGTGCAACAAACTTCAAACGTCAGTGACTCTCTTTTTCTATCAGTGGAATCATGGTGCAGTTTTGGAAGAGTCTTTATAATTCACCTTCAATTTCTAACCATTCACAGGATGAAACCACCATGAAATAGTGGTTGGAAAGAAGGATTTAACATCAAACTTCAACCAAGTCAAATTCAAAATCCAGCCAATGCCAGCCAAATATGAGCTCAATAGTGCTCATAAGAAGAGGCTAAGGTTTACAAAACAATCCTCTTTGATGAGTTAAGTACAAGGGAAACAGAAACATATGGGTTAAATTCCCCTTGAAATACCCATGGATTTAAAATTAAGTGGAAAAGTGCTTGGCAAAGCATAAATTCTAAGCATCTGAAATACAGTTAGAAATCATTTTCTTTGAGACTTTAACAAGTGGGGTTCCCTTGAGATCTCTTGCCCAACATGCCAGGTACTTTGTATGTCAACAGCAAGTCCTTCTCATAGAGAAGACAGTGCTTGAGTTCAGGCTGTGGAAACAGACGAATCTGACCTGAATTCCAGTCCCACCCATTACCAGCACTGTGTTGTTGTATAACTTCAAAGAAGCTCAATTCCTACATGTGTCAAGCAGAGGTAATAACAGCCCCTTCCAGCGTTGTTAAGGATGGTTGAGGTAAACTATGACATGTGAAGCAGCTGGAAGTATCCCCAGTAGAGAGTTTTCATCTTAGGGACAAAGGGATTGAGGTTCCCAAGCCTAAGGCCAAGAGGTGGGTTGAGTCCACACTATAAAACTACAATAGAGAGGACACATGTTTGGGGCAAAGAGGCAGGGTAGAAGGCAGAAAGATTCATTTGCACATGGAACCTAAATCACCATTCATTTCAAGAGTTTGTTAACATTACATGCATCCCTGATTTTTAGGATCAGAAATGTCCTAACTTTTCTTTTCAGATGAAAAAACTGAGCTAGGGCAGGGAAATGATTTGCCCAAGATCACACAGCTACTGAAAAGCAGAGCACTAGAATTCTCATTTCCTGCCTTCTAGCCCTGTACTATTCTCACCAAATCATGTTACTACTCTGGATGTGGGCCTGATAAACTCTGGTGCCAAGTGGCAACCGGTTTCCCCTCCAGGGGAGCAATGGAAAGGGCAGCAGAGTCCTTTTTCACCTTGGAACATGCCAGAGATGGCGTCAAGAAAGCCAGGTTTAAACCAGGTCAGCCAGGAGGGTTTGTCTAACGCACAGCTGAGCAAGCTCCATTCAAGCCAGGATTCCGTCAGAACAACGGGTGTGTCAGCAACAAAGTGGAGTGAACTGAGTTCAAGCCAAGTATTCATTGAGAAGGTTAGGCAAGATGGGTCTAGGTTGGGGAAGGGAAGAGAAAAGACTCAGGTGAAGGTTTAAGGAAAGGGACCAGACAACTGGGATTTGCCTCTATAGCATCTTTCTTCCAGCAGGGCTGCTCCACGCATAATTAGCTATTTGTGAAGGGTCCTTATAACATTGACCATCATTTGATATGCTTGCATTTGCAATGTTCTCACTTGAAAATAAAATGTAACCCTCACCTGAAACACTATGCCTTAAATATAATTAAGCCACCATCTGGATATGAATTTGCTACTTTGAAGGCTCTGAGATCTGAATGACCAGGCTTCCCTTTCAGCTGCTAAGTCACAAGTTAGAGTGGCTTCCCCATCCCATCCAAATATGCTTTCTTATGAAAGAAAAACTCTTAAGCAGGCTAGACACAAATAATAATTTGCCCCCCAAGCTCTCTCAGCTAGGCTAAGTTAGCATCCAACCTCATTTCTCACCACCCTCTTGGAATTCTCTCTGCTCCATCAAAACTTCTCAAACTTTGATTCTACCACACATTTTATATATTTGTATGCACACACCATTGTTTGGTCTCCAACTATTTCCGGTTCCAGAATATCTCTTCCCAGTTTATCTAAATAATGTAGTTAAGGATATAAAGAATTATAAATCTTGAATATCATTTTGAACATTATTTCGACATTCTTACTGTGAGGTTTAGTTTTTTGATTGCTTGGTAATTCCAGAAAGGAGAGTTTTAATTATTAGATCTATTCCAAGCCAGGATATAAAACCCTTTCTAAGCAGGTACTCCCTGAAGTGTGGTAAAGAGAAATATAAATTATCTAAGTCATCTTCTAGCCCAGTCAAGCAATGCAGAAAGTTATTTTGCTAAAGTAAAGGTAATTTTGGCACATTGACAACTAGTTTTGGAAATTCTATGCCTAATTTTATACCACAGAAGTAAGGAAATTTCATAAAAAGGCAAAAAAAAAATTCCCAGAGAACCCCCACAAGGTATCTTGCTATAGTATATACTAATGTAAAAATAGATACACAAATAGCAGAAGGATCAGATTCAGAGAGAAGATTAATAGGAATGGACATCAAGTGTATTTTCAAGGAAGCAAAGCCTGTGAGCTGGGTCTGTTTTTCTGGTAGCTAGTTTTATAAAAAATAAAGCCAGGATGATGTTTGATGAAATATAGGAGTAGCCATAGGTGCTACATAGCTCTGACTTTCTGATGAGAGCTTACTCTCAAGCCTATGTAGTACTGTACAGACACATCCACTTAGCTGATTTCCCCTAAAGAGAGCTGTCTCAGAGCTCTTTTAATTCACACTGGGAATAAGTGCTGATTATCTGAAGCTCAGACTAGGAAACAGGTGAGTAAAGAGGTCCGCCCTGACTCAACATATGCTCCAAGGGTTTTAGTAAATGCAAGGAGCAGAAACCAGGAGTCCATTCGGAAATAAGCTGTACTTAAAGTTACTGGAAATACTGAATACAGAGAACTAGAAAAGGAAATAAGGATTCTGTACTGCAAGCCACTTTCTCTCTTAGGTATGTGCTCCTTTGACAATTTATTGGCTGGAATAGCATGGTGCCTGTTGTAACAAATTGTAGGCACAAATACATTATGTCTAAGGAATTTTGAGACCCCTTCGTAAGGGAGCTTGATGCAATCCTCAAGGCCCCAGGCACTTTCAGCATCGGCAGAGAGCTCTCCAGGAAGTCTGGTGGGTGGAGGCTGGGTTCCCCCAGACTGAAATCCAAGAACTCTCTCATTAGAAGAGTCTGACTGAGTAAAAGGCCTGCCGAGGACACAGACCCAGGACAGGCAGGCAGACCTCTGTGAGCAGCCAGGGTCCCGAGCAAAGCACAATTTCTATAATCTTGAAAAACTGTCTGCCAACCCAGGCAAGCTATGAAACTTGCCTGCCTCCACATGAACTAAGGAAACAATGTAAACTCTCCTTGCTTCCCAGAAGGACTGGGTAAGTGTTAAGACTTTGAACTGCCAAGAGATTTCCACAGCATTCAAGTACAGAATGGATTTGCTCTGGCCAACGAAGGACTGAAAGAGATGATGGCAATAGGAAGGTGAGAATGATAGAGGAAATTTTCGTATCTGATAGCAGAAAAATAATGAACAAAATATATGGAAGATAAAGACTGAATGTACTTTGTCCACAAAACCCTTATTTTATAGAGACAAAGCCTGACAAATCGTTTAGTACAGTCATCATTTGCCTCCAGTCATGCATTATCTGTAGGGTAAGTTCATCTATTCCTACATCATATATGTAGGAGGCAAAAACAAGGTAACAGATGCTAGGCAGAAGAAGTGAGGCTCATATAAGAAGAGTTTTGAGGTAAGAGTGCAGAATTCATGGACTCTTCTCTACTAATGGACACATGAAACGTGACTTACATTGCCATTGCATGAAATCAAGCCTGCTGTTGGTTGGTGGGAGTCAGTTACGTTTCCCCTACAATACACCCTTATCTGAAACCATCCTACACGCATTCCCAAACATAAAGATTAAATAGCTGTGAGGTGAAGCTCACATACCTAAAACCAAGAGAGGACCCTGGCTAATGACCTGGTTCTGCCATCTACAAGAGGGCTGTTCAAACCACTTGACCTCTAGGTTTTGGTTTCCTTATCTATAGACGATGGATAATAACATTTTTCTCAGAGAGTTGTGAAGATTAAATGAGATAATACATAACAAATGCTTATCCCAGTAGGTGATCCAAGAGCAGTTGCTATTATTATTATTATTATTATTATTATTATTATTATTCATAGAGGAGATGAGAGACTTGAATGTTATTCCCTGGGAACCGGAATTCCCAAACCTCTGGGTAGTTAGATGCAGACTGTATACTATGTGCTATGAGAATTTCTAGCATTTTTATAATTTATGATTGGTATGTACTAGATTTCTAAGTACTCCTTGGTCTTCTTCATATGAGAATGTTCTGATACTCTAATTACAATGGGATCTCCTACATGTGAGGGCCCATGGCTTCAGTTATTTTTTTTTTTTTCAGATTTCTCCAAAAGGCTTCAACAAAAGTTCCCTGAGGCTAGAATAGCTAATATACTCAAAGATTTTAATGCTAGAAGAGGCCTTAACAATTTTCCAATCTGTGCCACTTCACAGTAAAAGGAATCCTGTAATGGAAGTTAAACACCCCATCCTTATGTGACCTTTCTTAAACCAACTAACCTCTCTGGGCCATAATTTCCTCATCTGAACAATGGAGATGGCACCACACCACCCACCCACAAGGTTGTTGTGAAGGCTAAATAAAAGAATGTATTCGGATACAGTTGGAAAATTGAAAACCAACGAGGTTTCCTCACTATTATCACAAACTAAAAAATGAAATCTCAAGAGGGATGAGTGATTTTCCTAAGGTCATCCGAATTCCCTGTGAAGAATGGTCTGTTGGGGAGAGGTTTTGAGATTATGGGTATACGTGAGCAATCACAGTGACTTGTCTTTTCAAGCCAATTAGTGATTTCCTTAAAACTAGCTGAATCTGCAGTTTTTCCTTTCCTGGCCTTGACCTTTAGAATATTCATTACCTCCTGTTACAGGGAGATCTAGATTCCTGAGCACGTGTTCATCTAGCCTGGGTAGAATCGGAGCAATCACCTGCTAACGTCCTACAGTAAATGTCAAAGCTCTAAAGCTTTATATAATTTTAAAAATTCAGAATAGGCAATACATTCACAGGATTCAAAACTTAAGAAGTGCAGAAAGTATTCACTTCTCCTTCCTCTTCACTTACCTTGTGCCCAGCCCCCTCCGACCAAATAGGTAACCGCTTTATTAGTGCCCAAAACATTCATCCAGAAAGGTTTTTGTGGAAACACAAGCAGATGTAAATATATTAAAGGTCAACTCAAGCTTCAAGTTAAGCTTCAACTCAAGCTTCAAGCTTCAAGATTCAGTTAAAAATTTTAAAGCATCACATTTATCCTTTTAGAGTTCACTAACAATTTCCAATCGAGCCACTGAATCAACAACTTTCTATTGAAAATTGTCTCACTGTAACACTATGGAAAAAGAATCTCTCTCTACATTAGGGGCTTCACCTCACCAACTAGAGTCACATTCTTAGGTTATCAGAACTAATATTTGGGGCACCTGGGTGGCTCAGTCAGTTACGCATCCGACTCTTGATTTCAGCTCAGATCACGATCTCAGTGTCCTAAGATAGAACGCCACACAGGGCCTGTGCTCAGTAGGGAGTCTGCTGGAGATTATCTCTCTCCCTTTACCTCTCCTCCTGCTTGCTCGCTCACTCTTTCTCTCTCTAAAATAAATAAATAAATCTTTATTTAAAAAAAAGAAATAGTATTCAAATGGTTGATATAGTCAACCTACTGAACAGGTGAAAATATGAAGGCAGGTCATTCTGGACAAGCAAGCTGCTTGGTTTAAGCCCAAATTTTAGTGCACACAAGAGTAACTGAGGACCTTATTAAAATGAAAATTCCTGGAACAAAGCCCCAACAATTCTTTTTTTTTTTTTTTAAGATTTTATTTATTTATTTGACAGAGAGAGATCACAAGTAGGCAGAAAGGCAGGCGGGGCGGGAGGAGGGGAAGAAGGCTCCCAGCTGAGCAGAGAGCCCCATGCGGGACTTGATCCCAGGACCCCAAGATCATGACCTTAGCCAAAGGCAGAGGCTTAACCCACTGAGCCACCCAGGCGCCCCAAGCCCCCAAAATTCTGACTCCTTTGGGGGAAAGGGATTCACATTTTTACTAAGCAACCCTACTAATTTTGATGCAAACGCTCAGCAGACCACATTTGAGAAACATTGAACTGGAAGTTAGGGGAAATGGGTCCACATCCAGACTCCCATCAGTTAGCTCCCCTAGTTAGTAACTTTGGTTCACTGGCCCTTCATAGCATCTCCACAAAGGCAGAGACTGAGCCAGATGGTCATATGTTTCTTCTCTAGAAGTCCATGCTATGATACTGTGACATCTCAATCAACTTTGATGGACAGTAGGGCACAAAGAGACCATGGATTACTGTGATGCACCTACTTCAGAGAAACTTGACGTGCAATCGTCCCCCTTCTCCATGGTTTCACTTTCCACAGTTTCTCTTACCCAAGGTCAGTGTGGTCCAGAAGCAGATTATCCTCAGTCAGTAGTAACCTAAAGCTACATCCTGATGCCTATATGACTCATCTCACTTCATCCCATCAAGTAAGCATTTCTTTTTTTTTCTTTTTCAAGTAAGCATTTCATCATGTCACATCATCAAAAGAAGGGCAAGGACAGGACAATATTTTGAGAGAAAAACTACATTCACATAACTTATTACAGCATACTGTTATAGCTGTTCTATTTTATTTAGTTATTTTCTATTATGCCTAATTTTTAAATTAAACTATCATATGAATGTTTAGTATACATAGTATATACAAACATACATGTATATATATACATATATAGTATACATAGTATATACAAACATACATGTATATATATACATAGTATAGTATACATACATAGAATGTATGTCTAGGGAAAAAAACATAGTACATATAGGGTTTGGTACTCTCTGTGGTTTCAGGCATCTGCTGGGAGGCTTGGAACACATCCCCTACAGATAACACATTTTGTCAAATTTGGGCGGGTTGTGTATTACAAATGGGGAATTGGGTCAATGTCAGGAGACTCTATGTGGAACAGCCCGTCACGCTTGGGCATGAATGTTTTGTTCTTTGCCATCAGCAAAGGGAAATGTGTGTGCCTTTAAGCAAATTCAAGCCTCGGATTCATTAGAAACAGAAACATATTTTTAAAACCAAAGCATTTTCATTTTCAAGGATAAAGTTCTGCTATTTTTAGAGATGGCACTTAGTGATGGCCCACTGGTGGATCACCAAACACTGGCGTGCTAACTTGCAAAAAGGCAGAAAATCTCTGCCCATGGCTTGGGGAAAGCATCTTGCCTACATGTGGGGGACCCTGATCTAAATCAGGCTGACAGCAGCCCACACAAGCCCTATGCTCATGATCTGACTACAGCATTTAAGTTAGAACGGGAAATTTATTTGTTATTTTAATAAAGATTTTGAAGACTCTAAAATTCTTAATAAAGCATTTTAAATCCATGTTCATTAGTTTGTGTTTTTCTTTAATGAAGAGGTTGCACTGAATTATAGATGTGTTTTTATCTATTTATAAATCCCTTTAGAACAAGCTTTACCCAGTTAGTTAACACTACCATCTCTGGCATATACCAGGTCCTCAATAAATGCTTGAGGAATAAATGAATGAACAAATGAACCAAGAAGATCTTTTCTCATAGTCCTGTCCAGAGTTCCTTGATGGGCCAAGTTTTTTCATGAGTTCTTACTGAGAACCCACTTACTGTATACCAGGGACTTTTTTAGACTCTAAAGCTACAGCAAAAAGCAGGCAGCCAGCTCCTGCCTTCCTGAAGCTACCTTTGTAAAGGAAGAGATAAAATTCTAGGTGAGTGCTTTATTTAAACACAGTAATATGATAAAGAGGGATGGGGGAAGCAACATTAGACAGAATGGTGAGAAGAAATAGGGGGGTTAAGACATAAATTAATTCGTGAGTTTCCTGTGAAGAAGATTCTTCCTTACAAGTCACCTGTCCTGCACTGGGGGGTGTCTGGAGGCTAGTGAGCCACATCTATTAAACCTATTTTTGAACAAACCAGGTTTGCAAAGCCACAGACCACCAATGAACCGCTGCAAAGCTAAGTTCCAAAAGTATATTCATTTCCAAAACAGGTATAGAATAAAAGCACTTCGAAACCTTCCAAGCAATGAGGCCTTAAACTGTAATATGGAGCTAGTTGTCTTCCCCTGTTCTGTAGGTGTCGACTCCACAGGTATCCGGTACGCTTTCCTCAGGGTTATCGCTCTCTTACATGGTACTGGGCACATCTTATGTGTCTTTAGAACTCAGTGTGGGTACACACCCTATAATTTGGGTCTCCCCTGTTCTCCAGGAAATGCTGAAAGAGAGGTGCAAAGCAGGAAAGGCAGGGAGACCCCTGAATCAAGTACAAGCTTAAAATGTGTATTTTTGTGACACATTTCATCCTGACATATATTCGTAAATGCTCTGGAAAGGAGAATTAGAGATGAAGCTTGATATTTTTAGGGAGCCAGCTATGTAAAAACAGTGCTCACAATCTAGAAGGTATCACGCGTGCTCGACACTTCACCCGTTCTCTTTCTGAGCATCTGGATCCTTTTACATACTATATTGTTACAGTGGGTGGTCTGGAAATTTTAGGGAAAGACTGCAATGCTTGGTATGGAAAGCAGGCATACAGAAAGCTCAAAAGTGACGCTGTGGCTGCTTAACTAGAGAATAATAAACCTGTGATTAGCTGACCTCCACTCACCCATAATCCTCTTCATCACGCAGACACCAACACCGCCCTGGCTAGTAAATGATCCCCAGAGGCTTTTTATTGTATAAGATTATTTGTTGGGCAGCACCCCCTTGCAACTAGATCAATAAGCCAAACTTATTAGAATCATCTGTGGGGACAGAGAAGCATTTCTGTGATACAAAGCCAATGGGGTTTTATGTGTGCTGTATTGTGAGGTCAGAGAAAAGATATTTTTTGGAGGGAATGGAGTTGAAGTCTTTGGATTCAGTGCCTTCATCTGAACTGCTTCAGATGTCCAGCACCTATTTTTTTTTTCCAGTTACAGCTTTGTCTTCCCAAATGCTTATTTTCTACTAATAAAACAAAGCTAATTTAATTAAGTGTAAAAACCCCAGGTGGTCCTCACATATCTACAAAATAACCACCTATAGTTGCATAACAACAAAATAAATCCTTTTTTCTCAGGATACCCCCTGACATGAATAGAGATGACTGCTCAGAAACATCACAGCCACAACTTGGCTTGAATAACCTAATAACCCAAAATGCTAGTTGTAATATGTAAAGAGATGCCACGTGTAACAGTGGCTACAGGAGGGGTGAAGGCCCTTCTGAGACTGATTTCACCTGGGTGTAGGGTCTCACTCTCTCCCTGGCATGTCCAAGCACGGACCGGGCTGCCTCTGGAGGTAACAACGTCTCCATCAGGTTCAGTGTTCAAAGCACGATAATCATAACCAAAGCCTTCACTGTGCCAGCTACTAGACCAAGTACCCGACATATGCAACCTCAATTAATCCTCTTTAATGCCCCAAGGGAGAGGCATGGCATTACTAATGCACTTTACAGGGAGTAATGACACATTGGGGGCTGCCCTTGATCGGTCCCCCTGACTGACCATAATTTGATGAGACGAGGACTAGAGCCTGAGCTCCTTCAGGATAACAGTGGAGTCTCAGTGGCCTTATTGCTACAAACTCACCAAAGTGCCTGGCATCTAGTAGATGCACAATGCACATTAAACACATACACAAAAAGTTCTCTTACTGGAAAAATAAAGTGATAAATCCCTAGGTTTTGTTCATTTTTATACTTGTAGTCTTTTAATTAAAAAATGGCTTTTGTAGAATATTTTAAAAATTGGAATGCAGAAAATAAAATTCAACTCTAACCTCACCCCCCCCCCAGAAAGAACCACTGTAAAATGTTTTGATCTGGGTCCCTCCTAACATTAATGGATGTGTCTTAGCACATAACACAACCAAGTGTTAGTTAATTAAAAATAAAAAGGTCTGCTGAGCTGACCCTATTATTACTAAATGAATAAAAGGAAATCCACCAAATAAAATATCTTGCAGCGAAGCCAAAAATAACAGAAATACAGTAAGTATATTATTCAAGTGATGTTCAGTGGGTTAAATGAAAAGAGAAAAGGAAAATTCTAAACTTTCCACACATCTCCTCAGCACATAAAAACTCCTATATGTTTTAGAGACTTCAAATCTCTTCACCAAAGGAAACAGTTGCTTAATGGTATGCAAAACTAAAATAAATTTGTTTTACAGGGTGAGGCCACTGCAAACTTTCATGTAACAAAATCGATACTACTTCTCTTCAAAATTCTAAGGAACTACTTTAAGAAAACCCTGGGAGCAGGACTATGTTCTTGAATTGCAGAGTGGCATCTAATGTCTAATCTGCATAGGACTGGGGGATTAAGAATTTCAGAAAGCAGCTTAGTATCTTAAATCTTTTGGAAGAACTGAAAGACGGATGTGAACTCTCGTACACCCCGTACACCATATATATATATATTTTTTTACCCAAAGAATATGTTATTCATGTGCTCTGTACATTAGGTCAATTATTAGTCACTCTCTTTGGAGGCTGACCAAGTGTCTCCACCCTTCATGGCAGAGTTTGCTGTAATCATCTGTAGTGAGAACAGCAGAGTCACACTCATACGTGCTGAAGACTGAGGATACAGCCCCTGGAGGCTTTGACAACACGTTTCTACCACTGATTTAGCACCCTTTCCATTTGCTCTTGAGCAACAGGGAGAAATGTTTCAAGTATCTCAGTAAATAAAATGAAATATAAAGGAAAATGAGATCATTTCAACTTGGCTGAAATTGAAGACTTTCGGCTATTTTGTGTCAACTTGAATTTCATAATATAAACACCTATTTTACTTGTCTCTCCACAGTTGAGGCAAGTCAATTATTTTTTGATTCCATTTCCAACCATAAGGTTAAACAAGACCCCCGCCCACTTTTTCGAAGACTTCAACATGGAAAAATCCTTGAATGTTGTTATTAATCTTCCTGTATCATCCAAAATTTGGGAAAGTGTGTTTATTGTTAGTTTTTAACATCCTGTTGAGAAGTGTGGTAAAATAAGATTTGGGGTTCCTATTTTATTATGTTTATATAAAAAGAAAATGCAAATGCAGCCATAACTCTCTCTTGACATGTGTGTTTAAAATCACAGACTGTGAGATCTGGAAGGGACTTCAGAGATCCTCTAGTTCAAGTCCCTTGATTTATAGATGAGCAGCTGGAGGGTAGAGGTCAAGAAAAACAACTGATTTCTAGAGTATCATGACCATTGAACAACAATCCAACTATCTTTGAAAAACCAGAATATGTCCCAAAGCAATTTATGACAGGCTTATAGAGAAATCACATCTATCTTGCAACTGCATTATATTTCAGAACTTTAGTACTCCAAGTGTGGTCTGTGGACCAGCAGCATCAGCATGACCTAGGAGCCTGAGAGAAACACAGAACCCCAGGCCCTGTCCCAGACCTACTGAATCGGAATCTGCATTCTTCCAGAATTCTCAGGTGATTGCTGTGCATATTAATGTTTGAAAACCATAAGTCTACCCAAGTGTTACTCAAAGGTGGCTGACAGATTTGAGAGAACTGTTTGTAACCAGAATGTGATGAAGTAAGCACAGAATTAAGAGTAATAACAAGCCTCTTAAAAGTTACTCAGAGACAGGTGCCTCGGTGGCTCAGTCAGTTGAGTGTCTGCCTTCGGATCCCAGGGTCCTGGGATGGAGCCTCAGGTCGGGGGGTAGGGGGGGTGTCCCTGCTCAGCAGGGAGCCTGTTTCTCCCTCTCCTCACCACTTGTGCTCTTCTCTCTTGCTATCTCTGTCTGTCTCAAAAAAATAAATAAAATCTTAAAAAAAGAAAAGAAAGTTACTAAGAGAGTAAATCTTAAAATTCTTATCACAAGAAAAAAAACATGGTAACCATGCGTGGTAAGGGATGTATACTAGGTTTTTTGTGGTGATCATTTTGCAATATATATAAAAATCAAATCATTATGTTGTACACTTATAACCAATATAAAGTTATATGTTCATTTATTGCAATTTAAAAAAATAATAAGCCTCTAGAAACTGTTGTATCAATTTGACATAATTATTTTATATAAGCCAAATCTATTTTATAAATGACATTTTTATTTGTATATTTTGTATAATTTTTCTAGTGATATACTTGATTATATTTTATCATAGTATTGGTTCACAACAGATTAAAAATGACATTTAGATGGAATTTCACCACAGATAAAGACAGACCTCTACAACATCCTTCCCTCGTCCTGACTATAATTACAAAACAAACATCACTTGGCTCACTTCTCAACTTGTTCTATGAGCCAGTATTACCCTGATAACAAAGCCAAACAAAGACATCAAAAGAAAACAACAGTACAGACCAATATTCCTTATGAACAGAGACACAAAATCCCTCAACTCAATACTAACAAACTGAATCCAACAATATATAAAAAAGATTATCTACTCAGACCAAGTAGGATTTATCCTAAGAATGCAAGTTTGGCTTAAAATATCTGAAAATCAATGGATATAAATGCCACATTAATAAAATGAAGGACAAAAACCATGATCACCTCAATAAATGCAGGAAAAGCATTTGACAAGATCCTATGTCCACTCATGATAACACTCAGCAAAATATAAATGATATAAGTGAACTCCCTCAACCTACAGTTAACATCATAAATAACCGTGAAACAATAAATATATTCTTCCTAAGACCAGAAACATGGCAAGGATGTCTGCTTTGCCATTTCTCTTCAACACTGTGTTGGGGTTTCAAGCTAGTAATTAAAAGCATACAGTTTGAAAAGGAAGAAGTAAAATTGTATTCACCAACAACATAATCTGGTATGTAGGAAAGCCTAAAGAATCTACAAAAAAAATTATTATAATAAACAAGTTCAGCAAGGTCATCAAATACAAAATCAATATACGAGGAGCAGTCATATTTCCATATACTAACAGTGAACAATCTAAAAGTGAAATTCAAAAAACAATTCCACTCACAATTATATAAAAAATAAAATTTATAGTATGAAATTTAATGATACAAGTACAAAATTTTCATACAGAAAACTACAAAACATTTCCAAAGGAAATTAAAGACTGGAGAGACATTCCGTGTTCATGGAAACGAAAACTTAAAATCATTAAAATGACCTTTCTCCATAAATTGATTTGCAGATTCAATGCAACGTCTATCAAAATCCCAGTGGGATTTTTTTGCAGAACTTCACAAGCTGAAGCTAAATATATATGGAAATACAAAGGATCCAGAATAAACAAAACAATTTGGAAAAAGAATAACATTGGAGAACTATAAAACTTACTTATAAAGCTACAGTACTCAACAGACTATGGTACTAGAGTAGGGATAGAGATATAGATGAATGGAACAGAACAATAAGGCCAGAAATAATCTCACTTATGGTCAACTGATTTTCAATAAAAGTGTCAAGGAAATTCAACAAGAATAGTTTTTTAACAAATGGTACTAAGAAAATTGGATATTCAAATGCTTCCCCCCACAAAATTGACCCTTGCTTAACATTCTCAAAAACTAGTTTAAAATGGATCAAAAATTAAATATAAAAGCTAAAACTACGCAGCTGCAAGAAGAAAATATAAAAGAAAAATTTTAGGTTCTTGGGTTAGGCAAGGAGTTCTTATATACAATTCCAAAAACATAATTCATTAAAGAAAAAGGATAAATTTATACCATTAAAACAAAAAAACTTTTATGCTTCAAGAGACATCACCAAGAAAATAAAGACAAGTTGCAGACAGAGAAAATATCTGCAATATCTGATAAAGGACTTGCATCAAAAATCACAAGGAGGGGTGCCTGGCTGGCTCAGTTGGTTGAGCAACCGCCTTCGGCTCAGGTCATGATCCTGGACTTCCAGGATCGAGTCCCGCATCAGGCTCCCAGCTCCTTGGGGAGTCTGCTTCTCCCTCTGACCTTGTCCTCTCTCATGCTCTCTCTCACTCATTCTTTCTCAAATAAATAAATAAAATCTTTAAAAAAAAATCACAAGGAACTCTTACAATTCAATAATGAGAAAAAAAATAACCCAACTTTAAAATTGGCAAAAGATTTGAAAAGGCATTTCACTAAAAAAGATATATGAATAAGCACATGAAATGTGCTTAACATCATCAGTCACTAAGAAATTATAAATTAAAACTGCAATACAATACCACTTCACACTCACTAGATTGGCTACAATGTAAAAGAAAATAAAACGTGGTGGTTAAGAATATGGAGAAACCAGAACCCTCATACATTGCTGATGAGAATGTAGAATGGTACAACTACTTCGGAAACCAATTTGGCAGTTCCATAAAAAGTTAAACTTGGCATACAACCCAGCAATCCCATACCTAGGTATCTACCCAAGAGAAATACATACATACAGTCACACAAAGACTTGTGCATGAATGTTCATAGCAAAATTATTATCATAGCCCCAACCCAGAAGCAATCCAAATGTCCATAAACTAACTGGTAAATGGACAAAATGTAGTGTGTTCATGCAATAGAATATTTTTCAGCAATAAAAAGGAACAAACTAATACTATACATACTACAATGTTATGCAGAGTAAAGAAAGCCCGATAGAAAAGACTATGTACAAGTCTTAGATACATAAGATTCCATTTATATGAGAGGTCCAGTAAAGGCCAATCTACAGAGACATAAAGTAGATTTGTGGTTGCTGGAGAGGGGTTGGGATAGAAGCAAAGGACTGTCTGCAAATAAGCACAGAGGATCTTTTGCAGGGTGGTGGAAATGTTCTAAACACCCTAAAACACAGATTGTGGCAATAGCTGCATAGTTCTAACCTTACTAAAAAGTATTGAATTGTACACTTAAGAATGGCTGAATTTTATGGTATGTAAAATATACCTCCATAAAGTTTTTTAAAAACCCAATTGGCTCATCAGTTTTTACTTTTACCTAAAAGACGCACGTATCAGCTGATACATCCATATACTGAACCTTCCAAACCTGCAGTTAGATGCTTGGTTCTATCTTAGCTATCCAGGCTTGCTATTCTTTTTGTGTATGTGTGGTTTGTTTTACCTACTAGGTGAGTGAGGGTTTTTTTGTTTTGTTTTTGTTTTTAAGATTTTTATTTATCTATTTGACAGAGAGAGAAAGAGCACTAGTAGGCAGAGAGGCAGACAGCAGGAGAGGAGAAGCAGGCTCTCCACTGAGCAGGGAGCACGAGGTGGGGCTCCATCCCAGAATCCTGGGATCATGACCTGAGCCGAAGGCAGACACTTAACTGAATGAGCCACTCAGATGCCCTCAAATTTTTCCTATATTCCTTAAACGTCATATTTTCCAAGCTGGCCCTGGAATTTAAAATTTTGTTTTGTGCTTCTGCTACTATAAACATTGGGAAACTTTGAGAAAAACAAGAGAAGTGGGAAGTGAAATGCTCGTATAACTTTAGAACCCTAAGGTGAGAAGGTTATTGAGATTATCCTGACTGCTTGACTCCCCTGTACACCATTTCTTAAATGTTTTCCCATCTCTGTTGAGCACTTCAAGTGATAAGGAGCTCACCACATTAAACCTGGGGAGTTGCAAAAGCTGTCTTACCCACAAAGTCTAGCTTATTTGAAAGTTAGCTTTTGATCAGTTATTGAATCACTTGCTCCATACTCATGCCTTTTAGAAACACACGCACAATGTCGTTGCTATCAACAGAATGTTTGTTTACTCTGAAGCAGGGGAGCTAGAAAAGAAAGCCTTTCAGCCAGTAAGAAGGAAGAGCTGGCCCGAGCGTGCTGGTCAGGCCAGGCTAACTGCCTCTGCCGGCCAGTCTGCAGGAGATGGGTGAGCAGATCCTGGAGGGAAGGTGATTGGAAAGGATCCTGCCATCAGATGAATGATCCTGTGTTTTAGGCCTTCCAGAGCCTAAGGAAAATGGGTTTGTTGAGAAACGCTGAAAGGCAGAGTCAGAAGCCCAAAGGAAAGTCCAAGAGACCTAGCATGAACTAGCTGGAGGACAATGAGAAAATAAGAGCAATGCATCCTTCAGGGACAACTGCCAGATCCCCACTGAGCCGCAGAGGGGCAGCACAAGTAGAGGAAGTCCACGGTTGGCCAACATTTTAGTAACACCCATCTATTTAAGTAACACTTCTAACAAGAGTCAGTCAGATTAAAAAAAAAAAGGCAAGATGAATCCTAGAATGTTATCTATCCACTACTGCATTTAGCCCTGGTTTAAACTAGGCATGGCAGAACACAGTATCTGCTTGTGGTTTTTTTTTTTTAATTTTTATTAATTATTTTTATTAACATATAATGTATTATTAGTCCCAGGGGTCCAGGTCTGTGAATTGTCAGGCTTACACATTTCACAGCACTCACCATAGCACATACCCTCCCCAAGGTCCATCACCCAACCACCCTCTCCACACCCCTCTCCCCTCAGCAACCCTCAGTTTGTTTTGTAAGATTAAGAGTATCTTATGGTTTGTCTCCCTCCTGATCCCATCTTGTTTCATTTTTCCCTTCCCTACTCTCCCCACAACCCCCTGCCCTGCCTCTCAAATTCCTCATATCTGAGAGATCATATGATAATTGTCTTTCTCTGATTGACTTATTTCACTCAGCATAATACCCTCTAGTTCCATCCACGTCATTGCAAATGGCAAGATTTCATTTTGGACTAATGCGTCAAATGTATTTAAAAATCAAATCATTGGGGGTGCCTGGGTGGCTCAGTAGGTTAAACCTCTTCCTTCAGCTCAGGTCATGATCTCAGGGTCCTGGGATCGAGTCCCGCATCAGGCTCTCTGCTCAGCAGGGACCCTGCTTCCTCCTCTCTCTCTCTCTCTCTGCCTGCCTCTCTGCCTACTTGTGATCTCTGTCTGTCAAATAAATAAATAAAATCTTTAAAAAAATAAAAATAAAATCATAAAAAAATTGAAAGACTATAAATAAAAATATTTATCAAATTTTTGAAAGTAGAAGGGTTCCTTAATCTCAAAAGCCATAGATGAAACCACAAGGAAAAGATCCATGGGTATCATTAAACAAAAATACCTATAGGCTAATAAAAAAGAAATAGCTGAAAAATAATTTAAGGTAGATAAGATAAAGATTTAAGAACTTAATTCTGTAAAGAGCTGATGGCTATTGATAGGGATGAGCAAAAGGTTATTTTCTTTCCAATTATTTTAAAAAGAAATAGTGGTAAGAATGAGGAGAAATCAGGACTGAGACACTCAGAAGCACATGTTGACCACACCGGCAATAAGTTTCAAGAGTTTCCGTAATTCCACTTTCCTCTAAATACAGAAAACCTCCATGCACAAAATGTTAAACATGGTGATACAACAGAAAAAAATAAAAACTAAAGGTAGAATTCAAATGTCCAACAAAACAGGAACACAAGATTATATGATATTTTAAAAAATGTTTGTTTAGATAAACATGATGCAAACTGCATTTATGTCCTGACTGCAAAGCTATGTAAGCTATGTAAGACAAATAAAATTAGAAGGAAAGAGCATGAAGCAAATACTTTTTTTATTTTTTTAAAGATTTTATTTATTTATTTGAGAGAGGGAGAGAGATCACAAGTAGGCAGAGAGGCAGACAGAGAGAGAGGAGGAAGCAGGCCCCCTGCTGAGCAGAGAGCCCGATGTGGGGCTCGATCCCAGGACCCTGAGATCATGACCTGAGCCAATGGCAGAGGCTTTAACCCACTGAGCCACCCAGGTGCTCCAAACATGAAGAAAATATTAACTGAGATTATATTAGTATTGTAGATAGTTTTTGCCCCTACTTCCCAAACTATCTTAAGTGAGCGTATTAAATACTAATAGTAATTGCCCAGGGGCCCATGAGTAATTTTTTCCAACTGCTTTGCACTTTACTGACTTTAAAAAAAAATGCTTTTTACATGGTATATTATGGACATGTGTTACTTTGATACCAGGATATTTTTTAAGTAAAGAACTAAAATTTTAAAAGGTTTTTGACAAAAATTCCGAACATTGTAAATGAAAGAGTCTCATTGCTAAAGCTATCAAATTAATGGAAGGGTAATATGATTTCTATAAAAAGAAATTATACATAATTAATATTCATATTTGTGGTGTGGGGGCAGAAAGATTATAAGAGGAAAGATCAACCAGCCATCCAATGCAGTGACAAATCAGAGTCAAAATCTCTAAGACTTTCACAAAATATCTGAAAAATCATCAGACCAGAAATTTTAGAAAACTTCGAAAAGAAAAAGGCAACAATTGAATTTATTTGTTAGAAAACAAACAAAACAAAGCAAAGAACCTTCAAACCACAAAATGCAATGAGTTCCCAGGGGGCAGCCCCGGGATTGTCTTAATTAGCATTCACTTGAAACTCTGGGAAAGCGTACAGTGAAATCTACACTGTCACAAACGGCCAAGAGCTCTTCTATATAGTGAAGTGTAGAGATGAAAAAATACATGACAAATGCATAAGGACAGGAGTCTCTGGAGAAGGGAATAGCAAAGGAACTAGGAAGGAAAAAAAGAGAGAAACATCAGCTTTATCTGAAATATTATGGTTTGTTTGTTTCACACAGAGGCAAAACATATAAAATGCAAAAGGAGCTGCAAAGGTAGGGAAGGACCATAAGAGGCCTGGGTGCCAGGGTAAGGAGTCTGAATACAACCTGAAAACAAGTTACAGGGGCGCCTGGGTGGCTCAGTTTGTTAAGCAACTGCCTTTGGCTCAGGTCATGATCCCAGGGTCCTGGGATTGAGCCCAGCATTGGGCTTCCTGCTCTTCGGGGAGCCTGTTTCTCCCTCTCCCTCTGTCTGCCACTCCCCCTGCTTGTGCTCTCTCTCTCTTTCTGTCAAATAAATAAATAAAATCTTAAAAAAAAAAAGTTATCAAAGCATTTCAACTAAGAAAAGAATCCCCTTTGAGATCTATCTTTTGGGACTGTCTCAAATGATTTTTGAAAGTTTGTATTTCTTGCATTTATATTTATATAGATATTGTCTCAGTTATCGTCCAGAATATACAAAACAATTCAAATTATATGTTGGAACTGCACATCTGAGGCTCATCTGATGAAGCACATTTATCTCATATGGCACAATGAACAACACCTAATTACATCTCTGTACTAAACATTACTCATTATATGCTAACAGAATCCCATGAATTGTAAATTAAATAATGTGTCTTACTATGTAATAAAAATTGAAAGCACAATGTCTATTATTATAAAACAGAAAGCTGTCATAAGGCTAAGTGGATGGAAAGTTAACTACAAAATAAGCTTCAGCAAACGTAAAATCATAGTTCTAAGGAAAATAATCTCTACTAGGCTCCAAAGATATGGCTTTCGATTACAATTTGTGGCCCAACAAGGAGATCTTAGATTCTCGTCAGTCCCTTGAAGTCTGTCATACTTCCTTTAACCAGATTCCTGGCAAACAACTAAAGAAACTCTGTGAACCAGATTTCAGGCTTCTGACTGATCCAGATCTCTCGGGAAAGGCTTTGCCGGCAAGGCAGCAAGGGCAGCACCATTCAAGGACTCTTCTCTGAAGAGGGCCAGCTGGGCAGACAGGCCAGAATCCATGGCTTTCTAGAAGCTGGCCATGGTCACTCCTCCCTGCAGATGCCCTGGCAAAGTGTTAGGCCTCTTTAGCCTGCTAGCCCTGTCTGCCTTGTCCTGACTGCAGGGCTCTTATCCTCATGGTGTGGAGTGTGGGCTCTAGAACTAGGTGATCTTCAAGCCCTGGCCCTGGCCCAACCCCCCAGTTATTCATTCAGAACACATTACTGAGTCCTTGCTATGGTCAGAAGCACAACATTAGACCCTTAGACACAAAGGTAAGTAAGATAGAGCCTCTGTCTTGAATACACATCCCAGATGAGGAGACGAGTCCATCAAGCAAAATGACATGACGGGGTTCATCTGCAAGTATATATGAAATGATCTGGAAATACTGAAGGGGTCATTCTCCTGCAGGAGAGTTAGGTGAAACTTTCACATCTGATGAATCAGTAAGAATGTGTTAGACAGAAGGGACAGAACGAGTAAAGGCGTGCGCTGTGAATGTGTAAGGCACAACATGAACCGTTGGTTGTGACAGCAAAGAGAAAAAGCCAAAAGGTCTACCAGCTCCAGATTGAAAATGGGCTGGGAGCTCTCGCAAAGGAGCCTGGACTTTTTCCTAAAGATAGTAGAAGCTGCTCATGATCAGATGTAGGTTTTAAAATGATCTCATTCACCCACTCAACAAATATAAACTTCTACTTTGTGCAGGCCCCATGTACAGATACATCTATGGCCTAAACATTTCCCATTCCTTTTATCACTATAAAATAAGAAAAATATAAATGTGATGAGCTAGAAAATATTCCAAGAAATGCAAGCGGATTAAGAACGTGAGAAAGGTCAAGAGCATGCAATGGTTTCCATATGACATCAGATCAGGACAATTAGGAGTCTCCCATTTGGAAACTCAAGTAAGACACAAAATAGCAACAAATTTCATGTTGCGTCATTCATTTAATTTTAAATATCAATTTTTTTAAAGATTTTATTTATTTATTTGAGAGACAGAGGAGAGAGAGAGCACAAGCAGGGGAGGGTGAGAGGGAGAAGCAGACTCCCCACCAAGTGAGGAGCCCAATGCAGGGCTCAACCCCAGGACTCTGAGATCATGACCTCAGCTGAAATCAGAGGCTTAACTGATGGAGCCACCACCCAGGCGCCCCTAAATATCAACTTAAATGAACAAATATGGATGACAAATCCACTATATGTAAAGATATTAATACTAAAACTACTAAAATTCAGAGGTTACAGTAGATCAAATTAACACAGAACTACCATCTTACTCCACAGGTAGGCATTTCTAGAGCTAACCACGAAGAGATTCCAGAAGAGAACGCTAGCAGATCAGAGACTGGAGATCGTTCATGTGTAAATAACATGGGAGCCACGAGTACTCTCTCAGAACAGCTCTTGCCCACAACCACAGATAACAAGATTAGCCTGAAAGGGCCATTGTCCTAACAGACTTCACAGCCTCGCAACCAGTAATTATGCTCAAATGAACTTTCCACACTCCAAATAATGTGCTGGCAGGGAAACGGCGACCCAGCTTTAGAGCTCTGCTTCATTCTTAGCCTAGGATATCAGGTTGGGAAGGGGTAGGTAGGAAGCTGGAACACAGAAAAGGTACAATGATCAGAGTGAATGATCTCACCCATTTGTCTAAAGCATTCTGAAGTCCCAGTACATTCGACTCAGTGAAAACACCAAAATACCTTAAAAAGACAATGATTTAAATTATTAACCATTTTGCCTACCTCCAAACTCCCTTTGCTCTGGTACCATGTCTCCATTCAAAATGAGCTAGTTCCAGTTTCCCTGAAGATGCTGTTCTTTTTCTTCTTGGCCAAGGATGCGCCCCCGCCCCCCCCAATCAGCTCATACAAATCCTTCGAGGTTCTACAAATCCTTAACTTCCGCTTCTTTCAAACACTCTTCCTTGACCTTTCAGTCAATATGCATTTTTCCCTCTACTCTTATCAACTTTGTGCCTATGTCTATCACAAGACCATTACCCTGCACTGGACTCCCTCGTTTACTCATTTACACCCTCGTTGGCATGTCTGGATTTGTGTCCACAGACTATAAGCTCCAGGAGTCCAGGAATCTTGTTTTCTTGGTCTTTGTGTACTGGCACATCCTAATAAGTACTTGCTGGAAGGAGGAAGGGAAGAAGGGAGAGAGGAAGGGATGAAGGAAAGACAGACTAAAATGAATTTTGGGCTTAGAGCTGCACCATTCACTCTTTCATTGATTCGGTATATTTTTATTGAAAACCCACTATGTGTCAGACACCACTCTAGTAGCTGAGGATACAACAAAGTAGCTGGGGTAGTGGTGCAGAAAAGTAATCCCTATCCTCATGAAGGTCAGTAGGATAGTGGAAAAGCTAGATCATGAAGAGCTATATAATGTGTTAGGTAGAGGAGTGGCTTGGAGAGCCATGAAGCAGAGAAGGTGGCTAAGGGGTCCTAGAAGGGGGGGTTGCTATGAAAAACAAACCACCATGCTTCCCATTCAATGCCTCACCCTCAACCTTTATTATTTTTATTTTCTTTCTTATAAGGAATGCATGCTTTCCTCTTCAGCCTCTCTTCCAATGGCAATTCTTTTAAAGCTCATAATTTTCAAGTCGTTGTTTTTAACCTCAGCCTTTTTTTCTGATGCCCAACATCAATTGGGCTATAAATCTGTCATATACTACTACTAGGTTAGGCCTCTCCAAATTATAACCCATGTGGTCCAGCCAAGATACAGAGATTCCCAAAAATGCTTTCATCATATCCCAGCTGGAATCTCTTAATTCATTATTTTCAGGTCTAGCCAGTACCTCCTATGAGGACTTGCAGTACAGGAATAACGAGGTCACTATCATGTTCTCAAGATTCTGAATCCCTAATTACAATTCTCCCATGTAAAGGAATCTGTGTACAAATTTATGTGAACCAAGGTTTTTCCATTTTCAAGCCAACTAGTATTTTCTTCTGTGTAACTTGAATCAGAAACTCAAGATAAAAAGGTATTTTAGGTTTATGAACTACTGATTAATTCCAAGGGAACATTCAAACACTCCTTCCTGGCCCGCTTAAATTATACTTTATTTTTTCCCCATTTTATCCATTATAATATACTCTGGCATTTGCACAATAAGAATGCAATCAGGAAACAGATGAATTACCCTCTTAAATAAACAAAGCCTGTTCTTTCTTGAATTAAGTGGTCCAAAAAATGCCCCTTGCCCCTCCTTCCCTGGAGATTCTAAAGTCAACAGTTTCGATTACTCAACAGTATCATTTTTACTTTAATATTTTGTGTGCTGGTGACTCTCCATAATGCATGAATTAACGAATAAAAGTTAGGAAGTGAGCTGGCTAATACAGCATGACCATCCTATTTGCAACCCCTTCCCATAAGGTCTGAGATGGCATACATCACTAAGTTTAGTATATTTATAACATACATTTTGCTGTAAAAGCAGTCTTCATTTGACACCAAATGACCGATTTAGACAGCTTAACAATTCAATTAAAAAAAACTAAGCTGTTATTGAGCTATTGTTACTAATATATTATTGCTCTTTATACCAACCAACAAAGTTAGAACACACTGTTTATAAGAAGAGATTGAAGAATAGAGTATATATTTTTAGCCAGGGATGGATGGAGTAGAGAATCAAGAACAATTCTATTGGTTCAAATATTTGAGAAAAAAAAAGTGTTTTTTTTTTTAACTCAAACCTTCAAAGGTTGGCAAATGGTTCAAATTCATTTTTAGCTCATTTGTTAAAAGAGAAATATAGGGGCGCCTGGGTGACTCAGTGGATTAAAGCCTCTGCCTTCGGCTCAGGTCATGATCCCAGGGTCCTGGGATCGAGCCCCACATCGGGCTCTCTGCTCAGCAGGGAGCCTGCTTCCCTCTCTGTCTCTACCTGCCTCTCTGCCTACTTGTGATCTCTCTCTCTCTCTCTCTCTGTGTCAAATAAATAAATAAATAAATCTTTTAAAAAAATAAATAAAAGAGAAAAATAAGGAAGAAAATTTGAATCTTCAAGTAAAGAAGCATTGAGTACCTGCCTTCACATGCATGCTCAAAAAGTATGTTCACAGAAATAATGACTACACATTCTGGACAAAACAATACCTCTGCTGGTATTAATGTTATTTTTGCAGGCTGTGGGGAAACCCAGTGAACTGGATCAACTAAAAGTGTCTGTGGTTTGGGATGCCTGGGTGGCTCAGTTGGTTAAGCAGCTGCCTTCGGCTCAGGTCATGATCCCAGCATCCTGGGATCGAGTCCCGCATCGGGCTCCTTGCTCAGCAGGGAGCCTGCTTCTCCCTCTGCCTGCCTCTCTGTCTGCCTGTGCTCACTCTCTCTGACAAATAAATAAATAAAATCTTTAAAAAAAAAAAAGTGTCTGTGGTTTGATGTATCCTTTGTTAATGTTCCATTCCTAGACCTGTGCTCTCCAAAGGGCATCCTGTGATTGATTTTTAAGTGAAAAATGCCAGCGGCAAAAATGCATCTCCAACTTGTGAAAATTTGTAGACACTTACAGTGACTATGTACCTGAGTGGTGAACACAGCTCTGAAGGGAGGGCAGGCAAGGCAAATGCAGCAATGTGAGGGCCAGAGATGGAACCCAGAACACTAGAAAGTATTTTTGGGTGAATGTAACACAGCTCTGAAGGGAGGGCAGGCAAGGCAAATGCAGCAATGTGAGGGCCAGAGATGGAACCCAGAACACTAGAAAGTATTTTTGGGTGAATGTAATAATTATATTATTGTTAATTATTATTTTTAATTATGCCTGAATGTAATAGTTATAGCAGAGAATGAGAAGTTTTTCTTCACATGCTTATATGGATAATTTTCTGGCAAAACTAAATTCTTAGAAATACCATATTCGCTGAACTTATGGCAAATTCCATGTATGAAGCAAACCAGTTACATGATTACTGCTAGGTCTGTTGCTTAAATTTAACAGTGTCTTGACAGACACAGGAAAAGAAGCTCAACATTACTTACCATGAGGCAAATACAAATCAAAACTCAAATGAGATATCACCTCATACCTGTCAGAATGGCTAAAATTAACATCTCAGGGACCAACAGATGTTGGCAAGGACATAGAAAAAGGGGAAACCTCTTATACTGTTCATGGGAATGCAAACTCATGCACTGCTCTGGAAAACAGTACGGCAGTTCCTCAACAAGTTAAAAATAAAACTACCCTATGATCCAGCAATTACTCTACTAGGTCTTTACCCAGAGAGTACAAAAGTACTAATTTGAAGGGATATATGCACCCTAATGTTCAAAGCAGTACTATCTATAATAACTAAATTATGGAAACAGCCCAAGTTCTCATTGACTGATAAATGGAAAAAGAAGATGTGGTGTATAGATACAATGGAATATTACTCAGCCATCAAAAAGAATGAAGTCTTGCCATTTGCAATGACATGAATAGAGCTGGACAGTATTACGCTAAGCAAAATAAGTCAGTCAGAGAAAGACAAATACTGTATGCTCTCACTCGTGTAGAATTTAAGAAACAAAACAAATGAACATGGTGGGTGGGGGGGGAGGGGGAGAGAGCTAAATCAAGAAACAGACTCTAAACTATAGAGAACAAACTGAGAGTTACTAGAGCTGCGAGGTTGGGGGGATGGACTAAATGGGTGATACGGATTACAGAGGGCACTTGCAATGAGCACTGGTGTTGCGTGTAAGTGATGAGCCTCTAAATTCTATACCTGAAACTAGTATTATACTGTATTTTAACTAACTGGAATTTAAAAATTTGGAGAAAGAAAAAAAAAAGCAACAACAGCCCTTCTTTTTTTCTTTTTATATTGTGGTTTCAACTATATACAGTCGAACATATATTTCTACCACTCTCTCAAAAAAGCAGGGAAGGAAGTGTTGGAATTTCTTCATTTTTTTATATTCTATAAAGTTTCAACCTGCCTAGAGCTAGCTCTCTGAAAGCTATGGATGTTTGGAAGAGCTCAGGACATGAACAATGATGAGAATACTTGAGCAATCTTCTGACCGAGAGGTAGTGTTCTTTTGATTCTACCTCTTATCTCAGTCCACGTGGATCCAGAGAACTACGTATGAAAAGAGCATGCTCTGTCCTATCCTTTCCCAAACTGTCAAGGAAAGAAAAATTAAGTTATAAGTCAGGTCCTTTCAGGCTCCATGTCCTAGGAAGTGTTCCTATCTATGAGTACATCTTCCATACTTAAAGAAACTCATGCATGTTTAGATCCAATTCATCTGAATGTCCTAAGGTTGGCAAGGTGCATGTTTTAAACAACCATTAAGACTAAGAGTTATCATTTGTATTAACTTCCTGAAGTTAAAAAAGGAACTCATTAAATAAATTACTTATTTATTCTAAAATCAGTTCTATATTGAGATGAATGATATTCTAAAATGGAATGAATTAAAAGGCAGGAGGAAAGAGCCCAAATAATAAGAATTTAAGGAAAAATTTGTGACGGATGAAGGAATAAGTTCTTCATCGTTTCTCAAGACAGTGATTGGCTTGCCCTGTCATTTCTTTAAAATATTTTGGATGAGAATGCTTGCTTTGATAGCAAATAACATAATCATATGTTAACATTTTATATTTATTTAGTGAAGAGGAAGTTCCTGAAATATGCTTAATATTGTATAGAGTTTGAAGAAGAAACAGGAATCAGTGAATAGCTACATAACATAAATTCTGAAGTTGAAAAGATAGATTTTTTTTTTTGGCAGTTCCCGAAGTTAAAAAAGAAAGCCTGAAATATCCACCATTCTTGTTATTTTCAATCCAGCATCTTACTTTAGTTTTCTTTTCCTCCTTTCCATTTTTTCCTGTTGTTTTTCAGCCAACAGATCCTCATACCTACCCATACCGTGACACTATCAAAGAAAAACATAGAGCCACTATGCACACACCATGGCTAAAAGAAAACACAGAGTCTTTTGGACCATTAGTTCCTGAAAATCTAACAAACATGACATTCATATTTCTTGGGGCAATTGAAAGGCATTTGTTAAAAGTCTGTAGTTTCCTAGCACTACGAAACATGAGATATAGCCCCTGTTCTTTGGAGCTCAATCTATCAATCAATAAATCAGTCTTTTTCTCTCTCTTAGTTCCTTCATGGAAATTCCACATTATATTCCCCCTAACATTAGCTTCTCAAGCTTTCTGAGATGCTTTGCATAGAATTATATACTGCCCAAGTGCACTCCGTTTACTGGCTTTTCAGTAAGACTTGGCAGGATAATACTCAGCCTATGGCTGACAGATAACCTTACAGTCACGACATTGGATTGGGTCTTTTTGAACAACTATGGCAAGGCATGGGAAAAAAGAAACAAAATCTACTTAGACCATTCCAGTGATGCTAGAGTATGCCAAAAGCCACACAACCAAATCTGAATTTCTTCTGAAAGCCAGATCTCCTTGTGACCAAATGTTTCTCAGGGGAAGAAAATTGATAGCATATTAATCCATGTCACTTTAGACTATCCAAAGCAATCCATTTTAATTCTTTTCATTCTTATCCCATTTTCAGCCACAGATTAGCTAAAGTTACCATTGTGTCCTATAGAGTTAAGTTACAATTAATTATAATTTCAAAATTAAATACAGTGAGTCAGGGTGTAGGAAGCTACCCCCTGGAAACTGTGACTAAAACTGCCTGCACTGGTACAGTGGGGCAGACAAACATCAAACAAAAACCTTGATTCAGCCTGAGCTGTCACTGGGTTAAGTTAGTTCAAGACACTGTTACAGCAACACATTTGCAAATCATTCAGTCCACTCTGAACCCAGCCCTGTTGTTAAATGTGAGAGGCTGGTTGTATGCCAGATCCATTCTTTCAGTCAACAAATATTTAGTGAGCATCTACTAGGCATCAGTCATTATGCTGGGCATCATTATGAAACAGGCAGAAATCCCCATTCTCAGGGAGGTCATGCTTATAGAGGAGATTATTCTACTCTAAATCCCCAGCAATTTTTATAAGAACAAAGCTGCAAATCCCCTGACATGTGCATCAAGGAAACAAACTGTTCGTAAAAGAAAAACCAATTCTCAGCCCTTCCCTGAATACACACTCCATTACACCTGGTCTAATTTCATGCTTACATAAATTACACCAGGGCAGAGCAATCCATTCATACATCCAGATTCTCTGAGTCTGTGTGTTCTCAGGCTCCACTGGGACCACATTCTCCTCTTGTTCCATTCACAGCTCAATTGCAGCTAAGCTCCCACATCCATCACTGTATTTGTCTTTGGCCTAGGCAAAAATATTTTCATCATACAGCATCAGCTTATAATTAAAGACCAGCCCTCCCTAACAAATTCAATTGCAAAGATTTGCCTAGTCCCATAAAATTTAGTATTTTAAAAATTTGATCTGAAGACTGAGAGACAGAGAGACTGGAAATAGCCAAGTATCAGCAGGCTAACTGATAATCAAAGACGTACATGGAACAGAGAGAAAGGTAGAGCTAAATTAAAGATAATTAATAATAACAAATATAATCCTACAGATGACTATAGCTCTAAAATCCAGGCAAATATTTGTTGGAAAATATGGGTGTGCCATAGTCTGGGCAAAGGTAGAAAACAGATTTCTTTCTTTGATGTGTGCCTTATGTGAGACAAAGAGGGTTCTTCCAATCTATTTCCTTGATTATAAAATATGAGTATTCTCACAAGATTGCTCTAAGGACCAAGTGAGGCTGTGTATATGTCTATAAAGTACTGCATGCGTGAAGGAGATCACACAAATTTGGCTTTTCTGAGCTATTAACACTTGAAAGAATTCACTTAGCCAGCTATCTGACAGGTCAAGTGGAAAACTATCCATTAAAAGTAGAGACAGCAGATCATTCATTTCTTACTTGTGTTATGAGAAATAAAATGTGTCTAAAAACTATTCACTTACTCATTCATCCAGTCAGCAAATACTAAGTTACTAGGTGCCTAACATTGGAGGTAAAATGATAAAACAAGACAGATACAGTCCCTTCTCTCGTGCAGCAGAGAAAGCACTAAAAAATTAGCAATGTGTCACCAATGTGTCATTCTTATGTAAAGCCATTAACCATGCGGCATGTTGTGTACCTTACACAGTGGGCCTCCAACAATATTCGCTGTTTAACTTGCAATGTATATTTTAGACACAGCAAGAGCTGATCCATCCAAAGCTGGCAAAACCACATGTGGTATTATAAGAATGACATGACCAAACAGTATGTTGCTAGGTGGTTATTGTTATTGTTCACATAAACCATTACAAATGTATCTAGTGACGGAGGTGGTGGCCATGACTTGTCCAAACAGTAAATGATTTATTGGTACCAGAATTGCTATTAGGACATCCAAAGGCGTTCCCTGGGGAGAAGTCCACTCAAACGCATGAATTATCTCAACATGCTTGATGCCTCAGCAAACCATTTTCATGGTGTACTTGTTTTATGTATTTTCAAGCCATCTAAGTTCCAGTTTAATTACTTTCCTAGGGGAATGTCAGGGGTCAGAGTCCTAACAGAAACACAACGCTTAGAGGAGAAGCAATGTAAGTAACATAAAACTCAAGATTCCCCTGGTTTCAAACCTACAAAAAGCACCCTCCCACCTTAACTAGGTCAGTATTGGGGGGTTCTTCAGGTCAGATTCTCAGGGACCACCTAAGCCCTCAGCTTCTAATGCAACATAGAAAAATCTACAGGGTTCTCATTCTTCAATGTGGGTGACACCGCATCACTGCTCATGTCTTAATATGCTGCACACAATGTTCACTTACAATATTCTCCTGACCCCTGCTCCCACCTCATCTCCCATCACTCTTCCTTACTGTCTGAACTCTGTCCATAAATGCTTCTTGCATTTCATCATGGGCTTGCCATCTTAGGACCTTTGCACACATTCTTCCTCCCACCTAGAAAGCTTCCCCTCCCTCTTCACATGGCTGGCAACTTCTCATTCTCTGACCATCAGTCTACGTGCATCATTATTCTCTGCTCTCATACCCTCTGTTTTCCTTCGTAGCCTTCACCACATCAGTACTTTGCTGTTTCTCTGTTTACTTTTATAATCTCTGCTTCTCGCATTAGAGTGTAACTCCTGAAGGCAGAGGTAAGTGTGTTTCAGGCACTATTGCACATCTCCAGTCGTTAACACAGTGCCTGGGAAATGACTGATAATACAATGGATAAACTCACATCTCTTCTCGAACACTTCATTTCCAGCTTCATATTATAGCATTTTAGGGGCACATTTAACAAAACTGAACTGCAAACGGAGGTTTGAAGTGCCTGGTTTTAGAATATCCCGCCACTGGCCAACATTGGCAACATTTTTCTAGATATGTCACCTAAGGCAAGGGAAACAAAAGCAAAAATAAACTGTTGGCACTACATCAAAATAGAAATCTTCTGCACCATGAAGGAAACCATCAACAACAAAAAAAGGCAACCTATTTAATAGGAGAAGGTATTTGCGAATATATCCAATAGGGGGTTAATATGCAAAATATATAAAGAACTTACACAACTCAACACCCAAAAAACAAAAAATCCAATTTAAAACCTAGGCAGAGGACCTAAATAGACATTTTTCCAAAGAAGACATGCAGAAGGTCAACAGACACATGAAAAGATGCTCAATGTCACTCATCAGCAGAAAAATACAAATCAAAGCTACAATGAGCTATCACCTCAGACCTGTTGGAATGGCTAAAATCAGAATCATAAGAAAGAACAGGTTTTGGTGAGGATAGGAGAAAAGAACACTCAGGCATTGTTGGTAGGAATGTAAATTGGTGCAGCCACTGGGGAAAGCAGTAGGGAGGTTCCTCAAAAATTTAAAAATAGAAATACCATATGATTCAGTAATTCCACTACATTTATATTTATATTTACATAAAGAAAATGAATACAGTAATTCAAGAAGATACACGCATCCCTGTGTTTATTATAGCATTATTTACAGTAGCCAAGATATAAAAGCAATGCAAGTGTCCATCAGCAGATGAATGGATAAAGAAGATGTGGTGTGAAAATACAATGGAGTATTACTCAGCCATAAGGAGGGATAAGATCTTGCCATTTGAGACAATCTGGATAGACCTAGAGGGTATTATACTAAGTGAAATAAGTCAGATAGAGAAAGACAAATGCTATAAGATTCCACTTAAATGTGGAATCTAAAAAACAAAACAAATGAATAAACAAACAAAAAGCAGAATCAGACCCATCAATACAGAGAGCAGGATTTTTTTTTCCAAAGTCTGAGCTCTTAACCAGTTTTCTAGGAATGGTCAGGCAATTGAAAAAACCTAAAATCTCCTAATTAGGCATCTTAAATTAAAACACTGAAATTATTGTCATGTGATAGTGATAGGCTCGAATGGGGATTCTTTTGGAATAAAATTTAATTTTGAAAATAATTTTCTTATCATTTACCCTCATTCATGAAAAATCAAGAATAACAACCTAGGAGTCATGAAAACATGCGAGCCCCGTGCACTCTTCAGGTTGGCTCAGTAAAAGGCTGTAAAGACTTCTCAGTCATTGCCTTTTGTTTGGGTTTGTGATAGCTTGTTCTGCTTGGCAGTGTAGAAAAACACTGCAGAAAGAAATGAAGCCTAAATAAGGTCTGAAAAGAAATAGCTCTAGCCAACTCCAAATTGTGCTATTTTTTTTTTAAATTAAAGAATTTTCTATGGTGTTTAAGGGTTGTTTTCCTCAAAGAGGGCAGTTCAAATTGCTATTACACACTGTTATCCAAAGCCAGTGTTGTATCATTTAAAGGTATGTATGCCTCTGCCTTTTATTTTTCCCATACTACAACAAGAAAGTTCCAAAATATTCTTCACTTTGCAAATGAAACTTACAAATCATTATACAAAGAATCAATCAAAATTTACTTCTGGAGAGCCACAGTTTTGCCTTTGTCTTTTAATATTCACTAGTTTGAATTTAAAGAATAAATCACTGGAATCCCTAACAGAATATAAGCCTTTTCCGTTAGAACTTTAGGAAAGAAATGATCCCTAAGAGCTAATGTATATTTATAAAACCATTTTCAATTTGGGTAAAACTTGCCCTCAAGCCCGCAAGCCTTCTCTTTCACCTAGTTGAGTGTCCTACAACTGTGTCCTACAATGTCTCCTATGAGGAGGCAGACAAGAGGGTAAGGGATCTCCAGGGACAGAGACAGAAATGGGCCTGTTTTATTATTTGAACCATTAGAACATTCTTTATTTCCCGAGGAATAAATACCGCAATCTACTGTTTACTTACAGAGCTCTTCTGAAACAGTTCATTGAAAAGGGTTTGCTGCTGAGGGAATACAGTTCAAAAGTTGGAGAACATTTCCTTTCATGTGTGCCACAGAATAATTCACTTCCCACACATTTTAATTATCAATATCTGTACTCATATTTCCACATGAAATATAGAGGCATTTGTAGGTGCTATTGTTCAGAATACTTTTTTTTAATGTTGAATTAAATATACTTAATATTTAAATGATATCTCTCAACAACTTCAAGATCCCATAGTTAAATTAAGTAAATCAACAAAGTTAAATTAAGTAAATCAACAAAGATTTAATAAATACCTACTCTCCTCACAGCACTGGGCTCGGTACTCAATGAGACATAATTTTTGTTCTTTGGTCTATAGGAAGCACCATAGCCCAACTAGAACACTACATATAAATCAGCATTTTATTAGCCCCCAAATTAGAACTAGATCACCAAATTCGATAATTCCCAGATCATGGGATCTGATAGGTCAAATATAATTTTTTTTAAGAAACACTAGTTAAAAAATATATGTGTGTGTGTATTCACATATATATTCATGCCTGTGTATATACATTTATTCATATTTTTAAATTAATATGTCATTTATGTTTCATTTAGTAAAGAAAATACTTTTAAGAAAACTTAAAATATTATGACATATTTATAAGGCTTCCTAAAAGGCAAAACAGGATTCTAGATGTTTTTATGCTGATATAAGTGTCTCAGTACAAGAATCAGTAAATGTGCATGGAAAAAAGTTTTTCACACGATGAACATGCTCATTCCTTACTTCCTCATAAACATCATTAAAAACCATATATATATATACACACACACACACACACACACACACACGTACATACATACATACATATCCAAAGACAAGGGCTGGGTCAGCCAGTTATTTAAAAATATAATGAAGTACAGGGGCGCCTGGGTGGCTCAGTGGGTTAAACCTCCGCTTTCAGCTCAGGTCATGATCTCAGGGTCCTGGGATCGAGCCTAACATCAGGCTCTCTGCTCAGGGGGCAGCCTGCTTCCTTCTCTCTCTCTCTGCCTGCCTCTCTGCCTACTTGTGATCTCTGTCTGTCAAATAAATAAATAAAATCTAAAAAAATAAAATTAAAAAAAATTTTTTTAATAAATATATAATGAAGTACAAAAAAAAAGAATTCATTAGAGGAATAAAAATACTAAAATGGCTAATGTGTTTTAAAGTGAATGACAAAGACTAAACCTTTAATGCACACATTAACCATCAAATAGAAATATGAAGGAGGTCTGTGCAGCCAAAGCGAGTGATGTCAGTGAAGTTGCCTGGTAACTGATGGAGTTGGAAGCTGGCGCTCCCTACGGTCAGGAAAGAACTGGAGGAATAAGCCTTAAAGTTGACCTTGAAAGAAAATAATTTAACCAATCTAGAAAAAGAGGCTCTGGTTTTAGAAACAACCGATTCTTCCAGTTCTAGTAAGTAGAACCCTCCAATGCTGATAGAAAGCAAAGGGCATATATGCTGATCCCATCAAACCTTTCTGAACCAGGTGTTTATCTCTACCTAATGCCAGTAACCCACCCACCACCTCGCCTAGGTGATACTTTAGAGTGTTTGAAAACCAAATCCCTGAGAATGGGTGTTTCATATTGCACTTCAGTGTATGGCCAAATGAATCCACTCAGGAACACAAAAGGTAAGTTACTACATGTTGAAAATCTTCCTCCAAGAACCTCTAGATATGTAGTAGACAACTATTCATCTTCAGATAAGGATCGCATATGGATTTAAAATATCTACGTAGAACACAAAGGTGTTGTCAGGTATGTCAAGTGACTTTCCAAATAACTGCTAAAATAATCAGAATCCAGATCCTCAGGATAAAGATGTTAAAGGATTTAATGGAGAAAAGGGGTGGGGGAAGATGAGGATTCTAAAATTCATGGATTTAGAAGTGCTGAGTTAAACTAAGTAAAAACACTTACCTTCTTGAAGTGCTCCCAAGAGCTAACATGCTCATACACCCACTGCCTCTCCAAAAGAGGACATGGTATAGAGTTTCCAAAATGCTATTGACCATCCATGGAAACTTCATTTCATGGAACCCCCATGGGACTAATGTTCTACAAAAAGTACTTTGGCACATCATCTAGACCATGAAGTCCCATACATTTGTCCAATATACATTCATAAACCAAAAACAGTACAGACTCTCTAGAGGCCATAATGACTAGGGAACATAAACACTAAGCATTCTCAAGGACTTTCAACTGAGCATATAAAATTGGTAAGGGTCTCTAAGCTGCTATCCATGGGATTAAGCTAAAAGAGTTTCAGAAATAGACCAGTCCACCCACTAACTTATATATACAATAAATTTTTTGAAATCCCAATACTCTGCCTTATACAGAAATAGTGCAGAAGCCATAGTTCAGTAGAACAGAAGGGCACCACAGAGAGATTTGAAATAGACCTTCCCTTCTTTGGAGCTGAGCAAGTTAATATCATACCCCCTCCTCTTTTCTCATAAGTCTCCAACACTGAGAAAGCTAGCATAGCAAGGACTTCCTAAGGGCAACTTTGCCCTCCATTTTCTCCTGGTCAATTCCAGCCTCTGCGTCTTTGTACTATCTCTTCCCTTCAACTGTGGTACTTTTCATCTACTCTACCTAACTAAATATTTGACTTTTTTGGTTATTTTACTATTTTGCATATGCATTTCTAACTTTCTAAAAAATTATTTTTAGTCCCTGATGACAAGAACCATAAATTTCCTTCTGATTCCACTATAGTGCCTAGCTCAGGCCTGAGCCTTTATGAAATATTTGCTATAGTTGTTATAACCTAACTGACATGACTACAAGAGATTTTGCTCAGCACTTATATTTGAGCAAAATTCAACTTAGAAATTCCTAAGAAACTAGCCTCTAACCTAAAACCTCTAGTTTTGTTTTGTTTTATTTTTTTACATTGGTTTATTTTTAAATATCAGTAAAGGTTCTGATTCTCTAAGACGCTGCTTTCTTAAAAGTTGAAGAAGAGGCAATGGGAAGAAGGAAAACTGGTGACTTAATAGAGATCTTAGGTGAAGTGTTGATGTGCAATATTAGAAGCAAATCTCTAGAGCTGTGCTGCCAATATGGTAGCCACTAGCCACAGCTGGCTCTTAGCTGGCCTAGACTGAGATGTGGCATAATATGCATGAAGGTTCAAAGTCTTAGGATGGAAAAAAGAATGCAAAATATCCCAATAATTTGTAGTACTATTAAAATACAACTTTTAGATATACAGGGCTAAACAAAAATATATTACTAAAATTAGTTTTATCTGTTTCTCTTCACTTTTTCATGTGGATACTAGAATAGTTAAAATTCTACATGTGGCTCACATTGTATTTCTCTTTGTCAGTATTGCAATAGTACTTCGAGTATCCAAGACTGAAAAATGATCCAAATATTAAGTGAAGCTACTAACTTATAAAAACTAGTTTCATCTTTTTTAAAAGTCCATAAGAGCTTTTAAAAAGAAAAAAGACAATACATTTGGAAACTGTCTTGGAAGATGAAACTATGATACAAAATTTTTATATCAAATTTAATCACTATTTTTTTCAAATTTAAGAACTGTAGTAAATGATTTATTTTGATATTAGAGGATATTACAACGAACATTTCAATTGAAGTGCCAAGATAAGAGATGCCACATTCTAAATCAAGTGTGACACTATGATGCGGAATTTGCAAAGGAGGTGATGACAATCTGGTCATAGGGCTCTTAAACCCTCATGCCTAACAGGAATATAAACATGTCTGAAGGAGTCAGAGATGGGATTACTTGAGAGAGAGCTGGACTGTCACTAGCTTTCTAGGAAGCGGTTGGAAGACCACGTTATGATGACAAGTCATGAGAGGGGCTACCAGGAGACTACTCAGACTGCATGATATGTATCCACTGCAGTTTGGAGGACACTGTGAATTGGGAGCCATCTAATGCCAGGAAACTCGCTGTCCAGATGCCTGATGTGGTTTAAGGGGGAGGTTGCTATTGTGTTGAAGTCGGTTTGCACTCTGAAAATGTATTGTGGCAAAAAAACAAAAAACAAACAAACAAACAAAACCAAACAGCAACAACAAAAAAAAACCCATACAACAATGCATGAATGTTTTCCAGCAGGTCATTGTGCACTACAGCAAGAGAAAGCTGGTGTGGAGTGGGCTTAGGTCCCTTCACAAGACAAGGCACCCAGAGGGCTACCTGAGGTGGAGTGACAAAGAGGTCCCAAATAGTAGGAGGCACCACTGGACATCCAGGGCTTGAGGAAGGAAATGTAAGCGACCAATAAGAATACGGACATCTTCGCTCACATAAAGGACCCACAGGGGAGACATTCTGAAATGGACCAGAAAATGCCATCCACCGGCTTGGGGAAAACTAGCCCACTGAGTGGGCTGAGAGGGCTAGTAAGTGGAGACAAAAATTAAACTGCTTTGTGATGGCCTCCCACAAGTCCTGCTTGCTCAGACCAGGCAAATGGAGCGTTCCGAGGCATGGTAGATTAAGTTCCTGATGTGCATATGGTTACTCAACCACCAAACCTGAATGTCTAGCTCAACAGATGCATTTCATGGAAATGTTCTAGGAAGATCAAGTTTATTCGATGATCAACGAACTGCCAAATATTGCAATACCACTTCAGATGCATAGTAACATTTAGGGCATTTTGCCCCTGCTATTATCACATGAGCATTTACTTTCCATTAGACTGAACTCCAAAGGCAAGCTCACAAGTGTCTCAACATAGTTCAATAAAAGTAGTTCATTGCCTGTTACTTTTTAGGAAAAAGAAATTCATAGTTCACAGAGCTTTGCATTCCAAAGGCGCTTTGAGAATGAAGTTAGCTTGTGACACTTATCCTGGGGACGTTAATAACAGCCACCTAATATGTAAAATTAGTATCAGAAATGCAGTGTTAACCATACTTCCAGAGAGACAGAAGGGAAAAAGGAGTCTAGATTTCATCAGCACCATCCAGAAAAACTCCAGGGAAAAAAGCACCGGAAAATCAGCTCTTGATTCTATGAAGCATTCTAGGCAGTCCTCTGAAAGTAGGTCATGCTTCTACTTTCTTGTTATAAGGCAAATTCATCCAAAATAGACTACCTGGTTATTAAGTATTGGGGTCATTACATGTTAGCCCTTTCCATTCACTAAACACACCGCAGATGCTGCTTTCCTGGATTTTACAAAATAAAGGCTTAATTGCTTTCAGGATTGTTTTTTTGAAAATTGTTCAATGAAATCATTAAAAAGGATCTCTAGGCAAAACCATCATTTATGTATCATCAGAGACACTGCACATGAGAGAATGAATTGGAATTACAGCCAACCTATCTGCCTTCTGTTCTATTTCCGCTGTTGTGCAAAACGAACAAACAAAGAACCCAAACAAACAAACAAAACCCTAAACATCTTTTCTGGCTCCATTAGCACTGGAATTCCCTGAAGGAGGCAAGTATGATGAACAAAGATTAGTTCACCTTCTCTGGTCACGTTTTTCTGTGGACTATAAATTATTGCCACATTTTCATTTTTATTCTACTCCCTTGCCTTCCATTGTTCATTCTTCTTAGAGCTATCAGTTCAATAATGATTTCTCCTATATTTTATCAACGAATAACCAGCAGAACAGCCAACAGACTTTCTTGATTTGGCAAAAATCCAAGCATTGTCTTCACGGTTTAGACTCGGGTAGGAATTTAACACTGAACAAATGATTTGGGACAGGGAAGAATCCATGTCCACGCTTACATTCAGATGGTACATGATGAAAATCTCCAGATGGGTAACAATAGAAAATACTTCATTATTAGCATTTATGCTTCCAAAAGGGTTCATCTTCTGGCTCATACCAAATCTAACATTAGAATGTTAATCCAATTCCATGTGCTTTAAGAGTCTCACAAACTAAGCCAATTTTTGAACCCAAGCAACTTAAGTGTTTGACTATCCAATATAGTCCCTATTTTGACTGTTTCTAAAAATTCAAACGCGTCCCAGAAATGATGGCAAATGTTCACATACTCATTCAAATGTATTGCTGACTCTGTAAAGAGAATTCCAAAAAAGAGTTTCCAAATATTATTTGAAGAATTGTAATGTCATAGGTAAACTGTATGTCTTTCCATGGTAATTGCACAAACAACAATATTCATTTTGTGTGTTTACATTTCAGAATGTTGGGTCAGTGCTTTGGAGTAAATTTACATGTGCTACTAACAGACAGGGATCATCCTTTCTCCAAGAGTGGGTTTTTATGTTTAAAATATCAAAATCAAGCAAACAGAAATAGCCCAAGTCCCCACATTAGATACACCCAAGCAATACTCAAGACTCCTTTCCCTTGGCTTTTAAAATTATTTAAAAGCAACTTAGTTCAACTCTACAAAGGAGGGAAACTATTTACCTAGCTGAATTTCTTTTTTTTTTTTCCTAGCTGAATTTCTTAAAGTGGTTTTTTAAAAAAAATCTATCACTTCCATGCTAAAACTTATAGTTCTAGATTTCTTCTTATGATTCCTCAGAAAAAATTTTTTCTTGTTACTAACAAGCTCTTCCCTGTGAGACCCAAATATAGCACAGTGGTTATTAAGCCAGTCTAACTGGTTTCAGTTTTTTGATTGCACCTCTCGTGAGCTGTCTGACCTTGGGCAAGCTCTTTGACCTCTCTCTGCTTCTGTTCACTCCTCTGTAAAGTGGGACTCGTTATAGGACTTTGCTTATAAGCTTGTTACAAATTGCCCAAGTAAAGTGTTCAGTATGCTGTTTGGCACATGCTAAGAACCCAGTACAAGTCACCTGTTGCTACGTCAAAGGGCCTCTCTTGATCCTCATTCTTTCTTGACCCTTTGAAGAGTCTAACAATTGTCAAGCTATTTCTTAAACTCCTTGCTTTTAGTTTCTTTGGCTCAGTGCTTTCCTGGTTCTCTTGCTTCTCCTCATGGTTTCTCAGTATGTACCTTCTGTTCTCTTCTTCCCTAAGCCTATTCATCATTATCCCTTCCCCATCTCCCACTTCAGCTCTATTCCCCTCATTCTTTCTTTTATCATTACCTGGAGAAGTCTTATCCCCTCACATGATTCACTGTGTTTAATATAAGAGCATTTAATAAGATTTTAAGTAGTCAACATTCTGAGGCAAGATGGCAAGCGAAAATGCGATTCCGTGTACTCTTGTTGGCAATAACTATAACAATACACAACTAGTTTGTGTTGTCACTGCCAAAATAGGCACTGATCTCATTTCCATATTCTAATAAGAAATCCTAGGGAGTGCCTTCGGTTCAGATCATGATCATGGGGTCCTGGTGGGATTCCTGTCACTGGGATCAAGTCTCGTATCGAGCTCCCTGCCTGGTGGGGAACCTGCTTCTCTCTCTCCCCCTCTCCCCTCCCCCTGCTTGTGCTCTCTCTCTCTCTCTGCCAAAATAAATAAATAAAATAAAAAAGGAATCCTAATAAAAAAAAGAAAGAAATGCTAACATACTATACCACTGAGGGTAGGCAAGGTAAGTTTTACTAAGTTACTCAAGACCCCAGCAGAGAGAAGACAAAAGCAAAGGGGAGTGGGGGAAAGAAGCTATCCAAAAAACCATATATGTCAATTTATACTTTATGTAAATGTAACAGTAGGTGGCAGACTGAAGTGTCCATGGGGGCTAAGCAGCAAACCTAAATGGAAGCAAACTAAAAATGAATGAAGTGAACAGAATGCATCACAATAGGGAGTGGTAAAGACTGTGACAAACTGGAAAACATAACTAAAGGTATTCATATTCAGTTTTCAAAAAGTAAACACCCCAGGCCAAGCAAGTCATAGGTCTCTACTTTTCCTTTTCCTTTTTTCCTTTTAGTATACAGAGACAGGAAACAGTATCACTGCCACCTGCCTGCTAAGGCTAACTAGCTAAGATATATATGTATTTGTATAAATATGTGCAAATGTATATACAAATATACAAATATATATTTGTGTAAATATATACAAATATACATGTTTGTATATATATATATTTGTGCAAATATATACAAATATGTATACAAATATACTATTTGTATATATTTGCGCAAATATATATTTGTATATTTGTACAATATATATATTTGTATATATTTCTACTATATATATGTATTTGTATTGAGACAATTTTATTCCATACTTAGTTTCATAAAAAAGAAATAACTGATAATACAGAAAAGCCTAGATATTTTTTAAAAACATTATTTATTTTACTGGCTAAAAGCTACAAGTGAGACAAATTTGTTTCATGTTCTGATTGCATTTGTTGAATGAATGTTCTGATTTGCAATTCAAGCATGGATCCACTGCTTGTCTCCATCACAAATCCAAACACTATGTTCATGGGTTATTAAGATTTAATTACTGGCTCAAAGTGATCCAAATCTTGCCAGTGTCACCCCCAAAGGGTATTCCATACTTACATTGGCTCTCTGAGGTCATTACAGATGTAAAGAGTTCCAATATCTGCCGGGGACAAAGCTGCTTATCCTGAGAGGTACTAGTAACTGACATTTGAAATGGTCCTTTCCATGCATATTACACCATGAGAGGAAGTTGTTTATTTGCTTATTTCCACCTGGTTTTAGTCAATATGTACCTTTCTTTCTACATCCTTTCCAACTGAAAAATGACAGTCTTGTGGCCCTAAAAGATCATACTTGTAAAAGATGGGGCCAAATTCAATTAGTCATCAACACTGTAAATTCTGCTTAAAATGAAACTGGTGATAAGTATCCAGGACTATCCACAAATAGGTAAATAGCAATTACTTCTAGGAGATACTTGTTCAATGTGATAATCGTATCTCCAGATTTTCTGGTGCTTTAAAATAAGTCCAGTTCAACATTTACTGACCATGTACTATGCATTAGGCATTGAACTTCATGTGGGAATTAAAAAGCTGAGGAAACCATAGTTATTGTTGATGAGCTATACCCTTGTCAAGGAGAGAGGCATGGGAACCCACTGTTTCAGCATAATGTGGTGAGCACTATCAAAACAGGCCTGGAGAGTGTGCTAAGGGAAAATGCAGAAGGAGCACTTGGCTCAGCCTCCAGGAAGGGAGAAAGGGGATTAGTAAAGACTTCCTGGAAGTTCTTTTTAAAAATAAAAAGCCATACCCCGATTAAAACATAATGTTACTAGCTTAGGTAGTTAAACAACTTAAGTGATAAACAACTAACCAATATACTAATCCACCTTCAGAAGTCACACTGAACACTTCCCCGTGCTTCAGGATAGATTTGTCCTGACTCGGTCCTACCTTTTTATTAATCACTCTTGAAATCATGAGCATGCATTTGAATAAAGGGATATAGTGCCTCTAGTTCTTTAAAGAGGTAAGCAGATGACTTCCATAACAGCAGAAAACAAGGAAGACTGTATAAGTGGAAATTCAATTCTGGAATCGAAAAGACTCCTCTTTCCCATGTGGTGAGGGAAATTGTACTTGTGTTTCCCTTGTCCCCCTGAAGGTCTGGGACGGTATTCACGGGTAGAACACGCAAAGGGTAACAATGAAAGAGAGCCTGTTTCCCACCCAACTTCCACTACGGCACATGCCTGCAAATCTGCCATTTAGGGATTAATTTTATTTAGATAATCACCACTGTAAAGATCTATGGGACCGAAATACAGGTATGCCTTAGTGCAAATTTCAGGATAGCAATAATGAAATGGAGGAGTTAAAGACACTCCGAGTATAGAGAAATCCCTGAATAATATGCCAGTTTTGATTCGAATTTTAGTAACTCAATGCATTCCCTTCATTTCTTAATCTTGGTCAAAGGTGAAGTCTTTTGAAAAAAGACTATTTGAAAAAATAACTGTGGAATGGTTAAATATCACGTCCCCTTTATTTTAGACTGTATTATCATCAATGCCTGAACTGTGGGCATTAATATTCTTTATAGTAAATCATTAAGCACTTTCTTAGAGGTAAAATGCCCTATCACTTCTTCCTGTTTGTGATTTTTCTAAAATAGATTAAGCCCAAGATGATCATCTGAGGAATGATTTTCACACACCACTGTTCAAGTTACACACTAGCAATTTTAATCTCAACAATTTAAACCCCACACCATCTTCACTGAGTGATAACAAGGCCACAGAATGATAGCAGCTAACTGAAAGAGGTAGCTTTACTATTCTGAACACTGTTAGAGATATATTATCTCCAAATAAATAAAAATACTTCAGGTTATAAAGAGAAACACTTTTAAAGAGGGACTCCAAAATGATGCTAAAAGCCCATGATGCATTCCTCGTCACACCATGTAGTGGTACTGAATTAAGATACAATACAATTTATCCAGTAATAATAGTAATTGACCTAGTAACTCTAGGCCCTTGTTACAATTACTAATGACCTAGTTACAACCTACTAAAATAGGTATTATTGCTTTATCAGCAAATAACCGAGTTTAAATGAACTTGTAAAAATACAAGCAGAAAATAATCTCTCCCATACCAATCTCTGCTCTTGGTTCGTAACATAACATGTACTCAACATCTGCTACTTGAATCTTAGCTTTCCATCTCAGAACAGAAAAAACCTCTATACAACTTGGGATAAAAAGTGATGACTGTAGTTTAAAAGATTCATGAGTATTTTTAACGAGTGTTTTCATGACTATTTGTACAGTTTTGTATGAAATAAACCTCCCACACCTTCACCATAAAACTCAGAATGATGAGAAACAACTATGAATGTAGAGACAAGACAATCACTAAAGCCAAAGTGCAGGGGGTTAGAGGGAAAACTCAACAATATGTCACACTAAATATATCTTAATATCACATTTGCATTTATACGTAGGCAAATCAGGTAGAACATTTCTTTCAATTAGGAGCAGCAGTGAGCATCAGACTTAGACGCAGAAAACCTACATTCCAATTAAAGCCTATTATTAGGTGTGTGAACTTACGCAGATCCCTTGCCCTCCCCGACACTTGGTCTTTCCATAAGTATATGTACATCAGAGGGCTGCCTTGAGTACTGGATAAACCACGTATGTGAAAGCCCAGCTCCTCCGCAACTGACATTTCCAGTGCATTTTGGATGCTACGTTTGTATGCCACTATGGCCCCCAGGAGGTCCTCACAGATCTTTAAGAGTATTTTTCTTCACTCTAAATTTTTTCCTTTCCATACAGATGTTTCATTTGGAGCCACTTCTCTAATTTACTAGAACAACAAAGAGCTCAATCCTTACCCCTTTGGAAAATTCTCCCCTTTTTATCTTGATGCCTGCCCACTGGTGCTTATGCCTAGGCACACTAGTGAGTCCTGCAGGCCCCTGGCGAGAATTATAGAATAACATGCCTAGATGTAGGGCCACTGTCTTGTCATCATAGGAACCTTCCCAGTGATAAATCAGAAACTTCCTTAAAGTTCAGCAAAATTCATGCAGGAGCTCTATAAAGCCAACACGTGCTTAAGTCAGGAATAGCTTTAGCCACCATAACATACTTATAGTAATCCACTAAAAAAATTACCTCTTTCACACTGGGGTCCGGTAAAGCCGTAAGTGCAGGCACATCGATTCGGGGCCACACACCTGCCTCCATTGAGACAGCCGCTCTCACAGACAGCTGGAAGGGAAGGAGAGAGAAGCTGAGAGCCATTACCTGAAAGCAGATGCTGATAAAGTAACACTTACCATCCCCTGAGGGACAACAATAAAAAACCTAAATAACATCCTGGTGTTCATTTTCCACAGGTCTGCTCCAGTTCCAGCTCTGCATATGCTCCTCAGTCAACTCGGGTTAAACTGCCAGGAATAAGTGAGTTTAAACCCATGTTGATGCCGACAGCTTCATTCTGGGAACTAGTTGAGCAATGCTTTTAGTTCTGTATCTAAAATGGTGGTTTATAGGAGATGTCAGTGGAGGAGAACTGCATTTTAGCAAGCTGACTCTTTTGCTTATGATTTGAGGACTCCCATGAGGGAAAACACTGGCCTCTGTCACTGTTACAGAAATACGGCATGTTAAATCACACAATTAACTGCAAACAATTAAACATTAATTCTGACCAAATTTATGTGCCGTAATGAAGACCCAACTGACTGTTGTAACAGTCTATTCATGAGATAAGTCCAGCGATGCTTGAGGGAGGGACAATATATTTGCCAGAAAAGGCATTAAAATAGGATCTGAGAGCTCATGCCCCGAACAACTCTTCTCTGTACAATTTCCTGCAATTCCTTCACGCATGGCCTCTTTCTAGGCATTTTTATCCACAGGTGGTGGACTCTTCTGAGCCAAATTTGCCAATACTGCCCACACTTCAAAGTCCAGCTCCCATCTCATTCCACCATGAGGCTTCCCTAATAGCTCCTCCTTATGAATTAATTCCTCCTTCATGTATTTCCTGCACACTTTATCTGTATCCTCATGGCAGTCATGGAGTTGAGCCGCTCAGATCTCCTTCCAAGAAAACCTACTGTAAGGAGCTTAGCTGGCCGACAGCCCCCAGCCGCTGCACCTTCAGATCTGCTTCATGTTCACGCCAACGACACAGAACTGTCCTTGATTGGCTGCTACCATCCAATGACTAAGCTTAGCGGGGTCCCAGAGACTGAGCATTTCTGCCCATCATGGACCTCTCCCGATGGGAGATCTTTGCTCTGGGCTCACCATCAGCCTGACCAAGGCTTCATTCTGGTCTGAGGCACCTTCTATACAACCTACACAGTCCCCCTCTCCTTGCACGGGGGTGAGACCTACATCGTAGTCTGAAGGCCCTCCCCTCCTACTATGCCTTCTTCCCCCTTTCTTCCTTACAGGTATTTTCTACAATAAATCTCGCGTATATCCAGTTCTGTCTTGGCATCTGCTTAGGATCAGAGGACTTGAACTGACACAATCCCTTATAGCCAGAACTATGGTAAAAGCCCATTTCTCATCATCAAATTAGAGAGGTTTATGTGTATTCATTGTTTTGATTTGCCTCTTGATTTACAGTCAGGGGAGAAGGAGAAGACTTTAAACAGAAAAGAAATCTTGAGATGGCCTAAGCCAACCATCCCATTGTACAGATTGGGAAAGTAAGGTCTAGGAAAGTTTTTCTAACTCTGCTAGTGTTAACTAAATGCCTGTCGTGTGGTAGAATTGGGGCTAAACTCCCTCAAGGAGCACCAAAGGGAGCAGGAAGATGTCCAGCAGCTCTTCATGATTCCTTTTCCAAAAATGCCTTTGACTCCACCCCCTCCCACCAGCTCTCTAGCCAAAGCCCCTGTACTAGTCTTCCTGCTTCCTGTTTCTTCCCCCTGCAATTACAGCATTACTTGTGGCCACTGAAATCTTTCTCATTGTAAACCATTGTAAGTAAAGTGCCTGAGGCCAGCATTTCGTAGCAATAAAGGCACATGCCAAGAAATCAGACTGCTTGGGTTCAAAACCTAACTCTGCCAGTCCCTCCCCATATAACTTTAGACAAGTCACTGATGTCCTTGTGCTCCACCTCCTCATCTGCTAGAGGTAAAAGATACCTCTAACTCAGGAGACTGCTGTTTTATTCAAGGAGTTAATGCATGTGAAGAGTTTAAAAATGTACTTCGCATATGGTAAATGGAGAGTAAATCATTCAACAGAGGAATGCTCTTGGCTGTTAACCCACTCCTCTTCCCTGGCTCTGTTGTGGATGCAAACATGGTATTCATAAAGGCACTCACAACCTGGTCCATGGCTTCCATTCTGACCTTATCACCCTTCCCCTCACCTCCTTCAGTAACACCAAAACACGTGCTGTGTCTGACGGCTTGTCCTATGCCATGATCTTGTGCTTCCACCCAGGCTGTGCCAGCAGCATGAGAAGCCCACCTTCCATCATCTGACAAGGGATCTCCACCCCATCCTTCAGGATTCAGCTCAAGGGTCTCCCGCATCGGAGAAGTTGTCCTGTGTCTCCTCTCTCCACACTACTGTTGTGGGCTACCCCAAACTCAGTCATTATTCTTACCACACTGCAGTGCATGGACAGTCTTGGGGGCATTATATAAATTTTGGTTTATTTCTAATAACATTATTCATCAGAGCAAATATATATACAATGGCAAAGACTGGAAACAATAGGAATAAACCCTCATCATTAAAGATTCACTAAATAAATAATAAAACATCCATATAATGGAATATTCTGCAACCATTAAAACATTTTAAAATGTTTAATACTATAACATACTTCTAATAAAATATTACATAAAAAAGGAGCATGAAAAATTATGCATACAATAAGATCTCATGTACCAAATATCCATTAAAAGACTGGAAGGTAATGACAGGATTATGGAGAATTTTATTGTTTTCTCTTTTATTGTTTTCACTCTTCTAAATTTTCTGCTGGGTGTATATATTCATCTTAGTGTAATAAAAAGTGAGCTTTCTTAAAGGAATTTTCATCTTCTGCGGAGGCCGACTGAGAGTAGACCTGCAATAAACAGTGCTCATGAACGAACCACCAAAGCGAACACCATGTGGTTTAAGTATTATAGTAGCAGAATCTAGGTTGGGAAACTAGAGAGATGCAGCTACCATTAATCAAGAAAAAGGACATGTTTGGGGAGAAAGATGAGGTTGAGTTTTGAAATACTTCGAGATGCTTCTTCAAAAGCCAGGTGGACATATTCAGCAATCAAATGGAAGGTATACGTCTGGAACAAACAAGAATTCTGAAGGGGATGAGGTAAGTGGGGGGCTGAAGATAAAGAGAAGAAAATGAGTCAAACCAGCCCTCCAAAGGTTCCAGTCAGAAATCTGGTGCAAAGTGCATTAGGTCAGTGGTCTGACCATCCATGAGACTCACTGGACTTCTGTAAAAATGCCACATCCTGCATAACCAAAGAGACTCCATCAGCACTGAGTTCTGTATTCTTTTTGTCTACTGTCTACACATTCGTCTACACAGTCTAGCATGTAGTAAGATACTTATAAGTATGGTTTACTTACGTTGTCCACAGTGAGTCCCTATGTATCCTTTCTGGCACAGACAGTGATCATCACTACAGCTACCTCCATTCATACAGCGAATGTTACAGTGTTGGACTTGAAAAGAAAAAAAAAAAAAAGAGTGATTTACTTTTGCAGTTTAAGTAGGTAGATTGCAACACACCACAGGAATTGATTTGTAGTGATCTGGAGAGAAAATGAAATGGTTTATCAAGATTCACATACTTGTGCAGAACCTGACAACACTAATGTGTTATTTTAATATGTGAGTATAAAATCAATTACAATGCAATTGTTTCTTTGCTATTTACTTTAATGGTGCTAAATGAGTTCCCTAATTTAGCAGGACTTTCCACTCAATGTCATTTCTGTAATTTATACCAACAAGAAAATAGTGCCTTGAGCAACCGTATGAGACAAGATTACAACGGCAATAGTTTTCCTGTTACAAGATTTAGAGTCCCAACGTAGGTGGCCAGGAAAACGGTCTGAGGGAGAAATTCCAAGCAATTTTGTTAAAAGAAATTTTGGAGACAGCAAAAAGGAGAAAAAACTGCCTACAAGAGCGTTTAATAAAAGGCTGCCTGATAATGGAGGCAGCCGACCTGGGCTCGGAAAGAGCTGCCTGTTTAAACCGTGACCTTAAACTAAATAAGACCTGCAGTGTTTGAAACCCACTCTTTGTCACCCTGTCACCTACAGAAATGTGACTTCACCCAGGGCAGAAGGACCATGTAGGGCAGGCAGCCTTGGACGTGAGACGGGACGCTAGAAGAAACTGGAGTGACAGATGCCTGTGAAGGGGAACGACAGTATGACACGTGCTCTCCCTTCTCTAGTGTGTAGGCTGTCTCTAGTTCAATAATTTAGGATGCTAAAACGAAGTGTTCAGAATCCCAGGCTGTCCCTTTCTCTTCTGGAAACAGTAACTACCTTACTTGGAGAAGACAGAGGCTTGACTGAATTCGTCATTAATCCTTGTTGACACAACCCCACACAAGGAGACTAGGATTGGGCACTGGAAGTTGGCTTACTCTGACCTGTTCTCCAAGCTATGGGAGAATATTCCTACAGAAAAAAGGTCCCACAATTTTACATAGGGAGAAGAGACGTCCTCGTCTTGTGTGCAAGAACAACAATCAGCTGCTCAGCCTTCCTGGAGCATAGGGACCGAACCCGCTACGAGTAGAGAGAGGGTGCCTCACAGCAGCCACCTTCTTTGGTAGCCCTGGTTAGGACTCTCAGCGCTGTATCAAGAGTGGCTGTGGACCTCTAGAGAAAGGACCATTTCCATAAGGAGCTACACAGATTTCAGCATGACAATGGGGAAGAGATAGCAGAAGTGAATATTTCCAATGCCCTCTCAGAGGACCAAAGAGTTAACTGAGTCAAGCTGAAAGGGATACGCTTTCTCAGGAACATGTCACACACTTATTGAAGCACCACCAGAGGCTCCCTGTCTCTAGTAGGCTAAGAACTTCCACCCTTTCTCAGTATGGCCACGGGCCTTTCAGGGCTGCTCTGCAGACTTCTAGTATGTCCTATGGCTCAGTCCCTGATCATTCATTCATTCACTCAACACTACCTCCTGTGTGCCATGCAAAATGCCGAACACATTGGTCTCGTTTCTTGGTGGAATCTCTTCTTTAACCTCTTTGTCCTTTACCCTGAATCCCCAACATACAACACACACAGCTGTTAGCAAATAATCCCTACCTAGCTCTAAGATCCACTGCAAATATATCTTCTTTTCTTTGATCTTTTCTGATTTCTGTTCCCTCTTCCTTCTCCCACTAGATACAAGCTCTCTTTTCTCTGACTCCAGAGTACTTTTTGCTTCTCTTTTGAAATATATATAACCTAAAACTTATTTTTTTTGTTATTTCTCCTGTCTTCAACCCATTTGTTCAAAAGCCTCTTCAGAATGGAAAGCGTCATGGTTATTAATTATACGCCCTAAGCACCTAGAGTAGTACCTTGCCTACTTGTAGGTGTGGTACAAAACTTTACTAAGATAATTTCCACTTACTTAGCTCACAACACCAGATAATGACATCAAAAGCTATCCTCAAAAACTAAGACTGAGAAATTGCCCATTATGCCCTAGGTTATTATACAGCCCTAAGTAGGTTGCTATTAAAAATATTTTATCCACTTACTTAGCTCACACCACCAGATAATGACATCAAAAGCTATCCTCAAAAACTAAGACTGAGAAATTGCCCATTATGCCCTAGGTTATTATACAGCCCTAAGTAGGCTGCTATTAAAAATATTTTATCTTCATTTCCCCATGTATAAAAGCAGAACTAAATCCTTTGTTGGAGCATTGTTATAAAAGTCAAGCAACCCAGGAAACTGATTAAAACAGTTATTTTAGGCTCCTTTGATTCTATTAAAATGTCTCAGCCAAAATGCTTTTGAATTAAAAAACTATCTACAAATATACAAAAGGAATGACTTGGTGAAAATTTGGATAATATTCTAAGTAGGTCAGGAAAAGGTGTATAGTTGCTTTAAAATTTGAAGTTAAACTTAGGTTCATCCTATCTTAGAAAAACAGTGAGGATTGGGAAAAGCACAGGAAATGATGTCATGTGTCAAGCAGCATAGGAACTCAACCCACAAACTGATTTCAATTAAAGTGGTTCATGCCAAGAGCTAATTTCCATTCCCACATGAGCAACAAAGCCATTTAGCTACTTTGAGATAAAAAGCTAACAGTAGTTCCAATAGTGACTTTACATTATTTGTTCAAATTGAAAAATAGAATGAATTCTTTTAGGAAAAATGATAAATTTACATTTAAGTGCAATATAATAAAAATCTGATTCCCTTTTATAATTTTTCCTATCCTGTCTTTCAGGTAAACCTTTTCCAGGTCTAAAATATTTCCATAAAATATTTTGTCTCCCTTAAAAAATAAAACTCCTTGGTCAGACTTTTGAAACAGTACAGCATAGTTAGTCTGCTGATCCCAATAAACCAATGAACTATGAATCTTTGGGCTAGGGGATCAAGCTTAATAAAAAATAATTGGATCTTAACCATCTGTTTTGCCACAAACATGTCTGCCAAAGAAACTTCACATTCTTTGTGAGTCTCAGATGCTCAGGGGAGAAACATATTTCTTTAGAACAATCACTCAGGATTTCTGTGGGGAAATAAAGGAACTAGATGTGTAGCTTCACTACAGCAGGAACAATTTAGAGAGTATATGTACATAAATTGTTTTTTTTTAATCGAGTCCTGCCATTGATGCTTATTCTAAATTTACACTGAATTGAACAAGCATCCCAGATGTCCAAAGATTACAAGACCAAGTTCTCTATCTCTAGAAAAAGCCAAAGCTCCACTTAAATCCATAAGGATGCTGTGAATTTGTTAGATGCTCTAAATACTTTAAGCCAGAATATATTCCTAAACTCAGTCTGTGTTAGGAGTTTACCAGAAACTGACAACACTAGGGAACTAAGTGTCACTGTCCAAGCTGCTACAGGCAGAGAACTCAGAGAACCCTAAGACCCAATGAGGACTTCCCCTTGAAAATGAGAAGACAGCCTCAAAGGGTTTCAACATTCTGGAAGGAGCAGAAAATGCTGCCATTTACCTGTACCTATCAAGGATCCCAAATAAATATTGTGGTTTTTTCCAGATTCAGTCAATCTTTCAGTCATTCGATAAATACTTAATGAATGCCTTCCATTTGCCAGGTACCAGGAAGAGTAGAAGAAACTGCCTTTAGGGGATAGCCCAATACAAATTAGTCCATAAAATGATCAACCAGTAGAGAATAATTTGAGCATGCTGTGGGAATGAGAGAGATGCAGGGCTAAGGTAAACATTTCCTTTGGGATGCATGAGGTTGGGAATGATTCTATAGACCTGCCACTGTCTTGGCAAGCACAAGGGGAGCAATTTGCAAATAAGCATCTATCAGCTCAGGTCATGATCTCAGGGTTGTGGGATCGAGTCCCACATCAGGCTCCATGCTCAGCATGGAGTCTGCTTGAAATTCTCTCCCTCTGTCCCTTCCCCTACTCATGTTCTCTCTCTTTCAAAATAAATAAAAATATTTTTTAAAAACCCAAAAACCTGTCCATGAATGTTCAGAACAGCTCCAGTAACAAAACAAACAAACAAACAAAAAAAAAAAAAACTGGAGACAACCTGGATGTCCTTCAACTGGTGAACAGCTAAACAAACTGTGATACATTCAAAGCAAGTAACACTACTCAGTAATAAAAGGGAACAAACAGTTGATACATGAAATAACATGGATGACTCTCCAGGGAATTATGCTGAGTGAAAAAAGTCAATCCCAAAAGGTTCCCTATCGTGCGATTCCATTTATATAACATTCTAGAAATGACAAAACTATAGAACTGGAGAACAGAGTAGTGGCTGCCAGGATTAAAGAGAGCATAGGAACAGGAGGTAAATAACTATAAAAGGGCAACAGCAGGCATCCTTGCAGTGGGAGACCTCTTCTGTATCTTGACTGTATCAATGTCAATATCCTGGTAGTGATATCGGGCTATAGTTTCACAGGAAGTTAACATGAGAAAACCAGGTGAAGGGTACCCAGGATCTCTCCATATTATTTCTTACAACTGAATATGAATCTATAAAACAAAAAAGAGTTTAGTTTTTAAAATCCTTTGAAAAGGCACAAAGAATAAAACAGAATGTGTATGAATTTGACCTACAAATTCTTAAATATAAAATTCAGGGAACAACTTCTTTTTTTAAAGATTTTATTTATTTGTCAGAGAGAGATAGAGAGATAAAGCACAAGCAGGGGGAATGGCAGGCAGAGAGAGACAAAGGCACCCTGCTGATCAAGGAAACCAGTGCAGGACACAATCCCAGGACCCTGGGATCATGACCTAAGCCAAAGGCAGATGCTTTAACCAAATGAGCCACCCAGGCGTCCTAGGGAACAAGTTTTATAATAAGACATATTATTAAAGAAGATAATAATATATTTAATATTATATGTATAATTTAAAGAAGAGTTTGAGTAAATTCATGAATCAGTCTACTATGACCTAATTATGAGAATTAGGGTTGCTTAGGGTCCACTGTCAGCCTCAGAGACAGAAAGATTTGAGAAAAGTACAAATAGGTTTGAAATAAAAGTTCAGAAAACCTGGGGTGGCCCCTGAGTGGCTCAATCCGTTAAGTATCCCACTTTCGATTTGAGCTCAGGTCATGATCTCAAGGTGGTGAGATCGAGCCCCGTGTTGGGCTCCATGTGGAACCTGCTTAAGATTCTCTCTCTCCCTCTCCTGCTGTCCCACCTCCCCACCTGCTCGCGTTCGCTCTCTCTCTCTCTCAAGAAAAGAAAAAAAGAAAAAGTTCAGAAAATCCATTTTTCTGACTCTGGCTAGCCAATCTTTTTTGCCCTGGTGCAATGCCCATGACCAGTGGCAAGAGTTCCAATAGCTTAAGAGAAGCCTTGTCTTCTTAGTGCCCAAAGGAATTGCTGGCTGGCAGTTTGGGCCTTCTGGAAATGCAATCTCTTCTTCAGGCCACTAAGAGATCATTTCCTATTCTCAGAGTCCCAGGACACACAAAAGTAGAAAACAGCCTGAAAGAACATCCTTCCTTTCATTCTTTTCATTGTCAAATGAAAAAAGTAAGGCCTCAGAGGCCCCACAACTTTTCCAGGCCTCTGGATCCCTATCACATAACAAGTATAAAAGTTCTCATAAGAAATATTGGTGAAATGATCTAAATTTGTCCCCTTTTGGTAGAACCACTGGTAGTAAATGCAAATATTTTGCTGTGTTATCCTTTTACTAGCAGGAAAGTTAGCAAAAGTGATCTCTCCATATTTATTGCCAAGCATACCGTGGCCAGAAAGTTCTATAGGATAACACAGCTATTCCCTAGAATAATACTTCAAAAGATAAGAAATAAATTCCGATTATCACAACTACACTGAATTTAAAATATTCTGCCATCTTTAATTTTGCAAGATGTTTAGACAATATTAATTCAGGTGGAGTCCAAGCCAATGATTTTAAAGGCTCCAAGTGCCTCAAAGATCCTGATGACACCAGATAGCCCTCCTCATCCCACTCTTACCCACAAGCTACTCGGGTCCAAGGTCCAGGTACCATAGGTGGACCTAAACCTCTTCAGAGAGCATCACCCATAAGTCTTTGACATAAGTCTCTAACCTAAATCTGGCCCACAGCACCTACCACTATACTGCCATCTCAAGGTTAGCTTGAAAGCTACCAGATCAACTTGTTAACATCCTATCTTTACATCTCACAGTTTTTACTTGACAGATAAATCAGCAGCAGCTCTCACTATCGTATTGAAGACCTTCCCAGGTGGATACCCAGTTTTATCACCCAGTGCTCCAGAGGAGCACTCTGTTGCGGGTTGGCTCAAGGGCCAATCTGAGCGATGGGGTCTGTTCCCAACTTGGTATCGAGATTCCTTTCCCATTCCTTAGGTAGCTCTCCGTGGCAGCCTGATGGAGACGGAGATGTCCAACAGGCTCCCAGAAGAGCCACCCACTGACTTCTCTACCTTTCTGATTTCCTCCAGCTCAGGTGCCCTTGATTTGCACGATAAACCTGCTGTTGCTTGGAAGATGCCATTGAAAACGAAGCTGAGATGAAATAAGAATATGCTATTCTCAGCGCAATAAGTAAACGACTCCCGGCCCATGGAGAAGTTTCTATCTCCATCAACAACTGACCGTATTTACCAGTAGCCTGCATTTGGGTTCCACCAGAAGCAGATTCTGAGACAGTGATTGAAATGCAAGTAGTCTGTTTTAGAAGTAACTTCAGGAAACACTGGTAGGAGAGTGAGGAGGTGAGAAAGGAAGATGATCAAGATGATGAATCCACGATCAAGCCTTTTACCACTGTGGGCAGCTGGGGCTCGGTCCACTAGGAAACTCCAAGAGACAGTTCCGAACACACTCCATAATTCTACAGACTGAGAGGCAAGGAAGCTGGGGCACGTATCCAACATGCTCTGTCTGTCAATAGTTAGTAGTTGTTTCTAGGGTTACCCGTCCTCCGGCACTTCCAGCTTGCCTTGGATGCAGACCAGGCACGTTCTCTGTCAGAAAAATCTTACAGAGCTCTAAGGCAGAGTTACCATGAATGCCAAGGTATGTGAGCAGACACCAAAAGGGTCTATTAGGACTACTTGCCCTATCCAGTTAATCAGCTCAGGAGAGCTATGACTAAATATCAGGACCCTTAACAGGTAATCAACCTTGACTACACTGAAGTTTCTACCTACAACAGACAAAAGAGAATGCATTCATTCTGCAGTACTTTTCTTGAAAACCTTGTCAGAAATGGTACACACTACAAGGGGAACTCATTTTCTCACTGGAAATGGGAAATGGAAAAGGAACTTCACTTTTCACTTTGGTAATGGTCAAGGTGTTGAGCAGCTGTTTATACAGGCATGAGCTTCAACAGTTTTAACGATGTATAATGACTCACCTTCTTCCCAGCCCCTGCATTTCCCCTAATTCATTGTTGAGGACACCATATTTAAAGAATAACCACCCACCCTCCCAAAAAGAAAAGTACAAAAAAAAAAAAAAAACCAAACAAACAAACAGTAGAACAAGCAAGCAAAGGCCCTGGAGAATGAACTGTGGGTATATATTTGGTATCACAGAATGAAGTGGTAAAACTGAGAGGGAAAATAGGCTTGTGTTTCATGAAAAACCACTTCCCAAACTGCCATAACGACTTCTCACATTTTTTTCTTGCAAAGGCAGGGGTCTTCAGTTTTTAAAAAGTGTTTAATCAGACTCAGATTTCAGTACAAGGAAAAATGCCTCGTTTCTTGAGCCAAAAATGTTCATTAAACAATCATTCCACTGAGCATCGCATATGGCGTTTACACTGGAGATACAAAGATGAATAGGGCAATACCTACAAAGGAGGTCATAATCTTTACATATTCATAGTAACTATGTCCCATAGGTAATTTCCCTATAAAGAGTGAAGAAGGAAAATGGGAGGCCAGATTGAGGAGAGTCAGTCCAAGTATTCTGGGCTGAACAGAGAAGGCAGATGTTCTAGTGAAAAAAAGAAAAAAAAAATATATATATATATAGCAGGCAAGAGAAAAGCCAAAAGCAAATTTAGGAGAAAATAGGGCATAACCACATAAAATAATATTATATATAATAACATGTTATACTCACTGGATCGGGAGCCACAGGAAGGAGATATCTGACCAGATGGGCAAGTGCACATATTTGGCCTAGAACAAAATCCATCCCCACAGGAATGCCGGCAAATGGCTGTGAATAAAGCCAGAGATGTGTTAGTACATGGCTTCGGAACATGGCACATTACAGGAACCCAACCCTCCAATGAGGAAATCTGGACTCTCAGCTTCCCTGTTAGTTTTGCTATCATGACTTATGTGACCTTTGGTCTCAGGGTTATGCATTCACAAAACAAATAGGTTGTGCTAAATAAGGTCTGGAGGCAAAATGCAGTAACTCCCCAGTCCCCATCCGTGGTCTCAACCTCTCTGCTTAGTCCACTTAGCCCCCAATCTATCAAAAGCCCAGGACATCCTATTTAGAGAAAAAAACACAAACAGAAGTCCTGCATTTAAACGTACTTAAAGGCCTACAAGCATTTTATTTTTATATTAATTTTAACATTTAATGGTATAAAAATTGTAGCAGGATTCTTGGGAGCCTATTTTATTATAAGCTTACTGCTTAATAATTTTTATAAAAATCCTGAGCCCTGCTAAGGGCTCTACATCAGGATCTCTACATCAGATCCTGCCCACCAGGAACATATATTCTACAGAGCAGCTTTTATCCTACCTTTAAGTCCCATTTTCAATAACATCAACAGCCTGAGAGAAGAAGTATGGAATCCATTACAATAGCACTGATTCTATAGTCAAGAAGCTGTTTATCCTTCAGAGAAATATTAACACTTTCATGCCACTGAGAGACTACTGTACTGGTACCAAATGCTTGCTGGTGGCCAGAAGAACAAGTTCAAATGGTAAATGGTTTATATATATTAGCAGGCCACTACTTTTTATACTCAAAGGCATGATCCCTTTCTCAAATGCAAGCAGCAAATGAGATGTGCAAGGCTAAAAATAACACACTGATAGAAGGTGCATGCAAACATCAAAAAAAAAGCTTAGGATAGAAATTGAAAACCATTAAGAAATAAACTGTCAAAGGATCCTATAAGCATCTATTTAAATACCAGAAGACAGCGTTTCTCAGAGATTCTATAGAACATCAGGAGAGAGTTCTTCTGTTAAGTTCATTTAGAAAACTCTAAACACCATTCTATACCTCTCTTAGTGATTAGGTTTTGATCCTTAAATAAAGCATGATGTGCCGAATGAAGAAGATGCTTTTGGTCAAAATCAAGAATTGAGAAAGAGATTAACTTTTTCAGGTCACCAAGAAAACACTGGTTGAAATATTCTATTCTTCTGCACAGACTACTCTAGGCCAAGAGAGAAAGTGGAGTAATTCCTTAATGTCCTTTCAGCTCTAAATTTTCCCATCACACTAACAGAGCTTTCTGAAAACTGGAAATTACTTCATAGGTATGATGACAGTAAAAGTTCATAAAGGACAGAAGCCATAACCAATTTGACAGAGTACCTCCATTAAATAGCACCTTTCCTGGCATGTGGTCTGTCACTCCACATTTGTGGGATATGATGAGAATATGGAGGTTTGCTGTGGCCACAGAGTCAATGGAGGAATTTCTGGTACCATTTGAACTCTTTCCTTAACTTCCCACTCATCTGCATCTAATACTCTATCCACTCCCTTTCCTCTGTAAGAGCTAGGTCTGTCTTTGGCCTCGACCCCCCAGACTCAATATACAAGGTTTGAGTAGGCTTGCGGGAGGCCAACAGAGTTAGAGATTCAATAAGGAAAGCAGCAACAGTATCCTTTTTTCCAAAATCCCATCAAACTGATTACATAGTCTGTGGATCCAGGTCATGTGTACCCTTACAAAGGTAAGTAAAGTAACCCTGTGGCTCTATTCCCTATATGTCAGAAATATTATAAAAGAAGTCACTGAACTAAAGTGTAACAGTCGTTTGACCAAATTAATGTATTTCCCAATCTGGATTCAGAGGAAGTAGGAAAATCTGAGAGCTGGAAGGCTCTGCTATAAACATATTAATGGTATGCAGTTACAAGAAGTTACAAGAAGTTACAAGTACTAAGAATCACCATGCAACCAAAACAACAAAAGAACATGAAGAATGACAGACCATCTATTTACTTACGGACAATACACTGATTTCCACCAGGTAAGGTTTTCCATCCAGGACAACAGTAAGCATTATAACGTGAGCCACAGACATTGGGTCTGGAAAAAAAAAAAAAAAATCCAATCACAAGAATTCCATACTTAAACACACACACACACACACACACACACAAATAAAAGGAAAAAAAAAACCATCCCTGAGTTATAAGAACGGGACGAATTTTTGCAGACCAAAAAAAAAAGTAAACTCATGGGACTCAATACTGGCTTAGTAGTTTGGGACTCTTTAATGTAATGATACTAATAAGGATATCCTTTAATATCATCTATGCGTACATCAGAAAAATAAGAACCAGAGATACCAAATTCACTGCATTCTATCATTGCATTTGGCATAGACATAAAAATCTACGGGGCTATCTGAGTCTAATTTAAACAATAAAATTCCTACCAATCTAGTTAAGAAAGGTCATCATAAATCTGCATATAAAGTTCTAAATTTCTACTCATTGAAGCTGTACATATGTTTTTTCAATTAGCCGACTCACCCCTAAAATGTGACCAGATTCTTCCTTTCACTAGAATTACGGGAATCCAAACTCTGATCTTAGTCAGAAAAAATAAAAGCCAAAAAATGTAAATATTTCTTTAGCCAAAGTTTGGAAACACAGTAGTTGATACCGGCAATTACAGGAAAATAAAGTCCATATAACTTTGGGTTTCTTGTTTACAGCTATTTCGTCAGGTTTCTTGGAGCAAAGCCTCCATTCAGAATCCGGATGATCCATATTTAACAATTTAAGGGAGCCACTGGATAAGGAAGGCTCTAGCTGGTTCTGTAGCAGAAACTAAGGCAGAAGATTGAACACGTGGCGACCCCAAAGAAACCATTCATTTCATTATGCCACATCGGAGGGCCTAAACCTTGATGCTACTTCCTCAAGTTCAGGGGGTGATGAATAAGGTCAAATGTTTTGCAATAGATTTCACAAACAGTAGCTAGTCCAAGCCTCTCTGGTATAAATCCTGCCATCCCATCAGAATAAACCTTTAAAAACAACTGTGTCACTAAAATGTACTTCTGGTTGGGGTATGCTTACATGTTCTCCCTGTCTGTGCCCACCACACGTAATGGTACAGAAGCTTCCTGCATCTCCTCTGAACTCACTACTTCAAGCAGAAGCAGGACAGGGGACCAAGGTAAGGTTTTGGCCCTGTCCTGTGCTCCTCTCACGGCCCCAGAGGACCTGGAACACTGCAGAGCAAAATGCATACTTCCCACTGACTGATGCTGAGGTCAGAGAGAGAAATAGGAAGAAAGCTAAAGGAGCTCGGGAAAGGGCCCTACATCCATACCCAACAGTCATAGGTATCTCCAAAGCCACCCAGAAAATGACTGGATAGAGGCTTACAATGTGCCTGATGCGAGGGGCTCCCTGAGCCTTAGTTTATGTCTCTATGCACTGGGATAATGCAATGTCTACCTCGGCCCCACATCACTTGTGTCCATCTATCAGATGAAATAATGGACGTGAACGCCATGTAGCATCACCTCCTGACTTTCATTAGTGACTCAACCAAAGGAACTGTAAAAGATTAAGGAAGAGAGAGTTCATCACAAATTTTAAGCCAGGAGTTCTCAATCCTGTGCCCCTCCTGTGACAAAGCAGTGCCCCAAACTTCAGTTCAGAGTACCCAGAACTTGCTGGGGCAAGTCAGAATCTTGGAAAGGGGACAGAGACAAGAAGTTGGGGGAGCAATTGAACCTTCCAAACTCCATAGAAGTTCTCCAGATTGAAAATGATAATCCAAGCCAGAATCAACCACCTCAAACCCTCCCCACTAACAGCTCATAACAACTCCACTGGATCCAGTCCAACCCCGAACCAATCCTGGAATAGCTTCAGAGGACCCCTGAGCCTTTGTAGGTGTCCTGTGGTCAGAATAACTATGTCTTCAAAACAAAAATCAGGACATACTATCTGACGAGAATGAGTGTATTTATGGAGTAATAACACATATAACATGGTGAAAAAGCTAAGAAAAAAGAGTCCAGAATCAAATTTCATCCTACAAAACAAGATATCCCAAAGATTTTCCAAGGTGTTTGGAAAAAAAAAAAATCACAGTACTATAAACATGCCTCATTGTTTTTTCAATGTTTACAATCAACCTACATACAAAACATGGAAGACATTATGATTTACAATGACTGCAACACAAAATGTAAATGTTTTAAACCTGCACCTGTAAAAGTAATGATATAGCTGTCGTAAATCAGGAAACGAGTGGGAAAGATGTGTGTGGAGAGAAATAAAGTAGATGATCCAAGAAATAGAGGTTTAAGTATATTATATAATGTTTTAAAATAACCAATAACTGAAATTCATGCTATGATTACAAAAAAAAAAGTGGGAAAGGAAAGAGAGAGAAAAGGTATAGATATCTCAGTGAGCTACAGCCCCATCTTTCATGGCAAGGGCCAACGGGTAATGTGTAAACCTAGAAATAGAGGTACAAGCACAGTGCATGGTGTCATGAAGATAAACATGAAAAGAACCCAAACCAGCAATGGTTAAAATTGGTTGCCTCAAGAGATGAGGATCTGGGAAAATGAAGAGAAATCTTTTGCATTCTCACCTAATACTCATTCAAAACAGCTCATTTTTTTAAAATATGCATTGTTACACTTTGACCATCCTCTTTTATTTAAAGCAATAACTTTAAAAAGTATAAACATCTGGGAATGCAAGCTGGTATAGCCACTCTGGAAAACAGTATGAAAATAGAGCTACCCTACGACCCAGCAATTGCACTACTGGGTATTTGCCCTGAAGATAGAGATGTAGTGAAAAGAAGGGGCACCTGCACCTGAATGTTTATAGCAGCAATGTCCACAATAGCCAAACTATGGAAAGAGCCTAGATGTCCATCAACAGATGAATGGATAAAGAAGATGTATAGATATACACACAATGGAATATTATACAGCCATCAAAAAATGAAATATTGCCACTTACAACAATGTGGATGGAACTACAGGGTATTATGCTAAGTGAAATAAATTTATCAGAGAAAGACAATTATTATATAATCTCACTGATACGAGGAATTTGAAAAATAAGACTGAAGACCATAGGGGAAGGGAGGGAAAAATGAAGCAAGATGAAACCAAAGAGGGAGACAAACCATAAGAGACTCTTAATCTCAGGAAACAAACTGAGGGTTGCTGGAGTGGAGGGGGGTAGGAAAGATGGGGTGGCTGGGTGATGGACATTGGGGACGGTATGTGCTATGGTGAGTGCTGTGAATTGTGTAAGATCAATGAATCACAGACCTGTACCCCTGAAACAAATAATACATTACATGTTAATTTTAAAAAGTACTAACATCTTCTCTCATAAACGGGGAACTTTCTGCTTCATTCTATGAACGGTTTCATTCATTCACTGTTCCATTTCATTAGTTATGACAGTTTCACTTCACTGCATTACTAAAATTCTACATAATGTCTAATTGTGATTTTTCTTTGTATTCTCTGATCTTTTTTTGAGTTTAATAACTTTATCCTTTATAATACACAATACATCATTTCAAGTGTTTCAACCAACCTCCTCAAACAATGACTACTTTAATCTCATTGCCATTCATTCTTTAACACACTAAATACTACTAGATTATTTGGCTTAATGCAAGATAGTAGAAAGATGTAAGATTTCTCCTCTGCAAACTCTGGTCTTGAGAACTGCAAACTAATAGCACTCATTCAAACAAGCTGGGTGGCATTTATTCTACTTACACACAGGAAAAACAGCTCTAATTCTAGAAATAAAGGAATGTCTTATTTAAGTTGGAAAGCACGAAGCTATGTAAAGTCTAAAGTAGACACGTTGGATTATTTCCATTATAAAAGATTTTATTCCAAGGTTTCAGCACAAAAAGCATTAACAAAGAAGATAAATCTTTAATGAAGTTATTTTTTTGTGTGTAAATGAAAGTGTAGCATTCTCACCTTTCTTCTCCGTGTTACTTCATTAGCCATCCCCACCAACCCACCACCAACACAGTCAAGAGTTAAAGCTCTGTGCAAGTGGCAGTAGCATTTGGTAAATTACAAGTAAAACTCAAAGAGAAAAGAACTTTATGCTAAGTGCTAAAGATACATTACTTTATTTCATCCTCATAGCAACCCTTTGAGGTAAGTTCTATTATCATTGTCTTTAACATTAAGGAAATTATGGCTTAGGAAGGTTAAACAAACCAGCAAGTTCCCACAGTTTAGAAGTAAAGAGTGGGGATTTGAACTCAGGAAGCCTGACGCCAGAGTACACTCTTAACCCCTATGTTAAGGCAGAGGTGCATTTGGGGGCAAGAAAGTATTCTACCCAATAGTATTCATGAGGGTATGAGTAACAAAGGCCACAAAATGTCCATCAATAAACCACTAATGAAGCATAAATTGTTTTTACCTGTGTTCTAATAGCTGAGGGGGGATACATTTAGAGTCATTTCACCACTGTATATTACATTGTTTTAACTGCTAAGTCTTTATCTGGAACTTCTATTACCAATTGCTTTGCATATAGTGCTCTTCAACAACCCACCTCCAATCTCTCTGGGGAATGGGTAAGCCCCAGCAGGCTGAATATTCGGATCCAGTTCAGAGAACACTCAGAGATCCTGTGGGCTAAGCAAAAGCCCCTCTCCATGAAGCAAACAGCCGCGCTTTGCCATGTCTGACCACATCACTGCAGGAATTGGCCTCTGTGCGAGATGTCTGCAGTGTGTCCACATTCCTTAGCCAGAATCCACTTCTGCAGGTCTGGCCTCTTTTACAGGCAAGATAGCCTTTCTGCTTCCTATCCCAAGTTCAAATTCCCTTTCAGACAAGACTGGGGTAATAAAAACAAGTTCAGGGGATTCTTATTTCATATGCATGTGAAGTGATTAAATCCTTGGGTAAGAAAAATACGAAGCATTAGGTAAAGGTTAATGAGGCTGACCCTACTCCATGCGAGAGTTGACTGCTTTTTTGAGCTGTCAGGGAAGAATGATGACTTAGTCCTCTTAAGTGTAACTGTGGAGGGGTTTCAAAAGGCCTATGTCCCCACAAAATAAAAGGTGCTCAACTATCCATGTAACCTGCCTGAAGGTAATATCTAAATATTCCACTGTTCCAGTTTTTTTTTTTTTTAAAGATTATTTATTTATTTATTTGACAGAGAAAGAAATCACAAGTAGGCAGAAGTAGGCAGAGAGGCAGGCAGATAGAGAGGGAGAAGCAGGCTCCCTGCTGAGCAGAGAGCCTGATGTGGGGCTCGATCCCAGGACCCTGGGATCATGACCTGAGCCGAAGGCAGAGGCTTTAACCCACTGAGCCATCCAGGCGCCCCTCCACTGTTCCAGTTTTTAAAAATGATCATTTTCACTGTCAAAAAATGTGAACGATCAGGGGCACCTGGGTAGCTGAGTGGATTAAAGCCTCTGCCTTCAGCTCAGATCATGATCCCAGGGCCCTGGGACTGAGCCCCTCATTGGACTCTCTGCTCAGCAGGGAGCTTGCTTCCCTCTCTTTCTCTGTCTGCCTCTCTGCCTACTTGTGATCTCTGTCTGTCAAATAAATAAGTAAAAAATCTTTAAAAAAAGAAAAAAAATGTGAATGATCATGAAAAAACTATAATACACAAATGAGCTACATATATTGTGAACCATACATCATGACTTTAATAGTTTTTTGACAGATTTTTTTTAATCCAGGTAAAAAGAAAAAAAATAAAAGAAATAAAAGAAAAACAAAATTTAAAAAACAAGTACTATCAGATGAGGGGACCTACTACTACTCCAATAAACGTTGCAAGAGCTCCCCCCTTACTGCCCCTTTTTGCTAAAGGCAGATGTCACAACTACTAGCAGTGATTTGAATACCACATGTGACTATTCCAGCCCATCTGCCAGTCACAACATCTCAAGTAATGAAACTTCAAACCCTGAATGAAAATGGCTTCCACGGCCTCCTTAAGCTTTCATGGGGGCTCTGCAGACCCAGGGACCCCTTTCTGGATTGTCTGGGTCAACACTGGCTGGGACCCTTGAAAGCATAAGCCAGCCAGCCTCTCCAACCTACTTCATGAAGAGTTATCCTCCTGATTTTTTGTAATTCTAAAACTGTTCTATAGTGAAAAGTTTCTTAAAAAGTAAAATAATAGCACTGCAACCATGCACTTATAAATATACTCTTCTGGGTTTTAATAGTGATTGAGACATAGTCCTTGCTCTTGGAAGAAGACAGGCAAATATGCAAAGAGTATCAATACAGCAGGTAAAACACGGTCATCAAGGTCAGCCTGGAGAGCTGGGAGTCCAGAACAGCGGTACTTTCCCCCATCACCCAGGGCAGGCTCAGCAGAAACCTCTCTGAGCGATGAGTTGCTGTTTCCCACTTGCTAAGAGGAGTCATTAGTTTCATTCCATCCCACTGCTGAAATTCCTCTTAAATTCTCTAACTCCATTACCAAACCCCTTGTTCATTATTTTATTTCAAGTTTTTATTTAAATTCTGGTTAACATATATAGTAAAATTGGTTTCAGGTGTAGAATTCAGAGACTCATCACTGAACACTTAGTGCCCATCACCCAGTTAGTCCATTTCCCACCCACCTCCTCCCAGCAACCCTCAGGCAAACCTCCTGTTTCAATCTTGGTGTTTCACTGCTACTCTGATATCACATTCTTTTTTCCTGTCTTCCTCCTTCCTCTCTATTTCATTAGAACAATATAGCTATGTATCTTTTTCATGTTTACCATGCTTAGTTCTGTGCTCCTAACTTCCAAACATAGACCCTCACCCTTCCTAAGATGTGAAACATCTATCAGCTTCAGATCTCTACCAGGTAGGCCTAACCAGCCTACCCTCATCTTCAACTACACCTTCAACTTCCACCCTCCTGTCCCACTCCCTCCCCTCAATGTCTCAGCCCTCACTCATGCATTCACCTCTCCTCCAGGACATACATGCTAAATCCAGAGGCTTCTTCCATGTTCCCTTTTTAATGTATAATTTCATTTCCCCCTCTAGTGATAACCCTCCTCCTCAATTAATTCCAACCACCTTTCAACCCACCAACACAATTCCAGACATATCTCCCAAAAACCTACATATGCTATACTGTAATTATGTTTTTTAAATAATTATACATCTAGATTCTCACCCCTGAAACCTGGCCCTACCCACTCTGTTCCAAAACTAGTAGTTCTCCAAGCAGAGAAATGATGTCTGTCATGCCTAGAATATCCTGGAGTTTATTTAGAAGCATACAAGACAACATTGACTGAATGCCTTAGTACAAAGCACAATTAAGATTAATACTACGTCTTTGATGTCCTAAATAGGCCACCTGTAAATGCCACTAATATGGAAACTGTCTAATAAAACTATTTCTTGCAAATTAATCTGTTTAAAAGAAAAATATTTCCTACCTGTTTGAAAGGCTATCGTTAGCTAAACAGTCATGCATAATGGTTTCATACCTTGGTTATTTTGCTGATGTGCTGATCGTTCGTTTATTGCGATCAGGGAAGTTATCAACATTTGTAATTCAGGGATCACTATATTTTCTTCAATACTCAATGTAGACAAAACTCATATATGCATAACTGATTCTGTTCCTTTGGCAAAAGAAAACAAAAATCTCAAAGCAACTAAACAAAGGTTTTCAGCCACAATTGGTACACATTTCACCATGACAGGTTGTGGCAACTGATCAAGGCCAGAGATGGCAGCAGCCATAAGTGGCCAATTCCTAAAGACAAGCGTAATGAAGTTCACAGGCCGGCGTTGAAAGATCTCCTACTTGGGGGATCACTTTCCTCTCTGCTGAGTGGGGTAACTCATAGCACAGGCACAAAGGAGAGGGGGTTGCATCAACAGTTTCATGTGCTATGCTCCCTAAACTGTGCTTTTGTGGGGATTTTGTGTTGATCAAAAGCAACAGTCCAAGAACTTAAAAGCCCCAGAATTTAGGTCACCATATCAGGGACACACACACACACATACAAACATGCACAACCTACAACAACTGAAGGAAGAGAAAGGTGCGAAGACAGTTGCCCCAAATCTGGGAGGTCATTTTAGACTGGCAGCCAATTTAAATCCTGTTGGAATCTTTTCTAGGTGACTGGAACAGTGTATGTACATGAGTCTGTGGCTTTCTTAGAAGGAGGAGGAGGAGGAGAAAAAAGAGGAGGAGGAAGAAGAGGAAGGACAAGAAGAAGAAAAGGAAGAGTTTAAAGCTACAGGGTACACTATAAAAAGAAACTAGACATTGAGCCCAAAGACCAGAAGTGCTGCTCTGTACAGCAGGTCCTATCCTGCTGAGGCACTAAGTACTTTCTGCTTCTGGAACTCTGGATTAAACAACCCTAGAACACAGAAGTCTGCACTGACCACTAAACCATCCAAGTGGCTCCCAAGCTTCTAAAGGCAATGACTAGACTAACTTGCGGTCATAGTCTGCACTGAACCGACTGCTCTCTAAGGGAGGGAGAACTGTGTCTGCCCGGCTGGCATCACCAAACCCCTGGATGGTTGTATAAAAGGTGTGCTCCCACCTACACGTGGGGAGAGATGGATTTGTTTCTGAGGTGGGAACTTTACTATCTGACTCCATAACGATGAGGAGGGATTGCCTTAAAACCAAATACTGAACCCGTTTCAAAATAACATCTTGCCCACATCTGAGAAGGTTTGACCAATGACACCATGAAAACACATGGTGCTTCTAGAAAACTGCTTCCCAGAACTCAACAACCCCTTGACTTTACCTAGGAGTTCAGGGATTATGGCGACATTTGCTTTGGGCTGTTGCTCCATTATTCAAGCCAAACCCATGTTGTACTTCACCAAAGGGTAGATGAAATCGTAGAAATGACTGAAACACAAACAAGTAAACTAAAGAGGTGATCCAGAACCCACCATGGTGGAAGGCAAAATGGTGTCTGGAGAATTCACTGTTCCCTTCAGTTCCAACTGTTCCCTTCCCTCATCTTTACCACCAGCAGAAAAAAACCATGATTCTCACTACTTCCCAGAAATTCTCAAACCAAGAACTCTGTCCAGGGAGATAATAATATCTTCTGAATGTCCTGGCAGCCCCACGAAAGACAAAAAAACCAACCAATGGGGTCAGGCTTTGGGGAAAGAATGGGGTCCTTCAGGAACTGGTAGGGCACAGAGACTCCGTACTCTAGTTGTGAGGACTGGAGCTCCCATTTGGACAAACAGGTAGAGCTCCAACATGTCATTTACTCTATTGGTATTTAAAACTCGGAATAGCTTTTCCAAAAGAAACAGTGTTAATAGGTGGTGGTTTGGTCCCTAGGCTAGGCAAACAGCAGTCTCTATCAGCTAAATAGGCTATTGTAGACTGGTCTGGGAACCTGACCACAACTTAAAATGTGTTTCTATGGGAAAACACATTCCACGGCAGGCAACCAGAAGGAAACTTGGCTACTCAAACTCATGGTCCCTGCAGCTACAAGCAAGCTGGCCAGTGAGCTGTGAGAACCGAACACCTTAAACTCAGGCCACTCCACAGCCCTGAGAGGGCAGCTGGGATCAGAGCTTGCCCAGCCCCAGGCCCAGGGCCATCCCCCACCCCTGTCAGGGCCAGCAGGGCAGATCCAGTAGGTCAATAAATCAGGGATTTAAAAAAATGTGTATACATCTGAAACTAGTGTAACATTGTGTGTCAACTGTACTCAAATAACAACAGCAGCTGGGGAGTAACTGGATATTCTAATCCTTAATACACCTGATTTCTTTGAGACCAGAAGGTTCCACCGCGCCAGCAGCTATAATATGAGATCGGGATCCTGGACTGTTCACAGACCAAGAGTTCGGTGAACTATTTCCAGGAAGACTGGCTTCCAGATGAAGCAAAGAAGCAGGTCTGATCCCCCTGCAATCCACTAATTACCCTCTCTTGTGCAATGTGAGTTCTCTAAAGATAGAAAATTCAGGGGCGCCTGGGTTAAAGCCTCTGCCTTCGGCTCAGGTCATGGTCTCAGGGTCCTGGGATCGAGCCCCGCATTGGACTCTCTGCTTGGCGGGGAGCCTGCTTCCTCCTCTCTCTCTGCCTGCCTCTCTGCCGACTTGTGGTCTCTGTCTGTCAAATAAATAAAATCTTTAAAAAAAAAAAAAAAGAGAAAATTCAGATTTATCTTTACAACCCAGCCCCTAGCACAAGACCTGAACCTTAAATGGTAAATGAAGGCTTAGGTTTTATATACACCTCTGATGAAGACAAAAGTGAGAGAGAATTCTGTCAGAGTAGTGAGCATTTAATTTGTTGAAAAGGTAAATGTTCATAAGAAATTAAATAACAAAATAATGAAAAAGATAATTACTACTAAGAAATCAATATCATTTCATCGGCTTTTTTTAATTTGAAAAACTGAAAATGAAAAGTCAAACACGTAAGAGACCCATAAAGAGAATTCATGGGGTCTGGGAGTGAAATACTTCCGTGTTTCAGATGAATAACTTAGAAACATTTTACAGCTATTAAGGTTTCAGAAACCTTGTGCCTCAAACTTTATTTCATAGGAGTCGATAGGCAATGGGTCTTTTAAAACATTTATCTACCAAACTTTTTCATTAGAACAGAAGCAACACTGTTGCTAAGGAACAAAGAAATAGAAAATAAATCATTGATAGAATTTAAGTTTCTAAAAAGTCAGAAGTCAGCTAAAAGCATGCAGTCATTGATATTATTTCATTGAAATTAACAATTCACAATATTAGGGACAAAGAACTTGACAACTTTTTTTAACTTGGCAATTGAGGCAAAGTTGTAAGCATTGACCTCTAAGCACTTAGATCTCTGGAAAATTTTTAACAAGAATAGGTTAATTTAAATTTGAGGAAATTTTATGAAATTGGGAATTTATCTAGTCCATATGAAGATACACTATAGACTAAAAATAATAATTAGCAATTTTCAGAGAGCTTTATAATTTACAAAGTGATCATGTGACTCTTCTTCCAAGTCCTATCAAGAAAATATATTGCTATGCCCATTTTCAGATGAGGAAACTGAAATTCAGAGAAGCGAAGTAATTGCTCAAAGGTCACACAATGGAAACATGTCATAAATCACTAATTAAAAACAAAAAAGAATTTATTAATAAAACATTCCAAGGTTAGTACTAGAGATTTTTAGATTAGAAAGATGTTTCCATAAATACACCAGCAAGAATGTGTTCATTTATATAAACTAGTTTATGCTTAACTTTTTGTATTTTGGTTTTCTTTTCTTGGGTCTACAGAAACAAACATTTTAAGACAGATCTTCCAAAGCATATTGGAAAAAGAAAGCAATGGTAAAAGGAACACATTTCAGAAACACTCACTCCTATAGACTTTTGTGCGGTGAGTATTCTATCCCATTCCCTCTAGTGAAAATATGAGTCAGCTGTTAATATTCAGTCAGTGTTTCGGGGGTGGGGTGATGAAAAGCAAGTTAGATATTCAAAATGTGGACAATTCAAAACCTACTCAAAGCTGCCACTGGAATACATTTTACATATGTAATTGAATATGGGTGTGACTTGTCTTCTTAAAAGTCAGTTCAAGGAAAACCTTCAGACCATGTAAGCATTCTGTTCTGGCTCAGGAAGACAATGAGTGGCACAAAGACCAGGGTGACCAAGATGATGTTCTAAAAAACCCTCCAGTTTCAGGTCTCTATGACAATTCAGAGGCTGTCGACATGTTGTCCATTACATGGAAAAGGTAGCACATTTCAACTGCCAGCACATCTCTTCCCTGAAATCCAACCCAAAAGATTTCCCTTTCAGCCTGAGTGATGCCAGCACTGTTCTCTCCAAATTTTTTAAGTTCTGGGGAAGGTGTGACAGTATTCGTGTTGCAAGCTATAACTAAGCAGTGGGATCTCAATCCCAGGACAAAACTTCAACCTTTAAGAAAGGAAATGATGAGTCCTTATCTTTTAGAGGTATATATTGAGATGTTCACAACAAAGTTAATAGTTTTTCATGGTTTACTTCAAAATAATCTGTGGTGGGGGAAAGAAGTGGATAAAATAAGACTGACCATTAACTGGTAAGGGTTAAACCTGGAGCTTCACGGCATTATTCTCCCTAGTTTTGTCTATATTTGAAAATCCCCATATTAAAAAGTTAAAACAACGACTTTGCAGCAGCACGCAGTCTAGTTCATTCTGATAACCCCCCTCTCCTATAATGCCACCATGACAACACACATCGATATATTTTTTCATTGACATGAAGAGCCACTTTTATCTGTTATGCAACTCAACATTCTTGAGTGGGATGGGGATCCCCATTTGGAAATAATAACAGTCCAATCCCAAGATGTTTATCATCTAAAACAAGGAGCAAGAACTAACTGAAAACTAACTGAAACTTTTCTCTGCAGCTACTAAAGAAAGTTAACGTTCATTAGACAAGGAATCCAAGAACAAAAGACTTAACCACACTTGTGCGAATAACTTAGCATGTTAGCCCAGGGGATGGGATTCCTTGGGCATTACAACTGCTTTTTGACATGCATGATTCGTTTTCATAAGCATACCTTGTCTTTCCTTATGACTAACATAAACCCATCAGTTAACAAAAGACGAGACTGAGGGAAAAGGGAATAATTTGTTTCCGATCCATCAAAGGGCTGAATGTTGGCTTTTCTGTTCACAAACGGAAGGATTCTTATACTCATGGGAAAATATGAAACAGAAGGAGAAAATCATTTAGCAAAGAATCCTGGTATGGATTCTTTCAAAGACTCCTCAAAATGTGAGGATGTGTGTTAAACAACCTATTTTTAAGGAGGGGACCCAAATGCAAATGAGCAGAGAGTCAGTCCAAAGTCAAATTAGACTTTTGCTTAGGGATGCCTGGGTGGCTCAGCTGGTTAAGTGTCTGCCTTCAGCTCAGGTCATGATCTTGGGGTCCTGGGATCTGGGAGAGGAGTCTGCTTCTCCCTCTCCCTCTGCCCCTTCCCTCTTCTGTGTTCTCTCTCAAATAAATAATTTTTTTAAAAAACCTCAAAAATAAGAAAAATAACCGTATTTTAGAGTCTGTCGTCTAGAACTGTCAGATATTCAAAAAATGTCTACATAAAGTCAGAACTGCTGACCAAAAAAAAAAAAAAAAGAAAAGGAAAGAAGGAAAAAATGGCTCGTATGTTCTTGTAAAATTCCTAAAAGGTTTTCAAAAGTTTAAAAAGAAAATATTTATTTCGTTATTTGGGGTTTCTTTCTTTTCTGAGAAGTTAACAGAGCAGAGAAACTACCTGGTTGTTCATTTGTTTTTATATTTTTTGTTTTTTTTTTGTAAACTTTGAGTGTATTGGTGACGGTGTGACTTACCCCAGAGAGATGAGAGATATTAGGTAATTGGAACATTTGTAATGACAAACAGAAAAATAACTACTATCCATTTAAACCATTCCTTATTTAAGGCAGTCTTATTTTTATAGCCTGTGAATGAACATGAAGCAACCACAACTTCCTAGGTTTATTGCCAATCAGTTAGCAAGAGGTTGGTAGGTAGGGTGCAGGGTATAGGAACTCTACCTAAGCACTGCCTAAATTAAGATAATGTATGTTTTTGTTCCACTTTCCCAGATGCTCAATAGCTGAATATCTCTTAAAAGTCAACTTTCATTAGAATCAAAATAGGAATCATTAAATAAAAATGAAAAAAATAAGATTTTCAGTTTCTCAAGAGAAATTGGGCACAGAAGAAAAACAACAACAAATAAGAATCCTTTGTACTGAATGAGCATTACGTTGCTGCAGGGCATGAAGCCAAAGGAAGGGAATGCTCAGTTAGAGAGCAAAGGCCATAGCTCTTCTCAGAGGTGGCCAATCTGAGTCAGCCTAGCCCCAAATCACGTAAGATGGCCTGCCCACAAAGCGCCCAGAGGGAACAGTAATAACAGAGTGAGTTGAAGGAGTTCTGGGTCTATGGAAAGGGAGCTTTCCACAGTTTGGGTGCAGATACTGTATTCAACCATCTAACACCCCTCTACTTCTTAAACCCCATTCCACATGACTCAGGCCTGGCCACCCAAGTGCCCCATTTCTTTGGCCACAGTGAGGGACACAGTGACAGGAGTGACACCAAAAGAAGGGATCAGCAGGAAGGAGAAAAGTCCTGTTCCCAGAGCTACCAGTAAAAAAATACAAACCTCTCCGGAGGAGTTGATGGGGGTGTATGGATAAGGAATTGCACTCAGTAAGTTTATTTCCCAGTAAAGATAACACAATTTAAAGGAAGGGGAAATTTAAAAATTAAAGCCTTATCAGCACACTGTCTTTAGGTATAACCAGATCTCCACAAAGGGAGTTTCCATTAAAATGATCATTTTTAAATGTTTGCAGTTCAAGTTTGTTCCCTCTGTTTCTGAAAATAATCAATGAGGAAGTTGAGACCTCGGTCTCCAGATACTAACGGTTATCTAACTTTTGGCTTTGGCCACAAATATCCAGCCTCTTTGTATGACCCCACCCCCTCTTTACCTTTATCCCTAACAGAATTCGAATCATCCTCATCACCATAGCTAAATCATCAGGCGACTATACTAGGAACTTGAAATGCATTATTGCCTTGAATCTTAGAACCACCCAGAAAGGGGGGTATTATAATCTCATTTTACAAGTGGAGAAACTGATAGTCAAACAGGTCAAACCAGTTGTCCGAGGTTCCTTCCTAGTAGGTCCGGGAGCCAGGATTTGCCTCCAGGCATGTCTGTGTCCACACTTCCAAGCTCCCTAAAAACATGGCCAATGGCTATTAGTGTTCATTGAAAATGATTCCTCAGTCCTTTAAAATATAGTCTCACAAGCAATACCACTGTACCCAGCTACCCACAGCCAGGCTCAAATAGGAAACCATGTGAGGTCATTATAACGTATACCCCAGCCACTCGCTCCGGGTTTTTACGGCTGAACTGCCAAATCACTCCTAGCCAACTCTTCAGGAAATGTTCAGACACTTTCTCAGATTCCAGCTAAAACATCAGCTATGTGGCCCTGGGGAGTACAGAGCTCACAGGGTGGTAATGGGATATAAAATTTGCAAACTTGAGGTCAGTGGCCTAACCTCTGGGGTGTGAAGCAGCAGCAGCCCATGAAAGATTAAAAACTATTTGTCAGCTTGAACGCTGCATATCAAGTCCCTCCTTCTAAAGCACATGTCCACACCACCTTGGACATTAACCCAACCATAAAAGGAGAGAAAGGTACTCCACATGTAGTTCTGCCTAGAACCATTGGAAAGAATATAATCATATCAACAGACTTGAGGTGGGGTGTTCATTCCGGGTGTTAAACATCAGGTCCAATTAAAACACAATGCTCAATAAATAGTTGTCATTTGGATTAGGCAGATGTTCTGCAAAATCATTGAGGTAGATGTTGTAGAAGAAAAGACAAAAATTTAAGATTTTCTTCTTTATTGGCATGCTGCTCACATGGAATCTAAATGTGTAAATTAGTAGTCCAGATAACTGAGTCAGGAAATTACAAGAGTCTGAGCTTCCACACGTGGAATTGCCATGTCCCATCCCTGGACATATGACACTCGAATTGCCAATTACAAGATTACAAGTGTGAGTGCAGCAACGATGATGGTGGTGGTGGGTGTTACTCTTCAGACTCCCAGAGAAGATTCCCCCTTCTCATTCTCCCACCCCCTCCCTGCTACTCTAACTGGCAACTCCCTCCCTTGGAAAGCCCCATCCTATTCAACCACACCTAATGGGGAAGCTTCCACCGACATCAAGGTAGCACTGAAGAGCTAGTGCCCAGCTTCCCGTCGGGGTTGATCACTAAGCGAACGATGGCACCACGTAAGGCCAAATAAACAAGGACAAGACAAATGTCCACACTCACATGGTACAGGAGGTTTGCTTATTTGAAGCACAAGTGAGGACTTAGAGATACCAATCACCCTTTCTAAGAAACAAAGGCGAAGAGGAGGTGTAATCTTGTGCCCGACAAAACAATCCGACTTAAATTGTCTTTTGTCACTGTGTGTGGCTCACCTTCTACACAGTGGAAGAAAATAGGTACCTTGAGCACTTTTTTTTTTTAATTTTTTTTTTTAATTTATTTGACAGATAGAGATAGGCAGAGAGGCAGGCAGAGAGAGAAGAGGAAGCAGGCTCCCCGCGGAGCAGAAAGCCCGATGTGGGGCTCAATCCCAGGACCCTGGGACCATGACCGGAACCGAAGGCAGAGGCTTTAACCCACTGAGCCACCCAGGCGCCCCTCCTTGAGCACTTTTTAATGAACTTTCTCTGGACCTTGGTTTTAGCATCTGTAAGTTTCTGAAGTCTCTCCCACTCTAATGCTAATTTATAATACTTTTGTAAAGACAGACCATCTGACTATAAAGGAAGATCTGAGTCATGATTACATATGCCAAAAAATTTTTTTTCAAGCAAGAGGAGACCTTTAAAAGTCATTCATCAAAAGTACCAACCTATTAGGGTCTGATTACACAATGTTATAAATTAGTACCAATGGGTAGGAGAAATGGTGGACCATTGGGAAGAGGGGGATGCACCAAACTTTACACGGCACCATATACACACGTTCATCACACATGATGGATTCACCTCCTTTTTCCAATGTATCCCTCTAAATGTTTTTGTAGGAATCTTTTCTGATATCCAAGTGTCTTTCTTTCATGCACTGACTCCTCCAAAAGCCTTCAGTCCCCTTAAGAGGCTAGTCATGGCCACAGGTCACCTGGACCGAGGGGACAGACATTTGTATCTGTCAGAACCCTGCACCTGTTCTGTCTAGTCCACATCCCTGGCTGATAAGACTCTCCACCCTGGAACTTTCTCCTAATTCTCTCCTCCTACTTCCTTTTTCTCTTACCCTCTCCTAACAAAATCCTTACCTCCACTCTTCGTTTCCAACATCCTGAGACTGTCAAGTAAAAATCTAATATTTTACTTAGAATTAATTTTTCTCAATGTCTTAACTCTTATTTGGTATTCCTGTTACCCCTACTTTATTTATAGCTCAGCTTCTGAAGTTGCATACAAAAAGAAGAAAAGGAAAACAAGATGATGATGATGATGATGATGATGATGATGATGAAGAAGAAGAAGAAGAAGAAAAAGACGAAGGAGGAGGAGAAAAAGAGGAAGAGGAAGGGGGAAAAGGAGAAGAAACAGAAAAACAAAACAAAACAAAACAAAACCAAACCCTGGCCCTGGAATACATTCCTGTGATTAATGGAGATATTCCTATGCTTCAGTTCAGAACCATGAACTTAACAGTAGACATAATGTGCCCATAGGGTCTCCATAAATCCTGTCTCCCAACACCAACATCATAAAATGGTTGTTCTATATTTGGACTTAGATGTGTCTGGATACTTATATATGAATGTAAGTATGACTGAGGGTCTAGGAATTCACAGCCCTTCAAAACACTGAACCAAATCACTTGTCTAATGGAGCAGCTCTCCTAACTCGGAACCTGCTTGCTGTCTGGAATGCATCTCCGGCCAGGAATGGCGGACATAGGGAATTTTCCTCCCTCCCTTCCACTCTGAACGGCTGAATAAATAGACTTAGCGATAATTTCAACAACAACAACAAAAAAGGCCACTTGAGAAAGTGGTAAAGTCATAAGAACTTAAAAGTAGGATTTGTTATAATAGAGGATTAGCTCCACAATCCAACTTTGACTGTATTCCTAATCCAGTTTTATCCTATTAACAATGTGGCTACTCCATTTACGGCAGAAATAAGAGAGCTCAGTTCACTACAATACCATCTATTGGCAATTGCATATCTATTTTTAATGATCAGTTATAATCCGTGATTCCCCCAAAATGTTTTGGAGGCAAATTACACCAACAGATATATAAATATGGGGTTACTAATAGAAGTTGAAAGCAATATCCAACTTTTGTATCAACATGGACAGGACTGGAAGAGATTATGCTGAGTGAAATAAGTCAGGCAGAGAGAGTCAATTATCATATGGTTTCACTTATTTGTGGAGAATAAGAAATAACATGGAGGACATGGGGAGATGGAGAGGAGAAGGGAGTTGAGGAAAATTGGAAGGGGAGATGAACCATGAGAGACTATGGACTCTGAAAAACAATCTGAGGGTTTTGAAGGGGCGGGGTTGGGAGGTTGGGGGAGCCAGGTGGTGGGTATTACGGAGGGCACGTATTGCATGGAGCACTGGGTGTGGTGCATAAACAATGAATTCTGTTACACTGAAAAGAAATAAATTTTTTTTTAAAAGTTGAAAGCAAAATCCTATCAGAAGGAAGGCAAAACACACCAAATATTTAAATAATATATTAATAATATGTTATATTGTTTATTAATTTTATATTAATATATTAAATAATATATTATCAAATAATAATAATAAATTAAAATGATTATGCATGAAACTGGTCCCTGTCTTAGAAGCTAAAGGAAAAACGGGGGGGGGAATGTTAAGTGTTTTATGATTCTTATATTTGAAAAAACAGAATTTGCCAGTTTGTTAGGGACTATAATCTTATTCATGGGGTTTGTGAGTCCTTTAAATGCAGAACTGTGCAAAAGTTAAGTACAATGTTCTTAACATTAATCTAACAGATTGTGGAGACACATTGGTCATGTCGCATTTTTCATTCTGAAATTACAGTAGCAAAATATAATGCAGTATCTTCAATGTAGAAGTCAGTCAATCCCACTAGATCGAGGTAGGATTAAAACATCAGATTATCCTTCTCAAAAAACTATTATTCCCTTACTATGGTAGCTAGTCTCCAAAGGTGTCCCCCCAAAATGTCTCCCCTCCCTGCAGACACACACTGCTCCACACATCAAGAGGCAGGCTAGATCAGTCCATGCCCATGAATCTGGACAGCCTGTGACTTGCACGGAATTCCAGGTCATACCACTCCAGGCTCTGTTTAAAGAAAGTCTGGTAGCTTCCACATTTGTGCTCTTGGGATCCTGAGGTATACAGTAAAAAGCGTGGCTACCCTGCTGGAGAGCCCCTATGGGGAGGCCGCATGGAGAGGGAGACAATCTGAGACCATATGGAGAGTTGAGGAACCCAGCCAACACTGATAACACATGAGCCCATCTGAGCCCTTCCAGCTAGCCCTCAGCCATTCAAGTCAGTTCTGTAGGCAACACTGGGGTTAAAGCATGTGACCAGGGATCAAGAGGTTATCGTTCAAAATCCTGCCCAATGGACACTTGCTCTGAGCAAGGCCTGGTCGCTGTACCTGGGGCTCAGTTTCTCCATTCTTAAAAACACCCTCAGTGGCTCTATCTCCAGGGAGAGGTGCAGGCAGGAGACTGCATAGGAAAGCTTTAAAACCTGGAAAGTGCCCAGCACAGCCTGACAAGTGGCTCTTTGCTCCCTCTATTCCCCACCTCTGTCCATCCATTTAGATTAACCACACCAAAGTAAACAGGGCTGCGGGCACCAGTCCACGGAGCCAGAAATACACGTGAAGAAGTCATCTTGCTCACTCCAGCCCCATCAGACATTGTGGGAAGCAGAGGCAAGATTCCCCACTGTGCCCTGTCCAAATTCCTGGCCTGCAGAATCATAAGAAATAATAAAATTGTTGTTGTTTTAAGCCACTAAGTTTGGGGTAATTCGTTACATAGCAATAAGAAAATCAAAATACTCACAAATGAAAATAGCTTTTTTCCTGGTAGTAGAGGGACTAGGAATGGTTCATTTCTCTTTAGTTTCTCATTCATGGTGCTGTAATGTTTTTAGGTATAATAAGGTTTAAGGTACATAGAGGTGGGGGCATCCTAGGTATGCCTCCCCTTTACCTTTCCTCTTGACCAACCAAGTGGTCAAGTACTGCTCATGTTACTTCTGGAACACCACTTGATCTTCCTCTTCACCCCCTCCACCATTCAGGCCACCATCCACTCTCACCATGACTCCTCTATTAGCCTCTCAACCTTTGGCCTCCTTACTCTCTAAACCACACACCTTTCACCAGAGCTGCAAAGGCCTGCTATGTTCCTATCCTAGAATCCTTTTCCAGCTCCTCATCCTCACCTTTCACAACATTCAGATATTGATTGATGTTTTGTGTCCTTCAGTCCCTCTTCCACCCCTGACAGTGTCACAATCTATGGACAGGCACACAGAGTTGCATACTGCACAACTCCAGGGGGCACTATATTCCTAGGCTACATCTGTTCCCCTTGAAGCTGTGCAGGGCTAACCTTGCCCAACTGTACTCAGTGTCCCTTAGCGCCTTCACACTTTTCACTACATACTTTTTACACTCAGACTTTTCCTTACTTCTCTCCTCTATTTCCTCCAAGCTCTAATTTATATCATTTACCTCACCCAAGCAAAACTGGTCAATCAAAAATTGTCTATTGAACACTTACCTGTGTCCAGTTTCTCAGTCTCCCTAGTGATAAATAAAACATGAACTCTGTCTTCAGAAAGTTCTCGGACCTAGTCGATGGTCACTTATTTATCACAGAGACCAGAGGTAGGCAAACCGTTTCTGCTTTAAAGGGCCAAGTAGCAAATAATTTAGCTTCTCCAGCCATACTTTGTCTCCACTACTCCACCCTGCCACAGCAGTATGAAAGCAGAAATAGATAATACATGATCCAATGGGCATGGCTTTGTTTCAGTAAAATCTCATTTATAAGAACAGGCAGCTTGGTCCACAGTTGGCCAACCCTGATAGATTCTGACTGTGAAGGCTTTTCTGAAGAATCCTGTTCCCACAGGGAGGCTTCCCTTGTCATGTGACTGCATTTGCCTTCACTGGATCTTAAGCCTTTCCCACAGCAGTGATGGGAGAAGATTCTGGGGAAATGAAGATACCAGTATGGTATGGGAGAAAGAAAGAAACTTCCCAGGTACAAGATTTATTATAATTGGGAAGCAGCAAGATAGATTGGTTAAGAACACGGACTATGAGACCAGATCTCCCAATGCTTACTAGTGTAGGTCCCTGGAGGAATTACTGAAACCCTGCCTCCCTCAGTTTCCTCACGCATTAAATGGGCAAGTAGGTATAATCTTCCTCATAAAGAAGTTACACGTTCAACGAATTAATGTATGAAAAGTATACTACTGAGTGATATATCAGAGCTTGCTAATCTTTACCATTATTATTGCAATTTAATGTAAAAGTTACATTATATTAATGGCTCTAAGCTTATAGGTGGCTAAGGTAAAAAAATGAAACAGGAAGAATTAAATAACTTGTCATATTGGTAAAAACTTAACACATGTCCTGTTTCCCCTAAAAAGAGAAACATCTCTTGCAGCTCTAGTCTGTACGTTTTCACATAGGACAGAGAACAAGAGATTCTGAATGACATCATGAGGAAGATATCCTGCTCAGAGACATACATGGGCAATGCAGAAGGAGGGTACCTGCGATGGTTACCTGCCAGCCTCAGTGGAGGTTCAGGGTCTAATACTAAAATGCATGTGCCATTCAAGAACCTCACCAACTCTGATATCCTATAATTCCTTCTGTGTTTTATTAGCGTCTTTGTAGAAATGTCAGGGAAAGTTTCTTGTTTGACAAATATTAGTATATCATTAGCCATACTTGGGAGGTGTCAACTAACACGAAGGAATATTAGGAATTTTAAGTGGAACTTTACCAAAGTCTTTGTCCTGCATTTTTGACCAGTGGAATGAAAAACCAAAACCATAACTAAAATTAAAAGAGAAAGACAATTTAGTATTAAGAATTTGTCCTTAAAATGTAACCTCTGTGCACCTCAGTTCTTACCGCTGTAAAAGCTAATAAAAAACCCAGCTCATATAGAGATGTTGTGAACATCAGATGAGTTATCATATGTAAAACACCGAGAGCAGTACGTGGTACGTAAATGTTATCTAGAAGTTACTATCGCTGCTACAATTATTGCTGTCATTTGTTCTTACTTAATCCTACACCCCATGCCGTCTGCTTCCTTCCAATCGACTCCCAGTTCCTATGATGCATCAGATTCTCCCACCAAATGTGAAGCCCCCCCGCCACCCCCAGGCTACAGGCTGGATGTCTCTGGCATCCCACAGAGCTAAATTCAGGCTGGCATTCAATCAAGGCTTCCTGAATTAATGAACTCTTTGAAATCCCATCTAATGATCAGTCAGTGTTAAAATGTTTTTGATTGGATTCTTTCTTGCCTTTGATGATTTTGTAATCTAATGGGAAAAATCAAACTTAACAAGGCCTGCCATATAGTTCAGGCCTGATATATTAATTGATTTCAGCTTTCTTAAAAAAAATTTCATGGAAAAAAATTCTAAGTTGCTTGAATAGGCCCATTTGGTGGGTTAGTTTCTAGAAGCTAAGAAATTGTTAATACAGCTTCTTTCTATCTCGAGAAAATATTTAAAATCTTATTTTCACGTTATAAACAAAGGATAGACTTCATAAATTCATTGTTTGGTTTGTTGAAAGAAAAGGCAAACAAATTCTCTGTAAATATCCTAACATCTTGTTCAGTATTTTGCTTGATAAGCGTCATTGGCATAATACTCTAATCTTTTTAATCATCAGCTACACAAGACAACAAGGGAATGTTTCAATGTTCTTTAAAATTCCTAATAAGATGGAGGGATGTCTGGCTTCCATTTCTATCACCTTCATCCTCATCTCACCATAGACTGATGTTTTAATTTGTGATACCAACAACTTAGGCATTTTGGTAAACAATCTCTTGTCTTAAAGGCTAAAAAGTAAGTCATATAAATAAATACTTTGTCTGCATCTTCTCATTTAAAATGTGCAGTTGCTAAAAATTTCTACTTAACAATATCTTTGGGGGAGCGGGGCAGAGTGGGGAACCTGGGTAGTTCAGGCAGTTAAGTGTCTGCCTTCAGCTCAGGTCAGGATCTTGGGGTCCTGAGGTCAAGCGCTGCCTCAGGCTCCCTGCTCAGCTAGGACTGTGCTTCTCCCTCTCCCTCTGCCCCCTTTCCCACTCACTCAAACATGCTCGTGGGCTTTCTCTCTCTCTAATAAATAAATAAAATCTTTTTAGAAAAGACTATCTTTTTTTTTAATGATATTGCAATATTTTAGCCTAATCTTTTCACTAAATACAAAAACAAACCATACCACTGCAGGAGTCTTTTCCTTATATTTAATTATTAACCTACCTGACTACGGATGAAGTCTTAAAGTCCTCTTTGTAAAATAAATGGACTTCATAAACTCTACAGAACTTTTTCTGCATTCCCTGTTAGAGTTCTTTATTTTAATAACAGACTTCTGTGTAATTAATCCCTTGGAGTTTGCCATCACATAATCTACCCTGTGTACGAACGGTTCCATGTGTATTTTTCTGGTAAAAAGACCTCTGGAAAAAATAAACAAATAAACAAAGACCAAAAAGAAAATCATATACAAGGACACAAATTGTGTGACATATACCCCATCTCATACACTTATAAACCAAGCAACAAGGATAGAGAGTCTCAGTCTACCTTATCAGGGATTTGAGGAAAAGGGGTTTCACTCTGAAGAATTTTTTTCCCTGTGACAGGAAATTGTAATACTTCCTTATTTGAGAGCCAAGACAATAAGGCAATTTTAAATAAATGGTTCCTAACTACTGCTATTCAAGTAGAGCTGTGTATTTTTTTTAATTGAATTGTCTCCCACACTTCTTGCCTAATCACAGAAGTTAAGAATTCAGCTGAGAAAAACTCCTGAAACTTGAACTGAAATTTGAACAATGAAATTAGGATTTTATTATTTCTCATAAAGTCGTTTCACACATGTTAAGCAGTGCCTGGTCAAAGGAAAACTACTGTACATTTATTATTTGAAAAAATTTTTGAGACTTGCAAAATTCTCATTTCAAAATAGAGAAAAAATGTAATTTTTGTAGAGTGAATGGGGACCACACTCATTCCATAAAAGAAGGATTTCCTGTAAAAACAGAAATTGGCAATTTAGTCTAAGAAAACACAGTGAAAGCTGGGAAGAAACTAGAGGATGCTTAAATTTCCACTGTGGAACAACTTCTGCTGCCCAATGGGAAGGGGAAAAAACAACAACAACAACAAAGAAAAAGCCACCTGCAACAAGATGAGAGAAGACGACAAGCTAGGACTGTACTCCCGGAGAAGGAAAAATGAGGCAGGTCCCTAGTCTCTGAAGCAGGGGTGCTGATGGGAAAGGAATATATGTCCCAAGAAGAATACCAAGGCAAACTCTGCAGTCACCTGACACATCAGAGAAAGACAAGAAGGCAGTATTTGTGGAAGAGATGAGACCCCTGCATGGCGGACACTGGTGATTTTAGAGCACCTTTTAACTAGAGGAAATATTAGTGAGGTGCTGAAAGTTGCTGCCACCAACTGGGCATCAGGCAGACTTGGGGTTACAAATCACTTTCACTTCATAAACTGTGCATTTCCATCAAAATGGTAAACAGGTTTTACTGTAGTCAAAGAGGTTAGTTTTGAAGCTGGTAATATTTTAACTAGCAAAAATAGAATTTTAAGCAATAACTGGAAAAACTTTACACACAACTGCTTTTCCTGATGATCTATACAGCAGGGCATGGTTAAAAGACTTATTCATGTGAGACTATAATAGCAATAAGCAGAGAGAATGCCTTTTAAATGCCGTTCAAATTCAAAATCAGAATCGGTACTTGGTTTAAAATCTATGGGAACACCTTTTATGCAGAGATTCTACTTTTATTAATTTGTGCCAGGTATAAATTTGCACATCTACACAAATAGGTGTGCAGAATTGGGGAAGAGGGAAAAAAATTAATATAATCAAGAGAGCCATCATTAGGGAACAATTTTAGCCACGTTACGGGATTCTGTACACCAAGAGGATGCACAAGGTACATCCATATGAATTAACAGATGGATGCACAAAAGGTATATGGAAGTGAGCAAGGTTTAGAAGAGTATGTACAATATATTGTATGTAAATAGGTCACATGCTATACATATACATACACATGTATATGTATATATTATGTATATATATTTGTATATGGATACAGATGCCTACAATAGGTCTACAAAAATATACATGAAAATGGTGTCTGAGAGGTAAGAGGGATTTTTTTTAATTGTATATCCTTTTAAATATTATTTTTTACTTCTCCAAATACACGCACACACACATATATATATATATACATATATCTGCCCTTATGGATAACATGAGAATTCTAAAAATAAAAACCTTTATATTGGGAAGATTCATTTTTATATTAGTATATGATATATTATACTGTAAATGTTAATTATAATTATTTTTAAAATCTTTATATATATGTAAATTCTTATAGATAATGTGAGAGCAAGGCATACTCATAATTACTGTTCTACTAATAACACCTTTTTAGGAAGGCTTTATGAATCATTTGCAATAGCATAACATCTATGTCAGTGACCAAAAACTGCAAGGAACACAGAGAGGTATTTCCCTATAATCATAAAGAAGTAAAACCCAAGAGAAAGAAGTGCTGGTGTGAGTAAAACTAGGGACATTCTGTTAAGCGACAAAGTAAAGCTTAGTTTCTGTTTTCACATTGAGTTGGTGCCTCCGGAAGAAACATGGTGCCTCCGGAAGAAACAGCGCTGGTTGGTGACAGCACATAGAGATGAGACAAATGTCTGGAGGGGCCTAACATCTCTCTGCAGATTTTCATCCCGAAAATTAAGCCCCACCTCCTCTCTTTCTACAGGAGCAATGCCATCAAGCTCAGCTATTAAGATAATATATATAGCAGAAGTATATACATTTTAAGGAAGAATGCTAGACTAACTCAGGTCCTTTGAAGAACATATGGAAATCAGAGTTTCAGTTCATGTTGAACTTGCTTGCATGGGCCCTGCACACAGCAATGGACGTCTGCTGCCTGATTAGAATCAGGCTTAACATGATAAGCAAATTTCCTTTCCAACACTGTTGGAGTCCTGGACTTATTTTCCACAAAGGCCAAGATGGAACTAAATTAATCATAACTATTTCCTGGGGCCAGAAAATCATGCATATTTTACCACAGCCCAAGCGCGTGGCCCTAACCATCACCTTGTCCCTCCGTGGTCTAGACCAAGACTCAAAAACAGGTCCATTCAGTTTACTGCACTTTTTCTTCCTGTGCCTGGGCCATTCAAACATAAATTTTACTCCATATGTAGTTAAAACAGCCCATAACAAAAAGGAATAAAGGAAATGTTCAGCCACAGAATTGGATAGGACATCATCGACTGGTGATTCAGGATCATATGATCAAGCTACAGAACTTCTCAAAAAGGAACAACAATGAGAATGAAAAGAACTTAATAAAAACCTCTGTGTAAGCATACTGTCTGGGCTCATTTAACAGACTCCTCCAAGGACATAAAATGGATCATTTACAGTTGAGCCTTCTGCTTCTATGGAGGCTTGACTTTAAACAATCTCACAAAAACAAATTTTTCTTTCCATCTGAACAATTTTAAGGAAAATGAATGCCCACCCTTCTTCAATTCAGGGAACTGATAGTCCTTATACAGTCAACCTGCTTAATTTAAATATTTCCTGCTGAAACATTTCCTGTAATAGGGGCTAGGAAGCCAGTGAAATGCTCAATTGCATGTACATAACACATAAACCACTGGTTAAAAACATCCCTCTAAGGCCGGCCACAGAAGCATTAGTGCCCCAGTGAAATGAAGAGCCCCCTTACAACCCCAAAGAACACAAGTTCTCAAAAAATTTGCCCTGTTCTGCCTCCAGGGTAGACATTGGAAAGACAGTATCAACCAGAAAATCCAGTCCCTAATTTTAGTAAGCATAACTCTGAGGAGAGCCAACCCTTGACTGTGTCTTCCCTGACTCTGTCATTAGAATTCCTTTCTTTCCTTGCTCCCTTACTAATAGAGCATCCGCAAAGGTGCCCACAAGGCAAGCACTTTCCCCTAAACACAACCAGAATTGGTACGAAGGGAAAGGAACGGGCTTCTCTGTGTCTTTCAGTCGCGGCTCCTCCCCTTCTTCCTCAAAGAACACTTCTCGCCTCCAAAAATCGGCCTCGACAATGGCTCAAGAGTCTTTTAACCATGGCATCCCCTCTAACGCAGAACTCTTTAAAGAGCAGAAGCAAAGTGGTTTAGCCTCGAATGGGGCGGGGGCTGGACATCCCCTGCACCTCTAAGGTGCCCCTGGAGATCTTGTCAAGGATCCTTCTGGTGTGGAGAACCAACCCTGTCAGTTCCCTCAGGATCTTGATACTAGGGAAAAGAGGGAAGGGAGACCCACACCAAAGGAGCTGGCCCGTTCTGTTACCCTTTAAGCGCGTCGTGTCCTCCGCCGCCTCTTCTCTTGGCCCGGCTAGCTCTGGTTTCCTTCACGTTCCCAGCCTCCAAATTGGCGTCCGCCCCATGGCTCGTGTAGGACGCTAAGAGCACGGTAAATCCCAGGACCACCTCCAGCAGCCCTCCTCGCCGCATGATGCCGAGCGGCAGCCGGCTCCCGCCGCCTCTCGCTGCGCCCCGGGCTCGATCCGCGGCCGCCGCTGCGCCCTGGAGCGCGCCGCGCAGCCGGGGTCCCGCTCTCCCGCCGCCCGTCCCCCGGGCCGGGCTCCTCCCGCCTTCTCCAGGCGCTGCTCCCACTTCAGGCGGCCCCTGCCAGCTGCAACAGACAAATCGCCAAGGCAGGGGAGACATTCAGGGCATCGGGATGCTGAAGCTTGGGGTCCCCATTCCCGAGCCCAGCCCGAGCGCCGCCTGAGCGTGGCGCAGTTACTTTGGGTAAGTGAAGACCGTTTGGTCCACGGCTGGCCGAAAAGCCCAGGCCCCCGCCGGCCGCGGTTCCAGCCAACCTCTCGGCCTCCCGGACACCGCCTGAAAAGCGCGCTGCAGAGTACCCATGTCCCGAGCAGTTCTAAACCCCGGGGCCAGTTCTCTGAGTTTGTTATTATTATTATTTTTTTAATGGCACAAAATGCGCGCGATGCGCGCTTGAACGCCCCAGCTTCCCTGACGGTCCTTTCCGCCAAGCCGCGGGGCTGGAAGCCAGCCGCGCCGTCCCCGGCCGGCTCTGGGCGCTGCCACCGCCCCCCGAGCATCTGACGCGGAGCCCGGCACCGGGAGCCCCGGGCCAGGAAGCTGTCAGGCAGGGGAGGGCCAGCGCCAGCTGTGGACGTTCCGGGACAGCCCCTCACCCAGTCCCTGTCCCTGCCCTGCGCGCGGCGCAAACGCAAAAGCCTCCGTGGCTGCAGCTCCAGCCCCTGTGGCCGCCCGACCCCTATGGGGACCCTGGCTGCACCCACTGGAGAAGCGGCACCTCCGGCTCCCGAGGCGGCGGCGGCTGTTCCTCGGTCCCGGCTGCGGCAGCCGCTGCCCCACTCCTCCCGCAGCTGCCCCAGCTGTGGCCGCCTCTCCGCCTGTGGCACCCACAGTCTCTGCCGCGGCTCCCGCGGCCCCCTCCTTTCCCCACCTCTTCAAGTATCGTCTGCGCAGCGGTTTCTCGCGAGAGAAATACTTTTTTAAAAAAAAGAAAGAAAAAGAAAATGACACCCCCTCCTACATCCCCCTCATCGCCACCCCACCCCTCGGCCCCATCCATCCTCCCTTTCCACTCCCCTTTGCCAGCCACCGCCTCGGCGCAGGGGCCTCCCTCGCTCACAGGATTAGCGCAGTTGGGAGGAGGCAGAGGTGATCAGGTTCTGTCCGGCCTGGGATTTTTCGTTTTGGGGTGAGGAGCTGGGGGAATGGGAAAAAGTGGAGTAGCAGTTTAGCTCTCTCCGCCGCTGGGAGGTCTAGACCCGAGATTAGCTTCTCCCGTGATCTGGGAAGCCCGGCGGGCGCGGAAAGCTGTGCCACCTGCACCAAGAATGCGCGTTGGAGACGGTGGCCACGGAGGCCCCAGCGACCCCCGCGCGAGGGGAGTCGCGTCCTGGCTACCCGCGCCTCCCCGGCTCCGCCTCACTGCGACTCTCCCGCCCGGCACGGAGCGGAGACCGGAGTCCCGGTGGCTGGGGCAGGGTGCATCGCCGGCGGCGGCACCCATAGCTGCAGGGGCTGGTGTGTGGTGTTGTTAGGGGTCTCCACCGCTGCCACTTGCCCCCTAAGCGTCGGGTGCCCACTCTGAGGCACTGTTCTTCTGAGGCTCAGGTCAAGTTACCCAGGCTGATCCAAGATGCTGCAAGTGCCTGAGTGGGATCCTTCTGATTCAGAGGCCTGTGAATGTTAGAAGCTGAGATTTGGGATGGGGGTGAAGGGATGGTCCTCCTGGCAAGCCTACAGCTAACTAAGATTGGGCTTCTCCTAGACAATCCTAGTTCACTTCCCCAACACACACATACTCACTCTCTCTCTCTCTCTCTCTTTCTCTCTGTCTCTCCAGGACAAGCAAGGCACAGTGACTTTGGAGAATGCAGTATTTATGGCATCCTTATATGGATAAGGCCCAGTGTTTCCTATATTCTATAAGGAGAGCAGGAAATCACACCCTGGGCCCTGGCGGCTGGAACTGGAGACCCCAGAAAATCCCCATGTAGCAGCCACATCTGTCAAGCCAGAAGTAAGAGCTCAGCACAAACAGGAATTCTGTTGAAGGGGGCTTTCCTTATTTGCAATTGTTTGTGCCTAGATAATAGGGTATGGGGACCTGGGCAAGTTATTTAACCTCTTTCCCATTGCCAGATGGAAATAATAATGTTGACCACACCAGTTATCACGGGGATGATGAGCCTGCTGAACAATGACAAGTGAACTTGAAGATGAAAACAGTGAAACTCAAAAATATGAGCCCATTTAAAGTCATAGTTCTAGACGTATGTGGTAGCTTAAGATCTCACCTGTAAAACTTCTCTTAGCAGATCTTTGAGTTCGTGGCTTGGTCACACACATTTGGTTGATATTCATCCAAGATGTAAATTTACTTAGCACCACCTATGTACCAATTTGCTCATGACTGAACCTGGCTCCTTGGTGAGAAAGGCAGATGTTTTTTCCTTCACACAGCAGATAATCTACAGGGAAACTTGATTTGAAAAAATAATGACCCACTTGTTAAGTACCAAGAGGAAGGAATACTGGATGCTTGCTTGGAAGATCTGTAACAAGAGGTATTTGACCTAGGTTGTGACTGATCAGGGAAGGCTTTCCTGAGGAAGCGATATTTAACTTACGTTCAAACACATAACTAGACTTTACTTATGGTAGCGGCTCTCAACCCTGGCTATACAGTAGAATGACCTGGGACCATTAAAAAAAAAATTTTTTTTTTGACAGCACAAACCAGCCCCCAGAGTTCTGACTTAAATAGCCTCAAGTGGAACCTCAATGTAGGCATTTTTTTTTTTTAAAGCTCCCCAGGTATGGAAAGGTAAGGGAGTTGTTCAGACAGGGAAAGTGGTCTAAGCAGAGGAATCATTGCTCAGGAGCAGCAGGGCTGTTGGAGATCCAGGAAGGTCCCACAATATTCTGGACTGTTCTACACCCTCTGCAGAATCTGGAAACCGCCCACTTTCCCTACACTCCAACAGCATGTGAGACACTGCAGTCTCTCTTAGAATCTTCTATCTTCTACTCAGTGACATGTTGCACAGCAGCAACTGCACACAGACTTTTCTAAGGTTTTTGCCCACAAAACAAAAAACAAATCTTGGTACGCGGCAAGCCTCCTTCCAACATTTCTGAACATTTCTATTAGGTACTCCTAACTCAGCTCCAAACTGCCTTCCTGGGTTTTACCTCTAAGGGAGAGATTTAGATTAAAGCTTGCTTCTGGCCTTTGCCCTTTTTTTCCTCCTCTTTTTTCCTTGGCCCCCTCCTTCAGTAGAGCAAAGACTTTCTACTTCCTCTTCATATTGCTTGGGAGCTCTAGAACCCACAAAACACCCTTTTTGGGCAATAAGTCTCATGGCTTAACCAAAAGGGAATAAGAGAAAAAAAACCTGATCACTGGAAGAGAAATGCATTTTTACATATGTAAGAAATATTCCCCATTATCTAGGCAATGTACATATAACAGAGTAGCATGCTACCAATAACAAAATTTGGTAACAAATACAGAAAACCATGTCTTTGCAGTAAGATTTTCTTGATGCCAGGTGATCCAGGAGCCCCTCTTTTTAAACTTATCACTGTTTATAATGCTTTTTGAAAAATAAGTCCAGGCTAGAACTCTCTTGTTCCTCCTCTTCATTTCAAAGGATTCTACCCATTGTAAGATAATCTACTCAAATTCCTCATTGTTCATGAGGAATTTTTGTCATGATGTCTCTCCTGTTCAAACTTCACTGTGCCTAACTGAATCATTCATTTAATAATGTATTAATTGTAATATGTAATTATAGTATGCTTACTGTATGTCAAGCACTATGTCAGGCACTGACAATTAGAATATTTATATATTGTTTGGTGAACTATAATTTTTTTCTTTAATTATTGTACTTATTCTGCCTAGCTGGATTATGGACCCTTAAGGACAAGGCTGTATTCCTTATTCAAGGAAATGTGTACCATGTACTGAAAACTGTTATAAAAGATAACTACTTTGTCGGCTGCTGTTTGATCATTTAGTCTTCTGCTATTTTTGCTTCCAGACCCCTCTCATTACTCTATATATACTGAATAAATATCTGTGTCAGCAGTCTTTGTGTACAAGAAAACCAACTCTGGATAATTTAAACAAACAAAAAAAATTGCTTTGTGTATTACCAGGTTATGGGATGGCTCATTGAACTTTACTCTGGAATAAAATGGGAACTAATGCAGTTCTGGGTAGAGGCAGCAGAAACAAATGGAGAAACTCTTCAAGGTAAGACTGTTTTGGTGACTCAATTTCAACTATTTTAGTCCTTTTGCCACCTCTCTTAGGGTTCAGATTCAAAGACTAGGGTCCAATTGGCCTAGCTAGTTTAAGAAACCTGCCCACAATCCTAGTCAGGGGATGATGGAGCATCCTGGTGCACAGTTCTAACAAGATGCCTGCTATGGAAAACGGGTTACTCCATAAAGGATGACCAAAACACTATGACCCAAAACTGGGGGCACTGATGCTTGTCTCTCACACACACACACACACTAGACACACATATACACACACAATGTCTGGTTGTCCCCTGTACCACCTCAAGAGCTTTCAAAGATGTTTAGCATTTACTGAGATCAAGCATTTCCAAGAGCCTAAGAAGAATATTCTAAAATCAGATTCTAGGTCTTTTATTGAAAACTAAAGCATTACTTTGTGAAATGAGTTAACTAGACTCTCATGTAACCCCAATTCTCTCCATTAATGGTGGCAAATAGATCTTTCATAATACAACCAGTCATAGCACCAAAAACTAGCTTTGGACTCAGAGTGCAATACTGCTCACACTGTAGAATTTTGAAGTTACAAAAACAGAAAGCATATATGACAGCTACCAGAAACCATACCTACTTACATCAGAAAAACAATACCCAATCACATACATCATCTCTAATCCTCACCACAACTTCTGAAAAATATGAGCACAATATTTCTTATCATTTTCCATTAAGAAGTGGAGGCTATTGGGCACCTGAGTGGCTCAGTGGGTTAAGCATCTGCCTTCAGCTCAGGTTGTGATCCCAGCATCCTGGAATCGAATCCTGCCTGGAAATCCCTACTCAGCAGGGAGTCTGCTTCTCCCCCTGCCTCTTTTCCCACTCATTCTCTCAACCTCTCTCTCACACATAAATAAATAAAATCTTAAGAGAGAGAGAGAGAGAGAAAGCCCAGGATGAAAAACTATGTCTGAACTAAGCTGAGATCCTCACCAAGCTGCCAGCTAAATGCAGCTACAAGTGTGAACCCAGTCGATCAGCAGAAGAACTGCCCAGTGAACTCACAGAATAAAGATATCATTGTAGTTTTAAGACTCTTAATTATTATGGTGATCTATTATACAAGAATAGATAACTACTACAAACTTAGGAGGGGGACTATTTCTGTCTCAATTTCAATAGCCAAATAAACTCACATTCCAAAAAGTCAAGAAACTCACTCACTCACATTCACAAAACTAGTACTAGAGGCAGCGCTAAGTTCTGAACCATGCCTTTGACAACAAGTCAAGGGTACTTTTCATTTCATCAGCACTACCCTGTCATCTGCCACAAAAATGCTAGTCAAGATGTAGGGCTGATGTAGATGGGAGCCACCCCCAGTATCCATAACAAATGGTATTATTCTACATAATTCATTCCTTGAGCTTCTTTGCAGTCTGAATGTACACTGCATCCTATGTGAGAGCTCCATTTACTTCATGCTATAGTCACGAAGATCTCCCCAGGAAGTGGGGTGATCATAACAGCTGTTCTAGTCAACTTCCCTGCCTCTCTGCTTCAGTTTCCAGTTCCTGCTCACATCCCTTCACAAAGAACAATTCCTTGTACATAGCAGGTGTTCAATGAATAGTTGTTGAATGCGCAGTTATGTTAATTTCCTTTCAAGATGGTGATATGATGGCAATATAAACCTCACGCATTCTTCCTCTTCACTCTGTGTGTTGAGGAAAGCCTTAAGGCTCACAGCTATTGATGGAGCCCTGCCATGTCACATTGCCTGATTGTGCTTTAGATGTTCCATCTTGGGAGGTAATAGGAATGAATGGCTCTGGGCATTGAAAAAGAACTGAAGGTAGAGTTAAGTTGCCTGCTTACTAGCAACAATAATAATAAAGGTAGTAATAAAATAGATAATAAAATCATCTAATTTTCTAATAAAAATAAAAATAATTATCTAATAAAATATTAATAAAAAGTAATGCGTGAATACATAAATATATGTTATATATTATATAAATAAATGAAAAATAAATAAAATAAAAATAATTATCTAATAAAAACAGAAGTACTATATATGTCCCATTTATTATTACTGTTGTTGTTGTTTAGTTCATGTATTCTTTTAACAAAATTCAGTAGAAAGTCAGTCACAGTATGCCAGCCATTGTCAGAAGCTGAGGATTTGACTGTGAGGGAGCTGCCATATCTGCCTGTGAGAATCATAAAATCTAGGGCATTAGAAGAGACTCCTTTAATGACAACTACCATTTCTTAAGACTGGGTTATGCAAGCACTGTGTTCAGTGGGAGGTTAGTAATGTTCTTCCCATTTTACAGTTTGAGAGACTTTGAGTTTAAGGAAGGGCATTTTAAGGTGACATAAATAGATATTCCTTTTAAGGAAAAGTTGTACATGTTTGTGTCCGTATTTATATTCAGGCTCCTAAAAATTCCTCAATGTAAAATTCTGGCTTTGTGAAGGGGAAAAGTAAAAAAAGAAAAAAGAAAACTTTAAAATGTATGCATGCTAGAGAAGGAATGTGATTTTTTTTCCATTTTAATTATTTGCAGGGGTTTTATTGTAGAAATATTTGAGCTATTTAAAGAAAATGGCATTTTTTGGTATGTATTTTCCCATAATCCCACCACCCTCACACAATTGTTTTTATTTATTTTTTTTGCTTCCCCCTCTAGTCTGTGTCCATATGGTACAATTTACACAGTTTAACCAAGGTGTGCATGTGTATAGTTTTAGGTCCTGCCAAACAGGGAAGAGAATTTACTCAGCACTGCAGTGTTTAATCTTTACATTTTGCAGAAGAAGTTTCTGGGTGAGGTTTGCCTAGCTGTGCTTCTGGCAGAAAGCATGCACAACTGTTAAATTATGTTATTGAAATAACTTTCATTACCTCAATCCCCCAAAGCAAACAGTTCCTCCCCACCCAAAACAAAAGCTCTGCTTCCCAGACTTCATTTCATCTGTGCTAGCCATGAGTTCTGTGATCCACCCTGGTATTCCCTGTCATTTTTTTTTTTTCCACCAGACATAACAGATACCAGCCCAACAGCAGAGGGGACTAGAGAAAAGGACTGGACAACAAGAAAGGACATAACATTTTATCCATCACAAATTGAAAACTCCTTCTCTCTCAGCCCCATTCAATAGCATTTGCCAAACACCAGCTCTGTGCTCCATGCTCTGGTAGACCCCACAGGAGCTACCATGAAGGGTCAGTCCTGGGTCCTCCCAGAAAGGTTACACCCTCTCTCAGGAGGGAGACATCAAGTGTCTATAGCAGAGGTCAGCAAACCTTCCATAGAATGATAGGCGCTAAATATTTTAGACTTAGTGGGCAGAGAGGCGAAAGAAAGCAAATTTCCACAAAATTTACTGAGAAAAATTATTATTTATAGGCACTGGATTTAAATATCACGTAATATTCACATGAAACAAAATATTAGTCTCCTTTTGAGTATTTCAACAATTTAGAAGTGCAATAACCATTCTTAGTCTGCAGGCCGTAGGAAAACAGCCAGTGGGACGAGATTAGGCCCGAGTTTGGGCTGTGGTTTGCCAACCCCTGATGAATAAGACAAAAGCAAGCACAGAAAACGGCTGGGGATTAGCCTGCAAAGTGGGCGGCACCAAGACAGAAGTCCAGGGAGGAGAGAGGAGAGAGGTGGGGTGGGGTGGGGTGGGCTTGTCCAGTCAGGAAGACTTAATGGAAGAGATGGGATTTAAGCAGAGCCTTGAAGGGAGGGTAGGATTTGGCTGCCTAAAACAGTCTGGGAGAACATTCCTGCGGAACCGATGAGCATGAGGCAAAGGCACACAGGGAGGAGAGATCATGGGCCAAAGGAGACTATGAGGTGTTTCCCCATCTTTCACTGTGACATATCTCTAGCTCTCTAAGGCTTCTGTGACACACCCTGGGCTGGTGCTGATGGAGGGGAGGGGTCCTGGGCTTGTGGGAGGAGGCCTTTGGAGGACCATGATTAATCGTGTTATATGAATATCTGTAGTATTCATCACCCAAACCTGTTGGAAACACAGATCCATCGGATCAGTAGTTAAAATTGATAGAGCACAAACTAGACTTTATTTTTCTTCATCAGGAGACTGTTCAGGTTTCAATTAGTCACCTATTTTAAGGAATTTTTGTGGACAATTAGTTTTTCTCAGGATCTTAATAATAGTCTAATCATACAAGGAAATGTCGCATGCCCTAACCCAAATTTTCATGGCCAGTCTCAAAGTTTGAATCAAGTTAGGAATGACAAGTAGCTTTGCTTAGTGGCATTCATTTTTTCCCACATGTTTTTGTTTTTACTTCCAATCTGAATTTTCTCTAAGAAGTTAGTAATGAGTAGCTACTAGTAAGTAGGGGATACCTTAAGAAAAAAATGTTCTTCCTGGCTGACTTTATCTATTCCCATGATTTCACCTCCTGCTCATAAAATGCTACTAACTCCTAGATCTGTATCTCCAGCCCAGATTTTCCCTAGAGCTTCAAATTTAGTTGCCCAAGTTCCTGCTGGGTGTCTCCACCCCATCCTCCCACAGGCTGGGCAGCAGCCTCCAAGATCATCCCCAAAGATCTCCACCTCTTGGTACTCATGCCCTTGGGTAATCTCCTCCCCTTGAATGTGGGCTAGACCTAGTGATTCACTTCTAGCAGCTAAAGGGTGGCAAAAGTGTTGAGATGTCACTTGTGATATCAAGTTACAGAAAGACCTGGATTCCATCTTGCTTGCCCTTTCTTGCTCTCCTGTTTGCTCATGTTGCTGGAAGCCAGCTGCTGTGTTCTGAGCGGCCTTAGAGAGAGGCCCTGTGGCAAGGAACTGGGAGACCCCAACAACCAGTGAAGATCTGAGGCCTTCAGTACAACAGTCCTGGATGAACCCACTTCCGCTAACAACCACGGGTAAGCCTGGAAGCCTCCCACTGAGAACACAACCCCAGCTAACAACTTGACTGCTGCTGCAAGAGACCTGGAGCCCAAGGCACACAACTGAGACGTGCCCACAGAGACCCACAGAAACAGAGATAATAAATGTGTGGTGTTTGCAGCCACTAGATTTTGAGCTAATTCATTCCACAGAAATGGATAACTGATGTATCAGCAAATTCCCTAAACCTGTTCCTTCCCCTAAACTCTCTTTCTGTTGCCAGGACTGCCATGTATCCACTCATCTATGCCTACAATGGGCTTGCTAGACATCCTTTATTTGCGTTTCTTGCATCTACAAAAGCTCAGATGTTTTTTATTTTCCAATCACAGTTGACAGGACTTAGTAAGCTTAAAATTTGCCTCCTGTGTGTTCCATTTGGAAATCAAGCCATTTGTGCTACATAACATGCTGTAGCAGGAAATTCCTCTATTTCTACATGATTTTCTACTAGCAACAATATTTGTGACATCATATTAGATAACTTTCCACAGATAATCAACCCCTGGGAAGTGTCCAAAGTAATAGAATGGGAGAAAGGAGAGTCTGGGAAACACTAGAAAACGATGCCTGTAGTTTGAATGTTAACCACACAAGTAGGGATGGGACAAGCATGGGATTAGAAGACACATATGGGTCCTGGTCTGGGCTTCACTCCTAATCTGCTGCATTCTTGGCAACTTGCTTTACTCCTGGGAGCCTCAGTTTCCTCTTCAAGAAAATGAGGGGGTTAAATTTCAGTGGAAAGCAGAGCCATGGGTGTGCTGCTTTAAGATGAACTAAGGAGTCTGTCAGACTTCAGATTCCTGCCCCTAATATTCACACCATATTGATTCAGGAGGTCTGAGTTATGGCCTACGAATCTGTATTTCTAAAGTGAGCAGCTCCCTGAAGTATATCCAGGTATAGAAATTCTTAATTTTACCCTCTCAAAGGAAATTTACAATTCTATAATTGTGCTATAATTGCCAAGCAGTTTGTGTTTTACGCCAGTTTTACTTCACATGGACTTTATAAACATGCAAAAATTTAAAAATGTATAGAATGATTTTGCATGTGTGCATATATGCATAACGGGGTTCTATGCACAATTTCCAAGGTGTGTGGGGGTGGCAGTTTCCCCACAACACCAAGGAGCAGTTCTTGGACACCAGCGAGGTGTCCCATAATTCAACTCAGTTCCGACACTATCTACCGGAAATGGCATCATAATCCTAGGGCTAAGGACTCAGTCTCATGAGGTTGCCCTCCACTTGAGACACCAATCACAAGCCCGCTTTGTTATCTGTGCTTCTGACCAACCGACTACAGAACGGAGGTTCCAACAGCCTCCTTCTTGGGTTACAGGTTAAGGGCTCACTCCTGTAAACTGTCTCCTCCTCAGGTGCCAGTCACAAGTCCAGGTTTGTCCTCTACTTCTGACCAAATGGCTATAAATCAGACATTCCTATTACCCTCCTTGAGTTTAATTTATGAGCTCGTAACTCAGAGAAACATTCTACTTACTAGATGACAGGTTTGTTACAAAAACAGATAACCTGTGAACAGCCAGATGGAAGAGATGCAGGGGACAGGGGGTGGAGCTCCTATGCTATTTCAGAGTACACCACTCTCCCTAAATCTAAACACGTTTACCAGTCTGGAGGCTCTCCAAATCCTTTCCATTTTTTTGTGTTTTTATGGAAGCTTCATTGCATAAGCATGATAGATTAATTGGCCATAGGTGATTGATTCAGCCTCCAGCCCATTTCCTCTCCCCCAGGAATCAGGGGTTGGGACCCACATTTCTATCCCTCTATTCATGGTTGGTTCTGCTGGCAAGGAGTCCCCATCCTTAGGGTATTTCCAAAAGTCTTCTCATTAACGTAAACCCAATTGTGGTGGAAAGGTACCTGTTATGAATAACAAAACACCCATTTACCTTTTTGTCTCTGAAGCTTTTCAGAAACTGAGGAAGAGACCAAATATTACAACAAAAGATGCTCCCATTGCTCTCATCACTCAGGAAATTCTGAGAGTTTTGGAAGCTGTGATCCAGGAACTGTGGACAAAGACCAAATATATATGAGAAATACATTTTGGTAACCTAACTGACAAAATATATGTTTCCTATAATCATGAAATCCCATTTTCTCCCATTTTTATCTTCTTCCAAAACCCTAATGGATCTCCTTGCATAGTGACTGGGACATATCCACCTCATTGGGATACCCATGGGAGACTATGACAAGTCTATTGGAATTGAGGGAAGAGAGGCACAAAGGTCCAGGAATACTAAAGACGAACAGGTTGGCAGGTGGGGCTCTTATATTCACAGTACTGTTTGGTATTGAGAATAATGAGAAGTAAAAGATATTGGCCCAGAAGAACTTAGAGACCAGATGAGAGTATATGTGTGTGTGTGTGTGTGTGTGTGTGTGTGTATGTGTGCACACACAAGAATTAGCCCATCTTCTCTGAACCTGGAAGCCAATCTCAACATAGTGCCACATTTCATTTGTTCAAGCTGCCACAACAAAATACCATAGACTGGGTGGCTTAGATAATAAACATTTATATCTTGCAGTATCTGGCAAGTCCAAGATTAAAGTGCTAACCTAAGCAGCCATGTGGAAAACAGTTTGGAGGTACCTCAAAACGTTTAAAACAGAATTACCATACAATCCAGTAATTCTACTACTGGGTATTTATCCAAAGAAAGCAAAAACACTAATTCAAAAAGATACATGCATCCCTATGTTTATTGCAGCATTATTTGCATTATTTACAATAGCCAAGATATGGAAGCAGCCCAGTGTCTGTTTATAGATAACTGGATAAAGAAGATGTGGTATATTATACACATATAAATATGTATAGTACATATATATAAGTATGTACATGAACACAATGGAATATTATTCAGCTATTAAAAAGGATGAAATCTTGCCATTTATAACAACATGGATGGATCTAGAGGATAAACTGCTAATTGAAATAAGTCAATCAGAGAAAGATAAATACTGTATGATTTCACTCACATGTAGAATTTAAGAAACAAAACCAGTGAACAAAGGAAAAAAGAAACAAGCAACAACAAGAACAAAAAAACAGACTCTTAAGTATAGAGAACAAACTGACAGTTGTTAAAAGAGAGGTGAATAGGGAAATGGGTGACATAGGTGACGGGAATAAAAGCACACTTACTCTGATGAGCAATGAGGAATATATAGAACTGTTGAATTACTATATTGCACACTTGATACTAATATAACACTGTATGTTAATTAGACTGGAATTTAAAAACAAATACATACATTTTTTTTTTAAAGATTTTATTTATTTATTTGACAGAGAGAGATCACAAGTAGACAGAGAGGCAGGCAGAGAGAGAGAGAGGGAAGCAGGCTCCCTGCCGAGCAGAGAGCCTGATTCGGGACTCGATCCCAGGACCCTGAGATCATGACCTGAGCCGAAGGCAGCGGCTTAACCCACTGAGCCACCCAGGCGCCCAATACATACATTTTTAAAGCAGTAGCTAATTTAGTTCCTGGTGTAGGGGCAGAAAACTTTCCCTTCTTCTCTTCTAGGTTCTTTGGCTGGTCTAAAAATTAAATTCACATGAGATAGACTAACAGAAAAAAAAAAAAACAAATTTAATTTTGTATGTATGGGAGCAGCATAAAAAATATGAAACTTGGGCTCCTGGGTGGCTCAGTTGGTTGAGCAACTGCCTTCAGCTCAAGTCATGATCCTGGAGTCCCAGGATGGAGCCCTGCATTGGCTCCCTGCTCAACAGGGGGTCTGCTTCTCCCTATGACCTTCTCACTCTCTCTCATTCTCTCTCTCTCTCAAATAAATAAAATCTTTCAAAAAAAAGTATGAAATTCAAAGAAGCAACCAAAGCAGGCAGCTTTTACATCTTTTAGACAAATAATAAATTTGTGAAGAATTGACAAGACAAAGAAGTTTGGACTTGGGATACTAAGTAAGCGAAGAAGCAACAAGGTTTGTTTACACAGTTTCAACCCTAACTTCCTTATTTCTGGCGGTAAGGGGACTAAGGAGGGCCAGAGTGCCCTTGTACCAACTGTTTTTTTAAGGAACTCTAATTTAAAATATATGCCAAATTGACATATTTCAGGGTGGCATATTCTGCTCCCCTTCACTGTTAAGGGCAATATCCCTGGGTTACAGTTGGTGATCTTCTCTCTGCACCCTCATGTGGCAGAGAGCAAACACTCTCTTCTTCTTATAGTCACTAATCCCATCATGGGTGTTCCATCCTCATAACGTCATCTAGCCCTAATTACTTGCCCAAGATCCAATCTCCAAATGCCATCACACTGGCGGTTAGTACTTCAACATATGAATTTTGAGGGTACACAAATATTCAGTCCATAACACACACACACACACACACACACACACACACACACGGAACAGAACGTGACTTAATGAGAAAACACCTGACACAATCTTCAATAAGAAGTTATGTAAATCTTTACTGAACTTCTCCAGAGGAGGTATAAAGGGAAAAATTGTGCCACACCACACAAGGCAAGGCTTTCTCTGCTGTGGAAACTCTCCCCACCACTCCTCTTTTCTGTCTCCAAATCTCTCAGATCAACCACTTCACCTACCCTGACTCTGATTCTCTTCCTCTCCTCCCTCCACTGTCTCCTGGCGTTCTTCAGCCTATGTCCCTGTCCACAAGCCCTTTGCTAGGTAGAGTTATTTCTCCCTTCTCTCAGCTTCTCCCAAGTGTTCCACAAAAGAAAAGGGTTCGCCTGGGATTCTCCTTCAGTTGAAGGGAGACACAGGGTCATAGATACGTCTAATATAGTATTTTTAACCTGTACACTAAGAAAATGGAACCAACAATATATGGCAAAACATACTTAAAAACTAAGTGGGTAGAGAACTGAAGATCTAGATGTGCAGAGGAGAAAGTGTGAACTCTATGCCATAAAGGCCATGGAGAAAAGAAGAGATAAGGCAAGGCTTGAAAACTTGGGACAATCTTTCACAGGTGAGTAGTAGAGCCCTTCTCTCCTGTGGGAAGAGGAACTCTTGTACAAGGGAGGGCCAAAGATAGGGAAGTATACCACCTGTTTAGAAAAATGGATAAAACCAGGTGACCTATAAAGAGGAAAAGGAGTAAAAGATGAGATTAGGAAGTGGAGCCAGAAGATTGAGGACTTAAGGAAATATAACTCATTAAAGACTATAGAGCATGGGAGTGACATGATTTAGAAAATTAATTCTTTGTCACTATGCTTGAGGGACTGAGAAACAGAAATTTTTTAAGAAAGGAGGTCAGGAAGGGGAAATGAACCATGAGAGACTATGGACTCTGAAAAACAATCTGAGGGTTTTGAAGGGGTGGAGGGTGGGAGGTTGGGGGAGCCAGGTGGTGGGTATTATGGAGGGCATGTATTGCGTGGAGCACTGGGTATGGTGCATAAACAATGAATTCTGTTACGCTGAAAAGAAATAAAATTTAAAAAATAAAAAATAAATAAAAAAAAGAAAGGAGGTCAGGAAGCTAATGCAGCCTCTGGGTCTCAGTGATCAGGGTGAGCTCCAGGGATGTTGGCAGCACACATTAAAACTAAATAGAAAAATTACTGTGTGACTTCAGGGTAGAACCACCATGGCTGGGGGGAATGACTGGATATAAAAAGCAATGGAGAGGTGAAGCCAGAGATGACAGTGAGACTTGAAACTGGTTAGATGGGGGATGAACAGAAATGAGACCGGAGAAAGAGAGAAATTGGGAATGTGGGAGGAAGAAGATGGTGAGTTTGATGCTTCTTACATGTAGCAGTTCTAAAGGCAGCTCACCTGAGCTGGAGTAGCCAGTAGGCAAAGGAGATGCAGAGGGTTGTTTTGGAGAGACTGGAGGTTTAGACTGGTGAGCGCCTGTAAGAAATTATATTTACCAGGTAATTAAAATTGCATTTTCCTATAGTTTGTAGTTTTGGTTCATAATAAACATGCAGGTTGGCCTGGAAGGGATAACACTATTGTTAACCAGCATTTGTCCTTTGAGTTTCAGATACATTCTTGGGAACAGATTCTTAGAACAAGGAGGGTAGGAATTTTGAGTAACTAAATAGGAAAGGAGGGATGCCCTCTAAATACCAGAAATAGACTTTTCTCCTGGCAAATACTAGGAGAAAAATAGACCTGCAAACCTCCATTTGTGGTCAAAATTTTAGGAATGACTAAGAAACTACACTCATTCACTTCTGGATAATTTGTGAATGATAAATATTACAACTGCATGTGGATACGCAAATGACATCAATTAAAGAAAGCTTTGCAAATGTTTTTTATTCTTTTAAGAGAGGACAATTATTTGTTTAAAACCTGTATCCAGGGGTGCCTGGGTGGCTCAGTGGGTAAAGCCTCTGCCCTTGGTTCAGGTCATAATCTCAGGGTCCTGGGATCAAGTCCCATATTGGGCTCTCTGCTCAGTAGGGAGTCTGGTTCTCTCTCTCTGCCTGCCTCTCTGCCTACTTGTGATCTCTCTCTCTGTCAAATAAATAAGTAAAATCTTTAAAAAATATAAAACCTGTCTCCAATGTTTATAGCAGCATTATCAACAATAGCCAAGTTATGGAAAGAGCCCAGTGCCTGTTGACCAATGAATGGATAAAGATGTGGTATATACACAACGGAATGTTACTCAACCATTCAAAAGAATGAAGTCTTGCCATTTGCAATGATGTAATGGAGCTAGAGAGCATTATGCTAAGGGAAATAAGTCAGTCAGAAAAGACAAACACCATATGATTTCGCTCATGTATGGAAACAAATGAACATGGGGGGGGACTATAAACACCTAACTATAGAGAGCAAATTGAGGGTCCCTGGAAGTGAGGTGGGTAGGGGATGTGTTAAATAGATGATGGGGATTAAGGAGGGCACTTGTGGGGGCACCTGGGTGGCTCAGTGGGTTAAGCCTCTGCCTTCGGCTCAGGTCATGATCTCAGGGTCCTGGGATCGAGCCCCACATCGGGCTCTCTGCTCGGCGGGGAGCCTGCCTTCCCCTCTCTCTCTGCCTACTGCTCTGCCTACTTGTGATCTCTCTCTGTCAAATAAATAAATAAAATCTTAAAAAAAAAAAAAAAAGGAGGGCACTTGTGATGAGCACTGGGGGTAAGTGTTGAACCACTAAATTCTACACCTGAAACTAATGCATATGCTGTATATTAACTAACTGGGATTTAAATTAAAATTTGGAAAGAAAAAATAAAAATTTTAAGAAATCAAAATAAAACCAGCTTATAAGCTGCAATAACAAATTTACATTTCCAGAGTTAAATCTGTAGCTCTTGACTTAAGATTTGAGAATATTTTAGAATTACTCTCTTGATCAGGAATGTAGAGGTATATTCCTATTGTTGATTTTACAAATGTATTCACCTGATGCTCCAGACCACTAACCTCCAACTTTTTACCACCAAAGTCACCTTTCATTAATTTTTTTAAAAAGATTTTATTTATTTATTTGAGAGGAAGAGACAGAGATATTGACAGAGATAGTGAGAGAGAGCACAAGTAGGGAGGAGATGGAAATCAGGCCCACCCCCTGAGCAGGGAACCTGAGGTGGGACTTGATCCCAGGATCCCGGGATCATGACCAGAGTGGAAGGCAGATGCCTAACCAACTGAGCTACCCAGACACCCCTCCTTTCATTAATTTTTAACCAGATACCCATGCTTGAAAGATTTTCTTCATATTTATTGAGTAAAAATGAATACCCAAAGGCACCTGGGTGGTTCAGTTGGTTAAGCAGCTGCCTTCGTCTCAGGTCATGATCCCAGGGTCCTGGGATTGAGTCCCACATTGGGCTTTCCCTGCTCTGTGGGGAGCCTGCTTCTCCCTCTGCCTCTGTCTATCATTCCCCCTGCTCTCTCTTTCTGTCAAATAAATAAATAAAATCTTTTAAAAAAATGAATATCCATTTTCATCAGCCTAGGGGCCCATCAGCACAAAATAACCAGCATTAGAAAGCAAAGTTGAATATCATTAGTTAGCAGACTTATCACTGCTTCCAGGATAGATATTAAAACTTTCCTGGGCCCCTAGGAACCCAGGGACCCAAGTTAGTGGATACTGTTTGTGCCCTTTCCACATTTATTCTCTCCTCTTGGCCCTCACCAAATTCAATGTTGGCTCTGCAAATCTCTTGCTATTTAACACCTGTTTTTGCTCAAACTTTATCTTACACTCAAAATGTCTTTTCTCAGGGTGCTTGGTTGGCTCAGTCAGCAGAATATGCAACTCTTGATATTGGGGTTGTGACTTCAAGCCCCACACTGGGTGTAGAGATTACTTTGAAAAGAATTAAGAATTAAAATTTGGGGCACCTGGGTGGCTCAGTGGGTTAAACCTCCGCCTTCGGCTCAGGTCATGATCTCAGGGTCCTGGGATTGAGCCTAACATCAGGCTCTCTGCTCAGGGGGCAGCCTGCTTCCTTCTCTCTCTCTCTGCCTGCCTCTCTGCCTACTTGTGATCTCTGTCTGTCAAATAAGTAAATAAAAAATAATAAATTAATTTTAAAAAATTTTTTCTTAAATAAAAATTTAAAAAGTAAATATTTTCTCTTCCAAAGTGGATAATGCTATTCTATGCCAAGATCTCCTCTTCTGATCCTATGCGCCCATCCTGCATTTGCCAGGTTGTTAACTGCTAACAGTGAACAGCCATATCCATAACTGAACATTACCTTGGCCACAGGGAAGCACACAGCCCAAGGTGAAACCTCCTTCCCAGGGTGTAGTCCAATATTTTCAACTTTCCTCAAAGCCTGCTATGGATAATATAAATTCAGCACTCTTCAAGATAAAAGGAAAGAAGACACAAATTACTACTATCAGGAATAAAAAGGGGGACATTATTAAAAATCCTACAAACATTAAAAGGTAATCATGAATAAATTCATGTAGTTGAGTTAGGCAACATAAATGAAATGGAGAAATTTCTTGAAAGGAATAAATTACGAAGCTGATATGTAAGTAATCAAAAACTTAGACTTTACAGCTACTAAAGAAATTAAATTCATAAGTTAAAATATTCCTACAAGGAAAACACCACGTACAAATAGTTTCGCTGGTATATTTTATCAAACATTTATGAAAGAAATATTAACAATCCTACAAAAACTCATTAAGAAAAAAAAAGAGGAGCAAACACATCCTAATTCATTTTATAAACTCACCATTGTCCTGATACCAAAACCAAACAAAGACATTACAAGAAAATAAAGGACAGGTCAACATTCTTTAGAATTGTGGGGGCAATAATCTTTAACAAAATTTTAGCAAATTGAACCAAGCAATATATAGAAGGGAAAATGTTTTATGAACAAGTGGAGTTTATCCCAAGAATGTAAAGTTGACGGGACATTCAAAAATCAATGTAGGGGAACCTGGGTGGCTCAGTCAGTTGATCATCCAACTCTTGATTTCGACTCAGGTCATGACCTTAGGGTCATGAGATCAAGCCCTGTGTTGGGCTCTGTGCTCAGCATGACGTCTGCTTGAGTTTCTCTTCCTGTGCTCCTATCCCCACTCTCTTTCTCTCTCTCTAAAATAAATAAATAAATCTTTTAAAAAATCAATGTGAATCTCCATATTAACAGATTAAAAGAGAACACCCGCATGCTTTTCTCAAGAGATACAGAAAAAGTATTTAACAAAATTAAACACCAAATTATTATAAAAGCTTTCAGAAAACTAGGAATATAAGGGAATGTCCTGGTAAAGGGGATCTATGAAAAAGCTACATTAACATCACATTTAATGGTAAAAGACCAAATACGTCATCTTGGATAAGGAACAAGGGTAAGGTAGTTGATCTCACCACTTTGATCCAACCTGCTGGGAGTTAGAACCAATGTTATTAGGTACAAAAAAGAAATGAAAGACAGACTGTAGAGAGACTAGTAAAACTGCCACAGAAAAAGTGATCAGGTACATAAAATATTCTAAGAATCTATAAATAAGTGACTACAACTCTAAAGTAAATTCAGCAAGAATACAGGGCATAGGCCTTGTGCAATTCTACCTGCAAACAAAAAATATTGTAAAATAGATGAAAAAAAATTTTTTTAACAATACCACTGGGTACTATACCTTTAGTTTGACTGAGTAACCTCTTACTGGACACCTCTGTCATAACAATAAACTCTGTGAGGGGGGAACATAAACACAAAACAAATAATAATATCAGAATTATCTAAAAAACTGGACTGTGAACAAAAGCAGGTTCTGGAGGGAAAATGACACCTAAAGGAAGGCAATGGCACAGGGTGTATACCCTATTTCTTACAACTTTAGGTCTGAAGACAGACTGCAACCAGCATTGTGCAGGGTGACTGAACCTTTAAGAGAAAAGTCACGGTCTCTCAGGGCTAAAGATACAGTACAACGTTTGGAGCAACTCAGTTGCTAAAAATGAGAGTGGAATCCCAAAAGGAGAACACAGAGATGGGGAGCTACACATTTTGTGTATATACTCATCCCAAATATCTGCCTAACCCTTAAATTTGCTTAGGTGGACAGAGTACAACCAGCCCAGTTAAGGATACAAGAACTGAGCTGCAATTTGAACTACTGCCCAAGAGATAGGGTCCATAGTTTGAGTCCAGCAAAGTTAACTGCCAGTTAAACCAAACAAAACCACAACTCTCTCGGGAGAAATGCAATAAAATTGAGAGTCTTCACAACTTAAAATTCAATGTCCAGGATACAATCCAAAATATTCAACACACAAAGAAACAGAAAAATGCAAACAATTTTCAGGAGAAAGGATAGTCAATAGAGACAAACCCTGAGATGTTCCAGATGTTGGAATTAGCAGACAAGAATTTTTAAAGTAGGTGTTACAATTCTGATTGGTGAAGTAAAGGAAAACATGCCCATAATGAAAAGGCAGAGAAAGAGAAACTATAAAAAAGAAGCAAAAAATAAAATAAAATAAAATAAAAAAATAAAAAAAATCAAAAACTGGTAAATATCTGAAACTAAAAATGTACCAGATGAACTTAACAATAGAATTGAGAAGATTGAGAAGAGTCAAGAAACTTGACTATTAATCAATAGAAATTTATATAATATAAAGGTCACAGGGGAAAAGACTGGAAAAAATTAACAGCCTCAAGGATTTGCCTTATCATATCTAACATGCATGTATTTGAAGTTATGTAAGGAGAGAGACAAGAGACCAGAAAAATTTTTGAATAATAGTGACCACAAATTTTCCTGTTTTGGAGAAAGTTATATTTACTGATTGAAGGCAATCAGGAAATTCCAAGAAGAATAAGTGTGAAGAAAATTATGCTGATACTGCTGAAAAGCAAAGATGAAGATAAAATCTTTTTTTTTTTTTTTTTTTTTTACTTTTTTTTTAAATAAAAGATTTGTTTATTGGGATGCCTAGGTGGCTCAGTCGGTTAAGGGACTGCCTCAGCTCAGGTCATGATCCTAAGGTCCTGGGATCAAGTTCCACATTGGGCTCCTTGCTCAGTGGAGGAACTTGATCCCAGGAGCCTGTCACTTGCCCTCCTTGTGTGCTCGCTCTCTCTCTCTCTCTCTTTCTGACAAATAAATAAATACAATCTTTAAAAAAAAAAGATTTTGTTTATTTATTTGAGAGAGAGAGAGTGCACCTGCATGAGCAGGGGGAGCAGCAGGCAGGGGGAAAGGGAGAAGTAGACTCCCCACTGAGCAGGGAGCCTGATGCGGGGCTCCATCCAAGGACCCTGGGATCATGACCTGAGCCGAAGCCAAACGCTTTAATGACTGAGCCACCCAGGTGCCCCTGAAGAGAAAATCTTAAAAGGAGATACCAAAATGACACATGTACCATGGAACGATAAGACAAGTGAATATTGACCTCTTATCAGAAAAATTAAGGGAAGAAAAATCTGGAATAATATCTTTAGAGTGTTGAAACCAACAAACAAAAAATTGTCAGCCCCAAGGTCTATATCCAGCAAAAAAATATCTTCCAAGGCCAAATACATTTTTGTTAAATAAATCATTTAAAATACTATAAAAATATGAAATAATAGGAATAAGCTTAATAAAATGTATAAGATCTACACACTAAAATTATAAAACATTAGTAAAATAAAGACCTAAATAAATGGGAAGACACCGGTTTATATATTGAAAGACTCCATATTGATAAGTCAATGCTTGTTAAATTGGCCTAGAGATGTACAACCTATAAACAAAATCCTAACTGAAATTCCAGTAGAGTTTTATTGAAAAATTGAAAGACTGATTCAAAATTTTTAGGGAAAATACAAAGGACTAAGAAAAGCCAAAAGAGTTTTCTGTTCAGTAATTTTGTCAATTGCTGAGAGCAGGATATTGAAATTCCCAACTGTAACTATGGATGTGTCTACCTCTCCCTTCAACCTAGTGGTGACTAGCACTGCCTCCTTATTTCTTGTGGCTTCTGGGTGGTCATGGAGACTCAATTGACCACTGGACTCTGTAGACACCACCATGGCATAGAAATCAGAGCATCATGTGCTTCCCCAGGGCAGGAAATGGAAGATCTCCTACCTGCTCAGCCCTGCTGATATGGGTACAGTGAGGGGACTGGAGCACACAGTTTGCTTTTGTGGGGTAGGGGTGAGGTGTGTGGTTTTTCCATTGGTGTTTGGATGGAGTAGGGCTTGAATTGGCTAAAATATTTTGTTGTTAGGCCACCCTTTTCCCAAACTTGGCAAGGGGGAACCGAGTTGTTTGTTACTTACTTGCCAGGGGAATGTTGGGAGCTGTTGGTGTCTGACCTGTTGGCCATCTGGGTTGAAGATTTCTGCAGCTCCTGGTTCAAGATATAGGAGAGGCTATAGGGAAACCCAGGAACTTACCACCTATTCTTCCTTAAGTCCTGAGGTCCCTAGGCAGCCCATTTTCTTTTTTCTACCTTTAGAAACTTCCTGAGCTCATGGTTGTGTTAAATGCACAAGGATTTAACTAAAGGATACAAACTAAAGGATTTTTAGTTGTAAGAGGAAGAATGGAGCTACACATTGAGATGAACCAGAATTTCACTTAAAACAAATCACAAAGTTAGAGGATTTATGCTATAAGTAAGTAATAAAGACAGTGCGGTGACAGGATCGTTCATGGCTCAATGAAATAAATTAGAGAGTCCAGAAGCAGACTCACATGTACACGAGTCATTGATTTTTGATATAAGTGCCAAAGTAAGTCAATGAAGAAAGGACAGTCTTCTCAATAAATAAGGCTGTAAAACTAATGGCCATATGAATAAAGGTAAGCCTTGACCTTTTTCTAACACTACAGAAAAATCTAAGGGGCCTATGTAGAAGATAAAAATTTTAAATATTTTTATTAAAAATATTAAATTAAAAATATTTAAAACATTTAATTAAAATATTTTTATTAAAAATATTTGCAAATGACCTATCTGATAAAAAAATTTAGATTAAAAATATAGGGAAATATCTCTATGATCTTTGGATAGGCAATGATCTTTTTTAGATAGGGAAAACAAAAGCACTTACATAAAAGGAAAAAAATAATGAGTTGAACTTCATCAAAACAAAAAACATCAAAGACACCATTAAGAAAAGACAAAGGGAGAAAGGGTTGTAATAGATACCTGACATTGGACTTATATCAAAATATGTAATGAACTTCTACAACTCAATAATAAGAAAACCCATTTTTTTAGAAAATGACACAATATTTCAATTTCACAAAAGATTATATAAATAGCACATGAAAATATGCTCAATAGCATTAGTTACCAAAGAAATGCAAATTAGAACCACAATGAGATCACTATACACTGGAGGACCTAAATAGTTTTATTGATAAGCAGCCCTGTGAGACAGGGCTGATCCTACAGCCAATATGACACAGATTTGGGATCTGTAACTTCCAAGAGCAACAAGGCCCTAAAGTGCCAAAGAATATAGAAGAAATCTCTAGGTAAACCTCAGTTCCAGATGGCACATACTCCATTCCTTAATCTCCGTATGGCTTCTAGTGATGAGATATATGCAATCTAGCAGCTGAAAACAGGCAGAAATTAACTGTCCTTTTTAATACCTCCCTACTCTATGGATACCAGAACATAATGTTCTTTTCTCATCACCTCAGCAATGTTGGCTGTTTCTCAGAAACAAATAAATGAACATGAAAAACAAACTATTCTTTTCATATACAGGTTCCCCTCCTTATCCAAAAGTAGAGCATTCCTATGAAACGTCTCCAAAGCTAAAATGGAGTAAAACAAAGAAGCAATCACCATTAACTTATAAAAAAAATTTGAGCATTCCCAGACCCAAAAAATAACTTCTCCTTAGGCTTTTCTGATATTTCAGGGCACATCTTGCTAGCAGATGCACAAAGTAAACTGAGATAAAGGACAGATGCTCACAGAGACTTTCAAAGCTATGGCAGCTCGATGCTGAGATGCTGGGTATAGTTCCCAGGAAAGGAGCTTGGCAGTACCACTGTCACTGCTGGGGGTGTGCAGCCTCTGTAATGGCTCACCACAAAGCAAATGCTGAACACTGTTTTTGCTTTTCACCTTTTCTCATGAAAGTGAAAATCCTAAGGGGTGCCTGGGTGGCTCAGTGTGTTGAGCCACCAACTTAGTTGCAGCTCAGGTCAGGATCTCGTGGGTTGTGGGATCCAGTCCCAAGACTGGCTCCGTGCTCAGCGTGGGCTGGGGAGGGACCTTCTTAAAGATTCTCCCCTTTGGCCCTTCCCCCCAGCATTCCTGCACTCTCTCTCTAAAATAAGTGAATAAGGGACGCCTGGGTGGCTCAGTTGGTTAAGCAGCTGCCTTCGGCTCAGGTCATGATCCCAGTGTCCTGGGATCCAGTCCCACATTGGGCTCCTTGCTTGGCGGGGAGCCTGCTTCTCCCTCTGCCTGCCACTCTCTGCTTGTGCTCACTCTCGCTCCTCTCTCTCTCTCTCTCTCTGACAAATATATAAATAAATCTTTAATAAATAAAATAAAATAAAATAAGTGAATAAATCTTTAAAAAAATAAAAAAGCAAAAATCCTAAGGTTTCCTTAAGTTAGTGAAAGCAGTATTAATGTAGGTCTTTTGTAGAGGTGAAGTGGGGTAATGCAAACTTTCAGAGTGGAAGATACCTGACAGAAGTGTGAACCTCAAGAGCATGAGAAGACAAGCCACAAACTAGGAGAAAATATTTGCACAAGTGACCTATCCGATAAAAGGTTTTTATCCAGGGCACCTGGGTGGCTCAGTGCATTAAAGCCTCTTCCTTCAGCTCAGGTCATGATCCCAGGGTCCTGGGATTGAGCCCTGCATTGGGCTCTCTGCTCAGCAGGGAGCTTGCCTCCCCCGCTCCCTCTCCCTGCCTGCCTCTCTACCTACTTGTGATGTCTGTCAAATAAATAAATAAAATCTTAAAAAAAAAAAAGGTTTTTATCCAAAATATACAAAGAGCACTTAAAGTTTCACAGTAAGAAAAAATACAAACATTTAAAAATGGGTGTAAGTTCTGAATAGACATCTCACCAAAGAAGATATACAGATGGCAAATAAGCCTATGAAAAGATGCTAAATGACATTTGTCATCAGGGAATTGCAAGTCAAAACAATAAGATAGGTCTACCCACCTCTGACATTGGCCAAAACACTAACAACACCAAATGCAGATAAGGATGTGGAGCAACAGGAACTCTCACTCATTGCTAGTAGGAATGTAAAATGGTACAGCCACTTTGGAAGATGTTTTGGCCTTATAAAATTAAACATACTCTTACCATACAGTCCAGCAGTCACGCTCCACTTGGAAACTTACTCCACACAAAAATCTGCACATGAATGTTTACAACAACTTTATTCATGACGGCCAAAAGTTGGAAGCAACCAAATGTCTTTTGGCAGGTGAATGGATAAACCATGGTACACTCAGACAATGGACTATTACCTATCACTAAAAAGAAATAAGCTATCAAGCCATTGAAAGACATGGAGAAATCATCAGTGTTAATATCAGGTTAAAGAAATCAATCGGAAAAAGCTTTATTTTATATGATTCCAACTGTATGGCATTCTAGAAAAGCCAAAACTATGGACACAATAAAAAGATCACTGGTTTCCAGGGGTTAAAGAGGAAGGAGAGATGAACAGGTGGACCACAGAGGACTTTTAGGACAGTGAAATTATTCTGTTTGATACTATAATGATGGATACATACCATTATACATTTGTTCCATCCCAGAGAACATACAACACCAAGAGTGAACCCTCATATAACCTATGGACTCTGAAGATTATGCTTATTATTATTATGCCAATGTAGGCTCATCAGTTGTAATAAATACCCCACTTTGGTACAGGATATTGGCAGTAAGGAAGGCTGTGGGGAGAGGTGAGTGTTAGGAAATACATGGAAACTCTCTGGACTTCCCATTCAATTTTGCTATGCACCTAAAATTGCTGTCAAAAATAAAGTTTTTGGGGGTACCTGGGTGGCTCAGTTGGTTAAGCGTCCAACTCTTGATCTCCGCTCAAGTCTTGATCTCAAGATCATGAATTCAAGCCCTGTGTTGAATTAAAAAGAAAATAATAATAAAATAAAGTCTTTTTTAATATATATCTATGTAAGCCTGACCAAGCAAGGTAACTATTCCTGATGTACTCTGCCTGGCACATCCTACTAGTCCCTGTGTCGGAAGGCAAGGAGAAGTAAGGAGAACTTACCTGGTGAGCTATATGGGCCAAGAAAAGAAATTTTTCCACACTTCTCTCCCTTTTCTTCACCTCAGTTCCTCCACCTTCCATTCTAACTTTTTGAGTCCCCCAAATTCCCCAAGACTCATTTATTTGTAGTTCATCTGGAGAATATCATAAACATTAACAAATACCTTTCTTGTATGAGGGTATAGATTCAACTCCTTTGCTAAGACCAGGTTTTTTTTTTTATAAGGGATCCTTGGTTGAAACATTATAGATAAGCAGAAATGGAAAGAAGATGGAAGGAGAAAAAGACCACAGAAATCAAAGACTGTATGTACTGCAGACGAATTTTGAGAATTTCACCAAAAGTAAAACCCAATTCAAATTAAAAAAAAAAATCACAATTATCTGATTTCAAAACAGCGCAAATGTTAAAGAATTTCTGAAAATAGAAGAATGTTATTATGTTTCCTGCTCTTTCCCCAGACTTCTGGTCTTGGATAAATTATTTAACTTTCCTCTTAAACAGTTTTTCCCAGCTGTGAAATAAAGATACTGCTTGGTTACTGCCAAAGCCATTCCTGGAACAAATCATGGTAATGTGGTCCCACCCTAAATATTCTGATATAGATGAAACGTAATTCAAGTGAATATTAAGTATAGTTTTGAAGGAGATAAGAAATCAAGAGAAAGGCAATGTGCAGCCTTCGGGGAACACATGAGCGCATGGTATTGTCGGGCTGGCACTTCTCATGGAAAACATGTAGGCTGATTATAGTATAATTGGGCTTGTTACTAAAGCAAGGTAATACACACACTCCACTTCACTCTCTTTACATTGTCCTCAAGTCATCACCACGCCCCTGGTCCTGCACTGATTTGCCCCCCCACTTAGTCCCCCAGGGTTCTAGGTTATTATCAGAATCTTCTGTATCTCAAAAATACATTTGTCAACCAAATGGCAATGTAAAACATAATTTAAAATATCTAAGGGTTTTTCATAAAAGAATTTGAGAGGTCACTATCATTTGAAGTTGGTAATAGAAATAACTTAGTTGAAAACTGAATCAGAAATGCGAAAAACCAATATGAGAACATACTTCAGAATGCAAAGGGAAAAACATTTCAGAAAGAGTGAGAGATGAGAGAGAAAGTGACAAACAGGGAGGACAGGAAAGGGAGATGGATGCCAAAAACCTGTTAGTGCTCCCAAGAGAAAAATGAGAAAACCTGGTACAGAAATAGCAGCCAAAAATACCATTAAAGAAAATTATCCTGAGCTGAAAAAAGAGGGGAGTGAGCAAATCAAAAGGATTTACCTTATTCTAGGCTAAATAAATAAGAGCCTTGCACGTCCCAGAGAGAATGAGTAAATAAATACCAGAGAACATGAAGAAGATATGTTTTAGCCAGGGTTCCTCAGAAAGCCATGTGAGACAAAATCCTATTTGTGAGCACTTTACTGGGTAGTGTGAGCCCAGGGAGCAGAAGTGAAAGAAAGGGGTGATGTAGGGTGTAGGATATATTTGTTATCTATTGCTGTGTCACAAATGCTCCATTATACTCCAAAAGTTTGCCGTTTGAAGCAACACATTCATTATTGCACAGTTTCTGTGGATCAGGAATCCAGGAGCAGCTGAGCCCAGCGCCTCTCAGGCAGCGTCCCCTCCAGGCCTGCAACAAGGCGTCTGCTTAGGTGGCGATGGGACAAGGTGCAATGATAGTCCCTTGGGGGTGGACTAGGGGAGGATCTACTCCCACTTTACTTGCAGTCTTCACGTCCTCACTGGCTCTTGGTCGGTTACATCTGTTCTTTGCCATATGAGCCTCTCCACAGGGCTCACAACATGGCAGGCTGCTTTCTCTAGAACCAGGGCTCCAAGAGGAAGAGAGAGAGCAAAAGAGGGCAATGAGATGGAAGTCAGAGTCTTTTTATAATCCAATCTCAGAAGTGACATTCTACCTTCATTGCCATATTCTGTTTTTAGAATAGTCACTAGGTCGAGCCCACAATCAAGGAGGAAAGATTATCCAAGGATGTGTATACCATGAGGCAGGACCTCAGGGGGCACGGATTGGCTGCCTACCACAGTAGGGGGGCTGCCCAGCACAGGGAAAGAGGGAGAGTCATAACAGGATGTGTTAGCAAACAGACACAGAGCACGATGAAATGCTTCTCAGAACCATATACAGGAAAGGAAAGGAGAGGAGAGGAGAGGAGAGGAGAGGAGAGGAGAGGAGAGGAGAGGAGAGGAGAGGAGAGGAGAGGAGAGGAGAGGCAAGGCGAGGCGAGGCGAAAGGGAAAGGAAGGAAAAAGGGAAGGGAAGGGAAGGGGCAGGAAGGAGCGGAGCATAGATCCATTAAGTTTTCCCCCACAAAGCAATTAACTCTCATTCCTCCCAGCACAGGCTTAGAATGGGCTTTCCTGGGAAGAAAGTGTATGTAGGAGGTGAGAGGCACACGAAGCAGCCCAGGGACCTTCTTGAGGGAGAGGCTGTACCACCACATCAGCATGAAGCTGGAGGGCATCTGCATGAAGTGGGTTGCCCAGATTGTTGAGACAGAGAGATCAGAAGTGTTGCGTAAGAGCTGTTTAACATAGTCTGAGCTCCAAATACTGAAGTGATAGAAACTGAGTCTTCTAGGGGTGCCTCGGTGGCACAGTCCATCAAATGTCTGACTCTTGATTTCAGCTTAGGTCATGATTTCAGGGTCATGAGATTTAGCCCTGCATCTGGCTCTGTGCTGGACGTGGAGCCTGCTTAAGATTCTTTCTTCCTCTCTCTCTGCCTCTCTCTCTTCCTCTCTTCTCTATCTCAGAAGGAAAGACAGACAGACAGACAGACAGGCAGAGAGGGAGGGAGGGTGGGAGGAAGAAAGAAAGGAAGGGGAAAGGGAAGGGAAGGGGAAGGGCAGGGCAGGGCCTGGAAGGAAGAAACCTGGATCTTCTAGCTTGAGGGCTCGGCACAATCAAATTTCCAGACGGTTATAAATTACCATATCTCAGTCCCTTGACACTTTCCATGACAACAGTGGCTTCAGGAACTGCAGGATAGATAAGATATAAATGGACATATTTTATTTAATAAGTAGGTAAGCATCACCATCATTTACTTAATCACACTCTTCTTGACTTTAACTTGATAGTGCATCTTTGGCATGTCTTCAAAAGTAATACACTTCTTGTTCAGTTTTTACCTAGGAATTTATACTACATCAGGAGATGTCATGGGGTGCCTGGATGGCTCAGTCAGTTAACTGTTTGATTCTTGATCTCAGGCTCAAGTCTTAATCTCAGGGTCATGAGTTTAGGCCCCACATTGGGCTCCATGCTAAGTGTGGAGACTACTTAAAAAAATAAAGTCATAGACTCAAAGAATTTAATATCTAGAAGAAACTTTAATTCAAATTCATTTAATTTACCTTCTCTCTCCAGGCAGAACTACCCCTCAGCCACTGAAATCAAAAAACATCATTTTTTAGAGGATGTTCAAATATACTAACTTTAGATATCACTTAGTGACTAGTTTTAACTATATATCTGTTTTCATAATCTACATGTATATAATTACATCTATATATTTCTGAATATATCTGTATCCATGGTACAGCTTTCCCTCCCTCTCTCCCCACCTCCTCTCTCAAGAGATTACTTGTTGAACACTTCTTGCGATCCTTTGAGAAAAGAACGTGTTCTACATAAAAATTTAAAGAATTAGACAAATTTATTATGCATTGTTACAGGAATTAGTCTTAAAATAGTTATTAGAGGTATTAGATCTTTACCTTAGGCTAAATTGCAAGAGTAGAAGCAGGGAAACCAATCAGGGGATTGGAGTGGTCCAGGTGAGAGAGTGGTGGCTTGAACTGGAGTGATGCCAAAAGAGATGGAGAGGAGTGGGCATAAAGTATATTGAGAGATAAAAGCAGTAGGATGTGCTGATAGTTGGCTGTGGGGGACCACGGAAAAAAGTCAAGGGTGAGTTCTGGGACCAAATGGCCAGATGCCTGGTATCTGCTTCAGAATACCTCCGAGGGGAAGGGAAGTGTGGGTAGTGGTGGTAGAGAAGCGAGACTGCCCATAAATTGATCATTGTTGAAGCTAATGATGGGTGCGTGGGGTTCACTTTGCCCGTCTGTCCTTTTTCCTTGTGCTTTAAACTGTCCATAACAAAAATATCTTAACATACCAATATACCTTTACCTTGTGATTTCAATTCCAGAAATCAACCCTAAGGAAACACTCAGAACTAAAAAACAGATTTTTATATCAGAATGGTCATAGAATCTTCATCTCTGTATTTATAATACTGAAGTATTATAAACAGTCTTGTTGACTAACAAAGGGATAATAAACATGCTGTGATAGAATCATATGAATTTATTATATTTCTATTAAAAATCAGGCCCTTCATCCAAATCGGCAAAGAAGAAGTCAAACTATCACTCTTTGCAGATGATATGATACTATATATGGAAAACCCAAAAGACTCCACTCCAAGACTGCTAGAACTTGTACAGGAATTCAGTAAAGTGTCAGGATATAAAATCAATGCACAGAAATCAGTTGCATTTCTTTTTTTTTTTTTTTTAAAGATTTTATTTATTTATTTGACAGACAGATCACAAGTAGGCAGAGAGGCAGGCGGAGAGAGAAGGGAGGAAGCAGGCTCCCTGCTGAGCAGAGAGCCCGATGCGGGGCTCGATCCCAGGACGCCAGGATCATGACCTGAGCCGAAGGCAGCGGCTTTAACCCACTGAGCCACCCAGGCGCCCCTCAGTTGCATTTCTATACAGTAACAGCAAGACAGAAGAAAGAGAAATTAAGGAGTCAACCCCATTTACAGTTGCACCCAAAACCATAAGATACCTAGGAATAAACCTAACCAAAGAGGACAAGAATCTATACTCAGAAAACTATAAACTACTCATGAAAGAAATTGAGGAAGACACAAAGAAATGGAAAAATGTTCCATGCTCATGGATTGGAAGAACAAATATTGTGAAAATGTCTATACTACCTAAAGCAATCTACACATTTAATGCAATCCCTATCAAAATCCCATCCATTTTTTTCAATGAAATGGAACGAATAATCCTAAAATTTATATGGAACCAGAAAAGACCTCGAATAGCCAGAGGAATATTGAAAAAGAAAGCCAAAGTTTGCGGCATCACAATTCCGGACTTCAAGCTCTATTACAAAGCTGTCATCATCAAGACAGTATGGTACTGGCACAAAAACAGACAGATAGATCAAGGGAACAGAATCGAGAGCCCAGAAATAGACCCTCAACTCTATGGTCAAATAATCTTCAACAAAGCAGGAAGGAATGTCCAATGGAAAAAAGACAGCCTCTTCAACAAATGGTGTTGGGAAAATTGGACAGCCACATGCAGAAAAATAAAACTGGACCATTTCCTTACACCACACATGAAAATAGACTCAAAATGGACGAAGGACCTCAAGGTGAGAAAGGAATCCATCAAAATCCTTGAGGAGAACACAGGCAGCAACCTCTTCGACCTCGGCATAGCAACTTCTTCCTAGGAACATCGCCAAAGGCAAGGGAAGTGAGGGCAAAAATGAACCATTGGGATTTCATCGAGATCAAAATCTTTTGCACAGCAAAGGAAGCAGTTAACAAAACCAAAAGACAACTGACAGAATGGGAGAAGATATTTGCAAATGACATATCAGATAAAGGGCTAGTATTCAAAATCTATAAAGGGCTCAGCAAACTCAACACCCAAAGAACAAATAATGCAATCAAGAAATGGGCAGAAGACATGAACAGACATTTCTGCAAAGAAGACATCCAGATGGCCAACAGACACATGAAAAAGTGCTCCACATCACTCGGCATCAGGGAAATACAAATCAAAACCACAATGAGATACCACCTCACACAAGTCAGAATGGCTAAAATTAACAAGTCAGGAAATGACAGATGCTGGCAAGGATGTGGAGAAAGGGGAACCCTCCTACACTGTTGGTGGGAATGCAAGCTGGTGCAACTACTCTGGAAAACAGCATGGAGGTTCCCCAAAAAGCTGAAAATAGATCTACCCTATGACCCAGCAATTGCCCTACTGGGTATTTACCCTAAAGATACAAACATAGTGATCCGAAGGGGCATGTGCACCCGAATGTTTATAGCAGCAATGTCCACAATAGCCAAACTATGGAAAGAACCTAGATGTCCATCAATGGATAAATGGATAAAGAAGATTTGGTATATATATATATATATATATATATATATATATATATATATATACAATGGAATACTATGCAGCCATCAAAAGAAATGAAATCTTGCCATTTGCGACGACATGGATGGAACTAGAGGGTATTATGCTCAGCGACATAAGTCAATCGGAGGAAGACAACTGTCATATGATCTCCCTGATATGAGGAAGTGGAGATGCAGGAGTTTGGGGGATAGGAAAAGAATAAATGAAACAAGGTGGGATCGGGAGGGAGACAAACCATAAGAGACTCTTAATGTCACAAAACAAACTGAGGGTTGCCTGGGTGAGGGGATTTGGGAGAGGGTGGTGGGTTTATGGACATTGGGGAGGGTATGTGAAGTGAGTGCTGTGAAGTGTGTAAACCTGGCGATTCACAGACCTGTACCCCTGGGGCTAATAAGATATTATATGTTTATAAAAAAATAAAAACAATTAAAAAGAAATCGCACCCTTAATAATTTAAAAAATACTGGGGTGCCTGGGTGGCTCAGTGGGTTAAGCCTCTGCCTTCAGCTCAGGTCATGATCTCAGGGTCCTGGGATCAAGTCCCACATGGGGCTCTCTGCTCAGCAGGGAGCCTGTTCCTCCTCTCTCTCTGCCTGCCTCTCTGCCTACTTGTGATCTCTCTCTCTCTCTCTCTCTCTCAAATAAATAAAATCTTTAAAAAAAAAAAAAAAAGAAAGAAAAATAAAAATAAATAAATAAATAAAATAATAATTTGAAAAATACTGACTGTATAATAGAAAGTTAAATATATAAATATATATATGCCAAAAGAAAATATACAACAAAATACTATCATTGTAGGGGTGCCTGGGTGGCTCAGTCAGCTGGGCACCCACCTCTTGGTTTGGCTCAGGCTGTGGTCTTGGGGTCTTGGGATTGAGCCCCACATTGGGCTCTGCACTCTGTAGGAAGTCTGCTTGGGTTCTCTCCATCTGCCCCTCATGTTCCCCCACTAAAATAAATGAATAAATCTTTTAAAAAATTTATCATTTTAATGAGGGAATTTTGAGTGATCTTTTATTTTATCATTTATACCACAAATAATTTACTACAAAGAATATGCATTAGAACGAAGTAAACATTATTTTAAAGGGTAGGAAAAGAATGATTTGTTGGAATTCATCACTCCTAGACATGACAGTTAAAACCACAATAGATTTTCTTTCATTCTGGAACATTTATTGACTATTTATTATTTGCAAAGCACTTTTCCATACTTACTCTATGCCATTTAGCAGGAAAAATAATTCACATTTCAGATTAGTTAAAAAGAGAGGAGATAAAGTTGGAGAGAACAAAAAGGAAGGAATTCAGTATTTAGGAAGCCCAGAGTAACTTTCTAGAAAGATAATGTGTTCAATTTGGGAACACTCAAGTCCAATAGAGTTAATAGCAATTCCCCACCCACTTCCTTTATTGCCGCTGCTTCAATATGGTCTCAAAACCACAGAAAAACAATACTTCATATGTCCCACTTCAATGAATTTTAAGTTCATGATGAAAACTAGGAGAAAAGTAAGCATTGTTCAATGACAGCTGCTGCAAAAATGTGTCAATGTTACTTGCAAAACCCTGGGAGGCAGAGATATACCCTTTTCTGGGAAAAAAAAATGGGAAAATGAGTAAACATTACAAGAATTTGTCATAAAAGTGATGAAATTACAATCCAAGTTGGCAAGATTTCTTAGCATTTTCCTTTCCTTTGTGGTCTTCTGGGAAGGCTCAGGGCTCCCTCCACCCTGAGATTGGGGATCTTCCCAGCAGGCCTGACCAGGATGAATATGGAAAGGACCAGCTGCCCCAGGGAAGACAACTGAGGAGCCCTGATACCCAGCCGCTGATTCCTTGATGACAACAGGTATCCGAGTGAACTTCAGAACTTCGGACTGTTGGAACCCACAGGTTTTAACCCGTAACTGAGGGTTCTGTTTCAATAAGCACAAGGTCTTGTATTTTAAAATATTAATGGATGAGGGCCTCTACGGAGTAAGGATTACTTCTTATTTCTTACTTCTTTTTGTTTGAATGTGGCAAGTTTTCCTGAGAGGGAAAATTCCTCTTTCTTCCAAGGTAGGCAGGGAAAGCTTAACAGTTCTTGACACAGGGTCTCCCCACACTGTCCAGCCCATGCTACCACTATGTTGTTCCAGATCCTGATGCATATGGAGAAGTAGAGGGTGCATAACATGTGTGTCAGAAGAAGAGGGGAATGGATGTAGGGTGGAGGAAGGGTTTATAAGGCTTGTGCCCTTGATGAATATTGCACATTCACAAATTCATATTCTCTTTTGTCTGAGCTCTGTGGATACAATAATCTGCACTAAAAAGACAGTGGAGGCCAGACTGCACCACGTACTTTCCTTCTGTGCCCTCACATCCTCAGTATTATCTTCCTCTGAGGTAGTGCAGATCCCAAATGGCTAGAAACCTCAATATGTCCACGGGGCTTGGGAAGAAAATCATCTCTATTCTCTTTTGCAGAGTTTCCAATGGCCTATGGATTCTCTTGACTTAAAAGAATAATTTTTGCTCTGCTGTGAAACAAGATAGAAACTTCTGACTCTTGAAAAACCTACAGATGATTAAAATGGTAAATGAGCCACATGCAGTAATTCACAGTTCATGAACCTACTCAATATGAAAAGGAGTTCCTGTTTATAAGATTTTTTAAATCACATGAAAGTGATGTTAAAAAACAAGAAGTACACTTGAAAGAAATCCAGACTAAATGTACAGATAACCAAAGAATAGTAAAAGATTTACTACTACTATGGTAGTAAATGATTTACTACCATAAGGTACTCAAACATTTAGACTGACTTCTGATGTTTGCATGTTCTGGGACAGGAACTAGAGCCTGTAAAATAAGTTAATTAGACTTGGATGGCTTTGATATCTAGTGGGACATTCATGATGTATTTTATGTATCTTGCATGTGACACATGATTACGGCATATGAGGTAATGTTATACAATGCATGGTGTGCATGAATTAAGAGAGAAATATGCATCACATAATCATTTGGTACACAGATTCTTGACAGTTGATTTATATTCCGAAAAGAACAAATTTTTAGCTCATTGAGTTCGAAGCTGCATATATTGCCAGAGGATAAACAGCTATATTCCTGTTTCTTCTAGACAAATTATTTTTCATGTTGACAGGCATAAAGTGACTTCTCTTCTATATAATTGATTATAAAGCCTTAGCTCTTTGACAGAAAAAACATCTATCTTGAAGGTACACAAACCTCTCTAATATCCCTTAATATTATTTTTATCCTTTGAGATCAGGTGAGTAGAATATAAAAAAAATGTGAGGGATTTAATATAAAAGATATGGCCAAGAACAGCAGAATAAACCCTGTGCCCAAAAACATAATATACCTGTATACTCAAAGATGGGATAAACATGGCTAGTTATTTTTTCTTAATAAAATCAACTTTTATCTTTGACACAAAATGTTGTAAAGGACAATGAAGGGCAGTAACATCCTATTTCATGGGGGAAATGTGGGTAGAGTCTACCAAAAACAATCAACCAAAAAGCTTAGGCTCAAAAGCTTAGGCCCAAAATTCTATAGTATAGTGTAGTATAGTGTAGTACAATAGACTGTATATGTTATGATATGGTTTATAGTTTGTCACCAAGGAACTTCGGTTCATTGGAGAGACAAGATTAATATAAGAAACAATGGACAAACCATTTAACAACTAATGTAAATGATTGCTAAATGCCATGGGCAAACTATAGACCCATGGAAGCCTACAGCAAAGAGGTTCTTCATTGGCCAGTGAAAGCTCCATGGAGGAAGTGACACTAGACTTATTCCAAATAAAAAGTGTGTGATCTATTTAGGCTAAAGGAAGAAAGAAGAGAAGGCTGTCCTGGCTGAGAATAAGAAGTGTGAACATAAGTAGAATGAGCTTTGTGCATTTGAGGAACGTTAAGAGACTCACCTGACTAAAAGCAGAGAGTACATGTAGAGGAAAATGGGAAAATGGAAAAAGCCGTTGGATCGGTAGAGAGGAGTCATGAAGGGCCTCAGAAAACTGGCAAGGGATTTAGATGTCTGATAGGAGCAAGGAGCGGTGAGATAAAAGCTGTGTTTAAGGCACATTTGTCTGGAGTGCACGTGCAGGAGAGATTGGGGCAGGTGCTGATGTACCCACCCAAGACTGAGCATGGGGGGAGAAGTGACAATGAAGAGACAGAACAGACATGGGGAACAAGATGAAAGAAGTTAGTAGATAAGCTGAGTGTCAGAGATATCAGAAGTGAGTGGAGACAAGGTTTTAAACTGAGAACATGAGAGGAAAAGAAAAAAAAAAAAGTTGGTATTGATGACAGAGATATCAAAACCAGGATGGATAGCCAGTCGTGGAGAGACAATTTCATTTATAGACATCTTGAGTTTCCATATGGAGATCCAAGAAGAAGTGTCTTTAAACTAAATATAAAGCAGGGGTATAAAAACCCACTTTCAGCATTCAGAAATCTAGAGTGGGAATTCAGGTTGTGATAATTAAGCCTGGATACTCTCTAATGGTTATAGGATTGGAGGAAGAAAAAGAGCCACGGAATCTGGGAAATCGTATTTTTGTTCCTCACAGCCATTGTGGGTGTGAGGAGAAAAGTGAGTGAGGAAAACATGTCTCAGACCCTTAGCATCCCTTAAAACACCATCAGAGAGCCTGTCTGGCAACTAAGAAGGTACTCATAAAACCTTAGATCTTTTTAGGATTCATCCAGAATAATCACCTATTGCACAGATAGAATGTAAGCACCACAAGCACAAGAACTTGATTTGTTCATTCATGTGCCCCAGGCATTAGAATAATGTCTGGTACATTGCAGGCAAATATTCAATAAACATTTATTGAATAAGTGGTTAAATAGGGAAATGGAGAGATCAGGAAGATGAGGCATAATGGAATTTTTTGTCACTTGGGCCACACAGGTCCTCTGACAGAGCAAACTATGCAGGTGCATTTCTGCTGCAGCTGACTTGAGGTAAAAGGCTCCCTGAATCCGAGACCAGAGTTCTGTGGGCAGGGGGCTAGCAGAGCTGGAGAAGGAGCTTCACTCTGTAGGGCAGGGGATAGGCTCCCTGGGATATTTAAAGTCCTTGCTTTCTCTAACTCCCCAATTATAGATAACAGGCTGTGTGAAGAAAGCCTAGCACAGCCAGGGTGATCTCATACTTAGTAAAATTCCCTGAAGCATGCATAGTCATTGTTTCATTCGAGGCCAATATCTGTAGCCAACATTGCTCCTCCCAGCACTAAGCTTCAGACTGGATCCACTGGGACGCCGCCATCCCAGAAAACATGGTGTTTCAGGCTCACATACTTTCTGCATGTGTGATGCAGGGGTCTCCCTGAAAGGGTGGAGTTTTAGCTGCAAGGGGCTCTTTATTCCTAAGCCCAAAGGGGTTCACCTCTTGATCTTGCCAGGTGGTTTTCTATGAGTTAAATTTATAATAAGCCAAGGCTGCCTTTAGTCAGATTTTGGCCTCTTTGGGTTGAGATGACTAAACTTTTGTAATTTCTCACTCCTCTCTGATTTGATGGGTGGTATTTCTGCCAGAAAGGGACAACATCAGTCCAAAAGATTCTCTTTTCCCATCAGAAATTCTGTCTGCTGTCTAAAAGTATAAAAGGAGAAGACTCAGGATCAGACATGTTCAAAGTTGGAAGGGATCTAAGAGATCCTCTAGTCCAGGGTCATAAACTCATGCAAACAGGGGCCGAGCAGTTGAGAGAGAATGGTGAATGGGAGTGACAGGGTCTGTGTCGACCAGAGACTTGATAACCAACTCCATGAACTCACACTGAAGGACCTGACAGGCCCACACTAGCCAGATGAAGCACATCTGTGCACTGATTAGGCCCTGAGCCATGTCAATCCCTTCATTTTACAGATGAGATACCTGAGGTCCAGAGACAGAGTGAGACCATTTTGCTACAGAAAGAGCACTGCACTAGGAATCGTGAGACCTGAGGTTCTAGACCTGTCCATATACACCAAAGGACCTTGAAATAAGATTGACTCCTTGGAATCTCATTTCCTTGTCTATAAAAGGGAGAATTTCCCTAAGAGCTTGTGTTCTAAAATTCTAAGACTCCCCAAGGTCACCTGACAGGTTAGTGACAGATCTCTAATTGGAGCTCAGGTTTCCTGGTAGAGTGTTCTTTCTTTTCACTAATACAAACTGCCTGCCAAGACAGGACTAAAGAAAGAAACAGCAAAAACACCTGGGAACCCGTGTTGGCTTCTTATGACATCTGCTCACTGCTTGGGCAGACTGTGAAAACCAAGAGGGAGACCTGGAACAATTTGGTGCCACATGTCAGGCTTCTCACTCCTACTGAAGCATGTGCTGAGTGCCTATGTGTCCCAGGCAAGCCTTCTGAAGATGGGAGTCTTCAGACCCTTCATGACCTGTATGGAGTACAGGTCACCCAACACCAAAAGGATAGATCCAACTGGGAAGAGACATGGATCTCCTTGTTTTGTTTCAGTTTCTTGTTTTTCTTTTTTGGGGGGTTTGTTTTAGAGAATTTTTCCTTCTGTTGGAAGGTGGAAAAGTAAAGAGCTCTTTCTTCATCAAGAGCCCTGTTAGAGCCCAAGGTCGATCTTCATTCTGTAGTTCTCAATTCCCTATATGATCTTACATTTTATATTTTTTCACCTGTGTGGTGGTTCTCATTAGGAAAAATTATCTTGTTTACCAATCTGCTTATTCTCTGTATCACCAATTTATTTTTATTTCTTTTTTACAGATTTATTTATGTGAGAGAGAGCAAGCAAGCATGCAAGCAGGGACTGGGGGAGAGAGAGAGGGATAAGCAGATTCCCGGCTGAGCAGAGAGTCTGATGTGGGAATCCACACGGGGCTAGGTCCCAGTACCCTGAGATCATGCCCTGAGGTGAAATCAAGAGCTAGACCCTCAACGGACAGAGCCATCTACAGCCCCAGTGTATCACCACTTTAAATGCATGTTTGATGAGAGCGGGGACTCTGTCTTCCTTGTTCACTAGCATATGTCCAGTGCACCAAACACTGCCAGGTCCGTAGCAAGGTAGAATAAATATTTAATGGGTAAATAAATGATTGCTCAAGATTCTATAGCTAATTAGTGGAGGAGTCAGGTGTTGTACCAAAGTCATCCAACTGTCAGTTTTTTCCCTAAACTATGGGGCCTAAAAAGAACTAACTTTTTTAGTGAGTTGTCTGAGGAAGAATCTACTAGGTCTAGCCATCAGGACAGCATGGGTTAGAAGAAAGAACCAGATTCTTGTCCAAGCTCCAGTACTCACTAGCACAAGACCTTGACCAAACTAAACAATGTCAACTTTAGACAAGATCTTAAGAGATCATCTGGTCTAAAGACTATGGATATGTTTATAGCACCAGTAAGCTTTATTCAAACACCATCTCCCACAGAACCTGAATCTACAAATCCGATAGAACAGTGCTACTCTGGTACACGCCGAGGACGGTCCAGACAGAGACTGCCCTTGAGGCTCGTATTTTACCCCATTCAGGTCATCTCTGAAGTAAAACACAGTGTAAATCCCCTTAGTTAGTACAGTTGCCCACCCTAGAATCAGGGCAGTCACTCCACCGGGGCAGCCCGTTCTGTTACTGTGGTACTTCTGAGGGAGCCCAACCTCTTCTAGGCTCCCAAAATGTCCATTCCCCACAAACGAAAGCCACCCCTCACCAGCTGTATACCTGCTGTCAAAAGACAAAGACCAGGAAGATATGGGCCCTGTCCTGAACAAGAGAGATCCGGCGGGAGCTGAAAACCAGCTCCAAGCTACTTATCTTCTCTAGCCCTTAAATATCTCTTTTGTAGGTTAGGGATACGACTGGGCTTACCCCATGGGGAAGACGGTGGTAAAGATTAAGGACAGGAATGTGAAGGATTTGGCGCAATGCCTGACACAAGGTAAGTGCTCAGTACATTTCAGCTTTCCTTTCAGGATCATCATCTTCGTCCTTACTTATTCCCACTTCACCCCCTTACCACCATCACCACCCATACTTCTCCTCGAGGAAGCTGCTTGAGGAAGCAGATCAGTGTGCAGTAAAATACAATTCGTCGTGGTAAGTTCTACCATGGAGATCTGCACTAACTATTTCTTTAACGATTAGCCAAGAGTATTAGCAAAATAACTTAGCAAACATGTCATGTCCATGTAGTTATGCCTTGAAATGATTTTTTCCTGGCCAGACCAGTTGGAATCATTCCAGTCCTATAGGATCTCACCACACAGAGCAGCATCAGCATCACTGGGTTATCTATTAGAAAGGCAGTATTTCAGGCTCCATCCTAGGCTTACTGTAGCAGGATCTGCATTTTAACAGAGGCTCCAGTGGCTTCATATGTGTGTTAAAGTTGGAGAGGTACCACAGGGGCAAGTGCTTCATCTGTGAGATTGGGAGACAACTATTTGCTCTGCCTGCCTCACTAGGGTTCATGAGAAAACTGAATGAGATGCAGAGAAAAGCACCTTAAAACAAATCAACCGTGAATTCCTCAGTGCCTCCCGGATTCCTTTACACATAGGACTGGTTGAACCCTCATGGACTTATGGAAGGACTATCTCAGCAGGCCATCCTATTTGATGTCTGAATCAGTTACTGAGTATCTACACCTTTGTGCTATCTTTGTCTTATGAACTGCATGTGTTCTCTGTGAAATTCAGGAAATTCCTTTAAAATGATTTCTGCCTCAGAGTATATTCATGTTCTTGAGCCTGCCTGGTCCCTGTGTGGTCATCTTTCAGAATTCAATTTGACCTACAGTTATTACTCCCACTCTATTTTATGGAACACTTTCAGCCAGCTACATGATTTAATGGGTTTAAACACATCATTATTGCCATTATTTCATAGCTCACATGCCTAAAATAATACATGACACATTTTTAAATGCATCTGAAGACTTATTTTTAAATTTTATTACCTAGGAATTAATAAAAGTTACTCATTAAATCTTGCCACCCAGGATATCTAAGCCCTGGTTCTAGCTGGTAGTTGGGTGGTCAAAACACATTTAAGGGAGATATACCCTGAGGTATCACAAGAAGGCTGAAACCAGACATCACAGGGGAAAAGGAAAATTTAAATATCAGTATAGCCAATGCCCTCTAAGGTGGCCCAACATAAAAACAAATGATCCAATAGTGCAAAGCCCCCAGCTGATTTCACAGAGGTGACCAACGCAGGCACTCAATATAAAACGCACTTCAAACTCTCCAGAGAGCCAGTTATGAGTCAGATATTATTAGGGAAATATGAGGAACTGGGAAGCATTAGGAGGCAGCCGAGGAAGGCAAAATGGCAAGGATCCAAGGCAAGGATTCTCAAAGTCAGAAGAAAGAGGTCATGCCTGCAAACGCTTAGGCTAGTACTCACCACTCCGTTCAGCCTTCTCTTCATTGTAAAATGCTGCAGAAAGAGAAGCAGTAACATGTACCACAACCACAGTACATGTCCCATGTTAGGGACACCAACATAACCCTCTTCCTCATCGTTTAGGGATGTTCTGTTCCTACAACATTCATCTGCTGCCTCTTTGCCTTCCAGTGCAGCTCATTCCCCATACAGTTTCCCAGCGAGCCCTGTCCTGGAGGCCTTTGAGTACCTGATTTAAGACATGCTGGGGCTGATGTTAGGAACAACTCACCTCTTTGGAGAGGACAACAAGTATTCTGGCTCTACTGTGACCAGGAGTGGTGCTTAGCTCTTTGTGACCTGGGACTCAGGAGATGGAAACTAAGACTTGGACTGGGAATCCTGGGGACCTACTGTCTTCTCTCCTTGAACTGCTCCATCCATTATCTTATGGTCCCTGGAGCTGGATGGGATATAGAGTTAATTTAGTTCAAACTCACATTCACATCTAGCTTTACTCTGTGGGGACCACAAATGTGTCAAGTCTATCATCTTAAGTCTGAACTCGACCTTCTCTGAACTTCAAAAAAAGTCCCAAGTTCTTTTCATAGTCAGCCACTGTGCCAATTCTGAATAGTCAAAGCCATCTCACCTTTACATCAAAGTTTCCATTGCATCTGGGTTTGTTGCTAACAATTCTAATATTCATTAGAATCCCTTACATTATTTTTTAATATTATGGTGCCTCAAGAAACCAATGGATGTAATGGGATTATAACACAACTGTCCAGTTAGATGGAGAATATGACAATGCTTTTGATGCAAATTTTAAATCCATCCCTGCAGAAACCACAATAAAGGTTTTTGCCAGCAACAGTTCCTCCCTTTCCCTGTGCCTCTTAAATGGCCCTGTGCTTCCCCATGTGTCCTCACCCATGGTATGGCTTGCCCTCTCCTCTTGGGAACTTCAAGTAAAAAACTGTCTTTTCTATGGCAATTACTTCCTGATATATTGGTCTTATCATACCCCAGATTTTCTATTAATACACTATATTTTAAAACATTGGTCAAATTTGAGCCCAAATTTGGTTGCCAGTCAAGGAACTCTTTCCAAGAAAGGGGGTAGTCCTGCTCAGAGCTCCCCTGGCAGTGCGCTGAGAAGGATGAGCACATGCAGAACATCCATCTGGCTCATCAGGCCACCTGCCACCATATTGCTGTCTCACTCCCTGCATCACACCCAGACTCCAGCCCTGGAGTCTGCCGTGACATGTGTCCCTGTCTGGGCCCTGGCTTACTCTTGCTCCTAAGAGACATTTCATGCCATTCAGGGTATAAGGACCTGTGCCACCCTGGTGTGGAATCCTCCATAGCAAGGAACTATTCCTAAAAGAGGAGTATGGCAGAGATGAGAGAGGTTGGGAGGAAACATGAGCACTGGGACTTTGTACTAAGCGAACGAGGCTAGGCTTGTTATGGAAAAATGGTCCAGGCTACCACCTGGTTATTACACCTTCACAGAGTCAGGGTCAGGAAACCTAAATTATGCCCCCATTTTTTTGAAAACCAGAGATGTAGGATGCCTTCTTAGGCAAATCATTTTTCCTTCCAGGTTACTAATTCTTCATCTGCATATAACACAGTGTGTCAGCTGGGTCAGAACTGACAAAAGGAAGTCAGGCAGCACCATCTCTTAGAGGTGTTCTATGTGCACACTGAACTCCCAGTTAGCATGAGATATGCGGGGAGATTCTTCCATGAAACTCCAGGCATGCTTCTTTTTTATTTTTAACTTTCTGTTTTGAAATAATTTTAAATGTCAAAAAATTGTAAGAATAGGACAAAGAACATCTATATACCTTAGATTTGCTAATTGTAAACATTTCAGCCAATTTGCTTTAGCATTCTCTTTCTCTCTCTTGCTGTATACACATACACACACACCCCCAATATAGAAGACTGCTATCAAAACAGAGTCAGCAGTCAACCCAGAGGTAACAAAAACTTTATGAAAGTGTAGAATGGCTATGACTGCCCAGAACCAGTGTATCTCCCCTGTCCTTCATCTCCCAGCTAAGTTAGAATGACTCTTTAACCAGCAAGCATGCCATCCAGGTAGGTTAGAACTCCTTAGAAGCAAGGTCATATTGAGGAAAGGTAGGGTTGTCCTCAATCTCTAACATGAAATATTTAATTTAGAATTCTTGAGGTTTGGCCAGACTGTGGGTTATGTGGAATATGAGTTTTCAAGGGAGAGGGAACAGTTGCAGACCTAGCTGATTAAGACAAATATTTGTATGTGTCAAGGAAAATTCAGTTTCTGCATTGTATTTTAAAATTAATGCATTTTAGCGACTTTTTAAATTATATGTAAGATACATTTTCTAAGAAAGGAAAACCCTTTAGATCTGTTCATAATTTTGAGAGTCTGTACAGTCTTTTTATATTGGTAGTTCATACCATAAACCACTCAAAGAACAGTTAGTGGGTTAATTTTCACTAGGTTGGTGGGCGAAATCAACCTCTTAAGAAATGGTTATCATTTTAAGTGAACAGTCTTCCACCTGTACATTTTAACAACTGTAGTTTCCTATAGCAAACAGTCATAATAGTCCTTAAATTATCAAAACCAAAATACTTTTGCAAACAGATTTAAATGGAAACCCAACTTTATGATGTCACATTATAGATTTAAAATGAATTTTAAGATAATTAGTTTATAACTATTTGCTATCTTTTCTCCATTTAAACACAATTTAATGACTAACCTAGCACCTTGATTTTTAAAGTTTTTATTTCGAGCAGTTTTAGGTTCACAGCAAAATTGACAGAAAGGTACAAGGATTTCCCATATACCACTTACTATGACACATATGTGGACTTCCCACTATCAACACCCTCCCCCCCCCACCAAGTGGTATATTTGTTACAATTGATGAACCTACATTGGACACGTTATCACCAGAAGTCCATAGATTACATTCCAGTTCACTCTTGGTGTTATATATCAGATCTGGACAAACATGTGATGGCATATAGCCATCATTATGGTATCATACAGAATATACTCACTGCTCTAAAAATCCTCTGTGATCCTCTTATTTGTCTCTCCTTCCTCTCCAACCCCTAGAAACCACTGATCTTTTAACTGTCTCCATAGTTTTCCCTTTTCCAGAAGGTCATGTTTTCATTTTTTAAAAACATATTGCCTCTTGGGCTCTAAAGTTTCTTTCTCAAAATGACTTGTGGACCTCTAGTTTTCATTTTAACCAAAGCTGAATTAAATATATTGGAACTTCAAAAATGCTTTGCTTCTATATGCAATTTATTCTACACATATTAATATGTTCTGAAGAAGTAGACATCATTCTCGTTTTAGAAATGAAAGAAGAAACTAAGATTAGGAAAGCTAACTTGTCCCAAATCACTCTACTTATGAGCAACAGTTTTAGGATTGGGTTCCAGATTTTTCACTCCAAAGCTCATTATTTTCTGCTACATGCCCTTTAGCTTCCTTCTCAGGAATGCAACCACTAGATAAACAGTCCATGTCTCCTGAGGCAACGTAATTCATTCCACGTGAACCTGCAGAATAGCAGTGACTTGGTTTAGCATTGACCATCTTGTTTTGGAAACGTAATCCGGGAGAAATGCTTTCTTCCCTATTTACTACGTGTGTGTGCTCTCTGGCTGCCTCCATTCTTCTCAGGAAGAAGTCTGCACCAGTTCTCATGGATGTGTCTCTTCTTCCTCAGGCTGGTATGAAAGAACCCCATAAACTGCCAACACCTGGGAAGGCTCCTGAATATTTTGGAGCGGGGGGAATGCCAGTGCTTCATTTCTGGATGTTCTCTCTCTAGATGCAGCTTCTCTGGATAGCTTCTCTTTTCTATAGCTTCAAGGATGTCATCTCTTTTCTTCTCTCCTTCCTTTAACCAACCCGTTAACCTATTTCCAACTTCCAGGGTCGTTATCAATAATCTCCCACTGGCACCTCCACCCCTGGCTTCCTCCTTAAGTACTGAATCTGTCCTAAGAATCTTTTCATCTCTTCTAGTAACCCAGAATATTGGTTGCACCCTAAACATCATCTCATCTTCAAGATCAGCCCCTACAAAATCAGTGATTGGTTTATGCACAAAAACCAACACAAACAAGTTTCTAGGGTAGTTTTGCGTACGTGTGCTCAGACTTATGGTTTCCCTTGAAAAACGTCTACTCAAAGTCAATAGTAAAAATGCCTGTTAACTGCTAAATTTGTCATGCAGGGATTTCTAGGAAGGGTCCTAATGAACACTGTCCAAATATTTAACAATAAACCACTTTCTAGCAATTCATTATGTATATTAATGTGTTAAAAACCCTTTAAAGTGACTTCAATACATTCAAAAATACTTCAGCAAGAAACTTTTGTGGCAAGCTATAACACCCATGGAACATCAGTTTAGGAAATGTTAGTCTAATTGTATGAAAGCCTCTGAGTACATTAAAATATGGAAAGTATTTTAAATGTTCTCTTAGGAGCTTGAAGCTGCAGTAATTTATAATGATAATTTACAATGATAAACATCTGATGGACCTCTGCAGGCAAATAAACTGACCAGAATTTGTTAAGTATGGAAAATAAAGGCAGATCCTATTTTTTTGCCTAGACACCCTTGGAATCCCTAGAAAAAGCTTAACAATGAAAACTGATTGGGCTGCCTGGGTGGCTCAATGGGTTAAAGCCTCTGCCTTCACCTCCAGTCATGATCCCAGAGTCCTGGGATCGAGCCCCGCATTGGGCTCTCTGTTAAGAAGGGAGCCTGCTCCCCCCACCCCCAGCCTGCTTGTGATCTTTGTCTGGCAAATAAATAAATAAAAATCTTTTTAAAAAAAGAAAAAACTGATTGTCACTCAGGGATGTTTTCACCCTAGGCAACTGTCTTTCAATACTAAAAAGCATATCTGTTGTGATCAACTTAAATGCTAATTCTAGGTAAGACATGCAGAAGGGACCCAAATTGGTGACAAATAAACATGTGAACGAATCATTTGCATATTTTTTAATGTGACAGAGTGAGAATGTGAATTTTACAGTAAAAATAAAGATTAAAATTAAATTTTAATAGAGGAGGATGAGGAGGAAAGTCATGATGGAAAGGGTATGTTTGATAAGAAAAAGCACAGACATTTTTTTTTTTTTTTTTTTAGATTTTATTCATTTATTTGACAGATAGAGATCACAAGCAGGCAGAGAGAGAGGAGAAAGCAGACTCCCTGCCGAGCAGAGAGCCCAATGTGGGGCTCGATCCCAGGACCCTGGGATCATGACCTGAGCCGAAAGCAGAGGCTTAACCCACTGAGCCACCCAGGTGCCCCCACAGACATATTTCTAATGCCATGCACTGGTGAGAGCCCTTTTACTTACTCTATAGAATCCCCAAATTTAATATTATTTCAGTCGACTATATCCAATAACTGCTTGTTAGATCAATATCAAGTCTTGAACCTTTATGGTATTTGCCTTATTACAAAAACTAACATTTGATAAATCTACCTGGAAATTACACTATTCCAGTGGGGTAGGTGGGAGCCAGAACTTGCTTGTTATTCACATGATTTGATGGCATCACGGAATTCCAAAAAATAAACTATTTGATTATTTCCCCAAGGGTTTATTGTCATTGCTACCTACATTTGCTTATCCAAAAATTCTGAGTGAGACATCTTTCCTGAGAACTCTATGTGGCAAAGAAATGAGTCTCTTCTGGTCAGGGTTTTCCTCTGATATAATATTCCTTGAGTTCCATTCAAGTCAATTGCACAAAGGAGGCAGAAAGGAAGAGGCCCAGGAATAGGCAAAGGAACCCAAACTGAGGACACTGTTGCCCACAAATGCAGCAGCTGCCCTCACACCCAAGCTGGATGCTGGTGAAAAAATCTCCAACAGGCCAGGGCAGCCCCAAGTCTGAAACATTTTACTTGAACTAAAGATGCACAAAGTAAACTTATTTACCACTTGTAACTATTTTTGATTCATTCTATTTGTTCCTTGTTCCTTTTCCCCTTTCTTTTCCTGCCTTCTCTGGTATTAATTGAAGGTTTTACATAATTTCATTTTATCTTTTTTCTTGACCTATCAATTATACCTCTTTGAAAGGCAATCTTAACATATGACCTAGAGTTTGTGATATGCATTTACAATTAATTTAAGTCCACCTTTAAAAATCACTCTTCCTTTTCACATGTAACACAGGTGCCTTTTAACAGAGTATCCCACTGCCTCCTGCCTGTTGCTAATATACCGCCATCCCTCTTTTCACTTATTCTATGGTATTAATTACGCAGTGCACTGTTATTATCATTAATTAAAACAGCTATCTTTGGGATCAATTAAGAAAAATACGTAATTTTAATATACCTTTATTTATTCCTCCTCTGTTGCTCTTCCTTTCTTTATGTAGATCCCAGGTGCTGACGGTATCAATTTCCCTCTCCCGAAAGAACTTCCTGTAACATTTCTTGCAGGACAGGTCAGTTGGCAATGAATTCCCTCAATTTTGTTTTCCTGAAAAGCTTTATTTCTCTTTCACTTTTGAAAGATAATTTCACTGAATATAGATGGAATCCAGGTTGGTAGAGTTTATTTTTTATTTTTTTCCATAGCTTTAAGTACTTCACTCTTTCCTTGCATGGTTTCTGATGAGAAGTCTGTTCTAATTCTTATCCTTGTTCCCCAGTCGGTAAGAGTTCTTTTCCTCTCTTCTCTGCCTGCCGTTTGAATATAATATGTAAAAATGTAGTCATTTGTTACTTATCCCGTTTGTTCTCTGGACTTGGTGTCTATAACTAGTTTTGGAAAAATCTTGGCCATTATTAATCAAATATTTCTCCTGTCTTTTTTTCCTGATATTCCAGTTATATATACTGTTTGAAATTGTCCCACAGGTTTTGGATATTCTGTTCTGGCTATGTTTTGGGTTTCTTTTCTCTTTTCTCTTTTTTGTCCTCCATTCTTTTTTCTCTCTGCATATCAGTTTGAGAAATTTCTATTGCTATCTCCTTTCATTGACTCTCCTTAGCTGTGTCTAGTGACTAGTTAAGTCTGCAAAAGGCATTCTTCTTTTTTGATATGCTATTTTTGATTTCTAACATTTTTTTAAATTCTTTCTTAGAGTTTTCTTCTCTCTGCTTACATTATCCATCTGTTCCTGCATGTTTTCTACTTTCACCACTGGAGTCCTTAACGTATTAATCACAGTTATTTAAAATTTCCTATCTGGGGTGTGCCTGAATGTCTGGGTCAGTTAGGCATCTGACTCTTGATTTCAGCTCAGGTCATGATCTCAGGGTCCTGAGATTGAGCCCCACATCAGATTCTGCGGTGGGCATGGAGCCTATTTAAGATTCTCTCTCTCTCTCTCTCTCTCTCTCTCTCCCCCTCTGCCCCTTCCCCCCAAAAAAGTAAAATAATATATCCTATCTGATAATTTCAAATCTGTGTCATATCTGAGTCTGGTTCTGATGCCAGCTTTATCTCTTTAGACAGTGATTTTTCTTAACTTTTGCCATGCATTGTAATTTTTGGATGAAAGTAAACCACACTGATTAATAGAAACTAAGGTATATAAGGCTGTAGTGTAAGGTTTTTATGTTTATCTGGGCTATGTTTAATGTGTGCTGTAAATATAGCTGCCAATGATTTCCAGTTCCTCTGGTGCCTCATTTATGTCTCCCCTGGTGTCTTTGGGTTTCCCTAAGAACTCCCACTGGGAGTCTGCATCTTGCAGATCTTTAAACTGTAATCTAGCTGGAGGTACCGGAGCCCCACCAGTGTGGTGACCAGGTGATTCCATTGTCTTTCAGTGGGCCTGCATCTCTGCATTAGAAACTTCACCAGCATTTGCTTCCTATCTCCCCCTTTTCCTGCTTAGGTGACATGGGAAGGGTAGAGGGGGCTCTTGTCAGAGACATGCCCTTCCTCTAGACAGGCTAAGACTTTGATAATTGTTTCCCCCCACAGACAGCAGGCCTTTGTGATGGAGAATGCTTAGTCATATGTCACAATAATTGCTTTTTCCTTCTCACTGCCAGAGCTATGAAGGCATCTTTCTTTGCTCTTTACCATGGGAATACGGTAAGGTTCCTGGAGGTAAACCCATGCAGTGCAGAGACACCCTGCCCCCAGCCCCTTCCAAGTCTATAGCCCTGAGGAGATTTTCACTCTCAAGCTAATAAAAAATCAGCCTCTAGCTAATTTATCAAAAGTGACCACTTAAGTGTTCATACCAGTCTATGATTCCAGTAGTTCTTCCCCCCAAGTGAGCAGATCTCAGCTATGACTCTAGATTTGCTGGTCTTTCCACATTTCAGGGTGGTGATTTGTTCTGCAACCGCAATTCTCTGATGGGTCCAAGAAATCACGCTGATTTTCAGTTTGTTCAGCTTCTTGTTGTAAAGGCAGGAGTGAGAACTTTCAAGCTCTTTACATGTCAGAGCTAAAACTGGAAATAGAAGCTGCATTTTAATAAATACTTCAGAGATTCAACAGATCCCAGCTGAAGAAATACAGCCTTTTTAAGCACCCTTCCTTATTTTGAGAACAATTAGCAGGCCCTTGAGAAATTGATTATAAATAACCATCTTGGTTGCTCAGTAAAGCAAAACCTCTGAGAGCAACTCTATGCAGCCTTGATTGAATCAATGCCTCTGAGACAAGTTCCATAAATACCCTACAATTCAAACTTTCCACTCATTCAGAATTGTGTTTTCCACAATTTGTTTTCATTTAGTGATGACATAGTACATAATTAATTGAAAAGGTATATGTGTATGATTATAGCTCTGCTAAAATTAATACATCTGGGTAAATATTGGAAGGGAATTCAGACAAATGAAATGGTTGTTATTTAGGAATTCTTTTTATAGTTAAAAAAATAGAAGTATGTACAGCTGGTGGGAGAGATCACACACACACATACACACACACACACACACACACGAAGTCCAAAGTTAGACTGTCAAACCAAATAACTATTAATCTGACATCATCTTCATAAAAAGTTCAGTGTCTTATTATAGATGGCTTTCCGGTAAATGTTCTGCAAATTTAATTTCATTCCTTGTCCACTGAGCCACTGATATGAAGAAAATTCTGACATATGCATATCTATTTCAGTCTTGCTTGCAATACAGGAAAAATATCAAACCAAGCCATAAAGATAGTAAAAATTTTTACATTATATTTGAATCTAGAAATGTACATTGGTAAGTGGAAATTTGGTTTGGAAAAATCCAGTATTAGAATAAGGGACTCAGAAGAACTACTTAACTATCTCAGATTGTGCAAGAAACTAGAATTTTAGCACTGACAAACAAAAGTAGTTGCTTAAATGAAGAAGACTCCATGGTAGAAGCACAGTCTTTCATTGAATGTGACACACATTTCACATTTCCTGGGGTGTAGAGAAAATAGTTGAATGTTGAAAACATGCACTTGGCTCTACGCCGTGGGGAGATTAAGCGACAGAAATCAGAAACAAACCAGGCCATTAACAAAAAACACTAGATCCTTACGACAACCCAATGAGAATGTTAAGAGATTGTTAGATTTTCTTTTAATGGAAAATAAAACTATGGTTGGTTTTGATTAAACATGGTTTTTAAATGCTTGTTTCCAGAAAAGACAATGGGACAGATCTCTTAAATTAAGAGCCCGATTTGGAAGTGATCTGGAGGCCTGCAGTCACTGTTGGCAAGGGGTACCAGTTGCATTCACATCCGAGAAATTAATCAGTAAATACTGATCAGCTAAATATCTGATGATAGAGGGAAATGTTTTGTGTTTTTTTTAAGAAGAAAAACATCTTTTTATGTCTACAAAAGGAGCAAGATTATTTCTTACTTTAGATAGGCCTTTAGAATTGACTTGAAATTATTATTACTTTATTATTTTTTCAGGCTACATGTAAAGTGACAGATGGAAACAGATACAGTTACAAGAGTAAAAAAGTTTATAGCCATTAAAAATCTCTCAGATGAAACAGAAGTTGAATAACTGCTCTAAGAATGTCAAGTTTAGCTACCTATAGGCCTAGGAGCCCTAATCAAACTAAGAATAACTTGGGATGAATTCTTCTACTCAAGTTTAAGGAAAGAACCAAGTAATAAACAGGCAATAGTTGTTAACGGATATAGGTTACTACAAAAGGTAGAGTTTTTAATACAGCAACTATTGTTTGCTTTATCTTCTGATTTCAAGAGCAGTGCATGCTCAGTTAAAACATCTTGAAACCCAGAGAAAACCTCTTCCACAAAGAGGAAAGAATATCTGTCATGCCACCAACCAAAGTTAATTACTGCTGTATTTTGTGCAGTATTTTTCATTCAAACAGACCTATGCTATTTACCAAGAATATCATAATATATATACTGCTTTTCTCTTGGTAATGTGTGATGAATATATTCCCATGCCAAAAATTTTTTTCCTTGTCATATTTTAATGTCTGTATAACATTTCATTATATAAATATTCCATACATAGTTAATCAATACATGCCCAATAGACTCTTCCCCAAATTTTGCTATTATAATTAATTTTGTGATGAACAGTGTGAAAACTCATCCTAGTATAAATCTCTAATTACCTTCTAGATGTGGAATCCCTGGGCCCGAAGGGAGTCTTTATATTTTTAAAATTATTTTAAGTAAAATTCTTTTTGAAAAAAAGACTGAGTAACATAATAATATAAAGCTCATGGTCTTTTAACATTATTTCAATAATATAATATTTCATAAAATAGCAGTTTTTATAACCAAGTGGTAGGTTATCCACAACCAAGGAATGTTTGACTACTTCCCACATTACAGGACCATCGTTCAAGAGCCTCCAGGTTGCAGTTTCTACAGGTATGTGTCATTGCCAATAACTGAGTCTTTTGATAAACCCAGTCTTCATCATTCCACTCTGTGAGCACCACATAACCATATATCCAGGTACCTCCCTTTAGCACCTCAACTATGTTCGTTCTCTTGGACTAGGACAGGACATCCAACCTTGTCAGCCTTGTCTTGTCCATAAAGCTTGTTGATTCTTATTTCCTCTCTTACCCAGCTTAGCCACCTTGAATAATCATAACTGTTCCTTTATATTCACCCAACTCCCTTCCCTTTTGTTCCTCTGTAAGTTTTCTGCCTGGAAAAAATTTCTTGTGCTTGTCTGGCTGGCGACAATCCTGGCAAAACCAATTCTCCTCCTGCTCCCCTCAGCCTGCACCCAGGCAGCTCAGGACAGCAGGAGAAAATACCACTACCATATTGACTTGCCTCCATGTGAATTCACAGCCACAAAACTTGAGTGAACTCTCATACTGCCTGGCATTCCTACATTTTCCTGTTCAATTCAATTTCTCCCTTTCTCCTCTCTTCGCAAACTCCCAAAACTCTGCTTTCCTCCTAACTCTTATTTGTTAACACTGGTTATTATTTTGCTGAGAAAATAAAAGCAATCAGAAGTCTAAATCTACATGCACCCCCTCCACTAACGGGCATCTCCCTCCTTACACATTGCCTCCTTTCCATTTCAAAGGTGGATAATCACACTTCTACTTAAGGCTAATTTACTGCTCTACTGGTCATTCACATCAACACACATATTGTCATTTCTTCCATATTTAAAAACAAAAACAAGTGTTCTTTATTGGGCGCCTGGGTGGCTCAGTGGGTTAAAGCCTCTGCCTTTGGCTCGGGTCATGATTCCAGGGTCCTGGGATGGAGCCCTGCATCAGGCTCTCTGCTCAGCGGGGAGCCTGCTTCCCCCCGCTCTCTGCCTCTCTGCCTGTGATCTCTCTCTGTCAAATAAATAAATAAAATCTTTTTTAAAAATGCAAAAAAAGTTCTTTATCAATATCCTTCTCCAACCCACTTCTTTGTAAAACTCCTAGAAAATTAGCTCTGCCTGCTATCTCCACACCCTCTTTTCTCCTTCATTCAATGCCATTATTCCTTTTGTTGAATTGTCAACAATTTCAATGTTGTCGAATCCAATGGTTAACCCCCAATCATCCGACCCATGCTACTCAATCTCTCAAGAGCATTTGAGGTGGTTGATCCCACACTGCTTCATGAAACACTTTCTTCACTCGGCTCTGGCTAGGATGCCACACTTTTGGGTCTTGTCTATCACGGTTGACTCCTTCTCCATCGTTTTGGCTGGTTCCTCCTCCTGTTTCCAACCTCTAAACACCATGGTGTCCTAGAGTTCAATCCTAGGGCCTCTTCTGTCCTCTAACTACATTCCCTCTTATCTTATCTCCATTGTCTCATGGAGTTTCATTGCTACACTGACAACTCCCCTGAAGTATCTCCAGCACTGTCCACTCAACTGGATACTATATCTTATAAATGAATCTTCAAACTACATTAAGGTTCCCAGTTCTTTTCTCCAGCTTCACCACTACCATATAAATCCAATCCATGTCATACCTCAGACAAAGCCAGAACTGCTGCTTTTGTCTGGCTTTGAGCTTGCCTTGCTGTCTCACTTTATCACAGACTCCATCCAGCTACTGGAGTGATCCTTCTGAAAAGTAATTGAGACCATGTTACTCCTCTGATCAATGTTCTATGTTGCACTTTAAATAAAATTAAAGTCCTTACCAGAGCCCATCAGACCCTATATTATCTTACCCTTATCTTTACCATTTCCCCCTCGTTCACTCCACTGTAGTCACACCCAAGTCATACTTGCTCTTTCTCAAACAAGACAAGTGCAAATCTACCCCAGGGCCTGTATACTTGCTGGTCTTCTGCCTACATATCTGCAGGACTCACTCCCTCATTTTTTCCATGTCCTTGTTCAACTGTCATCTTATCATTAAAGCCTACTCTGAGAATCCTGCAAAGAATATATTACACATTACACAGACACAGACACACACATCTGTCACTGTCTATCTCCTAAAATTGCTCTTACTGGCATTTTATTACCACTTTTTATGCTATATATATCAAATTTAAATTGTCTATATCCTCCAGTGAGATAATATCTATGCAGAATAAAAACTCTGTCAGAGTAGGAACTTGGTCAGTATCCCCAATGTCTAGAATTCTGCCTGACCATAGTAAGTCCCCAGCAAATTAAAAGGAAAAAAAAGGACAAACAGAATAACTAGAAATGCTTATGCATTCCAACTATAAATGCAAGCTTAGAGAGTAAAGGCAAATATTTCCAAGTGAATTGCAATCTGAAAAGGAAGTTTTTCTTGGCCATGCACATCAGCTTTTTGCAATTATAGTATATGAATGTGGAATCTTGTGCCATGGGCAATCCACCACAGGAAAAATTAAAATAAATCTCAGGCCACAAAGAAGCAGAAAGCAATAATTAAGGGCTAGAAAAAGGATTAGACAATTAGTCACCACTTGCTTTGCCAGAGTGGTTGAGAGCACAGGCTTAGGGGTGAGACAGATCTGGGTTTGAGTCCTCACTGTCATCCACTTGCTCTACCATCTTGAGCAAGTTAGTTACTCTCGGAGTCTGAGTTTTCTGATCTATAAAATATGGCTTAAACCTCCCAGACCTGTAAAAAATCACATGACATAATGTTCTTAGCACAGTCCCAGGCACATAATAACATTTCATATATGCTGGCTTCATTTGTTTAGTATTTTCAATACATTGTTATACTACTACTCAACTCATCATCAGTACATTTCATTAAGTGACAGAGCAGTTGCACACACACGTCCTCCAACAGAATTCTCTGAGGGGTAAGGGACTGGTTTTTGGCTTTACTCACAAGATTCTTTACTCTATGGTTAGGTAGGTACACCCAGCACAGGAATCTACATACAATGCCATTAAGGGGTTCATTAATTCAAGACTTCTGAGGAGTACATAAAGACTTGTTAAAAATAAATGAACCCACACTCAGATGAGATCTCTGACTAATTAACTATACATCCCCCTTTTGGAATGTGATTCTCACATGTTTCCTATTCCCCTGCACTAAGAAGCTGGTGACAAGCCTTTGCAGTAAGTCTAGAGGAGGAATCTCTGACCATTCCTTCTCTGTGAGTTCCATGGTGCTCTTGTTCTATATTACTGGTTGATTTGTGTTAGGATATCTTTTACTTTGTTTCAATTCTCCTGTTAATCTTACTTCTAGGTATGCACTTCAAGTTTTCTCTGAGTCTTGAATCTTATTAATCCTAGGAGTCACTAAGTGATACAAGAGTCCGTAATAATCCCTTTCCCTTTATTCATTCAACAGATGTGTAGAAAAGCTACCATGTGACCAACCTCATGCCAAGGTAACAGAAAGCAAGAGAAGCACAGTATCTGACCTCTCCTCTGGGAGCTGAAGTCTAATGAGGAGAACAGATATTGAATGTGTGTGTTGCGTGTGTGTGTGTGTGTGTGTGTGTTTGTAATAAGAACTGTAATAAGTGAATTACATTACAGAGTTCTATGTAATATACAGAAGAGGTAACATAATCAGAATACCAGGGAACTGAGGGAGTTATATTTAGGAAATATTTTTCAAGTCTTTTGACCATGACCCACACTAAGAAATAAAATTTACAGTGCAATGCCACACACATACATATGTACACAAAACCAAAATAGACATTTCATGAAACAGCATATTTTTCTATTCTATTTCACTTAATTCTATATTTTCCCTCCTTGCTCAAAAGTACCTACTACATTAATTTTATGACTCTTTTGTCAGTGATAACCAACAGTTTGAAAAACACTGATCTAAAGTGAAAACTGAAAATAAGCACCAATTAGCCGGCTCTGGATAGAGTAAGGATTGAGAGGAGAAAATACATGTCCCAGGCAAAAAAAGCATCATGCACAAGGTCCCTGAAATGAATGTATACCAATTCATTTCCTCTCACCTCTAGTGTTGTGATTATGATCATCTGGCAATCAGCTTCTGTTTCCACCTCCCTTGAGGGTACCTTCCTGTATGGCAGAGATTAGGAAATAAAAACTATGTTTCCCAGACTCCCTTGCAGCTAGGTTCTACATTTGAAATAAGCTCTGCAAGTTAGATGCAGTATCGTGATTAGGAAGCTGAAACTGAATCGGACCCAACTTGCTGTAGATTTCAGATGGTTCCAGCTGGAACCAAGGTATTTTTTTTTTTTTAAGATTTTATTTATTTATTTAACAGAGAGACAGAGAGAGAGAAGGAACACAAGCAAGGGGAGAGGGAGAGGGAGAAGCAGGCTCCCTGCTGAGCAAGGAGCCCAATGCAGGGCTCAATCTCAGAACCCTGGGATTATGACTTGAGCCAAAGGCAGACACTTACCGACTGAGCCAGCCAGGCGCCCCTGGAAGTAAGGTCTTAAAGATGTGGCATCTATATGACAGTGGCCATGTACAGTGTTCTACTACCTAGTCACTAGTTTTGTCTGCTGAGAGGTAGTTGTGTCTGTGGTGACATCTTTCCTTGGATTGTTACTATGGCAGTATATTTTTTAGCTTAATGGTGGCCTCTGATTCCTACTCCTTTTCAATGATTTTGAAAGCACATAGTTCCCTGTATTAATCTCTTTTTTCATAGAATATGTTAGCTCGGGTCAGGTTTTCCAAAAGCAGGCCCAGAGAGGAGGATTTATGTGCAAGTAATATGTTAGGAAGTGCTTCCTGGAGAAACCATTAAGGTGGCAGGGGAAGTGGGACTGGGAAAGGGAAGAAGCCAAGTAAGGGTGTAATTTTAAGCATAGTTCCAGTCTTAGGCCAGGTCCCATTGAAGTGCTCACGGGATAAATTTTACCTCAGAAGTTGATCTAAGTTGAGGCAAGTCATTTGGGTTTTCAAGCCCTCATAATGTCTATCACTATGGGCCAGTACAGGGGATGTTGTATGATTATAGACAAAGTGACTCCAGGAACATGACAGTAGTCCTCTGGAGAGGTATGAGTGGTTAAAAGCAAAGGCCTATCAAAAGTGGGGGAAGGGCACACAGAAACATTAAAAGGGATCGACAGGGACCCCTACAGAAAGTACATGGAGGACAGTGTCCTCTATAGAGTGATTTCTGTGAAACACTAAACCCTGACAGATATAATCAGCAGCAAAGTTCACAAGTTACTAGTTACTTACACTCATTGTCATGTAGGTTGTAATCACTCATGCTAAAAATGCTATTGAAGTTGAACCTACATCTAAAGTAGGTTTGTTTGTAGAGTTGCCATCATATATGTAATCATTATGAAACAAAAGCCTTGATTCAGCCCTTTGGACTTTGATTTGCTACCTCAGATAAAGGAATTTGTTGAAATTTGTTGGCTTTCTAGCTATTTTTCATTTTCATAAACATTAAGCAAGAAAAAGGAAAAAACAAAACAAGACAACAAAAACCCTAATATTACAGTTGTTAAGGGATCTTGGCATCCTAGCACATGGTGGAAGGATACAGCTATATGAACCTCCAACTTCAACTTACCAAACCTGTACACCACTAGGCCCCCTGGTGTTTTATTCCATAAATGTTTAAAAAAGTGTTTCTTCCTCCAAAAAAGAAATCTGAATAATTTTATTTTCTGTTTATCCATTTCAGAGTCTTCTCAGGATTTACTGTTACACAATACTTATTTCTCCCAAAGTACTTTTCCTTCTTTAAATCACTAATCTGACAAGCACGATTTGCCCCATGCTTATTAACAAACCATAACTAATTCCCTTCTCTTCTCGTAACCTTCAATTTTAAAAATGCATGAAACTAGATAAAATATGTATTTTTTTAAGTGTCAGAGATAAAAATAAGAAAGGAATTTTATTTTAGATAGTGAAAAGAAGTGAAATTCTTTTTGGTTTTTGGACTAAGTTCACATCCAGTCTTTTGCTTAAAAAGATGTGAATAGCAGCAAAAATATTAACTGGGATCATAGCATATATGAAGAATACAGCTTGAATATAATGTAGTAGTTTGAATTTAGGCATGGATATTTATTGTTGGTAATGCCATTAGAAAGGGTTTTTGGGTTACTTTTAACTATGCATCCTAGATCATTAGTGCCTGGTTGTTCTCATTATAAACTCTGACTTCCCAGTTAGCCACCCAATTAGGGAACCCCATAGTTTTCTCCCCAGGTGACAGAACCCACATGCAGGTCCATTCCATGACTGTTTTACCTACTAGTACCTAATGCAAACTTGTTGTCTTTCTCCACATGATTAAAAATTATATTCTGTATATTTCCAAGAACTAGTAATGAGTAGAAGTGGGGGTGGGGAATGGGACAACATTCAGGATATCTTAATCTACACAATTCTAAGTCTTTGCTCTCTGCATAAAAGCCCACTTGGGGGTGGTGGTGGTGGGGGGGAGAATCTGCCCTCCCTTTCTTCTTTAACTAAACTATTGAACTGAAACAGTAAACAACATAATCAACCAAGACTAAGGCTACCCAGGATTTCTTTTCTCTTTCTGCTCATGCTGACAATTCCATTAACATTTCTTATGCTCATTTTCCATTACCCCTTGCTTGCTGTGTACTTTTCCTATATAATATTAACTATCCAAAGTATTGCTAAACACCCAACCTATAAATAGTCTCACATTTTACTGATCCATAAACAAAATCAAGAGATTTATTTTGGTTAAAAACCAAGAGGATTATTTCCAGAAAGTAATACTATCTTCAGGTCATAGACACACACACACAAAAGATTTCAAGTTCTCAGAGCTATGGAGATCATATTCACTGATTACAGTGCTATAAAATTGAAAGTTTATAACTGAAAGATAAGTAGAAAAAAAATCAAAGATAATTAAAAACTAAAAATTCATTTTCCATGTAATTTTGTATTAAAACAAGCATACAGATACAATAAGATCTAACAAGGATAACAGTATTACATCTGAAAACATGAGATTCTGCCAGTGCTGAACTGAGAGGAAAAATCATAGCCTTAATAGCGTAAAATAAAAAAATAACAAAAATGAACCATTTAACCCTAAAACCTAGGAAAAAGAACACACTAAATTTCAGGAAAGTACAAAGAAGGAAATATAAGAAGAAATAAGAGAATCATACACCAAAATAGCATTAAAGTATATTTAAAAGTGAATTATTTGAAAAGACCAATATAATAGGCAAAATTTTGGCAAAACTAATTAAACACATACTTACAACAGGTAACAAGTGAAAACATTAGGATTAAGAAAGGAGGTGTTACTACATATAAGAAGAAACAGAAATATCATAAAGGAATGCCATATAAAACTATTGCAATAAATTTAAAAATCTTGTAAAGGATGATTTTCTAAGGAAATATAACTGTTTCATTAACTATCACTGCATAACAAACTCAGTAGTTTAACAACAAACATTTAGTATTATTCATGAGTCTCTGTGTGAGCTGGGTGGTTTGCTCACTAGTTTACAGTCAGCTGCAAGTTGATGAGGCAGCTCTGCTAATCTTAATTGGGATATTGCACATGTTTAAAAGATGACTGCCTACAGACTTGTCTAGGATGATCCTGGATGGGACCCTGCAGTTTCCTCCATGTATTCTCTCATAAGCAGGCTAACTTAGGCTTATTCACAAAGAGGTGGCAGAGTTCCAAGAACAAGAGCAGAATTACACATGTCCACTTGAGGCCCAAGGTTAGGAATGACACATTGTCCAGGCACCTGGATGGCTCAATCAGTTAAGCATCTGACTGTTGGTTTCAGCTCAGATTGTGATCTCAGAGTCAGGGGATCAAGACCCACATCAGGCTCCAGGCTTAGTAGGGAGTCTGCTTTAGATTTTCTCTTGCCCTCTTCCTCTGCCCCTCCCCCATCACGTGCTCACTCTCTCGCTCGCTCTCTCTCTCTCTCCCCCTCTAAAATAAATATTTATTTTTTAAAGAAATGACACATTGGGGCACCTGGGTGGCTCAGTTGGCTGAGTGTCTGCCTTTGGCTCAGGTCATGATCCTGAGGTCCTGGGATCGAGTCCCACATCGGGCTCCTCACTTCGTGGGGAGTCTGCTTCTCCCTCTCCCTCTGCCCCTGCTCTAATGAATAAATAAAATCTTAAAAAAATAAAAAAAGAGCGGGGAGGAGTCAAGATGGTGTAGAAGTAGCAGGCTGAGACTACATCAGGTAGTAGGAGATCAGCTAGATAGCTTATCATTCATTGCAAACACCTACAAATCCAACAGGAGATCGAAGAGAAGAACAGCAATTCTAGAAACAGAAAATTGGCCACTTTCTAAAAGGTAGGACTGGCGGAGAAGAGAACCCAAAGCCACGGGAAGATAGACTGTAGGGGCAGGGACCGGCTCCCGGCAAGCAGCAGAGCAATGGAGCACAAAATGAGGACTTTAAAAAATCTGCTCCACTGAGGGACATCACTCCAGAGGTTAAACCAGGGTGAAGCCCATGCAGAGCCAGTGTGGCCCCACATCCCGCAGGGTCACAGAAGGATCGGGGGTGTCTGAGTGTCGCAGAGCTCGCAGGTATTAGAGCGGGGAAGCCAGCTACAGAGACAAAGCCGAGGAGTGAGCTCTCAACTCAGGGTTACCTTGAACCGGTCATGGGCTGGGTGAGCTCGGAGATGGCCAGAGGCCAAGGATACGGGAACGATTGAGTGCTTTTCTCCAAGCATGGCCAGAGGCTAGGGAGACGGGAGTGATTGGGCGCTTTGCTCTGAGGGCGCACTGAGGAGCGGGGGCCCCAAGCTCTCGGCTCCTCTAGGCTGGAGATTGGGAGGCCGCCATTATCATTCCCATCCTCCAAAACTCTATGGAAAGAGATCAGGGAACAAAAGCTCCTGAAAGCGAACCTGAGCAGATTACTTAGCCTGGCCCCTGATAAGGGCCGGCAATCCCTCCTCGGGCAAAGACACTTGAGAATCACTACAACAGGCCCCTCTCCCAGAAGATCAACAAGAAATCCAGCCAAGACCACGTTCACTTAACAAGGAGAACAGCGGAATTCCAGAGAAGGAGAAAGCAAAGCATGGAATCCATGGCTTTCTCCCCATGATTCTTTTAGTCTTGCAGTTAATTTTTTTTTTCTCTTCTGCTAAAAATTTTTTTAAACTTTTACCCTTTCCTCTTTTAACATTTTTTAAACTAGTTTATCTTAACAATACCTTTCAAAAATAATAATAATAATAATCTTATTTTAACCTTCATTATTATAGTCATATTTTATCCTACATTGTATCTAACTTTATTTTTTGTATACACATAGGGTTTTTACTTCTAAAAAAATTGGGGTATGACTTCTCCTGATAGATCAAAATATACCCTAAATCTAGTTCCAGGCTTTTTCTAGTCTCTGACCCGAGCAAATTCTCTCCACTTTCTTTTTCTTTATTCTCCCAACCAACTTACTTTATCAACTCCTTGTTTAGAAATTAAAAAAAAATTTTTTTTCTCATCTTTATAGGCATATCCCAACCCCTTCATTGTGTCTACCCTTATTTATGTTTTTCATTCTTTAAAATTTTGGGAGGTAGTTTCTTCTAAAAGACCAAAATACTCCCAAAATTAAGTGGGTGACCCTGTTCTAGTCACCAGTCTAATATATATATATATATATTTTTTTTTTAACATTTTTTCTCTGTTTTCTTTTTTTAACTTTTTTTCCTGAACTTTTTTAAATTTTTTTTTTTTTTAGATTTTATTTATTTATTTGACAGACAGAGATCACAAGTAGGCAGAGAGGCAGGAAGAGAGGAGGAAGCAGGCTCCTCACGGAGCAGAGAGCCAGATGCAGGACTCGATCCCAGGACCCTGGGATCATGACCTGAGCTGAAGGCAGAGGCTGTAACCCACTGAGCCACCCAGGCGCCCTTCTGAACTTCTTTTTATCCCCTTTCTCCCTCCCATGATTTGGGGACTCTTCTGATTTGGTTAAAACACATTTTTCTGGGGTCTTTGCCACCCCTTTAGTATTTTATTTGTTCCTTCATATATTCTTATCTGGACAAAATGACAAGGTGGAAAAACTCACCACAAGAAAAAGAACAAGAGGCAATACTGAAGGCTAGGGACCTAATCAATACAGACATTGGTAATATGTCAGATCTAGAGTTCAGAATGACAATTCTCAAGGTTCTAGCTGGGCTCGAAAGAGGCATGGAAGATATTAGAGAAACCCTCTCTGGAGAGATAAAAGCCCTTTCTGGAGAAATAAAAGAACTAAAATCTAACCAAGTTGAAATTTTAAAAAAGCTATTAATGAGGTGCAATAAAAAATGGAGGCTCTTACTGCTAGGATGAATGAGGCAGAAGAAAGAATTAGTGACATAGAAGACCAAATGACAGAAAATAAAGAAGCTGAGCAAAAGAGAGACGAACAAATACTGGAACACTGGGAGAGAATTTGAGAGATAAGTGACACCATAAGATGAAACAACATTAGAATAATTGGGATTCCAGAAAAAGAAGAAAGAGAGAGGGGAGCAGAAGGTATACTGGAGAGAATTATTGTAGAGAATTTCCCTAATATGGCAAAGGAAACAAGCATCAAAATCCAGGAGATGCAGAGAACCCCCTCAAAATCAATAAGAATAAGTCCATACCCCCACTGCTAGTAAAATTTACAAATCTTAGCGACAAAGAGAAAAATCCTAAAAGCAGCCCGGGAAAAGAAGTCTGTAACATACAATGGTAAATATATCAGATTGGCAGCGGATTTATCCACAGAGACCTGGCAGGCCAGAAAGAAATGGCATGATATATTCAGAGCACTAAACAAGAAAAACATGTAGCCAAGAATACTATATCCAGCTAGGCTATCATTGAAAATAGAAGGAGAGATAAAAAGAGATAAAGAGATAAAGATAAAGAGATAAAGATAAAGATAAAGAGATAAAGGAGAGATAAAGATAAAGAAGGAGAGATAAAGTTCCAGGACAAACAAAAGCTGAAAGAATTTGTAAACACCAAACCAGCTCTACAGGAAATGTTGAAAGGGGTCCTCTAAGCAAAGAGAGACCCTAAAAGTAATAAATCAGAAAGGAACAAAGACAATACACAGTAACAGTCACCTTACAGGCAATACAATGGCACTAAATTCATCTCTCTCAATAGTTACCCTAAACGTAAATGGGCTAAATGCCCCAATCAAAAGACACAGGGTATCAGAATGGAAAAAAACCCAAAACCCATCAATATGCTGCCTACAAGAAACTCATTTTAGACCCGAAGACACCTCCAGATTTAAAGTGAGGGGGTGGAAAACAATGTACCATGCTAATGGACATCAGAAGAAAGCTGGGGTGGCAATCCTTATATCAGATCAATTAGATTTTAAGCCAAAGACTATAATAAGAGATGAGGAAGGACACTATATCATACTCAAAGGGTCTGACCAAGAAGAAGCTCTAACAATTTTAAATATCTATGTCCCTAACATGGGAGCAGCCAACTATATGAACCAATTAATAACAAAATCAAAGAAACACATCGGCAATAATACAATAATAGTAGGGGACTTTAACACTCTCCTCACTGAAATGGACAGATCATCCAAACAAAAGATCAACAAGGAAATAAAGGCCTTAAATGACACACTGGACCAGATGGACATCACAGATATATTCAGAACATTCCATCCCAAAGCAACAGAATACACATTCCTCTCTAGTGCACATGGAACATTATCCAGAATAGATCACATCCTGGGTCATAAACCAGGTCTCAACCAGTATCAAAAGATTGGCATCATTCCCTGCGTATTTTCAGACCACAATGCTCTGAAGCTAGAACTCAACCTCAAGAGGAAATCTGGAAAGAACCCAAATACAAGGAGACTAAACAGCATCCTTCTAAAGAATGAATGGGTCAACCAGGAAATTAAAGGAGAATTGAAAAAATTCATGGGAAAAAATGGTAATGAAAACACAACAGTTCAACATCTGTGGGACATAGCAAAGGCAGTCCTGAGAGGAAAATATATAGTGATACAAGCCTTTCTCAAGAAACAAGAAAAGTCTCAAATACACAACCTAACCCTACACCTAAAGGAGCTGAAGAAAGAACAACAAAGAGAGCCTAAACCCAGCAGGAAAAGAGAAATGATAAAGATCAGAGCAGAAATCAGTGAAATAGAAACTAAAAAAACAATAAAACAAATCAACGAAAGTAGGAGCTGGTTCTTTGAAAGAATTAATAAGATTGATAAACCCCTGGCCAGACTTATCAAAAAGAAAAGAGAAAGAACCCAGATAAATAAAATCATGAATAAAAGAGGAGAGATCACAACCAACACCAAAGAAATACAAACAATTATAAGAACATACTATGAGCAACTCTACGCCAACATATTTGACAATCTGGAAGAAATGGATACATTCCAGAGACATATAAACTACCACAACTGAACCAGGAAGAAATAGATAACCTGAACAGACCCATAACCAGTAAGGAGATTGAAAGAGTCATCAAAAATCTCCAAACAAACAAAAGCCCAGGGCCAGACGGCTTCCCAGGGGAATTCTACCAAACATTTAAAGAATTAATTCCTATTCTCCTGAAACTGTTCCAAAAAATAGAAATGGAGGAAATCTTCCAAACTCATTTTATGAGGCCAGCATCACCTGGATCCCAAAACCAGACAAGGATCCCATCAAAAAAGAGAATTACAGACCAATATCCTTGATGAACATTGATGCGAAAATTCTCACCAAAATACTAGCCAATAGGATCCAACAGTATATTAAAAGGATTATTCACCACGACCAAGTGGGATTTATTCCAGGGCTGAAAGGTTGATTCAACATCTGCAAATCAATCAATGTGATACATTAATAAAAGAAAGAGTAAGAACCATATGATACTCTCAATAGATGCTGAAAAAGCATTTGACAAAGTACAGTATCTCTTCCTGATTAAACTCTTCAACGTGTAGGGATAGAGGGCACATACCTCAATATCATCAAAGCCATCTATGAAAAGCCCACCGTAAATAACATTCTCAATGGAGAAAAACTGAAAGCTTTTCCGCTAAGGTCAGGAACACAGCAGGGATGTCAGTTATCACCACTGCTATTCAACATAGTACTAGAAGTCTTAGCCTCAGCAATCAGATAACAAAAAGAAATTAAAGGCATCCAAATTGGCAAAGAAGAAGTCCAACTATCACTCTTCACAGATGATATGATACTATATGTGGAAAACCCAAAAGACTCCACTCCAAAACTGCTAGAACTTGTACAGGAATTCAGTAAAGTGTCAGGATATAAAACCAATGCACAGAAATCAGTTGCATTTCTATACAGTAACAGCAAGACAGAAGAAAGAGAAATTAAGGAGTCAACCCCATTTACAGTTGCACCCAAAACCATAAGATACCTAGGAATAAACCTAACCAAAGAGGAAAAGAATCTATACTCAGAAAACTATAAACTACTCATGAAAGAAATTGAGGAAGACACAAAGAAATGGAAACATGTTCCATGCTCATGGATTAGAAGAACAAGTATTGTGAAAATGTCTATACTACCTAAAGCAATCTACACATTTAATGCAATCCCTATCAAAATCCTGTCCATTTTTTTCAATGAAATGGAACAAATAATCCTAAAATTTATATGGAACCAGAAAAGACCTCAAATAGCCAGAGGAATATTGAAAAAGAAAGCCAAAGTTTGTGGCATCACAATTCCAGACTTCAAGCTCTATTACAAAGCTGTCATCATCAAGACAGTATGGTACTGGCACAAAGACAGACAGATAGATCAAGGAAACAGAATCGAGAGCCCAGAAATAGACCCTCAACTCTATGGTCAAATAATCTTCAACAAAGAAGGAAGGAATGTCCAATGGAAAAAAACAAATGGTGTTGGGAAAATTGGACAGCCACATGCAGAAAAATGAAATTGGACCATTTCCTTACACCACACACGAAAATAGACTCAAAATGGATGAAGGACCTCAAGGTGAGAAAGGAATCCATCAAAATCCTTGAGAACACAGGCAGCAACCTCTTCGACCTCGGCATAGCAACTTCTTCCTAGGAACATCGCCAAAGGCAAGGGAAGTGAGGGCAAAAATGAACCATTGGGATTTCATCGAGATCAAAATCTTTTGCACAGCAAAGGAAGCAGTTAACAAAACCAAAAGACAACTGACAGAATGGGAGAAGATATTTGCAAATGACATATCAGATAAAGGGCTAGTATTCAAAATCTATAAAGGGCTCAGCAAACTCAACACCCAAAGAACAAATAATGCAATCAAGAAATGGGCAGAGGACATGAACAGACATTTCTGCAAAGAAGACATCCAGATGGCCAACAGACACATGAAAAAGTGCTCCACATCACTCGGCATCAGGGAAATACAAATCAAAACCACAATGAGATACCACCTCACACAAGTCAGAATGGCTAAAATTAACAAGTCAGGAAATGACAGATGCTGGCAAGGATGTGGAGAAAGGGGAACCCTCCTACACTGTTGGTGGGAATGCAAGCTGGTGCAACTACTCTGGAAAACAGCATGGAGGTTCCCCAAAAAGCTGAAAATAGAGCTACCCTATGACCCAGCAATTGCCCTACTGGGTATTTACCCTAAAGATACAAACATAGTGATCCAAAGGGGCACGTGCACCTGAATGTTTATAGCAGCAATGTCCACAATAGCCAAACTATGGAAAGAACCTAGATGTCCATCAACAGATGAATGGATAAAGAAGATTTGGTATATATATATACATATATATATATATATATGTATATATATACACATACATACATACATACAATGGAATACTATGCAGCCATCAAAAGAAATGAAATCTTGCTAATTGCAACGACGTGGATGGAACTAGAGGGTATTATGCTTAGCAAAATAAGTTAATCAGAGAAAGACAATTATCATATGATCTCCCTGATATGAGGAAGTAGAGAGGCAACATGGGGGCCTTGGGGGGTAGGAAAAGAATAAATGAAAGAAGATGGGATCGGGAGGGAGACAAACCATAAGAGACTCTTAATGTCACAAAACAAACTGAGGGTTGCTGGGGGGAGGGGGTTCGGGAGAGGGTGGTGCGGTTACGGACATTGGGGAGGGTATGTGCTATGGTGAGTGCTGTGAAATGTGTAAACCTGGCGATTCAGACTGGTACCCCTGGGGATAAAAATACATTATATGTTTATTAAAAAAATTAAAAAATTAATAAAAAAAAAAGAAATGACACATTGTCCTTTCTATTAGATTCTATTGGCCAAAGCAAGACACAAGGACAACTCAGATTTAAGATGCAGAAAAAATAAATCTACATCTTGATGGGAAGCACTATAAAACCACACATCGAAGGACATGGATATGAGAGGGTCATTAATAGGGTCCATTGATGTAATCAACCTATCACAAAAATTGACTAAACAGAAAATCTGGATATACCATTAAAGACACTAAAAGGGTTGTCAATGACCTACTTCTAAAATATGCATCAGACCTGATGTGTTCCACCTGCAAGTTCTTTCAAATTCTGAGGAACAGAAAATTTCTATGCTACAATATTGGCCTATGGTGCAGAGAAAGTAGAAAAGACTTTAATTCATTTTATGAAATTGGCATAAGGCTGATACCAATCATGTCAAAAAGAACTAGAGACCAATATCATTTGTGATGATAGACCCCAAAATATTAAATATTAGCAATTAAAATACAGAAGAACCCCAAAATATGAAACTTTGTGGTCATGGAATGGCTTATTTTAGGAACTCAGGGATAGTTTAATATCTATAGTTTCACGTCTAGTAATATAATTTTTCACATTGATCAAAGGAAAAATGCATTTCAATCATCTGAATTAAATACTACAAGGAATTTGTTAAGATTTTTTACTTACTAGTAAAATAGAAATCAAAGAAATTTATGTAAAGTAATATTTTTAAAAATTATTTCAAGCCAACATCCAATAGCATTTTTAAACATGTAAAGCACTAGTTAGATAAGAGGGTAGTTATTGTGTTTTTTTTTTAAAGAGAAAGGTTATGTTTATGGTTTATTACTAAATACTTTCAGGTAATAGTGTGCATATATTAAATGAATTTAAATAAGTGTATTTACTACAGATATTTCAGAGCTTATTAGTTTTAATAATCTTCCAGTTATTTTCCTTGGTGTTCCAGAAAGGTAATCATCAGCAGTAAATAATAATGATTTTTCCATTTCCTTTTCCAAATATATATGTCCTGTTTTGTTAGTGTCTCTGGTTGTACTGGTTAGTACTTCTAGAGTGATTTTAAATCATAATGGTGACGATCCATGCTTATCTTATATCTACTTGAAAAGAGAATGTCCTTGTTGCAATGTTTTTCAAAGTCTCTTCTGATAAAGTCTCTTCTTTAAAAAAAAATTCAGTAGTCAAATACGTTTTACAAACACATTAGTATATTAAAGAAACTAACACGTATCTTAGAACCTATAGTAAGGTTTGGTCTTGTCACTTCATTCAGATATCAACTCAGGAATTTCCATATAGTGGGGGATCTTTACAGATGTACAGCCAGCTAGTGATACAAAAATATTCTGGTCATATTCTCTTCAAGATCATCTGGAGCATCTTTCAATCCCCATGAGTAAACAAACCCTCTCAGGCTACTCTATGAGATCCAATCTACACAGTCTATTTTCTATCAGCCAAGACACTGATAAAGTGTTTTAAATTTGAGGACTTATCTCTGTTTTCTCCACTTAGTATATTTTCCAGTGTTGCTAACCAACAAGTCATGAACCCACCTAATGGGGTTTTTTAAATCATTAAGCCCAAGTCATTACTATTATGAGAATTCCATGAGTTTCATTTTCTAAGTCAGTGGCTATTAAGTGGAAAATATGCTAAGACCCAAAGTCTCCAAATTACTATCTTTATTTCCCCTTCACTCTAATTTTAACCAGAGGTCATTCTCATTAAAAAGCCTCTGGGGTCTTTAGTAAATGTAAATTTTATACTCCCTGAGAGATCCTTGGCCCTTTCCTGTGGCTGTACTCATGCCAGTCATCCAGCTGCTATCAATTAACATTCCATCAATTTCTCTGTCAGTCTGGATTAGACTTGACTGAGTCACAGGTACAGTCTACTTGGCAATATTTTGATCTCACAGTATGCTCACCATAGTAGAGTTAGAACCTTTAATGAAGTTTCATTCAAAAACAAAAACGTTTATTGAGTGCTTACTATGTGAAAGGCATTATAAATTGATTTCATTCCAATGACACGAAACTTCGTTGTTCAATTAGTGATGGCTAAGCTAATTTTCTAAAAAAGAGATTAAAATATTATTCATAGGCCAAGAATAATTTTTTGGTGTTTGTTTAAAAAATTACATGAATGACAGAAAGAAATAGGAAAGGAAGGTCAAGAAAGATTTAAAAAAAAAGTAAAGAAACAAGAATAAAGAGACAAAAAGGAGAAAAAAAATCAAGGGCAAGTGAAAAGAAAAATAGAATGACAAAAAAGAAAAATGGAATAAAAAATAATTAAAAAGCTAAGAAAGGCAATAAAGAGAGAGAGAAAACATTAAAAAAGAAATCAAAAGTGAAAGGAAGCAAGTTATTTCTATTTCAATATGGTCAGCTATATTGCTCCTAATTTTCTCCTAGTACAATATACTTTAACATACTGAATAAAAGATTATTTATTTATTATTATTACTTTTAACCCACAAGTCATAAAATGAAGAGTTGACTTGGCAAGAGTTAGAAAGGATGAATTGAAAGGTCAGCCAGTACTTAAGACAAAATTTGCACGAGAAACCCAGCAAGCCTTGGTACCCTAGGGGGAAAGGGGCCCAGAAGGAAAAAGCATAAGGGCCCATGCAAGGTGAGTCAAATCAGACTCTCCCACACAAAGTAAGACCCCTGGAAGGTAACACTGGACAAAATAGTGGGCAAAATAGAAAATCAACGTACAAAAGCCCTTAAGAGGGGAGTTATAAAGGAACTTGCCTATTTCATTCTTGGTTCAGGTGAAAGAAAATAAAAATTGTTCTAACCAAAATCGTGGCTTGTGGTTGAATTTCTACTAGGTGCCCCTCAAATTTTTTGTTTAAACTCTTCTCAGGTTGTAAAGTCTCCCCAGATTTGTGGCAGAAGCAAACAGTATTCTTTGCAGAGTAGCAAACCTTAAGTAAGCCCAGTCTTTGGTGTATCCCGAATCCTTATGCTTCAAGGCACTTGGGCTCTCCTTAAAAAAAAAAAAAAAAAAGGTCACCAAACCCAAAAGGAAACAAAATACCAGAGGCAGAGGCAGAACAACAGACTTCAGAACTATACCTTTAAAGACTGGATATGGGGGTGCCTGGGTGGCTCAGTCGGTGATGCGTCTGCCTTCTGCTCAGGTCATGATCCCAGGGTCCTGGGATCATCCCATGTCAGGCAAGGCGCCCTGCTCACCAGGAGTCTGCTCCTCCTTCTGCCTGCTACTCCCCTTGCTCACACTCTTTCTCTCTGTCAAATAAATAAATAAAATCTTTAAAACAATAAATAAATAAAGACTGGATATGTTAGAATAATCAAAAACTAATACAAAAAAACCCCATTATGTTCAATATGTTTAAAGAAAAATTAAGGCTACCAAAAATTTGGCAAGGAATAAGAGTTTATCAAAAATAGCTAGAAATCATTTTTTTTGAAAAACACATAAGATGTCTAGAAACCGAAATTAGAAATTCAGTGACAGGTTAAAGAGCAGAGATTTTGTGAGGTGAATAATAGGGCTGAAGGAATTGATTAGAACGCAACTCAAGAGATAGAAATAGGAAATATGAAAAAGAAATCATGAGCCATACATAATAGTTTGAGAAGTTTGAATACACCCTAAACCAGAATTCCTGAACGAGACAATGGGAGAAGCAGTATTTGGTAGGGCTTATAGCCAAGACTTTTCCAGAATCTATTAAACTCATGAATTGTCATATTCAGGAACCTCCAATTAATTTCAAGCAGAATAAATACAAACAAATCACCTAGCTCCCCTATAGGGAGACTGTAGAACATTAAAAAGAGCAACTAGAATAAAAACAGAACAGGTTGCTTTCAAAAGAACATCAATTAGACTAAAGCATGATTTCTCAAGAACAATAATAGCAAGACAGTGGAATAGTCTCAAAATGCTGAAATTAATCATCAATTTACAAACTCAGAAAATTTCTCTTTTAACATGGAAATAAAAAATAAAAGGAAGACATTTTCAAACGAACTAAAGAATGAACTTCCAACATATTTTTTTTTCAAAGATTTTATTTATTTATTTGAGAGAGAGAGAGAGCATGAGTAGGAGAGAGGGACAGAGGAAGAAGCAGGCTTCCTACTGAACAGGGAGCCCAATGTGGTACTTGATTCCAGGACCCTGAGATCAGGACCTGAGCTGAAGGCAGATGCTTAACTGACTGAGCCACCCAGGTACCCCCCCAAGACATCTTTACTCAAGGATATTCGGTAGTGAGTAAATCAGGAAGAAAGAAAATCTCAAAAGGAAGGTTTGAAATACAAAAATGAAGTACTAGTGAGAAAAATAATAAGAATATGGGTAAATCTAACGAACAACAACTGCAGGAACAATAATAATATTTAACTTGTGGAATTCCCTTGTAAGGGAATTCAATTTTATTAAAGACAATAAAGGCCACTAAGTAGTTTTTTTAAAGTTTTAATAAACAAGGAAGGAATAAGAATTCTAAATCTGTTTGAACATAAGACAGCTTCAAAATATGTAAAGAAAAACTGAAGTGGCTAGAAGGAGAAACTGATGAATTCACTGGTTTAGTTAGAGATTTCACATACCTCTTAAACTGGCAGAATGAGTGAACAAGGAATTAAAAGAACATAGAAAATTTAAATGCACTTCTGTCAGTCTTAATCAAATGATCACATATGAAATGTGGAACTCCAAAATGGATAACATATATTCTTTTAAAATAGACAAAGAACATTTGACAAAAAAGTGAGAAAAGATTAAGTGTAAATCATGCTGATAGAAAAAAAAAAGGGAGAGTAAGAGATAATTAATACCTTTTCCTGGGGTCTAAACCTTGCCCTAAATACTAACTAGCAGCCATTCTACGAAGAATGAAACTCCTTCAGAGGATCTCAGAATAGAGAGACTTCAGGGTCATCTGCTCCAACCTATGCCTAACCTATATGTCTAATATAAAAGTCTCCAGAACATACCCCTAAAACCTTAATCTTTCTTCTCTTTTAACTTCTCCTTGGTGGGGAACTGTGGTGGTCCCTGAGAAGCCCTATCATGTCAGCCCCACTCAGTCTTTCACCAACTCACATGCTGCAGGGGAGTCATTTTTCCACAGAAGCAATTCAACTGTACCTCGAACTAGTCAATACCATACAGTCTGTGTCACAGGATGGGTCTGGTGATGATGTAAAAAATTCTACCGAGAACCCAGATCTTAGATCTAGGAGACAGGGCTTGCTAAAAGCAGTTGTATAACCGTGCAAGGCAATTATGTGGCATTTCAGAATAATGTAATTAGACTTTGTAAGCCCCACTCAGAGCTTCTTGCAACCCTGAAGTACCCCAGCTTGGATCAGCAGAATATATGTACACCTCCCATTAAGAGTTTTTAAAACTTGTACAGAAACACACATATTTTGAAAAACAGCACAATTGTGCCCCTTCTTTTCCTATTCTCAATTCCAGTAACAACTTGCAATTACTGTATTTACCTCCAAATTTCTAAGTAATGTGTTCATACTAATTTTTCTTGATTTTTTAAGTTTTATATTTCATCTCTTTATTTCCAACTGTAGAAACTAAAGATTTAGTTCCTATACAACCTGCCTGCCCCCTACATTTATATACTTTTCCCACCTGAAAATCTCAATATAGCTTATTATTCTTTTTTACTTAAATCAGTATAAAGTGTTTACATTATTAAAATAAATATTTAGAGATGAGTATATAGTATACAATGATAATATTACTTTCCACATGAAACTTTTAGTCTTCTTTAGAGGAAATACTGTCTTTTTAAAAATTTTCTCATTTTTTTACATACCTCTTAGTACTTCACCCACAATTCTTCAACCACACTAAAAATACTCTCTCAAATCCAAACTCATCAGGTACTCTACAGGTTTAATTTTTCTTGAAGACTGACCTCCCTTGGGTATTTCCATCTTTTTCTATCAGCTGTGCTCTGGGCTCATTGTACACTGGGACTTCCCTTCGTGATCATTCTGGGAATTTCCTCTCTTTCCTGGGAATTTCCTTCCTTCTCTACTGTGATGCATTGGGTCCTCATTCTCTGGGTCCTGTGTCTTCCACTTTCTTCATTTGCCACCTTGTTTTGGTGAAGTATATCCCATCATAGTTTCTTTAAAAAAGTAAATTTTAAAAGATATTGCATTATTCATGCTGACAGGCTGAGTATTGAAGTATGAGTTGAAAATCTCCTTTCATTGGAATTTTAAAAGCACTATTCCACTGTCTTCTAATTTTATTCATTGCAACTGAGAGGTCTGATGCCCTTCTGGCTCCTGATTCTTATTCTGTGATCTCTTTAATGTGTACATTTATGTGAAAAAACAAAAACAACTTATATGTCAAATAATAGGAAAACTATTGATTTAATTTTGATATCTTCATACAATTTAGACACTAAATATTTTAGAAAAACACAATATTATAATAAGTTCACATTGATAAAATGATATATGAATGTTTTAAAATATTGAAAGATAATTTACAAAAATATCAAAAGTGACACTTGGTATATGATGAACTTTTGGGAGCTTCCCTTTTTAGTAATTTCTTGTTCTGGGCTAAATGTTTGTGTTCAATCTTTAACTCCCAGTGTGATCATATTTGGAGTTAAGGTCTTTGGGAGGTAATCAGGTTTAGATGAGTTCATGAGGCTAGGGTTCCCATAACGGAATTAGCATCCTTGTAAGAAAAGAGACTAAAGTTCATTCTTTCCATATCACATGAGAACATAGGGAAAGGCAGGTGTCTGAAAACCAGGAATCAAATCTGCCAGGACCTTAATCTTGCATTTCCCAGTCTCCAGAACTGTGAGAAATAACTGTCTGTTGTTTAAGCCACCCAGTCTATGGTGTTTTGTTATAGCAACCCAAGCTGACTAAGACACTTCTACGTCAAGTATATTTCTGGAACCTGTATTTTTAGAGTTAGGTTTGGAACAGTGTTTGAATGCCATGAGCAAAGTCCTTTTTAAACCAGTAAAAAATATCATCGTTAAATTGAAAAAAGAATCAATAAGGGCATATTAATGCAAATCTTTATAACTGCATTTTAATCTCATATTTCCAATATTTTTAGTAAACACTTCCTAATGTATAGCAAAGGTAAAAGAATTTTTCAGTGAATGATATACCTATTACTTAAATTATACCAATAACATTTTATTATACTTGCTTCATCACATATTTATCTATCCATCCCTCTAGTCATACATTAATCTCTCACTTTTTATGTGTTTCACCATAAATAGCAGACATTAGTACACTTCTCTTTAAATTTTTTAGCATACATATCATTAACTAGAGCCTAATACTCTTTATAGTACTTTTGAGTATATAGTAAAATGTACATATCTAAAATATACATTCATTAAATTTTGAAAAATGCATACATTTAGTCTAAATTTCTTTGGTTTTCTTTTGTCTGAAAATGTCTTTATTATTTGCCTTCATTTCTTGAAGAATAGTTTTGTTGACATTGAATTTGGGATTCGCAGGTTATGCTTGTTCTTTTTTCTTGCAGTTCTTTAAAGATGTTAGTTAATTGTCTTCTGTCATTGTTTCTGAGACTACAGTGCTCATCGAATCACTGTTCCCCTATATGAAATGTATTTCTTTTTTTTTTCTGGTTGCTCTCAGGATTTTATCTTTATCCTTAGTTTTTAGCAGTGTCACTATTCTCTGAGTTGGGATTTGTTGAGATTTTCTAAACTGTAAATTTACAATTTCTATCAGAGTGGCAGGATTTTGGCCATTTTTTTATAAAAATATTTGTGTCCCATTCGCTGCTTCCTCTCTCTTCTGGGCTTCCAATAATAAATGTGTTAGCCTTTTGACATTGTGCCAAAAATCCCTGAAATTCTATTTTATTTTTAAGTGTTCTTGCTCACTGTATTTAGATTAGATCATTCCATTGATATGTCCTCAAGTTCAGTGGTTCTTTCTTTTCTCATCTCTTTCTGCTATTAAGCCCACCAGGTAAATTTTACATTTCAGGTCATTTAACTTTCAGTTCAATAACCTGTTTGATTCTTTTCATGGTTTGTTTCCTTCCTAAAATTTCCTATCTTTTCATTCATTGTAAGCATATTTTCTTTTACATCACTGTGCATAGCTATAATAGCTGTTTTAAAATTCTTGTCCAATTCTAATAGCTGTATCATATTGGTTTTTTTCTTTATTACCATTTTTCTCCCAAATAGATCAGAATTCGTTTCTATTATGTTGAGTAATTTTGGTTTGTATCCTGGTTGTGAACATTAGCTGGTGAAACTGTATTCTGTTACATTCCTCTGAAGAGTATTACTTTTTTTTTTTTTTTTTTTTAAATATTGGGTTAGTAGGTGTTAAACTCTAAACTCTAGTCTCTTGGGCACTAGCCCAAACCTCAACTCAGTTATTCTGTCTTAAGTTATTTAGAGATTAAGAATCAGCAAAGATTTTAACAGAATTTTTGGTTCCCTTTTCTGGCTTTCTCATTGCCAGGATTCTTCCCTCACTTTCCAGTGGCTTTGGTTGCCTTAAACTCTGTTCTGATTCTTCAGGTCAGAAAGATTATTGGTTTTCTGTAGTCATTTGCATTGCCACATATAGCCAAATGTGGTCTGTCTTGAAGCTAAAAGCTATAAAAAAACAAAGAAAACTCACACTTTGTCGTTTTCTCCTTCCAAATGCCAACTTCTCTACATATAATCTGTTTAATTTTATTCAGGCTTCATTGACTCCAGGTAGTTGTTTTTCATTTATTTCACCCAGAGTTTATAGTAGTCATCTGTGGAAGCATTCGTCTAGTAAGTGCTTAATCAGACATTGCTGAAATGAACAACCACTGTGGGAAATTTTTATTTTCTTTTTAATACTTTCCTATATTGTCCATATTGAACAAGAGTTACTTTAATGGTAAGATTATTACATTAGCATAGTATCACAAATTAAGAATTTTCATACAAAACATGTGACTAGTAGAAATGCTTTGGAGACTGATAGTGAACATTTTAGGAGACTGAAGCAGAGCTGAAAATTACACAACAAGAATTCAGACTATAAGGCAGTAAAGTCTCTAAGCCAAAGGACCCATCTGAGCAGTTATTGCATCCATTAGCAGCACCAAGAGGAAGCCAAACCAAAGCTTACCTAGGCACAATTTTCATCAGTAGGTATTCTTATTAGTACTTAGCCTTCCCTTCCCAGTGCAAGTCCCTCCCCTCCCAGAGTATCCATAGTCAATAATACACTTACTGAATTTGATTTCCAATTTCCTCGAAAGCATAAATCTCCCTCATTTGACGAGCATCTGAGTAGACAGGTGTAGGCTTTCTATTTCCATGAGAACCACAAGTTTATACGTTCAAAATTGCCTTTAGTAATGGAATGATCTATTAGAAACCAACTGTGTGATCTTGGATGAGTCATTTCCCCCTTTTGGATCTTAGCTTCTTCATCTGAAAAATAAGGAAACTGACAAAACTTCATTTTTTTAAACCTTTGAATTTCTACAGAACTGCACAGAAATCCTACAGAACATGAACATGCTTTAAATATATTTTTCAATTCTTTCCTTTAAAACCCACTATATCACACTTGGGGTATCATGTACTATATTAAAAAAATCCACTAGAGGGGAGTAAAACATTAGATGAGAGTTTACTACAGCTCAGCTTGGGTATCCTGCCTATGTTATATTTGCAACTGTTGCCTAACATACATTCTTTCCAATCAACCCCACTTAATAGCTTTAAAATACAAAGATGTGAGGGAATCACCATTCCTATGTGGAAATCCTCTGCTCTGTGGGATAAAGTCCAAGCTTGGGGCTAGGGAGTCTTTGTACTCTTTAAGGTTACTCACTAATGGAACAAAAGCAGCCCATTCCATTTCTAGTTTTCATTTACAACTGAGTTATAGTGACCAAAAAGATTCCCTAATCCTTAATTCGAAGAGATTCTTCATCCTGACAACTAATTTTTACGTGAAGGCCAGCGCAACCCCTGTGTTCCCATTCCTTGGGTAGTTCAATATTTAAAGAGACCTCAGAATCTTGTCTGTGTTCCAAGTTCTTTGCACCTTGAAGGCTGAAGAAAAGATTCCTTCGGTGGGGGTATAAGATGATTAGAGACCCCTGCCCCATTGGTTTAGTACTTTTACTTTGAAGAAATACAATTTAATATAATTAGTTCATGTTCTTCTCTTTCAGAGTAAAGTTTTTTAAAAGAGATCTGGGCCTCTGGTTTCTATTCTCAGGGAAACAGTTTCAGGGGAAGGGAAGGAGAGTCAGAGGCTAGAGAAAGAAGGTGATGCCTTGGTGGGGCTCCACTGGAGAATTAGCTCAGAGGGCCAGGCATTAGAAGAACCCAGTCACACACTTTTTCTTTGAGTTCTGTATCTTGAGGGTTTCATAATTTTTTAGTTTCCTCGTAGTTGCAGAATGACATAGCAGGAAGAACATTAATTGTGGAGTCAGCTGGACCAATTCTAGATCAATGAATTGACTTCTGTAGGATGTGGAACTATTTATGTAAACTTTCCTAAGTTACAATATATGAAGCAGGACTCTGGTTACAAAAGACAGATATCTAGCTCAAATTAGGTTAAGCATACAACATCATCAAGTCTATCTTTTGATTCCAGAGTCCCTGTATGTCATTCTAAGAGTATACTGTTTCTTTCACTTGGCTAATGGAGGACATTTAAACTGACATCAATCCAGAAAGACAGCATCTCTTTCTTTCAACTACTATATATAAATAAAATCCTAGCAAGAGATTCTGATTGCCCTAGCTTGAGTCGTGGCTGGAAAGAAAAGATTAAGGACCAGGACTCCCAGTTAAAACACAGGATGCCCTGCTAAATTTGCATTTTCAATGAACAACAAACAGATGTTTAGGGTGAATCTCATGCAACATTTGGGACATACTTACACTAAAAAAGTATTGTTTATCTGAAATTCAAATTTAAATTCTAATTGTGCCATACTTGGTCCTTCACCATCTATGGTTTGAGAAGCACTGTAATAGAGAAGACTTGAAGTGAGCATTCCCTTTAGTGAAGGGACTCAGGCAGCCCAGGGTAAACTAAGGGCTGGATTTAGGGAATTAAACTCCTGGATGTTCTTTTCCCCATCTCCTGCAAATATTATCCATTGGTCAATCCAACTGGAAGCCAGGAGGGGTTTGGAAGGAAGCACTGTTGATCCAGTCCAAACCAGCCAAAACCTGTCAGAGTGCCGAGGTTGAACAGGTGGACAAGGATGAGGGGGAGAGTCTGAATCAGCAAACCAAAGATATCCAGTATAAGGAGACTTGAAGTTATTTCTGTAACATCTCTGCTTTGGCTTATTTTCCAAATCTGGCATGGAAAAAGAAAATATATATTTTTAGCAGAAGTCTCTTCCCCTTCGAAAAATGGTCCTTGAACTATGTTGAAGGGTTGAGGAGCTCTCTGAGGCAGGGTAAAGGGCATATGGGAATGTCCTATTTCTGTTTGTGCCATTTTAAGGACCCTACAAAAGCAACAGTGGAGCAATAATTAGCTGTGAGTTCTTCCAGGATGAAGCTGGCCTGGCAAGGGCAGGGGCATTTGCCCACCAACTGCCCAGTTTATTAACTCTCTGTGATGACCTTGTAGTGTTTCAACTTGTTTGGGTTAAACTGTGTTAGCCAGAATTGCCTCTCTAGTATGTTTCTGGATAATGTGGGCTATAAGACACATTTTCTTATAAGAACTGGAGAATGAAAAGAAAATGGCAGCCATTTCATTGTATTCACATGTCCCCTTCTAGTTATTCTATCAAACACTAATCTATGTGCTGCTATGACTTTTGCAAATGTAAGTGAAGTCCTTAATGAGAATATGTAATTAGGGAGACTATCCTGGGTGGGCCTGACTTAATGGGTTGGAAAGCTTTACAAGAAACAGAGACCATGGGGTGCCTGGGTGGCTCTGTGGGTTAAGGCTCTGCCTTCAGATCAGGTCATGATCTCAGGGTCCTGGGATCAAGCCTCCCATTGGGCTCTCTGCTCGGCAGAGAGCCTGCTTCCCCCTGCCTCTCTGCCTACTTGTGATCTCTCTGTCAAATAAATAAATAAATAAAATCTTAAAAAAAAAAAAAAAGAAAAGAAAAAGAAAAACAGAGACCTTTCCTGTGGGCAATAACTTTGTCCCCATGGGGTTCTAGCCCCATCAGTGTTCTTCTCTTCTTGACTGCCTGTTCTAAAGACTTAGGACTTGCTTATCCAGCTATAACTGCATAAGCAAATTCTTTGTAATAAATCTCTTTATATCTATCTATCTATCTACCAATCTACCTATGCCTCCTACTGATTCTGCCTCTCTGATTTAACCCTGACTGATAACACTACTTCTTACATCTGAGCAGGTACTGAAGGCAGGGAAGACAGTCTTGATTCCAGCTCCTGGGCTATTTCCTCCACACCATCACCAGCTCAGTGTCATCCTCTCCAGACCCAGCCTGTTACAACCCTTACTGTTCTTCATCAATACACAGATAGCTCCTCCATTCCAACCAAAGAAGGAAGAACTCAAAGGTAAAGAATAGTAAAGATAAGGTAGTGATCAGGAAACCCAGAAAGTGGAAATGATGGAGGTGCAAAGAGTGGATGAAAAGAACTGGGAGTGATTTACAGAAGGAAGAGGAAGAAGAGGGTTGGAGAGGCAGGATGGGTAGCCTGGGAAGATGGCACAGAGGGGAAGATCTGAAGGAAGGGACTGAGTCAGACAGTGAGAAGAAGGTAGCAGGGGACACCTGTGTTCAGCTTTGTCCCTTTTTGTCAGGTTGCCTCCATCATCTCCTTGGGATAAGGAAGGCTGTCCCCACTAGAAGGTCACCTCACACTTCAGTTATAAATTACCTGTGAAAGACCACACCATACTTATAAGTGACTGACCATTTTTTTAATCCAGTTTTCACTATTTTGACTATTAAAAAAATGCCAATTTGCTGCTCATACACTCATTTTAAATTTTTTGATGTAAAAATAAGGCACAGAATAGTGGGTAAAATATGCTACCACTTACATAAAATAAGGGCTATATATACTTCTATACCTGTGTGTACAGATTCAGAGTAACGATTCTGCTTCAAGGTGAGAGAACTAGGATCTGGGGATCAGAGCAGGGAAGGAGGCTTTTCATAATACATATTCTTATACTGTTGGGGATCAGAGCAGGGAAGGAGGCTTTTCATAATACATATTCTTATACTGTTTAGCTTACTATTTGTATACACTAACAATTTAAAAATATAAGCTTACTTGGGGCACCCAGGTGGCTCAGTGGGTTAAAGCCTCTGCCTTCAGCTCAGGTCATGATCCCAGGGTCCTGGGATCGAGCCCCACATCAGGCTTTCTGCTCAGTGGGGAGACTGCTTCCCCCTTCCCCCCAGCCTGCCTCTCTGCTTACTTGTGCTCTGTGAAATAAATAAAAGTCTAAAAAATATATAGGCTCAATTATGAATTTTCACCACAGATACTGATCATTCTATGTGCTACACCTGCAACATGTCTTCAGATGTTAAGTAGAATGCATAGAGTAGGCAGCCATGGTTATCCTTATCGCTTTCCTAAGCCTCTCCAATGCTTAACCTATCAGTGATACTCTCCATAGAGGTATTTCCACTTAGGATTCTATCCCTCCTCAGCAAACACACAATTTGTGCCAGTTACTCTAACAGACTGCGGTGATCATGCTCTCCATTGGCATAACCATCCATCCCATGTGCCTTATGGGAAAAGGAGAAACTCCAATAACATATGGAGCCAAGTTTTCTGGATGAATTTAAGTGAGCACTCCAGAACAAAGGGAGCGCATTTTTACACCCATTTTTTATGTTCTTTAAAGATTTTATTTACTTATTTGACAGATCACAAGTAGGCAGAGAGGCAGGCAGAGAGAGAGAGATGGGGAAGCAGGCTCCCCGCTGGGCAGAGAGCCCAACGTAGGGCTTGATCCCAGGACCTTGGGATCATGACCTGAGCTGAAGGCAGAGGCTTTAACCCACTGAGCCACCCAGGCGCCCCATACCCATTTGAATGGAAAGAGGCATCTCTGTTTAGGACCTGCGTCTTAAGAAAACAAAGCTGCACCCACCACTGCAGAGGAGACAGTACATGAGATAAATACTGTGGAGGGGCTCTCCAGTCTTTCTCCAATAGAAACTCACATTATGGGTTTGGTGCTTCAACAATTATCCATGGTCTCTAGGATCATGGCAGCAAAGGGGAATGAGAGTACATCAAATTATTTTGCATTTTAAAAAGCACACAGAGAAGCTTTGTGTGATTACAAAGTAACAGATCCAAATAAGAGAGATTTGCCAGCTGGAACTATTGAGGAAAGGGCTCTTGGTGGTAAAACAACTATGTGTCTTGAGAAAACAACTAGTACGTGTTGCAGGCTCAGTGGAATTTGCTTAATAAGTTGCACATTTGTCATTGTAAGTCAGTTCTTTGGGTGCCAGGAGACATAACTTCTTTACATAATCAAATATTTGTCCTGAAACTGTGCACTGAAGAACGTCAATCACACTGCTATATCCGAAAGCCTTTCTCTGGCCAGCTGAGTATTCCGAATTGAGCCTCCATCATCAGGAACATCTCGAAAGCTAAGTCTGGCATTGAATTTTGGCCCCTCTGCCACCTATCTTTGCACTTTTTCTGGGAGAATACCACCTGGCCACTCTAGAAAGGCTGATGGGAACGGGGAGGAGAGCAGCTGTTCCTTCACGATCTTAGGAAGAGGTGGGAAGACAGAGGATTTCAAATTTTTCTACTTGCAAGTTTCTGTCTGGCCACAGATTTTATCAGCTACAGCAACATGTTAATTATTCTGAGGGACTTACAGACAAAACATCTTCATTGTTTGAGTTCTGTTTTGTTTTAATCTTATGGTGCCTGATGAGGGACAGCAGAAAAATGTTCTCCTTTAGTCCAGAAGGCTGATCTACAGCCCGCATAGCTTCAATTAAAGAGCAAACGGGGGCTGGCTCCTATGTTCTTAAAGGGTCTTCTGACTGCTTATACATCTCACTGCTAGTGAATATCCAGCTAGAATGATAAGCACCAAAGAAGTCTTGGGCAAGTTTTAAGAGCAGAAATTCAAAGAAGACATTTATGATCTAATACTCCCAGCACATCTCCTTCCCCTTGAACACTAAGCATATAACCAGCTTCATACAGCAAAAGTGCAGCTCTTTCTGCCCACAGGTCCTGTCCCCATGCTACTTAAACTTAATAAGTTTATGTAATGTCTCAAGAATCTTTTCTAGACCACTGTATTCCACAACCCCACAACACTGCCTATATCCATATGTGTTTGGCTTTAAAATCTTTGAAGACTTGTTTTAAGAACAATAAAGCTTTCGTTTCTTCTAAGGAGGACTCTTTTGGTTTACCGTACATATTCTGATTTGGGGCATGGTATCCAGTTTTACTTCTGAGTGGGCAAACAGATGTAGATAATTTGATTTGCTCCAAGGGAAAGACCTTTGAAAATAAACTTCATAGAATATTTATTCAGGAGGAGGTGACCTAAAGAAGATAATTTGCTTTTAATAGGTAAGACATCTAGAAAGTAGCTCTCACCTCTGATCTAGAGGTTATACGCTCGTCATTGCACATCAGTTCCATCCAATGTAACAGATACTATTTAGAAGGAACATTTTCCAGAAGCCCTCCAGCCCTTCCCTTATATCACATTGTCCAGAACAGAGTCATATGCCCACCTTAAACCAATCACTGGCAAAAGGAGTTGGAACCACTGTGCTTAGGTCATACTAAACATGAGTTAGCTCTTGAGTTGGAACAGAGTCACCAGGGGAAGGAACAAACACCCTCTCCTTGCTCTGACAAAAAGGAAGAAGTGGATGATAACGCTGTGTACACAAGCAACAGCCACATACCCATTTTTCAGAGGCAGAATTCCAAAGTCTGATCGGAATCACTACCTCGGTATTCTAAACTGAGAAAAGTATGGTTTGTACTAACTGGATTTGAGCTATGCAGTACAGACCTAATCTGATTTTAAGAAGGCGTTTCTTCAGGACAGTGTAGCAACTCCTAACTGTTTTTAGTAAGAAGGCCTCCCATGAATGATACAGTAGCATCCACATATAGTTTGGGGGAAAGAAGCAGCATCAGTGTTAGAGATAAATGGTTTGAGTTTATGGACAATGCCTGGTGAACATCTGGGCTCAGAGTCCCCTTGCAGTAACCCCATGGCCACTCTGGATACTTTATCAGCTGCATGAGAATCCTTGGGTCAGTCCCTTCACCTTTCTCTTCTGTAAAATGAGGATTTTAAAAAATCCACTTTGGAAGGATGGGATCAAAGTATATGTATGGAGCTTGATATGACAATTGTCCTGTTATACATAACCCCAAAACCATATGCTATTACTTCTGTTTATACATAGCCCAAACCTTAAGAAATCTAACAGGCAAGAATTTTGAAAAACTTTTAACCAATTACAACAGAAATTTGAATTCATGGGAAGATCAGAAACCATAATTATGTGAATGCTTGAACATCTAAGAATCAAAGTAATTATTTAATGAACAATCAAAGTCTTGGAGACTTTGCAAGGCAGATTTTGAAACTGCACCACATTTTTAAAAAATCTACAGAAAAACTAACTGGTAGTCATGAAACCATTAACACTTATAGGGCCATATAATGCATGAATTGGGTTCACCCAGTGTTATACAAATGAACTGTTTCTGGGATTCAGATGGTTGGGGAAATACAGAAAGCAGAATTTTGTCTAGTACATTATGTACACAACAAGATTAATAAAATTGTGAAATCAAATTTGTGAGGAAACAAAATCTTTCAGACAAGGACTATGCCTGAACCAAAACAAAACAATTTTAAAAACCACATTTTTGTCAGTTTTATTCAATTTACTCATCAGACATTTTTAATACAAAATTTAATTTGATCTCAAAGTTTCCATATTACTGCTGAGCTTTAAAGGAAGAAACCATTCTATTTATATTATTTTTAAAAATAAAGTTTCTCCTTAAAGACAGTTACCAGTTTGATTTCTAATTAATTTGCTGTCTGGTCCTTAAGGAAAAGTGTTGTTATAATAATATAATAATTATTATAATAATATCAAGAAGCTTGAATGGCCTATTTACTGCTAAGAAATTTCTAAACGTCTTTTAATCTTTCTTTTTAGATGAACCATTACTAGTCGAATTTTAAAATTACAGAAGACGGTTCTATTGTATTATAGGTTCTTCCGGTGTGTTGGTTAATTCCTAGTTTCGAAATAGCCTCCACATAATGTCCTATTTTATAAACCTTCCCTAAAGAGTAAATCTTGTTTTTTTTCCTATATCCTACCAAGAAAGCAAGTTAAACTGATTTCACATGTGGAGAAACCTGCTGAACTCATTTTCCTTCTTGGGAGCATAGGGGAGAAGTGGAAGGAGATGGAAAAGGAAAGAACTCTCCTTTAAAATAAATTCCAGCTCACCTATAAGCCAAGTCAAATAAAGACAGTATAGGGATTAGGACCATGGGTTCTTAAGTGGGGGGGGGGGGGGAAGGTTAAAAAAAAAAACCCCAAAACAAAAACCCTAGATGAAATCAATTCCTTAGTTGTGGCAAATGGAAGACGTTAACAATAGGGGAATCCAGGTGAGAGGTATATGACAACTCTCTGTACTATATTTGCAACTTTTTTGTAAATCTAAAACTATTTTAAATGAAGTTTATTGGAAAAAAAAAAAAAAAAGACCTGGGTGTGACTTCTGGCTTCCACATGTTAGCTGTGTTAGCCTTGAGCAAATTATTTAACCCCTCTAAGCCTCAATTTCATTGATCCAAAAAGTGCCCATACGGAGCCTACTTCAAAAGACTACCATGAGGATTAAATGAGCTAACGAAGTGCTTGCCACAACACTCAGCATGAAGTTAACATGTGTGTAGTTATAATCACTAATGTGTGCCCACTAAAGGCCTGGACATTGCAGTATTCAGTGGAAGGCAAAGCCACTCAAAATCATCATGTCCTAGTTTCTTCCTAATTTCTCAATACCTATAGATGGAAAATCATCTTTACAATCACCCAGGTTCTAAAAATCCCTTTTGGTACTTCTCTTTCACAATCAGGCAGCAAGTCCCATTAAACCTACTGCTGTACCATTGTCACCTCTTCATTCCAACCACTTGCACTTGGGCTCTGGCCTGGCTCCCATCTAAACTGTGCCAAGACATCATCCTCCTGGCTTCCCTGTCTATTTCCTCTGCTCCTCCAAGGCCTCCTGTGGCATGGTCTCACTAACCTCTGCACATCATGCTACCTGACCTCCAATAACTCTTCATTTTCTATGAACCAAACTTCTCATTCTTTGCTTTGCATTCAAAGTCACCCATAATGTAGTTTCACTGTACCTTTCCAGCTGTATTTCCCACTACTCCCCTTCATATACTCTTATATATACTCTACCTGAATCATTAACTAGTTGTGAGACATGCCTAAATCTTAATAACAGCAGACACTGAGGCCCAGAGATGCTAAGAAAATAGCCAAAGGCCATAGAGTTAACAGCAAAGCAGATTTTTGGTCACTGATGGCATTTTTAGTCAATACTTGGGGAGTATCCAACATCTGCCAATATATAGCAGTGATGAAAAAAAGAAAAAATCAAAAGTCATTAAAAAACAAGATATTTCTGAGGACTTGAAAAGTAAGGTACTACCTGTTCTGGATCCAAAAGCAGTACAGGTGGCCAGGAGTTCTTCAGAATATCAAGGATAAAAAGTGTCCTACCTAAAGGGGATAAAGGAAAAACTAGCTGTTTAAACTAGTAACCCAGGTAGAGCTTTCTTACCCTGGGGTGACTGAGAACAAAAATTACTGCCTGAGGCCATAGCTTATGTAAAAACTATGTACCTAAAGAGCCAGGAGGATCCAGACACAGTCTTGCAGCCAGGACCAGGGCCAACTTGCCTGCTGGCTCAGTGACCAGATTTAAGATATCCCTAAAGGATCAGAAACCACTTATATAAGACCTGCTCTGGAACTGGGGACCCAAGGGTCCAGGCAGAGGCGACCACAAAAATCTAGACAGGTGGATGGAGAGAATTCAGAAGGAAAAAAAAAAGTCCTCTTTACAACATTGCACTGCAAGTTAAAATTCCATACACAGGGCAAAACGAATTCTATGAAATGCAAAAAAGTAACCATTGTAACAATTTGGGTAAGGCTACTCCCAAGTGACATCAATAATTACTCTAGAAGTGAAGTATTTTTAGGTCTCTAAATATATAAACAGAATCTATTTTTTTTTCTAATTACTAAACAAAACAAGCAGAAATGATACAAAAAAATACAGGTATAAACTCATCAACTAGAAATCCTGAAAGTGAAATTTTAAAAAACTCCATAAACGGAATAAACAAAGAATTAGCAAATTGGAAGCTCGCACTGAAGAAGTCCACAAAGCAGCACAGCTAGAAATAGACAAAAGAACAACTAAAAGGTACAGAGGGTGCAGTCATATTTGATAAGAGTTCCTGAAGTAGAGAATGTAAGAAATGGTGAAGCTGTGATGAGGGAGCAAGAGGCTGGCTGAGCACAAAGCAAAAGCTGGCACCTTGCACCCCCTCTCCACCCACTCCCCTGGGTAATATGTGTGACATTCCTCAGGCACCCTTGACTGCCATAAATGAGAAACAAATAGTTAACTTGCAGAGATCACAATCCTGCAAGACAGGAGTCTCCCTTGGTTTACCAATGTCCTAGAGATCTACAAACAAAGAAGTTACCTTATTAATAGCACAATTATCAGAGGCAAATAACTCAGTTCCTCAAGCCCTGAATAAAGTTAAATTTCTTCTAAACCCAAATCTCACTAACAAGGACACTTGATAGGAGAAATGTGAAACTTTATCTCTAGATCTCCAAGATAGTGTCGAGAATCATTCCCAAGCATATGGCCCACTGCTATACATCTAAAGGGTCTCGTAAGAAGATTTTTACTACTAGTAATAAATAACCTTTCTCCCAACAATAGCTAGCCCCTCAAGGTCCTGGAGACCTTGCTTCCAAAATTCCTTAGAGACTAACATCATCCCCTTTGTTCTCACCTACCCAACTCCTGTGTATATAACCAGCCACTCCTCACATGTCCGGGGCAGCAGCTCTTCCTGCCCATGGGTCCTGTCCCTGTGCTTTAATAAACCACCATTTTGCACCAAAGATGTCTCAAGAATTCTTTCTTGGTCATCGACTCTGGCTCTCACCCCACGGAACCTCACCTAGGTTCTAGAACTTCATCAGCTGTATTCAATTCCTTCACATCATTACCCGAATGTTAGCATCTCAGAGCGACTACCCCCACTATCCCATTTAAACTTGTGACTACCTCTCTCCTATCACTCCGTCCCCTTACTTGACCTCACTTTTCTCCATAGCACTTAACCAGTTTCTAACATACTATGTAAGTTATGGGTATTTATTGTCTCCCTGACTAGAATGTGAGAGCTATGAGGATAGAAACTCATCTGTTTTGATAAGTGCTGCATCCCCCAGAACAGCAAAAAGCAATTGTTACAAATCATAAATCTGTAGTGAATGAAAATTAATGGCTGAGTGTTTTTCATAATGGAAGAAAAGCAGTGGTCCTCAGTTTGAAGGTGGAAGCAAAAATCTAAAAAAAAAGTTATAACACATTAATTATTGTGATAATTAGAGGAATTTGAATGTAGACTATGTATATGTTTATCAATATACAATTTCTTAAATATGACAATTGTATTTATGTAGGAAAAGGTCTTTGTTTTTAAGAGATGCATGTTGGAGTATTTGAGGAAGTGCCATGGTGTGTGCAACTAAATTTCATAGTTGAGAGTAAAAACATATATAACATATATGCATGTGTGTGTTTCCAAATGAATATAGAGCAAATGTAGAAATTTAACAATTGGTAAATCTAAATGAAGAGTATGCAGATGTTTATTTTCTATAGATTATGAAGTTTTTCTAGATAAAAAATTTTCAAGATAAAGGAAAAATTAGTACATGGAAAAGAATTTCAGAGAATAGATAAAAATAAGAGAACTTCTGGCAGTAAAAGAGGTCAGCAGTTCCTCTCCTCCCCACAAAACAACTATAACTCTAGAGGGGAAAAAAACAAAACAAAAAAAAAACAAAAAACAAAAAACTGTCAAAACCCACCTTTTCAGGGCTCAGGAAATAAACCAAAGGGAAACAACAACTTGGACAAGGGACTCTGAGGCATTGTTACCTGGGGCTACTCCCATTCTTTCCAGCTTGATGAGTTAGGTAGTGCTAACAGGGCATGGATGGTAGTGAAAATTAATAGCTTCTCTTCCAGATGGGCTGACTTAATCTGGAATGGAAGGAAAGGAGCCCACACCCAGAGGATACAGTGTTAGAGGGACAAAAATAAGGAAGGTATATAGTTCTGCTTGCCTGAGACTGTGGTCCCATTTGAGACCAGAATCCAGCAGACTAATGAAAAAATTGGCAAGAAGACTGCAAATGCGGGGCTAAATATGCTCTCTATGTTTCTGTCCCTGAGTGGGAGGCTGCATGAATATACAAGGAAGACATAAAGGACCCAAGCTCTCCATATATCGTTTGGCTGACAAAGAGGATACACATGTGCACAGAAGACCTGGAAAGGCTCAAGGGGATGTAAAAGTGGAGGAAGACAAAAAAACACTGTCTGATCTTGGAATGCATGACTCCACACACCTATGGATATATCAGCAAAGGATAGAAGAGCTACTGACTCAAGGTTTTTGAGTACAATCTCTGACTAATCATTGGATGACCACAAAACTATATATACAAGCAAGGGCATCCTCTAAAATCCAGACTTAAAAAATAAAAACACAAACTAAAATAACTGAGAAGAGAAATCAGCAGACACACTGCAGGAGAGAGATTTTTCAGATTAAGTCCAGGCAAATTACAGAGCAAACAAATTAACAACAATAACAGCAGAAGCAGCAACAACCCTCAGGGGAACAAATGTCAAATTCAGAGCTGCTATAGTATCTTACATAATATCCCAGTTTCCAACAAATTTATAAAGCATATAAAGAAATAGTAAAGTGTGACTCATGCTGAAGAAGAAAACTATCAAGAGAAACCGTGCTCAGATGTTGAATTCAATAAACAAAAACTATAACTCACAGAATACTGCATGATACTACATATATGAGATATCTAAAACAGCCAAACTCCTATGAACAGAGTAGAATGGTAATTGACAGGAGGAAAAAGTGGAGAGTTGCTTTTCAAGGCGTATAAAATTTTAGTTATGCAAGATGATTAAGTTGTAGAGACCTGCTGTACAACACTGTACATATAGCTAACAATACTGCATTGTGCAGTTAAAAAACTGTTAACAGAATAGATCTCATGTTAGTGTTCATACTACAATAAAAAAAGGGGGACTATAAAGTAGCCATTATAAATTTGTTTAAAAACTTAAAGAAAACAATGATTAAAGAATTAAAAAGAAATAGGACAATGAATCAACAGGGAATCTAAAAAAAAAAAAAAAGTAACTATTAAAAAGAATCCATGAAAATTCTAGAGTCAAAAACAATATCTGAAAATTCCTAGACAGGCTCGATAACAGAATTTAGAAGGCAGAAGAATCACCAAACTTGTAGATGAATAAAAATTATCCAATTTAAAGCATAAGATAATAAAAATTAAAGAAATATGTACAGGGCTTCAAAGAATGGCTCAACAGCAAATGTATCAATATACACATGAGCCCCAGAGAGGGGCAGAAGAAATAATGGAAAGAATAATGGTCAAAAAACCTCCTATTTTGATAAAAATATTAAACTACAAATCCCTGAATCTCCAAAGATCCCAAGTAGGATAAACACAAACAAATGCACACCTAGACACACTATGCTCAAACTGCTGAAAGCCAAAGAGAAAATCTTAAAAGCAGTAGGAGAAAAACAACTCTTCACAACAGAAAAACAATACGATTAACAGCTAATTTTTCATTAAAAACAATGGTGACAATAATGCAGTGGAAAGACATATTCAAAGTGCTGGGGTGGAGGGGTAACAATCAAAAATTCTAAATCCATCAAACTGTATCCCTCAAAAATTAATTGGACATATATCCCAAATAAAGACAGAGAATTTGTTGTTGGCACACTTACCTTATATGGAATGCTAAAAACAAAATGAAACAAAAGGCCTTTAGATGAAATAAATAAAAATAGACTCAGTAACTTGAATTCGTGGGAAAAAAGAAAAGCAGCAGCAATAGTAAACATTTTTAAATGTATATACATTCCCTCATATGTCATTGTTTAAAGTAATAACAGTATTGTGTATGCATGTATATATGTGTGTAGATATATATAAAATAAAACACAAGTGTAATATATATAACAATTAATAGAACAAAGGAAGGGGAAGGAAATAAAGGTATGCTGGAACAAAGTTGCTATATTGTACCAGAAGTTAGTAAATATTAATCTGAAGTAGTCTGTAATAAGTTATGCCTAATGACACCTAGAATGACTTAGAAAATGACTTAAAATAGTAAAAAGTTAAGATGAAAACAGTACCCCAGTAACCATGTTTAATACAAAATAAGGAGAAAAGGAATAACCCAATAATAAGAAGACATACTATATAGAGAAAGCAGGGGCACCTGGGTGGCTCAGTTGGTTAAGTGTTTGCCTTCAGTTCAGGTCATGGTCCCAGGGTCCTGGGATTAAGATCCATGTCAGGCTCTGTGCTTAGCAGTTCCTGGGATTGAGCACCCCACTGTGCTCTCTCTCTCTCAAATAAATAAATAAAATCTTAAAAAAAAAAAAAAGATATAGAGAAAGCAAATAGCAAAATGGCAGACATAAATCCAACCATAATTTTATTAAATTTTATGGACTAAAAACTCCAACCCAAGAGCAAAGCTGTATAGGAAAACAAACAAAAAAACAAAAATCAAGATCCAACAACATGCTACCAGAGGCCCACTTAAAAGACACAGATAAGCTAAAAGAAAAAGGACAGAAAAATATATGCCACATCAACGGTTATGAGAGTTGAAATGGCTGTATTAATATTAGACAAACGACTTTAAGAAATACCACTAGAGGCATAACGAGACACTTTATAATAATAAAAGGTCAATACATCAGAAAGACATAACAAATATAAAGGTATATATGCCTAAAAACAGAGCCCCAAGATATATGAAGTAAAAACTGACAGAATTGAAAGGAAAAAAGGAAAAATAGACAATTTAACAATTAGTTAGAAATTACAATGTTCTACTCTTAATAGCTAACAGAACAAACAAGCAAAAAATCAGCGAGAAGACTTGAGTAACACTGTCACCGAAGTGACCTGACATTTTTTTAACACTCCATCAAATGAGAGAAGAATATGCATTCTTTTCACATGCAGGTGAAACATTCTCCAGCATAGACCATATGCTAGACCTAAAACAAGCCTCAACATGGAGGTTCCCCAAAAAGCTGAAAATAGAGCTACCTTACGACCCAGCAATTGCACTACTGTGTATTTACCCTAAAGATACAAATGTAGTGATCTGAAGGGACATGTGCACCCGAATGTTTATAGCAGCAATGTCCATAATAGCCAAACTATAGAAAGAACCTAGATGTCCATCAACAGATGAATGGAGAAAGATGTCGTATATATATACAATGGAATACTATGCAGCCATCAAAAGAAATGAAATCTTGCCATTTGCGATGACGTGGATGGAACTAGAGGGTATTAGGCTTAGCGAATTAAGTCAATCAGAGAAAGACAACTATCATATGATCTCCCTGATATGATGAAGTGGAGATGCAACGTGGGGGGTTTGGGGATAGGAAAAGAATAAATGAAACAAGGTGGAATCGGGAGGGAGACAAACCATAAGAGACTCTTAATGTCACAAAACAAACTGAGGGGGGTCGGGGGGAGGGAGGGAGGGAAAAAGTGGTGGGGTTATGTCCATTGGGGAGGGTATATGCTATGGTGAGTGCTGTGAAGTGTGTAAACCTGGTGATTCACAGACCTGTACCCCTGGGGCTAATAATACATTATATGCTTATAAAAAATTTTAAAAAATAAAACAAGCCTCAAGAAATTTGAAAGGACTCCAATCATTGAAAGTATATTCTCCAACAAATAATTTAAAAATAAACAAAGAAATTCAGAAAATACCCAGTACTTGGAAATGAAGTGAAAATTTAGAAGTTTAAATATCTATACTAGGAAAGAAAGGTTTCACATCAATAATCTAAGCTTCCACTTTAAGAGCAAACAAAGAAGAGCAAATTAAACCTAAAGCAAGGAGAAGAAAGGAAATAAACATCAGAGGAGAAAGAAATCAATGAAATAGGAAACAGAAAAACAATAAAGAAAAACAAAGAAACCAAAAGTTCTTTGGGAAAAATAATCAACAAAATTGGGAAACCTTTAGCTAGGCTAAGAAAAAACAAGAGATGACAGAATACCAAAACTAGGGAAGAAAGAAGGGACATAAATAGCCACCCAAATAAAAAGGGCTATAAAAGAACCAATCTTACACAAATTCTTTCAGAAAATAGAGGCAAGGGAACTTTCCAACTCATTCTGAGACCAGTATTACCCTTTTACCAAAACAAGATAAAGATATCACAAGGAAAGTAGAGATCAATATCCCTTTTGTGCACTCACATGAAAATCCTTAACACAATATTAGCAAATAAAACCCAACAACATATAAAAAAGAAAAACCACCGTAAGGCAGTAGGATTTATATGACCATGACATCTATGAGGCTCCAACCTCCTCTCTGTGCTGATGTCACGCTTCATTCAGACTGATGCAAATTGCCAGTGGTACTTTGGCTGTGCAGTCCCTTCAGTATAAAGCTTCCTTGATGGTTGTGTGTAGAGTGGACAAAATAAAGTAACCTAATCCTACTGAACTTATGGAAGATACCATAAAAGAAGCAGAAACCAAGATGATTTCCAATTTCAACCTTGATATTGAGGGTTGAGATACCTGACAAGGATTTAAAACAAAGATGAAAAAGTAGGTGAGCAAGGAGCTAGATTTTCAGTTCAATTATATTCAGAGCTTAAAACTATCAATCACCAACCAGATCCAAGGGAAACATGGATGGTTAAGTAGTTTTCCTAGAATGAGAAACGACACCCTAACTGTTGGAAAAGGAACACTGTGTCACCAGGAATAGAAGTGAGACTTTGAGGAGATGTGTGTTCCTTTCTTCAGCTCATGTCAACTCAAACTCGAAAATCCAGGACTAAATTTTAGGCTTAGCACATCAGGTCACCAGTTAAGGTGACAGTGCTGTTCACTTCTAGGTGCTTGCTTTTAAAGATGGTTATCAGCAGGACAACGATGCACCCTGCTACCCATCCAACCACCAGCCAACTTAGCCTGGTAAAAAATAACTCAATCAATCCACAAATACAGTTCATAACACAGTTGAGGGTAAGAGATACCAGGGAAAGCTGTAAGAAATGTTTTCAAAATGCATTTGCACTCACCAAAGACTTTCATATCCATCTCTAGGAATCTGAAAAAAAAAATCATCTAGAAACATTGTTTAGGTGGGCATTCATTTGTGCATGGTTTAGAATTTTAAGTTTCGACCCATAGCATTAATAAGTTAACCAATTCTGCACTATGCATGAGCATAAAAATCTAATAATAAAAATCATAATCTTTTGCTATATGATGTTTTATTATTTCAATTTTATAAAAAGTAGTGTTTCAGATGAAACACTGTATGAAACCATAAAAGACAAAGCCTCTAGCTATCACATGAGATTTGAAATAAGGCAAATGTCAACTAAAAAATTTCAGATTAATATTTTAAATAACGAAATGAGGACACAATTATGTATTTTATGGCAATCCTTGAAATACTTCTTTTCCATTAGTTGAGAGTAAGGATCAAAAATTTGAGTCGATACTTCCAGGAAAAGTACGTCAAGTAAATCTACATCCTCATTAAATGTGACTAACGTCAAATACTGAATTTGGCTAATCATACATACAAACCATCAAGATTTATATTTTATTCTGGATGAATTTCCAACATATCAGTATAACATTTCTGTATTATGAACTGCAAAAGAACTTAGGACAATACAATGGGCAATATGCAAGTTTATTTAAATAATTTAACACTGCACAGAAAGCTAATTTAGAAGTATAAAAATAGATGGTTTAGGAACCAAATATAAAGCACCACACAGAAGAATATACACACACCATCAGGCCTTTGGAAGATTAAGGCAACATTAATATCTCAAATAATTTTATGAGAACACTTTACTCATATGATAGATGTTATTAAAACATCTCAAAATAGAGTCCACAATTTTTTCAGTATGAAGTCTTCCCTTCCAGTTTTCTTGTCAATATATTAATGATTTTTCTTAAATATTGTTCAACAATTAGTCTAGATTGACAAATGGGCTATCAAAGCCACTATCTTGCTGGCTAGATAGAGGAGCAATTAATTTTCTCGAGGGCTGCCGACACACAGATGATGGTACTGTACTGCTCAGTTTTTTGAAATCTGACTTTAACATATCAGCCTTATGATGAGGTGGGTGTCTAAGAGTCATACTGATCTCTGGCTGGGAACAAAGGTTGTCTTCTGACAGGTCTGAAGTGTGACCACTCTGACATTTCATTGGTTGACAAATCATTTTATTTTTCTCTGTATCTGAAAGACAAATGGCTGCTGAAAACTGTTTGAAATTAATAGCTTCAGTTGGTATATCCAGAGTTTCTTGTGGTCTACTGTGTAGAAATGACACTTCGTTGCAGGGTAAAGTGGCACTGTTGGACTGCCAGCCTATCGAGTCATCCAGGTCCCCTCCATCCTTCCCTGGAGTTTCCCGAACACCCAAACTTTGACTTTTCTCAGATGCAGCATTTTCACTTTCCATTAGTGCATTGCACTTATACACCTTCAAACCAAGCCTTTCATTAGGACCTCGAAAGGTTATATGTGTGGATTCAGATTCAGAAAGACTCGGGATATACCTAGGTGAGGGTTTATTTCCAAAGGATCCAAGAAAGGGGTATACAGCAGAATCCCCTAGTGATTCAGAGCCAGGATCACTGAGGTCTCTCTTCTTGTGCAAACCACAGCCTTTTTCACCTTCACAAGGAACAAACTGAGGGGAAACATTTTTTGGCAACATGTCTGGGTGTTTATAATCGTTATCCCCAAATTGGAAGACTGAGTGTGACCCTTTGGAACCCACGTGCTTCGTGTCCCCATGCTCCGCGTCCTCTAACCGTCTTCTTAAGTTACAAGCAGCCCTTCTCTTAGGGACTTGGTCACATATACTTCTGGGGATAGTTTGTATACTGTTTGATTTGCTCTCAGTGTGACATGGTGTATCCTGATTCATATCATTTCTTTTTGATTTTTCAACTCCAGTCAGCATCTCTGAAGTCAGAGGTAGTACTAAATACAAGGGAACACAAAATTAGGGGAAAACAAAATCAGGAGAAAATTGAAAGAGGAGGGAAAAAAATTACAGTTTCAAACATTTCCAAAGAAAGCTTATATTTTAATCATTCTCAAAGAAAATACATCAATGCTGGACATTTAAAAATATTATTTTACATATATACATTAAATAAAGTGAAGTGATTTTGTTATTGAAATCGGACATTGTTATATATCTGATCTGTTATTTTCTGCCACAGATATATATTGCATTTCAAGAGCCAAATGCAACATTTCCAATTCTGCTCTGATGAAGAAAATTTGCTAAAGAACCCCAACGCCCAATGCCTACATAAGCACACACACACACATACACACACACACACACACACAATAAAAGCTAGAATGGAGTTTCTGATTTAAGTTACCTAAGACACGAAATCTGTTCAGAAGCAAAGCAGCAACATAGCATAAAGTCAGAGAAATCAGACTTCAGAGTAGTGTCCCTTAGTCCCTACATCATGAAAAGGGTTTGCCTTTATTAGGGACATTTGAACAATTGCCCCACATCTTATACACCCAAGGTTCACATAACCATTCCCAAATTTACACAAATAATCTTTGTGCTTTTTTTTTTTTTTAAGATTTTATTTATTTGATAGAGACACAGTGAGAGAGGGAACACAAGCAGGGGGAGTGGGAAAGAGAGAAGCAGGCTTCCCGCCGAGCAAGGAGCCTGATGAGGGGCTTGATTTGGGGCTCGATCCCAGGATCCTGGGATCATGACCTGAGCCCAAAGCAAACACTTAACGACTGAGCCAGCCAGGCGTCACAATCTTTGTGCTTTTTAAAAGAATGTCTACCAATATCAGAATATCAGACTTGTGGATTCCTGAATAATCTCTGCTTCAAGGTTTCTAGAAATTCAAAAATCCCATTTCCCCACAGGTATGTTCAAAATCCCCCAGTGTGACTGGAAACTTATTTTTTTAAAACATTTCCATCAGCTTTTGCTTTATATAGTCAAAGCTATTTTATTATGAACAGAAAGAACCCATTTATAGGTTCTTAGGAGTCTTTACTACTAGCAACTTCACTTTAATTCAAGTATAATTGGCTTAATATTGTATTTAACTTTATGATTTATCTAATATCAATACTGCATTGCTTAGTATATTTATTCTCAATTGTTCTCGTAGAAATAACATACGTCTGGATTTTTAAAAAATGGAAATTATGGTCTTTTAATAAGTGAGTTTAACCTATTTATGTTTAGTGTGATTGCTGATGTTTGACCCTACAATAATTTTCTATTGACCCATGCTTTCTAGTTGTACTTTTCCTCTTTTGTGATTCTGTTAGATTGAAAAGTTTTCCTTACAAAATTTTCCCTTACTAGTTTGAGAGTTATATATTCTATTTCTCTATTGGCTAGTCTTCAATCTTAATACATGTACTTAAACTTGTATTTCTCTAGCAATGGCTAGAGTTATCAGTAACTATACCCTTTCCTTGAACATAGTAAACCTCTTAGGCATATTTGTTAGTTTCCTCTACAATATGTTCTTACATCCTTTTGAGAATACTACACTTTGCTAACATTCTCAGGTCCTTTTGTTTGCTCTATTACTTGGATCCACAGGTATAAGTTGTGTTTTTGTTTTTGCTTTTTGCCTTGTCTTATTTTGAGTTTGGTGTCTTATCATGGTGCTGGCTTTCTATAGGTATTTCGTGATTCTTGGTTGAATGTTTTGAGTATGGTGTCTTTTATCATGGTGCTGGCTTTCTATAATAGATATTTGCTGATTCTTGATTGAATGCTTATCTCATAGATGTTCTGAGTATGGCATCAGCTTATTTAAAGAAGTTGAGAGTGTAGTGAAAGGAACAAGCTGAAGGGTAGAAAAACCTAATAGCTACTACTTTGGGCATGTAAGATCTAACCTCTCCCTTGGTGTGACTAGCCATCTAGAGCCTTGCCCTGTTCTGAGACTCTTGGTTCCTCTTGCTCTTACTCCAGCCCAGTATTGGGAGTAGGGGAAGGGAAAGGAGAATGATTAATAAAGAGGGTGACCCTCCTTGGTTACTGTTGCTCTAAAACACCAGCTAATTATAATTATCTCACTGGTATCCCCTAGGCTTACTACTTCTCCTGCAACATACCGCCTTCATTTGTGGAACAGTTTTGATACTGCTCATATGCGTAGCTGTTATCTTCTGGCAGTTTTGAACTGTTTCCATCTTCAGTCTTATACAGTCTTTCTTTCAGGGATTTCTCACAGCTTCTGGCCTTTCAGTTGTAACTTTTTAAAATAATTTATATATTTTTAAAAATTGAAGTACACTTGCCATACAATATTGTATTAGTTTCAAGCATACATCATAGTGATTCAACAGTTCTAGACATATACACTGCTCACCACAATGAGTGTAATTACTGCCTACCACCAAAGTTATTAAAATACTATTGACTATATTTCTCATGCTGTACTCTTCATCCCTGTGACTTGCCTATTTTATAACTGGAAATTTTTTTTTTAATTTTTTTATTTTAATAAACATATAATGTATTTTTATCCCCAGGGGTACAGGTCTGTGAATCGTCTGGTTTACACATTTCACAGCACTCATCATAGCACATACCCTCCCCAATGTCCATTTCCCCACCACCCTCTCCCATCCCCCTTCCCCCCCGCAACCCTCAGTCTGTTTCTTGAGATTGAGTCTTTTATGGTTTGTCTCCCTCCCAATCCCATCTTTTCATTTTTTCTTTTCCTACCTCCCCCCAAACCCCCCCACTTTGCATCTCCACTTCCTCATATCAAAGAGATCATATGATAGTTATATTTCTCCGATTGACTTATTTCGCTAAGCATGATACCCTCTAGTTCCATCCACGTTGTCGCAAATGGCAAGATTTCATGTCTTTTGATGGCTGCATACTATTCCATTGTGTATATATACCACATCTTCTTTATCCATTCATCTGTTGATGGACATCTAGGCGCTTTCCACAGTTTGGCTATTGTGGACATTGCTGCTATAAACATTCGGGTGCACGTGCCCCTTCGGAGCACCACGTTTGTATCTTTAGGATATATACCCAGGAGTGCAATTGCTGGGTCGTAGGGTAGCTCTATTTTCAGTTTTTTGAGGAACCTCCACACTGTTTTCCAGAGTGGTTGCACCAGCTTGCATTCCCACCAGCAGTGTAGGAGGGTTCCCCTCTCTCCGCATCCTCGCCAGCATCTGTCATTTCTTGACTTGTTAATTTTAGCCATTCTGACTGGTGTGAGGTGGTATCTCATTGTGGTTTTGATTTGTATTTCCCTGATGCCGAGTGATGTGGAGCATTTTTTCATGTGTCTGTTGGCCATCTGGATGTCTTCCTTGCAGAAATGTCTGTTCATGTCCTCTGCCCATTTCTTGACTGGATTATTTGTTCTTTGGGTATTGAGTTTGATAAGCTCTTTATAGATTTTGGATACGAGCCCTTTATCTGATATGTCGTTTGCAAATATCTTCTCCCATTCTGTCAGTTGTCTTTTGGTTTTGTTAACTGTTTCCTTTGCTGTGCAAAAGCTTTTGATCTTGATGAAATCCCAATAGTTCATTTTTGCCCTTGCTTCTGTTGCCTTTGGCGATGTTCCTAGGAAGAAGTTGCTGCGGTGGAGGTCAAAGAGGTTGCTGCCTGCATTGTCCTCAAGGATTTTGATAGATTCCTTTCGCACATTGAGGTCCTTCATCCACTTTGAGTCTATTTTCGTGTGTGGTGTAAGGAAATAGTCCAATTTCATTTTTCTGCATGTGGCTGTCCAATTTTCCCAGCACCATTTGTTGAAGAGGCTGTCTTTTTTCCATTGGATATTCTTTCCTGCTTTGTCGAAGATTAGTTGACCATAGAGTTGAGGGTCTATTTCTGGGCTCTCTATTCTGTTCCATTGGTCTATATGTCTGTTTTTGTGCCAGTACCATACTGTCTTGATGATGACAGCTTTGTAATAGAGCTTGAAGTCTGGAATTGTGATACCACCGACTTTGGCTTTCTTTTTCAATATTCCTTTGGCTATTCGAGGTCTTTTCTGGTTCCATATAAATTTTAGGATTATTTGTTCTATTTCTTTAAAAAAAAATGGATGGGATTTTGATAGGGATTGCATTAAATGTGTAGATTGCTTTAGGTAAAATAGACATTTTCACAATATTTGTTCTTCCAATCCATGAGCATGGAATATTTTTCCATTTCTTTGTGTCTTCCTCAATTTCTTTCATGAGTACTTTATAGTTTTCTGAGTATAGATTCTTTGCCTCTTTGGTTAGATTTATTCCTAGGTATCTTATGGTTTTGGGTACGATTGTAAATGGGACTGACTCCTCAATTTCTCTTTCTTCTGTCTTGTTGTTAGTGTAAAGAAATGCGACTGATTTCTGTGCATTGACTTTATATCCTGACACTTTACTGAATTCCTGTATAAGTTCTAGCAGTTTTGGAGTGGAGCCTTTTGGGTTTTCCACATATAGTATCATATCATCTGCAAAGAGTGATAGTTTGACTTCTTCTTTGCCGATTTGGATGCCTTTAATTTCTTTTTGTTGTCTGATTGCTGAGGCTAGGACTTCTAGTACTATATTGAACAGCAGTGGTGATAACGGACATCCCTGCCGTGTTCCTGACCTTAGCGGAAAAGCTTTCAGTTTTTCTCCATTGAGAATGATATTTGCGGTGGGTTTTTCATAGATGGCTTTGATAATGTTGAGGTATGTGCCTTCTATCCCTACACTTTGAAGAGTTTTAATCAGGAAGGGATGCTGCACTTTGTCAAACGCTTTTTCAGCATCTATTGAGAGTATCATATGGTTCTTACTCTTTCTTTTATTAATGTATTGTATCACATTGATTGATTTGCAGATGTTGAACCAACCTTGCAGCCCTGGAATAAATCCCACTTGGTCGTGGTGAATAATCCTTTTAATGTACTGTTGGATCCTATTGGCCAGTATTTTGGTGAGAATTTTCGCATCTGTGTTCATCAAGGATATTGGTCTGTAATTCTCTTTTTTGGTGGGATCCTTGTCTGGTTTTGGGATCAAGGTGATGCTGGCCTCATAGAATGAGTTTGGAAGTTTTCCTTCCATTTCTATTTTTTGGAACAGTTTCAGGAGAATAGGAATTAATTCTTCTTTAAATGTTTGGTAGAATTCCCCTGGGAAGCCGTCTGGTCCTGGACTTTTGTTTGTTTGGAGATTTTTGATGACTCTTTCAATCTCCTTACTGGTTATGGGTCTGTTCAGGTTATCTATTTCTTCCTGGTTCAGTTGTGGTAGTTTATACATCTCTAGAAATGTATCCATTTCTTCCAGGTTGTCAAATTTGTTGCCATAGAGTTGCTCGTAGTATGTTCTTATAATTGTTTGTATTTCTTTGGTGTTGGTTGTGATCTCTCCTCTTTCATTCATGATTTTATTTATTTGCGTCCTTTCTCTTTTCTTTTTGATAAGTCTGGCCAGAGGCTTATCAATCTTATTAATTCTTTCAAAGAACCAGCTCCTAGTTTTGTTGATTTGTTCTATTGTTTTTTTAGTTTCTATTTCATTGATTTCTGCTCTGATCTTTATGATTTCTCTTCCCCTGCTGGGTTTAGGCTTTCTTTGTTGTTCTCTCTCCAGCTCCTTTAGGTGTAGGGTTAGGTTGTGTATTTGAGACCTTTCTTGTTTCTTGAGAAAGGCTTGCACCGCTATATATTTTCCTCTCAGGACTGCCTTTGTTGTGTCCCACAGATTTTGAACTGTTGTGTTTTCATTATCATTTGTTTCCATGAATTTTTTCAATTCTTCTTTAATTTCCTGGTTGATCCATTCATTTTTTAGAAGGATGCTGTTTAGTCTCCATGTATTTGCGTTCTTTCTAAATTTCCTCTTGTGATTGAGTTCGAGCTTCAGAGCATTGTGGTCTGAAAATATGCAGGGAATGATCTCGATCTTTTGGTACCGATTGAGACCTGATTTATGACCCAGGATGTGGTCTATTCTGGAGAATGTTCCATGTGCACTAGAGAAGAATGTATATTCTGTTGCTTTGGGATGGAATGTTCTGAATATATCTGTGATGTCCATCTGGTCCAGTGTGTCATTTAAGGCCTTTATTTCCTTGTTGATCTTTTGCTTAGATGATCTGTCCATTTCAGTGAGGGGAGTGTTAAAGTCCCCTGCTATTATTGTATTACTGTCGATGTATTTCTTTGATTTTGTTATTAATTGGTTTATATAGTTGGCTGCTCCCATGTTAGGGGCATAGATATTTAAGATTGTTAGATCTTCTTGTTGGACAGACCCTTTGAGTATGATATAGTGTCCTTCCTCATCTCTTATTATAGTCTTTGGCTTAAAATCTAATTGATCTGATATAAGGATTGCCACCCCAGCTTTCTTCTGATGTCCATTAGCATGGTACATTGTTTTCCACCCCCTCACTTTAAATCTGGAGGTGTCTTCGGGTCTAAAATGAGTTTCTTGTAGGCAGCATATGGATGGGTTTTGTTTTTTTATCCATTCTGATACCCTGTGTCTTTTGATTGGGGCATTTAGCCCACTAACATTCAGGGTAACTATTGAGAGATATGAATTTAGTGCCATTGTATTGCCTGTAAGGTGATTGTTACTGTATATTGTTTCTGTTTCTTTCTGATCTACTACTTTTAGGGTCTCTCTTTGCTTAGAGGACCCCTTTCAATATTTCCTGTAGAGCTGGTTTGGTGTTTGCAAATTCTTTCAGCTTTTGTTTGTCCTGGAAGCTCTTTATCTCTCCTTCTATTTTCAATGATAGCCTAGCCGGATATAGTATTCTTGGCTGCATGTTTTTCTCGTTTAGTGCTCTGAATATATCATGCCAGTTCTTTCTGGCCTGCCAGGTCTCTGTGGATAGGTCCGCTGCCAATCTAATGTTTTTACCCTTGTATGTTACAGACTTCTTTTCCCGGGCTGCTTTCAGGATTTTCTCTTTGTCGCTAAGACCTGTAAATTTTACTATCAGGTGACGAGGTGTGGACCTATTTTTATTGATTTTGAGGGGCGTTCTTAGCATCTCCTGGATTTTGATGTTTGTTCCCTTTGCCATATTAGGGAAATTCTCTCCAATAATTGTCTCCAATATACCTTCTGCTCCCCTCTCTCTTTCTTCTTCTTCTGGAATCCCAATTATTCTAATGTTGTGTCGTCTTATGGTGTCACTTATCTCTCGAATCCTCTCCTCGTGTTCCAGTAGTTGTTTGTCTCTCTTTTGCTCAGCTTCTTTATTCTCTGTCATTTGGTCTTCTATGTCACTAATTCTTTCTTCTGCCTCATTTATCCTGGCAGTGAGAGCTTCCATTTTTGATTGCACCTCATGAATAGCTTTTTTTATTTCAACTTGGTTAGATTTTAGTTCTTTTATTTCTCCAGAAAGGGCTTTTATCTCTCCGGAGAGGGTTTCTCTAATATCTTCTATGCCTTTTTCGAGCCCGGCTAGAACCTTGAGAATTGTCATTCTGAACTCTAGATCTGTCATGCTACCTATGTCTGTATTGATTAGGTCTCCAGCCTTCGGTACGGCCTCTTGTTCTTTTTTTTGAGGTGAGTTTTTCCGCCTTGTCATTTTGTCCAGGTAGGATTTGCTTTCTCCTGCTGTGGAATTCCGCTGTTCTTGGTGACTGAAGTTGGTTTTGGATGGTTTCTTGTTGATCTTCTGGGGGAGGGGCCTGTTGTAGTGATTCTCAAGTGTCTTTGCCGCAGGCGGAATTGCACCGCCCTTGCCAGGGGCCGGGCTAAGTAATCCGCTCGGGTTCGCTTTCGGGAGCTTTTGTTCCCTGAGCGCTTTCCGTAGAGTTCCGGAGGACGGGAATGAAGATGGCGGCCTCCCAGTCTCCGGCCCGGAGGAGCCGAGAGCTTGGGGTTCCGCTCCTCAGTGCGCTCTCAGAGCAAAGCGCCCAATAGCCCCGCCTCCCTGGCTTGCGGTCGCGCCTCGAGGAAAGCAGTCAATTGTTGGAGCTGGAGAAAAGCGCCGGGTCGCTTTTGTCTCCGTGGCCTCCGGCCGCGCTCCGAGCCCACCCAGCCTGCGACCGGCACAAGGTAACCCCGGGCTTAGAGCTCACTCCTCGGCTTTGTCGCTATAGCCGGCTTCCCCGCTCTAATACCTGCGAGCTCTGCGGCACTCAGACACCCCCAGTCCTTCTGTGACCCCGCGGGTCCTGGGGTTATGCTGACCCCGCCTGGGTTTCCCCCCAGTTTAGCCTCTGGAGCGATGTCTCCCAGTGGAGCCGACTTTTAAAAGTCCCGATTTTGTGCTCCGTCGCTCCGCCGCTTGCCGGGTGCCGGCCCCTCCCCCCGGGGTCTATCTTCCCGTCGCTTTGGATTCACTTCTCCGCAGGTCCTACCTTTCAGAAAGTGATCGATTTTCTGTTTCTGGGATTGTTGCTCTTCTTCTCTTCGATTTCCCGTTGGATTTATAGGTGTTCACAATGGTTAGATAAGCTATCTAGCTGATCTCCTGCTACCCGATGTCGTCTCAGCCTGCTACTTCTCCGCCATCTTGACTCCTCCCCCCATAACTGGAAATTTTTGTACCTTTTAATCTTCCTCACCAGTTTCACCCATCCCCACCCTGCTCCACTCTGGGAACTATCAATTTGTTCTCTGTATTTATGAGACTGTTTCTCTTCAACATGTTGTTTTTTTAGATTACACATATAAGTGAAATCATATGGTATTTGTCTTTCTGTCTTATTTCACTTAGCACAATACTCTCTGTATTCATCCATGTTGTTATAAATGGTAAGATTTCTTTCTTTTATTATGGCTGTGTAATACTTCTGTGTATGTGTGTGTGTGTATGAAGTCTTCTTAGTCCATTCACCTAGTGGTGGACAGTTAAGTTGCTTCCATGTCTTGGCTATTGTAAATAATGTTGCAATAAACATAGGTGCATATATTTTTTTCAAATTAGTGTTGTTTTTTTTAATTTTTTGTTTTGGGGGTAAATACCCAGTAGTGCAACTACTAGACTGTAAGGTAGTTCTATTTTTAACTTTTGGAGGAACTTTTATACTGCCTTCCACAGCAGCTGCACCAGTTTGCATTCCCACCAACAGTGAGGGTCCCTTTTTCTCCACATTTTCTTCACCAACATTTGTTTCTTGTGTTTTTTCTTTTAACCATTCTGACAGGTGTAAGATGGATGTCTCATTGGACTTTTGATTTGCATTTCCCTGATGATGACTGATGAGAGCATCTTTTCACATGTCTGTTGGCCAACTACGACTTCTTTGTAGAAATATCTGTTCATGTCTTCTGCCCATTTTTTAATTTTTAATTTTGGACTATTTGTTCTGTGGGTGCTGAGTTTAAGTCATATGATATTAACCCCCTTATAAAATATACCATTTGCAAATATGCTCTACCATTCAGGAGGTTGCCTTTTTGTTTTGTTGATTGTTTCCTTTGCTGTGCAGAAACTTTTGCTGCATTCCCAATAGTTTATTTTTGCTTTTGTTTCCCTTGGCTGAGAAGACATAACTCAGAAAAAAGCCGCTAAGGCCAATGTACAAGAGATTACTGTTTAATTTTTTTATGGTTTGAGGTCTTACAAATATTTAGGTCTTTAATACATTTTGAGTTTATTTTTGTTTATGGTTTAAGAAAGTGATTCAGTTTCATTCTTTTGCATGTAGCTGTGCAGTCACAGCTACACAATGACTGTCATTAAAGAGACTGTCTTTTCACCATTGTATATTCTTGTCTCCTTTGTGGTAGATTAATTGACCATATATAATTGACCATATAACTAATTGACCATGTAATAATGAGCTTATTGAATTCTGTCATTTTCCATTGATCTATGTATCTATTTTTGTTCCAGTACCACAGTTTGATTACCAAAACTTTATCATATAGCTTGAAATCTAGAACTGTGATACCTCTAGTTTTGTTCTTTCTCAAGATTGCTTCTGCTATTCAGGGTCTTAGTGTTTCCATACAAATTTTAGGGTTATTTGTTCTATTTTTGCGGAAAATACTATCAACACTTTGATTGGAATTGCACTGAATATGTAGTTTGCTTTGGGTAGTATGAGCATTTTAACAATATTAACCCTCTCATTTATATACATCATTTTCAATTTCTTTCATTGATGTCTTAAAGTTTTCAGAGGATAGGTCTTTCACCTCTATCATTAAATTTATTCCTAGGTATTTCATTCTATCTGATGTAATTATAAATGGAATTATTTTATTTCTCTTTCTGATACTTTGTTATTAGTGTATATAAACACAACAGTTTTCCATACATTAATTTTATTTCCTACAACATTACTGAATTCATTTATTAATTCTAGTCATTTTTAAGTGTTGTCTTTAGGGTCTTTTATGTATAGTATCATGTCATCTGCAAAAAATGACAGTTTTGCTTCTTCCCTAATAATTTGGATTTTTCTTATCTGACTGCTGTGGCCAGGACTTCTGGTGCTATGTTGAATAAAAGTGGTGGAGTGGACATCTTTGTCTTGTTCCTGATCTTAGAGGAAAAGCTTTCAGTTTTTCCCCATTGAGTATGATGTCAGCTGTGGGTTTGTTATATACAGACTATATTATGTTGAGGTATAATCCCTCTAAACCCACTTTGTTGAGAGTTTTTATCGTAAACTGACGGTGAATTTTATCAAAAGCTTTTTCTGCATCTATTGTGATGATCGTATGGTTTGTTCGCTTAGCTTTGTTAATGTGGTGTATCATGTAGATTGATTTGTGAGTAATGAACCATCCTTGCATGCCTGGAATAAATCCCACTTGATCATTGTCAATGATCCTTTGCATGTACCATTGAATTTAGTTTGCTAATTATTTTGTCAAGGATTTTTGTATCTATACTCGTCAGAGATTTGGCCAGTAGTTTTCTTTTTTTTAATAGTATCTTTCTCTACGTTGGTATCAGGGTAATGCTGGCCTCGTAGAAATGAATTTAGAAATGAATTCCTTCCTCTTGTATTTTTTGGAATAGTTTGAGGATGATAGGCATTAACTCTTCTCCAAGAGTTTGGTAGCATTCACCTGTGAATACATCTGGCTCTAGACTTGCGTTTGTTGGAACCTTTGTTAATTACGGATTCAATTTCATTCTAGTAACTGGTCTGTACGGATTTTCTATTTTTTTCCTGACTCAGTCTAAGAAGATTGCATATTTTGAGAAATGTATCCTTTTCTTCTAGGTTGTCCAACTTGTTGGCATAGAGTTTTGTGGTAGTCTCTTACAAACCTCTGTATTTTTGTGGTGTCAGTTGTTACTTCTCTTACATTTCTAATTTTATTTGAGTCCTCTTTTTTTTTTCTTGAAGAGTCTGGGTAAAGGTTTATCAATTTTGTTTATCTTTTTAAAAAAACAGCTCTTGGTTTTGTTGATCTTTCCTACTATTTTTTTTAAATCTCTATTTCATTTATTTCTGCTCTGTTCTTTATCATTCCCTCCCTTCTACTAACTTTTCTAAAATCTTTTCTGTCATTTCTAGGAAGGAAAGCAACTTTGGGAAACTGATGGGTATGCTCAGTCCGCCTACTCAAACTGAAAACTCCATACTTTAAGTTTTTAGTTTAAATAAAACACAGACACAACTTTACAAATTATCTCTCTCTCCTTACATTCCTTGTTCTTTTCCATGCTAAAAATGTTAAGTATTTAAGAGAGAAGAGAGAAAAAAGCCCTTTAAGTGACTCATTTTGACATACCTGACTGTGTAGTTTTGCTCTGGGATTTATGAGAAATTGGTGTTTCCAGCAATTTTGCCATTGTAGCAAGTTTGCTAGCAGCATTCATAATCTTTTTCTCAGCCCTGTGGGGAATTCCAGAATATTAAATTAATAATAGTTTAAAGGAAAAAATGAGTTTCCTTAGCCCCAGGATTTCTGTTTTCCTATTAGTTCTGCCAATATTTAGGGTAGTACAGACATAAGCCTCTCTTAACCCCTAATGGCCGATCATGTAGAAATAGTTAATTTTGTGGTTAAGGAAAATGTTTAGAAAATGACAACATGCTGTCCTGGTAGTCTCAGGACACACTGTTTGTTTAGATTGAACTTACCCTTCCTGTTTTCCATTATCCTGCAAAATCTGTTGGAGGCAAGTCAAGTAGTATTTGCGCATCTTCCGGGCGGTTTCTTGACGTTCTCGCAATACCTCTGCTTTTACCATTTCCGCAGCTCTTTCCTTACTCTCCTGAATATAACGAAGCATATCACCTAGTGGGAAGGTGAGAGTTGGTGGGGAGACAGGAATCCCCACAAAATGCATGTTTACTACCGGTTTTTCAAAAACAGGGGAGGCAGACTTCAGATCAATTTTCTGGGAGAGGAAGTGACTAAAGGCGTAGTTTAAACATTGTACTTTTCCACCATCATTAAAACAGAATGTTTCAGATCACTGTTTTAGGAGACTCAAAGGAGAAATAATCTAAAAGTCCTTTTAGAATGATGGTAGCCACATACGTTAAGGAAACAGCATATTCCCTATGAAAACATAGAATACAGAAACTTTCACATTTCAATTATGTATTGTCTGATTAAGAGAAAAGAAAAAAATACACATAAAGGGTGAGGAAGAAAGGAAGAAAGAACGAGTCACAGAAAGATAGTAGGCAATATGAACTGGAGATACCCATATTCCGATTTACTTAAGCTCTGAAAATCCATGTTTCATTATTTAATTCTTTTAGCAGCACTTATGAGTACCCAAGTAATATAATATTACAATCCATGAGGGATATGTACAAAATGCCAGGGAGAAGGTTGAGACCTATGTTGCCTTCTGAAATATACATTTAAAAATAGTTCACAGGGATGCCTGGGTGGCTCAGTAGGTTAGGCATCTGCCTTTGGCTCAGGTCATGATTCCAGGGTCCCGGGATCGAGTCCTACATCAGGCTCTTTTCTCAGCAGGGAGAAACAGGCTACTGTTCCCCCTGCTTGTGTGCTCCCTCTCTCTCTGACAAATAAATAAATAAAATCTTCAAATAAATAAATCAGTAAGATTAAATAAAATAAAAATAGTTCACTGATTTCAAGTTTTCTTTTTATCTTTGATTCAACACGATTTGATTGAGATTACCATTACTTAAGGTCAACATTTTTTTTTTTTTTTTTTACTAAATCTAGGGCTATAGCCTGCCTCTAGAATACCACCACTCTGTTATATTAAAGATTCAATTCATATGGGAATCTCCCTCAATATCAGTCAGCTCTTTCTGAATATTAGACACTCTATGCAAAAAATACTAACTGAAAGACTACTTCTCATTATTTGCAGTGGGACAAGTTAAATTGGAATACATATCAACACAAAACCTCCAACCCATGTCTAAAATGTTAAACAATACACATACATACAAATTAGCATATGAGTATGAAAAAATGCTTAAAATTTCATATCCCAACTGATATGATTGTTAACAAAAAGTTGCTTTGTTTTGTAGTAATATGTACTCTATTGGCACCAGCAACAACTGAGAAGTAAAGTATCTTTATTAATACCAAGTGGGTTTCTCAAAACATCTACACAAGACTATGATGATCTAACACATTTGGAACTTATGACCTTTCCCACTCATTTTGTTAAAAATAAAAGCGATTTTAAGAGGTAAACATACATTTCTCCTGTATCAACGCTGGTTATTGTTCTGGGACATACATATAATCTAAGCAATATTGTAATTAAAAAACAGAAGAGGGGCGCCTGGGTGGCTCAGTGGGTTAAAGCCTCTGCCTTCGGCTCAGGTCATGATCCCAGGGTCCTGGGATAGAGCCCCACATCGGGCTCTCTGCTCAGCAGGGAGCCTGCTTCCTCCCTTCCCTCTCTCTGCCTGCCTCTCTGCCTACTTGTGATCTGTCAAATAAATAAATAAAATCTTAAAAAAAAAAAAACAAACAGGAGATATCCTACTGAGAAAACAAACCAGAGAAATCCTCTGCATGGTATGCTACATCGGCTCTTAATGCAAAGTACCTGATAAATTTACATGTATGTCTTAATCCATTATCGAAATAATGGGAAAGAACAGAATAATGCCTAGCTAGATCTATTTCCTATGGCCTTTAATAGCTTATGGTAGAGGGACCCCTGGGTGGCTCAGTAAGTTAAGTGTCTGCCTTCAGCTCAGGTCATGATCATAGGGTCCTGGGATTGAGTCCCGGATCGGGCTTCTTGCTCAGCAGGTAATCTGCTTCTCCCCCCACCTGCTGCTCTCCCACTGGTTGTGCTCTCTCTCTTTCTCTGGCAAATAAGTAAAATATTAAAAGAAAAGAAAAGAAAAGCTTATGGTAGAAAGTAATACTTGCTAATTTAAAACTCATATCAGATTTTGTTTTAATTATTTAAGTTTTAAGATTCTGAAATTTTTAGTTTAACATTAGTACCCAAAAAAGAAACAAGAAAATTAACAACAAAAAATAACTCTACCCTCCTGTCACTTCCAAAAGATATTAGCCAAAATGATGCACTGCTGCATAATTTAGTGGCACTAATTTCTTCTTAAAAGTAGATAAGATCTCAGAACAAGATAGTTTGGAAAATTACCCCAAATTACTAGTGCTAGTAATAAAAAAGGCTCAAACCACCTTAAAATCCTGGGACTCTCCTCAAGGACTTACGCTTAATTTTTTTTACAGCTTTAATGTACTGTCCACGAAGTTCTTCCAAGGCCCTCCCACTGCACAGCAGGCAAGCATTTTCAATGGCCCCTTCTGACAACGACCTAACAATGGAACAAAATATTGCAAACAGAGATTAAGTAAAAATATCTAGCTATCTATATATTCTAATAATATCTCACTGAGATGTGCTAAAAAAATTATATTATCAGGATCTTTATTATATTGTTATTTAAAATAGAAGAAAAATAGAAACAAATGTTAGGGTTACTTAAATAAATGATAAATCCACACAATGAAAATATATGCAGCTACTAAAAAGCACATTATAGGAGAATATTTAATGATATGGGAATGTTTATCTTATACCAATTATATTAATAAAAGCTTACAAAATAGCTTACATGACAATCTCAGTTTTAAAAACATGCACATATGAGTATAAAGGGGCTTAAATGATAAAACAAGAGGTTAACAGAGGGTACCTACTAGAAATAAGGTTTTGGAAGGTTTTTTTTTTTTTAATACTTCTTGTCATGTAACAATAACAAGTTTTATACTCTTGGTATGAGTATTATTGATATAAACGGTATTATAAAGTTAAAAAATACTTAGAAATAAAGTTTCTTTAAAATAGTAAAAGTTGGGCACCTGGGTGGCTCAGTAGGTTAACAACTAAACTCTTGATTTTGGCTCAGGTCATGATCTCGGGGTTGTGACGTCAGGCCCTGAGTGGGGCTCTGTGCTGGGTGTGGAGCCTGCTTAAAATTCTCTCTCCCTCCTCCTCTCCCCGCTCACAAATGTTCTTCTCTCTCTCTCAAAAAAATAAACAAAATAAATTCAAAAATAAAAATAAGGGGCACCTGGGTGGCTCAGTTGGTTAGGCATCTGCCTTCGGCTCCTGATCCCAGGGTCCTGGGATCAAGTCCCTTATTGGGCTCCTTGCTCAGCAGGGAGCCTGCTTCTCCCTCTGCCTGCCTCTGTCTCTCACAAATAAATAAAATCTTAAAAAATAAATAAATAAATAAAAATAAAATAAAATAGTAAAAGTCTACCTTGGTGGTGTTTTATGAAGTGTTTTAAGTTCATCCAATTTACTCTTCATGTCATTGTTTTCTTCTAGTAATTCTTCAACAACTTTGCTATTCTCTTCTAAAAAAAGAAAATTAATGGTATGTTGGTCAATCTTTTTTCCCCTCAGTCTTCCTCTCCCTGAAATTCCCAGTGCAAATGTTTATAGAGGAGATTGTGGAACTGGCAGTTGCACCCTGTGTCATTCATTTCCTGATTAAGTCCTCATCTGACCAGTTCCTGTTTCAGTTTCTTAGCACTTAAAATCTGTGTTATATCCACATCTTGCTCTGGGTTACATACTGCCCTGGAATAGGTCTCCAACTGTTTGATATACATCTATTTTGTTTCCTAGCTAGACTGAAGCTCTGTTGAAACATACTGGGTCTTCTACTTTCATGTTGCTCCTGGATCTATGCTCATATATATACATATACATATATGTATATATGTATACATATATATACAATCATTGAACAAGCACTGCTATACAAAATAAAAAGAAAAGTAATATTAAGTAGATACCACTTTCACAATTAATGTAAGATTTTCAATTCTTTGAACTTCTAAAAAGAGGATCAGGAGACCAGTGGAGTTCATATAGAATGGAGGATAAAGCATGAATTTCAGAGTGAGACATGGGTTTAAATCTTAGCTATGCTTCTTTACCAGTTAAATCAACTTAGGCAAATCACTTATGCTTTCTGAAACTGAGTTTTTTCATATGTTAAATGGAAGTAGTATCATTTACCTTTAAGATAATAGAAATAAAATCCTAAGTGCACAGTACCTTAAACAAAGTTTGGCAATACCAGTGTTTAATAAATATGAACAGTACACACCATGTTTCCTACCATGCCACCCTCTCAACACACCCTATAAGTTGGGTAATGAACCATTCTACTCCTCCTAGTGATTGATATAATTTGTATATTTTTAAATCACTCACTCTTACTCTACCACTTTTCAATAAATGCTACGAGAAGAAAACAGAATTTAAGAAAAGAGCAACCATAATAGTGAAAATATTATCAACTAAGGGATGTACATTAAGACAAACACTGAAATGAAACTATCAGATGACTTAATTCTGACCCTGACCCATTTTATCAGCCCATTGTTTTGAGCTAAGTACCAACTTCTTGGATTATTTCTAAGTCTATGGATTACATAAGACAGCCTCAAAAAGCACTGTGCAGAATAACTATGATCACAATGTATGGTGCTACATACTATTTACAAATAACACTCTTATCCAGCTGCCTTTGTCATTTTATTATGTAAAACACATATTCTTGATTTCCATCAAATTCTTCAAGAGCTACAAATAACTCATTTACTCTTCTGGCCTCTACCAAAGAGCTAAGCCAACATCATGGGAATTACAGTTGTTAAAATTTTTATCTCAAAGTTCTTAAAATCCTGTCTTGTCTTACAATAAGGATTATCTGTCTCTAACAGACTTGGTAAGTCGGGGTGGAGGAGTGAAGCAGGTGGCTCCTCTAAGCCAACATTATTTCCCAAGTGCACTAAGTGCCAGGCCAGGACTTGATCCTTGTTGTCATCATCAAGGCCACATTCCAAAGGACAATACAGATACAAATTAATTACAAGCATGATATAATGTTAGAAAAATCATTGGAGCTGCAGGTAATGTCTAAGACAAGAAGCTAACCAAGTCGGGGGTGGTCAGGAAAGCCTCCCTGAGGAAGCCATGCACTGGGGAGGAAGAAGTAGGAGTTAGCCAGGCAATACGATCAGGATGGGAAGACATGTTTTGGTAAGTGGAGATGAAAACAGACAATAAGAGAAAAGAGACGGAAATCCATGCTCTGGCCCAATGAGAGAATAAATGGGATGGGGCAAGACAAGGCGAAGGCCCTGGCAGACGCCGAATCATGAAAGGCTTCTTAGATGATGTTAAATAAAGTGTGTGTATTTCCTACTGAGGGCCAGCTAAGCCACAGGACTTTAAACAAGAGAGTGTCATGATCCAATTTACTTTTTTAAAAGGTCACTGGAGCTCCCTGATGGGGAATGGCTTGGAGGGGCAAGATTGGAAGCAGAAAAGGGAGGGAGGTGACTGGTGTCCAGGCAAGCAATCAAGTTAAAATGTAGAAAAAAAGTGAACCTATCTGTCTGTTTTTTTCTGGATCACACAATTATTTGCGACCCTTGCATTCAATCCTCATTCATTCAAACATTTATTGTCTATTATCGCCTGGCATGTAATGGGCATCATGACTATAATGATGAACAAGATACAACATATTCTTTTTTCTCAGGGAATGCATAAGTTGGAAAGAGTATCAGGCAAGTAACCAAAAATATTAAATTCAGAATGGTAAGAGAGTAGGAACCCAGAGTGCTATGGGGCCACACAGAAGTAGCCCGAATAACCTAAATGGGAAAATCAAGAAGGGCTCTGCAGATAAGGCATCTTTCTCAGCTGAACCTTAAAGGATAAGGAAGAGTTAGGTCAAATGAGAATGAAAGGATAAGGTGTAGGATAGAGTGACAACACTGTATGCAAGGTCCAGCAGTACAATTCCTGCCCCACTCAGCAGTCTGAGTACTACTTCAAATGCACACAGGACAGCACAGGAGAGAAGTGACTAGTAAAGCAGCCCAGTAGCCTCCCTGGTGCAGAAGGGCAAGAGGAGATACCAGAAGCTATCCCTTCCAGACAATCTCCCTGACAGCACTGAGAAGAATGGACTGGAAGGATGTCAGACCAGGCCCATAGATCTTTGTACACATCTTTCCCCTCTGCCTAGAATGCTGTGCTCATTGGCAAACGCCTTCATCTTTCCAGGCCTAGTCAAGCCCCCCTTAACTCAAATAGGAGGAAGAGTTCACTCACATCCTTTCTGCCAAGTTTACACAAGCATACCGCCAGGAGCACTTGGCCCTGCAATTATTTATTAGTCAGTTTTTCGGTCTCCTCTCTTGATGATAAGCTTCTTGAAGGAAGGAAACAAGAGTCTTGTACATCTAAAGCAGAACTGGAATTCCATCAGATGTCTTCACTGCTGTGTTCCTAGGGCGTAGAACACTGCCTGACACATACTGGGGGACTCAATATCTATTCAATCCAAAAAGGAAGAAAGGAATGTGACCTTTTAATTAGAGCTCCAGTTTTCCTCTTTGTAGTTCAGGAATAATAATTTGGTCAGTAAAAACAAGGTCCAAATTAGTTTACATTAATCCTCAAAGAGAATCAGGGCCTACATTAACTAAAATGTCACATTTGAACATTTCAAGGATCAAAGAGATTTATACCGGTAGTAGTGCTACTTTAAATGCTAACCTCCAATTTTTTCCACTACAGCTTTGTGCTTCCTTTCTAAATGCTGAAGATGCCTACAGCATTTCTCCAGTTTTCTTTTCAGATCTTGACATTCCTGCTTTGCCTTTTCAAGTTCTTGGAAGCAGTGTCCACAGCATGAATCTTTAATTTCAAGGATCTTTTTCTTATCTGCAAAAATTAAATGACAGCAAACTTTCATATCAGTTTAGACTAAGAACTAAAAAAGAAGGGAAGGAATAAAGGAACTAAGGAACGAAAGAAGGAAGGAAACCAGGGGACATGACTAAAGAAAGGCAACAGAGCAAATGAAAAGAATGCAATGCTTAAGAGAGAGAGACCTGGGTTTAGATCTTCTTTATACTATTTATTGGCAGTGTGGCTCAGAGCATACTATGTAATGTGAGACCTTGTTTTTTAACATGTAAAATTAAATAATACCATCTATTTTAAAAATTGCTATGAAACATAATGTTCAGCTTTTGGTATTGAACACCATTCCTCACTAAAAGGAACCACGAATCTTCAAGAAAGGCCTAGCTCCAGTACTGGGACAGGGGTATATACAAGATGAATGCCAGAAAGAAATTCCTGAAAAATACAGGAACGTCACAAGGAAAAAGGAGTCAGTTTGAAAGGGCTCCAGTAGCTGAATATGGGGCAATCTGAACACTAAGTATACTACTGAATTATAAAATATTAAAAAAAAAAATTCATGAGCCATACCAATAATCTTACCCATAATGGGATAGATGGATAGATAGATAGGTAAGCAGGTGAAGTTGATAGGTAAGTAGGTAGATGGACTGATGGACAGATTGATAAATAGACAAAAAGACCAATAAGTAAGTACACAAACTAACAGGAGGATTCACGATTATAGCAACATTCCAAGTGCCAACTGGTAAAAGTGGAGGGTAGTCTAGAGCCAGAAAAATTGTAATATGGCAACCACCACAGTGAAGACTGAATCAGACAAGCATCATCGATGATTGCTAAATAGAAGGGAAATATTTAATAAAAAGGACATTTTCATGGTCTTAGAAGTGTCTCCCCACAGATTACTTATTAGTTGTGAGGTGGGAGGAACCCACTGAAGAAAATGGACCATACTGTGACCGGGTATTCAAATGAATGTCACCAATAAGACAAATGGACACTGTGCACCTCCGCATGTGATAAGACATCACCCATGCAGTGTTCCAGGCAAGGAAACACAGCTTGAATCTAATTGTGAAGAAACATCAGACAAACTCAAAATGAGGAAAGTTCTTCCAAAAGCCGGAGGTGGGGGTGGAGCAGTGGGGAATAAGTCTTTCAAAAACGTCAATGTCATAAAAGTCAAAAAGAGACTGTGGAAATATTCTAGACTAAAGGACACTAAAGAAAGACGACATCTAAAGGTAGTACCTGACCCTGGACAGATTCCTGTTCTGCAGGGGGAAAAATAATGAAAGACATTATTGCATCAGTTGACAAAATTAGAATCCAAACAAGTCGATACAATATTTATCAAATGCTTAATTTACTATACTAAGGTATAAAAGAAAGAAATTCCTATTTTTTGAAAATATACACTGAAGTATTTAGGGGTGAAAGGGCACAATGAATATAACATCCTCAAATGGTTCAGGAAGGGAAATGAAATGTTTACATACACATAAGCACAGAAAAACATAAAATTTTATACAACGTTATTAACAAATGTATCTAGGTAAAGGATAGATGAGTGCTACTTGTAACTATTTTTACTTTTGTGACTTTTCTGTAAGTTTAAAATTGTGTCCAAATGAAAAAAATATTTAAAACTCTCAAGAGGTACAAATGTATAAAAGTTGTGTGGCATAGTACCTGGCAGAGAATAGCATACAATATGTAACAGCTATTGCTATTAGTAATATACAGAATTTGCAAAATTTAAATTATATGCAAAAATGATACAAAAGTAGATTATTACTATTAACATAATTGATATAATAAAGTAGGAACACAAACTGGCATAGGATCAAAAGCCCATACCCAAAAATTTAATGTAAAATCATTGGTTCAGCAAAATTATTCTTAGCTCTTTCCTGACTTTAGTTTCCTTTGAATGGTGCCACTTATGTCCATGAGCATCAAAGAATTAATGAAGCATCACACTGGTATCATATACAGCATTTATATTTTTCATTTAAGATACTGTTGTAAAACTAGAAACCAGACAAATGCCCACTGACAAGAGATTTAATTATAGTATATTCATGGAATGGACTAGTACACAGCAACTAGAACTATATGCATTAACATAGACAAATATCAGAAGCTTGCTAGTAAGTAGGAAAAAGCACATTACAAAGACTACAATGAATATTAAATCATTTTTAAAATGTTAGAAGACAAAACAATAGCTTTTGCAGGATACCCGTATTTGGTCAAAATACAAAGAAAAGCAAGAGAATAATTTTTAAAAATCAGAATTTTGTTACCCTGGATTGTAAGGAAGTTACAGGGATGGAACTGTGGTCAAACACAGAGAGGGGTCTTCAACAGTACTGGTGACACTCTAGTTCTTAAGTCAAAGAATGGGCTCCTGGTTGGTAGGCTTCCTAACTTACATGTCTATCACATATTTTCTTTGCATGTATCAAATATTTCATAATATTTAACTTACTTTAAAAAATGATAAGATATTAGGAGACTATAATCAAATGGTTAACAATGGTACTCTCTGGTGGTAATATTATAAAGGACTATAGCACTTAATATATATTTTGGATTAGTTAGTCTTTTCTAATGAATTGGTTAATGTGTTTGGTTTTAGGGAAAAAAGACTAAAGAAAGAAAAATCTTTTTGTTGTTTGTTTTGTCTTAAGTAAAAACAAATTCCTTTCATATTGATAGGGCTTCTCAAAGCCAAATAATATGTAAAACTTGTTGCTAGCCATTTCATAATTTTTTTTAAAGATTTTATTTATTATTTTGACAGACAGAGATCAGAAGCAGGCAGAGAGGCAGGCAGAGAGAGAGGGAGGAAGCAGGCTCTCTGCTGAGCAGAGAGCCCGATGCGGGGCTTGATCCCAGGACCCTGAGATCATGACCTGAGCCGAAGGCAGAGGCTTAACCCACTGAGCCACCCAGGCACCCCCCCATTTCATAAATTTAAAAAAAAAAAAAATTCTCTGGTTATTCCAAATAAAAACAACAGATATACAATGACACTGAAAAGTAAGAAACAATACAAATTAAGGTAGTATTCCCATATACCTAATGAACAATAAGATATTCTCAACTACTCAGAATCTAGAAGTTAGGAAAAAGGGCTTATGGACGATCAGGAAAATAACTGTCAACTTACTTCTTAGGAAAGGCAGAGGTTCTCTAAAATTCTGATAATATTACTTACTAAATTAGAAATGGTGGAAACTAAGGTTATTAACCTAGTACATATGAGTTGTTCTGGCAAATCACAGTTCTTTTCCAGGTTGCAATAGAGACAGCAGGTAACAAACAGAAAGAGTGGGTAGGTGTTTGTGGAGGGCAGAAGCAATCTGTGAGAGATCTGTATTTTGAAAAGGATTAGAGCTAATAAAGGCTATGTCAGTTTCTAGATGAGAATTCTCAGTGATTAGGCAATATAAGCCCAATCAATATTCCTCAGCGAGGTCTGAATATGTCAAGGAGCTTCAGGACAATCCAGTAATTCTTTTTCATAATGACAACTGTACGTCATTATGGAAACATTAAGCTATTAATTTACCAAATATTCAAGGACACATTCACTCTGCCATGTATTGGAGAGGAAAAGATAAAACACTGTTCCTGCTCTCAAGAAACTCACCAATCAGGAAACACCTCTTCAGAAAGATTTCCATTAAAAAATGGTTGAAATAAGCGTCAGTAACGTGAACAAAAAGGTCCCAGTTGTTTGGCAATTCTTTTATATGAAACCCGTGATTTCCCAATAAAGCCAGGGAATAAAAACATGACTGTTCTATTAAAATTCTCATTCTTCTCCTTATAATAAGAACTACTTATGAATGGCAGGAAGACCATGAAAAAATAGAATTAAGAGGGTCTAAAGCATCCCCATCTCCTAAATGCAAAATGAAATCTAGGGAGAAGACACAGATTAGGTAGGAGTAATATTACCTACCCACTTGTTCGCTCATAAAAGCTGCATGCATCTTTGACTTCCTTTTATCCTCAAAGCAACCCTCTGCAACTGTGAGTATGAATGTAACAAAGACCAGTAGGAATAAAATCCCCATTACCAGCTTCTGCTTCTGTTTTTTGCAAGGCCAAGGCCTGAGCACAGCGTCCAAAAGTAGGTGCAGGAAGGACTGCCAGGACTCTGGGGTCTCCTCTGCCAGTGACCTCTGTGGCAGGGTCCTTAGAGATCTTGGCTGTATTTCTCTGAAAGAGAGTATCTTCACAGTTAATGCATGTAAAAATCTTTACACAGTTCTCTATTTAAAATGCTCATATTAAAAACATAAAAAGAAAACACTGCCTGAAAAAAATCTTGCTTAAATCATCACCAGTATTTTTGTTAGGGTGTTTCAGGAATACTGTCATTACTATGAACGAGTCTACTATGACCATAATTTTCAAATTAGAACATTATCTGACAGAAGTCTGGTGGGCCAACTATGAGACAGATAGGAGATACACTTTGCAAACATATATATGAATTTAAGATATTTTAATGGTTTATGTGGTCAAATCACAATTGTTCTTAGAAATCTAGAATATTAAAAAAAAAAAAAGAAGAAGTCTAGAATATTTTCACTGCAGCAGAGGTCAAACTCAGAAACTGTATCAAACTTTTGTCTCCCACAAATTTAAAGTTACATTTATATAGTATGTTACATTTCTAAATACTTTAACATATACTGTCAACTTATAAGGAAGTTCTGTTGAATTCCAAAGTTAGAGAAACTGAAGCTAACCTGAACATTTTGCACAAAACTATTTCTTCACTAACATTTATTGAACACTTTTGGTGTTCTATTCCCTGTTATGGCAATACAGCTACTAAAACCATTAATGGTGAAACATTCTTTTAAGGCAGTGTTTTCAGATTCTAGATGACTACTAAATCCCAAAGGAACAGAACAGGTGATCTTGAAAAAGCCACCTTGTTTAATTACTTAAAACTGACATATCAGCTTGATTCTAGAAGCCTTGGTTTTGATTTTAAGAAACCCATTTAACTGGCTGTTGGAAAACCTACTTACAATGTGCATCAGAAGTAGAGGTCAGCAGTTACATAGAAAATGCAAACTCCAGGCAATCAAGGGGATATGAGGCTGAGGCCAAAAGGAGTAATAAAAGTTGAACACTAAGGTAGCCAATGTTTCCAGATTTTACTCAAAACTGGAGAAAAGCCAAGATGACCAAAAAAGCAGAAGCAGCAACTTTCTTGTCTTAGTTTTAACTTGACATTGGTGGTAAGGAAAGACAGAACAAGCATCCTTAAATTTGTTTGAAAATTCTGTTCCAATTGATATTTTTGCTTTTTGCGTTTTTTTTTTTTCCCCATCATGGCCCATTGTATTAATGTATTCCAGTAAGGCATTCATTTTCTTGGAAACTTCATTTTTTAACTGATTGCATCCTGTCCATTTTAAAAAACTTCTGATCATCTAGGTTATTTTAACAAGGACTTGTTTTTATATGTACTGATTATTTTTTCCTGGTTTAATTTTCACAAACAGTTCTAAAACTGACAAACTTAATAAACTATGATTCATATTTCTTCATATTAGTAGCACTTATATTGCAAACTTAAAATCACTGGTTACAATCATTGCTTTACCTCAAGGTCCTGAGCTGGGATAGATCTCGAACAGCAGACAATCAAGTATTCTTCTATGACAAATGCCAGAGAAGGCATTTCAAAGCCACCCTTTTTTCAGGAATAGAATCTGATTCCACCCAACAAAAGCCACAAAAGTCTAAGTTCTTAACCAAATTATGTGATTCTGTCTCCACAGGCATGCGAGCAACATTAAGTCATCCAGATGATCTTAACACTGCTAGCACAATCAGAAACCCTATACAGAGACCCCAGAATTGAGTGAATATTGATAGAAGAAAGGTGTTATATTTTCTTGATCTTGGTAGCAGAGATTGCCTTTTCAGGAAAGTAAACTAGAAAGCATGTAACACGATTTTCCCATCTCTACTCATCCTTAACACTAGCTCTAAGTAATTCTTAGTTATTTTTCCAAAATTTTCAATTAAGTATTACAAGCATTATTCATGGGAAGTGATCTTTTTACATTGAAAACAACTCTTAACTAGTTGCTTTCACATCTCTGTGAAATCAGAATAATAGTATCAACTGGAGTGAACTGGGATGGGGTGAACTGATCTTTCAGGTAACTTTTGGGTATAAAATTCTGTACTACCTCAAACACAGGAGGCAGAAAGGCCAAGCCGTGTCATTCATACCCTACAAAACCCAAGGAATTAGGCCAGAGATTTATACTTTCTTTTTAGATAAGCAGTTACGCAGGTAGTTACACAGGTAGATACACTGGCAGTTACCAGTTACGCAGGTAACAGAGTAGTTATCCTCAAGTGCAGGACTGGAACTCAGATTTTTTTCCCAGCTTGTAACTCTCCAGTAAGTATTACTATCAAATGTTCAATCCTGCCTTGAAAATCATTAATCATGGTATCTTAATGAAACTTAACTCTTCTGTCTGTTCTCAAAACTTGTAATATTGGCATTTTTTTCTACCTCTAATTCCAAATGTTGAAATTGGCTACATATCATTCTAGACTTTTCATGCCTATCTCCTTTCTTTAATCATCAGATCTTTCACCAAAACTAAAAGCTGGTATCAGAGACTACTTAGACAACTAAAAGAATACCACTAACTCATTCTACATGCACAGATATAATAGAGCAACAAAACTGGGCTTCAGAGTTTTGTATGAGTGAGCCATACTTCTAACTGCTTGTTCTACAACATTTTTTGTACTTGGTTGGCATTTTTTTGCCTTTGTGACATAAATTCCTTGAGGGCAAGAAATAGGCTTCCAAATTCTTTAGAAGCTCTTAAGAAACCCTAGTTTAATATGATGCATATTTCTTGAAGTGGTCATGCCCAAGAAACAAAAATAGGAATGAGAGTTAATTCAGTTTCTCAAAGCTCAGGCCCTTACAAAGAACAGCATATATTTTTTAGGAAAAAGAGGTCTACAGCCTAAAAGCTCTGCCTCCTATTTGTGGCACCATGAAGAAGCAAAGCTTTTTGGCAAAAAGAAATGAAATCCTCTGGATTCACTACAAAAAGTTGTTAAGCCACTGCTAAAAACTCAAGTTTTGTCTACTAAACTGTAAAACGAAGAAAGGAAAAAAGACCATATTCGACTTCTACAATCATCTCTGATATTTATTAATAGTGCTTTTCATTTATCAGGAACATACCTTTTCCCACTCGGAGTTGGCATTTTCTATAGCTAGGGAGAGGAGATCTCGAAAAGCTTTCTGTATGCAGGCCTTTAGCTTTTCAAAATATTGGACAGACACCCATTTTGAAGAACAAGTTGACATGAGTTCCAAGAGTTGCTTGTTCTCTGAATCACTGACATGTTCCTTTTGTGTGTCCTTCAGGAGAAATTCAAGTACAGTGAGGATGTCTTCCTCATACTGAGAGATTTCCAGTTGGATCCTCCTGGCTTCCTGCGTTGCCCATTCCCTACGACTCTGGTCTAGACATGTTTGCAATTCTGTCTCCTTCTGAAGAAGTAGTTCAGTTTTCTGTTTCACAAAGTCTTCTTTGGCTGCTGCAAGAACCTCATTAATTTTATTTCGATGATCATCTAAAAATTGCCGGTAATCTTGTTCGTTTTGTTCTTGAATTCTGTGGATTTCTTCTTGCTTTTCTTTGTTCCATTCACTCCGGGCCTTCGCCAGCTCAGCCCTGACAACCACAGGGACTTCCTCGTTCTTTAACTCAAGCTCTCTCTGGAGAGAATGAATCTTCTCTTCCAATTCTTTTCCAGGTATTCTACTTTTTTTCATATTTTCAAGCTCGTTTTTCCATTTCTCTTTAGCTTCAGAAATAGCATATGATATCTAAAAGACATAACAATGCACATTTAAAATTCTTTGTGATCTCCTCATTAATTAAAAAATTAAAGTAACTATTTGGGATAAGACATTGTTCCTAAAGTATACCTATATACTATAACCAAAGATCCTTTCCTTATTTTTTTTTTAAAGACTTCATTTATTAATTTGAGAGAGAATGAGCAGGGGGAGGAAGAGAGGGAGAAGCAGAAGCAGACTCCCCACCCATCAGGGAGCCCAATGTGGGGCTCAATCCCAGGACCCAGGATCATGACCCAAGCCCAAGGCAGATGCTTAAGCGACTGAGCCACCTAGGTGCCCCCCCTTCATTTTAAATGACCTAATATTTTAGGTCTTATGCTATCTTAAAAACACCAGTTTCTTGAAGGAGAACTAGAAATTTAAACTGACCCCAAATATATGTAATTATACAATTACCCAAAATTAACTTTTGAAAAAAATTCCTATTAGTCTTACACAGATATAGCCTCAAATTTTACCTACGCCCATGGCAAATGAAATATCTTCTTACATAAAGCAAAAGCAGCCTCATAAAGAAATCTATAACACATACCTGTATAACTTGCAGACAAATATAACTATATTTTAATGGAAGCACAGTGGTTAGCAGAGTTCATTAAATGACAATACCAAACAGAAAAAGTCATTTTACTCATTAATCTAATTTTCTGACAGGGTAAGAAGACTAGCAGATCACAGACAGTAGTAGTATATAACCAAGAAGTCCTAGGGAACCAAAAAACTGAAGCCTGGCTCTAACCCCACCTCTGGCTGCTGAGAGCTGCCTCGCACAGTGCTTAACAGGGCAGGCTCTGGTGCTTAACTGACCAGCTGTGGGATCAAGGGCCCAATCCTCAATTTCTTTGAGCCTTAGTGTCCTCAACTATAAAATGGGGACAATTATAATGCTTACTTGATAGAATTTTGTTAGGAACAAATGACAAAAGAAAAAAAAAATCTATTTAAAGCCTTTAGTCTAGAGCCTAGCAGATAAGGACTCAATAAATGTTATGTCGTTCTTACTTTTGGCTGCATGGCCTTAGAAAAGTCACTTAATCTCTGTTGTACTTAGTGTCTTCTTCTACATAAGGTGCAGATCAGATAATGACCTTGAGTCTCTTTTATAAATTCAAAAATGTCAAAAGCATATGTGTTAAAGCAAGCATCTCCAAAAGCTGGCCTGGACAGTGGTGACTGCTAGTAATCAATACCATCTATATGTATGCTCTGGCTGTTGAAATAGGGTTATTTCCTAAATTTTCAGGTATTATATAATCTTAGCAAACATCTTCAACTAAAAAATTCTTAAACATGTTATACACCTTTATTCAACGATGTATTCCTGAATAGTTTCACATAAAACAAAATTTTTGAATTGTATTTTAAATTTTCTAAGGGAACCCACCATCTAAGATGAGCTTTACAAAAGAATGCACAGCAAAATTCTCTTGCTACCAGCAGGATAATTCAGTAGTGATGTGAAACATGTTTAAAGACTGCTGTTAGGGAAAACAGGCTTGTCACCGTGGATACCTAAAAATCATTACCAGGTGACTTGGTGGAGGTGGAAGATCCTACAGAATTTGGATGACCCGCTGACCTCATCAAAAGTGTGTATCCTCTCACATGAAGTGGTGCAAAGCAAATTTGACAGCATTAAGCAACTCAGGGGTTTCCTGATAGTTGCTGCACATTACATCACCTGAGAAGCCTTTAAAAATCCTAATACCCAGGCCACACCCTGTACCATTAAAACATTTAGCCTGGGGGATGGGAGCCTGGCAACAGTATTTTTTAAAAGATCCTCTTCACTTTGATATTCAGGCAGAAATCACATTGCATCAACACCCGCCGTGGGCCTTCACGATGCTTTGTTCCAAGTTTTTCTAATGTGCAGCTAAAGTTTAGGAACCACTGAACCACCTTGACTCTGGTCAAAGTTGGACTCTGGACAAACTGGCTTTAAATTTTTACAGATGTTGAAGGATCACTCTAACCTTATAAGAACCCTCCAGCCAGTGCTATGAAACTGGCCCTTGCTCACCTTCTTTGGTTTGGAGGAAGACTCCACAAGAGGTTAACATTATGTTTTGGGGCTCAATAATTATTTAGAATAGTGCTACTCACACCCGAGTGGCTCTAAAAACTTGCAGTGTCACATCACCTAGGAGTCTGTTAGACACACAAATTCTGAGGATTCTCTGTAGGCCCACCATTTCAGATTCTCTAGGAAAAAAGCCCAGGAATCTGCTTTAACAAACCCTCCAGGGGGATCTCATGCCAGCTAAAGTTTGAGAATTAACACACTGTGCTCTGATTTCTGCATGTCTGCATTCACATATATTCAGGTCTTCTGGTTCTTAAGGAAAGATCTCTTGACTACTTTATTTTCTGTATTCTACCCAACTTTATAATTCTTGACTTTAGAGCTCTGAAACACAGGTACATCATCACATTATTTCCCTTTTCTCTTCCTCTTAAATTTCCTTTTGAAATATGTCAGCTTACTAAAAAGTATAGAGAATAATGCAATGAGCACCAGTGTGTACTATCACATAACTTAAAAAGAATGTTAAAATAGTTTTTTCATGAATTATTTCCCTAAGTAATCTGTGGATTAAGATTATAAATATGACATATGAATAATTTACAATGTCTGTTGTACATATTATTTTCCAAAATGGTTGTAATATTGGGAGAACAGTATGTACTTAACACTGCAATGTATTATGTTTTTTTGTATTATAATTAAGAAGAGAGAATTTACACATGTGGCATAAAATAGTACCCTAAGTTTGTTATTTGGACTTCTCATTTAGACTGTATGTCCATTTTCTGCTGTACTTATCCACAGATTCTTGTTTTTCTCATAAATTTGTATTGTTTTTATCATGTATTAGTATTAACATTTCTCATGTTTAAGATTATTTATTTATTTATTTATTTGACAGAGCGAGAGAGAGAGAGAGCACACGCGAGCACAAGCAGACAGAGTGGCAGGCCGAGGGAGAGGGAGTAGCAGACTTCCTGCTGAGCGGGGAGCCCAATGTGGGGTCCTGATTCCAGGATTCTCAGATCATGACCTGAGCCAAAGGCAGACACTCAAATGACTGAGCCACCCAGGTGCCCCATCATTTCCCATGTTTAATTCATTCATTTTCCTTTTCATTATCCTGTCACTTTTTTAAATTACAAAAGCAAAAATGTTTTAAATGTTTGTACCTATTTTATCCACTTACTTTATCTATCTTTGCTACTATGTCTGTTGTCCCAAAATTGAGTTATTATGGTACAGATCTAAAATACTCCATTTTTTTCCCCTATGTGCTTATTTAAAAATGGTTAACTTTTTTTTTTTTTTTTTTTTGGGAGGGCAGTAAAGCAAAACCTATTGATAGTAAAGTTTATTGACTGATAGTACAAAGCCCCCGGAGAAAGACCTGAGAGGGTTGCCCTAAAAATGTTTAACTTCTTAACCAATTTAGACTTTATTGTGATGCATGCTTGGGTAACCTTAATTTTTCCAAATTGCTCTCTGGCTATCATAAGAGTATTTATTATGGAATAATTCCTTATCCCCTTGTTTTGAAACAATTAAGCTTTTATTCATAGTTGGTCCTATCTCTGAAGTATGTATAATACAGAATGAAAAAGAATTCTCTTTTTGTGACTCAACACTGAATTGTCGTTTTCCAACATATTCTATTATGTGTTAGGGCTGGACTACTATTTCTTTTCCAGAACATTTAAAAAATTTCTAGTCCTTTCCAAGTAAATTTTAGTATTATTATGTCAAAATTCAAAACCATGTTCAGTTTATTGGTATTTTGATTAGAATTGGTTTACTCTAATAAATTGGGAGAATGCAAAATGATTTTGTTTCTGGTCAAACATGACATATCCGGGAAGGAGTGTTGGCTATTTTCCAAGATTTTTTTTTTTTTTTTTTTTTTAAAGATTTTATTTATTTATTTGACAGAGAGAGATCACAGTAGACAGAGAGGCAGGCAGAGAGAGAGAGGGAAGCAGGCTCCCCGCTGAGCAGAGAGCCCGATGCGGGACTCGATCCCAGGACCCTGAGATCATGACCTGAGCCGAAGGCAGCGGCTTAACCCACTGAGCCACCCAGGCGCCCGGCTATTTTCCAAGATTATAAGACTACTGAGCGAGCGCAGAGAACAAACCATGTGAAAGGATACTGCACAACTATTAATAAACAGATAAACACCTGCTCCAAATTTCTCCTAAAGATAGGGCAAGATAAATGGAATTCAGTTTCACAGTTAAGGTTACCTTCCTGACTATGGGAGTTTTAGGACCCTAAAATATATTCTTTCTCCCACAATGTCTTGATGATGATAACAGACATCATCAGCCAGGCTCTGAGCTAATGTTCAACATGAATGTTGTACTTAATCCTTCCATAACCATCTGAGTAGATACAAATTCCCGGGACGAAGCTGGGAGGTCAGGAGAGAGGCCGTTGTGAAGCATCTTTCAAGGAGAGCGCTTACCCGTCTGGCCACAGTGATGTCTTGTTGTTCTTCCCACTTCTTCTGTTCTGCTCTGACACGTGCTTTATACTCTGCAAGGTCAGGCATTTCTTCCAGCCATCGATGACGAGCATTTTGTACAGCTGTTTCCACCTGCAATTGGATATTGCGAGAGAAAGAGGTAAAGTGAGGTATTAACCTTCAGAAAGAGCCCATTTGCAAATAGCTACTACAATTTCATGTGTATTTTTCTTTTTTTCTTTTTTTAATTTTTTATTTCTTTTCAGCATAACAGTATTCATTGTTTTTGCACCACACCCAGTGCTCCAGGAAATCCATGCCCTCCCTAATACCCACACCTGGTTCCCCCAACCTCCCAGCCCCCGCCCCTTCAAAACCCTCAGGTTGTTTTTCAGAGTCCGTAGTCTCTCCCTTCCAATTTCCCTCATGTGTATTTCACATTGTACCGCACTACATTAGTTACAGTGACTTCTAGTACTCCACCTTACCCCCAACAGTAGATTCTCATCCTTCTGTTCAAAACTTCCCACACTGTCTCATGCGAATGCCACCACAACAAGCAAGAATCTATAAATGTTCGACAGTCAATACTACTATTGGAAAGCTTCATACAAAGTACCAATGCCATTTCCAAAATACTCCTATTTCTCTTGAGAAAAGGAGAAGACATGCAGGAATGCTACTTGACGTCAGTTGATGTCTAGTAGCACACCAACCGTATCCACAGTCCTCATGCCTTACATATAAACACATTAACACATGCCAGCACACACCAATATTGTTTATAGCTTTGTCCCAGAGCAAGTTTTCCTGTCTATTGTGAGTTTGCAACTAAAGAATGAAGGTGATACATCGATTCAGGCAAAAATGTAAGACCTGATGAATTATGAGGGCTACATGGTTGTAAATCTGTCACAGGTTACCACAAGATAATTTATTAAGTACTCTTTCCTTATTTTGAAATACATAGACACATATATACCTACATCCATACAAACATACAGAAACCAAGTTGACATAAGGGGCTGAACTGTTTTTGCAAAATGCTAAATATATTTACAGGTAAATTCCAGGGAGTTAAAAATATGGGGAAAAGATAAAGCTCCTATAGAAATTTATATTCCTTAAAAAGTTATTATGAATACTTCCTTTCTACTACATCATGTTATTTTTCTTCACAAGATCTGTGATTAGATATACACCAGAGCAGTATCCTTAAACATATCTCTTTGTCTGTAGAACATTTTCTTAACTCTGTTCAAACCTTAAACATTTCAGGAAATTATTTAACTGACAGAAGATACCCTTGATACCATTATATATATTTGCATATGTTTCCATCCGATAAGGATTCCCTCTAAAATCACACAGAACAATTTAACAAAGAGGCAGAATGCCAAGTTTTTGTCAAAAGTGGAATATACTTTTTTAAAATATTACTTCAGGTATTATTTTAAGAGTTTATAGTAAGTGATAGGTCTAAAATAGTAAATACAAACTAAAGAATGTTATGTTAAAGTCCAGGAACCTCTGAGGGACTAAATACCCTGTCAGGTGCTCTGTGAGGTCAAGACTATTTTCAAAATAATATTTAGACCTTTTCTTTTTTCACTGCCACTCCTTCATGTGTGGATAACACAATGCTCCAGAGGCTACATGCTATATGGCATCTCACTGCTCTGACAGACAATGGCAAGCGTGCTTCAGTATTCTTTTTTAAAAATTTCTCAAAGTTATTTTCCAATACAGTAAATAGGTATAACACACACACACAGAAAAGCTCTTTAGGGTCTTACATTTTTTAAAGGTGTAAAGGCATCCTGAAACCAAAAAATTCAGGAATCACTATAATAATAGATAAAAAAATATTAACTCTTTATTCCATTTATACAGAGCTATACTTTTCTCAGTATGACACTTCTGGAAACCAAGTAACATGACCCAGTTAAATGGGAGCTAGTTTTCTGAGTGTTTGGTCCAAGGGGAGGCAATGGCACCGCTTTCTGGCAGGATATGGGATTGACAGACAATGTCCCATTTGAGGGACATGCCTGCAGATTCAACCCTGCAAGTCTCAATGTAAATACTGTTAAATATCTTACTTGCTTTAAGTTTGTTTTTCTATAACTACTTCAGTGGAGTATTTTCTGTAAAGTTAGATATGAAAGATACATAGTGAAATTGTGCTTCATTCAGCTGTAAAACCACCTTTAACCTTGATCATCCTAATGCTAGATTGAAAAAGGAGCAAATATTCTGAAAACTTAAAGAATACACAGAAAAACCAAGGGAATAAAAGCTTTGTGACAGAAATATAATGAAGAAAATTTTAGTGACAACATAAGAGGTTCTCTACCCTAGAATGCACAAAATTTTTTAAAATATAAAGTTATGAGGGCGCCTGGGAGTCTCAGTCTGTTAAGCGGTTGCTTTCGGTCATGATCCCAGGGTCCTGGAATCGAGCCCTAAGTCGGGTTCCTGGTTTGGCGGGGAGTCTGCTTCTCCCTCTACCTCTGCCTGCCTGTAGCTTCCCCTGCTTGTGTTCTCTCTATCTGTGTCAAAAAAAATAAAATCTTAAAAAAAAATATATATATAAATTTACAAACAAGTTCAATGGTACCATTTTACAGGTTTTCATTAATAGGCAGTTCCAATAATTTTACAATAATAAAGCATTAATATTACCTGTTTGGCAATATTTTCACAGTATTTGAGTTCTAATTCAACCTCAAGTTTTTTCAAGCCCCCATTGATAGCTGTCTCCTTCTCTTGTTCTAAATCTTGCCGGATCTTCCGCGTTTGTTCTTCTAGCATGACTGCCATCTCTTTTTTGGAAATAACATCCATGGCGGTAACTTGGTCAGTTTGGCTGCAACAATCTGAGGTCTTCTTTTTCAGGACCTTTATGGTTTGATCCAGCTTAGACTGCCACTCCTTTTCAAGCTGTTGAATAAGTTCTTGTTTGATCTGTTTTCAGAAGAAAAATCATACAAAAAATACTCAAATAAGCAAAAACTAGAATAGCTAGCTAGCCAAAAGAGCAACCACAGCTGTGTTTGAAAACCATCTAGACATTGTTGTAGTAATTACATGAGATTTAGAAACTTAGTTGATGAAAATATATTCTCAAGTAAATCCTGAAAGTTACTGTGTATATATGTGACATAAATCACATGGAGGATTAAAGTGTACTGCATAAGGTCAGGCTATCTTGCTCTCAAGATGCAACCTTCTGGAAGCTTTGACACTGCCAATACAAAGATGACAGGATTCCTTTTTTTTTTTTTTTTTAAAGAAGAAAACTTCTATTAATATGTGGTTTTTTTCCCATCGACACCAGACTTTCCACAAAGCAGGGACTGAGTTAAATCTAATTAATCAACCTAAAACTGAACAATATAAAAATAGTTCTATTTACTTAAACAGATTAGAATCTTGTTTGTTATGATACTAAGCTCTACTGAGTTAACTGTAAATTCAAGAAGGGGGGTGCATAGTAGAAGAATGTTTTGTTGTTGTTGTTATTTTATTTTTTTCAGTGTTCCAGGATTGTTTACGTACCACACTCAGTGCTCCATGCAATATGTGCCCTCCTTAATACGCACCACCAGGCCATCCCACACCCCCCAAACCCTCAGTTTGTTTCTCAGAGTCCACAGTCTCTCATGGTTTGTCTCCCCCTCCGATTCCCCCAACTCACTTCTCCTCTCCATCTCCCACTCTCCTCCATGTTACTCCTTGTGCTCCACCAGTAAGTCAGAAGAATGTTTTAATAACTTTCTACTTTCAACAAAATGCTAGGATGCATCCAAACACAGTCAGTCTTAGGCAAAAATGTGATACAGCAGAACTTGCTTTTTCTTTTTCCTGTTTTCTACCTTCTGGGTATCCAGAGTTCTCAGACCACTTCCCTGGCTACCACATTCCCAGGTTGTATTGGTTCATTTGAAATGGCAACCTGTGTAAGGGTTTATGCTTTCCTGACAGTCTCACAAAAACATTAGCTATTTCATCCTTCTTGTAAAAACTGGTTAGCAAATTCAACAAAAAACAATCTGCAACAATGTAAAAATAGGGAATTTGTTTTATGCTACCCAGATTTTATATATATAAATACATATAACATATATATTCTAGAATATATATTTTTATATTAAAACATGATGAGTAAAAGAATTTCAGGTGCCAACACTAGACTAATGAATTGCTCTTGGGGATGTGGAAAGCAGGAAAGGCCGAAAGAAAGAACAGTGGTCTACTAGTCCACCTTTATAGGTGGTCCCAACTCCAGTTAATAGCGATCTTGTGGTTAAAAGAATCTAGTTTCAATAAGCATGAAAATTTATTTCATTTCCGACTAAGTTTTCTAGATCATAAACTGATTCTAAATTTTCTAGAAAACTACTAGCAATCTCATTTGCTACTTAGGTAACAGAGGTAATGTTTTGTGCTTCTGAGCCTGTCTAGTCATTACTTCTTTCTTCTAATCTACAATACAGGGTATTTCTTATTATAGACTGTTCTGGCATTATCTGAACCATTCCCTAATATGAAATTAGATGTGGATTTCATTTTGAGGAATCAAAAAAGTGCTCCTCCAAAAACCATTATATCCTGAATTGGGTTGAAGAGTTGTGGGGGGGGAGGGAGTTTAAAAAAAATAAAAGCTTACTAGTGTAAGCTGCCAATAGCCCAATTCTGAGACATGAAATAAATGATTACGTATGTACTTGGCAATTAAAAATTGTGTTCAGGAAGAACTGTTCTCTATAGTTAATACTACCTTTTTTAAACATGGTGACTAGAAAGAAATTTTAACCCACACCTCTTTCTGCTCCTCATCCCAGTGTGATTTGGCTAACATCACTTCATTTTCAACCTGTTGCTTAATATCAGTTTCTTGTTCTTTCAGCCACTTGTTCTTTTCCATCATTAGGGTATGTTGGTACTTTTCTTCAAGTTCCACCTGCAGTTTGCTTACATATTCTTCTCTTTCCTCCAATAGCTGTCTCTTTAAACAAAATTCAAGTAAATATCTTTGTATAACACTAATATTCTTCAAGTCAAATATATAAAATAATGGTTACATGCATGTAATAGCAACAGAGACAAATGATCTTCCTGCATGTTAACTCTATCAGCTTAGTAAACTGTCTTGTGAAGACCTTAGATCTCAAATATTGGATAAAAAAAATTATATATGCCTGTATCAAAAGAAAAAGCATCTAACTATTCAATAAATAAGTAAATTTCCAGAACACCAACTTTTTAAAAAGTGAAACTGACATTTACATTTACACCTTACCTATCACGGGACCCATTAGATATTCTAGCCCAGAAAAAAAATGTATACTTCTCAAAGACTTATTCCAGTGGAAGTCAAAAATTATTGCTCTATCTTAAAAGTTACACATCCTGTAATAAATTCAGATTGGTATTATTTTTTTTCCACTACCAAAGACAAAAGTTTTTATCACAACCAGCTGAAGCATTATCAAATAGTAACTGTCAAGGGCCAGATAAAGTCTAATAATTTAAGTATTACTATAACATTCTCTACGTACTCTAGGAATCCAGTTGATCGAAAAACTCTAATAAAGGTCTACTCGGGGATCAAAATGACCTATAACAGTTTTGTTTTAGAAATTTTTAGAAATGGTTCTCTGGACATTCTACTGAGATGCCACTGAAGCCCACAGAATGTCATGCCTGAGAAGTGTACATGTGCCATCCCTACTGCCAAGCAGCAACAATGCTCGGGCTCAGTGTCTCTTTACCATTAGATCCGATTTAGGACTACCTGGTTGCCTGGGTTTTTTTCTAGTTCACACCTGACCTGGCTTATTTTGGTCTGAATTGCCATCTGATTCCAATGGAATCTGCACCAATGGCAGGTGCCAAAAAGATGCCACCTAGTTTTGCTCAGTGTTGCATGGTTTCAGAAATTCTCTGGTGACTAAAGGACCCATTTCCTCACACTCAAGTCATGGAAACTACAGTTGTACTAACACTATAGGACAGTCTCCATCACATGGCTAAGAAAGTTGTCCAGGCTCATATCACATATCACTGTGATTTTTTGTTGACTTTAGAAGGAATCCTCAAACTGTCTTACTTGTGTACATCTACCGTTCAGGAGTTGTTTCCATATGTATCTACATTTCCTTTTGACTAAGTAGAAAACTGCTACCAATTTTCTGTGTATTTGTATGTTTGTATGTTTATCAGCTTTGCTACAAAGTAAGCCAGCCAAATTTAACAAAACTAAACTAAAACAGCAAACATCTATTATTTCTCATGATTCTCTGGGTCAGCTGGGTGGTGGTTCTGACCTAAGTCAATGCAGCTGATCTCTGCAGGCAGTTGAGGTTATATGGTCTAAGATGGCCTCGCTCGCATGTCTGGCTAGAAGGACAACTTGGTCACATGGGTCATCACTCAGCAGGTTATCCCAGATCATTCACATGGTGGTGGTCACAGTGTTCCTCAGAGCGTCAAGCTTGTAAGCCCCAATGCACAAATGCTTTTTAAGGCTCTTTTTGCATATACTAATGTCCCATTGCCCAAAGTAAGTCATGCAGCCAAGATCAGATTCAAGGGATGACAAACCACTTCTTATTGAGAATAGCCACAAAGCCACACTACAATACTACAGCACACATTCACTGACGGGAAGAACATGTGGCCATTTTTGCAATCTACCACAATGAGGAAAACCTTCCTTTCCTCTCTTTATAGAAGTAAAGTAATAGATCTATTGAGCACCAGGGATCTGCCATTTGAACATCCTACACGGGAATACCTCATTTTTAAAGTTTTATCATTAAAGGGAAGTAAATTTCCGGATGGCTTTAAAACATCTGAACTTTGCATGCCTGACAGCAAAAGAATTCTAACTTCTAAGGAATGACTTAGCATTTATTACAATTTGTATAAATGAGTCTTAAGGTATATGGAAATGACATTACGAATGGGAATACTGCCCACCTTTGCCTTGTCTGCAAATTCATGACTTCCAATGATTACTACACAGTCTGAAGGGCTCTGTGTCTACGTTTTTCCCATTCTCTGAACAAACCAGGCTAACATGTGAGGGAAGTTCACTGTGTTTTAATAAGTTTTAAAACTTGGAATTGAGTTCTACTTAACCCACAGTCTGACTCAGTAAGTGTTTCAGAAAAGAACACATATGGAACAGGAAAATACACCCTGGGATTCTTGGGGTTACCTATCTTATAAATTCTGTATCCAGACTAAGTTACTGACCTGAAAGCCAACTGCAGGGAAAATGGCTATATCCTGCAGAGAAGGACTACCCTCAAGTTCCCTAGCTTGCTTGAGTTTAGTAAGTCTTCGATGGTGTGCGTGTGAGACATTTCCTAGGAAAACAGATTGGTATATCTTTGCCTACCTCTGGAGGATATGAAAAGATTAATAAATTTCTCTTACATTTAAAATTCTGTTCTGTCTGGCTTACGAAGATCACTAAATTTTATAACGGGTTTGTGTAAGTCTAAATAAAAAACTAAAGTATTCCCAGAAAAGGAATGAATTCTACATCTCATGTGGTTAAGTACTTGGGCCCTCTCAGTGGGGTTGGGTATAACTACAAAGGGCTAGCACAAGGCAGTCTTGTAGGGTGATAAGTCTTCTGTACCCTCATTACTCCATACCTGTGTTAAATCGTGTGTTAAAAGTGTATAGAACTCTAAACCAAATTAAAAGTCAATTTCACTGTATGACAATTTGAAATTTTTAAAGTAAAAAATTTAACCCCTAAGTTTTTTTGGAAGGGCCAAATAGCAGTTTTTTTTGTTTTAAGATTTTATTTATTTATTTGACAGAGATCACAAGTAGGCAGAGAGGCAGGCAGAGAGAGAGAGGAGAAAGCAGGTTCCCGCTGAGCAGAGAGCCTGGATGCGGGGCTCGATCCCAGGACCCTGAGATCATGACCTGAGGCTTTAACCCACTGAGCCACCCAGGTGCCCCAAATAGCAGTTTTAACTTTCCTTCCTGCTGTGGTGCACAAGCATTCATGAACCAATGTCGTATCTGCTGTTAACTGCAAGTGGCTGATTATATGAGATCCAATTTTATAGCTAAACTGATTCTTTTAAAAGTACCAAAAAATATATTCCTGAAAGGAATGACCTCTTTGAGAGAAGTGTTCTTCTGTTCTTTGTCAATTTATATATTTAAAAAGAAGTAATCCCAGTAAAGATCTTCCCCCATTTTAATTCTTTTAAACGTTACTGCAAGCTAAGTTCTTAATTTCTAAGTAATTTAATATACTTTCTAAATTTTATACTGCCAGCACTAACTCAAATAGCTCCCTTTAGAAGTTCTTTTTCCATTAGATGATATGTGTACATGGTATGTTATTTTTATCATACTAATCTACTAAAAAATAATCAAAATATTAAACGAGCTGAATTCCTCACCTGCTCTTTACTAATTCTTTTTAAGCCTGTAGTAGCAATAGCCTGCTTTAATGTAACTTTGTTCAGAAAACCTCTGTATAGAACATTTACTCAAGCCTTTAAAAATATTTTCTAATCTTGACGCAGGTGGCTTTCAAATTGTGGTCTGTAGGCTGGTCCAAAGTGGAAGGGAGAGTCAGACGTGCGTCTGGATGAGACTCCCGCCAGGACAGAGAAGAAAAGAGAGGTGACTGTTTACATGTGATTTTACTTCTGGACACTCACCAATAGCAACTTGGAAGATTCAGGCAGGAGAAGGGAGGAGAGTAGCCCCTCCGGCTTCCCTAAAAATGAGAAATTCCCTGAAAGATTGGGTCACACTAACAGTGTGACCTTGCTCTCCATAGCTCCATAAGTTCCAAGTTCAAATTCCTGCCCTTCTCCCCAGAAGAAGAAAATGATACTTAGGTACTGAGAGAGAAGTGGGTCAGAGGAAAATGTGTCTGAGGGAATATTTTGTGCAGTGCTCACAGGACTAGGCAGGTTTGCCTGCAGCCAACAAATGATTGCAAAACAAGGATCCCTGGGTTTCAGAGTCAAAGTGACTTGGGTCCATTCTTATTTATTTATTTATTTATTTATTTATTTTTAGAACCCTATTTTGCCTCTTAGAATAAATATATAAGGAAGAATCCTTTTCTTCTATATGTACGACATTTTCTACTTAGGCTTTACTAACCATCTCAATACTTACTATACGTTGTGAGCTATACTGATGTGATACAGCCAAAAGCAAAGGGACTTCGTATGCCTTCAAGAGTTCACAAGAGAACAAGTGCATTCGTTTCCACGACAACAGTGAGGCCAGAGGGATGAGATGGAGCAAAGAGAACATGAACTTGCCCCATACCTTCTCCTGAGCCTGTTGCTCCTTTTCAATGGTCTTCCTGAGAGTCGACTCCAGGTCATCCTTCTCTCTGCACACCTCCAGGTAACATTCTTGCACAGCAGCCATCTCCTTATTCATCTTGTCTAAGTCAGACCTTGGATACACAAAACCGGCAACTAAATGACCACAAAATAATACAAGAGCTGAAAAACAATTTTCTTCTCAAGTATGGAAGAGAATACTGTCTCTACAGCGTAAAGGGTAGCTACATGCTCCTGTTCTTACCTAAGTTGTAAGCGAGCCCCCTCATAAACTTCAAAGAGCTGCTGCTTCTCCAGAGCATGCTTTGCTAGGAGGCTTTCCCGAATTTGGGCTTTCATGGCTTCATGGTGCTGCTGGTAAGTCCTCTCACACCTAGAAACAGAGAGCCGACAGTAGAATCTGTGGCAGTACCCAGTGTTACTAGAAACACCAAGATGAACTGGTTTCTTTTCCTTCCTTCCCTACCCACTCCCTCCCTCTGATACAAATTATAATTAAGGTCAGGTTGGTTTTCCCCAACCAAAAGTGGTAATAATTAATTCCCAATGGATGAGCTTAAAGAATCTTCAAAATCGTCTTTCATCTAATGTTTCTAGAGAAAAATTAGAAACTTGGACATGAAAATGCCCCAATCCTTCACACAGATAATGGTCTTTGGTTGAGGATTATTGATAAAAAATTAATTGAAATAATAGGGTATAGTTCCAAAATTCCAAGATATCTAGATTAAACGTAAATACTAGAAGTACCCAACTCACAAGTAAGTTATGCTCCAAAAATCTGTTTCCAAGTTTATGATTTGGTATTTGGAAGACATATGCCCTCCCACAGATTTCTTCCTAATAAAGAATAGTTTCCCAGACAGTCTATAAAAACCATAAAGCTATACTATTTCAATGAACTAGTTTTGATGGTGCTATAGAACCCAACCCACTATATAACATCATTCCCATGGAAAATGTGTTCTGAATTCTAATTTGAGAAGCCAGGGACTCCTCTTCTTCGGTCTAAGATCTCAGCAGGGAGGGTTCACTCCATAATTTCTCTTGAATCTTTTTTTTTTTTTCCTAAGCAGGGACTGGAGGGCAGAGAGTGGAGGCAGGCATTAGACCTCTACGTAGACTTTACCTATCCACTGCCTCCTGTTTATCACGGTCAAAATCTTGTACCATTTGTCTCATCTGACTACATAAGTCTTGATTTATATTTCTCAGTTTTTCTTCAGTTTCTTTAAGTTCCTAGATACAAAAGAATAAAGTAGTTAGAGGAAATAAACACCATTTTCACTGATTAGTCCAATCTTATCTTTTAATATCCTCTGTGCTTTATCTCTACCCTGTAACACTGATGAATCATTTTCATAATTCTACAAAGTCTCTTTATAACCCCTGTAAGAGTATAGATTCACTTATTTGACAAGTAGCTTTCTGATGGGGTTAAGACTTAAAATTTTGAATTCCTTTTGAACTGTATGATATGAAAACATTTAACCAGAGAAGTATTAGCTAACCAAGGTCTTAAAATAAGTCTTAGGATTCAATAATCTTCACAACTATATAAGTAGACAAGGTGTAACCTTTTGGTCAAGAGAAGAACACCTCTAGTAGCCATGTTTCTCTATAGACAGGAAACTGGAATCGCCTTCTCATGAAACTACCACCTCATGACCAATAAAGGGGAATACCTGGAGTCCTTAGTCACCTACTAATAAACCTGTCTACTAAATCACATTGCCTCTGGATTTTTGAGAAGTCTGTTATATCCTTTGAATTTAATGAGGTCATAAAAACTCTCACAAAATACAGGAAATTTTTTAATCACCTGATTTTGTTGTTGTAAAACGTGAATTTCATTTTTAAGTCGCAGAATATCATCTTTGACAATCGTACCAGAAGTAGAAGAGCCAGGCCATAATTGATTCGTTCCATTTTCTGAGGTCTCTATTTTAGTCTAAATGTTAAAAAGAAATCAAAAGCTTTTCAGGTTTTTAAAAAATTCTAAGTTCTGCTTTTGAATGAGTTTCATACCTTCAAAGAAACTGCAAAAACAACACAAATAATTTCCATATAACTTTTATCACCATCCCCAAATACAACCACAGTGCAATGATCAGAACCAGGAAATTAACAAGGATATAGTACTATTAACTAATCTGCAGACCCTACAAAAAAATTCTCCAATTTTCCTCTCATGTCCATTTTCCTAATTCAGGATCCAATCAACGATTCCACATTGCATTTAATTGTCATGTCTCCTTAGTCTCCTTCAATCTAGGGACAGTTCAGTCTTTGTCTTTCAAACCTATGACTTTTTTTAAGAGTATCAACTAGTTATTTTGTAAGATGTCTTTCAATTTGGGTTTCTCTGATATTACTTCATTATTAAATTCAGGTCATCCATTTTTGTCATGAATACCACAGAAGTGACGTGTGTGTGCTTTAGGAAAGAGAGGATGTCAACGCCTGTCGTCACTGATGATGGTCAATAAATGAAGGTGGTGTCTGCAGGCACCTTCACTGTAAAGTCATAATTTTTCTACTTGTTATTAGGAATAAGTAGCTTATGAGGAGATACTTGGAGACTATGCAAATATTCTATTTTTTTATCTTACATCTACTAAGTTTAACATCTCTTCTATTTCTGTACTTATTTGTTTGAATAACCAGTATTAACTCATAGATCTGTATTTTATTCAACAGGTACAATTTTTAAGACTCATGACAGACTTTGGCAAGTTGTTTCCCATAAGGCCATGCAAATGTACATGGTCAGTTAGTCTGAGTGAATCTGTCCAACTCTCTTTGCCTCCAATGGCAGTGACTCTCTAGAAATAATTATTGTACTTGATGGGGTAAGGGTAGCCAACAATTGCTTTCATTTGCATTTCTTACATTGCCATCATACCAGAACCTCTTACAAACCTTCACTGTTTGTTTCTCATCTTCCCAGATTTGCCTGTTTACAGGACTTCTCATTTTCCTCTCACCTCTAAGTGTCTGCCTTACCTACCTTTATACCTTTATGAATTCTTTATTCATTGTGGGGGCTACAGAGATTTTTTTTTCTTTTAAATATCTGCTACATTTGTCTGCGCTCTCTTTCACAATGTCTGAAAAATATCCTGTATTGAGATTCATTCTCCTCATTGGGGAGATAATGTGCACCTCACTCATGTGTGGGGTGGTGGAACACCAAGGTTCTGGTTCAGTCTTCCATTTCATAGCCTTTGCCTTTCTTTACACAGAGATTGCTCTAGTTGTTGACTTTCCCCTTTCACTTGCCATCGTTGCCCAGAAGCCATGCTTTTACTCTAGTCAGAAAAGAGAAGAGCTACGAATACCTACTGTTACCTTCTCTCTAAATGTAGGGGTACTAATGAGACTTTCAAGGATTTTACTGACTCATTAGAATGCCCTTTTTTTAATTTTAATTTAATTTTTTTATTTTTTTTTAACTTGGCCCCCACTTTTTTAAAGTTTAAGATACTCATTTGTGCTTCCTTCCCCATTGGCGAGTTTTTATTCCTATGGGATGAAATGATTGAAAATAACATCATAATGATATATGGGAAAACAATTTTCATGGCTAGCTATGACACTCAGTTTTGACATATTATCACACTGTAGGCAGACAGACACTAGATACTTATACCTATCAGCACAAAACCCTTATGAAAATCTTTAAAAAGAAAACACCACTTGAGTGTCACAATGAAACTTCTTTCTAAAGTTGGAATACTAAAGACATTACCTTCAAGAAAATAAGACATGTAATACACCAATTCTCACATTATCTTCCTAGTTTCTATGTCTAAAAAGATTCTAGCTAGGAACCTTCTGAGCTATTGAACACTGCCTATCAAGTACCTTGGAATCAGAGTATGGCTTTAACAGCTTTAACCACAGCTCATAGTTAGGTAATGATCTCTACCGAGTATCAGATACAGAAAGGCCTCTGTGTTTTATTATTATGCTAACAAAAAATTCCATGTGGATATGGGTCCTGACTGCTAGACTGATCTTCCTAAGAACTTTACTACATTCTACCTTAATGGCCCAGTTGTTCAATTGGAATGAACAGCAGAGGATTTGGTCCACTCCCAATCAATGCATAGTGCTGCATTTGGACAAGCTACTAACCTTCATCACTTATGGTCCTGGAAATGTCAGAGAGCAGCACTGTTTGAACAGTCAAATGAAATGAAAGCAAAAACAACAGACTCTTTGTGATAATCTGTAATTGTTCTCTATAAAATGGATATGCAGTAAGAATAGTAATACTTTCAAATGTTCATAAAGGAAACATGCTAAGTAAGATTACATAGTACATATTCTTGCTTGCCTTTTCAATACTTAGAAAGGCTTTAAGAAAGGATTTTGATGACCTAATTCTCTTTAAAAAGATATCTTAGGAAGTTTAAATAGATATGTTCTCTCTCTCAACATCCTTACAGCAAGCAGAGAAACTCAACATTATATCATTAACGTCAGGATTTAATATTATTCTAAAAACTGATATAATATCTATATATTTTTGGCTTCAAAAATTCCAGAAAGGTTGAGTTTATACAATATTGACTTTCATTCACATGCCCTACTCCCTACTTACATCAGCTTATTTGCTACAACCTCTCATATACTTCTGCTCACGGCTGAAATGTTTCTTCCTATTTTCTCTCCTGCATTTATCCTTCAGGACAGAGATCAAACATTCTCTCCCTAAAGACCTCACTAAGGCTTGCCTTACCATCTCCCCTACAAACATGCCTGGTTAGTTATTCCATCTCAGAGCACTTTGCAACTAGCATCATCCTTACTACACAAAGTTATACACATCCATCTCCTTACAGACCTGTACTGTTGAATATGGTAGCCACTAACCTCATATGGCTATAGAGCACTTGAAAAATGTCCATTGACAGATGAATGGATAAAGAAGATGTGGTACACAAACCAAAACACACACACACACACACACACACACACACACAAACATACACACACACACACGATGGAATATTAGCCATCAAAAATAATGAAATCTTGCCATTTGCAATGATGTGGATGGAACCAGAGGGTATTACACTAAGCAAAATAAGTCAGAGAAAGACAAATACCATATGATTTCACTCATATGTGGAATTTAAGAAACAAAACAGATGAACAGAGGGGAAGGGAAGGAAAAATAAAATAAGATGAAAACAGAGAGGGAGGCAAGTCATAAGAAACTCTTAACTATAGAAAACAAAGTGTTGCTGGAGGGGAAGTGGGTGGGGGGATGGGGTAACTGGGTGATGGGCATTAAGGAGGGCACTTGAAGTAATGAGCACTGGGTTTTGTATAAAACTGATGAATCACTAAATTCTACCTCTGAAACTAATAATATAGCATATGTTAATTAAATTGAAATTAAATAAAAAATTACCAAGAAAGAAATGTGCCTTGTCCAAATTGAAATGTGCTGTAAGTAGATAATACATGTTAGATTTCAAGGACTTGGCACAAACATAGAAAATGTAAACCATCTCATTAATAATTTTATATTGATTACATACTGAGAAAATAATATTTTTAATATATTGGGTTGAATAAAATATATTCTTAAAATTAATTTCACCATTACTTTTACTTTAATGGGATTACTAGAAGATTTTAAATTACATAGGTGGCTCCATTATACTGCTATTAGGATAGTGTGGTTCTAGATTCTAAATTCCTTCAAGGAATGACCATTGTTTCTTTTCACTGAATCCCACAAGACCTTGCACAGAATAGCTTTACCAAAAACAAAACCCAAAAATAAACAAACAAAAAAACACCTTAAGCTGAACAGTTTGCTCTTATTCCATATACCCCACAACCCTGCTTTCTAATGTTACAGCCTAAGTAGAAAGCTCATTAGAAATGTGGGAAATAAGTAAAGGCATAGTTTGAAGGTGTCCATGGGCTAATTAGATGACTGTGAGCTTGAGTGTTCATCTAAAAAAATACCTGTTGGTTAAATTACTACTTCCTCCAGCTTCATTTTCCTCATCTGTACAGTGAGGACACTAACTAAAGGATATAAAAGTGGATTCAATGATTCTGACTTAACTGGTTTCTGTGCAGATCCCACTCATGTGCTCACTTCGGCAGCACATATACCACTCATAACACCACCACTACATAATTAATTTCCTTATGTAGAATGATGCTTATTACAGGAGCATGGGCCAGAGAATTCTTATGGACAAAATGCTGAAAGATCTAGCTGTGAAGAATTTAAAACTACAACATCATTGGTACAAGCCAATCTTGAGGAAATACAGGTAATTTGTTATGTAGACTGTTTCCTTGAATTTGTGGTAAAGGAATTTTACCTAATTAGCATCTCATTTACGAGATGCCAGGAGGAACTAGAAAATATATTACTTTATGTGGCATTCCCTTCTTTATACTTTACTTCTAAATAACGTCAAATGAAACCCTGGAAGACAAAGGTTTGATTTAAATGTAAAGACTGTAAACATTTTCTTTATTTAACTTTTTAAAAACGGGTTTTTGATGACAAATTCTACAAACCTCAACTGTGATGCTTTTTTCATCTTTCTCCACTTGTTGGAGACCTTCAATTTTGTTGCGACAGTCTCTGAGATCATTTTGTAACTGAGATACCAGGTGACGCTTCACAGAGTTGCTTCCCAGCAAACGCTGCACTTCCGCTTTCAGCTTCAGAATGACCTCATCTTTGGAAAGTTCGTCCTTTGGCTCTTCTTGCTGTATAGTGCTAATGGAGAAATTATCATATTTAATATTAAAGCAAGTAACAAATCAAGCATGGTTAGTCCTTGAAAATAACTGACTGCAGTTGAGACCATGTTTTGTGACCATGTATACAACTATACACTAGTATTTCAAAAATAATTTTAAGTTCTTTCATACACAACGATATTACCCTTGCTACATCCCCATATATAGAAGTCTATTGATAAGACTATGATTATGCTTAGACCACCTGCCTCACTGAAAAGAGTTGAACCATGTGAACTTCGGTATGGCATGCTTTTTTCGCTTTTGGTTAAGTTGCATGCTTTATATACATGTCCTTTATGAACCAAAGAGAAACAACACAAAAATAAAGGAAGCAGTGAAAAAAGTAAGATACTAGTCATCCTAACAATTTCTGTATCTCTTTTATTAATACACAAATCTGAGTGGTTATCTGAGCAACTGGGGCAAAAATAACAAAAATAAAAGCCATGCTAATTTAATTACAAATTTAGTTTCAATAAATTTCAAAACTGGAATGAGAATGAGAAATCTGCGCCATGCCGTAATAGATTAATAGTACCAAACTTCTCTTCCTGCCTTAAAAAACAAGAAATAAATAATAAATAAAAAACAAATAAAATACACGAAATGATCATTTTCAATCATTAGACAACAGACAGCACAGCATAATGATCCCTCAGGAAAGGAAAACAAACAAGGTGAGCCCTATCTATGCTCATTCCTGTTTTCTCCCCAGGAAGTTTCCAGCCTGCAGCACAGGGAGAGAAAAGCCAAAGGCAGCCTAGCAATCTTACCAAGTTGCAGAGTTCAGTTTGGGAAGGACAAAATGGCTAGAATTTGATGAGGGAAATACTATGGGAAAGGTAACTACAGAAAGAGAGAGCTCTAGACATCTGTATATCCATGTGAGAATATTACTGCCAAGGCCAGGGAAAGAGTCACAGGAAAGAAATAGGGCTGGGAATACTGCAGGTTCCAAAGAACCATAGTGGAAAGACCTAATTCACAAAATATCAAATACTGCCTTAGTAATGGGGCCAAATTAGGCCCAGATTAAATAAAGACTGCTCTAAATCTGACCTAACAAAACCTATAAAGAAGCCTTAAAAGGACCAAATGGATTCCAGGAAACTTAAGTGTGCCACAGAAAAAGAATAAAAATATTTTTAAAATTAAACAAGATTAACATCTCAAACATAAAATTCAAAATGTTCAGCATCCAATCAAAATTTACCAGGCATGCAAATAGGGAAAGAAAATATAAACCACAACCAGGAGAAAAATCAGTCAATAGAAACTGACCCAGCAATGATGTTGGCAGTAGAACTAATTATATTTCAGATGTTAAGAGAAACAACACGAACACAATGAGAAATAAAGGATATAAAAATGACCCAAACCAAACTTTGATGAAAAATTACATCTGAAATGAAAAATATCCTGGATGAGATTAACAGCTTATTTAACATTAATTATTAATGCAGAAAAGATCAGCAGACATAAAGACATAACAATAGAACCCTATAAAATTAAACATGGAGAGAAAGAAGACTAAAACAGAAATATACTAAGCATGTTAAGTTTTCTAACCCCATTGTAACTGAAATCCCAGAAGAGGAGAGGGGAAGGGGACAAAAAAAAAGATTTGTTTATTCTTTTAAAGATTTTACTTATTTCAGAGAGAGAGAATCAGCACAAGTGGGAGAGGGGCAGAGGGAAAGGGGGAAGCAGACTCCTGACTGAGCAGGTAGCCCAACAGAGGGCTCAATCCCAGAACCCTGGGATCATGATCTGAGCCGAAGGACTGAGCCACGCACAACCCAATTTTTTTTAATGACCAAAATTCTATTTGATAAAAATTAAAACCCTATTAAAACCTACAAGCTCAATGAATCTCTAGCAGAAAATGAAGAAAACCACTGTAAGTTATATTAACATCAAATTGCTGAAAACCAAGATAAAGAGAGAGTGCAGGAAGACTTCTAGAGAGGAGAGAACCAGAGAAAGGAGTCATAAATTCTGTGCATAAATGTGTACACGCCTCAGTCTAAGCCCTGAACTATGCATGCACAGAACAGACTCACAAACCTGCAGAGTAAATATTTGGAGAATTTAACTGAAGTGTAAACCACACACACAAATCTCACAATGACTAACCTTTGAGCTATGCATATAAAGACAGATTCAGACCAATGTGGCAAAGGCTTGGACAAATAAACTGAGATTTGAAACTCCATACAATTTTCTACACAACTTAAAAATCTGAACATCTAATATAGGCATTCCCAGGTGATATCACAGATTTGGTTGCAGACCACCACAATAAAGCAGACAGTGCAGTAAGTGACTCAACTGAAGTCAACTAAGTAATATCATTATATCTAAAAAACAATATACAAACTTTACTTAAAAAATACTTTCTTGTTGGGGCGTCTGGGTGGCTCAGTGGGTTAAAGCCTCTACCTTCAGCTCAGGTCATGATCCCAAAGTCCTGGGATCGAGCCCCGCAATGGGCTCTCCGCTCAGCGGGGAGCCTGCTTCCTCCTCTCTCTGTCTGCCTCTCTGCCTACTTGTGATCTCTGTCTGTCAAATGAATAAATAAAAATCTTAAAAAAAAAAAAAAAACTTTCTTGCTAAAACATGCTGACCATTGTCTGAGTTTTAGTGAGTTGTAATCGTAGAACACAGATCACCATAACAAATATAATAAGAAAGCTTGAAATATAGTAAGAATTACCAAAATGTGACATAGAGACATGAGATCTGAGATCAGCAAACACTGTTGGCAAAATGGCATCAATAGACTTTCTTGGTGCAGGGTTTCCAATCTGTAAAGAAAATACAGTATCTGCAAAGCACAATAAAACAAGGTGTGCCTGATCATAATCTAAAATTACTCGACATGCAACTAACCAAGAAAATGGACCAATCTGCAAGAAAAAAAAAAATCTACAGATGATGAAAATGCTGGAGCTACCACAAAGTTTTCAAAGTTTAAAGCACCTATTATGTCTCTGTTCTATGAAATAAAGGGAAACAAATTTAAAATGAATGAAAATATAGGAATTCTCAGCAAATAAAAACTATAAAGGAACCAAAAAGAAATGTAATCATTGAAAAATACAGTATTTGACAGGGCGCCTGGGTGGCTCAGTGGGTTAAAGCCTCTGCCTTCAGCTCAGGTCATGATCTTGGGGTCCTGGGATGGAGTCCCGCATTGGGCTCTCTGCTCGGCAGGGAGCCTGCTTCCCCCTCTCTTTCCGCCTGCCTCTCTGCCTACTTGTGATCTTTCTCTCTGTGTCAAATAAATAAATAAAATCTTTGAAAGAGCAAAAAAGAAAAATACAGTATTTGAAAGTTAAAAGAAAAAAAAATCCTCACTGGACAAGTTTAATAAAACTCAGATAACAGAACAAAGAGTGAGTAAAATTAAATATATCTCAATAGAAATTATCCAAAATGAAACAGAAAAAAAAATTGGAAAAAAAGGACGTGTCTCAGGAACTGTGGGACAATATAAAAAAATTTAAGTTGTATAATTAGAGACCTAGAGTAGGAGAAGAAGAAGCAGGGACAGAAAAGATATTTGAATAATGATCAACATTCCATGCGTCTGGTAAAAGACATAATAAATTTACATTTTCAATAAACTTGGTGAACCCCAAATAGACTAAAAAAAAAAAAAAACACACTTAAGACACATCATAATCAAAGTGTGAAAAGGAGAAAAAAATCTTGAAAACAACAAAAGTAAAACAACACATTACACACAAGATAATGGTCCAAATAACAACAGATTTCTCTTCAGAAACCACCAAGGCCAGAGATAGTCCAAGAACATATCTTTAAAATGCTGAAATAAAAGAACAATTGGTCCAGAATTCTATAATCAGGAAATAAAAGGACATCATCTAAGGAAGCTTAGAAGAAATGCTAAAGAAAATTCTTCAATTTAATGGAAAATGTCATCTATAAAAAACTACAGGGACGCCTGGGTGGCTTAGTGGGTTAAGCCTCTGCCTTCAGCTCAGGTCATGATCTCAGGGTCCTGGGATCGAGTCCCACATCAGGCTCTCTGCTCAGCAGGGCGCCTGTTTCCTCTCTCTGCCTGCCCCTCTGCCCACTTGTGATCTCTGTCTGTCAAATAAATAAAATCTTAAAAAAAAAAAAAACACTACAAAACATTACTGGAGAGAAACTAAAGAAGACATAAATAAAGAGAGAGGTACAACAAGTATGTTCTGAAATTGGAAGACTCAATTTTTTTTCTTCCTCCAGCTTTATTTAGGTATAACTGACAAATAGCAATTTCTTAAGGTGTCGATTCTCTCCAAATTGGTCTATAGATTCAACATAATCCCAATTAAAAGTCCAGTAGACTTTGTTGTAGAAATTGACTAGCTAATCATTAAATTCATTTTGTAATGCAAAGAACTTAGAATATTCAAAACAATTTTTTTAAAATTTTTTTTTAAGATTTTATTTATTCATTTGACAGACAGAGATCACAAGTAGGCAGAGAGGCAGGCAGAGAGAGAGGAGGAAGCAGGCTCCCCATTGAGCAGAGAGCCCGATGCGGGGCTCGATCCCAGGACCCTGGGACCATGACCCGGGCCGAAGGCAGAGGCTCTAACCCACTGAGCCACCCAGGCGCCCCTATTCAAAACAATTTTGAAAATAAAGTTGAAGGACTTGTCCAAAACATTTCAACACTTTACTGTAAAGCTACAGTATCAAGACTGTTATTAACCAAAAGGGTAGGGGAACAGAATGGAAAGTTCAGAAATAGGCCACAAATGGTCAATTATCAACAAAGATACCAAGGCAATTCAATGAGGAAAGAAGTTTTTCTGACAAATGGTATTAGATCAACTGGATATTGATATGAAAAAATTGAGAGTGGTGCAACCAGTACCACAACCTAATTTAGAACATTTCAACATCCCAAAAAAGAAACTCTATACCTACATTTATCATACATTCCTCATTACCCCCTCTTGTCCTGACAGCTCCAAGCAATCACTAATCTACCTTCTACCTATGGATTTGCCTATTCTGTATATTTACATTTACATTTACCTCATACCATACTAAAAAACTAATTCATAATGGACCATAGATATAAATGTAAGAGGTAAAACTATCAAATTTCTAAAGTCCTAAGAAAATTTCTGTGACACGATTACATTAGAACAAAAAACCATGAACTCTTAAAAGAGATAACTGATTTGAATTCATAAAAACTTAAGCTTTTGCTCTTCAAAAGATACATTAAGAACCTGATAAGGAAAACCAGGGCAGAAGAAAATATTCACAACATACATATCAGAGAAAGGGCTTGTATCCTGGAATAAATAAAGACAAAATGACATATATAAATGGCAATTAAGCACATCAGAAAAAAAAAAAAAGGGGGGAAAGAAAAGCACATCAAAAGATGCATAGGGGCCTCTAGGTGGCTTCATCAGCTCAGTGTCCAACTGCTGATTTTGGCTCAGGTCATGATTTCAGAGTTGTGAAATTAAGCCCAGTGTCAGTTCCTTCCACCCTGGCCCTGAACCTGCTTAAAATTCTCTCTCCCCTGCCCTTCCCCTCCCTCTTGCACATGTTCTATCTCTCTCCAATCAATCAATCAATCAAAAAAAAAAAAAAAAGATGCTTAGATCATGGGTCAGTAGGTAAATAAAAATTAAAGCACAGTAAGATTACCAATACACGCTACAAATTAAAAAAGATTAATACCACCAAGTTTTAACAAAAATGTAGAACAACCAAAACCTCAGACATTGCTTCTGGTAATGCGAAATAGTATGGTCACTTTGAAAAACAGCATTCATGCTATGAATATCCTAATAAAATAGAAGGACTCTAATGTAACCTTAAAGAGAAAATGATTTGGAGCACCAGTGAAACAAAAAAGCTACAATTATCTCCACTAGCAAATGATATACTCCTATCTAGTAAAACCTAAAATATAATGGAAAAATTACTACAAACAGTAAGAGAATTAAAAAGTAACAGGTTATAACAAAAAATATAGAAATCATATGTACAAACATTATTCAAGAAGAAATAGAAATGAATACCCTACTTACTATTACAAAAATAAAATATCTAAGCATCAATTTTACAAGATTTGTGCAAAAACCTAAATATAAAAAATTCCAAAACACTCTTGAGAAACAAAAATAGATTTAAGCAAATGAAAAGGCATGCTATATTCTTAGATTAAAAAATTCAATATCATAATAATATCAATTCTCCCTAAGAACTGGGAGAGAGTCAATGCATATGTTTAATGTGATCCTAATAAAAATTAGGATTGTATTCTATTGTATTCTCAGGATTTTTTTCCAGGAGTAGAACAAGTTAAATATAAAGTTCGTTTGCACGTGTACACAAGCAAGACCCATCAGAAAAACCCTAACAAAAACAGCAATTCCAGAGAGATGGTTAAACTCAAGTATAAGGCAAATTATTAAAGCTTTTAGAAGGCAGCATTGGATAATAGGAAAGGTTTAGTTTTTGTTTTTTAAGATTGATTTATTTTAGAGAGAAGGCACATGAGTGCATGAGCAAGGGGAGGGACAGAGGGAGAGAGAGAATCCTTGAGTCAACTCCCCACTGAGTGCAGAGCCCCAAGTACGAGGACCCTGAGACCATGACCTGAGCCAAAACCAAGAGTTCGCCACTTAACCAACTGAGCCACCCAGGTGCCCCAACAGGAAAGATTTCTTAAAGGAAACATTAAAAGCACTAACCATGATTGACAAATTTGACTACAGTTAAAAAACTTCCATTCATCAAAAGACAAATTAAAAGGTTAAAAAGAGAAGATATTTACAATACACATTACTGTCAAAGAACTCTTATCTGGAACAGATATTTAAAAAAGAAAAAACTGGGACACCTGGGTGGCTCAGTTGGTTAAACAGCTGCCTTCGGCTCAGGTCATGATCCCAGCGTCCTGGGATCGAGTCCCACATCGGGCTCCTTGCCCCGCAGGGAGCCTGCTTCTCCCTCTGCCACTCTGTCTGCCCTTGCTCGCTTGCGCTCTCTCTCTCTGACAAATAAATAAATAAAATCTAAAAAAAAAAATAAATAAATAAAAAAGAAAAAAGAAAAAACTGCTACATTTCAACAGAACACATGCACACGCAAACACAAAGTCATTTAAAAACTGAGGAGGGACATGAGCAAGTCACACACACACACACACACACACACACGCACACAAAGCCAATAAACAGTTTTTCTCAATGCAGCTCAATCTCATTAGTAATCCAGGATAATGGATTATGTGGAAAACCCAATAGAATATCACAACACATTAAATGGCTGAAAGTAAACAACTTAAAATATCAAGTGTCAGCAAAGAGACAGAGCAATTAAGAATTTCATACACTTCTCATGTAAAGGTAAATTGGCACAACCACTATGGAAAACAAGTTGGCATGACCTCTTAAAGTTTGAAATACACATACCACAAGCAATTTCACCTCTAAGTATATACCCAACAGAAATGTATGCACATTGCACTAGGGAGGAACATTAAGAATCTATGGTTAGTAGAATGGAAAGTAAGCTGGAATATTCATACAACTAAAGATACACGTTAAATATTTATATAAGTAAATGAATGAGCTACAGTTACATGCTACACCATGAGTCTCACAACAAAATGTTAAGTGAAAAAAAGTCTGAAGAACACCTATATATATGAAAAACACACGGCTAGCACTCATGCTTAATGGAGAATGACCAAATGCTTCCCTGTAAGATGAGGAGCAAAACAATAATACCAGTTTTTACCACTTCTATTTAACCTTGTTCTAGAGATTCTAGCTGGAACAATTAGTCAAGGAAAAAATAAAGGCATCCAGATTGGAAAGAAAGACAAAATGATCTCTATTTTCAGGTGACAAGACCCTATACCTAAAAAATCCTAAGAAATCCACTAAAAAAACTATTTGAACTAAACTGACAAGTTCAACAATGTGTCAGATACAACATCAATATACTTAAAATCAATTGTATCTCTCTACACTAGGAATTAACCACCTGAAAATAAAATTAAGAAAACAATCCAGCAAAAAGAATAGCCAAGAGAATGAAACACTGAGGAGTAAATTTAACAAAAGTATATGACTACTACACCGAAAACCACAAAAATACAAAATACATGAGTAGTACACTCAAAGAGATTAAAGAAGACCTAAATAAATGGAAAGACATCCTGTGTTCAGGAATCAGAACCCAGTATTGGTAAGATTGCAATACCTCCCCTAAACTGATATACAGACTACATGCAAATCTCAATCAAAATCCCAGTTGGTTTCTGTACAGAAATGGATCCTAAAACTTATATGGAAATATAAGAGACCCAGGATAGTCCAGGAAATACTGAAAAAGAAGACAAAGTTGAAAGATTTAGACATTCCAATTTCAAAACTTAACAAAGCAAGACTGTTTGGCAATGGCATGAGGACAGGCATATAGATGAATGGAATAGAAGTGAGAGTCCAGAAAGAAACCCTCATATTTAGAGTCAACTGATTTTTGACAAGGATGTCAAAACAAATTCTGGTACTGGACAACCAGATAGTCATATACAAAAGAATGAAGTTCTATATCACATCATATAGTAAAAATTAATTCAAAATGAATCCAAGACCTAATGTAAGAGAGAAAACTCTTGGAGAAGAAAATGTAGGTATAAATCTTCAGGATCTGGGGTTAGAGAATGGTTTCTTAGAAAGTCAAAAGCACAAACCAAAGAAAAAATAGGTTAAGTTGGACTTCATAAAATTAAAGACTTGTGCTTCAAAGGATGCCATCAAGAAAGTGAAAAAACAACCCACAGGAGAAAATACTTGCAAATCATATATCTGACAATGAACTTGTGTTCAGAATATATAAAGAACTCTCAAAACCAATAAAAGGACAACCCAATTTTAAAATGGGCAAAAGATTCGAAGAGATCTCTCTGAAGATATACAAATGGCCAATATACCCAGCAAAAGATGTTCAACATAATTAACCATCAAATAAAACTACATCATTAGAAAATCAAAACCAAATAGCAAGTGTCGACAAGGATATAAAAACACTGGAACCCTCATACAGCGCTGGTGGGAATATAAAATGGTGTAGCCACTTTGGAAAACAGTAGGACCATTTTTTGAAATGCTAAACATAGAACTACCACATTACCCAGCAATTCCCCTCCCAGGTAAACAGTTGCCCTTGAGTAATATGGGTTTGAATTGCAGAGGTCCACTTATACGCAGATGTTTTTTAATACAATCAGTATCATAAATGTATTTTCTCTTCCTTATGATTGTCTCAACATTTTCTTTTCTCTAGCTTACTTTAATGTAAGAATAAAATATACAATACACATAACATGCAAAATATGTGTTAATTAACAGCTTATGTTATTGGTAAGGTTTCTGGCCAATAGCAGGCTATTAGGGGCGCCTGGGTGGCTCAGTGGGTTAAAGCCTCTGCCTTCGGCTCAGGTCATGATCTCGGGGTCCTGGGATCGAGCCCCGCATCGGGCTCTCTGCTCGGCGGGGAGCCTGCTTCCCCACCCCCCCTCTGCCTGCCTCTCTGCCTACTTGTGATCTCTTGTCAAATAAGTGGATGGGATCTTTAAAAAAAAAAATAGCAGGCTATTAGCAGTTAAGTTTTTGAAAAGTCCAAGTCATATGCAGATTCTCAACCACATAGCAGGTCAGCGCCCCTAACATGTGCACTGATCAAGGGTCAACTGTATATCTAAGATAAATGGAAATTTCTCTTAAATTTGTGCATAAATATTCCTAGTAGCATTATTCACAATAGCCAAAAAGTAGAAACAACTCAAATAAGTGTCTATTAGTTGATGCATGACTAAGTCAAGGTGATATATATTCACACAATGGAATATTTTACTTGGCTACAAAACGGAATGAAGCACTGATACACACAGCAACACAGATGAACCTTGAAAGCATTATGCTTTCAAGTTACAAAATACCACATACTATACAATTCCATTCATGTGAAATGTACAGAATAGGCAAATCCATAGGTAGAAGGTAGATTAGTGATTGCTTGGAGCTGGGAGGACAAGAAGGGGTAATGAGGAATGTATGAGGAATGCAGGTACAGGGTTTCTTTTTTGGGATGTTGAAATGTTCTAAATTAGGTTGTGGTACTGGTTGCACCACTCTCAATATACAAAACACCACTGGACCGTAAACTTCAAACGGGTGAATTTTATGGTGTTTTAAATACAGTTCAATAAAATTATAGAAGAAGAAAAAAATAACATCTAACATATGAGTTACATTATATAAAGGCAAACCTAACCCATAGTGTTTAGGTAGGAATAATTAGGTCTTATGAGATAACAAAAAAAACAGAAAACAATTGTTACACAGCAGTTAGAATAGTTGTTAACTTCAAGGTTATGACTGGAAAGAGGCATATGAACAGCTGCTGGCAATGTTTATTTCTGGGTGGTGGTTTCATGGGCATTCACTTTAAAATCAGTCGTTAAGGCTGTACACCTACATTTCACGCACTTTTCTCAATTTTAAAAGGTTTAAAAAGTAAAATAAAACTATACGGCTTACTAGAAAAACACCATCAAGAAATCATACAGGTAGAGGGGCGCCTGGGTGGCTCAGTGGGTGAAAGCCTCTGCCTTGGGCTTGGGTCATGATCCCAGGGTCCTGGTATCAAGCCCCACATCGGGCTCTCTGCTCAGCAGGGAGCCTGCTTCCTCCTCTCTCTCTGCCTGCCTCTCTGCCTACTTGTGATCTCTGTCAAATAAATAAATAAAATCTTTAAAAAAAGAAATCATACAGGTAGAGAGTGATGGATCTAACTGCATAAAAAGTTTAAACAGGAAAACTCTCAGCACTGGCTAGGATACACAGAAATAGGTATTGCCACATGATGTGGGTAATAATGAAACTACAGAGCTGCTTGGAAGTATGTATCAAAAACCTCAAATATGTGCACACCTCTTGGCATATCCAAGAGGTATTTATTTCTTTTAAGAAATTTTTTAAGGTACTGATTTAATGTGGGTGAGATATTCACCCACATCTTAAAAAAATAAAGATGTGCCTAAAGACATGACTACAAAGATGCCTGTGATAATAAAACTGCATTATTTATCACAAAAAAATAAAGTGTATTACTATAGTTCCTTCATCCACATATCCATCAGTAAATACATACAAAAATATTCATTGTCATCTATAGATCTCAGAATGTATTAATTTAAAAAACACATTATCAAATATACTCAGTATTATTTTCTTTCAGAAATACACAAAACAGATAATGTGGAAATTATACACCAAAATGTTAAAAGTGGTTTTCTTTGTGGGAGGTAAAGGAAGATGATACTGCTTCTAATTTTCTTCAATTTTCTTTATTATGGAAAAATTAGAAAATACAGATTAAGGAAAATGTTACTTTTTAAGAGAAATAGTTTTGCTAGTATGCACCCTAATATGATGTGATGAAAATGGCATCTCATCACTATGGGCTTCCTCCACAAAACCCATGAAAAAAATACAATCATAAAAGAAACATCAAATTCCAAGAGGGGCTTCCTACCAAATAACTTAACCGGTACTTCTCAAACTGTCAAGGTCATCAAAAACATGGAAAGTTAAGAGGAACCTAAGGAAACATAACTCCTAAATGTAATGTGGTATCCTGGGTGTAATTCTAGAAAAGAAAAAGGACATCAGGCAAAAACTGAGGACATCTAAATAAACTATGGGCATTATTAATAATGTGTCAATATTAATTCATTAACTGTAACAAAGGTTCCAGGGTGGTGCAAGACGTTAACAGAGGAAAATGGGTGCAGAGTATAGGGAAACTCTGTACTAATTTTTCTGGTAATCTAGAACTACTCTAAAAAACTAAAAGGTAGTTCTAAAAAGAGAAATAAATAATAGTATCTTGAGTTTAATTTTTACTGTTCTTCAGTTTCAGATGATTCCAAATGAAATATATACATATATATTATGTGTACACACACATAATACAGAGAGACAGAGGGAAAAGGAGAATAAACAAAATATTAGGGTTTTTTAGACAATATAAAAGGAGTTCCTTATAATACACTAGATATTTATCAATATACACAACACCTGTACAGGACATCGATATGGTATAAATATGTCTGTGTAGATCTCATCTACTTAAACCACTTCTATTTATACAGAAATAGTAATAGAAGATAAAAATATAATTCACAGAAATAGAATTATATAAAAAATATAAAATCTATTACAATGCATCTTCCTGAGCTGTTAGATGTGGAAAACTTTTAGCAGAGGGCTTATTTTGCTCAACTAACAAATTAGGCACCCCTAATTTCTTTTCTTACCGAATGCTGACCACTGAAATAGCACATCATGTACTCCTAGAGGGAGCCAAGTCAGAGAGCAGAGAAAGTGCTTGCTAAAATAATTTTCTCTTCTTTCCCAAAAGGGAAAAAGTCAGCAGTGGTGACCAGTCCTGCTGAGCCCTGTGGAAGTCAGTTCCCCTAAGTCCAAATAAACTGTAGTCCCCTATGAAGCCTGCTGAGAAGACCAAAGGGAAAAGGCATTCCACTTGTTAAATGTTTATTATTTGAGCTTCGCAGCCAACTATAATAAGGGAGAGGGGAAGCTGTCTGCAAGCTGCATGCAGATTTAGCTACTCAAATTCCATGAATGTGAAATAGAACCCTGAGCCTAAACCCTTAAAATTTACTAGGCAGTAGCTTGAGGGAGGTGGTAGTTGAGAATAAAAGCTTGGAGCCGCTAATATTTGGGTCAGTGATTTGAAAGCAGCTCAAGTCAACAAAGAACCAAAATTCTCAACACTGGGAAAACTGTGGCTTCCTCTTGTTCTAAGAATCACAATCCAGCAGAGAAAAGATACAACTCTCTTTTCTCCTATAAATAAATATTTTTGATCTACAAATAAATATTTTTACTTTTGCCTTAAAGCCAAACTCCTATCTATTAAACCGCTGGTGGGTGGGATGACTACAAACTAAACCTTTTTTCACTAATCCTGTGATTCAGAGTATGTCTTCTAGCTGAATCTCAATGACCACTCACTCTGTGCTGAGTTATTCTCCACTTTCCTAGCTGAATGTGGCGGAAATCCTTTTACTAAAATAGTGATATGATGTCTCAGGTTGGATATTCACAGGAATGTGCTTTATATTACTGTAGGATTTTGGCTATGAGTACTAATTAAATAAAAGGGGTAGAAGAAGAATACATTTTAGCAGATATCATGATGAAATAAGTCTACTTGAAAAAATAAAATATATATGTATTATTTTTATATAACATATATATTATTTTCCAAATTCCCAGGCTAATTATGGCTCAAATTAAAATTAATAACAACCTGGATGAGAATGAAAGCTGGTGCAGCCACTCCGGAAAACAGTATGGAGATTCCTCAAAAAGTTGAAAATAGAGCTACCCTACAACCCAGCAATTGCACTACTGTGTATTTACCTCAAAGATGCAAATGTAGTGATCCAAAGGGGCACCTGCACCCCAATGTTTATAGCAGCAATGTCCACAATAGCCAAAATATGGAAAGAGCATAAATGTCCATCAACAGATGAATGGATAAAGATATGGTGTATATATATACAGTAGAATATTGTGCAGCCATCAAAAAAAAAAATGAAATCTTGCCATTTGCAATGACATGGATGGATCTAGAGGGTATTATGCTAAGTGAAACAAGTCAGTCAGAGAAAGACAATTACATCTCGCTGATATGTGGAATTTGAGAAACAAGGCAGAGGATCATAGGGGAAGAGAGGAAACAATGAAACAAGATGAACCAGAGAGGAAGACAACCCGTAAGAGACTCTTAATCTCAGGAAACAAACAGGGTTGCTGGAGGGGAGGTGGGTAGGAGGGATGGGGTTGTTGGGTGATGGACATTGGGGAGGGTATGTGCTATGGTGAGTGCTGTGAATTGTGTAAGACTGATGAATCACCGACCTATACCCCTGAAACAAATAATACATTATATGTTAATAAAAAACAGGAAATAAATTAAAACAAAACAAAACAAAACAAAAACAAAACAACCTGGAGAAAAATCTTTGAGATGAACTAAATCTTTAATGCTCTAAAATACAAGACATAAGGAAGAATGAAGTTGAAAGTAAAAAGATTTGATTGTCATGTAAATATGAACCAACAGATTTACAGGACAGTGAAGTTTTGCGCTCCAGGACTGGTTCTCTGCTAATGGTCTGTCGTCTTGGGCAAAAGAGTTCAACCCTTTCAGCTCCAGTTTTCCCAACCCTAAAACGAAGATACAGATCTGATGTTTCCCCAAGGTTGAGATGAAGATCAAAAACCTTTTACAAAGTATATGTTGAATTAAAAGAGAATATGAAAACTGGATCAATGGTATATTTTAGCCAATCATCTACTAAATAATAACAGCAATAGCTATCAATAATTAAATGTCTGATATGTGTGGGGCACCCGGGGGCTCAGTCAGTTAGGCGTCCAACTCTTGATTTCGGCTCCAGTCATTATCTCAGGGTCCTGGGGTCCAGCTGCATTGGGCTCCATGCTCAGCGGGGAGTCTGTCTGAGATCCTCTCCCTCCCTCTGACCCTTCCCCCGCTGCTTGCGCATTCACTCTCTAATAATCTTTTTTTAATTAAAAATAAATGCCTAATATGTGCAAGAACATATTCTATGAGGTCCTTTATATTTTAATCCTCATTTTAACCCCAAAGGACATCTATAATCTACTTAATAGAAAAAGTCTGATGAGAAAACAGGCACAGAAAAGCCAAGAAACTTTCCCAGGATCACAAAGCTAGTGATGAATGGCGAAACTGCAAATCAAAACAAAATCTGGGTCTAAAAACCAAGCTCTTTCCACTAGCCATTTAGAACTAACCCAGCATGATCAGGAAATAAGGCATTCACAGCAGTAAATTTTCCAGATAACTACCTTTTAACTTCAAAATTTTATATACATCTGTCTAAAAAATATAATGCATGCAACCTTTTTTGCTTTAACTAACCAAAGATGATGGCTTTCTTCAAAACTCAGGAGTATGACCGTGGTCATTTTGAGGGAGATTACAGCTGTGGTTCCTATAGTTCTCTCCCTGCTAAGGCTGAGCTAGCGGACTCAAATGCTGGCATTATCTCTCCCAACTCTCTGCCCCAGCTACTGCACAGCCAGGAACTCAGAGAATTCACGGGATACACACAAATCTAAGTCAGTAAGGCCCTGGATAAGAGCCTGCAGGAGGCTCCTGCTAAACACAGCGCCCATGCTAGTTGTGCTATTTGTGTTCTAGCTTCTTGCTGGGTTGTAGCTGTCATCTGTCAAAATGGGAGTCCCTAAAGACCAACCCTCCAGATAAATGGAGCCTTACTGAACTGAATAAACATTTTGTTTCACAGTATTACCCGATCACTTTAGATTTCAATTCTCTGAATGTCATCTTACTGTTTTGAAAATGGTATCACAGGATTAAAATACCTCACTTCTAAAACCTATTGTAGTGCAAACCCTTCAGGAGATTCATACACTTGTATTTAGTTGCAGGACACCTGAAACACGACAGGTAATAAACACTCTCCTGGAACAATGATGATGGTAAACTCAGTCTGCAACTACCGACTGGCCCGTGGGTGTGTGGCATTTGAATGCATTCAAGAAAGGCTCTCCTTGGCCTACATGTCATCTCTGCCACACACCCATCCTTCATCCTTCTCCCACACCAGAAGGAATGACTGGATAAGCGCTTCTTTGTTCATCAAGGATAACGTGTAGCATGCAGCACTCAGCTGCTCACAAGTAGGTCTCCCTCTCCCTGCCCAGGCAAATGCAAACACCCTGCCGGAAGGGAGACTTTCATCCTCATCTTCCGTACTCCACTCCCAGAGCCTTGGGTAGCACCTTCAAGACTGCGAGTGCCTCAAGAGTGTACATCCTGTCCTTCATTCATCTACTAAGTATTTGATGGCACCAAAATGTGTTCCCTCTTCTACCACCTCACTCCCTGCAAGGGATGATAAGGCCCTCCCTTTCATGAGACCGCTGAAGTATCTGTGTTAAACAGTGGAATAAAAGACAGAATCCCTATTTTAAAAGTAAGGTCACAGGAAAGATCCTACGGAAAATTAATGCTTGTTTTCTCACATGCCATTGATACACTGATAAATGCCACACACCCGCCTTCAACACAGTGTGAATAAAAATATGTCCTTGCCTTAATAATAAAAGATATATAACCTCAGTCATAGAATTTACTCTGTATATTTTAACTGTAACTTCATCATTTTTACCTTATTGAAACTGATGTACCTACGGTACCGAAGATAGTACAATATCAATAGTTGAGGTTTCCTTCATTTTGATTTCAGACATTTACACTTCATTAGAAATAAGTAAAAACTTCTGTCCCATATTCAAGGCCCCCTAGTCAGCTCATTATGTCATGCCTGGTGTCACTTATTTACATGTATCATCAGTACTATTAATGTAGGTTGTTATATAGTAAATGATTTTCTTAATACCTCTTCACTTTGGATTTTTTCCAGTTGACTCTTTTAATACCCAAATCCACATATGATTCAGTGAGTTCTATATTCAATTCTCCTTCTGAGTCACTTGGAAGTATTCCTAATTTTGCAGCAGATTCATAGAGAGAAATTTCATCTTTCAGTTCTGCTAATTCTTCCTGAAACATAAAATTATTGAAAATTATTTTCTTATATGAAAGAATCATTCATTCATCTATGCTTCGAAATTCATTTTAATGATCAGCAGAAATGCTTCTTCACATACACTAAAAATAACTTAAAAATAATGCTGCTATGAACACAGGTGTACAACTAATATATACATTAATAACTTTAGAGGTATATATCCATATATACACACAGAGAGAAATATATAACTTTAGAAAGGCCAGCACACATCGGTTTTCAAGTAAACTGAATGAACAAATGAATAAATGAAGGAGAAAGCAAACGTAAGGAGCTTCTCACACACCTCCCTCGCTTACGTTCTGTCCTCCACAAAAAGTGTCCCTTGAGCTGAGAAATTGACGGCAGCACTTTTTGGCATTCTAGAGGACAGAGTGGACTGGTTTGCCAAGAACGTGTTGTACTTTAGTCTGCCGGTGGGAAAAGGCAAAATGTGTCTTTCCAGCAGAGGTAATACTGGAACTCGTCCTCCAGTGGAAAATGTAAGTAGCGCTGGAGGAGGAGGTGAGAGAGCTGCAGCGAAACTGCAGGTCTCTCACACCTGTACATGTACTTATCTCCAGGATACACCCATAAATGAAAGGACACGCCACGTGAAGGAGGCTACAGGCAGCCTGGGGGCGGGGGGGCGGTGCCCTGGCTCTGCAGTCATGAAGGACCAGGGCTTAACTACCTAACTGTGTGGGTGAGACTGCGAACAACTCTCAGTGTCTGGTCTGGAGATGGTCCAACTACCTCTTTTATAGAGAAATCCAAGGTTCAGAAAAGTGATGTAAGCACTGCCTAATTCAGTTACCCACAGAGTCTCTTCCAAGTGGCAACACTCACTTGCAAAGCCTTGTTCATGTTTTCACTCATAGCATGTGCTTTTTGTGCTTGCTGCAGCTGGAACCGTAGCTGAGCCACCTCCTGTACGGAGCCTGTGGGGGAAAAAAAAAATCACAGAGTACACCACAAGTAAAGGGATAAAGTACCCACGATGTTCAGAAGACGTTGAATCCACCGAGGCTATGGAAGGTGGAGCTCTGCTTTATTACCTTTTCATTACCTTTCTAGGAGCACAAAGGTGTAGCCACTGGGACCCAGAAGACAGAGGTCCAGACATTTCCAACACACGTCCACACATTTAGTATGGCTTCTCTTATGTCCCTGGGAGGTTGAAGACTTGGGACTACTGTGACCTTGCTATGAATCAAATCAGCCACGTCTACAGACCTTAATTCCCCACGAGTCCTTTAATAGGAGCATAATGTTCCAACTCATAGAAAGCCAAAGCAAAAATTCTTTGGAACCCATTTCTACCCTCTAATAAGAAAACTACATCTTGCTGCCTTTAGCTTCTTTCGAAATGCTTTTATTTCCACCACCCCCACCTCCACATGTGAAAAAATCATATTCAGGCCATGCTTCGGAAACTTCGGTAACCTAATGTTTTAAATGTACTAGGGGAGGCTCCCATTTAAAAGGAACTTTATGGTGCCTTCTCAAAAGAAAATGAGCATCTGGGAAATGGTTAAGCAAAGTAATGATGGCATATTATGCAACGAAAGAAAATAGTATTTTCAAACCCTTTAGTGGCAAGGAGAAAAGCTCACTAAATAATGCCATGTGAAACAAACAGATACAAAACTGAAGAGGGAGGGGGGGCCCAAACGGTATAAGCCAAATTTTGCCCCTACCAAAACCTCTGCACACACATATTTTGACAGCCTTTGACTTTAGCACCTTCAGCTTCTGAGTAAGTGACTCTGATACACATTGTACCAACAGTCTGAATTGGCTTTACATGCCGAAGCGTGACTTTCATATGTCAGGTCCTGAGAACCACTGAGCTATTTCCACAGCAGGAGCTACTCACCAGCACCCAGGGCAGTTTTGTCAGTGGGACAGTTTGCATAAACATGTGATTATTTTATTGCCTTTTACTCTAATGTCATTCTATAAAAACGGATAAGAAAAGTACTGCTGAAACTAATGACGAACAATGTAAGTCACAAACTTAATACCATGGAAACCATATGAGAAATCTTAAGCATGACAAAAATAGAACTCCCTAGCTTCTACCGACCAGGTTAAGTGCGAGAGGGGGAAAAAAAATTAAAGAAGTTTCACAAAACAATAGAAACAGATGATCAGACTGATGTTAAAAAGCAAAATATAATGGGATTTCATAATCATTTTCACTTCCCAGGGACAGAACCCACCTTCTAACATACATTTTATTGTTTAATTTTTGCACGTTCAGCTTTGGTATGTTTTCAAAAATGTATTATGTGCAGAAGCAGGGAATTACCTAAGTATGTGTTCAATTTCACTTGAGGGCAATGCATTCAAACATTAAAAAGTTACCTCTGTGTCACAGGATTATTGGTTATTTTTATTTGCTACTTTGTACTTGTCTACGTTCTCTAAATTATCTAATGAAAACGCATCATACCTTTATACATATATACTAATAATGTTTAAAAAATTGTCACTGATGATCTTTTCTGTCTTTTCTGGATTTTAATAATCTGCAGATCCTACTATGTTCTCTCTGCATATTATACTAGCCACCTGGGGAGACAAGGGTTCATCTTGAACACCCACCTGAGTGCAAGAAGTTGGCACACTGCTTCTGACTCTCCTCTAGACTTCTCGTCAATCTGTTAATGATCTCAGTCTTTTCTAATTTCATTGCTTCTTGATTCCTTTCCAGTTCTTTCACTTGATCTTTTAAATGACAACAAATATCTTCCTAAGTAGAAAAAGTATTCAAGAAGTCATTTTCATGATCAGTTATTAAATACTAAACTAACAAATACAATACATAATTGGATTTTAGCTCAAACATAAAATCATCACAGAGAAGTATCACCTCTTTTTCAAGGTTAAGTGCATAGGACTGGAAGTTAGAAAAAACTTTTATGATCTTGGGGGAGTCATCAACTTCTCCATCTGTTTTTTCTTTTATAATTATGCTAATAAAGGTTAAATTCAATGATTTCTGAAGTCCTTTCTGTTCTATAATCACAATATTCTAAAACTAGATTCCATTCAAGCCAAAGAAAATGTATTATACCTACCTCTATCTGCATGTTACACCGTCAGTATAAGTGTATGTATATATATTTAGGCAGACCACTTTGAACCATGGAACCTATATCCCAAGACAGTAAGGATTCAAATACATGGAAACTCACTCTATTCTGAAGAGCCAAAAACTCATTATACTCTGAGTAGCCAAAAATAATCTCTCCCTCCTCTGAACTTCTTTTATACTTAATCTATTATATTTTTCTACCTTTTACATGTCTTATTTTTCTTAATAAAGTCTCCTTGAAGGTACCTATGCAGTGCCTTATACACAGTGAGCGTTATAAAAACAAACAAACAACCCTTTAAAAATGAATGACAGAGAAAACCAGACAGGAAATATGTGTATGCATGTGCACGCACTTGTGCAAGCACACATGCATGCATTCATGTGTGTAACTGTATGGGAATATATAGAAAAATAGGGAGCGTGTATATAATATATTCAAATTTCTTCAAAAAGAAAAATGTGTTTGGGAGTAATAAGCCATGCTAGTCCCAAGTCTACGTAGAAGAAATCATCCCTTCTCATTCAAGAAAGAGTACACATGGGAATGCCTGGGTGGCTCAGTTGTTAAGCATCTACCTTCAGCTCAGGTCATGATCCCAGGGTCCTGGGATAGAGAGCCCCACATCACGCTTCCTGTTTCTCCCTCTCCCACTCCCCCTGCTTGTTTCCTTCCCTTGCTGTGTCTCTCTCCATCAAATAAATAAATAAAAATATTTTAAAAAAACAAAAACAGGGCGCCTGGGTGGCTCAGTGGGTTAAGCCTCTGCTTTCAGCTCAGATCATGATCTCAGGGTCCTGGGATCGAGTCCCGCATCGGGCTCTCTGCTCCACGGGGAGCCTGCTTCCCCCTCTCTCTCTCTGTCTGCCTCTCTGCCTACTTGTGATCTCTGTCAAATAAATAAATAAAATATTAAAAACAAAAACAAAAACAAAAAAAAGACTACACAGGCTGAATTGCAGAGCATGAGACAGGCAGGAGTAAGTTAACTGGCTGAAGTTACCTGAAAAAGCCTCAAGAAAATAAGTATTAAGGATATCAAGAAAGGGTTTTGAAGCAAAGAGAAGGCATTTGCGACCTGATCCATAGGATAATCTAAAGCCCAATAATGCCTTAAGGATAGTAACATAAGGTACACCTCATAAGGATACTGACAGCATCATTAAGCAGAGGAAAGGGACTGTGAAGTCTATTTTAGTTAAAAAATTCGTGTGAATTTTGCATTCTATTTCATAATGTAGTCATGTTTGCTTTAAATTTTTTCTACCAAATTTCTGAGCAAAATGAAGCTTCTGGAAACTGCTCCATGTTTATTCAACAGTGCAAACCTCTTGGCACACTGCTGTGGATTCCCAAGCCAGCTTGAAAAGCATGGTCCTAAAGCGCCAAAACAACATGGCAAACACAATGAATAGGCTAACATTAACACCAGTGTGAATGTGTGTGTGAGAAGGGGTGGGGAGACAACATTTATGGGCTGGGGAGGCCGTAATACTTTAAGAGACGAAGAACTGGCAAAAAGAAAGTTCAAGAGAAAGTAGATATGAAAAACATATGAAGAGAAGGCCGATGATGGCAATAACTTGACTAAATGCAACAATCAACTGAAACATGTTGTTTCCTATTGACAAGTTCAGGGAAACCAATTACACTCAAACTTGCTCAGTTTCAATATTATGGAACACTACATCAAAAACTAATGATGTACTGTATGGTGACTAACATAATAAAAAATAAAAACAATTAGAAGACCCTCAAAAACGAATAAACAAAAATGAGTCATTCCTCCTTTTCTATGGGTAGCTTGAGTGAGAACATGCAGTTCAAGATGGTTAAAGGCTGACAGCTTTAAGACTCAACAAGCAGCAATGTCCACAACAGCCCAACTGTGGCAGGAGCCGAGATGCCCTTCAACAGATGAATAGATAAAGAAGATGTGGTCCATACACACAATGGAGTATCACTCAGCCATCAGAAAGGATGAATACCAACATTTGCATCCACATGGTTGGAACTAGAGGGGATTATGTTAAATGAAGTTAAGTCAAGCAGAGAAAGACAGTTACCATATGGTTTCACTCACATGTGGAACATAAGCAACAGTATGGAGGACATAGGGGAAGGGAAGGAAATCCAAAGGGGAAAATCCGAGAGGGAGATAAACCATGAGAAACTATGGACCCCAAGAAACAATATGGGGGTTTCAGACGGGAGGTGGGTGGGGGTAGGGGGGAAATAGGGTGATGGGTATTGAGGAGGGCACGTGTTATGATGAGCACTGGGTGTTATACTTAACTAATAAATCAGTGAACAATACGTCAAAAACTAAATATGTACTATACAGTGGCTAACTGAATGTAGTAAAAAAATTAAAAAAAAAAAAAGACTGAACAAGACAAGTGTGATGACAGAGATAATAGCTGAATCTATGGGAGCAAATAGAATTGAACAGATTTTTTGAGCACAGAGACATGAGTATTATGCCACACAAAGGTCTGTGGTAATCTCTTAGCCAAGAGAAGGTATTTCAACTGGAGCCTTTAAATATAACTTTAAAGGAAAGTTAGAAAGTAGACCAGGCAAGTCATTACATAGAAACCAAAGTCCATGACTTCACCCAAAGCTGCAGATTTCAAGAAGATCAGAGTGAAGAAAGATTTTATACCATCAAGGAGATAATCAGAGATCTTAACCTGACATTCAGAGACCTCAGAACATGACACTCCCAAGAATGGGAGACAGAAGACAGGAGAGTCCAGGAGGTGGTTTACTATAAGAGAGTTCTGTCACTGAAGGAACATGGAGCTCCAAGAAGTTTTGGCTGAGTATAACAATATGATTAGTTTACAACTGTAGTCCTTTCCCACTGAGAAACTTACTCAAGTTCATCTACTAAATTATCCAGTCATTTGTACCTTGCTACTATTTTCCAAGAATTGTTTTAGTTGTCTTGGTACTGTGCTGAATGGAACATAGGAAAAGGTTTGTCTGAAAGGGAAATACTTTACACCTCTTCAATGACTTTATAAAGAAAAAGAGGGCAAGGGGCAAAATGCAGAATGTATGTATGGTTACCAGCTACTCTAAGAAATCAACCCCCTCTGTACAGAATATTCATACATTTTTTCTGATTATAGGCAGGCAACTCTCTAGCTCCTGGTTGATCTAATTTATAGCAGCTTTCTAATCAGGAATTTCAATTTGGATTCTAAGGTAGTATGGATTGTCTTTTTATTAAAAATACTGCTGAGCCAACTAATCCCAAATTGTCAGCACAAAAGAAATACCCTAAGAAACATTCCCAAGAGGAAAAACTATAAGCACTTCGGAATCATCACTTTGCAGAGCAGCTATGCAATTACATCCAGAGGGCTAACATCAGTCTTATGATCTGTTTAAAAAAAAATAAAATAAAATCAGTCACAGAATGTAACAGTAGAAAAGACCTCAGTCAACACATTCAATCTGTGGTTCAGGAGTCTGAAACCCAGTCAGCACAGAATCAAGAGTTTGTTCTGTGTTCTAGTCTAAGGTCCTTTTATTGGGGGCGGGGGGAGGGGTAGTGGTGAAAACAGAGAATGGAGTGGGCACAGGGGTTGAACACAGCAAGAATTTCTTTCAGCCCTTCCCTGTGTCATGTGTCAAAGTCAGCAGAGAATGGAGAGATCTTCAACCCTGCAAGGAAAAGCCACCAGACTCCACCCCTCTTGTCATCCAAAAAGGACCACTGTCCAAGTCCAACTAACTTTAATGCTACTATACCAACATAGCCAAAATAAATAAAACTATATCTCAAATGTCATTTGTTTAAATACTGAAGATTTTTTCAATAATTTGGCATAGCTTTTGTTTTTCCCCACATAGCCTCCACACCAATCAAACTCACAATATTTTTCTATACAAAAAGTATATTTAAGAATAAATCTCATAACTCATATAAATACATATAAAATAAGATGGTATACAATTATTACTGGCAATAATGCAGTACTTGTGTACCTAATCTTATGTACTTCTACCTAAAATATGGAAAAATTTAGTCAGCTCTTATAAATAAAAAATAGCAACACAAATCAGGATGAATTTTAAGTATGGTGGGATTTGCCATACCCTTCCATTTTATTTTTTTGCTCTTCTTCCCTTGGGTTAAATTAATTTTGAAATTACATGAAGTAAATTACACTCTGAAATTTTACTCATTCAAGTGGTTACCTGGGGTTTGGAACACAAGCAAACTCACCACCTGACTCCCCGTCATCTTCCATTTTATTCTCTTTGGGGCAGAAATAATACAGACTGTGAGAGATGCTCAAGTTTCACATCTTGGCGATTTTAAATCAGACTTTCTTCCTTATGTTATTACACTATTCTCAAAAATGAACTCTTCTCCCAAGAACCACTTCTACACAGTATTTACTGACAGGTAAATTACCCAAGAAAGGCTTTCTACTGGTTAAGCTCCCAGGACAACCTCTCAAGTTCACTCCAGCTCCCAGAACACTCACTCTTTTCAGTATGGATTTACTCTAGGGCAACAACAACAATATGTATAAATACTGTACAAATACAGGACTAGTAATGTGAGAACTGAGAAAGCACTAACCAATCCTATTAGGGAGAGAATTTCCAAAATTAAGCCTTCAGGACATATGCATTGATGAAAAATCATTGGCTTGTAAGTTTTACTCAGAAACACCTACTGCAAACATCCAAAATTTTCACATGAGGAACCACAAAATATCAGTCACAAAAAATAGCCAGCCTTCCTTGTTTATAACAGCTGCTCATGCGAAAGCCTCCTAACCTGTTCCTTAAGGGCAGTAACTGTAGCATCCAGCTTCCTTTGTAAGGACACCACTTGCTCTTCGTGCTTTTTCGTGAGGCCCATCACGATGCTCTCATGCTGCTCTCTAGCACGCTGAAGGGATTCCGAGTGACGGAGGTCCAGCAGCTGCTGCTTCAGGCTCTCCAGAGCCATTTCAGTTGTCCTGGACTTCTTAATCATCTAGTGGATACACACAGGAGAGCCATGTTTGCAGTACTTTAACTCTGTCCTCTCTTTATAGAATGTAATGCCAAAAATCAACCATCCTTCAAGAAGAATGGTCAAGAAAGGGTCTCCCTATGGTGGGGCAGCTTTAGTTCCTTAGGACTTCCCTAGCTGGAACCCACCAGGCCCACAGTTGCTGGAAACATTCACTGAGAAAAAGAACCGATAGTTACCTGAGGAGAGTGATAGAGGATTTTGCTCAGCATAATGGCAATGTGGGTACCAGACAAGGCATCTGCTGCTACAATAGTGGTCCCAGCGCTATTTGCATTGATCTGTGAACCAAGTGTGAGGGGCAAGCCAATTGCTGGGTCATAGAAAAATGACAATCGTTTCTTGAAAGACTGATGAAAACTGTCAATGACCATTTGTTAAAAACAAAGTTTTGAATCTCTACAGTTGTGGAAAAAATAATGGTGTACCAGGCTAAACAACGGTTCCCAAAAGAGGGCTGTATCCTAATCCCTAAACCCTGTGAATATGTTATGTTACATGGCAAGGGAAAAGTAAGGCTGTAGACCAAATTAAAATTGCTATTCAGATGACCTTAAATTAAAAACGATTATCCTGGATTATCTGGGTGGGCCCAATGTATCCAGAAAGGTCCTTAAATGAGGAAAACTGAGGCAGAAAAATCAGAACCAGTGACTTCTGGCTCTGAAGATGAAAATGGGCCACAAGCCAAGGAATGCCGGTGGCCTCCAGGAGCTGGAAAAGGCAAGAAAATGGATTCTTCCTTAGAGCCTCTGAAAAGCAACAAATCCCTGCTGACAACTTGATTTTCACCCAGTGAGACCCATGTCAGACTTCCGGCCTCTAGAACAGTAAGATAATATGCATTGTTTCAAGCCATTAAGTTTATGCTAACAATAGAAAATTAGTACACGTGGTGATTGTTGCTTTTATGTTTTCATTTATGCCGTATTTTTTATACACGCAATTTCTAATTTATAAAAAGATTTAAAAGTTATAACATTTTACTATATAAAAGCAATTCAACTTTTTATAAGAACCATCAATTTTCAAAAAGTTAAAAATGCTAACAGTCTCTTACACAAAAAAATTAAAATTTCATCAAATGAGTCTTATTCTTCCTTTCTATTCCAGAGATTGACCATTTATTCCAAAACTGTTTAAAGCGCTTATGACAGTTACTCATTTGCTCAATAAAGAATGGGACTACTTTGTACCAGGCAGGCTTCTAAAAACTTAAGGACATGATGACAGGACAGGCAAGGTCCAAACTCTTGCTACTTTCTGGTGGAAAGAGACAAACAACAAGAAGTAAACAAAGAGATCATTTCAGATAGTTTTAAAATAGAGTAACAGGATATGGCATGATGAAGTAGAGTAGGAATATGGAGCTATGGGCTACTCTAGATATAATGTGGCTTGTTTTAGCTGACACCTGAAGGATAAGGAGCCAGCTATGAGACAGCATTGTTTAAATTCTTTCATAGAACCATCCTCAGAACTAGCTACACATCTCCTCCAAAACCAAACTCACAACTTTATAGGCACTTTTAATTTTAACCACCTTCCTTTCCCCCACCTCCAGAACAGTATCACTCTCATTCACCCCCACCAGCCTTCGCTACCAATGACTTATGACCATTTCCAACCATTAAATGGCTACCTATCTCATTAATCAAAGAATGTACCACTTTTTTTTTTTTAAGATTTTATTTTTAACTAACCTCTATACCCAACATGGGGATCGAACCCACAACCCCCAGATCAAGTCACACATTCCACCAACTGAGCCAGCCAGGCTCCCTTGTGCCACCACTTTAAAGGCAAGTCTACCGGGGTCAGGAAATTCAGGCGCTGCTGTTTTGTCAATAACTGGCTTCGTAACCTTGGGCAATTTTGACTTCTCCAAAACTTGATTAATTCATCAATAAAATAGTAAACACAATGCCTCATGCCTCACTAATCAAAATCCCAACAAAATTTTTTACAAACATAAAAAGTTGATATGCAAAATCTAGAAAAGAAAATGTGAAAAAGAGCTACAAATTTTTTAAGAATACTAATTTGTTTACCACATTTTAAAACACACCATAAAACCACAGTCGTGCCAGTATCAGAGCAAGAATAGAGAAATACATAAGACAAAATATGTACAGGTTACATCAGTTTTCAACAACATTCACTCAACCTATACTGACCTCCTATTATGTGCCAGAAGGCAGGGAAGACTTAGGAAAAGAAAACCCATGAGCAGGGGGTGTTAATCAACTAGCAGTTTGCTGAGGAAAGCACCTTCCAGAGAGAAGAAATGGCATATACAAGTACATAAAAACAACACACGCACTACTGAGTTTGAGAAGAATAAGGAAAGAGGTAGGCAAGGATCTGATAGCCATTTCCATGCCATACTTCATCCCACAAGTAAAGTGGGGTCAGGCTTTAAGCAAGGGAAAAACAATCAGGATTTTAGAAAGACTGGCCAAGAGACTTTGCAGAAGGGGTAAAAGCCCAGAGACTAAGGACGCCTGGATGACTCAGTGGGTTAAGTGCCCGACTCTCGATTTCAGCTCAGGTTACAATCTCAGAGTCATGAAATCAACCCCCGCATTGGGCTCCACACTGGGCATGGAGCCTGCTTAAGATTCTTAAGATTCTCTCTCTCTCTCCAGCTCCCTCTGCCCCTCCACCCACCCCTCAAAAAAAGACTAGAGACTAGTTAAGATACTTTTGCAACAAATGGTAAAATCCTGAATCAGGGACATGGGGACAGAAATGTGGAGACTCAAAAGAAGGTAGTAGCTGACAGGATGAGCGGGAACAGAGGAGCTGTGCAGACTTTTATCTGGTAAGCAGTTGACTGGGTAGATGGGAGCACCGTCCCTCCAAGGTCAGGGAAACCAAAGCAGGCTGATGCTGGAAGAAGATATAAACTGCAAAGTTCTGCTGAATTTAGTCCCACATTACCAAAAGTTAAGTAAACTTTTCACTGTAATAAATAATCTTTTACCATAAATAATAACAATAAAATATTTACCTGTTCCTCGTTCACTTTTAATGCTTGTATTTGGGTCTCCAGTGTTTTTATTTGTGCTTCAAGCTGTATCTCTCTTTCTTTTCCATTCTGAAAGAGTTTCTGTGATTCTCGGAGGCTGAGGGTCAAACCATCCTTTTCATCTACAACATTAAAAATTATTATATAAATAACTTACTGTGCAGGGACCCTTATTTTCACAATTTCTTATCAAATATCAGGTTGGTATCATATGAATGTTCAGTTCAATTCAGATAGTAAACTTCAGTTGATTTAGAGAAAACCAGGAAAGTTCCAAAAACAGAATGCCTCAGTGGCACCAAAAAATTGAGAAAATCAGAACCACTTCCCTCAAAAATATTATTGTATCCTTTTGAGGACCACAAGATTTCCTAACAATGGTTTCAGCATTTGTTTACTTGAGAAGTTACATAGATGGGACAAATCCCTGCTAATCAAAGAAGGAATCTGAGGACTATTTGTTTATTATACACACTTGCAATGAACTTTTACATTCACCTAATCTTAAATTCTTCCCACATACTTTACGGTAACAGTTTACAAGTTCTTCTCTCAAAATAAATTTTATAAACATTACAGAAAGATCTTTTCACTATTAAGTTTGAAACAAGCTAGAGTTCAGTCACAAAATTATTCTACAAATGAAAATTTCACCATTGACCAAAACTACAGAATGCATGAAGAGTAAACAATTATAACTTGAAACTATTTTCCTCTATGTGCCTCTGTCAGTAATGGCACTATTTTTCTCCTTGACACACCAAAAGGAGTTCGAGATCACAAACTCTTACTTGGATTAAAATCTTATTTTAATCTGTAGGCTTAGAAAATGTATTGCAAACTAAACACAAGTGTCTCTGGGAATTGGGATACTTCATCCAAGGTAAACTACATATGGAATCAACAACTTATTAGGACAGAATTCTATCAGCATAGTTAAATAATGTTCACTGATTCTAACAGCCCAATAGAAGATAATGAGAAAGTGAGGACCTCAAAATAGAATGTCCTGGTGAGAGATAATCCAAGGCAAGGTGTCAAAATCCTGGGTTTTTGTTTCATTCTGACTGACTCATTATGAGCCCTTTGACCAGGCGCATCCACTCTCCAATTTTCATATTTAAAATAAGCTGTTAGAAACAAGATGTCTAGCTTTAGTGTACCTCATAAATGACAGCACCCAACAGGTGTCATCTTACCTTTGATTATCAGAAGCTGGTGATTCAGATATCTAATTTGATGCTCACTTTCATTTAACTTTTCAACTAAATTGTCTAGTTGTCTCTCTTTTGCTTTGTTAAGAACCTGAAGTTGGATAATCTGCATATTTTCTGCAGCATCTGCATTAAAATTAGAGATAATTTATTAGATAAAAACATACCGAAATGTAAATTTGTGGATACAACTCATTAGTATCGTGAAATCAATTCAGTGAATTTTGACTACCATTTTTTAAAAAAATAAGACAATATATCCGAGTGCATCATGGAGTACGAATAATGATTATTTTGTGAAATGTGTTTTCGTTATGTATACTTATTTACATAGATAAATATTATAAGACCTCATCACAGTGTAAAAAAGGTACTTCTTACTGTGGTCCCTGCCAGAAAAGTTTAAGAAGTCACTGCTCTAGAGTATAACCCTGAGTCACACTACCACTTTGGCTAGTTAAAAATAAGCACCGATCAATTACAATGGAACAGAGTTCTATGTTCTCATAAAATTGGAAAAAAAAAAAAAAAAACTACATCAGATTCTATAAAGCCAATTTTTTTTTTAATTTTTTTATTTTAATAAACATATAATGTATTTTTATCCCCAGGGGTACAGGTCTGTGAATCGTCTGGTTTACACATTTCACAGCACTCATCATAGCCCATACCCTCCCCAATGTCCATTTCCCCACCACCCTCTCCCGTCCCCCTTCCCCCCTGCAACCCTCAGTCTGTTTCTTGAGATTGAGTCTTTTATGGTTTGTCTCCCTCCCAATCCCATCTTTTCATTTTTTCTTTTCCTACCTCCCCCCAACCCCCCCCGCCTTGCATCTCCACTTCCTCATATCAAAGAGATCATATGATAGTTATATTTCTCCGATTGACTTATTTCGCTAAGCATGATACCCTCTAGTTCCATCCACGTTGTCGCAAATGGCAAGATTTCATGTCTTTTGATGGCTGCATAGTATTCCATTGTGTATATATACCACATCTTCTTTATCCATTCATCTGTTGATGGACATCTAGGCGCTTTCCACAGTTTGGCTATTGTGGACATTGCTGCTATAAACATTCGGGTGCACGTGCCCCTTCGGAGCACCACGTTTGTATCTTTAGGATATATACCCAGGAGTGCAATTGCTGGGTCGTAGGGTAGCTCTATTTTCAGTTTTTTGAGGAACCTCCACACTGTTTTCCAGAGTGGTTGCACCAGCTTGCATTCCCACCAACAGTGTAGGAGGGTTCCCCTCTCTCCGCATCCTCGCCAGCATCTGTCATTTCTTGACTTGTTAATTTTAGCCATTCTGACTGGTGTGAGGTGGTATCTCATTGTGGTTTTGATTTGTATTTCCCTGATGCCGAGTGATGTGGAGCATTTTTTCATGTGTCTGTTGGCCATCTGGATGTCTTCCTTGCAGAAATGTCTGTTCATGTCCTCTGCCCATTTCTTGACTGGATTATTTGTTCTTTGGGTATTGAGTTTGATAAGCTCTTTATAGATTTTGGATACGAGCCCTTTATCTGATATGTCGTTTGCAAATATCTTCTCCCATTCTGTCAGTTGTCTTTTGGTTTTGTTAACTGTTTCCTTTGCTGTGCAAAAGCTTTTGATCTTGATGAAATCCCAATAGTTCATTTTTGCCCTTGCTTCTGTTGCCTTTGGCGATGTTCCTAGGAAGAAGTTGCTGCGGTGGAGGTCAAAGAGGTTGCTGCCTGCATTGTCCTCAAGGATTTTGATAGATTCCTTTCGCACATTGAGGTCCTTCATCCACTTTGAGTCTATTTTCGTGTGTGGTGTAAGGAAATAGTCCAATTTCATTTTTCTGCATGTGGCTGTCCAATTTTCCCAGCACCATTTGTTGAAGAGGCTGTCTTTTTTCCATTGGATATTCTTTCCTGCTTTGTCAAAGATTAGTTGACCATAGAGTTGAGGGTCTATTTCTGGGCTCTCTATTCTGTTCCATTGGTCTATATGTCTGTTTTTGTGCCAGTACCATACTGTCTTGATGATGACAGCTTTGTAATAGAGCTTGAAGTCTGGAATTGTGATACCACCGACTTTGGCTTTCTTTTTCAATATTCCTTTGGCTATTCGAGGTCTTTTCTGGTATAAAGCCAATTTTAAAGAAAATTTCTAGGCACTCTTCTCAAAGTGTTTTATCTTAAACAGGAATGGGAATTACATCGTATTCACGTTCATGCTAGCACATAACTGCTGCACTAATAAATCAATGAAGAGATTAATAAAGAATTTTGAGGTCTTCCCTCAGAAATGATTAAAGTCACTTTAGGGACCACTTAAAAATGACCAGGGGGAAAAAAGAGAAAAAGTGATGTGTAGGAGAAGGATAGTGTTTCAACCACAAAATGACAAATATTTCTCTTCATTTTCTTCTAAAACAATACTTCTACTTGCCAACAAACAAAAAATCTTCTTTTTAAAAAAGAGATAAGGCTGAGACCAAAAGAAACCCCTGAAGACTGAAAACTTTGTTACAGGTCAACTTAGAACAGGGTTAACTGAAGAATGAGCGGTCTACAGGCCACACCTCTCGCCAAAGTCATTTTTTTAACTACTGTGGCTAAGAAGCTATAATCACTAAAATTCAGCACTACCGTACCATTAAGTTACCTAATTAACTTCCAAATGTTTAATTTAGGCAAATGTGTAACTTACTTAAACAAAAAATAAATCAACTTGATAAAACACAGACTCTTAAGAGTGTCACGTAAGGTTATCTACACAGAAAGACCAGACATACAAACGTCATTGAACATAGTAGAACTGAAAGAGCAAATACCAAGGTATCAGGCCACTGGTGTGATTCTTATTCACTCAGCATAAAACCAGTTATGCCACCCATGCTGTCCACCCCCTCACCTCATTCCATAAAACCTCCTGAACAAAGAGAGGTGACCCTGATTTGCTGTCGACTCCTTGCGGGGAAGTGAGGTCTGGCCTCCCCCATAGCACTCCTGCAGCCCACGTGTATGTGTTATGCCACAAGCAGTGCTCTGAAGTTAGGGCGTGCAGCCCAGTCTTCTAGGTGGAGTCCAGGAAGCCCAGAACAGCCAATGACGTACCCCCCTGCTTCTTAAATGTGAAACAAACCACCACCTTGCTGTCACACTCTAGAGTCACCCTGGCTCTTCAATACACACAATAATTGGAAGCTATTTCACATGCTGGAGAGTAGGACAACAAAAGTTAAATGTAGGAAACACTCATTCAGTTCAGTCACAGCCTAAGTTCTGGCTTTTGATTTTGGGTGTTTCATCTCCTCCAAACTCTCCAGTAACATTTCTCTCATTCTCATATTTATACATGCAGTATATAAAGGGAATTTTTTTCACAAATGCCACATGACTAAACCCAAGATAACCCTCGTTTAAATTCTGACTATTAAGTACTGTATATCAGAGTTACCTCATTACTACACTAAAAGTCTAAAAATTAAAAGAAAAACTTAAGATAATGGCTAACTTACTGAATTTTTTTTTTTTTAAGATTTTATTTATTTGACAGAGATCACAAGTAGGCAGAGAGGCAGGCAGAGAGAGAGGAAGGGAAGCAGGCTCCCTGTTGAGCAGAGAGCCCGATGCAGGGCTCAATCCCAGGACCCTGAGACCATGACCTGAGCTGAAGGCAGAGGCTTAACCCACTGAGCCACCCAGGCACCCCTGAATTACATTTCTATGTAGTAACGAAAAATTTAAGTTTGAAGAGAAAACTCAATTTCATTTTCCAAATTAGACTTCAGTAAGAAAAACATGTATCTAATGAAAAGTCTTAACCAACTAGAAAAACTGAAATATGCAGCTGAGGAGAACTATTAATGTTTTATTATGGTAAGTTTCAAATATATAAGGTAGAGAGTAGAGTGGCAATGAATCCCATGAACCCACCACCCAGAATCAGTAACTACAAACTCATGGTCAGTCTTGCTTTATCTGTATCTCCACCTAACATTACCCCCAACAACATATTATTTAAAGTAAATCCAAGACTCCATATCAGTTTATTCATAAACACTTCCGGATTTCTAATAACAGAACTTTTAAAAAAAAAAAAACCCACAATCCCATTATCATACTTTAAGAAAAAAATGGCAATTTTTGAGTATGCCCAGTGTTCAAAACTAATTCTGTTATTAAGAAATAAATATAAACTTGATACCTACTTTCATTAGCTCCTAAAAATTGTTGTTGCAGGCTTTCAAATGTGTCACTTCCTGCTATCTCTTGGGCTGGTGAGTCATTATTCTGGGCAGAAGCTTGATAAGGTTTATATGTCACTTTATATGATTCCAAAGCTTGACAACTGGGACCTTGTGATGTAACAAATTGCTATCAAAAGATAATAAATGAAACTGACAATCAGGATTTGGCTTTTTCTGTCTGAATTAGACACCTCAATTTTGTTAGGAAATTTAATTGTGGTACAATTACAAACTTTATACATATATCTTAGCTTAAAAATACCACTTACAGTCATTTAACACTATTAATTAAAAGTCTATAATACATAATTTTACATATCTTAATTGTACTTCTGAGCATGCAATGGATCCAATTACATAAATAACACTCAAGAATTCCAGTAAGATTGTATACAAATAAGAATGATTTAGGTGATGCCAACATCTTGAGAACATAAGAATGTACATATTCAATAGCAAGAACATGCGTCGTATATAATAAATATTCAATAACATTTGTGGAATAGTTAATATTCCATAGAGATAGAAAATGACCATCTTAAAAGGATGAAAAAGTCATCCTGTCATTGGGTGACACAGAATAGATGTTGGCAAAATGAGAAAAGCTACTAGCAAAATCAATGTCACTCAAAGTCCAAGAAGCAGCCACCCATATCCTAAGCTCATCCTATATCTGAGACACCTATATCCTTAGCTCATTAATAAACTTCCCCGGGGTGACAAAGAAGGGAATGACCCTTGTTTATTTCCTTAGCATTCATCCTGTCTACTGCTGTATCACCTCAAAACAGATAACAGCTTTGAAGTATTCAACCTAAAATTTGTTATCAAGGTGGTGGGCTAGAAAATCAAGTAACTAAATGGGGTCATCTATGTAGATTGGCCACTTTATACCAAGATACCTGAACATGGCTTCTCGCTGAAGCATGGTGAAGTGTAGAAGCCAGAAGCGGCAGTAAATGAGGGTGGTTCTTCTTTGGTAGACTTAACTTTTACCTTTTAACTGTTTCTGTAAAGCCTCTATTTTAAAATTTGAACTTACGGCCATGATTTCATTAGATTGTAAACAGAAAACAGCATGACTAATTCAGCATGAGCCTGAATAAAAGCACTCTCAGGGATTTTTGTACTTAAAGCTTATCATTGCACCTACATACGTTTTCTAAACATACACATACAAGCAAATGTGTGCAGACATATACACAAATTCCTGAAAATCAAGTTTTATAATACCTGGAAATGATTCCTTTGAGGATCTGAAAATTTAATTACATTGGTTGGTTGACTATTAAATTCCTGCTTCTGACCATTGATATATGGCTTAAAGTTTTCAGGAAGGTGATATAAATCTGTCTGTTCATAATTACTTGGAGGACTATAACCACTTCCGCCTTCATCTCCACCTTCTTTGGGATGGTAGCCAGGATGCTGGTCGTCTTTTTTACTTGGATTGTCTTCCCAGCTGTTGCTACTTTTCTCTCCAACATACACATCCCGAATCTCATTATAGTCCTAGTAGATAACAAGAGTGAAACAAAGGCACTAAGATCTATTCCCACCCTTGCCAAAGTCATTATCCACTAGATACTTACATTCACATTTTGAGATTTAGGCAGCACTGGATGCTCACACCAATTCACCTCCAATTGCTCGGAGCGATGCAGTCTTGAGAAAAATCAATACCTTAGATTTAGAGCCCATCACTTACTCAGACACAGATTTCACAAAGAACCCCAAGATTTTAACATGTTCTCCCTCTATCACCTACAATTCTAAGAATTAGTCTACAATTTTACAACTGTGTCCATTATTGCCTACAGAGAATCAAAAGAAAGAGCCTTATAGAATCGGAACATATGAGTGCAAGTGACTTCAGGTCCTTACTCTCCCTCTGTGCCATCCTCGCTGCAGTCAGAATAGTGGAGCTCGGGCGAGGACAGGTCATCATCCAGCATATCGTGCGGCAGGTCGGTGAGTAACTGCTGCAACTGAGACAGGAAAGTCGGTGTCAATATTACACTGACGGAGACATGAGCTGCCAAACCAAAGCGGCCTTTCAACAAGTGACTTTGACTTGAGAAGTCAGTGACAGTCCTAATTTCTCCACAACCGTTTGAAATTCCACACAAATTATCAGGATTTATTCTGGAAGGCTTTTTTTCTACAAATGTCTTAGACTTAAAAACACTTAACAATACAATACAACTTTAAACCTTCTTTATGGAAACACAGCAACTCATGGTAATGGTACAATCACTGTATTATGTTATCATGCAGCAGACCTGAGTCTCAGAATCCTGTTCTCCCAGTAATCAGACCTTGGGGACTTGACAATCACACATTCCCCTGGGAATCCAAGCAGCCAGCTCTGCTGTGCCCAGGTGGTAAGAACAGTAGTACCAGCAGCAGCAGGTGGCCCAGAAGCTCTTAAAAGCTTTAATAATGTGATAGAAACCCCTTGGAGAGTGACTAATTTAGCGGACTGCCATCTAATTCCAACGATGAAAAGATAAATGATACTCTGCTCTGCTAACACAATTGAGTAAAAAGGGAGTTTTGAGACTCAGTTTTCTAACAAGAGCACTCTCAAAAGCATAACTCCAAACCTGGCATAAAAGCAGTTGACTTCACTCTCCAATTTTTGTCCAGATAAATCACATCTTTAGCATTCTTCTACCTTTAAAAACTAGATAAATTTGTTTATTGTTTCAAGATAAACGGTGATTAAGAGATGAATGAATTCTCTAATTTGTTGAATTTCAGTATCTGTAAATGACTTTCTTCAATTCCCAATATATTGTCTTAAAATTTATAGCCATCAGAATATTCAAATATTATTAAACAGAAGAGGGCTGCTTATGACTTCTTTTTAAAATTAAGCAGGGGCACCTGGGTGGCTCAGTGGGTTAGAGCCTCTGCCTTTGGTCATGATCCCGGGATCCTGGGATTGAGCCCCGAATCAGGCTCTCTGCTCGGCAGGGAGCCTGCTTTCCCTCACTCTCTGCCTACTTGTGATCTCTGTCAAATAAATGAATAAAATCTTTAAAAAATAAATAAATAAAGCATTAGTTAAATTAACAAGTTGACTGAGTCCTCCGCAGTACATAAATAAATGAACCCCATCAAGTTATGCAATGAGTGAAATTTTTTTTTTTTTTAAAGATTGTATTTATATATTGGTGAGAGAGAGAACAAACAGGGAGAGCAGCAGGGAGAGGGAGAGTCAGGGTCACTGCTGAGCAAGGAACCCCAGCGCAGGACTCTATCCCAGGATCCTGGGTTCTGGATCATGACACTTAACTGACTGAGTCCCCCAGGCATCCTGCAATGACTAAGATATTAAATAATCTGTAAAACCTGGGGTTAAAAATGAGATGCTCCTTGGTCTATGGCTTAGTCTATGGCAAGTTTTTTTTTTTTTTTTTATCCATTTTAGGAGAAATAAAATGTAGCTATAAAATATATCTGAGTGTTACATTTACAACCAAAAGCCTCCTGAAAGCAAATACATATGTGAAAAGTTAAAATATTATGGGGGCACATGGATGGCTCAATCAGTTAAAGGCCTAACTCTTTGTCTGACCACAGGTCTTGATCTCAGGGTCATGAGTTCAAGCCCTGCACTGGGCTCCACACTGGGCATGGAGCCCACTTTTTTAAAAAATTGTTTTAAGAAAGGTCTCAAAGGAATGTTCCAATTGTTAACTGGGTTTTGGAGATGTCAAATTTGGGAATGGAAATGGGGTATGTGAAGAGGGGAGGGGGATATTTCCTTGATCTCACATATATTTCTAATATTCACTATTTTTTTTGAAAAAAGGTTTGTCTTGATCCATCATTCTTTAAAAATTAAACAAGAGAAAAATATTCTATCCCAATGAAAAGTTAACTTCATCTCAAAATTTATTTGATATTAGTATTAGTAACCAAGACCTTGATTTATTGGTCACCTGCTCATGTTGGATAATTGAAAAGTCATTCTGAGAATTAGCCATATCATAGATGACCCAAAGATATAAAGAATAAGAAACACAAAAGAATCATCAAAAGCTAAACAGAACACATCAAAATATTAGTATACCACACGTGTGCCTTAAGTGAAAGGTAGCCAAGTGATTTGAGAAAGACACAAAATTCACTAAAAAAAATACATGAGGTCTTTTAAAAGTGGTCCAACCTGCTTGTCTATAATTATGCATCACTCCTTTATGGAAAAAGACTACCCCCACATTCTACACAGAGAAAAATAACAAAATAAATCTCTTATACTTGCATCAAGTAAAGAGTCCTGTACAGAAAGAATATTTTCTTCTAAACCTTCTGTGAGTTTCAAGTACATGGCCTTATAATTAAGGGGAACCTTAAGAGAGACATCTGAACAATACATTTTTTTCCTCTCACCTAGAAAAAGCTGCATGATAACTAAGCAGTTCTTGTGGCTTTCTTTGTGACACCTCAAAATTTACAAAATTGGCATCCAGAGAGGAAAATTAATTTAAGCATAAGCAATAAGTTCATCAAAATGTTTCTGGAACCACAGGTGAACTTATCAACTGGCAAAATCATTCCTATAGTATTTAGTTTCTTATAAAATATTTTACATATATGCTAACACTTTGAAAGCATTTCATTCACCTTCAAAAAATTTCTCCATGAAGCTCTTTGGAATAGCTGGGCCATATTCCTTGGTTCCCATAACTCTCAGGACCAAGAGAAGCTAAATGAGGTGAGCCCTCCTCATAAAGCCATTCAGGAACAAAATCCTCCCCCAAGCCCGCCATTCCCAGGACCAAAGTGTGCACTTGTCATATACACTGTCAAACAGATTTTGCTTTCCGTCATTGAACCTTGTGCCATAAAACACAGAATTATCAGATCAACTTGGCATGTTACCAAGTACAGAATTTTATAAACCATAAATTTTCCTTGTTAAAGATTCACCTAGCTACGAAACAGATTCATGGGCAAAGAATTCATGGGCAAATAATCTTTATAAATGACACTTAATTCCACTCATTACTTTCAAATTCATCAGACTGCTTTTTGGTCACAAATGCAATCTTTTCAGTGGGATGTTCTTATGTGTCAACTGAGTTTAATAATTAAACAGAAAAAAAATAATTAAACAGATACCTTGCCTAGGGAAAAAAAGATCATTTGCCATTGCTAACACTTCTATGGAATGGTTTAGAATGCATTTCAGTAAACTCCTCTACCTTTACTACTTGACAGGTTTCTTCCCTAAAAAGAAAAAAACTGAGGGCATTTTACTCAAAGAACTTCAACAGCAAAATACTTTGCAATAACCCATGAAGAACATCCAAAACACCTATGTTTAGGGGGGATGTAAAACAGAGAACATGTAAACCTTTTGTTAGGATTTTCTACTTAAATTAACTAAACACACTGTCTCCAGAGACTATGATCTTCAATACTCATGAAAGCCAGAGTTCTAGGATTACAAACCATACATCTTCTCCCAGGAGAAAAGCAGCAGCAAATGGAGTAAACAACGTTCATATGGCTTTTGAACAGGTTACCTCATAAGTATACTGAAAAGATTGATATTTTACAATATAAATTATTAAATAATGCTTTCGTGGATATACAGTCAAGAGAATCTTCCTCTTAACCTAAGAGCTGAGTTAAAAACCTCCTTGCAAAGGCTCAGTATGGGAACGCTAAAGGGCCAAGTAACTGGGCAGCCAGAGCTTTAGTTTATGAATTATATTGCATGCAGAATTTTTTTTTAAAATCCATTCCATTAGTTAAACTAAAGTTTAGGTTAGTGGGGAAGGCTGTATCTAGATTGCCCCATATCTGAAAAAGAAATATGGCAGTCTTTGTTAGACAAGTACTGGCTGCCCCACAAATGACACAGAACTTTAGGCCTGGGAGGAACACCGGAGCTCCTCCCAGGCAAATCTGGCCTTGTAAAAGGGAGCAAACCAAGGCCCAGAGAAGGTGAGGGGCAAGCCCAACGAAGAGAGTTACAGCCCCAGAGCCAGCAGCAGAACCTGAATCTCACCATTCTTACTCCATTTTTCTTCTACAAGACATTTCATTTGTCACTGGAAGACACTTATTTGTACCTGTTTGTGTACAATCGAGCTAGAGTAATGTTTGTGTTCCCATCGTGACAGTGCCTGAAAAACTGTATGTTTTGAGAAACATTCAAAAGGCACAATCCAGATCAAGTATAAGAAATTGCTAAAGAAAAACATCAACGATGTGAATTACTAAACCATCTGTTTCTTTTTCTCTGGTGATGACAAGAAAATGCCACTAAATAAGTCAAATATCATAAAATGTAAACAAATACTAGCTACATAACTCCCTCTAGTGGGGACAAAATGTCAAAAAAATCTTTCTATAATTACATCAAACAAGGCAATTAAAAAGTAGAAGAAAGGCTATGTAATGGGAAACCCTACCTCTTAAAAATACAGGATTTGAAGCTCAAATGAGCTCTATTATTCTATTAGAGAAGCACCGATATAAAAACCAAATGGACTCCGATCAGCATGGCCAGGTGTGAGCTTCTCTCTGCCATCTGCTACTTAAACCACATACGTTTCTACTCAAGATCATTTTCCTGACTTCAAATCGATCATTACTAAAGTATTACCCTGACAGCAGAGATTACTAGTACTTCTGCTAGTACCATACCTAGAAGCGAGCAATAAGCATAGAGCTGTTTCTGGGGAGACTGCATAAAAGTACGTGTATACTCCAGCAAACTGGAAGATCCCAAATGAAAGATCTTAAGCTGTGGGTTCAACAATAATTTTGGAGCTTCACTCTTATCACAATAACAACAACAACTCTATGTCTGTAATATCCCACGATGATCACAAAGCACGCTGACTTAAGTGAAAAGTATTTGGAAAAATCACATTGTTACATTATGAACGAGTTAATAAAAGAACTTTTGAATTCCTCTTCTTTGGGCCAGTATTCCAAGGAAAAGTTTGCCTAGAATACTTTGAATGAGGTCTACTTGGTAGCAAAGATAACTACAGCCATAATTCTCAAATGGTACCATAAGAAAGTAGTGTGCTCCAGTATGTCATGAGAAATAGGAGTGAGATGGATACTAATTGATGTGACCGCTTATAATCCATGGTCCTCACTCATCTGCACCCTAATCTGCCCTGTTTACTATGTAGAAAATGGAGTTTTGGGTGAAACACTGGGTGAGGCTGGGGGTTGTACACTTCTCTGCTACACCTTGGCCAACAGTGCCCAAACTTTACCATTACACCATTTAGAACTGAGGGACTTTAGAAAGGATTGTAGTGCCGGACTCTTCTGCAAAAAATCTTGGAGATTTTTTCAAAATACGGGTCTAATCATGTGGTTTGAGATTCCATTGGTCTAAATGTCCTCTGAATATTGAATCGCTTTACTAAATGAGGTGACTATTTCCTCTTCCAAAGGTTAAATGCACTTTCTTCCCTCGCTCTTCAATGCAAACAATGGAGAGAACAGAAATGGAAAAGGCAAGATCATAATTATAGAGCTGCTGCTGGAATGGCAAGGAAGTCAGAATTTGACTGTGACTTATTCACTGACCTAGGGGCAAGTGTGGACAAAATTCAAACTGACCCCCAGAGCACCAAAATTAAACTTAGCAACTGGCCATTCACACCAGAAGGTCAAAATCAGGATTACTCAAACATTTCTAGAGAGAGGATCTCACAAATCCTTAGCAGGTAGACCGAGAGTCAGATAAGGTCCTGCTTGGCCCTATAGTACATCCTCAGGGATACAGACATTCCTCCTACATGAGGAAATTGAATACCAAGTGATTCACTAAGTAGAGAAAGAATATGCCTTAGGCCACTATTAACACTTATAACCCAGTTGTCAATCCCAAAGCTACCAACAAGGGAGCAGGAAGACCACTCTTCTTTAACCACCCAAGGCTGTGAAATGTTCTGCTACAGCAAGGTCAGACAGCCTGAGGAGGTTGAAATGGCCTCTGGATATGCAAACAAACTTAGGTTTGATTAACCAATTTATCATTTTAACATGCAGTGACAAAATATACGTAAGTCTAATTTTATGAATAATCCTGAATTTTGTTGGTGAAAATCTGAAACCCTCTAGCCTCTGATCTCACTTCTTCCCTTGAAGCAATTAAAGAAAAAAGGCAAAAACACATTTTATTAACACAATACATAATCATGTCAGAGTCAAGTTGGCTGTACATTCTTTTCTTCCACTCTGCTAGCAACACTCATTCTTAGGTATTTCACTACTTAAGAGCTCCTTTTCCTCTGGAAATTCCCTATCCCAGCTTATAACCTACCAAGAAGTGATCCCTAGGGCTATTTTCTATATACCTAGAATTAACTGCCTCTTTTAAAGTTACTAATGTCACCCTTAAAACTTTCACCACAAAATACACCTCTAATTAGTTCCTGTAATACCCTAATGATCTCTCTAATATCTTTTCCAGTGAAAAATCACCTGTCAGATTATTTTTTCTTTTTCTTTAAAGTCTATTATAATAATTACTTAAACTGATCCCCTCAGGAATCCTGGTAGCTAAATTCCAGTGAACTATCCAAAGCCATTGGGGCCATCAAGACCTCATGCTGTGAGTTCACAAAGTAACAGAAAATCCTCACCTCCATCTTTGCCACAACAATTGCTGTGAAGGACCCGGTCAAAATCCAGAAACCCTGCTCAGGGTCATAAATGCCAATGCTTCAGCAACCTGGCAGAGGACTAACAAGAGGGAAGCTATTAAGTTCACGTGAATAAGGCCATGTTGGTGTGAGAGGACCGTGGCCAGCTGGGAAGGGACAGCCACTGCTCAGATCCAGCCTGCCTGCTGCCATGTGCACATGTGGCCAGGACGTAGGATGTTTCAAGACAAGCCAGAGTTGCTTGTTACAATCAATTTTCTAATCTTTAAATATAGATTGAACTTTAAAAACACTGTACAACCAAACAAGACAAAATGTCTATGGACAAAAATCCACCAAGCTGCCAGTTTCTAGCTCTATCCAAACTCTACTGCCAGCTACATGGGCAACTGACCCTATTCCCTACTTCCTGTTGATACGGATAGTTCACAGTAACGATTAAAAAGGATTGTTTTATAGATGAGAAAATGGATCATATCAAGCATAGTCTAGTACAAAAGAAGCCCATCATCATAGGCAACCCAGGAAATCTGACTCAAGGTGCATCTGTGTGGCTTAGTTGTTAAGATTCTGCCTTGGGCTCAGGTCATGATCCCAGGGTCCTGGGATCAAGCCCCGCATTGGGCTCTCTGCTCAGTGGGAAGCCTGCTTCTCCTTCTCCCACTCCCTCTGCCTGTGTTCTCTCTCTTGCTGTCTCTGTCAAATAAATAAAATCTTAAAAAAAAAAAGAAAAGAAAAAAGAAATCTGATTCAAACTAAAAATGATCCTAATAAATTGACTTTTATCAAGTGCTGCTACTACTACTATTGGCCCCATTTACTGAACATGACTCTGTGCCAAGAATTCCGTTAAACTCATTTATGTATCTAAAATATAATCTTCTCTTCTTATTCTTTTTCTCCTTGTCTTTCAACACACAGCAGACAGTAAGATCTTTAAAAACATGATCAGACATCACTTCCCTGCTTAAAATCCTCCACTGAATTCCCATTGCTCCTGGAATAAATTCCAAACATCTTCCCATGACATACACTGATTTGACCCTAGCTCACCTCTTCACACTGTCTCCATACTCACTCCTTGGTTACACAATCCCCACACCATGGCCTTCTGGCTGGTCTGCAGATATACAGGGTCTATTCCCACTTATGTGCTTTACACTCATTGCATGTCTTGGCCTAGAATATTCTTCCTTAGGCCTCTGCATGGCTGTTCCTTCTCATGAGTCAAGTCTCAACTCAGGCATTTCCTCCTCCAAAAGGCCTCCTCTCACCAGTTGCTTTAATTTCACTCTATTTTGTTTCCTTAGCACTTATCAGTGCTAAATTATCAGTCACTTGAATTACTTTATTCATCTGTTTACTTGCTTATTGCTTGCCTCCACAAGGACATAAGCTACCTGAAGCAAAGAACCTTGCTGGACTTGTTCAAGGCAAAGTTCCAAACGATGAGAAACTAGGTCTCTGCCTCCAAAACTAACCACTACCTCCTAAATGAAAAGATCTTAAAGAATCAAACCATTTAGTATGTTTTAGTCTTGTCTCAAAAAAGGAAGCATTCCACTCAACCACCTTTTAAAAGTTCAAATACTGATCAGGTTTTAGGGGGTGACAAAAAAATTATAAATTCCTTCAAAAGGACACAAGAAGATATAATTTTGATCAGGAAATAAAACTTAAAGATTGGGTTTAGAGTCTTTTCTCTGGGTAACCTACCTCTTTCTCCCTTTCATAGTCTTCTTTGTCATACTCTTCATCTTCATTTTGTGTCTGCAGTGCCACGCTGCCAAAATCTAATGACATGGTGTTCCTGTGGAAAGAGAAAGACACTTGGTTTCTAAATATCCCATAAAATCTCTCCAAATGACACAACAGATGCCACACACACACACACAAAAAGACAGCAGCAGCCAGGGAAAAGATATATGTAACTCATGCATAACAAATGGTTAGTATTCCAAATATAAAGACTATGCTTACAAATTAATTGTGATTCACAGAAAATAGCTGTATGACAGTAACTCAAAGAAAAGGAAAATGCGGGGTACCTGGGGGGCTCAGCTGGTTAAATGTCTGCCTTGGGTCCTCTGGGCTCTCTGCTCAGTAGGGAGCCTGCTTCTACTCCCCACCCCCTACTCCAGCTCTCTTGGTAGCTCTCTTTGAAATAAATAAAATCTTAAAGAAAAAACAAAAATGCAAAAATCTAATAAATCTGTGACTAGACCTTTCTCATGGTCTGGAACGTATAACTTAAAACAGCAAGAGTTTTGTTCACAGACATAAAAATAAAATAATAATTTATTTTATTAAAAATTTTAAGAATATGCTCAAAGTTACTAATTTTGTTTATTAGATATGGCAAAGGTGGTAACCTCCACAAACTGGTTCATCCTTTCGGTATCACAAATCCAAACATCGTGTTTTACAAAAAGAGACCCACTAAATGCCGAGTTAATGATTGCCACCTGAAAACCTTGACGATCTGGTCAACTCTGTGTAGCACATGACAAAAAAGTCAGTGTTAAATGTCCTGCTCTTTTGCTTGATAAAATCAGGCTCAAGGAAAAAATACTCAGGAAAAACAATTGAAGAGTGTGAAGCTGTACCATGCAGAGTTCCAATTCCAAAAGCAACAGCAGAATTTCTCTGCAGAGCGGTTACTGCTGTGGTAGAAGCAGCAGCAGCAGCAGCAGGAGGTGGGTTTTCAAGTACTTACAGTCAAAAGCCTGCTGATGATTTGAATTATATTTAGGAATCGATGCTACATGGTGACTAGCCAGAATTTCAAAGGTCCAAAGAATCCCAACAAAAAAGTAGGCAGGCGTCATCAATTACCCAGCCTAATACTGCCTTCCCTTCACTCCACTCCTCTGCATGCCAGCAAAATGCACTTTGATGTGAGCCTAAGCTACAACTCATTCCCTGCACTTTTCGGGCTCTAAAATGTCATTAAATTGGAAGTGAATTAAGAAGCACAGGCCCAGGCATCCAAATACATTTTACCATAAAGAACTTAGCTCCCTCGTGTTAACAGCTGAGAACTATGACGACAAACTTTTTTATGTAAGCCAACAGCTCTACAAGCAAAAGATACTCCACTGCATCAGATCTAACACGCCTTTGATTGTATGACACCATTCCATTTGTACCACTAAGAAAAAGATGTGGCCAATTAAATTATGACACATCATTAATTTTAAACTGCAGCCTTTGTAGATATTAAAATCCAAAAAGAAAATGAGAACTTTAGAATAGATGAAATATGGTGTTAGACTAACACAAATATAAATTTTAATGCTGAAAATCCCCAAACATCAAGTTTTTGTTTGTTTTTCAAGGACTGAATTACATTTCTTGTCCAAACTGTACTTTGCAGTCGACCTTCCTTAACCCTCCCTCTCTGGTCCCTACACCCAGCCCATCCCTTCCAACTCATCAGCTCAACCCCCTTCCATCAACTTAAACTCTTCGAACTTCTGTTTCTTTGACCAGACTTGCTCCTTTCTATTCTTGTGCCAGAGCTGAAAGGAGGAAGGGAAATGTGCACTTTTTCACTAAGAGGGAAAATACATAAGTTTAGGGAATCTAAACCTCGTCTCCATCCAACAGCTACAAGAACCTTCTTGTACACCTGCATTAGTTACAGACCTGAATGTAAAGAGCTTATAATATAGCTGAAATGGTAAGGGGAAAACACACAAGCCCATGTCTCTAGGGATTTTTTATTACTGCAAGTGAACACCAAGTCTATAGAATTCAACAGATAATGAAAATACTAGCCAATTTAAATCCTGGCTCCTTAAAGGAGGAGTTAGACTTTAAGGACATCCCTGAATTCTCTGGGCAGAAATCATCTTTCCTGCTTCTGGTATTTACAGTATTCTCTACCTCTTCCTGTATTTTATAGTTAATTTCTCCTGTATTAGGTAAAAGAAAGGAGAGGGGTTTTTTCTGTCAATTGTTCACTAACATGCCATCAATTCCTGTTGAATATTGGAAAAGAACATCGATTTACAAAAGCCTTTTGCTAAATACAGCTATTTTATTTTTTTAAAAAGATTTTATTTATTTATTTGACAGAGAGAGATCACAAGTAGGCAGAGAGGCAGGCAGAGAGAGAGGAAGGGAAGCAGGCTCCCCGCTGAGCAGATCACCGATGTTGGGCTTATCCCAGGACTCTGGGATCATGACCTGAGGTGAAGGCAGAGGCTTTAACACACTGAGCCACCCAGGCACCCCAATATAGGTATTTTAAATAAAGAGCTACTTTTTTTCTCAGAAAATAGTGAATTTTGCAAGGTATTTTCATTTTTAAATGAAGAGAATGTAAAAGACCAAAACGTATCACTTTTGAATGGCTTTTTAATCCAATGTCACTGAAGAAATCTACAAATATCTGAAAAGACTAAAATCTCTCTAGACTGGGGAAGAAAAGACACAAATAAGTTTTCCTTCTCAAAAGTGCAAACTACTGGAGACCTTAAGAAACTACTTTGGCATAAAGAGAAATCTGATAACCTTATTGTGGATAAATAGATAATTAGTATTTTAATGAAAATTTAAAATAAAAGCTAATGCTTTTCCTCAACTTATTAACTACTACTACTTATCACTGTTATCAGAGACTTTACCATAATATTCAGAATAAAAGAGACTGCTTCATAAGAAAAACTAAATAGTAAGAGAGTAAACCCAGAAGCCATGAAAGAAAAACTGGAAAGAAACTTAAGCACAAAAAATAAAATTTTCATATGGCAAAAGACATCACTGACAAGTCAAATATTATGTATGAAAAAACACACTTAACAAAGTCAAAAGATAAAATAATGCATAAGAAAATGTTTGCAAAACACATGACAAAGTCCCAATATACAGCGTTCAAAAAGAAATGAGAAAAAGACAACCTAATTAAAAATGGGCAACTGACAATTCATTTTAAAAAAGTGTCTAATATTCAATTAACTTAAAAGTAAGCTCATGAAGAATTCACAGTGTCATTTAAACACTGAAATGATTTTCAACCACTAAATTAAAAAAAAAAGTTAACACCTAGTGGTGGCTATTTTGTAGGAAAGAGATATCCTCATGAATTGCTGGTGAAACGTATGAATTGCTGGTGAAATATATGAATTGCAAAAACCATCCTGAAAACTACCATATGAGTATACTGAAAAAGAACACTTGTCCTAGTAAAAGTACTTTTGAATAAATTTGGTGATACTATACTAAGAGAAATAATGACATATTTCTGTATTTACTGACTGATCCTTAAACAATCAAGACACAGAATAAGTGTACTGTATGCTTTTTTTTTAATAGTTAATACTTTCTCCCCAGATAACTTTTTCTGAACCTATTAATAAGACTATGTTCGGGTTTTTTGGTTGTTTTTGTTTGTTTTTAACACTCAGATCAGAAGGGCTCAGTCTCAGTCTCATTTTGTAGTTACTCTTTATGTTTTCTTTGCCCTCCTTGCAATGAGAGGAAAAACCAATGAGTGTTTAGTTGGACAAAATATCAGAAACCAAAAGCACTCCTTTTGTCTCATCCAAAAACCTATAAGCTCTCTGAAAGCAGAGTTAAAATGCATGTCCTCCACATTTTGCACAAGGCAGGCACACAATAAGAATCAGTTGAATGAATATGATACATTCATGCCACCCTCTAGGATTCATTATTTCAATAAAATTTTCCTCGGCATCTACTGTGTGCCAGTTTATATCCTAGATGTATCTAAGACATGGTATCAGCCATGGGGAGTTTACAGTCCCTTAGAGAAACAATGATATGAATCAAGAGTTACCATGATACACTGTAATATGTTCTACAATAGAGGAGAGTATAAAGCACAAATTAACTGACTGAAAAGAAAGGGCAGCTGAGGGAAATTTCACAGAAAAAGACTTTCAGTTAGAAAGAACTCAATACCGCTGGAAGTGGTTAAGAATAAGGGCACTCATTCAGACAACCTGGGCTCAATTCTAGCTCTTTTATTTATCAGCTGTGCATGTTTGAGGATGCTGCTTCCATTTTTCATTAAACAAATGCGGGAAAAAATAGTACCTGCTTCAAAGATTGGTTATGAAGATTCACAAGATAATGAATATAAAGTGTTTAGCACCATGTACCAATCACTACATTTTAGTTTTGTTACTGTAACATTCTTACCTATGAACAGGAGTCTGCAGCTACAGAAGAGGTAAACAGCATTCAGTGTATCTAAGAAAGGTGAATACGCTGCCTGTGGGAAACCTAACTTCAACTAATACCTCTTCTGGGATGAAAACGCTACCTCCTTCAAGATGCCCTCCCAATCCTGTTGCCCTAGGGAGGAGGGGAGGATTCTGCACTTTCAGACTGTACGTCTTATACTTTTCTTATGGCTTCCATTTCAACCTCTCACTTCGTTGTTTGCATTTACGTGTCTAGGGAGTGCATATAAATTGCCATGCATTGTGAAAGATATGGTCAAATTCAGCTTAAATCAGACTTAAGTCCATGACTATAAGATAAAAAAAGGTTAAATGCCAGGAAGGGGGTTGGTCTATAAACGCCCTAGGAAATTCTACTTACTTGTTTACATGCTAGTTTTCCTTCTACAAGGAAAACCAGAACACACTAGCCTGTTTCAGACGTGCAATATGAGTTTAAGAGGCCTGGTCATTTATTCAACAATGATTCACCATGCACTGTTCAAGATTACAAAGTTCAACAGGACTTGGTAGAGAAGAGACTAGACATTTAAACAAATGATGACAATCTGTCATCAGTGCTAATGACAGCAGCTTGGACAAATCGAGTCAAGGTGCCTGAAGAATGCAGCAAGTAGGCACCCACAGCTGAACGACAGAATCAATCAGCGGCCTTACCAAGAACTCCGTTTGGCGTCACCCACAGCACAACAAACAGGTACGGCGACAGCGAAGCTGTAGAGTGCCAGCACGGGGTGCCTTGGGGCTGCTGGCTTTGGCTGCCAGCGTCACATGCACTCAGTCAACACACGTGGACAGAGCACCCACTGTGAGCCAGGCGCGGCGCCAGGGTGACCACAGCGGGGGTCCCCAGGATAGGGTCTCGGGCTTTCCCCCACAGCCTGCAGGGGGCCAGGGGGGCTTCCCACACGTCGCTTGTAAGGAGAAACTGGGGTCTCGTTGACACTTCAAAGTCAAAGCCGGAATCCTGCAACCCGCGGACAGTCCACCACCACTGGATTTGAGGAGGGGGCGGCGGGTCAGCCCGCGGGCAGCCACAGCCAGAATCCCGAGGACCCCGCACCCCCTCCAACCCCAGCTCCAAGCCAAGCCGAGAAGCGAAACTCACCGGAGGCCACGGGTGCTGCCCCCACGGGGAAACCCTAGTCCCCGCCGAAGACAGACTTCTAACAAACCCCCTTCCCAAGGACTCTAATCCTCTCGTTCCTTCCTCGTCACAACCGAACCCAGCGGTGCAGAGGCCATTGAGGAGCAGCCGCCTCCTTCAATCGCCGGCTAAAAGCTGGCTGGGCGGGCGGGGCCGTGCCGGCTCGAGGCGGGGCGCGGCGGCGGAAGTCCCCGCCTTTCTCAAGCTTGGTTGAGAATTCCGCCCGCAGTTGCGAATGTCTGGCTGTTTGAAAGCGGGCGCCAGAGGTGGCGGGAAGGTCCTCCTGTGCGCCCATTGGTGGGTTAGGGAGCCAATTATGAAAGGGTTGGCTCTAGACTGGGCGGGTTTACGGTTGCTAAGAGATGCCAAGGGGCGCGGTTTAGGACTTTGGCAGGGGATGAGCGGGTTTTGTCAGGGGTCCCTCGCCCCTTCCTGTACCTGCTGGTTCCCCCTAGGCCCCTCTCGCTCCGCGCTCTCCATTCCTAAACCTCAGCTCTGGGTTACAGCACACAGAATCCCTCACTTTCCCCACCGAACCCTGACCTTAAAGGTTTTTGCACCTGCCCTTCTGATTCTCTAAGGTGCCCGCTTCCCCATCACCTAAACGCACTTAGATGTAGTTTTACTTTGTCTTCTTTCTTACCGGGTTCTGCCTTGTTTGATTTTGTGTTTGTTGTTTTTTTTTTTTCATTACCGATGAGATGGCACATTTTCCACGTGTCTACTCACTACTTGAATTTCCCCAAGTGTGAATGTTCTTGTTTTAGGTATCTGTTAACCCGTGCTTTAAGACAGTGCTGTCCGGGGTGCACTAAAGCCCATTCTGTACGCACCTGCCAAGCTAAAACGCTTTTGGTGAATATCAAGGAATTAGTAGCCCTAGGTTCACATATCTTTTTCACCCTTTCCCTTAAGTATGAGAAAAGTATGCAGTAAAAAGGTTGTTTAAGGCTCTTCATAATCCAGCTAGTTTTCTTTTGCTACCTCACCATGCCACTCCTGTGATACCTATACTAATCCCTCGTTACCCCACCAACTAGCATAAGGTTATGCCACATAATAAGTACTAACTCAATCCATAGCAATAAGGTACTGAACTACTGGCTGAGCTGCCTACCATTCCCAGAGTGCTTTTGTTTTGCTCAAGCTCTTTCTCTCACCCGCATTTCCCTATCTTACTATCCACTCAAGTCTTGAAGACAGGTGAGCGCCTCTTCTGAAACCCTTCATGACACACTTCCCCCCAACCTTGACAGAAATGATCCTTCCTACATCTGTACATGGTATACATATCTTATGTTTCTTATTATCTTCTGTAATTAGTTGCACATCTGTTTTACTCAGTTCAACGTCAATATCTTGAGGTACTTACATTACTTCTTGGACATCAATCATGCTTCATGGTCTCTGGCAGGCACTCAGAACAAACTGGTTAAATGAGTAAAGGAATGAACAAATAAATTAAGACTTCTGTGCCAGAAAATATGAATAAAAGGCATTCAGGTAAATGGCAGTTGTTGAAACCTGAGCCAAGGTATCTGTTAGAGGGAACTAGGCTTGGTTTAAGATGGAATGCTACAGCAAGGATGCTAAGTGATCCCTGTTTCTTACAGAGATGAACACATTAAAGATATAAGGGTGGGGGGGAAGTACATGAGGAGACAATGTTTATAATCCCTTACATACATAATACTTTAGAATTTGGTGAGTTCTTACAACAAACCTGTGAGGACCCAGGACAGGTATACATATCCCATTTTACAGCAGAAGAAACAGATTAAAAAAAAATTACTTGTCCAAGGCTACACAGCTAGTGCAAGACAGAGAAAGAATTTCATTTTTTTTACACTTAAAAAAATTTATTTATTTGACAGAGAGAGAGGGAGATCACACCAGGGGGAACAGCAAGCAGAGGAAGAAGGAGAAGCAGACTCCCCACCGAGCAGGGAGCCCAGTACAGGGAGTCTTGGCGAGGCTTGATCCCAGGCCCCTGGGATCATGACCTGAGCAGAAGGCAGACACTTAATGACTGAGCCACCCAGGTGCCCCTGAGACAGAGAATTTCAGCACATTTCCTTTATCTCCAAATCCAAAGCTATTTATATTTAATATTATATTAAATGTAACTGAGATTTAAGCACATATGTTACCAAAAAATGCAAAGTAAAGAATAGATCAGAGCCCCTTGCCTCTTAAAATAGATCTGGGTGAAGCTATGCGTATAATCAATGAAATTTTTTTTAAAGATTTTATTTATTTATTTGACAGAGATCACAAATAGGCAGAGAGGCAAGCAGAGAGAGAGAGGAGGAAGCAGGCTCCCCGAAGAGCAGAGAGCCCAATGTGGGGCTCGATCCCAGAACCCTGGGATCATGACCTGAGCCAAAGGCAGAGGCTTTAACCCACTGAGCCACCCAGGTGCCCCTCAATGAAATTTTTTTGACTGCCTATCCTGTTTAACTCCTGGCCTAGATGCTTGAAAATAAAGTGTGAAGCAGGACCCCTCCCCTCAAGGTACCCATACTCTTTGACAGTGCAAGATGCTTACATAAGAAGACAAATATATATATACACACACACACACATGCACACGAACCCACAAAATGGTTTACTACATGCAATATAAGAATGGGTGATGAATCTGGGGAAAAGAGAATATCTAAGAAAGGATCTATCAGAAAGAGTTCTCGGAGGAAGAGGAAAAGAGAGTCAACAGGAAGGTTGTTAGGACGAGTGACTGCAATGTGAAACCAGACCAGCAAAAACAAAAGATTCTTATATTTATGGGGCACATGGGTGGCTCAGTAGGTTAAGTGTCTGGAATTTGACTCAGGTCATGATCTCAGGTCCTGGGATCAGAGCCCCATGCTGAGCTCCGTGCTCAGGGGCCAGTCTTCTTGTCTCCCTCTCCTGCCCCCCTCCTCCTGAGAACTCTCTCTCTGTGTCTCTCTCTCTTAAATAAATAAATCTTTTTAAGACATAAAAAGGATTCTTATAAGAGAAGTGGGCTGGAAGAGGGGGCAGCCAACTGAAGAGCTTGATGCCTGAAGAAATGGGAAATGCATGCTACAGAAGTAAGGTATGATGTACACAAAGAATGAACTTAATAACATGTCCAGAGAAACAAGTAGACAAAGTCATTCTAGAATAATAAAAATAAATGTGGAGTGAGAGAAAAACTGCCAAAGATCTTACGTGCTGGACAAGAGATTATTTCTGGAATGCTGGGTCAATATTTATCTTGCATTTTTAAACTGACACACCTATGAGCTGGGAGGGACAATACCTCCACCAGCTTTGTCTACATTTCAGGCGAAAATGTCATGCTGTCGAGGAGATGTGGTCCTTCCCATTCAGAACATCTATAAAGGTGGAGCTAAACCATCATTCTTCTTTTTTACTACCTTCTCTCTGGTGTCAAAGCTAACAGGTCAAAGCAACGCCATCACAAAATAAGGAGTGTTATCCTTCAAAGAGGACTGAACTTAAAGAAGATCTGAGTTCAAGTTCCAGCTCTCCTACCCACTAGCTTTTATCCACAGCAGTTTCTTTAAACCTTCTGAGCCTCAAAGTTCTTATTTAAAAAGAGGAATGATAATATCTACCTTGCAGGATTGTAAAAAGGATGAAGTCAGACTGTGTGAAAGAAATTCTAAAATGTAGAAATGCTATCTTACTGAGTGTTATTTAACTGAGAAAGATCAGACCATTATTTGCAGTATATTCATTTAATAATGTTTTTTGAGCATCCACGTTGGACCACGCACTATTCTAGGGGCTCATTTAATATTGATACATGGGTCAAAAGGCTTGCCCTAATTAAGCCCCTAATTGCCAATTCTATTCCTGCCCACAGGCACTCTAACTTCACCACCACCACTTCTCCACCACCCTAAGATCTGGCCATCCCTTCCCAAGTAACTGAAATAAGACTTCATGAAATTGAATCAGGTGGTAAACATATGAAAGAGAAGCAAACTTTTATTACAGTTGTCTGTATTTTATGGGAAATGCACCACTTCCATATGTGGAATTGTATGTTTATGGTGGAGCCTAGACTGAAGATCATGAACTTCTGGCTCTCGGAGCCATGGGTCTGCCTGATTCTTGCATTTTGTAAAGCCCGAGAGTTCAGCTTTTCTTTGGGTCTTGTGATAACCTGAACCTTAAAGCAACCTTTTGACTTACACTGACTCAGATCGTTTAGGAGTGGATACTGTCCCCCTGAATTTCATGTCCACCCAGAACTCAGAATGTAACCTTATTTGGAAATAGGGTCTTTGCAAATGTAATTAGTTAATATAGATGAGGATGGGTCCTAAATCTAAAACCGGTGTCCTTAAAAGAAGAGAAGAAGCACCTGAAACTAATGTAACAGCATGTGTCAATTATACACACATGCACACAAATATATACATTATTGTAGCACAGGTTCACTTTTAAAATAAAATTTTTAATTTCCTAAAAAAGAAGAAGAAGGAGAAAGGAGGAAGAGGAGGAAGACAGGGAGGGAGAAGAAGAAAGAGAGAGAACACAGAAAAACACACAAGGAGAGGACAGCCATGTGAAGATGAAGGCAGAGAAAGGAGTTATGTCACCATAAGCCAAGGAACATCCAGGGCCCCAGAAGCTGGCAAGGGATTCTTCTCCAGAACTTTCAGAAGGAGCATGGCCCTGTCAACACCTTGATTTCAGAATTCTAATCTCCAGTACTGTGAGGGAACAAATTTGTTATTTTAATCACCTAGTTTGTAGTACTTTGCTGCAGTAGCCCTAGGAAATTAATACAGGTAGGTTTTCATTCCTTACAACCAAACAGTTATGACTAAGATGCATTTGTGACAATAGATTGATTGTCTGTGAATAGTCTAAACCAGTGGTTCTCCAAATATGATCCATAGCCCACTAGTGGGCCTAAGAATATTCCTGATAGGTCGCTAAATGGTAAACTGACCATATAAGTTGTTTCTTCAGTTTTCACGGCAAAATATCTTGCAATTTTATGGTTTTTATTTTCACATACAACTAAGGTTTACCTATTAGGAATCCACCAAGTAAGATATGAGGGATTACTAATGTTTAGAATTTGTAAATTAAAGTTATTGTATTATGTAAGCTTACCAAGAATGGTGTATCATTGTTTCTATGTGAAATATTATAAAAACTGTTCATGCACATCTGAAGATAACTTAAATGCCCACTTTGGGGAGAAGGGTATAAATAGTGTCATTCCCAAGAAACTGTTTTTTTAAAGAGATGTTATTCCTGTTTCTGAATTATGAACTCTCTTTGCTTGGCTTCATCAACATCAATTAGGTTTGTTGTAAGCTGCTGGGTTAACTCAGCTGTGTGTAGTGTTAATTACTTTGATAAATGAATTTGTACTTTTCCTATAATTTGACTTTAAAATAACATCCAAGTTCTAGTTCAATTTTTATCATTAGTCATCTATTACTAAAATTATCAATATATAATTCTTCTGAAGTTTGCTTATACTTTATTGAAATTTATTGGACATTTATTGAAATTGGAAATTTATTGAAATTAATAGATTAATTTGTTCTATTTAAACAACTGAAAACATATTATCAAGGTAAGTCATCAAATAATTCATTTTTTGAAAAATCTGTCAGGCAGTATTTTGGGATATAAAATCATGTAAATGATATTTCTCCCTTAAAAATAAATAAATAAGCAACCCCTATGGTTCCTCTTCAGTTCTTTGTTGTCACTGAGTTATTTTTTCACTACGAAAAAAAAGAAAAAAGAGAAAAAGAAAGGAGGATTGGGGGTGAAATGTACATGGGGCAATAGGTCTTTGCCTCTTCTATGGTCTTTGACCAAAAGTATGAGAGCCAATTGCCAGGATTTAATGTTCAGGATTTTCAATCACACCAAAGTTTTTAACCAGAAAACCTGTAAAAGTTGTCAGAAGTAGTGACAATGATCATTTGATAAAGATCCAAAGCTGCCAGAATCATACCTGGGTGTGAAATGCAGACCCTCTCAGATGCCACACTACTTCTTCTTTTTTTTTTTTTTTTTTTTTTGCCACACTACTTCTATTTCCTGAAACAAGATCATTAAATTGGTGCATATTTTAAATGTTAACATATTCAATGCATATTAATAAAATACAAAATAATGATACCATTCCCATGACAATTACAGGATTTATTTTAAATGTTCAGGTATTTGAACACTTTGATAGGATAGTCCCATAATGGTGCACATGTTTAAAATTATTTGGTGTTCTTCTGCCTTAGGTCAGTTTCCCAGAAGTGACCCCTGGCATGAAAATTTGAGTACACAGGATTTAGTAAGGAAGGCTTTCCCAGAGAAAGCTGTTAGGGAGTGAGGAAACAGGTCAGGAAAGGAGAAAAGCCAAGCAGGTGTGTGCTTTCTGGAGATGTGCTGGCCAATGTGACCCTACGGGGAGCTCTGGAGTTTAATCAGGACGGGGCAGCGCATTCTTGCACCAGTGATGGTGGCAGGGCAGGGGAGAAGGAAACTCACAGGCACCTCTGGCTCTTGGTGACTCAAAGCAGCACCCCTTACCCGAAGCTGTCTTCAGAAAGAAGAGCCACTCTGCCGGTAGTTAGGAGCAAAACACACGGAAGCCAGCAGGGGGCAAGCAGAAAAGATTCAAGTGATCTGAAAGGGTCTGGGCAGAGCTGGCCATGTCTTGTACGCCGTGTTTGCCATCCTTTGATGTTGTCAGCGTATCTCTGGAGATAATATCAAACATTACATTTGAGGCCCCTGGTGAAGGTGGCTTCATGTAGTTCATCCAGATGATTCCTCCTAGTCCTAGTATGATGGGACCTAGGATGACCAAGATGATCCCACTGGTGAAAATGTCAACAGTTAAAGTAGTGATCTTCCTAAAATCTCTTGACATATCTCTCTCTTACCCCCAAAACATTTTTTAAATTGAACCTTTTGTTTTGGAAAAATTGTAGATTCACAAGCAGTTAGTTGTAAGAAATAATACAGGGAGAGCTCCTCCACAAATAATAACATCTTTTTCAAAACTATAGTACAGTATCACAACCACAATATCCACATTGATACAATCAAAATTCAAAACTATTGCATCGCATAAGGATTCCCCACATTGCCCTTTTGTAACTGTACCCACTCTCCTTCCTCCTTAACACCTAATCTATTCTCCATTTCTATAATTTTGTCATTACAAGAATATTATATAAATATAGTCCTATAGTATGTACCTTTTGGGATTAGCTTTTTGCCCCGCATAATTCTCTGCAGATTTAGTCACGTTGTATATATCAGTTTGCCATTCCTTTTGATTGCTGAGTAGTGTTCCGTGGTATGTGTGTACCACAGTCCGTTTAACCATTCACCCATTAAAGGAACATGTGGGGTATTGCCAGCTTTATTTTAGGTCATTACAAACAAAGCTACTATAAACTTTCCTGTGTATACGTAGGTTTTCACTTCCCTGTGATCCAAGCCCAGCGGTGTAATTACTGGGTTGAATGTTAGCTGCATGTTTAGTTTCTTAAATAAACCCTCAAACTGCTTTCCAGAGGGGCTGTACTATTTTACATTCTCACCAGGAATGCGTGTGTGGTCCACTTTCTTTCTCTTCATCAGGCCAGCATTTAGTATTGTCAGTATTTTTCATTTTACCCATTCAGGTATGTGTATAGTAATATCTAATTGTGATTGTAATCTGCATTTCCTAACTGGCTAACTATTGTGAACATATTTTCACGTGTTTGTTTGCCATCTGTGTATCTTCAGTGCATTGTCTGTTTGTGGTTTTTGCCTACTTTCTAATTAGATTTTTTTACTGTTGAGTTTTGAGTTTTTTATTTATTCTAGATTCTAGCCCTCTCTCAGATATGTGGTTTTCAAATATTTTTTCCCAGTCTATAGCTTGCCCTTCATCCTCTTTATGGAGTCTTTTGCAGAGCAAAAATTTATTATTTCGATGAAATGCAATGTACTAGTTTTTCCTTTAATGGATCATGTCAACTCTAAAAATTGTTTTGCCTTACTCTATAACCTAAAGATTTTCTCCTGTGTTTTTCTTTCCTAAAAGTTTCATAGTTTTACATTTTATGTTTAAATCCATAACCCATTTGAGTTAATGTCTATGTAAAGGGTGAGGTTTGTTCTCTTGCCTACAGATGTCCAACTGCTCCACTGCCATTTGTTGAAAAGGCTGTCCTTCTTCCATTAATAATGTCCATAGCCTCCTCCTTGTGGAGTCACCGGGGCTGGGGGGGAGTACCTCCACTGGAGCCCACAGCTCCTAGAAGGCAGTCCTCCCACAGAGCTCTCTCTCTCTCTGGATTACGTTACCGTGATCTCCCCTTACCTGTTCACTGGTCCCAGGGCACTGCGTCCTCCTTTGTGGTTTCCTCATACTCTGCCCACACCTTTGTAAAGAGTCCCTTTATTAAACCCTCCTCGCATTACCCAACTGAAGTGAGCCATCTGTTTCTTGTCAGGACCCTGATACATCCTGCAAATAATAAATTTTCCAAACCCCAACATCAGACATATACAATCAATTGTCACAAAGCAATGATCATTTATTTTTTTTTGAAAAGTCATTTACAGGTATTTAGAGGCAAATGGATTTCCACTTTAAAACAGATGAAGATAAGCATGTGTCATTAAAATAGCATGCAATCAAACATTTCTTCTATTGTTTCATTTTGTTTTAACTGTGTCTGTGGTACTTGTAAGTGCAATATTTGCTTACCTAACTACTATAACATTACAGTCAAATACTGATTATCCATGTACCGGTTCATCCTATGCCAGCATTCATGTACTGCTTGTATAATTTATACTCTCTGCATCTGTTTCTATCAAGAACTTTTTCCTGCAATCCTATTAACACTCTGCTCAACCAGACTTGAGACCACAACTCTGCTCTGTCTCTGCCAGGTGACTAGATCACCCACAAGTTTCTACGATCTATACTCATGCTGACCCCTTTTTGTGGGGACAGATCATCAAGAACCAAGGTATATATAAAACTGATGAAAGAGCCATTATTTCCTCATTGTGTAAAAGGAAACAAACCTACTAAGCAATCAGTGGCACCAGAAGTAGGAGAAAATCATAAACCATTGCAGAGGAAATATTACAGTTCAGTGTCCTTGATGTCCGATGATTTCTAACCCCCAAAAGTTTCTTGTCTTTTACTTAAAACTTAGCAAATATATCACAATTACAAAGATTAAGTTGTATCTACATAGCCAAAATGAAGTGGGGTTAAGGCAACTGTCCAGATTACTCAGGATAAAAAGCATCCTAAAGCAACGGCCAAACCACTCTACGCAAAGGCAAGGAAAAGACTGAAGCCATTTCCTGCTACTCCAAACAACCGAATCCACTTCTACCGTCACTACTGAGAGTGTGCCAATGTGTCTGTGTTTGTGATGGAAAGGCTTGGGGTCTCTGCTACCTGAATGTTGGTTTCAGTTGTGCCCTTCATTCTGTGAATACAGGTACAGACTAAAGGAAAAAGCTCATTTTCACCTTCCTTATACAAACTGATTATCAATGCACCCCTAATAAATAGAAAACTTGCTTTTTATAGACTCATCTTATCTTAGGGCTGAGACACACCTCTGAATTCACCTAGCCCAAGTCCCTTATTTCACAGATAAGGAAACTGGAGTCCAGGTGGGTTCAGCAGCTGGCTCAAGGTCATATCGAGAGACCTGGCTTGCACTTTTCTCTACACAACACTTAATGACACCATCAGTTTCCCAGTGTAACTACATGTGACAAACCTTTCCAGATGTTTCGTTTAATATGTTTTCTCCCTTCTGCATTTTGTCTGATCATATCTAGAAAAGATGCTCAGGATACAGGTGAGAGACTATGAGTCAGTCACAGCCAATCAAGAGGATATTTCCTGATACTTTCAAATAAAATCAATATTTTAAATAAGAATGAAACCAATTTGAATGTTGAATATGAAGAACATGGGTTTGTCTGCCATGTTTTAAATCCATGCGTTCATGAGCTTCCTTTGTGTGTAGGGGGAGGGGGAGGGGAAGGAAAGAGGGAGAAATACAATGAAATAGAAATGATTGATAGATTTGGCCTCTCTTCAGCTTATGCTATGCTGTATACAAACAATCCGAATAGCAAAGATTGAGAAATACTAGGCCAAAGAATTTAGGCTCCAACCCTTTATGTAGTAAATGGGACAGGCCAGTGAAACAGACCAATGCTTTCAGTGGCTTTTGATTAGATTTTACTGGCATAGACAGAGTCCAAATTCAATGACAAATTTATTGTAACATTGCAGTGAAAGTGCTACTAAACAGAAAATGTAATAAAGTCAGTAACTATCAAGCAAATTACTTCTTATTCTTGTAACAAGGAAAAACTTTTTTTGGCAAATAGTTCTATAGTTAGAGAATATGAAGACACTTAGAACTAATCTCCCCAATATGAAAATGTCCCCAAATTATCAAGTTGAAAGGCACATACCACTGCCCCAGCAGTTCATCCAAGGAGTCTTTAGCATGGGAAATTTTAATTGTGCTTTTAGCTTGCTATCAATGCAATATGGCCTTAAAAAGTGACATCCGTGCATATGTATAATTTCTTTTCAAATGGACCAATCCTCTTCCCCTTTTCTGATTTTCAATTTCTGAAGATCGATCTTTGTTAGTTCTTTGTCTTAAAAAGGACAGAGTCCACGATGGTCTTGGAAAAATGTACTTCACAGTTTGTGCTCTAGTTTGTCTATAAACCAAGTTTGGATTATCTTTGTGTCCTAACACCACTTTCTTGAAATATCAGTAGGACGGTACTTCCAAATGGTCATTTGTTGGAATGCAAAAGTCATGGATTATTTTCTTTTTTCACTGGTTGTTTAAGGCTTACTTCGCTTCCAGAAGAAATGATTGGCAAACTGTTATCCATATGGTATCTGATAAGATGGCCGACATTATCAAACACATGATCCTTGGTCCTTACCTTGAAAAGGAAGTACAAGTATTGAGGTTAAATGATAATAGTTCTCCCATTGTAAACAATCAGGAAAAGAAAAAAAAAAAAAGACACATCCCTGAAGGAGATATTTGGCTGACTAACAAAACAAACAAACAAACAAACAAAAAAGAAAAGAAAAGAAAAAAAAAAAAAGAAAGGAAGGTACTTTTCAACTCTATATCCCTTAGGAAACACTTGTCTCATTCCCCATTACCTTTTTTTTTTTTAAGCAATTTTCCCTCTCAGAAAAATGATAAAAACTGTCACCCAATCCAAATTTGCAACAACTCTTTTTGCCATGTTACTGTTTCATGTATTTTATCACACCATTGCTATAAATATTTAACAGTATACAGAAGCATGAATCCTGGGATTATAATTATATAATTATAATTATAACCCAGAAAGCAGACTGTTGCCAAAATATCTTGTGTCTGTATGAAGTGGCCTTTCTGGAGAAGTCCTGCCTCTTCTTGGAGGCTCAACACAAATCCTGTCTCCTTCAAGAAGCCTCGTCAGACCTTCCTAATAGGCATTCGTGTCTCCTTCCTGCAGGCTTCATGGTAGCTCATTCATAAATATTTGTTATATGGAACTTCTTGCCCGTTGCCAAAGCAACTCGGTTTCCCTATGCTTGCTTTCTCTCGAGCCTTCTCTCTTGCTTACTCTCCATCATGACTCCACTGGCCACAATGCACTCCTTTGTGGAGGGTGGCTGGGAACTGCCCAGGAGCAGGACGTCATGCAGCCAGAGAATACCTTGCTCCGTGATTCTGCTACCTCTCTACAAGGGATTTTTTTTAGTTCTGTTTAGATATTGGTTTTTAGCATATTAAAGAAAACACAATTTTGGGGGGAATAATTGACCTAATTTGAATACAACCATGAATTAGATAAGGATAATGTTTCAATGTTAAAATTTCTTGATCTTGATCACGTACTATGTCTGTGTAAGAGAACATCCCTACTCTTGGGAAATACACACTCAAGGATTAAGAGGAAAAGAGCACAAGGTTTCCCACTTACTCTCAAATGGCTCCAAGCCTTGAAAACATTTTGATCTCCTTCATCTCAACCCCAACCCATGTCAAATCAGTGGATCAGTCCTGCCAGTCTGTGTTGTAAATTCCAGCTCACTCTGCCTTCCTCTCTGTATTTCTCCTGCCTCCATTCTGATTCAGGCTTTCACTAGTTTTTACCTGGAATCCCCCCATTACTTTCTTCTCTAAGCAATCCCAAATACAAATGTCAAGTTAATCTTCCAGTGCAGGGATTATAAACTACCCACTCTCCAGCCAAACATACCAGGAGATGTTTTACAGTTTGCTGTGGGGGTAAGGTAGAAGGTGCCCAATAGAGAGTTCTTAAGTATTTTGAATTAAAAATGGGGAGATCACCTATACAAATTTCATTTTGTGGCTTCTTTGGGAAAATCACATCCGGCTACCCTGGACCCTTACTCCAAATGGCAGCAAGTGACCGCAGCTGCGTGTGACTGTCCCTCTTACATAGGACATGCTCTTCCCAGTTCATCACGGCCCCCTGCACTCCATGCGCATTCCACCATTTGCCCAGCTTTACACGCTGCAAATAGTGGCAGCTGTTGTCCCAGTCACAAGGGACGTGTGTGTGTGTGTGTGTGTGTGTATGAGAGAGAGAGAGAGAGAGAGAGAGAGGAGAGATAACAAAACCATAACATGAGATCTACCCCCTGAACAAGTTTTTAAGTGTACCACAGTGTAGTTAACTCTAAGCATAATGCCATACAACAGATTACTGTAACTTTTTCATCTTACAAGGCTGAAACCAATAGTCATTAAACAACCACCACCACCTCTTTCTTCCTCCCCACGCGGCCCTGGCAACTATCATTCTACTTTCTATGAGTTTAACTACTTTTGATATCCCATATAATTGGAATCATGCAGTACTTGTCATCCTGTGACTGGCTTATTTTAATTATTTTAATTTTAATTAGCAGGATATTCTCCAGGTTCATTCATGTTGAAGCATATGATAGACTTTTGTCTTCTTATGGCAGAACAGTATCTGTTGTATACTTGTGTACGTATACATACACACACCACATTTTGTTAATCCATTAATCCATCAAGGGACATTAAGCTTGTTCCTACCACCTGGCTACTGTGAATAAGATGGGAGTGCAAATGTCTATTTAAGATCCTGATTTCAATTCTTTTGGGATAAAAACCTGTCCAATAAATATGGACCATATGGGAATTCTATTTTTAATTTTTTGAGGACACTCCATACTGCTTTCCACAGCAGCTACACCATTATACATTCCCACTAACAGGGCCCAAGGGTTACATATTCTGCACACCCTCACCAAAACTTGTTCTTTTCTGTTTGTTTTTTATAATGGTCATCCTAACAGGGCTGAGGTGATATCTTACTGTGAACTTGATTCCAATTCCCTGATGATTATAGTTGTTGAGCATCTTTTAAAATACCTGCTGGCCATATGTAGACTGTTCAAGTTATCTGCCCATTTTTAAATCAGATTATTTGGGTTTTTTTGTTATTAAGTTGTAGAAATTTCTTATAGACTTTGAAAATTAACCCCTTACCAGACATGCAGTTTGCAAATATTATCTCCCATTCTGATTCTTTCACTCTGTTAACTGTTTTCTTTGCTGTGCAGAAATTTTCTAGTTTTATATAGTCTCACTTGTCTGTTTTTGCATTTGCTTGCATTTTTGGTGTTATATCCAAGAAATCATTGTCAAGAGCAATATTATGAAATTTTTCTTTTATCTTTTCTCCTAGTTTTATGGTGTCAGATCTTACATATAAGTCTTTAATCTATTTTGAATTAATTTTGGGGTGTGCTGTAATATAGGGGGTCTAATTTTATTCTTTGCATGTGGATATCATTCTCCCAAAACTATTTGCTAAAAAGAGTATTCTTTCCCTGTTGTGTATTCTTGGCAACATTTGCAAAGACCATTTGGCCATAAATGCATCAGTTTATCTCTGGGCTCTCTGTTCTGTTCCATTGGTCAATATGTCTGTCTTCATGCCAGTACCATACTAGTTTGATTACTCTAGCTTTGAAATCAGTTAAGTGTGATGTCTCCAGCTTTATTTTTCTTTCTGAAGATTGTTTTGGCTATTGTGGTTCCAAATGAATACTAAGAGTGTATTTCTATTTCTATAAAATGCTATTAAAATTTTTATGGAGATTGCATTCAATTTGTAGATTACTTTGGATAATATGGAGGTATTAACAATAGCAAATCCTCTAATCCATGAACATAGGATGTCTTTCCATTTGTGTCTTCTTTACTTTCTCTCAGTCAGCAATGTTTTGTGGTTTTCAGCATATAAATCTTTTGTCGCCTTGGTTACATTTATACTTAGGTATTTTATTCTTTTTGATGGTAATGTAAATGAGATTGTTTTCTGAATTTCCTTCTCAGATTGTTCATTATTATTATATACAAATGCAACTGATTTTTGTATGTTCACTTTCTATCCTGCAATGTTGCTGAAATTATTTATTAGTCATAACAGGTTTTTTGTGGAATCTTTAGGATTGCCTACATATAAGATTATATCATCTGTGAAGAGATAATTTTACTTCTTCCTTTCCAATTTGGATGCCTTTTATTCCTTTTTCTTGCCTAATTTCCTTGGATAGTACTTCCAGCACTATGTTGAGCAAAAGTGGTGAAAGGAAAAATTTTGTTTTTCACTGTGAGTATGGTATTAGCTGTAGACTTTATACATATGGCCTTTGTCATGAGGAGGTAATTTCCTTCTACGCCTAGTTCAGTGAGTGTTTTTTTTTTTTTTTTTTAAATCATGAAAGGGTGTTGGGGCGCCTGGGTGGCTCAGTGGGTTAAAGCCTCTGCCTTTGACTCAGGTCATAATCCTGGGGTCCTGGGATTGAGCCCCACATTGGGCTCTCTGCTCAGCAGGGAGCCTGCTTCCCCCCCCTCTCTCTGCCTGCCTCTCTGCCTACTTGTGATCTCTGTCTGTCAAATAAATAAATAAGTAAATAATCTTTAATCATGAAAGGGTGTTTATTTTTGTCAGATGCTTTTTATTAATCTATTGAGATGACCATATGATTTTTATCCATCATTTTGTTAATGTGGTGGGCCACATCAATTGCTTTCTTTGATGAACCTTCCTGGCAATCCAGGGATAAATCCCACTTGGTCATGGTATATGATCCTTTAGTGAACTGTTGGATGTGGTTTGCTCGTATTTTGTTAAGGATTTTTATATGTATGTTCATCAGACATACTGGCCTCTGTTTTCCTTTCTTGTAGTGTCTTTATCTAGTTTTGGTGTATGGGTAATGCAGGCCTCATAAAATGAGTTTTTAAGTATTTTTTCCTCTTCGTTTTCTTAAAATATTTTATTTATTTGAAAGAGAGAGAGAGAACATGCAAGAGAGCACAAGTCAGGGGAGGGGCAGAGGGAGATGGAAACGCAGAGGGAGAAGGAGAAGCAGACTCACCGCTGAGCAGGGAGCCCTACAGTGGGGGGAGGTAGATCTCAGAACCCCAAGATCATGACCTGAGCCAAAGGCAGACACTTAACCAACTAAGCCACCCAGGCGCCCCTCCTCTTCATTTTTTGGGAAAAAGTTTAAGAAGCATTGACATTAATTCTTTAAATGTCCGAAATAATTTATGAGTGGAACTATCTGGTCCTGGACTTTTTTTGTGTGTTGGGGGGGAGTTTTTGACTAGTGATTCAATCTCCTTACTAGCAATTTGTTCAGGTTTTTTTTTAAAGGTTTTGCAGTTTGTTTTTTTTTTTAAGAATTTATTTATTTATTTATTTGACAGAGATCACAAGTAGGCAGAGAGGCAGGCAGAGAGAGAGAGAGAGGAGGAAGCAGGCTCCCTGCTGAGCAGAGAGCCCGATGCGGGGCTTGATCCCAGGACCCTGGGATCATGACCTGAGCCGAAGGCAGAGGCTTTAACCCACTGAGCACCCAGGCGCCCCTGTTCAGGTTTTCTATTTCTTTATGGTTCACTCTTGGTAGGTTGTATGTTTTTAGGAATTTATCCATTTCTTCTGGGTTATCCAATTTGTTGTCATATAATTGTTCTTAATAATCTCTTGTAATTGTTTAATATAATCATTTAATCATTTAATTTGTCATCAGTTGTAATGTCTCTTCTTTCCTTTCTGATTTTATTTGTTTGAGTCTTCCCTCTTGCTTTCTAAGCCATCTAGCTAAAGATCAGTTTCATGTATCCTTTCAAAACACCAACTTGTAGTTTTGTGGATTTTTTCCTATTATGTTTCTATTCTCTTTCATTTATTTCACTGTAATCTGAAATATTTCCTTTCTTCTGCTAATTTTGAGTTTAGTTTGTTCTTTTATAGTTCCTTGAGATGCAAAGTTAGATTGTTTATTTGAGATCTTTTTTTTTTTTTTTTCCGGTGTAGACATTTATCACCATCAACTTCCTTCATATTGCTTTGGTCGCATCCCGTAGTTCTGGTATGTTGTGTTTTCATTTCCATTTGTTTCCAGATATTTTCTAATTTCCCCTTGATTTCTGCTTTGGCATTTGTTCTTCAAGAGTGTATTGTTTAACTCCACTTATTTGTAAATTTTCTCTCTGCCATTAATATCTAGTTTCATTCCATTGTGGTAAGAAAAGATACTTGGTATGATTTCACTCTTCTTACATCTCCTAAGACTTGTTTTGTGACCTGATGTGAGATCCATCCTAGTATTTGTGATCTAACATGTGAATGTTCTGAGTATGCTTGAGAAGAATGTGTATTCTGAGGCTATTGGGTGGAATGTTCTGTATTTGTCTGATAGGTCCATTTGGTCTACACTGTTGTTCAAATCCTTCTGACTGGATGTTCTATCCATTATTGAAAGTGGAGCATTGAAATCTCCCACTAATATTGTGTTACTATTTCTACCTCAAGTTCTGTCAATGTTTGTGTCATATATATAGGTACTCTGATATTGGGGGCATGTACATTTATAATTGTTATATCTTCCTGGTGAATTGATCCTTCTACCATTATATAATGTCCTTCTTTGTCTCTTTTAACAGTTTTTGACTTGAAGTCTATTTTGTCTGATACAAGTATGGCCACCCACCCCTGCTCTCTTTTGGTTATCATTTGCATGGAATATCTTTACCCATCCTTTCACTTTCAGACTATGCGTGTCCTTAAATCTAAAGTGAGTCTCTTCTAGACAGCATATAGTCGGATCTTGCTTTATATCTGCTATTCTATATTTTTTGACTGAGAAGCCTAATCCATTTACATGTAAACTAATTATTAATAGGGAAAGACTATTACCATTTTGTTAACTGTTTTTTGCCCATGATCATTTCTGTCCCATCCTCGGCCTAGCCATACATTTTTTAATTGGCTTAATGTCATTCTTCCGCTCTGTGCGTTCTTATGCTTCCTTCTCTATGCTCCAAATATACCCCCTTTTAAAATGCTGCTGGCTTTCAAGGTTCATTTTACATGCCAGACCCTGCAAGAAGCCTTTAGTTTCCCTCAACCAGAGCACTCCTCTATCACGAGAAACACTATAATGCTTTGGCTGAACCATTCTTATGTCATTCATACTTGTGTTATAATTATTTAAGCATCTGTTTTATGAAATCATAAGCTATAAGCACTCTGGTAGCACGGACAATGTATGTGATACTGAACAATGGTCAGCTGTGAATCCTTACACTTCTGTGTCGTAGGTATTCACTTAGTTCTCTAAATTGAAGTGGGAAGGGCAGAAAGAGCTGCCCTCTACTTGATCCTCCGGGGTGGCTCCCTCTCAAACACCTCCACCAGCCCCCTTAGTTAGCACTTCCTGCTCCAGCTAGCAGGTTCATGAGAAAGAAAACCCTTAGCTTTAACATGTGACAATATCAGGGTTTGGACCCATCATTCAGAATAACCTTAATTACAACAGCCTGTGAAAACCATAATAATAAGTTAATGATACCTTGCCTTCGGGATCCACCAGGAGAAGATGCTTTGCCTGGCCTCCCTGTAGTCCACTTAGCACATACTGGCCAGGAGATGTTGCACTCTCTCGAACCAGGAAGTCCCCATCCTTTACCAACAGGCTCTCTGCTGCCTTCCTGCTCAGCTTGCCGTGGTAGCAATCTTCATTCCGCAGCTGCTGCTTAATGTGTGGCAAAGAATGTGAGCTGGCAGGCTGGGCTGTGGCACCTGGCTGAACAGTTTCTGGTGCTTCTAGAGTCAAAACATAAATAGGGACATCACCACCTCTTTCATTCATTCACTCATTCATTCATTCAGCACATACAACTTGAGGCCCTACTGTGTGCCGTGCACTGTTTAAATAATGCTGCTTCTGGAACAAATGGGGTTTTTGTTTCCAGAACTTCCAACAGGCTTTAATTTAATGGTAGGTCCAAACATTGCCTTTGGCTTCTGTTACCGGGAAAAGCTTGCCCAGGTGCAGTTTTCCTTTCAGATGAGAAATGGAACTGACCCACGAGAACTGCTTACATAACTGCAGAGAGAGGCACATTACGTCCCAGGGGCTGTACGTTAAAGAGAAAGAAGCTTATGCAGACCCAGATCACAGATAACGTCTCAAACATTACCAAAGTCTTTGAAAATGCCTACAGTAACTTCAGACTAGGCCCATTTTTTGGCATTTAGCTTTTTATTTTTAAACCAAATTACTAATGTGTTTCAGAGATGCTTCTGACCCAAAACTTCAAAGCTATACTGAACCTCACAGCATTCCTATTAAGTGACCACTCTGGTGTTTTTGTCATTCACCTGTGGGGATGAAGCAGAGTTAAACGGGTAAAGGAAGGCAAAACATCAGGGAGGCGCTGGTCTCAGGCAGCTCCCCACCGTTCTGCGGAATAAATAGTACATAGCGTCGATGGCAGTGGGGAATGAGAAGATATACCCAGGTGGCACGTAATTGTATTATTGGTACCCATAGTGATAATAATTATTGTGTAGTTCCCATTTATCAAGTATGACAGGTACTGCTCAGTGCTCTACATATATTATCTTGTTTCATTCTAAAACTAGAAATGGTCAGGAAATGGATTTTAAAGACTAAATGATTTACCTGAAGTCACACTATGAATATGTTGTAAATTTCGACTTTGAAATGAGATCTATTTGACTCCAAAGCCCAAGTTCTTAATCACCACACACTAAGACCCTTGCCTTGAATATGAAAATCTTCCAATTTTCAAAATTGGTCTAACCACTCTGCTTCTGTAGTACCTACAATGGTTCCTAGCAGATAGCAAGACACACAGCATCTCCAGAAGTAATAACCTAAAATTCTTAGGTCTGCATCCAGGTAAAAGTTGTCTGTTTTATATGGCAAATTTACTGGGAAAATAACCACAGAAATCAGACTTCGTCTTTTTCAATGCAAAGGATCTTCTGCATAGAAACAAGCTTTCATCACTATAAATGCAAAGGTATATTTCCATGTCCTTATGCAAGGGTCTCACAAATGAGAAATCCTCTGAACTCTAAGTTTTTTTTTTTTTTTTTAATTTATTTATTTGTTAGAGAGAGAGAGAGAGCAAGCACAGGCAGACAGAGTGGTAGGCACAGGCAGAGGGAGAAGCAGGCTCCCTGCCGAGCAAGGAGCCCGATGTGGGACTTGATCCCAGGACGCTGGGATCATGACCTGAGCTGAAGGCAGCTGCTTAACCAACTGAGCCACCCAGGCGTCCCCTGAACTCTAAGTTTTACAACTTACATATGATGATTTCATGAAGTCATTGATACAGGCAACCATGGCCCTGTAAACATAACCCAATTCTCCCATAAATATGTTATAGTTTTGTCTCTACTTAGGAACTTCTCTCTGCATAGCACAATTATGATGCAGCATTCACAAATATATCTTTTTGAACATATCTTTAGTCTATATTTAGTGGCTGAAAATATTCTCCTCTCCAAACAATCATATCTATCTACTGTTACCAGAAAAAGGCTGACGAAATGTGTCCAGATCTGATGAATAATAAATGAAGTTAGCCTTAGTGCTGCTTGCTTTTAGGCATAATCGAGAACTCTGATAAGTAACCGTGGACCCATTTCAGTGAGTGAGTGTGTGAGTGGAAGAGAGATGCGTGCGTGTGTGTGTGGGCACGGACGTTGTAATGCATGATGGCTTCCAGTTTATTCTGAGATAAGGGTGGAGAGCTTTTGGACAAGGACAAAACAAAAGAAAAACAGACGTTATATCATCTTGAAAAGACGCAACAGATCATGGGCCAGCCTGAGAGTATAGATAATATTTTCCTAACATAGTTTCCCAAATTAGCACAAGAACAACATACACTGTACTGGGACATTTCAATCATCTAAACCTTTACTGAAAATCTAATTTTCCTAAAAGCAGAATATCTGACAGATTTTTTAAAAATTTTTGTTTTAATTTTAAAAGTTATGCATGCTAAAGAAGACATCCAAATGACCAACAGGCACATGAAAAAGTGCTCAACATCACTCGGCATCGTGGAAATACAAATCAAAACCACAGTGAGATACAACCTCACACCAGTCAGAATGGCTAAAATTAACAAGTCAGGAAATGACAGATGCTGGCGAGGATGTGGAGAAAGGGGAACCCTCCTACACTGCTGGTGGGAATGCAAGCTAGTGCAACTACTCTGGAAAACAGCATGGAGGTTCCTCAAAAAGTTGAAAATAGAGCTATCCTACGACCCAGCAATGGCACTATTGGGTATTTACCCTAAAGATACAAATGTAGTGATCTGAAGGGGCATGTGCACCTGAATGTTCATAGCAGCAATGTCCACAATAGCCAAACTATGGAAAGAACCTAGATGTCCATCAATAGATGAATGGATAAAGAAGATGTGGTGTGTGTGTGTGTCTATATATATATATATATATATATAGACACACACACACACACATATATACACACACACACACACACATACACACACACACACACATATATATATATAAATCATTTAGTCTTTTATATACACATACACACACACACACACACACACAATGGAATACTATGCAACCATCAAAACCCCAAAATCTTGCCATTTGCAACAACGTGGATAGGACTAGAGGGTATTATGCTAAGTGAAATGAGTCAATCAGAGAAAGACAGTTATTATATGATCTCTCTGATATGAGCAATTTGAGAGGCAGGGTGAGGGGTCATGGTGGGTAGGGAAGGAAAAAATGAAGCAAGATGGGATTGAGAGAGAGAGACAAACAATAAGGGACACTTAATCTCAGGAAACAAACTGAGGGTTGCTGAGGGGTGGGGGGAGGGATAGGGTGGCTAGATTATGGATATTGGGGAGGGTTCGTGCTATCGTGAGTGCTGTGAATTGTGTAAGACTGGTGATTCACAGGCCTGTACCCCTGAAGCAAATAATACATTATATGTTAATTTTAAAAAAGTTATGCATGCTACTTCTTTAAATCTGGGAAACACAGAGAAACAAAGAAAATTAATCACCTATGGTCCCATCATCAATAGTCTTTACCATTGTACTGCATTACCTATTATCGACTCCTTTCATACATAATACAGAATTTGAGAAAGATAATAATAACTTAAATCTAGTTATTTATATAAAATTGCCCTACAATACATCATTAGTTTTTGATGCAGTGTTCCATGATTCATTGTTGGTGACTAAAATAACATAATACAAAAATTATTAAAAAATAAAATAAATAAAATTGCCCTACAAAATTTAATAAGTTATTGATTTGCTATAACTAATAACATATTTTCTCAGAAGTAGTAGAGGTTAAGGAAGCAACAAGAAAGGCCGTTCTGTATTTAATTGAGACCTAAAAAAGAAAAAAAAAAGTGATAGGAATCATGGAAGAAAGTAATCATGTCATCTTGGAGTTCCTATGGCAACTGAAAACATATTATTCACAATCTGAAATTCAGGAAAGGTCAAGATAGGTAAGAATATCTACACCCATAAGCATCTGACAGGTAAAACCTCAGAGAGGAGGCTTGTGGCTTAAGGGAGAAAAATAATGTGACGTGTAAAATCGGATTAAACAATTACAAGTAATTCCAATGATAAAGAATGAGACATTTACAGAAACCAATGTGAACTGTGAAGGTAGCATATTGACACACTCAATTTTTAAAAAGCACATGTAATTGGGTATTTTTGGGTAGTAATGATTATTATATCAGCAAAGGACTGTAAAAAATTAGATGTCCATTAGTAAGGGAATGGTTATATAAACTATGATGTATTCATACAATAGAATACTATAAAACAATTGAAAATAACAAAGGTTTGTTCATCCAACATAGGAGGAGATATATATCTAAAGCAAATATTAACAGTCTTGAAGGGAAAAATAGCAACATAGTAATAATAGGGGACTTCAATATCCCATTTTCAACAATAAATAGATCATCCAGGCAGAAAATCAGTAAGGAAACATTGGACATAAACTACACATTAGACCAGATTGACTCAACAGACATTTGCAAAACATTTCACCCAAAAGTAATAGAATATATATTCTCAAGTGCATTTAGGACATTTCCCAGGATAAGTCATATGTTAGGCCACAAACAAGCCTTAATAAATTTTAAAAGAATGAAATAATATCAAGCATCTTTTCTGACTACAATGATATGAAACCAGAAATCAATTACAAGAAAACTAGGAAATTCGCAAATATGTGAAAATTAAACAGCATGCTACTAGACAACAGATGGGTCAAAGGATAAATCAAAAGATAAATCAGAAAATATCCTGAGAGAAATGAAAATGAAAATACTACATACCACAATTTATGGGATGCTACCAAAGGCAGTTTGAGTTCAGAGCAATTAATACCTATATTAAGAAAAAAGAAAGATCTCAAATAAACAACCTAACTATACACCTCAAAGTTACTCTAAAATGAACAAACTAAGCCCAAATTTAATAGAAGAAAAAAATATCAAAGATCAGAGCAGGAATAAATGAAATGGAGAGTAAAAAGATAACATATAATATGCAATTAAAATAAGATAAACAAAATAAACTTACCAAGAAAAAAAAAAGGACTCAAATAAAATTAAAAATGAAAGGGGAGACATTACAAGTGACAACACACAAATACAAAGGATCGTAAGAGACTACTCTGAACAATTATATGCCCACAAATTGGATTACCTAGAAAAATGGATAATTCCTAAAAACATGCAAACTACCAACACTGAATCATGAAGAAATAGAAAATCTGGACAGATGAATTAGTAGTAAAGAGACTGAATCACTCATCAAAAACCTCCCAGGAAAGAAAAGTCCAGAACCAACTGGCTTCACAGGTGAATTTTACCAAACATTTAAAGAGAAATTAATTCCAATCTTTCTTAAACCCTTCCAAAAAATACGAGGTAACACTTCCAAACTCACTTCACAAGCCCAGCATTACCGTGATACCAAAAACAGACAAGGATACCACACACACACACACACACACACATTACAGGACAATATCCCTGATGAACATAGATGTAAAGTCCTTAAGCAAACCAAATTCAACAGCACTTCAAGTTGATCAAAGAAAAGGATCATACACCACGATCAAGTGAGATTTTAGGGATGTGGGATTGTTCAACATCCACAAGTCAATCAATGTGACACATCACATTAGTGAAGGATGAAACCAGATGATAATCTCAGAAGATGAAGAAAAATTATTTGACAAAATTCAACATCCACTCATGATAAAAGCTCTCGACAAAGTCAGTGTGGTGGAAATGTACTATGACATAATAAAGACCATATATGACAAGGCTAAAGCTAATATCATGATCATCAGTGAAAAGCTGAAAGCTTTTCTTCTTTTTTTTTTAAATTTTTTTATTTTAATAAACATATAATGTATTTTTATCCCCAGGGGTACAGGTCTGTGAATCGCCAGGTTTACACATTTCACAGCACTCATCATAGCACATACCCTCCCCAATGTCCATTTCCCCACCACCCTCTCCCGTCCCCCCTCCCCCCAGCAACCCTCAGTCTGTTTCTTGAGATTGAGTCTTTTATGTTTTGTCTCCCTCCCAATCCCATCTTTTCATTTTTTCTTTTCCTACCTCCCCCCAACACCCCCCCGCCTTGCATCTCCACTTCCTCATATCAAAGAGATCATATGATAGTTGTCTTTCTCTGATTGACTTATTTCGCTAAGCAAGATACCCTCTAGTTCCATCCACGTCGTCGCAAATGGCAATATTTCATGTCTGAAAGCTTTTCTTCTAAGATTAGGAAAAAAGGATGCCTACTCTCCCCACTTTTATTCAATATAGTATTGAAGGTCCTTGCCAGAGCAATTAGGCAAGAAAAAGAAATAAAGGGCATCCAAATTGGACAGGAAGAAGTAAATCTGTTTCTATTTGGAGGTGACATAATATATATAGAAAACCCTAAAGAGTATACACACACACACACACACACACACACACACAAAACCTATTAGAACTAATAAATGAATTCAGTAAAGTTGTAGGATACAAAGTCAATCTATGAAAATTAGTTGTATTTCTATACACTAATAAACTCTCAGAAATAGAGATTAAGGAAACAATCCCAGTTACAATAGCATAAAAAATAATAAAATACCGAGGCATCTGGCTGGCTCAGTTCAAAGAGCATGTGACTCCTGATCTCAGAGTTGTGAGTTCAAGACCCACACTGGGTGTAGAGGTTATTTAAATAAATAAAACCTTTTAAAAATAATAACAAAATACTTAAGAATAAATTTAAGTAAGGGAGTTAAAAATCTGTATACTGAAAACTCTAACACATTGATAAAAAAAATTGAAGAAACAAATAAATGGAAAAATAGTCTGTGCTCATAGATTGGAAGAATTAATATTGTTAAAAAGTCCATAATACCCAAAACAATGTACAGATTCGGTGCAATTCTTATCAAAAATTTCAATGGCATTTTTCGCAGAACTAGAACAAACAAAGCTAAAATTTGTGTGGAACCACAAAAGGCTTCAAATAGCCAGAGCAAACCTGAGAAAAAAAGAACAAAGCTAGAAGCATCATGTTGCCTGATTTCAAACTATATTTCAAAGCCAGAGTAATCAAAATAGTGTGGTATTGGCATAAAAACAGACACATAGATCAATGAAGCAGAATAGAAAGCCCCAAAATACACCTACACTTATATGGTCAATTAAGTTACAACAAAGGAGCTAAGAAAATGATACTGGGAAAAGGATAATGTCTTTAATAAATGATGTTGAGAAAACTGGACAGCCATATGCAAATGAATCAAATTGGACCCCTTTCTTACACCATACACAAAAACCAACTCAAAATGGATTAAAGACTTGAATATAAGACCTGAACCCATATAACTTCTAGAAGAAAACATAGGGTGTAAGCTCCTTGACATCAGTTTTGACAATGATTTTTTGGATTTGACACCAAGAGCAAAAGCAACAAAAGCAAAAATTAAAATGTAAGGGCCACATCAAAACAAAAATCTGCACAGCAAAGGAAACAATAAACAAAACAAAAAACAACCTATGGAATAGGAGAAAATATTTGCCAGTCACTGATCTGATAAGGGGTTAATATCTGAAGAACATATACAATTCTGTGGCAAAAAACCCAAACAATCCAATTAAAAAATGGTCATAGGAACTGAATAGATATTTTTCTAGAGAAGACATACAAATGGCTAACAGGTACATAAAAAGGTTCTCAACATCACTAGTCATCAGAGAAATGCAAATCAAAACCACAATGAAATAACACCTCACACCTGTTAGAACGGCTATCATCAAAAAGATGGGAGATAAATGTTGGCAAGGATGTGGAGGGAAAAAAAACCCTCATGCCCTATTGGTGGGAATGTAAATTGCTGCAGCCCCCATGGAAAATGGTATGGAGGTTCTTCAAAAAACTAAAAGCAGAACTACTATAGATCCAAAGGAACAAAATCACTATCTCAAAAAGATACCTGCTCCCCCGTGTTCACTGCAGCATGATTTACAAAAGCCAAGATATGGCAACAAGCTAAATATCCATTGATGGATGAATGGATAAGGTAAATGTGATTGGTTGATTTTACACACACACACACACACACACACACACGAATATTATTCAGCCATAAAAACATAGGAAATCCTGCCATTTGCAACATGGATGGACCTTGGGGGCATTATGCTAAGTGAAATATGTCAGACAGAGAAATACAAATACTGCATAATCTCAATTATATGTGGAATTAAAAAAAAACCTCACAGAAACAGAAAACAGACTGATGATTGCCAAAGGCAGGGAATAAGGGGTGGGAGAAATGGGTGAAGGGGATAAAAAGTTACAATCTTTCGGTTATGAGATAAATAGGTCCTGGGGGTGTAACCTACAGCCTGCAACTATAATTAATGATACTGTGTTGCATATTTGAAAGTTGTTAAGACAGTAAATCTTCAAAGTTCTCATCACAATAAAAGAAATTTTATAACTATGTGAGATGACAGATGGATACCACACTAAAGTTAGTGTGTTAATCATTTTACAATATATACATATATCAAATCACTAGTACAATGTTATGTGTCAATTATATCTCAATAAAACTGGAAAAAAGAAAATAATAAGGATATTACATGTTCATTTGGACAAATCTCTAAAATGGAAGAGTGAAATAAGTAAGTATAGAAAGGGGTTATCATAACCTCTAAGGGGTTATAACTTTATTTTTAAAGGAGATAGATAGATGATCGGTAGGTAGGAGACAGATGGATAGGTATGCGTATGTATGTAGATAGAGAGTTTTTTTTTAATTTAATTTAATTTTTTCAGTGTTCAAGATTCATTGTTTATGCACCACACCAGTGCTCCATGTTCTCCTTCTCTCCATGCTCCGTGCTCTCCTTAATATCCACCACCACACCTCACTATGCATTAACATTCTGGTCATAATCAGAAGAAACTGTTAATATCTAGGGAGTTGAAGCCAGTATTGTAACTTAAGCAGGTACATTTTATGTCATTTTTTTATACTGTGTTTGGATTTCTTCCATGAGCATTTGGGTTACTTTTGAATTAAAAAAAAATCTATTCATAGAATAAAAAATGTATACAAATGTCAGGATAGTCACATAACTAAAGATAAATTCAGAAGAGGGATTAAATTGGTGAGAAAAGTGTCAGGGCTGCGGAACGATTCTGTCTTCTGTTGTGGGAAGAAAAGCTTACTTTTTCCCCCACAACGTGAAAATGACTCCATCTCTGATTGGAGAGGACTGTAAGTAGTTAATTCTCTTCATTGACAGTAGTTTTATTTTACAAAGTTGCTGTGAACGCTGTATTAGTCAAAACTGAAACACTACCCACAGGAGAAATGCAGGGTTAGGTTCCTCCAAGCCTCAGTTAAATACATGTTCATCAATCAATAAATACATAACCTTGTTTTATGTGCATTCCTGTTTAAAGACACCTTATTTCATATATACTGTTGACTCAAGAACACTGAACTTAATAGCCAATGCACGCCTGAATAAAGCTTATCTAATATGTGGATTTTCTCCAACAGGTTCATCGCAATCTTCTGTGCTTGGGAACAATAGACAGCACTTCAGCACAACACTCGGAGACTATTTTACTTTTTTTTAAATTTTTATTTTTTAAAATACTTTATTTATTTGAGAGAGAGAGCGTGAGAGAGAGCATGAGAGGGGAGAAGGTCAGAGGGAGAAGCAGACTCCCCATGGAAGTAGGAGCCCAATGTGGGACTCGATCCCTGGACTCCAGGATCATGACCTGCGCTGAAGGCAGTCGCTTAACCAACCTAGCCACCCAGGTGCCCCTCGGAGACTATTTAAGGAGCAAAATCATTAATAAATCGCACAAAAATGCAAAATATGTGGCATTAAATGGACTGCAAAAGGATACCTATTTACAATAAGAGAGTTGGAATGAGAAGGCAGAGTGTTACCTTATTTGACCTTAGCTGGAAAAGTGTGCATTGGGCAACTCAAATTTTTTCTTGCTCTGTGCATGTCTACATATGACCACAAGAGTGCCATGAGTATTTTGGGGTTACAAATACATATTAGCAAGTAAACAAGTTCTCCAATACGGAATGCATGAACTATGAGAATTGACCATACATTTTTTATCAATATGGGATCTTGAGTGTGTGAAAATTACAAAATATGATTTAACTGCAGTATTGGGGGGAAAAATACATTCACCTCTACAAAGTGCCTAAAAAGTTGGTAGAAAAAGATATTAACATATAATGTCAATAATAAGTGAAAGTTTGAGATAGTACCCACTGAAAAATTATTTGTAATATAAAGAAAGAATTATATGTCTATTAAGTTATATTACAAAGCCATACTAATTAATATACTGGTATAAAATAGGTAAGTAGGGGATTAGAAAAAGTATAATAAAGGCTCAGAAATATATTCACATACATAGAATCTAGCCCAATGGAGAGTGACATTAGAGAAAGAGGAGATTACTTAGTCAATGGTTTTTCCAAAATTGGATCACTTACATAGGCAAAATGAAGTTAGATCCCCCTACCTCATAGAAAATATAAAGTCCATGTGAAGCAAATATTTTATTACGGAAATAAAACTATAAAGCCAATAGAAGAAAAGATAGTACAAGCTGGATATAGGAGAGAAAATTTAATTGAGAGTACAAAGAAAATATTAAAAAGATAAAAATGGAAATCAATGAAACAGAAAACAGAAAGCAATAGAGAAAATGAAACCAAAACCTGGGTCCTTCAGAAAGATCAATTAAATTCGCAAATCTCAAAGAACAGTGATCAAGAAGAGAGAACACAAAAATGACCAACAGGAAAGTAAGAAGGCATCCTTCAGGCGATAGGAAGATAATAAAGGAACATTGTGGGAAAGTTCATGATGAACTGACTCTAAGCAAATAAAGGAGAATCCTACTGAGTTTTTAAGGAAATGACATTGCCAATGAATCACAATCCCTCCTTATCTATGGCTTTTTGGCTTCTAAAGCAGACTCCAATTTATCAAGCCCACACCCACAGAAAATAGGTTGCAAAAAGTGGTGACACCCCCAAGAAAGGCACTTTCTCCATCATTGCCTTTAGATGTGTCCGCAGAGCATAATGGCGGGAACAACCCAGAGGACACAGTCCAGGCTCATAGACAGCAACGGACAAGGAGACTCCTGTCATAAAGCTGAACCAGAGTCCAAGCAAATAATTTTCTCCACTTCCAGCTCAGGGAGTCTTCACAATTACTGCTTGATGGGATTTGGTCACTGCTATGTACCAGTGACCCCTGTGTCTTGGATGCTTCCCTTTAGTGCATGCAGGTTTTTTTATGATGGTTATCTTATACCTCTTTTCGCCACTAATTTTGGGTGTGGGAGGGGACAGACAATTTGCAAATAATAAGGATCCCATCCAATCTTGATTGAGAGGACTTCACATCATCCAGGTGTCACGGGTTTTAAGCTGAATCCTCTAACTGTATGAGATATTTGCAAGGTCTCCCTTTGGAAGAGGGCAAGTATGGTCTATGTGAAAAGAACAGCTCATGGATATTTGCAGTGGGCAGGCAGTTGTGTACCAATACCTGTTCTCCCTCGCATGATGTTATAGAGTTCCTAGGTTATAGCTGGGCACATAGCCACCCTGCCAGAACAACTACTCTAGCTCCTTTGAAGCTAGGTATAACCACATGTCTAAGCTGTGTGGAGGGCAGGTGAAAAGAAATGATGCCTGCCTTCCATTTCTGGGCCCTGTCTTTCCAAGGAATGTCTGCACACTCTTCTGTCTTTCTTTCTTCCTACTGGCTGAATACTCATGGGATAGTGGGAGCCCAAGCTTATAGACCAGAGACCAAAGACCTTAAGCCAGATTAAAGCTCTCAGGCTGTACTGAAACTCAGGCCAGAGATGTAACATCTTAGACCAGAGATGCAACCCAGGCATTGAGAATAACAAAGCAGTCTCACCAGTCCTGTACCACCAATCTGTGGGCTACAGGGAAAGTAAACTTTGGTGTTTTTTTACACTATTATATTGAGGAAGTTTCTTTGTTATGACTGGCTCTACTGGGACAATAAATTGGTACACAGATTAGATCGTATCAATACCAGTGATTTCCTTCTGCCATGTTTGATAAAAATAAAGATTGTATGGAACTTTTCTTACATTGGTGGCATGATAGGATGGACTGAGGAGCCTGGGAGCCATGCTTGAGAAATACTAGGTTCATGTCTCTGGATTTGTTTTTGTTTTGTCTTACTGAACTGATCAGTAAGCTTCTGTCTGGAAAATGGAGGCTAAGTAGGTCCAACGAAGCTAACGAGGGTGTTTGAGGAAGTAAGGAAAGACATAGCATGAAACATTATGGAGAAAAGGTTAAAACGTGTATTTAAGACATTTTGCAGAAAGGTATGTATAAAGTTATCCCCACTCCATCTTACTTCGTTTTTATTAAATCAATATTATTTATACTTTTGGAGCTGGAATTAATTTTTTTGGAGAGAGCAATGGTAGCAAGAAGCCCAGGAGGGCTATGGAACATTATAGCCTAGTAGGAAAGAAAAAGGAAAAATACCAGAAGGCTAAATTATTAAACACACTGCCGCCAATGCAGGGAGAGGCAAAAGGATGAAAAAAGAAGGCTAAAATCAGTGAAAACACATTTTGATAGTACAGTTTTGGACAAAACTGACTTTATTTACTTCCAACTAATGACAGGAATGTTATTATAGATTGAGTTTTACCTTGAATTGTCCATGGCAAAAGGCAATGTTTCTTTGCTTAAATGACACAGATTTTTCCCCCTATGCTGTGCCTTTTATTCCAATGACTTATTCATTCCATAACTGGAGGCTTTTATCCACCCATTCTGCCCATCCCCTCAGCCCTCTCCTCTTTGGCAATCATCAGTTTTTTCCCCCTGTATTTATAGGTCTAATTCTGCTTCTTGTTTGTTTATTCATTTGCTGTCTTTTTAGATTCCACGTATGAGTGAAATCACACAGGATTCGTCTTTCTCAGTCTGACTTATTTCCGACTAAGCATAATGCTCTCAAGGTCCATCCATATTGATGTAAATGGCACCATTTCATCCTTTTTTATGGATGTGTAATTTTTATGGCTGTGTAATAATATTCTGTCTCTCTCTCTTTCCCTCTCTCTCTCTCTCACACACACACACACACGCGCGCCCCTTCCTTATCTATTCGTATATCGATGGACACTTAGGTTGCTTCCATATCCTGGCTGAGTTTTAAAGATTTTTAACATTAGAGATTTGTTTATAAAGGAAATGCAGTTATGAATCAATGAATATCCCAGATCACCTAATTTGGGCCACCCAATAAATGAGTTTTCTAATAATACACTGGTGCTTTGAGAAGTCCGTGAAATGGAAGCTATCAAGTATATATTCTTAGCAAGTTACTTTTAATAGAAGTTTCTGAGGTCCAGAAACTTCTTTCAAAAAACTGTCCCTCTAACAAATACTGCCTTATCCACACTAGTCACTGAACACTGAACAGTTAAATTCACTGCAGAAATATGAATCAACTGTACATCCCATCATCCATGACCCAAGATACCCTCTATGGTGAACACGGAGATGTGCTACCCAAATAACTCTTCAGTGAAGGACCAAGTGCCCCAGATGTCAACAGCCAGCCTGCAGCTGACTGCCCCCTCAGGCTCTGCCTCACCAGCAGAATGCTGCCTTGCCCAAAGGCTTTCCCTCCCTCATGCAGCCTCTACCTGAAGACTGAGACAAGTGGGATAAAAGTGCAACCCTTTGGGACCAGCTCTGATGGGCCCCACATACTTTCGGTAGGGTTGGCTGAGGCTCGTCTGGACTGCTTCTCCTTCTGCCTAAGCCTACTGGCTCCCCCTCCCTTCCTGATAGTGATCCTGATAAAGACCCCACAGGCCAAAACCCCATCTCAGTGTTTGCTTCCAAAGAATCCAACCAGGTTATCTGGGTGCCAAGACGGGTCTTAGAAAGCTTGTAAGAAGGTGGCTCACTTGTCATGTGGCTGGCAATGAGGACCTTTGTTTCTTAGTTTAGGAGTTAAGATGGTCTGCTGACGTCTAGGCTCAGCAATATCTCCTTCAAAATTCATCTTGTCTTTGCTCACACTAGCTGGAAAGTTGCCCTTGGCAGTCTGGAGAGACTTCCTCGGCTAGCAAAAGGACTTTCTGAACAACTGGCTCTCCATCTTTGGAGTGAACCAAATTTGGCTCACCCAAATTTGAACCTAATAGACTTCAATACTTTACAAAAAGCATTTTTTGGTTTACTTATTTTTTAATTGATTGTAGGCTTTTTGTTTGTTTGGCTTTTATTTATTTATGTTCCTATTCATGTATTTACCCCTGGAAGCAATTTAGCAGGAAAATGATGTTTGTCTTACTGTATTTTACTCACTGAAGAAAGGAGCTATGGCTGAAGAAAGGAGCCATGTTATTTTAATGCTGTATAGATGACTTAACAAGGAGTTTTGAAATGAATAAATGTAAAACCATCACTAAGCAGAGCCAGATAATGGTCATTGTTCCTCATGCAACCCAACAAATTCAAAATCATCTCCTGGCTTTGACAGTCCTTACTTCAGCAAAAATACACAGGAGAAACCAAAAGTTGGGAGCCGTTAAAGTATCTGAAAAGATTATTCAAAATCAAAGTCCCAAAACCTTGAAATCCACAACATCTCCACAATTAACTATGGTATAAGACTGAGGTAAGAATCCTTTTCATTCCCTGAAAATGAGGCCAGTGAAACAGCCTTCCTGAAAATGAGAGACAATGTAGTGAGTTGAATAGTGGCCCCCCAAATGATATGCTCAAGTCCTGATCCTCAGTCCCTGTGAATGTGGCTTCATTTGAAAAAAAGGGTCTTTGCATGTGTAATTAAATCGAGGATCTCGAGATGAGATCTTCCTGGATTTAGGGCCGGCCTAGAAGAGAAAGGTATTGTCCTGGAAGACATAGGAGGGAGAGGTTTGAGACATAGAGGTGAAGGCTATGTGAAGACTGAGACAGAGACTGATGTGTCTACAAGCCAGGAACACCAAAAATTGCCAACAGTCACTAGAAGCTGGGAGAAAGGCATGGAATGGCTCCTCCTCCAGAGCCTCCAGAAGGAACCACTCCAGAGCTGTGACAGAATAAATTTCTGTTGCCTTAAGACACCCAGTTTGCGGTAACTTGTTACAGCAGCCATAGGAAGCTAATACAGACAGTGAGCAGCTACTTACTTTCACGGTACCATGGGCTCCCCAAGGGGTGAGCTGAGCCCTGATTTGGGGCAGAGCCAAGTCTACTTTGAAGAGCCTGTGTATTTATGTAGCAGGGGTCATTGAAGAAATCCACTCGACATGTCTGCTTCATTAATGAGGCATCTCGATGGGACTGCACTCCTCTCTCTGGTGCATTACCTGCAGTGATTAATGATCAATGTATCATATTTTTATTTTGCAAACAATAAGTAAAATCGTGTTTGAGGGAGGGAGAAGCCACCCCCATCCCATACAGATTTTAATACTGACTTCTAGATTTGGCCTGTAAAAACAAGATGAGCACCAGGCTGTGAGAGAAAGCACCCTCCCCTTGGACTCCCAGACTCTCTCTGACAGCCCCTCAGCCGACTCTCTGCTTCAACACCAGACAGGAAACAAACCAGGAAGACCAGAGAGAGGAACAGCCAGAGAAAAAAGAGAGCCAACTGTCCAGCGAACAATACAAACCACACTTAACACTGCTCAGGGCTGCGGTCCAGGAACCAAGAAAACACACATGCCATACAGAACTTGAATGTCTATTATTTAAACTGCCTTTTAAAAAAAAAGATTTTTATTTGTTTCTCTATTCATTTGAGATAGAGAGAGAGAGAGCCCTAGCAGGGGAAGGAGCAGAAGGAGAGGGACAAGTGGACTCTGCACTGAGCACAGAGCCCAATGCGGGGCTTGATCCCTCAACCCCGAGATCATGACCTGAGCTGAAACCAAGAGTTGCACACTTAACCCACAGAGCCACCCAGGCACCCCACTTTTTTTAGGGAGAGAGATAGCGTGCACACACGAGCTGGGGTGGGAGAGGATAAAGGGAGAGGGAGAGACTCTTAAGTAGGCTCCACATCCTTCGTGAAACCCAGTATGGGGCTCAGTCTCCTAACCTGAGCTCATGATCTGAGCCAAAATCAAGAGTTGGATGCCAAACCAACTGAGCTAGTCAAGTGCCCTTAAACTGCTTTTCAAAATCCTCATTATTTAAAATTATTAAGAATGCAAAGTCTGTTTTCTCTCTATGCCCAAAGTTTTGTTTTGCTAAGCTCAGCGTCAAATCAATTGTTGATGTTTATTCTGGTATGTAATGGAAAGAACCCACCCCTCCGGTTATCGCCTTCTTCCCTCTCACTCTGTTCCCTCCTCTTCTATTCTATTCTATACGCTGTGGCCAACATGATCTTTTTATTGAAATCTGATCATATTTTTCAGTGGTTTAAGAACCCCTTAACTACCTCCAATGGTTCTTTGGATAAAACTTAAACTCTTCAACAAGCCCCAAGCCCTGGTCCTGCCTGTCTAGCTTCCCTTGTACCTCCATGCCCCTCAGTCACATTGACCTTCTTCAAGGATAATCTCCACCATCAGGCCATTTTCTCTAATGACAGGCTCTTCCCGACACTTATCCATGACCCTCACACTTCAGGTGTTAGTTTAAATATCTCTTTTCTCAATAGAGCCTTCGCTGACCTTCTCAGACCACACTAAGACTCTCTGCTTTCCTAGAAGTTTGTTCTTCACCTTTGGAGCCCCTGTCACAAGAATAATTCTATGATGTCATTTTGTTTAATGTCTGCCCTGCATCTATACTCCATGTTCCATGAGGGTAAGGGATCCTGTCTCCTGTGTGCACACACCTGGCACATAATATGACAACAAACAGTCACTGAATGAATGGATGCTAGCTAGCACCAGATTTTAGTACCCAATGGCACAAAGTATTTTGTACCATCCAGATGGTTCTGTCCTCAGAATGCCAGGACAGAATATTTTTGTTTTTCTATTTAAACAACATCATTTGTATTTTTGGCCATATGGGCTACAAGACTCCTATGAGGCTGACCTGAAGTGGTGACACTGACATTCCACTGTCTTACCATAAAACATCAGTCCTTTTATTGTTTCTGTCATTAAACCCCTTTAATGTGGCCCCAAAAGGACCAAATTTATATTGGATTTTACATCATGATGAATAGTGCTATAATTCTTATAATATAAAATACAGAAACTCAAGGGTACACCAAATAGGGAAAGCCCAGTCAGAAGACTACAGCCTTACTACCTACTCCTCCTTTCCTCTTGGTCTGCCAGCTGTCACACATCATGTTGTCCCCCATCATACTCTGCATATGGGATATCCTGAGGAGGAGTGGAATTTCTAAAGAAGGGGGGGGTCAGGGCACCTCGTTTCTTTGTTGCATTTTACAAGACATGACAGTCTCCATTTGCTTGGTTATGTGGATTTATGAATTATATTATCTAGTTTAAACTAAACTTACTTTCATAAATGGGTAAGTGGCTAAAAGATCACTGCAAATAAATCAAAGACGGAAGATCATTCTTTTATTACAAACTTCCTCAGCTGCATCCTGAGCTTATAAACAAGAATGATCTAATTAGATCAGAACTCTGGCCTCCCAAAAGTTAAAATAATCAAGATCTGAAATGTGGATGTATGCTTATTTTGTCAGTAAATGCTCTAAATGTATATTTGGACATGTTTGCCCAATATACATACCAATGCCATCCCAATGATATTACCTTGAGATACTGAAATATTATCTAATGAGAGTATTCAGCCACTATAATTAGCAACATATTTTTAAAATGTCTTTATTATCATTAACTCTAACTTTAAAATTGTCTATTTTCTGTGTGTGTTATAATCCATGCATATTAGCATAATTTTATTAACATATTAACATTTTCTATGAATGTCACCAAGACATTTTTTAAATGCCTTTATTATCATTAACTCTAAATTTGAAATGTTCTATTTTTGTGTGTGTTGTAAGACATGTATAACATATTAGCATATATATATATATCTGTATATATATATATATATATATATATATATAAAACTTATATGTGATTGAATTACCATTTATTTAGGAGTGTCTGCTGATAAAAACTTACTGAAAGTAGACTATGATCACAAGTGTTTGTAAGAGGTCTGCTTCTAAATTAACATGGACCTGAGTTCAAACCCCTGTGATACTTCTTACTGTTGGTGTGGCCTAGGGCAATTTACTTAATGTCTCAAAGTGTCAGTTTTCATTTCTGTAAAATGGGGGTGCCTGGCTTAGAATACACTTGTGAGGATAAATGAAAGAATGTGGGTGAGACACTCACTGGAAATAGTGCCTGCTTACTAGATAATATCTGCTCAGTTACCTATTTATTCATTGATGCTGGGGCTCTGCACATGGTTCTTAGCTCCTGCTATCCCGTTCTGTACCTAATCCCCATTTGTCCTTTAAGATTCTGTTCTGAATTCACCTCCTTCAAGAAACCTCCCCCTTAGTCCTCCCTTCCCCCAGGCTGGGTCAGGTGCTACTCCATAACATAATGTAGGTATCTGTTTACGTGTCTGTCGTCTTCTCCTTGAGACTGCAAATTCCTCGAGTCCTTAAGAAGAGACTAGAACTCATTTATCTGTGTATCTTCTGCAAACTTCAATACCTGGTACGAAGCAGGCACTCATAGAAAAATGTCTGTTAGCTGAATGAACAGATGCTGAAATAAATATGTCCACCTAGTCTACCTTTCTCAGCATATTTGACCCCCTATGTTCTGAGTCACTCTTTAACACAAGGCCCTGACTCATCTGCCCCTTAGAGACCATGGCATGAGCTGACCACATCAGGTTTACCATTCCATAGGATTACACAGAAGCATTCATGTCTTACTGAGTCTCTCTTGAAAACGACCATTCCTTTTCTTCGACTGCACTATTCTATTTAACTCAGCAATGTTGCCTTAAAATACATATATGTACTTCACTCTATACCCAAATTTAAGATCTTTCTTGGGTCAAGTGTGTGGCTGAGAAGAGCTTAACCACATATGCCAGCCCTCACACATTCCAAAATTTCTTTTTGCCAAAGTGTTATTCCAAGAACCTATCCAACCTGCCGAAGAGAAGATTGGTGGCAGAAAACAAACACATCATGTACACAGTGTATATACTTTAAGTACCAAAGTTTTCAAGTGCAAACCCTTAGGGTTTGGGGAATTTAATGTCTTCTTGATTAAAAAGTATCTTATTTCCATTTTAACTTGAAGGTCAGGGAAACATTATTTTGTTTAGCTAATTAATTTTTTCCACAAGAGAATTTAATAGCAGGGATAGGTTTCTTTCATAAGTCTGGTGATAAATATAATTAACTATGTCAACAAGCAGAAGGCTATTACGGTATTTATAATATACCGGCATTCAAATTTTGAGTCAGTATTTGAATAAATAAATGTCTTAGGAGGAAAAAAAAAAGCCAAACCTTATTGAAAATATTTGTATAGGTGTCTCTCAAATGTTTATGTATAAATCTCTAGGAAAAGCCATAAAATTTATGTATTTGCTATTCTGGCAACTGGTATTAATTTGCTCACTGGTCAGGAATTTCAGAACAGTTTTTAAATATAGGCCCAAGTAGTCACAGGAGGCCCCAAGCTAGGAACACCTGATTTCTGGGTATCTGTGAATGAACGGACACCACAGTAATAAAGTCTTTCCTACCACAATAGGAGTGGCCTTATTTGTTGTGGCCCCTGGAGTGGGGGTTGGGTTCTTCTATCCCTCTATGGCCTTAGTGGCTGAGGTCTAGAGAGATGGCTTCCTAGAATTCTGGCTCCTCGGGGGAACTTAGAACCTGCTTTTCTTTTCCTTTCTTTTTTTTTAGTATTTTATTTATTTATTTGACAGAGATCACAAGTAGGCAGAGAGGCAGGCAGAGAGAGGAGGAAGCAGGCTCCCTGCTGAGCAGAGAGCCCGATGTGGGGCTCGATCCCAGGACTCTGGGATCATGACCTGAGCCGAAGGCAGAGGCCCAACCCACTGAGCCACCCAGGTGCCCCAGAACCTGCTTTTCTAAGGAAACAATGTTACAGCTCTGTGATTTTCAGTGGAAAAAAGTATCCAGTGGGAGGACTTTTTCCAAACTGCAAATACCATCTCTCACCTTCCCAAGATTCAGAAAGGCTCCCAGTTATGAACAGTTACCTCAGGGCCACCACATGGAATGTAGCTCTGCACGGGTTCCAGACTATCCTACAGTTAGAATGCAACTGAAGAACAGGCACTTGCAATAGAATCTTCTATTGTTGTATTTGTCATTCCAAAATACACATTTAAGCTCATTAATACAGGCAAACCAGAACAGAAGACGACGGTGCACTTGTCTAGGAGATAGCCACCGTGGCTGAAATTAATTCTGGAATTAACTAATTCTGGAAAAGTATATTCCAAGCTCCAAATAAAGTCTCTTCATAAGTTTGGATCTGCTTATATTGGCTTAAGGCACATATAAACCAGGAAAGTATAAGGGGTTACATTGTTTGTTGGGTTTGAAGAGAATTAAAACCAAGATAAACAGAAAAAATAAATTGGATTCTATGACAAAGATTACACTTACAAAAAGAAATATCTTGAATAAAGTTGAGACAGTACCTCTATATCCATTAATTCCTTCATAAATGTATGTTTTGGGGTTCTTGACAGGGAAAAAAGGGGGTCATGCCCCTTTTCTCCTATGGGAGTGTTGTGACTGAGCATATGTTACATCATTCTAGGAATGATGGCTGTTTCCCTTCACTGAGTTCCCTTCAGAAGCCAAGTGACTGAGGACAGAAGGACATGCCAAGACGATTTGTTTAATGGCAAGGAGGAAAATGAGCTGGGAAGGGAGGTGTGTATGGGACCAAAAACATTGGAGTTCCTTAGGACTCTATTCTAGGTCCAAGTCTCTCCTCTCCTCTAACTGTGCAGTGATCTAGGAAGGGGTCCAGGCACACCAGGAATTCTAATTCCCATTTATACTTTTCACGCTCTCTCCCTCTCTCGCCCCTCCTTCACCATTTCCTTCTCTGTGCCTCCATAATTCCCACTCATCCCTCAGGTCCTGGTTTGGCTGTTTGCTTGTTGAAAGTTTAGGAAGACCCTATATAGCCCCCTCGATTAATTTAGGTTTCCCTGTTATTTGTTCCCATAACATGCTGGGCTTTGAAACACTCATCCTATTTGTCAGCATTTGCTTAAGGTGTATCTTCCTGCTTAGACTGCAAACAAGAGTACTGGTTGTGACTCCATTCCTACCACCTTGCATAGGACCAGACCCACAGGAGGGCCTCGTAAATAACCACTGAGTGAAGTGTTGTATAAATGAAGAGATACAATTAGATGAAACAGGACGTGGAGATATTTCCAAGTGAGATTCAGCACAGGTAGGAAATGATTGTCATACTACAGGGCATATGTGATATGTTCCTGACTATTATTAAATCCTTAGGTTAGGGATTTCTGAGTAAGGGAATGGAGGGAGGGAGGAATATAGCTCCTAGGGATCAAAGGTGTAAAAAGACATTTACACTTACCATTAATTTAATTTGTTTTAGTCATATTATTAAAAGTTAGGTTAAAGTTGTTAATGGCTTTAAATAATGGCATGGAATTTTAACATCTATCAAAAAGAACCATATTTTTAGAGAATTAACAATACTGTCTTAGCTCACTACTCCTATTATTTTTGCATGGTGGAGGAAGGTAGTAATCACAGCTGTACCTAAAATGATAAATTTTCATGTATCCCCCACGTACAAGAAATAATAAAATTAGGGACACCTGGTTGGCTCAGTCACTTAAGCATTTGACTCTTGGTTTTAGTTCAGGTCATGATCCCAATGTTGTGAGATCAAGCCCCATATTGTAAGATTCTCCCTCTCCCTCTGCCCTGACCCCCCCACTCTCTCTTTCTCTCTCTCAAACAACAACAACAATAAAATTAATAGATTACATTGGCATAAGTCCATAAGAAGTATGAAAGTATCCTTAGAAGTGACTACCTTCCAGGTAGTAAGTTCCTGCTAATTTAAGTCCCTGAGTTTCGTTACCCAACTTTATCCTCCATCCTATTACTTATATCATCCAGTTCTCTCCCCCTCTAATGCTGCAAAACTTTGCTTCCCAAAGAAATAAGTACTTTCAACAATTTATAAGAATTAAATGACTAACTAGCAGCATGACCTTATGGAACCATATTTCCAGTTTGGTGGCTGACGTTTTACATTTGTGTTGTGGAAAAGTTGTGCCCAACATCAATTATCACGTGCAGTAATAAGACACTTAATGCCCTGGGAAGTGTGAGGTACACGGGCCCCTAATTGGGACCCTCACATTTCAGATTTCTTTTTGTTTTCTGCTTAAAAGATTTTATCTTAATCCTAATGGATTTGACACACATCAATTTTCACATTAACTTAATGTCTGATCTTCTTTGAAGTGGAACTCCCTTGAGTTTTAAGCAGAGAAAGCAGCTTTCCAGGAAGATGTTATATGATGTGAAAGCAGGGCAAGACTTCCTAAGGTAGAATGATGGTGTGGTCGAGCACACAAGCACGAGGCAAAACCATGAGCAGTCCAAGTGACGCACATGTGGCGGTCTGGGCCGCTCAGAACGTGGGAAGCCTGCAGCTGAAGCATTATGTGTCTGGTTATATACACCCGCCTTCCCCAGGAGGTGTTTAAGAGCCAGGGCCACACATAACCATATGACTCGCAAGGAATAAGGAGAGTGCAGATGGGGAAAGAAAATTATACCTACCTATTGTTCGGCTTTGTTCTAAACAGTTCTCATACACACTGCTACACTTGGAGTTCCCAGGCTGCACAAAAAACAAATTGTGAAACATTTACAAACGTAGCATCCAGTCAGACTTTCAAAAAACAAACAGGACAAACAGAACACTAGTGACACCAGTAATGCTCCTAGCAGACAAGTTCACTTTCTGACACAGGAAGTGTCTGACAGGAAACTGAGATTTTGGGTGGGGAGCGGGGACTCCTGTGATAGTGCATTCCCTGGGGGCTGCAGAGGTGGGTCTTAAGCAGGGAGTCATAAAGGCTGCCAATATAAGGCCTATAGCCTGAGGGTTACTGCTTTGCTTGGGAGGTCCCATTCCAGGACTCAGTCCGAGTCTCAGCCAGAAAGTGTGATTTCCAGGACACTTGTATAAACACTCAGTATTTAGCAAACCTCTATCTAACAGTGACAGATTGGAGCCCTACTCTATTGAAGTTATGCCCGGCTCACTTTCCATCCTTGAAAATCTTTTCCATCAAAGGGTTGCAATGATCCCAAATATGGTAGATAGATAGATAGATATCTTCAATAATGGAATGAGATCACTGATGTCTTTGAAAAGGGCAATATCTATACTTCAGAAAGATCATTCTGGCAGTACCACGCAGAAGGCTTTGGGGGAATGAAATTAGAGACAAGGAAGGGGTTTTCAGAATCATTAGAGCAAGTGAAGACCAGAACTTAAAAGGTGCAACAGGAATGACAGAGGTTGGGTAGATTCAAAAGATTTCGTGGTAGACTCCTAGGTCTTGAAGACAGATGATATGGAGTCCAAAGTGTGAGAAAAACAAAACACTGCAGATTAATGACAGAACAGCAGTGCCACTAATATAACGAGTAAAGCAATAGAGGATTGTGGTTTGGAGTCACGGAGAAAATGCTGAGTTTAATCTTAAGACGGACAATGTAATGCTTACCGCGTTATAGCTGGAGAGATAGGTAATGGCTGAAAACAGAGAAGCTGGAGGAGTGTGTACACAAATGTCATGCCAGAAGAGAAATCAAGGACAAGGGCAAGGCCAAAGACAGAGAAAGGATGGTAAGGTCAAGGGCCTGGGTTTGCAGGGGAGGGAGTAAAAGAAAATCAGATATAAAGAAAAGATAGTATAGCAGCATTATCAACAATAGCCAGACTATGGAGAAAGCCTAAATGTCTATCAACTGCAGAATGGATAAAGAAGATGTGGCATATACACAATGGAATGTTTCTCAGCCATCAGAAAGAATGAAATCTTGCCATTTGGAATGACATGGATGGAACCAGAGTGTATAATGCTAAGTGAAATAAGTCAGTCAGAGAAAGACAAATATCATATGATCTCACATGTGGAATTTAAGAAAGAAATCATATGAGCATATGGAAAGAGGAAGAAAGGAAAGAGGGAAACAAGCCATAAGCAACTCTTTTTTTTTTTTTTTTTAAAAGACCCTATTCATTTATTCAACAGACAGAGATCACAAGAAGGCAGAGAGGCAGGAAAAGCGAGAGGGAGAAGCAGGTTCCCCACTGAGCAGAGAGCCCAATGCGGGGCTCTATCTCAGGACCCTGGGATCATGACCTGAGCTGAAGACAGAGGCTCTGACCCACTGAGCCACCCAGGCGCACAACTCTTAATGACAGAGGACTTACTGTTGGTTAATGGAGGGTGGTGGGTGGGGGATGGGCTAGGTGGGGGATGGGCATTAAGGGGGGCACTTGTAAAGAGCACTGGGTGTTGTATGTAAGTGATGGATCACTGAATTCTAGTCCAGAAACTACTGCACTATATGTTATCTAACAAAATTTAAATTTTAAAAAAAGATGCCAAAAAAAAAAAGAGAAAAATGTAACTTACTTTGAAACACACCAACAATAAAATATGTTGATGGATGATAGCTACATAGGATGGACAGGGCAAATTCAGTGAAATGTTCATTGTAGTTAACTGTAGACTCTTGATGGTGAATGTATGAGTGTTCACTGCATAGTTATTTCAACTTTTCTGTATGTTTGAAAACATTCATAATAAAATATTGGAGAACATGAAATAAAGTGAAAAAAGCAGCAACTAGAGATGGGGGATAAGAATGACACAATAGAACTGCTTTAGAAGATCACGGAAGAGGTCTAAAAAAAGGAAGAGGCAGCCTGCAGGTATCCGATTCTGTAGACAGGTTCAGAACATTGAAGAAGAAAATTGATTTAGCGATTAAGCCATCGATGAACCAACCACAGGTGACTACTGTAAAGGTCATTTCTGTCAAGTTGTCAAGCAGAATTCAGATCTTAGAAATGCAGTGCTGATGTGATAGAGACAACATTTTCTAGAAGTCTGTGTGTATAAGGAAAATGAGAAGAAGGTGAGACATTACGAGTTGTTTGGAGGGGTCCAAATTTATTTCCGGATGGAGTAGAGATAACCTGTAGACAAAGAGTAAGTAAAGATTGAGACAGGATGGGGGGGTGGGGGTGGGGGGTGGTTAATGGACAGAACCAAGGCAGAGGGTTGGAAGGGGGGGATGGGACCAGGAGCTCAGGGGCAGGACTGGCTGGGGGGGCAGTAGCTGAGGAGGAGCAACATGAACAGAGCAAGACTGGAGATGGGGAAGGGTGACGTGGAGCATCCCATGGTGGCCTGCCATGGTCTTCCCAGCAAAGGGAGACGTGAAGCCATCCACGTAGGCCGAGGGCGGAGGGATTCGGAGTAAAAATGATGGAGTGCAGACTCCGACAATGATTCATTCTCTGGCTCTCTACTGAGGAAGATGATACTTTCTCTAAACTCGCATTTGGAAACTCTCAAATTAAACTCTCTAGGGGCAAGGACAGAATCACATTGCTAAGTTTCAGTAACAATAAAACATCACTTACCAAATAGCACAACTTCTCACACCGAATGGGGCAGTAAGCCATGTGTTCTGTGGCTTGGACTTTGAGCCGCACGTCCGAAACGCCCCCCGCAGGTGGCTGCTTCCCTGGGATTTCATTGTAGTACTCGTGGTCTTCTCTCTCCTCGCTAGGACCCTCAATGGGCACCTCCTCACTGTAAGGGAAAAAAGAATCCCCTAGAGGCTGGGCGGGAATTCGGATGCTGCAGGGGAGGCAGAGGGATCAGAACCACGAAAAATCATCCTGAAAAACTTTGCATTCATGTTTTAAGTTTATAGCTGTTCAGAAGTGATGTCAAACATCTGGATGGAAGCAGCCAGATGGTTGTTTAGCTTTCCATAGACAATTAAAGTAGGCTAAGCCAACAGAAAGTGCCAAGGGTGATGCTTTTGTGTCTCCTCCCAGTGATTAAGAAACACACACACACATACACACACATGCACACACACGTACACACATACACGCATACCTATGAACTCTCTGAATGTATGTCATTTTTGTCAGTAGGGTATAAAAATAAGGTTTTCCTGAATATCTTTAGCATGCTTTGATTGTACCATTTTGGAAATGTTTTGCTTAAAAAAAAAAAAATTAGATATTGGGCAGAGGGCCTGGCCCCGTTTATTAAACCAAGATGAAAAACATAAGAGCTCTGGCCAGCTATCTTGTCTGCACAAATCTGGAGGAGTATATGGGATTCATAAAGAAATATTGGAACCATATGTGGCAAGTGGGTAGATTTATGTAAACATGCATTGTTTTAAAAATTGAAACAGGACAAAAAAACAAACAACTTTCCTTCCAAATTGGAATTAGTAAAAGTTTCTTATGAAAAAGAATAAATCAAGTCCTTTTGGATTGAACTGACTCCACTAACAACCCACATAGTTTTGTTGGGTTCATTACATGTCAACAGCATGATAGCACTAAGATGTAAGTGTTATCCTGGGAAAAATTCAACATGAAGCCCTCCTGGTAACCCCCTCTCGTTTGCTACCCCAGACCACCTTATAAAAGGAGATCCCCAAACCCAGCGTTTACTGATACACAAAATAACTAATTGGGGGAGGAGTGTATTTAAAAGGGGCCAAGAGTGAGTTTTGTCTCTTGGTGTGAATTCTCCAAGCCAGAGCCTCACCACACCCCACACATGCTGGAGTCTGTATGGCCTGAAGGACTTGGCTTTCCTTACAGATTCTCTGTGCCTCAGACAGAACCCCCCGTCTTTGGTTCACATCACCTTCCAGCCCCACACATTAGCTGGAGCACCTCTATTACATTGCAAACCAGCAAACTAACAGTGATTCTAGCTACAGACATTCGATTCTTACTATTTTGCTCTTCATTCTTAGTTTTTTTTTTCAAGTTGTATGCAAGGGATCTGGAACTGAAACAATTCTGAGATATGTACTGATGTTATTTTATGATACCACTTAATTCATAGCTCTGTAGAATAGCAGAGAAACAGGGCATACCCCTTCCTACTTTGAGTGTCTCTTTTAATTTTGAAACAAAGCAAGAGGAAATATCTGGACAAATATAAATGGAAGAAAAATAGAAAATGCTATTATGTGTTTGTACTGAAACTGCCTATTTGTAAGAAAAGAAATGATTCGTTTTATGAGCTTGAAAATTCATTTTAAAATAAAACAGAATCAATACAGTAAGTCAAGTAATTATAGAACACTTGGCTGACCTTTCACCAGAAGTATTCAAAGAAGGATTTTTCAAATACTGTTTAAACCGGAGTTCAAAAGCCTGCCCTATGGTGCTTATGACATCTTGGGCCATCCCACTGCGGCATTCCAATATGTGACAGGCTGCAAGAGGGTGTACAAAAACAAAGAAAAAAAAACTGTCATAAATTTTCAACAAGAAGAGGTTATATAAAGTTAAAATACTTTCAGAACATGAACTTTTAACTGAGTAAAAGGGAGCAGGTTTACAAGCACTCTTCAGCCTTCCAGGGGCAGAAAAGAGTACCTCCTACTTCATATGCATCAAAGAGAAGAAACGTTCCTATTCTCCATTTAAATATCTCAGAACACTGACAAATTATGGTCTCAAGATAAGTTTTTGGACCCTCTCTTTTATAAAACTAGACTGATCTTAGCCAATAATGTGATTCGAGTTCAATGTTAGCTCTAGAATTCATTACAGGAGACGCTTAGGGCAGCAATCTGGCAGGAAGATGAGGCTCACGCTGTCGTCTTCGCATGGTACTTTGTCTTTGCAAAAATATAACTTTCCAAACCTCCCCCTGACTTCCCCACACCCCCACTCCCCTCAAAGTGGGGGATGAGCTGCTGGTGAAGACAGGAGCTTTATAACACCCCTTTGCCCTGTCATTGCTACCATAAAGCGGCGGTGGTGTGGTGATCCCTGTCTTCAAAATCCTACTAAAGAACTATCTCCATCAAGTATCAAAAACAAGATTTTTTTTTTTTAAAAAGCAAGTTTTGTGATGATGACCAAAAGATATTAAAATTTTTATTAGGTATTTTCTCTGAGAAGCAGCTACTGGGAAGGGGGAAATGAAATTTGCACAAGTAATTTACAGAAATAAATTAGGACGGGTGAAGCTGACAGAGTATCACAAATGAGCAAATCTGCTGCCACACAGAACCAGGAGCTTATGTTCGGGGACTATAAATTCACCTTCCACCATATGGAATATCACTCTTGCTTTGGTGAGAGTATGGAATCTTGCTTAGGGCCTTGCAGAATGGAGATTTCATTGAAATGGAAGTGTCATAAGGATGGCTTAGACAGAGTCCTAAGGATGACTTTAATGTGGAGGCAATAAGTCCCAGGAGAAATAATACTTTTTAAAACATATATTGGCTTGGATAGCCTGAAGCATGGAGGGATGAGAAAAAGCTCTGATAACAGTTAAATATATACCAGAGTGTTAGAAAAATTGCTAGCTCTTCTCTAAGAACAGAAAGGCTTAAGCAAGTGCATGAGGAATGAGAGGAGAAGCCCGGGGAGCTTCGTGGATCTCGGGAGCAGTGAAACCAACACTGGGGCACATTACTGAAAGGGATACCTCAGGAGAGGGGAGAGAGCTGTCTTTATAGAATGATTTAACTGTGCTGACTTGGAAGCATAATTTTATGCTTGCATTGTCCTGGAAAGGATTTTGTTATCTATTTAGAGTAAAAGGCAATTCATTGACATCTGATAGAATTTGCAGAGCCTACACCAGTATGTAATAGTAGAACCTACAACTGTTTCTTTTCTTAGCTTTATGTTAATACTTATCTCAAGGAATCTCCAGATAATTCTCATTCAGGAACTAACTTGACTTTCATTTAAAGGATTTAAATGAAGGGCTGCCTCGGTGGCACAGTTGGCTGAGCATCTGACTTTTGGTTTCAGCTCAGCTCATGGTCTCACGGTCATTGGATGCCACCCCGTGTCAAACCCCCAGGTCAGGTTCCATGCTGAGCTCAAGTCTGCTTGGGATTCTCTCTCCCTCTCCCCCTCCTGCTTGTGTTTTCTCTCTAAAATAAATAAATAAATAAATCTTTTTAAAAAATGATAAAATAAAGGATTTAAGTATTTTTAGAAGGCTTGTGTCTGTGTGTGTGCGGTTTTACTAAATCAAACAATGCTGAGGTGTCCAATGTCTAGGAGAATTATCATCCATTTCTTGTAAGGTTGTCCCTTTAAAGAACCAACTTGGATCCTGATATAGACTTTGGAGCTAATTCTAGTTTCAAATCCCAATTAAGAACGTCTATAAATGTATATCCTTTCTAAGGATATAGGATATAAGAATAAAGGAAAATGTTTGATCTGTCTTTAAACTTGAATTTTAAATTGCTCTTACTTTGCAGTAGTTGGTCACACATGACCAACACATAGAAGGTGTTTTAAAAATTGTGTTGATTGAATACATATTGATCTTCCTGAATCGCATCAATAATTCTAGTGTGAGAACTTGTCTTCAATTGCATTGATATGACTGACACCTGCAGTGAGTCCCATAGTGAGGCAGGTTCTTCCAGCCACTGAGTAGTACGAATCACTGCTCGCTTTGCTCTTGGAGACAGCCTTCAACCTACAAAGTACCCTTGGAAAGTGTCCTCCAGCTGAGCAAAGAGAAGTTGTATTACTTTAAGATAAGAAAAGGCAATTCACTTGAATTCCTTTGCTTTTCGTCTCATAAATTTCTGGTCCAATTTGAAATAAAGTCAATATCAGAAATATATTACCATATAGAAAATGATTTTTTTAATTTTATTTTTTCTTAGGTTCAAGAAGAAGACAAAAATAAGGAAGATAATGAGAAAGGCAGGAAATTCAAACAAACGTACATACGTCTATACACACGAAGAAAAAATGAGTGTATCTCCCTTCAAAGGGATGAGAAAACAAGAATACTTCAAAGAACTCCATGGAAAGATTCAGATTCAGCTTTAAATTCCAATTACGCCACAGTCTGTGTGACCCTGAACAAGTTACTTTGCAGCAATAACTTGACCTGCCGAGACAAGGCACTGGTGATCTTTGGAGTCCTTGTTGCTTTACAGAGATCCTAACCTCCCTCTGTCACAGCAGCTCAAGCTTTCTGGGGAACAGGCATGTGGGTTCTTGTGGCCTGCAGGTCTTCAGCAAGGAAGGGAACTACCAAACCCACCACCACTTCTCACATTCTTCTAAAATGTTTTTAATTCTCTCAACTCTTCTGATTCTGATACTTTGAGGATTTGGTCCTGTTCTTGGGCTGATGCTACCAACATGTTCTGCTTTGCTTTGGATAACCTCATTACTGCCATATTACTCTTTTGAGAAGATTCAGTAGAAAACAAACAGTGGTGCCCATCACCATGAAAGGAATGACACTGGACCAAAAGGCTGACACTGTGTAGATATCCTATGCCGCCTCCCTAGCTTCAGCGAACACACACAGTCTGTTGTTGCTACTCACAGACATGCTGCTCTGTAAACACTGTCTTGGTTCTTTTTGAGGTTGGTCATGGGCCAACATACAGATAGGCTTTGAATCACATACAAATGTGCCCATTTCTCAGGGTTAGACCCATCTCCAAAAGCTTGGATAAGCAGCCAGGTTGGCCAAGAATTGACCAATTTTTAGCTAATGGGAGGAAGGAAAGACAAGCGTATGAAAAGTCCCAAGGGCCAAAAAAGGAATGTGGCTTTCCAATGATACGGTAACTTTGCATGGAGGCCTGAGATGGAATCAGATGCAAATATGGGTTCTTTTCATTCCAACTGAAGTCAGACGGACCCATAATTCTACCTTTGGGTATCAAGTACTACATTAAGAAGGATTTTTTAAAATCTTAGATGTATAGGCTTCAATTTTTTTCATTTGGTTTCCTAATTGAATATCATGGAAAAGAGGCTGAGAACTATTCTTAGAGGATAACAGGCCTTTCTTTACTAGTTTACATTTATTTTTAACAGACCCGGGTTTTTATTATTATTATTGTTTTGTTTCTGTTTTTTTGTTTTTTAAATAAACTCAATATTCAAAAGTGCAGCACCTCAGGTCAACCACCAGATGGTGCTGTCGTACTGCAGCAATGAGCCCTCCACTCCCACGAAAAAACTAGCCGAAAGAGGCAAGCTAGCCAGTCAGTCCATAGTTAACTGATGTCACCAGGGCAGTGGTGCATGTATTTTATAACCATAACCATAAATATAAACAAATAGGTTAATTTAAATTGTTTTTACAGTCTTTAAAAAATTTTTTTTAACTTTCTTCAGAGACTGAGAACCATGGCCTTCCTGTTCCCACGTAAACTGGGGCCTCTTCACATACTAGATACATAAAAGATATTTAAACCTTCCTGGACTACTACCCATTTGGAGTGAGATGTGAAGAGAATACGGAAATCCTATTCACAGCAATTACAGGGGCAAGCTGTATTAGTCACTAAGTAAACTCAAAACATTCTTAGGGTAACTAGCCTTTCCTCAGAGAAGGCCTTTCATAAAATGTGGAGTTCACGAACAGGTCCTAGCCAAGATGGGAAAAAGTGGCCACTGCTCTGACTTGAGTATACTAATGCTAAAACTGAATCGAACAAACAAGAAGCAGCGGGAACATTCAGGGTTCTTAGCACTGAGCCCTGGTTTCCCCTGACTGCTGGGCGTTCTTCCTCACCCCTGAGGTTGGCCTCCTAGTGCCCTTTATCCCATCCACTGACATTGTGCTTCCCAGGGGGAACAATGGCCTGCTAATTGCTGGACAGAAAGGCATTTTCCGCCTTCACTCCCACTAACTCCTTTTCAGTATGTGGCGTTCTGAGGTGTCTTACTTCGGGATGTCTTTTCCCAGAGAAATGAGCTCTCCCTCCTTCTTAGATGATACTCATCTCCTGACTTTCCCTCCTCCCCCTGCCTACCCCTCTGGCTCTTCACAGTCTCTTCCGACTTCTACTCCCTGAGACTCTTGGCTCTCTCCTTTCCAGGTTTCTCCTTCAGTGATCTTACTCTTAGGGCTATGAAGTCGCAGTTTTCCCAAGCCTGAACTTGAAGGCCTGGTCTCTGTCTCTATCTCTGTCTCCCCCAACCCTCATCCTCCCATCCTCCCATTCCTTTCCCCCTACTTTCCCCCTTCCCGGCCTTGAGCTTCTCCTGCCTACTAAACATTTCCCCTACCTGAACCAAACTCATTATGTAATTCTATAACATCTTCTTTCTGGTTTCAGCATTTTTTAAAACTTATTCAAGGATTTAGATAATTTTTTTCTTTTTACAAATATAATAAATATTCATTGCAGGAGTTTTAGAAAATAAAAAGGCACCAAGAAAAAAAATGATGTTTCACTACCTAAAGATTACTGCTATTAATATTTTGACATCTTTTTCTTTCCAATCTTTTCCTAAGTATATCTACCTCCAAAAAATTACCTGGGGTCATATTATACACACTTTTCACAATCTGTTTTTTGCACTTGATAACATTGTCGACATTTACCCTAGCTTATTATGTATTCTTCTATAAAACTAGCTTTAAATTGCTGCCGTGGTAGTACATTCTATGGATTCATTTACATAATTTGCTATTCATGAATATTGAATTAATTATAGCTTTTCTATTATATAAATAATATATGACAATGATCTTTATTGCTTAATCTTTGTGCATATCCTAATTATTTCCCTGGAAGTTAAACTGCTGGTTCAAAAGTATTTACTTTTTTAAGTCTTTGGATGCAAATTGTCAACTTGCTCTCCAAAACATTTGGATCCATGCTCCTGCCGGCATTGTTAAGAATAACTACTTCTTTACACCCATTTTACCTTTTTTCAATATTTGAAATTTGAAGATGAAATACGATATCTAATGATAATTTGATTGCTAACAACATAGCTAGTAAACCTGTAAAATTTTTTAAATGTTTCTCGGTGCCTTGTAATGTTCTTTTGTAAAGGTGTGCTCAGAACCTTGAAGTTGATTCACTTGCTTATTAGCTGGCTGAGCTTGAGAAAACAATCTCACTTTTTTCAACGCCAGTGTTTGCTTTTATAATAAAGAATAAATTAATACCAACCTCAGAGGGTTGCTGTAAGGATGAAATGAGACAATGCCTGCCATGTGGCAAGCATGCAATAAATGGTAGATCTTTTCCCCGTTTCTCTAGTGGATTGTCTTTTTTCCAGTTTGTAATAATCCCTGTTTCTTTAAGGGCAACACTAATCCATATCACACAGGATAATAATAGTTACCATTTATTATATACTTACTACGAGCCCCGCCACCCCCATATTGAAGTATTTGCATTGTATATATATCTAAGTCCTCAGGAACATCTGATTTCTATTTCTTCGACAACCTTCATATCTAAAGTGTTGCCAATTTCCATTAGTTCACAGATGTCCAAAATGTTTTTTCCTCCCCCAGTGTAAGCAGTACCACTCCTGCCTGGGACTAATAAGATGTCCCCCGAACTGGATTCCACAATTCCAGACTGTTTTCCGCCCTCTGGTATCACTTTCACAAAAGCAAATGCCAGAAAAGTTATCATTCTGCCATTTCAGTAAAATGGCAGAAGCCAGAATAATTGTTATAAAGCTCAAAATCTTCAGAGGCTCCCAGTGACCTTGTGGCCAGCATTCAAAGCCCTCTACACTCTGTTTCGGGCCAAGCTTTTCAGCCATGGCTCCCCTACTTCTTTTCCTTCCTTTCTCTGCAACCCCACCTTTACACACACACTCACACACCCAAACACCTAGCCCTTAGCTCTCATTACACGGCTCTTTCACCAGGTCCTGGAGTCACTTCTCCCACAAGTCCTGACGGAGCATCTGCTGTGTCCACATGCTGTTGTCGCCCCCCTCCCCCTTCCCCCATGCACCTCCAACAGGCCATGTTTCTCTCTCCCACTAAATGATGAGCCCAGGCTGACCAGGAATTGTTTTACCTCCACAGTGATGAGCTCAGCCCCTTTCATATTAGTATGTAACTCATAATTATTTGCAGGCTTGAAAGCTGTGTCAGCACCTCTGTGCACAAATTAAAGCCCAGGGGCTCAGGTGAGGAGAAGGGATTTGACACTAGAGGGGTTGCAAGCAGGGGGCTATGCTGACAACAGGGCGACTTCTCACGGAAGTTTCCGTAACTAAGATAAATAAGAAAGGGAAGGAGGAGACTGGAAAAGGAGCAATAGGGATGAGGAGATGCTAACTTTTTAATCCAAGAAAATTACTGTTTCTTTTTTTTTTAAGACTGATTTATTTTTTCTAGAGAGAGTGCACAGGGGGAGGGACAGAAGGAAGGGAATAGAGAGAAACCTCATGCTGACCCCCACAATGAGTGCAGAGTCTGACGCCAACCTTGATTCCAGGACCCTGAGATCATGACCTGAGCTCAAATCAAGAGTCAGATGCTTTAATAGGCTGAGCCAGCCAGGCACCCGGAAAAAGACCCTATGCTTCTAAATCATCTATTTTCTAGGTAGACCTGTTGCCCTAGAGAAGAAAGCAAGCTACTGGCATCAGTCTTTGAACTCGTCACCAGCATTCACGGAAGAGGAGTGACATGCCTGAGCTACGCAGTGACTGATGGCAAAGCTACTAAACATCTAAAGTTCCTGATCTATTGGTTCTTCCTTTCACCCTGTCCTTTCAGGTTAAGAGAAGAGGCTTTGTTGTTCAGAGCCGTTCCCCAAAATAGCATGCAGTTATTCTCTCGGGAAACTCAGGCTTAGTTAAAAGAGGTTGCTCTTTTCTGGTATCTTTGGTTGTGTTCCATTCCTACACCCCCGTTCCCCTCCACTAGTTCCTGTCTCTCCTCCTCCTCTTTGATGGTTATCCATCCTTCATCATACGGTTTACAGCGAGTCAATTTCAGTGGAGTATTGCTTAGTTCTTGTCACCTGTTTCTTCTTTCCCATCTCACTGAGCTGTGTGCTTTTGGCAAGCATTTGCTGCTCATCTACTAAGTGCCAGGTCCTGTGTCAGCAGCTGGTCCACATCATTTCCTTTTTGACTATCATAATAGCTTCCAAACAGATCTCCCTGCCTCTCCGCATCCACTCTATTCCCAAATAAATCTTCCTGAAACTCTGCTTTATAAACAGCATTTTCCACCCATTCACTCAAAGATTAAGTTCCTACGTATCAGCTAGATTCTACCTCCCTCTGGAGGCCTCTCAGAATTCTTTTTGCCACACCAACCTGCATTCTAGTAAATGTGTTCTATTCACGTACCGTCCCACCCCCAGCATGCCGTGTACACTTCCACCCTTTTGTCGTATGGCTCTCTGAGTGTCCAAATTCTACTTCACGTGTACTCAATTAATGTGCTGGGTCAACCTCTATCCTCGGGGTGGCAGACGATGCTGCCCTAATAGGTTCGAGTTGAGGAGAAGCAGCAACTTAAGACTCATCCTTAAAAGAGGAATCAAATGCGCTTGCTTGCTAAGTTAAAAAAAAAAATCTTAAAAAAAAAATATTTTATAAAAGGGATGCCTGGATGACTCAGTTGGTTAAGCCACTGCCTTTGGCTGAGGTCATGATCCTGGAGTTCCGGGATCGAGTCCCACATCAGGCTCCCACCTCCGCGGGGAGTCTGCTTCTCCCTCTCACCTTCTCCCCTCTCATGCTCTCTCTCTCTCTCTCTCTTAAAAAAAAAATCTTTAAAAATTAAAAAAAAAAAAAATGGAGTCAAATGGCTCGGAATCAGGGATGAGAAGCAGCACTAACCATGTCTGTCTAAAGAGGCCCAATGACTTAAGAAACTTCAGGCCCCTATCCTGAACTTTCACTGGGAAATGAGTTTACTTAGGCAACCTTCCTAAATCCTGGGATGAGAAATCCAATCAGTTCAACTCTTCCATTCACTGAGACACTCAACAAAGATAGTTGTTTTTGTTGCAACACCTATGTGCCTGGCTCTTTGATGAGTCCTTTGGAAACAACAGTGAACAAGGCAGATGGGTTCCTGCCCTCATGGAGCTTTCAGTAGGAAGGACAGACATGAAACACACCCACAAATGAGTAAATAAAATAATAAAAATGTGGGCTAAGTGTTAAGAAGAAGAGAAATAAAGTATTATGATGCAGCAAGGTGGGTTATGTTACTGGAGACAGGAGGTGCTATCAGTCAAAGATCTCTAGGAAGAAGAGACATTTAAGCTGAGATCCCAAAATGAGGAGAAGCCAGACACTCAAAGTGACATGCCAGACTCTTTGGACAACAAATGCACAGGCTCAACACACATATACTCACATACATGTGTGCACATACACAAATACACACACACATGCACACAAGCACACTTGCCAAGCCTGATGCAGGCCAATAACCTCACTGGCTTGGTCTTCTCTGTAAGTCATTCATTCGTTGGGGATGTGGCAGCCAGCCTCCTCTATTATAGCCAAAACAGCTTCTCTTTTGATTATACAAATAGATAATAAGCTTTCTGGTATAAGAGACCCTCAAATGACTGGGATTTAAATCCCAACTATATATTTTTTTTTCTACTTTGTTCTGGTAGCAGGGCTATTTATTTTAGCTCAAATTCACATACTGTTATACCGCTCTAGTGATCCTCACTCTGTATATTGAAAAGAACTGCTTGTTCCTTTTTAAAGGTGCTATCTACCAGCTCTTAAGAAAATCTAGAAGTTGCTTTCCATACCTCGTTGATTAACTGGATCTTTAGCTACATAGGCAACATAGTCCGTAGTATCCTATAAAAAAGGGAAAATGGTTGCATTTAATATGAATGGATTGCACTGTTCAAAGATTAGAGTACATTTAGGACATGACACTGAGGTAAGGACTTACATACAAATGTTTCTACTTAAAGAGAAAAGCAAAGCATCCTAGGAGGGAACATAAATACACACTGTGTAGTTCAGCCATTGTGAAGTCCACATCCTCTGCCCCTTGGAAAGAGAAGTTGAAAATTAAAAATTTGGAGGCAGATTGAGTGATACTTTTTCACTGAGACTAAAAAAGAATCTGGACAGGGAATATATTAGGACATACATTCTGTAAAAATGGTTAGGGACCATGAATATCTCCTGTGTTGACAGGTGACATACCAGAGGTTATGCCATCACGAAGGACTCATAAACTAGGGGGTGGTGCCATGATCTCCCAGTTGACCCAAGAGACACCATCTATGTCAGAAAGTAAGTCAATTACAGAGACACACTGGGTTTTGTGGTTGTTAGCTTGCTTGTGTGCAATGCGAGTTAACTTAAGAAGTAACAAAGCAAAAATACAAAGCATCTATTTGATCAGTATCTAGAAAGGAAAAATCATTTTTGAAAACGAGAACCCATGAAAAATCCAAGGAGTTCAAAAAGATGTGTGGCTGACTTTGTAAAAACAAACAAAAACCACTTGGTAATTCTGACTTTTATTGAAACAGTAAACTGATGAGTGATAAGATTTTAATAATTAAAGATGCTTTTTGTTATCTCAGTTCTTAGGGGAAAAAAAAGTACACACAATGCCATTTGCAGATTAGAAGTATGACTCTCCAGAGGGAAGATGCAATCAACTGGCAGGAAATAAAAGCCCATGTACAATACCCTCAAGGACAATCACTGAGTAACCCACAGTGAAACACGCAGGAAGCAGATCCCAGGGTCAGCATAACTGGTCTTCAGTTATTTTAAAAAATAACAAACACCTAAGTAAATTTATCTTATGCTAACAGATAAAAGGTTTGAAATATCTTGTAAATAAATAAGGTCACATCTATGAGCTTTGTTTTATATGAATTTAGAAGCAAAGCCACAAGTGCTGGGGGCTTGGCTGCTATTTATAAAGTTGAAGAGGTGGCAGGATGCCAGCAACACTGTCTGGGGCACTAGATGATGGGAAAGAGGTTGTGTGACCTCATCCTCCAACAGTCTCCAGCGGTCTTACAGTTCTAAAATTCTACAACTGTACACATCTGGGAGAATCTAAAGAATGTTAAAAGGCCCAAATAAAGGAAAAAATACAAGAAAATATATTTGTGACATACTTGTAATGCATTTTTGAAAAGGAGAAAGTATATAGAGATACAGAAGCATTACCAAGAACTGTCTTCAGGACTGACGAGAGGAAGACAAGCAAATGCCTTCGAGAAGAGAGTAAAGGTAGGGGTGAGCAAAGGTCAAGAGGTAAGGAAGAATAGCCAGATTTCTTAAACTTGGGAGGAAATCTGTTTGAAAGAAAGGCACCACATTGAGCCATGGAGACTTTTAGCATCTTGCACCCAGTTAGCTGTGAAGTTGTACACGATCTTAGGGAGTGTCCCAAACAAAGCTATGGCCATGTGCTAGCAATGGTGCTGATAGCTATCTCCCATCACGCTGTGCCAGGCACAGTGCAAGGAGCTCACGCACGTGAGTTCACGTCATTCTCACACGCTGTGAGGCAAGGGTGGTCACTCCCCATTTTAGAGATGAGGGCCCCAGAGCTAGAAAGGTTAAATAAGTCAAGTCTCACTGACTCCAAATCCTGGCATTTCACCTGGGGGACCCTGAACACCAATTCTTGCAGTGGCTCCTGTTTTCTGTTTTAAATTCAAATAGTACACTTTTGTCCCAGTTGCACAAAGCACAGGGGTCCCCCTCCAAGCGGTAGGTACAAACTTCCCCACAGCGCTACAAATTCTTTCCCATCTGTTTTTGGTAAGGGCAGTGCTTTGGTGGGCTGAAAGTTAAAGAACTCATGGCACGTGAAGACCATCTAAAAAGAATTAGGGTTCTGGAGAACTGTGACAGACCACATGTGGGCATGCCAAGGGTAAATGATGATTTGCATATTGATGATAAAATGACAGCAACCCTTGTAACGTGAAAGGGAAATTTAGGGCAAACACCTATAATTATTTTTAAAACTTTACTCATAGAACTCATTACATAACTTAAGGGATAGTATTTGAGTTCTTTTATGGATGACTGAGCTATAATGGGTTAGGAAGAGAAGAGACAATGCTGACCTTTTCAGGCTGGATTCAGTCAACCCTCTCTGCTACCAAACATGTCCCTTTGCTGTCCCTGTCAAGGCCAGATTACAAGGCTGGCTGGATGGGAGCTCAGGTTCAGTACTGGACCCACACTGCCGCTGCTATGTGCTAGACACCTCACATGCCCCCTGTCTGCTAATGAATCCACACTTAGCTATCTGTGGAATCTCTTGGGGAAGAGGCAGAACTCCTAAAATTTGGTTTACATATTAACTAAATGGTAGGCCCAGGGAACTGATCTATTCATTTGAAAATAACTATACCCAAAATTGAAAGCTGAGAAAATAGAGAAGCTTAAAGGGAAATTAAGTATCCATTAATAAAAGAAAAAAACCCCAGGGACTTGAAGTCCCACAAATGGGATTTTTCTTCCATATGCTTCAAATAAGTGCTGAAGACAGGATGTTTAGGTTTGACACGCTTGAATATTTTGAATCGCTGGTAGCCAATGTGAAGACAAGTAATTACTGAAATTTTTAAAGAATAGGGCACAAAAAAGTTACACCAACAACCAAGGGAAGAAAGTCACTTACTTTAGATGCCAGTAAGGGAAGCAATGATTACAACAGAGTAACTTCAGAACTTCATTTCATTTTAGGATAGACAATAATTTTTCCTTTTAAATATTTAACATTGAGATCAAAACCTGGCAATGACATCAGCCGCCAGATTTAGTTTTTACTAATGTTCCATACCTCTTTTAGATTTCTGAGTTATATGTCTTATAATTTATGACCCTCTATTTGATTCCTCAGTTGGAAGTGAGAAACTAAATGTGGTGGATAGAAAGAAAAAAAAACACTATTATACTGGATTTTATTCCCTTATTTCTAAAGGACACAATCTTTAATAATAAATTCTCAGCAGAAAAGAAGGTGATACATTGTCAGGAAGAACAGGGTCTATATTTGCTCCCCTTAAATTCTTGACCTTACTGATGTTCAATCCTTATGAATATCAAACTCAGTCCACTTCTAGCTTCTCTATGTTTGCAGGGAGAAGAAAAATGTCCCAATATCATGGAGCAGCAAAATCCTCCCTCTACCCCCAGTTCAAACAGATCTGTTTCTTGGTCAGTCACAAGCTTCCTAACTTCAACACCTCTCTCCTTTCACTCTGCTTCAGAAGTGATGGAGTAGGGAGTCAGGGAATGATCTTCTACTCTATAAAGTAGGTTTGGAGAGCGAGCACTTGCTCAGTCTCCACAATTCATGGGAAATGTGGCCTCTAGGGAGGAAGGAACTGCAGTTTTCTCCTGTTAGCTAAGCATTCCCTCCGTGAGCTTCTGCAAACCTGGTTGCTCATTTTAGGTTAGATTTGGTGGCCTTGGTTGACAGCCAGAATGGCAACAAGGCTTCCCCTCATATGCCAAATCCATTGCTCAAAAGGCTCTGCCTGGAACTCTGTGTTAAGAACGATGCTAAGGGAGGACTGGCAACACATGTATAACATATTTGTTTTTCATGACTTAACATCTAAAATGTTACCTACAAGAAGAGTTTCAGATGATAACTCCATGACTCACAACACAACAAAATATTATTAGCTCCCCTACTAATCCAAATATTTTAAAAATCAGTAACAGAAAATATTTTGTCAAAGCCAAATCTTTGATTGTACACAGCTATTCACAAATTGTAATAAAACACTGGAAAAGACATATAGTGGCTAACATGCTCTACATGGAAGTTCTTTTAACTCTTACAAAAAGACCTTTCGTGAGTCAATACTTACAGGATCCCCTCCAGAGGCAAATGAAATAGACTGCATATGATGATTTGCAATAATCTGTAAAACATAAACAGATCAAACATGTATGATGCTACAAATTATGACTGGTTACATACAATCTAACAGTGATGGACATACAGCTGTATGTTTCGTTTTTGCCTGCTCAGCATCTTTGAAACTACTCCATCCCCATTCTGTAACAATCTCATGAGGTTCAGGTAGGTTTGACATGCCAATCTCCCTGCCCCTCTCCTTATGGCTGGACACACGATCCAAGCCTAGCCCATCAGAATGGGCTTTACCCTCTGGATAAAGCAAAGCCAATCAATATTAAGGGGAGGAAGTGAAATTGATAATGGGAAGGAATGCACCTCTCTCTGACATTAAGGGCCTTAGTTTAAGTCCAAAGCTTCTGGGAGCCATCTTTTGCTGACATCTGGGAAAAGCCTGGTGGAAAAATGAAGCTTTCCCTCTGGAGAATATCAGAGTTGAGAGTTAAAAAAAAAAAAAAAAAAAAAAAAATCTGGGGATAATATTTAGTCCATCATTTCAATCAACACATTTCCCCCTTTATCTTTTTATGCATTTTTCTATTTTATTTATTTATTTTTACATAAGTTAGTTTGAATTGAGTTTCAGTCCTTCACCACCAAAAGGCTCTAAGGTTAAGGTTTTCAATATGAAGTAGACTATCCAAGTGAATTGCATTTGTTGGCAAAGAAGACGATCTCTTTCACTTGAGAGTTTAGGCTTGTTTGGAAACCACAGTGTAATGACCAATTTACAGAGAAGTATTTCTCATACTGTTTTGAAGGTTCATGGAAATACCAGCTGTGCATCAGTTAGCTAATCTCATCTTCAGAATTGTTTAATCTAACCTATATACAATTCTGCTTACATAAGATGGCCAAGCAATTCTACTCTTAGCTGTATTCCAATGGATGGCGTAAATATATGCACCAAAGATCTTCTCAAGAAAGATAATTACTGCCCTGTTTGTAATATTCCCAAACGGGAAACAATCCCAATGATGATCACTGTGATATTCAAACAATGGACTACTGTGTAGCAAAGAACATATTTCTTGGGCAAAAGAAACCAGACACAAAGAATATACACTGCATGGTTTAGTTTCTTTAAAGCTCAAAAACAGGCAAAAATATTTTATTCTGTTTGAAATCAGGATGGTGGCGATAGTGGGGCAAAGGAAGAAAAAGCAAATGGTTTTCTGGGATACTGCAAATGGTGTTTCCGGAGCTGGGTAGTGGTTGCACAAAATATGTCCATTTTGTAATAACCAAGCTGCACAGTTATAACTTGTGCACATTTCTATATTTATATTTCAGTTAAAAGTGATTACTAAAAACTATATTTATATTTCAGTTAAAAGTGATTACTAAAAACAAATCAATATAAAAAGATCAACTGTCATTCCTACATACCAGCAATAGCTAATCAGACATTGTACTGCAGTGAAGGGTATATTTTACATATATATATTTATATATTTACAAGAGTACCTGAGTATAAAGTTGGTATGAATCATGTAAGTCTTTTTAGAAAACTTTATTGAAGGGTGTAAGTAAGACACAAACAAGGAGAAAGATACATATCACTTCTATGGATGAGAAGACAATATTGTAAAGATGTCAATTCTCCCCCAAATTAATCTGTAAATTCCATGTAACACCAAAAAAATTCCACCTATGTCATTCGGATAACCTTTCAAGCTACTTCTAAAATTCACATGGAAGAACAAATGTGCAAGAAACTAAGGCAATTTTTTAAAGAACAAAGAGAGAAGATTTTATCAGCAATACATACTATAAAACTGTAGAAATTCATTTGAATAGAGAGTCTAAAAACAAACTCACACATTCATTGCCTTTTAGTCTATGACAAATGTGGCACCAAACAGCCAACAAAAGGACAGTGATTAAATTAGTGGGGTGGCTGAATTAGCTGAATATATGTAAAAAATATATAAATAAATCCTGTTCTCATAGTATTTATATAAATGTTTTATCCATAAAAGATCTATTCAAATATTAGAAGACAAATAAAAAACTATGCTTGTGATCTGTGAAGTAGGAAAATCTACATTAATAGAAAGAAAAAGACGTATAGAAAAAAAACCCTCCAATTTGATTACAGGAAAACTCATTTTAAGACTTTGGTACAAAAAAAGAAAAAAGAATCCCTGAAATGGGACAAATAATAACAGGCAGGGACCATATATTTGCAACATGTAAAACAAAGTATTCATATAGTTTATAAGAAATTCCCACAAACCAATAATAAAAAGAAATAAACCAAAAATAAGACCAGCTCATTTCCCTAAGTAACACAAATGTTCAATAAACATATTGGAAAAATACTCAATCTCCAAGAAATCAAGGTTATGGAAAATAAAACAAGATATCATTAAATTGATAAAACTGCTCAACAAAACCATGTCTGGCAAGGATATTCTCAAACACTGCTGAGGGGATCTTAAATTTGTACAACAATCTTGGAGAACAGTTTGACACTATGTATTAAAACTAAAGCACGCATACCCTACAATTATGCCTTTCCACTTCTAGGTTATTTATTCTAAAGAAATGTTATTTACCCATAGTTCATAATATCGAAAAATCGGAATTTTTTGCGCATAGTTAGGTCAACTATAGTTACACAGACGAAGTGCTATGAAAAAAAAAAAGAAGACTCATCTATGTATACTAAGAAAGCTAAATCTTTAAAACATTGCTGAGAGGCTTTTTGTTTCGTAATTTGAAGAGTTATGTAAGGCATGCAAAAGCAAAAACAAAACACTCACATAAAGTAAGATTCTTCCAGGAGGACGTAAAGAGCCATATAAAGGCAAAGGAAAAAGATTTGAAGAATACACACCAAACTGATAATAGTGGGAGGTTGCCGCCTGAGAAAATAAATGGAACCAAGTACTTCTTCAGCATGTATCTTTTTAAGAAGATAGATAATATGATTATTTGTGAATTTTTTTAAAGATGGGGCAAACAGAAGAGCTGAATGCATGAGTTCTCAGTATGTTGTTGTGTGGCTGGGAACACTGTAATTTGGAGGTGTGGATTTAGAAGTCTTAAGTGCATAGATGAAAGGTAGTTAAAGCCTTGGAGCAGAGGCGATTGCGGGGGTGGGAGAAGAGGAGCAGAAGGAGAGAGCAGAAGCGGGGGAGGAGCAGGGGGAGGAGGACTAAAAGTTGTTACAGAGGCCACGTGCAGTATTTTCAAGTTCACAGCATCATTAGCAGCGGAACGGTTAAGCATAGCGCAGATTAAGGAACTCTTAAACGCCAGGGGTCTAGCTACGGAGTTTGAACCGACCGAAAGCGGGACCACGCCTCCCCGCAGCTCCCGCCCGAGGGGCACGCCAAGCGGGAGGCGTAGTCTGGGGGTCGCGCAAACGCACGGGGTCACGCAAGCGCGCGGCGTCTGCGCACGCGCAGGACCACTCGGCCGCGTAGCTCTGGTTTTGCAAAAACGCCTTGCAAGGGCTTGAGCTGCTTGGACAATGTCGGAAATGAACGAGCTGTCCGAGCTGTATGAAGAGAGCAACGACCTGCAGATGGACGTGATGCCCGGCGAGGGTGACCTTCCGCAGATGGAGGTAGGCAGCGGGAGCCGGGAGCCGTCCCCGAACCCCTCCCGCATCGGGGCCCCGCCACAGCTCGAGGAGGAAGGCCCCATGGAGGAGGAGGCGGCCCAGCCAATGGCGGAACCGCAGGGGGGACGAGGCCTTGCTCAGCGGCCCAGCCCTGGGGAGCAGCCAGGCCAGCTCGCGGGCCCTGACTTCGAGAGCGAGGACGAGGGCGAGGAATTTGATGACTGGGAGGACGACTATGATTATCCCGAAGAGGAGCAGCTGAGCGGCGCAGGCTACAGAGTATCCGCAGCCCTGGAAGAAGCCAACAAGATGTTTCTGAGAACATCCAGAGCAAGGGAAGCAGCCCTGGATGGCGGGTTTCAAATGCATTATGAGAAGACCCCGTTTGATCAGTTGGCTTTTATCGAAGAGCTCTTTTCACTTATGGTTGTCAATCGCCTGACCGAAGAACTCGGCTGTGATGAGATTATTGATAGAGAGTAATTAAATGCTGTTAAAAGAGGAGGAAACTACTTGAGGAGAGACCCAACATTCCACTGCCTTTTGGGTTCATTCCAGATCCTACGGTGCCAATGAAAAACTTGATCCTCAAAAAAAAAATTTTTTGCGTGTGGTTGTTGTCTTGCAGAATATAATAGGGCAGTGACTGCACAGTTATGAAAAAGAATCGTTAAAGAAGGAGAAGAAACATCTTGGGACTGTGGAAATCTGTTTTCAAGAATGCTCCTGAAACACCTGTGGCTTTGACTTTGTCATTGATCCAGATTATTTTCCTTGCATTGGGGAAAATACCTTTCACATTTCACTGTAAGGAATGGTTTTGCAAGAATGAGTTATGACCAAGACAAACAAGTACAAGACCCCAGTGATATTAATTACATAAGAAAAAGTAATACATCCAACTTAGGACACAAGAGGTCTGAATCGTTTGGACTGAAAACATACTGAGAGCCTCTTGAGAGAACTCTGAAGATTCTACTTTGTGGTCTGTCCAAGCTAGTGATCAGAGGCTGAATTTTTAGTGTAAAATAAATTGAGTATTCTTCAGTATCCCCAAAAGATAAACAAACCCAAAAAGAAATATGTATCATGTATGCTGTATTTCAAAATGTGTTTTCAAGAGCATCTGAAATTTTGTCTGTACATGTATCTTGATCGTTTATAAGGCTACTAAGATCTATAATTCAAGGAAATTCGTTGTCTTACCATTTTTAAAACTCAAAAATTAAAACATCCATAATAAAACATCAAATTTACGCATGAAAATGTATGTGAAAGAACAAAACAAACGATTTCTAATACTCCTACATAATAGAGAAATTGTTTTACTTGCTCTCTGTTTTTTCATTTAATTTTACAGGTGAAAGACTTGGGTTGAACTTCATAACATAAGAACTGTTAAAATGAAAATGTCAAGTAAAAGGACAGCCCTACATCTAAAAAAAAAAAAAAAAGACTGAGCAAGTATGCCCTCAATCTTTCAAAGTTTTAAACCTGCCCAGAAATCCACCTCAGTTTCTGAAGTTTCCCTCTGTCTCCTCCTCTAATTAAGCTTGTTATTGGTTATGCACCAGCATTCAAGATAATAAAATTTCTTGTTCTGTGTACTTTGTTTGGCCAATAGTATTGTTCACATACTTTAAACACTACTTTTTATTGTATTGTGCTATTTTATTTTATTACTGAAGCCACTTTATGATTGAAATTTAACCACTGTTTATAAGGGAAAGTGCTGCAGCTTCAAATACCTGATTTATAAAATAACTTGTGGATATTAAACTTGGCAAATTCCTGTAAAATAATTTGCCAGCCTGAGAAAACCTGTTCTATTAGTGAGCATGTTGCTGTGGTTATTAAGGTTCTGAAATTGTATAAGAATAATAATTAAGTCAGAAAGCTGTGCCCAGTAAAACTGTATCAGTAGGTCTGATGATCAACAAAAAGGTACCATCTGCTCCTTATGACAGTAAAGGACACATAAAACACTACAACTCAGCCTTATTTATATTACCGTCATCTTTTAGTTTAAGAAAGGGGTTTCTTTTCTGTAAAATAGAGTACTGATAAGGTTGATCATAATTATTTAAATACCAGCTTGGTAAGGAAGAGGATAGATAGATAGGGAAATAATAGAAGGTGAGATGTTAGTACTTAACCATCTCAATCCTGCCTCTTCCTTGCCTCACTTTCACTGCATTTTCAAACAGCTTATAGCTGCAACTCGATGAGTCTGGATAGATAATTGCTTGTATGATGTGAACTAACTGAATTTGGGGGTGGGGCATAGGATGCCAGGACACAGGTAACTGACCAGTAGTATGTACCGCCAGATAAAGATGTCAGGAAATAGAAAAAAAAAAAAACAGTGAGGAAGTGTGATTAGGTTCCTCTCTGGGACTGAGTAGGGAGCAAGAGGAGAGGAAAAGAAAACCACTCCCTGTTGGGTTGGAAAGCTCATTTTGGGGAGAAAGACCTGGACAACATTACGGACCCCTCTTGATGGTTGGATTGTTGGTCTTGGAAAAATAGACCATAATCTGAGAGATCACTAAAATTAATACTTGTTTGTATTTACTGAAGATAGAAAATGGTAGCATTTTAACACCCCTTTGAAAGTGTAACATCGCTTGTTTTAAAGGTTAAAGTTAACACTTAATTGAAACCAGCCTAACCTGGTTCAAATCTGGGCTAATGGGAACTAAAGAAAGGAGTTCTAGAGAGATTCCGCTGCTTATTTTGTGAACAGGGGAGAGGGTGGGGATGTGGAATGGGGAGAGGGAACATTAAAAAGCTTGTGAGTATGTAGGGTGATTGGGGGGTGGATAGTTTTCTGGATCTATGCATATAATAAATTTTTGCTTAGATCAGATTGTCCTACATTGGCTGCCCTAAGGACACAGATCTATTTTGTTTGCCTCAGGGATTAAAATTTTAATTCTTTATTAAAGACCAACATCTCATAATCCAGAGAGCAGCAAAGCTCCCAGATTTCCATTTTCTATCCCCACAAAAGTTAAAGATCAGGTAGCCTTTGACCCATAGTTATATGGGGAAGAGTATCTAATTTCCCTTTACATGGGGAAGGTATTGTACTACCATGTTTCCCAGTGTTGTCTCCACAACATGGAGTCCAAGTGGCAGTCACCATATATTACTATGCTTGGGCCATTGTTTTTCTTGTAGCTGGACAATAAGCACTACCTGCCTGGCCTCTCTTCATGGAGACTAAAGGATGTCTCCATTTTTTGCCTGTTTTACCTTCTCTAATCTCTATTACCCTTCTCAGTAACATTTCACTAGCTGTTAGAATTGATGGTAGGATCATAGATAAGAGTAAAGAATAGTGGGAATGGAAACTACTGAGCCTGACATTTTTGCTTAAGTCCCTAACATATTAAAGTATGTCAGGCAAGTCTTGCTTGAATTTTTAAAACAAGGAATATACAAAAATCTCTAAAACTTGCTTTTGCAAAATGTATTTTCCATCCCAAAATATGGTAAGTTTTAAAAATTGCAAGCATTATGTGTTTAATATTTTATTTTCTGCCTCTGAGGTTCTTTGAGACATTTTCTGGGAGTGAATGGTTATATTCCTGAAGATGTTCTCAGCGGCCGAAGATGAATGTGAACCATCTGACCCATAAATACTGTCATCTATGAATGTATCTGTAAACTTGTTTGTTTTCAGCCCAAAATATGGCTTAGAAGCTGAGACAGGGGAGGCATTAATATTTCTTGATATTTATCTTAGAACGTCAAAAGGTAGCTTTCTTTAAGGAGAATTCAATTAGTAAATCATTTCTCATGTACATCTGTAAGGTTGCTTCTCTGCTGCCTTCATTCCTTGAACATTTTACTTGCCTTTTTTTTTTTTTTTTTTAGATTTTATTTATTTACTTGACAGACAGAAATCACAAGTAGGCAAAGAGACAGGCAGAGAGAGGGGAGGAGGCAGGCTCCCTGCCGAGCAGAGAGCCTGATGCAGGGCTCTATCCCAGGACCCTGGGATTATGACCTGAGCTGAAGGCAGAGGCTTTAACCCACTGAGCCACACAGGCACCCCTTTACTTGCCCTTTTGATGGGATTTACAAAGCTGCTTGAGTGAAGCATCCACAGTCACACATCTCTTTTATGCCTCCCCTCCCCCTGACCACCACCAAGCCATTTCCCCTAGGCCTGCAGAATGGTTCAAAATTATTTTTAAAAATCAGCACCTGGGTATGAGGTCAATGAGATCCTGACTTTGGTCCTCACTCCAGCAGTGGGCTGAACACATTCCCATTCCATGCCACCAGTGCGGAAAAGAATCTCACTTCCAGAGGCACTGCTTGCTATAATTACAGGTAGTGGAAGCCACCCATGCCCACTGTCCCCACTTCTATTCCTCCAAAAAGATGAAGGGCACTTGACAATACCCCCTCTAGTTGCAGTAGCCCAGAAAAACTGTAGTAGAAGAGAAAGAGAAATGAAAGAAGAGAAGAGAAAGAAATGAGAATAAACTGTGCCTCCTACCACACACAATCCTATTCTTCCTAAATTCCCCACTCCTCAGTCACCCCATAGAAAAAAACATTTTTTTAAATGCTCATTATATTCCTCACTTAAGGCCATCACCACGACAGCTGTAGATTTGCCTGCTCTTCCTCCCCTACAAAATTCTGAGATAATTCAAGTGCTTCTATACTCAATGAGATCTCTCAGCTCAAGGCAATAAGCACCCCCTGGTACCATACACATGGGTGAAAACTAAAAATGAATTTTACATTTACAAATGTCTTATGGGCAAAGCATCTGAAAGATTGAATGATTGTTTTCCTTCCACCTAGATTTGTTGCCTCTTCCAAGCACAGCCTCAGATGTTCTACTGTCATTATACATTAGTGATATCACCTCTCTTGGATAACCAATCTGGGCCCAGCTAGACAGGAATTTATTTTAAACTATTTCATATTAAGCATTTTCCTCTATGGAGTTTTATACTACTGTGGAAGCATTATATTTTACTCTCCTTTTGAACTTAGAAAATAAAGCAGCCCTCAAAACTGCAAGTGAATTTTTTGGCAAAAATATTGGAGTCAAAAATATATATAACTGTATTTATATGTTACTGAAATTTTTATAATTTTATGTTTTTAAATTTTACTTCCCCTGTCAAGTACCGAGTTTATGAAAATGTCTCAAGGAAATAGGAAAAATGTTTAAGTAAATAATAATAATAGGTACTGTGCTGTGCTAAGTGATTTACTTTGATGATCTTACTTAATCCTCTAAAAAACCCAATGAGACACACTATTACTATATCCATCCTTTCAGAAACTCTACGAATAGGTACTATAATATCATTTCACTAACGAGGAAAATCGAGTGGTAAAGTAACTTGCTTGTTAGTGGCTGAGCCAGGATTTCAACCTATATGTGACCTCCAAGCCCAAGGGTGTTTTATCACAGCCGACTACACATTCAACCTTCCACGAGTCCCTGATCAACAGGACTCCATAGAGTAAAACCTTAAGTGCTAAGAACCTCAAATCATAACACACTAGACCAAGAAAAATTTGACTCTAACACACATAAATAACCCGATATAAGGAATTTAGCTTAGAAAACAGGAAGCAAGTCAAACAGTGCCCTAGTTGAAGGTATACATTTAGTCCAGTACCTGTATATCTTCTATATTTGCTTCAGGGTTGCTGTTTTTTGAGAAATAAGGTTCACAGTGAGAACTCGGGCATACCATGGTATCATAAATCATCAAAGAAGAAAAAAAAGTGTTTATGTAATAACATTTTACAAAGCATTTCAACCTTAAAAGCTGGAAGAAAATGTTTTATGCTTAAATTTCAGTTTGCTAGAATATTAACTCTAACATCACCCTTCCCCTCTGCCCCTCATTTGCACCATCCATCCTTTTGGGGAGCACTGGTGGAAAGTAATAAACAAGTGACTCAAGAATATGATCTATCAAATGCTCTGTATAATGTTATTTGTACCTTAGTCCCTATTACAAAGCCAATTAGGTAGAGGCAAGTATGCAAGCAGTTAATGGCCAGTGATGGGTTAATAATACTGTTGTTCTAATTATTGTTATGCATAAATCCTTGGCAGATTTTTTCCCCTCATGTCTTATTAAATTTAAGGCACACTCTGTCTGAAACTTTATTTTCTTGATTATGCTGACTCTTCTAGAAAAATACATGATATGTTAAACTCGAAATGACCGTCATGATCTTACCTGTTGGTTGTCAATATTCATCAGTGTGAGGCTGCATGTTGAGATGGTCAGTTTAATGTTCATTCCCGAAAACTGAAGATTACTTTTGCCAAGAACTGTTGATAGGAACTTAACAGGAGGCTTTAAAAAATAGCAAAACAACACTTCAAGTTAAGGATTTTGTTACAGAATAATATTAATCTTTTAAGTATTAAAAATGGACCAAAACACATGCTCTTCCTCTCTATTTTACTTTACACAAAACAGATGAGATGGAATCCTTCTTTTTAAAAAAAAAGTTTTATTTATTTATTTATTTACTTATTTATTTTTTAAAAGATTTTATTTATTTATTTGACAGATGGAGATCACAAGTAGGCAGAGAGACAGGCAGGGCGGGGAGGGAAGCAGGCTCCCTGCCGAGCAGAGAGCCCAATGCGGGACTCGATCTCAGGACCCTGGGATCATGACCTGAGCCGAAGGAATCGGCTTAACCCACTGAGCGACCCAGGCGCCCCTAAAAAAAAAAGTTTTAAAAAATAGAATGCACCCAATTTTCTAGGAAGTAGTGAAATCTGAGCCCTCAGAACTTTTCTGGTACGTTTCCTTCTCCCCAAGTGTTGGGAGTAGGGGTCTGATTTAAATGAAAGGAATTCCTTGAGAGTTCGGGCTAGCTGAACTCTCCAGTCCCTTTGAACACCAGTCTAAAAAAGAAAGAGTTGCTGTCTAGTTTTTTTGCAATCATTAAAAAAAAAAAAAGTATGAAAAACATGCATACCAAACATATGGGACACAGAGAAAGAGGAGCTAAGGGAGGAATTTATAACCACAATCACATACATTAAAAAAGAAGAAAGCTCTCAAATCAAGAACCTAGATTTACAACTTAAGGAATTCAAAAAAAGAAGAACAAATTAAACTCAAAGCTAGTAGAAGGAAGGAAATAATAAAGATTAGAGCAGAGATCAATGACACAGAGACAAGAAGAACATAAAGAAAATCAATGAAACCAAAAGTTAGTCCTTCAAAAAGATCAACAAAATTGACCAAGCTTTAGCTAGATGGACTCAGAAAAAAGGAAAGGAGATTCAAAGCACTAAAATCAGGAACAAAAGTTTGGGTGGGGGGAGGAAGCGGAATGTAACAACCAATTCAACCGAGACAAAAAGGATTATAAGAGAGTGCTATGAACAATTGCACATTAACAAACTGGAGTGCCTGGATAAAATAGACAAATTCCTAGAAACATTAAACCTACGAAAGTTTCTATTTCTTCATCATGAAGAAATAGAAAATCTAGATAGAAAAACAACTACTAGAAAACAAATGGAGAAACAACTACAATACTAGAAAATAACCAGTGTTGGAAAGGACATGGAGAAATAGAAATCCTGTATACTATTGGTAGACATGTACAATAATACAACAGCTATGGAAAATAGAATAGCCGTTCCCAGTTCCTCAAAAAAATCAAAAATAGTATTACCATATGATCCAGCAGTTCTACCACTTGTTATCTACCCCAAGAACTGAAAGCAGGGACTTGAATAGATAGTTGTAAATCCACATTCACAGCAGTGTTATTCACAAAAGCTAAAACATAGAAACTACCCAAATATCCATCAATAGATGAATGGATAAGCAAAATGTGCTACTTACATACAATGGAATAGTATTCAGCCTTAAAAAGGGAAGAAAGTATTTTTTATAATTTAAATTCAATTTAATTAACATATGCTGTATTATGTCAGAGGTAGAATTTAGTGATTCATCAGTTCTGTACCACACTCAGTGCTCATTATTTCAAGTGCTCTCTTTAATGCCCACGACCCAGTTACAAAAATATGGAACACTTCACGAATTTGCATGTTATCCTTGCCCAGGGGCCATACTAATCTTCTCTGTATCATTTCAATTTAGTAGACATGCTACCGAAATGAGCATGGGAGGGAATTCTGACACATGTCACAGCATGGATGCATGTTGGGAACATTATGTGGAGTGAAATAATCCAGTCACAAAAAGGCAAATACTGTATGATTCCACTTGGATGAGGTACTTAGACCAGTCCAATTCATAGAGACAGAAAGTAGAATGGTGGCCGTCGGGGCTAGAGAAATGGTGGAATGGGAAGTCATTGTTTAATGTGTATAGAGTTTCAATTTTACAGGATGAAAAGAGTTATGGGGATGGACAGGGGCAATGGTGGCACAATGATGTGAATGTACGTAATATCACTGAGCGGTATGCTTAACAATGGTTAAAATTTTGTTACGCATATTTCACCAGAATTTTTTAAATTGGGAGGAAAAAGAGTAGAAAGATATATAGTGCACCAAGGGTCCCTGGCATGTATTAAGTATGCAATAAATGCTAGCTATCAAAGGAAATTAACTCAATATTTTTTTTCTGTCCATGTGTACTTTCTGGAAAGATGATAACCTCATTTGTTTTGTTCTACTTTGTTTTGGGGTGTGAACTCCCTATTCTTGAAATAAGAGTCTTACATGAGTGAGCCCGTTTGCTGGGATCACCCAGTAAAAGCATCTTATTTGCAGAGGTAACAAGAGGCAGGAGGAAGCCAGAAACTACTTCAGGGCCATGGGTTTTGTCAAAGAAACTGGTAAATAGGGAGTTCTAATAGGATCCAAAGGCCACTTATCAGTGTTTTTCCATGCCATGTGGCTCGTTTGAGTAACCCTTGGTGACACTGGGTTCAGCCCTATGCAAAATAATGAAGAATAATAAAGAATGAGGCAGCGTGGTATGGAAATAAAGAACCAAGCTGTAAGTCTGAAGACCTGGCTTCTATCGCTGTCTCTCACCTTCATCATCTGATTGACTCAAGGCAAATGTCCTCTGAACCAGTCTAGCAGCTGGCAAAATGGAAGGGTTGGCCTGGAAGATCTCTAAAAATTCCTTCTCTCTTAAACAATCTACAAGTCCATGATTTACATAGTTATGAAGACCTTTCGCCCCTCCCCTTTGGACATTCCAAAACAACTAAATGTTCTCGGGTTGACAATGAAATAGCAATAATACTAATTACCATTGCTATTGAAAGCCTAATATATGCCAGACACTGAAATGATAGATACCATTTCATTTAATTCTACACAACTCTATAAAGTTTGTGCTCTTTTCTCCCATTTTACAGATGGGAAAACCAATGATCCAAAAGGTGAAAGGACTTGTTCAAGATCACACGGTAGCTGGCAGAGTCAGGATTTAATCCAAGTCTATGTAACATCAAATCTTATGCTATTTTCAGCAGGAAAAGTTCCTTCTACTAGTGTTATCTCATCCCTACCAGCACCCACATTTCCATTTGAAAATGGGCCAAGGAGTCTAAAAATTCTATGCAGAATAGATACATTATAAAATATTGAAATTGGAAGGTACCACACTGAACATCTGGTTCGACTTCACTTTACAGGCACAAGAATGAGGTCTCAGAGAGAGGAGATACCAGGCTCAAAGGTAAGTAAACACCCAGAACTGGAACCCAGATTTTTTTACTTAAACCCCGGGTGCTCTCTCCATTCTGTTGCTCAAGGCATCATAGTGTCAGACAAGTCGGAAAAATTTGAGAGACTAGACCAACTTTCAGTGCATTTCTGATAGGCCAGCTGGTAGAGGCCATTCTGCACTTCAGTTCCTATGGTAAAATGAACTAACAACTATTTTGATATTCTTTTTTCCCTAGTTAGAGAAACAGAGAACAAGAACACCACACCAATATTTACCTTTCGCTTTTTAATGGCTCCATTTGCCCCAGAGACAGCTTCACACAGGCGACTTATTGCTTCCCTACAGAACAGAAACCATATAAAGACTTAGTGTGCTAACATACAGTAAATGTTCAATAAACGTCAGCAAGTATTACAAACAAAATGTGCACACACATAATGGTGAGTCTGACATAAATGACTTTCCCCTATCCCCAAGGGATTAAGCATTGCACTTAGTCTCTCTGCCATTCAAACAGCACCCCCCCAACACATACACACACAAAACCCGGCAACACCCTAATGCTGAAAAAAAAAAAAAAAATCACTTTACAATAAGGAGTCCTACTATTCACCTTCTTGATCTCTTTTTTCCTCGGATTTTCAGGTTTGGTGTTTAGCAATGTTACTTTTTAACCAAAAAGGAGGGGTAAGAACTTTGTTGTTTGGGAACACTTTGATTTTACTTCTAGCAAAATCTTCTCTGTGGTGTTACGAATAAAAAGCTTCCTGGTATCTCAGCACCAAAGGCGACGAAATGCAAAAGAATCTGATACCAGAGGAAGTTGAAAAGGACCAGAAGAGAACTGAACTTCAAGGTGGTCTCAAATGGAGCCTTATTGACTGAGATACTGCTACAAGCCATTGGGCTTGCACGTAATTTCACAGAAGAAATGAAAATCAATAACAAATTTCCTCCTTCGCTTTTTCCACCCCTTACTCTGTATTGTACTTCCTGAGAGAAGGGCACCACTAAAATACGAAGTTGTTCCTTAATGGAAGTGGTGAACAATTTGGCGCCCTCCTCTCCAGAAATGGAGTTAAAACTATAAGAGCTTTTTGTCTCTGGAACTCAGCATTCACAACGGCTGGAGCTTTTGCTCAGTGTAATCTGAACCATAACCTTGTGGCTTTCAACCCATATATTAAACTTTTCACAAAGCACATCTCTAAACTCTTTCCTGCATCACTGGAGATCAGTGTTTAAATTAGTAAACTGAATTAGTACACACACATAAGCGCACATGCAAACTTGTATCACAATTTTTATACATATTTCATGAAAAAAATTTTCTTTGAGGTATTTTTGATTCCTAAAGGGGGGGAAGAACACTCAGAGGAATGCAGAGGAAATAATCTATCTCCCTCTCTCTCCATATAGAGAGATGTATAATCAGACAGATAGAGATATATAGATTCAGATATATTAGTGAAGATCTATGTTTTCAGTGTTCTTCTAGTAGAGACTTTGGAAAGATAAGTAGAATTCCCAAAGATTCTAGGCACCATTTTAGATTCATAATGTGTGTTTTAGTTCAGATTTCTTTGGGGAGGGGCGGGTATATGAAATTCTTCAAGGTATTCTCTTGTCTGACTTTTGCATGCAGCCAACACACAGAATGGCCTTTTGGTTTAGCCTATTTTCTCAGGATTTTATATTTATATTTATGGTTTCCGTAGGATTCCAACGTTTGTTCTCTGGATGAAAACAGAAGGTCTGCTCAGAAAGTTAGGCTCTTTGGTTGGTTGACTGATGTTTGAGTCATCCTAATGATTATTCAATAATTGATGAGCTACATAATAATTAATCTGAATTAGCCTCTGGTGTTGCCAAAATAACTAGTCCAGGCAACTATGTTGTTCATATTTAATAAAGAGGGATTTTAGAAAAGGTATTATCAGATCCTTTACTCCACGAGAGGCAACTGGGGTGCTGTGGTCTAAAAAGCTCCTTGTAAATGGTTTGAAATAAAAGTAGAAACAAAGATGGGCATTGACGCTGCAAGTATAACAAGAGTTATCATTGGACGTTGTTACTTTTATAAAGCACCTTGTAGTTTTACGAAGTGCTTTCCCAGGCATTGTTTTCTTGATTCTCACACAGTCGATGTCGTCCAACAAAAAGCAGAGCTGTAAACGGGAATTAAAAGGAGCATTTTATGCTGTGAGTACCTCTCGAGGACAGTTCAGAAGGATGAACCTTCCTGGCAGAGTGGAGTCTGGAAATTCCAGACAGAGGGAAGAGCATGTGTAAAGACATGAAAATATAAATCATCAAGATAGGAGGGGACCTACAAGTACTTTGATATTGCTGGACCACGAAGTGTGAAGAACAAGAGTGAATGAGAGATGAGAGGAGAGTCTGAAAACTTTTTCTGTAAAGGGCCAAACATAAATTTTTTAGCCTTTTCTCTGTTCCAACTACTCAACTCTGCCATTATAACTCAAAAGCAGCAGTAGACAATATGTAAACAAATGGGCCTGGCTGTGTTCCAATAAAACTCTATTTCTAAAAGCAGGCATCTGGCTATATTTAGCCTAAGGGTCATAGTTTGCCAACCCCCAGATTAGATAATTCACACAAAAGAGATAGAAATAGTTCAGTTTTAAAAAACAGGAAAATGTTCACATTCATTACAATTTTAACATTGAAAATTAAAACAGCTACAAGATACTTCATGCTCATTAAGTTAGCAAAAAAGAGAAGTACAAATGCACTATTGGGGAAGAGTACTTATCCATTGCTGGGGGCCCCGATTAGTATTAATACAGTCTTTCTAGAGAGTGATTTGGTAAAAGACGATAAATCTCTTAACCTTTATCAGAGCATTTGACAAGGGGAGGAGAATTTGTATTGAAATAGCATTGAGTATGTATATAGTATCAATATCTATTTTAGAGTAAAAAACCAACTCCATAGTTTGTGATATAGATGTAAAACTCACCAATATAAATATTTCCCCTTGTAATGTTAAGTGTGAAGACGATAGAAATAAGGGTCTATATAAATTAGCAGGGGAAAAGTAGAACATAGAATGGTATACACTTCTTGGTAGCAGCTACATAAAATTAATTCTGTCTAAATAGTGATATAGAAAGAGCTTATGAACAATGACTTGGTTTAGGTGTTGTTGTGTGTGGGGGGGGTTGTTGTTCCCTGTTTTTATTCTATTGATATTTAGCTGTAAACAATGTTATGTTTTCCCTTCACCATGCACTTAATTGAATAAATAATCTTTTAAAATATTAAAAGAATGCAAACTGATATCAAGAGTTTTGCCTCTCTGCTGTGAAAATGTGAGGGCATGTCAAAGATATCTCCGTGAAGAGGGGCGACAGCCTTTCTCTCTTTTGCCAACACTCCCCGAGAGATGGGTCAATGTTCATGTTACAGATAAGAAAAGATCTTTATTTATATCTGTCCCATCCCAACTTAGCCTTTAACTCCTCCATCTTTATGGCTTTGAAATCCAGATTTATTTTTTCAGTTTATTTTGTAGGTTTGCTTATTTCCTTTCTTCAAAATTTCATAAAGAAGAAAAATCTTGACCAGTTTTAGTAACGCTTTCACAATAGACCCTACCTTGAGATTGTGACATAACGCCATTGCAGGGAGCCTGGGTTTTAATGAAGGAACGGCTGCTATTTATATGGCCAGAGCTGGTACTATGTACCTTATGTACATCATCTCCTTTATTCTTAACAATGTCATTTCAATCTTCAGTTCTTTATGATTCCACTCAACAAAGACCTGTAGAAGTGATTATTTTGGTATTTGGAGATGATACATTAGACAATATTTTGGAAAACTTTTTTCACTCCATACTCAAATGTGCTTTATTGTCAAGTGCATATTTAGATTTGGTTCTTGAATTGTAATGGTGATCTGCTGCTTTTTCTTTTAATTAAATTTGACTCAAAATATTTGACTTTTTTTAATGAGTTAACCAAAGAAGTACAGCTACTATTCCATACTAGCCTTGCATTTCTTCCCTAAATTCCATTTAGCTTAGATCATTTTTCTTTTACTTTGATTTTTAATTCCACAAAATAACTTCAGAATCGATTACAAGTTGAGTATCACAATTAGTGTTTTAACTTCATAGAATATCTCATTGTGACATTTTCCCTGATATGTAAAGCAGTCCATTGGCAAAAGTGTGCACAGTTTCCTTCTAATTTTAAGATTATATTTAGTGACGTTCTTTTCTCTGATTGTCAAAGATTCTCATGCAGGCGGTACTATTTCTTATGCCTAAGAATGTTTCTGAAAGTTGCACCACTAATGCTACTTGCCAAGTTGAGTGTACAGAAAGTTTTCTCATCTCCTGTTCAAGTTAATCAACATCAAGCATTGTGAATGCTTTAGGGTAAGACTGTAGTGCAGAATGCAGAAATCTTGTCCCCGGGAAATTTGCAGGTGGTAGATTGTTTCCCCCCCACCCCCTACTCCCTGAGCTCTGTTAATTTTGTCTGCAGTAGATCTAATGTTTGAATAAATCAGATGTCTAATAAATTTTTTTAAATGTCATTTCAAGATAGCTATTTCATACCCACTTTACAAATGAGGAAACCAAAGTTCAAAGAATTTAAGCAACTGCTTCCAAATAATGCAGCTGATGGTGGGAGAGCCAGAATACAAATCCAGTCCTGAATTCAAAACCTAATTCAAAATTAGCAAGGTAATAGGGCAAAGTGGCAGGGCTCAATTCCAGAAAAAAGCTCAAACAGATACCTTAGTCCTTTCTCAACCATTGCTTTCTCTACATTGGCTGTTACCTCCTCATGGAAGAAAAGAGCATCTAGAGTCCAGCTCTATGCCCATGTGGGCAAACATGTTTATGCATGTATGGGCACACTCACTCAGAATTTTAAAGTCAGAAACACCACAAAAAAAGAAAATCAGAGGCCAATATTCTTGATAATCATAAATGCAAAAATCCTCAACAAATATTAGCAAACCAAATTCAACAATACATTTGAAGGATCATATATTATGATCAAGTGAGACTTATTCCAGGATGTAAAGATGGTTCAACATCTGCAAATCAATCAATGTGATACTCCACATTCACAAAATGAAGGATAAAATCATATGATCTTCTCAATAGATGCAGAAAAGCATTTTATAAAATTCAACATCCATTTATGATTTTTAAAACTGTCAACAAATTGAGTATAAAAAGAATACGCCATCTATGACAAACCCACAGCTAATATCATCCTGAATGGTGAAAAGCTGAAAACCTTTCCTCTAAGATCAGGAATAAGACAAGGACGCCCACTCTCCCCACTCTTGTTCAAAATAGTATTGGATGTCCAAGCCAGAACACTTAAGCAAAAATAATGACAATAATAAAGAAATAAAAGGCATCTAAACTGGAAAGGAAGAAGTAAAACTATCACTATTTACAGATGACATGATACTATATATAGAGAACCTTAAAGACTCCACCAAAAATTATTAGGACTAATAAATGAATTCAGTAAAGTTGCATGATACAAAATTAGTATTTAGAAATCTGTTGCATTTCTATGTACTAATAATGAACTATAAAAAAGAGAAATCAAGAAAACAAACCCCTAAATAAACAACACAAGAAACAACAGGTGTTGGAAAGGATGTGGGAAAAAAGGAACCCTTGTGCATTATTGGTGGGAACGCAAATTGGTGCAGCCACATTGGAAAACAGTAGGAGGGTCCTCAAAAAGTTAAAAATAAAACTGCCCTGTGATCCAGCAATCACACTACTAGGTACTTATAAGAGGATACAAAAACACTAATTCAAGGGGATACATGTACCCCTATATTTACTGCAACATGATTTAAAATAGCTGAGATAGGGAAGCAGCCCAAGTGTCCATTGACTAAAGAATGGATAAAGAAGATTTGCAATGTGTATATAATTTTATTCAGCCACAAAAAAGAATGAGATCCAACACTCAAAAAAACAGATAATCAAGTCAAAAAATGGGCAGAAGACATGAACAGACACCAAAGAAGACGTGCAAATGGCTAACAGGCACATGAAAACATGTTCATCATCACTAGCCATAAGGGAGATTCAAATCAAAACTACATTGAGATACCACCTTACACCAGTTAGAATGGCCAAAATTAACAAGACAGTAAACAACAAGTGTTGGAGAGGATGTGGAGAAAGGGGAACCCTCTTACACTGTTGGTGGGAATGCAAGTTAGTGCAGCCATTTTGGAAAACAGTATGGAGATTCCTTAGGAAATTAAAAGTAAAGCTACCTTATGATCCTGCAATTGCGCTATTGGGTATTTACCCCAAAGATACAGATGTAGTGAAAAGAAGGGCCACCTGCACCCCAATGTTTATAGCAGCAATGGCCATAGGTGCCAAACTGTGGAAAGACCCAAGAAGCCCTTCAACAGCCAGATGGATAAAGAAGATATGTCCATATAGACGATGGAATATTATGCCTTCATCAGAAAGGATGAACACCCAACTTTTGTATCAACATGAATGAGACTGGAGGAGTGAAATAAGTTAAGCAGAGAGAGTCAATTACCATATGGTCTTACTTACTTATGGAGCATAAGGAACAACACAGAGGACATTATGGAGCATAAGGAACAACACAGAGGACATTGGGAGAAGGAGAGGAGAAGGTAGTTGGGGGAAATTGGAGTGGGAGATGAACCATGAGAGACTGTGGATTCTGAGAAACAAACTGAGGGTTTTGGAAGGGAGGAGGGTGGGGGGATGGGTGAGCCTGGTGGTGGGTATTAAGGAGGGCACGTATTACATGGAGCAGTGGGTATGGTGCATAAACAATGAATCTTGGAACACTGAAAAAATAAAATAAAATTTAGATTTTTAAAATGGGGGGAAAAGAATGAGATCTTGCCATTTCCAATGACATCAATGGAGCTAAAGGGTATAATGATAAAGTGAAATAAGTTAGTCAGATAAAAACAAATATCATAGGATTTCATTTATATGTAGAATTTAAGAAACAAAACAAGCAAAAGGAAAAGAGAGAGAGAGAGACAAACAAAGAAATATACTCTTAACTCTAGATAGAGAGCAAACTGATGGTTACCAGAGGAGAGGTGGGTAAGGGGTATGGATGAAACAGGTGATGGGAATGAAGGAGGGCACTTGCTGTGATGAGCACAGGGTGTTATATGAAAGTATTAAACCACCATATAGCACACCTTGTACTAATATAACACTGCCTGTTAACTAACTGGCATTAAAATAAAAACCTTAAAAATATAAAAGAAAAATCCCATTTACAATCACACCAAAAAGAATACCTAGGAATAAAATTAACCAAGAAGGTAAAGACCTGCCCACTAAAAAGTGTAAGACATTGATGAAAGAAATTGAAGAAAACACACATAAATGGAAAGATATTCCATTTTCATGTGTTAGAAGAATTAATATTGTTAAAATGGCCATAGTTCCCAAAGCAATCCACACATTCAATGCAATCCCTATCAAAATACCAGGGCCATTTTCCACAAAACTAGAACAAATAATTATTTTTTTTTAGATTTAATTAATTAATTTATTTATTTGAGGGAGAGAGAGAGAGAGCACGTGAAAGCAGGGGGTGGGGCAGAGGCAGAGGGAGAGAATCCAAAAGACTCCATGCTGAGCACAGAGCCCAATGTGGGGTTCATCTCACAAATCATGAGATCATGATCTGAGCTGAAACTTAGAGTCTGATGCTTAACCAACTAAGCCACCCAGGCACCCCTACAAGAAATAATTCTTAAATTTATGTAGTACCACAAAGACCCTGAATTGTCAAAACAATCTTGAGAAAGAAAAAGCTGGAGGGACCATGCTTCCTGATTTCAAAGTGTACTACAAAGGTGTAGTAATCACAACAGTGAGGTACTGGTGTAAAAAACAAACACATAGATCAATGGAACAGAACAGAGGAAATAAACATATGCATATATGGTCAGTTAATTTATGACAAAAGAGGCAAGGATATACAAGGGAGAATGGACAGTCTCTTCAATAAATGGTGTTGGGAAAACACAATGGCCACATGAAAAAGAGTGAAACTAGACCACCATCTTACACCATGCACAAAAATTACTTCGAAATGGGTTAAAAACTTGAATGTAAGACCTGAAACCACAAAACTCCTAGAAAGAAAATATAAGCTCCTTGACATCAATCTTAACAATCCTTTTTTGGATCTGACTCCAAAGACAAGGGAAGCAAAGGTGAACATCAGATTAAAAGCTCTACACAGTAAAAGAAACCATCAACAAAATGCAAAGACAACTTACTAAATGGGAGAAGATATTTACAAATCATACACTAATAATGGGTTAATATCCAAAATATATAAAGAACACATAGGACTCAGTAACAACAACAACAAAAACAAATAATCTTTTTTTTTTTCAAAAACAAATAATCTAATTAAAAATGGGCAGAGGATCTGAATAAAAAATTTTCAAAGAAGACATCCAGATGGCCAAAAGACACATGAAAAGATGCTCAACATCACTCATCATCAAGGAAATGCAAATCAAAACCACAACGAGATAACACCTCACACTCTTTGGAACGGCTATTTTAAAAAAGACAAGAAATAAGAATACTGGCAAGAATATGGAGAAAAGGGAATCCTTGTACACTATTAATGGGAATGTAAATTGATGCAGTCACTATGGAAAACAGTATGGAGTTTCCTCAAAAAATTGAAAACAGAAATATCATATGATCTGGCAAATCCAATGCTGGGTTTCTATCAAAAGAAAACAAAAACACCAATTTGAAAAGATATATGCACTCCTAGGTTCACTGCAGCATTACTTACAAGATATGGAAACAACCTAAGAATCCATCAATGGATAAATGGATAAAGGGGTGTGTGTGTGTGTGTGTGTGTGTGTGTGTGTGTGTGTACACACAATAAAATGCTACTTAGCCATAAAAACAATGAAATCTTGCCATTTGTGACAACATGGACAGACTTTGAGGGTAATATGCTCAGTGGAATAAGTTTAGATAGAAAAGGCAAATACTGCATGATTTCACTTCCATAGGGAATCTATAAAACAAAATAAAATGAAACAAAACCCAGATTCATAGATCCAAAGCACAGATTAGTGATGGCCAGAGGAGAGGGGATTGGAACAGGGGGTAAACTGGGTGAAGGGGATCAAGATATACAAACCTCAATTACAAAATAGTCATGAGATGTAACGTACAGCATGGGCAGCACGGAGACTATAGTCTGATATTGTATTAACTTTGTATAGTGGCAGATGGTAGCTAGACTTATTGTGGTGATCATTTCACAATGTACACACGTGTCAAATCACTATGCTATACACCTGAAACTAATATAGTATTGTGTGTCAATTATACCTTAATATTAAGGAGTTTTAAAGTCAGTCAAGGCTTGGAAGCATTACAGATTCTGAAAATCTCTTGATACAGAACTCTGCTCGAAAGAAAAAAAGGAGAAACTTGCGCTTACGGACTTGCTTTTAAAAAGTGGGGATATCCTACATCCATGTTCACAGCAGTATTATTCGCAATAGCTAAAACATGGGAGCAACCCAAGGGCCCATCAGTGGGTGAATGCATAAGCAAAACATGATATATGGATGCAATGGACTATCATTCAACCTGGAAAAGGAAGGAAATCCTGTACTATGTTACAACATACTTAAGTGAAATACACCAGTCACAAATAGACAACTATTACCTGATTCTACTTACACTACTTACACGACACTACTTAGTGTTGTCAAATTCATAAAGACAGAAAGAAGAACGGTGGTTGCTGGGGCGGGGGTGGGGGGAAGGGGGACTAGGGTGTTATCCTCTAATGGATATAGAGTTTCAGTTTTGCAAGATGAAAAGAATTACAAGGTTGGCAGGTAGCAATGACTGCACAATATGAATGTATTCAATAGCACCGAGCTGCACACTTAACAATGGTTAAGATGGTACCTTTTATGTTATATATATTTTTACCACAATAAAAAAAGAAAAAAATACAAAGAAAGTGGTTATTAATTTTTTTCGGATTTGAGACTCCCGAGAATCACAGGCTCTCTCGGCAATAAAAGGTCTGTCTGTACGAACTTTTCTATTCAATTTTAGAGGATGCGCCCCACCCCCTCACCACCACCCACAGAAAACCATCTGTGGGGCTCTTGGGAATCCAGAGATCCCAGGCTAAGAACCACGGCTTTTAAAATAACCTCTCAAATTCCGCTTTCTCCGCTGATATCAGAGTTAACAAATCTGCAACCCCAGCCAGGGAAGAGATAGATGCTTGCATTCTGTTGCCTTCCTTCACAAAGATCTTTTCTTTCCCTCAGACTAGGACCCAGAGATTAACTGTCACATTTTCAAGAACAAATAGTACTTTCAATGCTTTTCTGGAGTTTCAGCCACACCCTCAGACACTTTACAAATGGAGAAGAAAAAGAAAACAGAAGAGCCCAGGAGGGGGCATTTCTCCCAGGACTGGGGGTGTCCCCACCACTCCAGCTGCCTTAGCAGCCCGCATTTCTGCCTAACCCTTTGGGGACTGACTCCTCAGGAGACATTCTCCAGCTAGCAACCGTTCAGCCAACGTCCTCTCCTGGAGAAGCAGAAATTTCGGAGTTTAAATGGCTCAAGATTTCCATTCTGGGAGCCTGCACTAGAAAGAAAGAGGGAGAAACGCCCCACAGCACCAACAGTGGCCACTTTGTTTATTGTTTTGCCACAAGAGAGGGAAGGGGAGAAGTGGGCTGATGTAAGAGAAGGAGAATGCAGTGGAAGATTTGCTTTTAAGCATATAAAACCCTGCCTACGCCATAAGACCAAAAAAAGATATTTTGTCTGTCTTCACAGAGTCCAAACTAATCATCCAAACAAAGCCACCTTTCTTCATCCACCCTTGGCCACAACAGTACTTAGGTTATAATTTTTCTGTGTCTTTAACCCTTAAACAGTTAAACTCTTCTGGAAGCGAAGTTGCCTAACCGCCCCCCCTCCCTTGTTTTAGGTTTGGAAGGCAATATCACAATCCAGGACAGAGTGGAAAGTTTAATTGGGGGAGGGGCCGTCGGATAGACTGTTTCTAGTGAATGTCAAAACGCCGTTCTTCAGGAAATAGGAAAGCCAAAAATGTGTAACGTGAAACCAGGCAAAAGGCCCAGTGGAATGGTTCAAGGCAACTCTTCCCACCTCCACACACACACACACACACAGAAGAAGTGGTCTTAATTTTGCCAGGCAAATAGAAATGAGAATAAATTTTAATCACAGCAAAAACCTCTTCCAAATAAAAGTCAAAAATAATCAGGCAAAACAAAGTCGCCTGTGTCTCCCTGTATCTCCTAGGGGACTTTCCCTTACTTTTCCTCTCCAGCATGAATCCTTCCAGAAATCCGTGCACAGCGTCGGAGGCACAGGTTGTCAATGTCTCAGAGCACCTTCGATTCGGTGAATGAAGGGACTCGGGAGCACCTCAAGCCCCACTTCAAGCCCCACCTCAGTGTGGTATTATGCCGTACCGCTTTAGGGAAACCAGTACCTTCTCTTTTGAAATCTTTGTTTGTAGAAGATCAAGGCCCCATGATCTATGTGTTCAATTTTGTTCAGCTTGGTGAAATTAAAGACATTCAAAAATCTGTGTAAGCCCTCAGACAGGATGCTATAGAACATGAGCCTGCCTCCGTGGCGATAAGCACACAATGAATGCAGTCAGCGCCCACAGACCTGTAGAAAATGGAAAGCTTCAAACTTCCTTTGTGCTGTTATCAAGGGGCATCACCCCTGCACTCCAGGAGGGTAGACACAGCCCATAAAATATATCCTTTCCTTTAGAAATTGGCATTTTAGGTCCCAGGACAGTCAAATAAAACCTTTCAGGACTGCCCACAGCTTCTGTTCTCACACTGACTTATCGCACCTCTCTGTCCAACCTGAAATTACGTTTACAATCTGATTCTAAAGTATGTTTGCAATTCTACCCAGCTCAGCAACCACAGAAAACAGTTGTCCTGTCTGCTCCGTGAAGCTGCCCTTCGGCTCCAAGGCAAATGTTGCTCCATCCAGTGCACCTGACTGAGCGAGAGACCCCTGCATCACCCCTACCCTGCAAGTCTCCTGTGGTGAACAGAAATAAACTGCTGATTTTCTCCTATCCCCACAATGATTTCCTGTAATGTAATTACATATTTCAAAATTACATATTTCAAAATGCGGGTCTAGTGTCCCACAAGAACACCTTCCAAGTGGTAAAGCCTTATGAAAATGACAAGAGAGAAGTGGGGTTGATTTCATACAGAACACCCTGAAATCTGTAAATCCAAAGAACTGTTTTCCATTACTTTGGGATAAACTGGGCTTTTCTTAAAAACAACTCTGTTTTGGATAAAATATTCAAAACACGATGAAGGCATGTCTTTGGGAGTGACAGAGTGAAATAATACACAGTATGGTCACTTATAAGTCAAAGGTCATTTTTTTAAAAGCCAAAACAGATCCAACTTAATCATCCACTTTATGCACCCTATTTCACTCCAAACGATGTTTATCTACTTCCAAAAAGTAGGCCTGTCTTCAAAGAAAGAAGATTGGCAGCATTTAGGATTTTTTTAAACAGTTTGCCACAGAGGTATGTAGACTACTGGGCAAGACAGTAATTGGTAGAACGAGTACATGACTTCCACACTGTTTTTTGTTTTTGTTTTTTTTAAATACCTCTGGCTATTTGAAAGGCCATTTGGCATATATTATAGATTTTACCTCTTTTTTTTTTTTTTAAATGTGTGTGTGCCCACTTCAGAGGAATTAATAACTGGCCCAGCCAGTTGAGTCCACTGTGGCAAATAATGGTAGGCAAGCTAATGCCTGAGTATCTGCTAAAAATTCAACAGCATAACCGTTTAAGTACGTAGTGATTCAACTTTAAAGTACTTAAGAACCAACTCGGATGCCGGTTAAAATGTAGATTCCCGGAACTATTCCTGGAGATTTTAATTCTCTAGGTCTAGAGTGGGCCCAGGAGGCTCCAGGTGATTCTGAAGCAGACCAGTCCATGTGCCATGCAGGTGATTAAAATTTTTCTTGGTGGAAAAATGAAACAAGATGGGACCGGGGAGGGAGACAAACCATAAGAGACTCTTCATCTCAGGAAACAAACTGAGGAGTGCTGGAGGGGAAGGAGGTGGGAGGGATGTGGTCCCTGAATGACGGACACTGGGGAGGGTGTGTGCTATGGTGAGTGCTGTGAATTGTGTGAGACTGATGATTCACAGACCTGTACCTCCGAAACAAATAAACATTATATGTTAATAAAAAGAAATAAAAGAGAAATAAAACTTCTATCGGTAGCACTGCACAGGATACCTGGTTCTCTGTTCTGCTGTTTCAAGCAGATGGTTGTGCTAGTAGACGCTAAGGAATTAGGTCACCGAGTCCTAGCAGCTAGGGTAGGGACGGACACACTGTCTATCAGCTTGATGATATTCCATTTGGGGGAAAATGTGTCTTCAGCTGAGCAATTCAATATGCTGGGCTAGATACTTGGTATAATCCTCTCCTCTCGCCCATCCCCTTCATTCCTGCCAATCTCCTCATGGAAGGGCTTTCACCAGAGGGCATCTGGAGGTCCTGGACATCTTTACTCACATCACCCCCAGAACACACAGGTGGTAAGGAGTGACCTGCATTCTCTCTCCCATCTGGCAGCCTGGATGCCAAGAGGCCTCATCCACCTGTCTTTCCAAATGCCTTCATGCTCTAGGTAGTGGTTCCCAACCTTGGCCACACACTGGGGAAACACAGGGGAGCTTTAACAAATCCTGAAGACATGGTCTCGTCTCCAGACTGTTTTAACTGATGCAGGGTGGAGCCTGGAGACTGGAAGGGAGAGCTTTTTAAAGCTCCCTCAAGTGTTTCTAACAGAGCTAACGTTGACAGTCTCTTAACAGCAGCCGTTGGCATGCCTTTCCTCTAAAGGGCCAGACGGTAAAAACCTTAGGCTTTGCTGACCATACGATCTCTGTCACAACTACTTGACTCTGCAGTCAGAGCTAGGAAAGCAGCCACAGACAGTATACACATGAATGGGGGTGATCGTGTCACAGTAACACCTACGGCACTGAAATCTGAATTCCATATAATTTTCACATGCCATGAAATAATCTTCTTTTAATTTTTTTTTTCCTGAACCATTTAAAAAGGTCAAAACCATTCTTGGGTCACAAGGTCTAGGAATCAAAATCAGGAAGTAGGCTGAATTAGGCCCTCAGGCTGTGGTTTGCTGACGCTTCTCCTGAAGCAAACCAGAAATGAGTATCAGAGCCTTTGGGGTCATGGTCAGCTATGGAAAATCTATTAGAGCACAACCTTTTAATCTTTGCAGAGATTATTTATATACATTTGGGACTTGGCCTTAATTCAATTTCTTGGTACAGGAAGCTGGGTTTTATAAGAGGTGGGTCTTCTGTGTAAATAGAAGAATTATGGAACTACTTTTACAAACTGTGAATTATCATCTCCCCTTCTTTGTCCCTCCTACCAGGCTCAGTGGAGAAAGTGGGGTATTGAAATTTTTTTTGTTTTGTTTTGTTTTAATATCAACTAACCTTCATTAAGTGATGCCATGTGCATTATCCAGGACAAAGTATATGAAGGAATACAGCAGTAAATGCAAGTGCAAAATTATAGTAAATGTTAAAAGGAAAAAATGTTAAAGGCTTTAATTCATCTCTCATTCCTCTTCCACATGGTAACAGATCCTGGAAAAAGGCTGGTTCAGTGGGCTCTGCAAACACACAGCCAAAGTTTCAAAAGTAGCTCTCTCCCAAGTTCTGTAACCCTGAGCAAGTTACGGCTTTATCCTTATAGTGGCTGTCTGCTTTAAGAAAGGGGTCTAACCTGCTTTTTACAATGCCTAGTACCCAGCAGGGTACTCCCTGTGTTATAACTGAGGTGCTATAGTTAATATGTTGGAGGAGAGATCCAATCATGTCTGTTATGCAACTAGTAATGGGCAGTACAAGTTTCTAAAAAGGCAGAATGCGTCAATGTGATCTGAATCACAGTGTGATACTTCTTCCCAGCTCTGCCGTCAGCACAGAGGTACTCATGGCCCCTGTTGCTGGGGTGTTTATTGATAATGGCTCACAGCTAAGTTCCTTCCTCAGAAATGGTCTTCTCCTTAAAGCAGTTGCCTTGCCCACAGATCCGTTCCCTCTCCCGAGATAGCGAGCATCCGATGATAGGTCAAGATGAAGTCCAAAGGCCTGGCCTCTTTGCCCGTGAGATCTGCCTAGGCTTTGTTGAAATGGCATCGCTGGTCAATCTCCCCGCTGCCCGGTCCTCCCGCATCCCTCCCTCCCTCACAAGTTGATCCTGAGAGCCCACCCAGTAAATCTCTGCACTTAACTCTCCATCTCGGTGTCTGTTTCTACATCCAGGCTCAGCCCTGCTCATGGGCTGCTGCCATGAGCCTGACACTGGCATACCCATTTAACTAGAGGATGTCTTTTTTTTTTTTTTTTTTTTTAATAATCTGTGTTGTCACAGATGACAGTGGAAAGAAATTATTTTCCGAGAAATTCTCATTAGGGGCTCAGATAATCTGGATCAAACAGATCCACTCTCATATTGTTCAATCATATGGGAAAGCACCCATTTTCCTAGAGTAGGTGCAGCTCTCACAAGCTACAACTCATGTTTAATTAAAGGGATCAGAGCTGCACACTTATTCTGTGAGGCAAGTCTCAGTTTTCCTAAGGAGAAGACCAATAGGACATGGAACAAGTCTGCCTGGCAGGTGGAGAGATGCGCCAACTGTCCTGCATTTCCTTTGGCCACAAAGGTCTCTTTTTATCAAAGAAAGGACTCTTTCATGCTGAGATTAGTTTTTAATGAATTTTGAGTGCCTTCCATCTGGCTTGCTCTTCCCAAAAGGAACTGCATCATTGATTTTTTCCAGCTATATATACCCAGACATATAGCAAAATTTAGAACTCGCTGCTCTGGCATTCCCCAGGCTTTGCCCTTTTCTTAAAAATAAAAACAGAGCAACAGAAAAAAACCTCCAGATGCTTTGGGGGATTTTCTGGAGAACCACCTTTTCAAAATGAAGGGGTTTCCTTACGATCCATGGCCCAACTGTAAACCTCATTGTGAAACCACAAGATATGCTTCTCTTGTACCGTGGTTCTCAACGGGTGGTTCCAGGACCAGCAGCATCAGTAAAACCTGGGAACTTGATAGTTTTGCAAATTACTGAGTCAAAAACATTGGGATTAGAGTACAACATTCTGTGTTTCAACAAGGCCTCCAAGTGACCGATTCCCTTGCATGCTAAAGTTTGAGAACCACTGTCTGACACAATATTCATTTGTCCTTAGTAGAGATTGGAAAACAACACTAAAAGTATCCTCACCTACAGATTTATGAGTACCATTAGGAAGGCCCTTCCAGAGAGAACCCACAAATGAGGAATCTGGCATATTGAACCCAGGCCAAATTCCAAACTGAAGGCTCAACCTTTCCTTACTCTGTCATTTCTGGCTTTCAGCGTTTCCCTGAGCTTTGTTCCTTAAAGTTCTCTCATTTTGATGAAGACAAGTTCACAGGATTCAGGCAGAACTGGTTTCTGGTTCTACTACTTATTAACTTGCTAGGTGACCTTGGGGAGTTCCATAATTTCTCTAAGTCTCGGTATCCTCATGGGCAAAATAAGATCAATAATGGTATCTTTTTTACAAATGTTAACTTTTGTGATGATGACAATGCTGATGATAGTAGCTATTCCTTAGTCATAAACTACTCTGTTGACTGCTTGCTAATAGTTGAAACTAGAAAGAGGCTGAAGCCAGTTCCACGGGGACCAAGAAATCTTCCTCTTCATCTGAATCAACTTCTTGAGCCCCAAAGGTCTTTGAACCAAACTGAGTATCTTCTGTGAATTTATTTTTATTCCTTTGTGTAGCAATATTTATGAATGGTGTCCACATGCCAAGCACTCTGCCTTGGAGCTAGGTGCCTGACCCAATTGTCTAAGAGCTCCTCATTCTGGAATTTGACCTTGATGCTAGATTCCATGTTGGTAGATCCTCTAGGTCTTTTCTGCTTTTCTCTGACTAACGGCAATGACCATGGAGACTTCAGGACGTCCAGATTCACCTCAAGATCTGTGATCGAGGCCTGAGAAGACCTGAGAACACTTGCTTAATCAATAAATACTTATTGATCCAATTATATCTTGAACACTGTGGCTTTAAAACCTGCCAGCGCTATGGACCAGCCTTCAAGAACCTTCAAACCCAAAGATGACAGATGAGGGAGCTCTTATGATTAGTCCACCGAAACAGAACCATAGGAGACCCAACCCCTCCAGGCCAGGCACAGTCTGGGATGCATTCTGAGCTTTTTGAAGAGGCTTCCATGAATCTATAGCCTTAGTGTTTCTAGGGACATTGGTTCAAAAGGCCTATTCTACTTGCACTGTTAATGATTCAAACCAGTGTGTCTGTCAAAATCAAAATCACGGCAATCAATAGCAAAACTATTATCTTGCTCCTGAAGAACATTTGTACTGACTATACTTGAGAATGCTTGCCGTGCTACAAATCCAGTCCTGACTTCTATAGGAAACTAAAAAGGGCTACAAAAGGGAGATACTCAAATGCTTTCTCATCTAGCTCTGCACAGTAGAGAAGGCCTGGGAATAAAATCACTGGAGAAACTATTTCACTCAGCAATTAGAGCTAAAAACACTGGGGTCTCCCCCAAATGCAAAATGCAAAATGTTGAAATTCATGCATTTTAAGCTCTGAATTAATTTGTTCCTCCTCAAAACACTTGAGGCCATCCTCCACCATCTACATATAGGCATGGGCAGCTAACCATTCTCACTTGGTTCAATAGATGCGTACATTCGACCTTTTTGAGAGTGTGTGCTTGTGTGTGTATGTGTTTGTGTGATAATACCTACCTACCTGTAAGTTGCTATAGACTCATGTGGACAAGTTAACAGGCCTTGGTTTTAGCTGCAACATATTTTTAGAAAACACTTCATAAAATGGATCACACTTTCCACAGACAAGTTGCTATAATTGGGAGTCTCATTCCTGACCAAAGACTCCTCCGCAAATAAAATATAGATACCATAAACAACTTGTCATGGAACAAAAATAATGACCACTTTACAAATCTCTATAAATATCTGAAGCATTAAAACACTGCCCTTGATGAGCACTGGGTGTTATACACAGCTAATGAACTGTTGACCACTACATCAAAAACTAATGATGTACTATATGCCGGCCTACTGGACATAATAAAAAAAAAAACAACTCCAAAAAAAACCCCAACAAAAAAACCTCACTGTTCTAAATCCTATAAAAGGGAAATAATCATATGTAATACCTATACATGTAGTCTCAAAGTTTCTGTCACCCCACAAAAATACAGCTCAATTGAATTATGTTCTAAAATTAATGGGCTAGCTTTAATAACATGAAACATCTGATTAACAATTTAGCAAAACTTGGATTTTGATAGAGCATTTTGGGGATGATTTAAATAGTGAAGTCTTTTTTTTTTTTTTTTTTTCCAAAAGATGTCCAAGGAAATTGATCTAATGTCTTCTTTTCCCTATGAGGTAGAAATCTATGTTTTCCTGCAATTTACTACCTCCATCTCATAAGCCTCTTTCTCCTCCTCCTTTTTCTGTTCTTCTTCCTCCTCCCCAGTGACTCCACTACCCAATATATGATTATTACGGAAGTACCATATTTTCACAATTCAACTCCGCCTTGGCCAAAGATGATTAGAGCAAGATAAGGTCTCAATCACTATCTCTTCTGGGAATCTGAAAATTGGAACCGAGAGAACCAGAGATGGGGAAATCTCTGGAGTCCTTCTGCTGGGGCCTCGGGACCCCAGACCCCTGTCTTCCTACTGGTTTGTTCATGGTTTTCCAGGTTCCGTGAGCTGTCTCAATGTCCTTTCAGGAACCCCCGCTTTTCTGGCTTAAGCTAGGCAGAGCCATTTTCTGTTATTTAAAGCAAAAGGACTTTTAATAAATATACCTAGGATAAGTCGATGCACTTAAAATGATTGCATCCACCTGAAAGTTGGGTCAAAGCAAGTACTGCTCATACTTCACAACCTCGAAAATGCACACAACAAATGACGAAAACACCTAACAAATCACTAAGCGCTATATACTTTCACTTTACATATTAAACACATGGCAGGAAAACCCTTATCCCAAACCGTTCCTCTTAGTGATCTCCATCGAGTTGTCTGGTTTTTTCTTTTACTTTGCTCTACTTTCCAGTTCCCACAATAAGTCAGATTTACTTTTTGTAATCAGAAAAAAAACTCTTTTTCACTGTAAATACTGAAAAAAATGTTAAGCATGAGATATCCCACAGAGGATTGACATCGGCGATGATGATCATAGCCGAGCTGTTGTTCTCTCACTTAGAAGTGATTTTTAAAGATGACTCAGGCCTGCTGTTATTCTCTCAATGGTCCCCCACTGTCTTAGCCTATTCACGGCTAAAAGAGCAGTTTCTTAGCTTCAAAGCAATGTCACTAGAAACACTAAGTACTGTAGGGATAGGATATGGAGTGGGAGTACTTGCGTTTGAGCTCCAGCCAAAGAGCTGTGTGGGCTTGGGCTGGTCATTTACCTTCTCTGAGCCTCAGCTTCCCCTGTTTTAAAATGGGGGAATTATAGTTCCCTCCTCTCAGGGTGTTTGTGCAGTTCAAAAGAGACCATGGATGCAAAAGATCTGTGCATGGGAAAGAAGCACTAGCTATTGGTATCTACTCTCGCCTCCTGTCCTCCAGCAGCCCTCTCAGCCAGTGCAGCTTTTGGCTCGGCTTCTTTGCCAAGAAATTAGGAGAAGCCACTCTGCCCTCTGAACCAAATTCTCTTGGCTGAGGACCTGCTGGAAACTCAGGCCCTGAAGCTTCAGTTATCCTTCTCCCATTGGCTTTCAACAAAATAAAATTCACTTATACAGTACTGAATATTCCCAAAATATAACTCATCTATCAAGTAACCATACTTAAAAAAAAATCACAGTAAAATACACGTATCATAAAATTTGCCATTGTGACTGTTATCAAGTATACAGTTCAGTGGCATTAAGGCCATTCACATGGTTGTGCAACAGTCACCCCCATCCATCTCCAGGACTCTTCAACTTTCCAACCTGAAACTCTGTCCCTGTGAAGCACCGTCCCCTCCCAACCACCCCAGCCCCTGGCAACCACCACTCTACTTTCTGTCTCTGGATCTGACAACTCCAGATACTTTGCAGAAGTGAAATCACTCAATATCTGTTCTTTGGTGACTGGTTTATTTCCCTTTGCCTAATATCTTCAAGGGTTTGCTAGAATCTGAATGTTTGTGTCTTCCCAAAATTTGTATGTTGCAGTCGTCTTCCCCGAAAGGGGTGATAGTAGTAGGTGAGGTCTTTGGGAGGTCTTGAGGTCATGAGGATGGAGCCCTCATGAATGAGACGGATATTTTTACAAAAGAGATATCCCCAGCCCCTTTTGCAATACAGTAAGTCTGTGATTCGGAAAAGGGCCCTCACCCAACCATGCTGTCACCTTGATCTCAGACATTCAGACTCTGGAACTCTGAAAAATAAATATCTATTGTTTATAAACTACCTGAGCTGTGGTATCGTGTTACAGCAGCCCAAACAGATTAAGACAAGACTTATCCATGTTGTAGCATGTACTGACTTCCTTACTTTTTTCTCAGCTTTATTGAGGCATCATTGACAAATAAAATTGTCATATTTTTAAAGGGCACAATGTGATGATTTGCTATACATAGACATTGTGAAAGGACTCCCACAACCTAGCTAATTAACACATCCATCACCTCCCATATTTAACTTTTGTGTGTTTCTGTGTGTGTGTGAAAATTCTTAAGATTTAGTCTCAGCAAATTTCAACTATACAATACAATATTATCAGTCACAGTCACCACGCTATGCATTAGATCCTCAGAACTTGATCATCTTAACATTAAAAGCTGGCACACCTTTGGGTGGCTCAGTGGGTTAAAGCCTCTGCCTTTGGCTCAGGTCCTGGGATCAAGCCCCACATCAGGCTCTCTGCTCAGTGGGAAGCCTGCTTCCCCCCCCCTCTCTCTCTGCCTGCTTCTCTGCCTACTTGGGATCTCTGTCTGTCAAATAAATTTTTAAAATCTTAAAAAAAAAAAAAGTTGGCACCCTTTTAACAACATCTCCGCATTTCCTTCAAGCCCCAGCCCCTGGCAACTACCATTCTACACTGCTTCTATGAGTTAGACTTTCTGTTGTTTTTCCACTTTTTTTTTTTTTAAAGATTCCACATATAAGTGACACCATACAAAATGTCTTTCTCTGGCTTATTTCACTTCCCATAATGCCTTTTAGGTTTATGCATGTTGTCACAACTGGCAAGATGTTCTTCTTTTTTAAAGCTAATATTCCAGTGTGTGTGTGTGTGTGTGTGTGTGTGTGTGTGTGATATAGTTTATCTGTTTGTGTATCAGTGGATACTGGGGTCACTTCCACATTTTGTGTATTGTGAATGATGTTGCTCTGAACATAGAAGTACCAATATCTGTTTGAGTCACTGTTTTCAAGTCATTTAGAATTACACCCCGAAGTGGAATTGCTAGATCATATGGTAATTCTATTTTTAATACTTTTAGAAACTCCTATGCTGTTTTCCCTAGGGGCTGCACCATTTTACACTGCCACCAAGAATGCACAAGAGTTTCTAATTTCTCCACACCCTGCTAAGATCTGTTATTTTCTGTTTTTTTGGATTTGCATATTTGTGTTTTCAATAATAGTCATTCTAATGAATGTGAAGAGCAATCTCATTGTGGTTGCATTGATTTGCATTTCCCTAAAGACTAGTGACATTGAGCATCTTTTCATGTGCTTGTTGCCCATTTGTATGTCTTCTTTGGAGAAATGTCTATTCAACTCCTTTGCCCAGTTTTTCATAAAGTTGTTTGTTTTTTTTTTTGCTGTTGTTGAGTTGTATAACTACTTTATATATTCTGGATATTAACCCTTTATCAAATATATGATTTGAATATATTTTCTTATTCTGTGGGTTGCCTTACACCTGTTCATTCAAATAGTAACTGTGGACCTATATGTGAGAGACATTGCACTAATGACTGAGCAAAACAGTGCCACCAGCTTTCATACCCTCTCTCCCTTCATTTGACTCTGTCATGCTATCAGAATCTCCCCAATGTTTGGAAACATCTTTTAAAAATTATTATTACTAGATCTTTGGAGTCTTCTAAAAGGAATTTAATTGACTATTTCATCTCAGATATCTGTGAATTGAGATCTTAGTCCTAAATAGGTTGTGAGGAACTGGGGAGCTATGAAACTTGACACTAGAAGAGACAGTCACTGTACACACACACACACACACACAGAGCCCAAAACCTTCAGCAAGAGCTTCCTGCCATCTACACATGTGTGACAGGAAGTTCTTCCACTTTAATCAGTGCTTGCCAAAGAGTATTTGACTAATAGGTTTTATTGTAACTGTTCTCACCAGCTGATAAAGTTTATAAACCTTGACCCTGGGACACTGGACCCTCACTGGGGTCTTAACATTCTTTCCTGACCAATTTTTTTTCTCCTTACCACTCTCCTCGGTAAATTTCTTCATCAAGGAATGTTTCCTTGCATGGCAAGTTAAGAGACTCAGTCCTCTCTATCCACATCTGGCAGTCTTTATTACATATGCCATGTGGGCTACAATCCTACTGACTCCAACAGTCTTCCTCAGAAGTCAAAAAAGAATCCACACACCAGATTCAGTACAGTTACTCTAAGTTTTTTAAAAAGATTTATTTACTTACTTGAGAGAGAGAGAGAACGCGAGAGAGAGAGGACAGAGGGAGAAAGAGAAAGAGAAAAACTTTAGCAGACTGTGCTGAACGTGGAGCCCGAGTCCGGGCTCAATCCCATGACCCTGAGATCACAACCTGAGCAGAAACCAAGAAACGGACACTTAACGGACTGTGCCACCAAGGTGCCCCAGGTACACACACTTATTCCTGGATAGCTACAACCTATCTCATTCCTCAAATCCTCAGGACATTTAGACAAATGCCAGCCTATTTTCAAATAGATACCTTAATTTAGTCACCAAACATAGATATCTGACCTCTACAGAATACTTTCCCTCCTCACATTCGCATGCCTTAGAAACCACAAACACAGGCCTTTATGTAAATGTTCAGCTGCACTGTGGATCTGCTTTGCATCAAATGGTTGCTAGTGTGCGCGCGCGTGCACACACCCCCACACCTACCCACAGTATGGATTGGTCTCTGAAGAACTGCTTAACATCCTGTTGAAGCCAAAGAATCAAAATTTCAAGATAGTGAATTAAATTTGCAGAATCACTGTTCATTAGCAGTAATGTTTCAAACAGGAAATTGGTCCAATTACAATATCCTCTGAGTTATGATCTCTGCTTCCCCATTTGCTTTAGCTAGTACCAAATCACACAAATAGCCGGCTTTGTGTCTATAGCAGCAGTTCGAAAAACAACACCACTCAAGGTTTTTCTGCCCCCATGGAATGGAATGGAATGGAATGGAGCAGATAAATTAATCCATGATGTTCAGCCCTTTACAGTCGGCTAGAGAAAATGAATCCCAAGCCAGGACCCTAAAAAGGGAACATTTACCACCCATTGTCTAACAACTTCTCATCTTCCTTCATAGACCCCCAGGGATGGCAATCACAGGGATGAGGCAAACCCACAGCCAGCTGCTGCTTCCCAGCTGTCCTGGAGCCTGGTGTGGGCAGATCCTGTGTTCGGTGTCTTGTGCTTAGCCAGGCTGATTTTATTACTAAATATGAGTTACAAACATAAGGCAATAAATACAGGAAGAGGATCGAGTAGTGAGACCACGATCTTGAGGTCCCTCCCACCAACAATGCATTCTGCCCCTTGAAGTAAATGACACCCTGTGATAAATGTGATGAACTAGTGATGGGCATGCAAGCTGGTGCAGCCACTCTGGAAAACAGTATGGATATTCCTCAAAAAGTTGAAAATAGAGCTACCTACGATCCAACAATTGCACCTCTAGGTATTTACCTCAAAGATTCAAATGTAGTGATCTGAAAGGGCATGTGCACCCAAATGTTTATAGCAGCAATGTCCATAATAGCCAACCTATGGAAAGAGCCTAGGTGTCCATCAACAGATGAATGGATAAAGTAGATGTGGTATATATATATATAATGGAATACTATGCAGCCATCAAAAAACTGAAATCTTGCCATTTGCAACAACATGGACGGAACTAGAGGGCATTATGCTAAAAGAAATAAGTCAATCAGAGAAAGACAATTATCATATGATCTCACTGATATGAGGAATTTGAGAAACAAGACAGAGGATCATAGGGGAAGGGAGGGAAAAATGAAACAAGATGAAACCAGAGAGGGAGACAAATGATAAGAGACTCTTAATCTCAGGAAACAAACTGAGGGTTGCTGGAGGGTGTGGGGGTAGGGATAGGGTGGCTGGGTTATGGACACTAGGAAGGGTCTGTGCTACGGTGAGCGTTGTGAATTGTGTAAGACTGATGATTCACAGACCTGTACCCCTGAAACAAATAATACATTATATGTTAATTTTTTTTTAAAAAGGTGAAGCTGCTACACAGAAAGTGATGATAATCTAGTCCCGTGGCCCAAAGGTGACGTAGCTGTGCTCTACACCAGAGCTATGAATTTTCCACTCAGCTTTCTCATTACCAAGAAGTAAAACTTGACATTAAAACAACTGATCCCACTCTTAGGGAAAAAAAAATGTGATGAACCAGATGTCCCCTCCACAGCTTCCTATGAAGTTCTGTTCTTTGGGGTTGAGAGTCAAGCCCTGTCCCACCAGCTCCCCTTATTGGGTTTCCCCTAAAATGTTGTTTATCCCTCCTTTGGTATCTGAGGCGAGTTCCCACCTAGACACAAAGAAGGAGGCATCTTTAGGGAGAGATGGAAGATTTTTTTTCTTCTTTGCCTGATGTGAATGCTCACTCAAAGAAGGGAAAATAGACTTAAGGTTTTAGTGACCTGATTTATTTTGTGTGAGTGTGTGTGCGTGTGTGTGTGTGCACCCTGATTTAGAGCGAATGAGGCATTTTGTTTTCTTTGGCTTTGTTTTTAAAACCAGGATAGAAATTCCTTTTTGAAGAGAGCAGATGACGCTATCATCCTCAGCATGATTTTTCTCTCATTTCCTCTTGATATTGTCTTCTAGACATTTTGAAGACAACTGTGGCTGTGGGCCTTTGTTCTAATGATCGTGTTTCTCTTTCCTATCGGGAAAATCTCCTGCTTTGCCCATTTGCTTGAATACCTGGTTACTAAAAACTGATATCTGGTCCTAAATCAGTCCGAAGGATAAATGCCTGGGTGAGAATTAGTGGTGGGACAACAGTAGAAACCACCCATGGGGCTCCTTTGGGGACTGAATCTGGAGTCAAGGTGGGAGGGGGGTGATGGAAGCTTTGAAAGGGGTACGATCCAGGGAGCCGCTGAGAAAGTGAATGGCCTCTTGTCCTTTTCTTTTTTCTCTGCTCTATTTGATACTCTCTGTGTTCTCAAAGTCCTGTGCATTTACCCTTCAAACAATTGGCAGAAAGGTCTGGCATGAAGAGAAAAATTCAACTCCACCTTTCTTCTCTGTTTCAAATGCTGACCCCCCTGTTAGATCTTAGATCAATGGCTCCTCCAATTCATCTGGAATTTCCCATTGCTCTCCCCTATTGTCTGGAATAATGTATTAACTAATTTGGAGACGATGAGACCATTTATCATGAGCGGGACATCAACCTGAAATATCGTTTGTATCCACGGTGGCAATTAGACACACTAGTTGACCAGCACTCACACCTGATTGATTTTACATTTATGTTTGATGGTAAGGGGAGGGAGATGGCTGTGGTCATACAAAATAAAGTTCTTTCTTTATTCTAACTAGTCCAGTGAAATCTTTCTTCTTTTATTAATTAGGATTATGAGTTATATGACCTTCGCGAACATGTGAACTTTAGATTTAAAATAATTTAAAACCTGATTAAACCTAACGTTTTAATGATAACACCCGAGACAACTGGTAACAAAGCAACTTGAAAAGTGGCCGAATGTCAAAATACATGTAAGTTGAGAGAAGAAAGGAGAATGAGATAAAGAAGGAAAAATTAAAAGAAGGAAGAAAAGTAAGTATCTGGGAAACGGTAGGAAATTAGAGATTTTAGAGAAATCCTTGAACTTGCACAACTGTGCCCAGAGCACAGTGAGGTGTGCCTGAATCACTCGTGGGCTCATCTACAAGGAATAACATCCAGATACCGTGCCAGGCACCTTCCCTTGGGTGTGTACATTAGTTATAAACTGAATCTTCATGGCATAGAAAAAATAATCTTTTATCAATTACTAAACGATAGGAAAATACAGACTTTCAAGTTCACAAAGATTTAAAAACTCGATACTAAAAACAAAAGATACTATGTAGCTGAGAGGGAAGAATATCAAGTAGTCAGTTCTGCTGCAGAACAATTCAGCAACACACAACAAATGGCTTCAAAACAGTTCTACTGTTTGGTCTTGTTCGAAATCTTGAGGACATTATGCTAAATGGAATAAATCAGTCACAAAAGGACAAATACTACATGATTCCACTTATATGAGGTATCTAGAAGTAGTCAAATTTATAGACACAGAAAGTAGAATGGTGGTTGCCCTGGGCTGGGGGAGAAGGGGAGGAGGAGATATTATTTATTCAGTACAGAGTTTCAACCTGGAAAGATGAGAAAGTTCTGGAGATGGATGGTAAGTAACAGTTGCACAACAACATGAATGTACTTAATGCTTCTGAACAGTACACTTAAAAAATGTGAAGATGGTAAGTTTTAAGTTATGCATATTGTGTTATAATAAATAATAATATTGAATATTGAGTAACAGAAATGTTCAAGATGATAGTAGTATCAACTATTTTCTAGATTTTCTTTTTTTTTTTTAAGATTTTATTTATTTATTTGACAGAGAGAGAGATCACAAGTAGGCAGAGAGGCAGACAGAGAGAGAGGAAGGGAAGCAGGCTCCCCACTGAGCAGAGAGCCCGATGTGGGGCTCGATCCCAGGACCCTGAGATCATGACCTGAACCGAAGGCAGAGGCTTAACCCACTGAGCCACCCAGGCGCCCCTATTTTCTAGGTTTTCTATAAAAAATCATTGTACGTTCATGTATGAAAGAAAGACCAGAAAGGTATTCCAAAAGACAAAATGTTGGTAGACGTTATCTTAGGTGAGATTTATGAGTGATTTTCTTTTTTCATACTGTTCTGTATTTTCCAAATGTTCTCAGTAACCATACAATCTTCTTATAACTAGAAAATAAAATTTAAAAGCCTCTATACAGACGATAACTACACTTGCGGTGAGCACAGCATGAAGTATAGAGAAGTTGAATCTCTGTGTTGTTCACCTGACACTAATGTTAACACTGTATAACAAATGTATACATTTGTCAACTACACATAGATTTTTAAAAAATTAAAAAATAAAAGCCCATCCCCTACATCTCTATCCCTTACCCTGCTTTATTATTATGGTAATGGCACTCATTACTACACGAAACTCTATTGTATATTTATTTGTTTCCTTGCTATAGTCTTGTTTCTCCAGCTAGAACATAAACTCCATGAGGTCAGACGCTTCTGCAGCCTCAATTCTTGAACAGTTTCAGGCACTTAATGGGCACTCCATAAATTTTTTGAGTGAAAGAAAATAAGTAGGAGAATGAACAGAAAAAAACAGTCATCCTCAGGTAAAGACAGGGGGCATTCCTTTGTCCAGTGTCCTTATTCCAGGTACCTGGCATAGCTACTTTTTCCCTCCCATCTGTAATCTGCTCAGGATTGGAGAAAGGGTTTTCTCCAAGTTAAGGATCATGGGGATAAAAATAAAGCCTGGATACAAACGAAGTAGGACTAATATGGGAGAAAGTCATCTAGATACCAGGTCACCTGCAGAATAATTGAAGAGACTGAGAATGGGACAGAGAAAACTCAGAAGAGAAGAAATGCAGCTATCTCCAAATCCCAGGAGGCAGTCAGGTAGAACCATGTATTTATTCAATAATCTCCATTGAGCCTCCTCTGTGTGCCCAGAACTGAGAAAGCCACCAAGAGTACAAAAGAAGCAGAATTAGATTTCATCTGAGTGGCCCCGTAGGGAATACTGGGGGTTGGTGAGAAATTTGGGAAGACGGATTAGAATGCATCCTAGTGAGTCCAAAATAGCATTTCCTAAAGTGCATTTCATGGAACCCTAGGGATACGTGGGATGTTCGTTTATATTACATGAAAAAAGGGATTCTGGGGCCAAATAAGTTTAGATAATCTAGAGAGAGAATATTTTACACTGCTACCACAGGACTTCTCAGGGTTTTTAATATTCTCTTGTATACTGCTACTCTCCTAAAGAGCAATGTGATTCCTTTTCTCAAAACTTCAAACCACGGGACATTTTTCCCCCCCACCACGGGACATTTTTTCTAGGCCCACAATTTCATGGGATGAGCATTAGGAAGAATTATCCTGTCTTCACAACGAGAACATTCACCTTTGGAAAGGGTGGCCTGCCACCACAGATGCAGATGGGCACCGTGGCTTGTCCCTGAGACGCACGGTGACACCACATAGAAAAGATGCCTAAGGATCCATCCTGAATCACTCACATAAACCCAGTCCTCTCACCTCATCCCCTCACCTCACAATTCTCCCAGTTACCAGTCTGGACACTCGCCTGTTCCTCTTTCCATTTTTGCCTCGAGCTTGACCTTAATAACCTGCACCTTGTATTTCTGCTTCTCACTTGTGCTCTGTGTAATCATGATTTTGGTTCTTCCCCTGTGCTGGGTAAGGCTCCCCTGGTTCAACCCCACGCAGCTCACTGTACACACAGGAAGAAGATGCAAGTAGAGCAAGAGGGTTCTATGCCTCATAAATGGGGAGAGCTTGGGTTTTCTGATACAGAAAGCTCTTCCCTGGTCTTCTTTTCGGCAACTTCTTCAACAGATCTGAGGTTCTGTAATGGTCAATGTCTAGACATAGTCTTAAATACTGTTGGTACTTGGAAAACCAGAGATTTCTATGACTTCATCATCTTATCGGTTCTTATATGGACTGCAGATGTTCCACCACACAGTTGGGAAGTCTTTCACATGATGAGGCCCTCACCCAAGGTCACTGGGCTATGTTCTACCTTCCAGCCATAAATAAAAGCCCATGGTAGATTTGAAAGCTTACATGAAGTTCCTACAGGGAGAAACTGTTCTGACTTTAAACTATCGCCTCCAAAGCCTCCCCCATTTTTGTTCTCTTACCTTGTAACTTGGGTTCTCATTCCAAAATCCAGTGACCTCATTGACTGCAGTACTTCAATACAGCCCATGTACTAGAATAAGAAGAAAGAAAAAAAGAGTAAGTAGGAAAAAAAAATAGCACAATGATGTTTCTCATCTTCCTAGTGATTTCCTGTGAAACACCTTAAGTCAGCTCCTGATATCAACTTACATTGGCACAGCCAGCCTACCATTGATATTTCTGACCATTAATGGACACATGCCTTAAGCCTCAGTTGAGTTATAAAACATCAGCTAAATCCCAGCTATGATATCGGGAAGGCAGGTAAACAAAGATGATGTGAGTTCATTGGTTAAGAGCATGGGCTGTGTGCATCTGACTCCTGGCTCTGCCACTTATTGGCAAGCTAAGCACGTGTCACTAATGGAAGCTCAGCACGTTACTCAACTTCTCTGCACTTCAGTTTTGTCACCGGTAAAATGGGGACTACAATTAGAATTGTTACGGGAGTTAAATTTTTTCACATGGGTGAAGCTCTTAGAACAGCCCCGGGTAGCTGCATGTGCTCCAGTGTCATGTGAGGCAAATAACAGAGGAAAAGTGAAGCTTCTAAGGAGATAAAACAAGCATCTAATTGCATAAGCACAGAATTAAGTCATATAAGAAGATCGTTCTTTTTCACAAGATCATTTACTGAAAGGGTTCCAGAAAGGAAGAAAGAGTCATGTCCTATGCCAGGAGTGGGTAAGTTTCCCTTGAACATGGAGTACTGGGAAAGGAATTGTGACTTATAAGGGAAAAGAAAGTTTATATTTAATGTGGAAACCATGGTGGGCTGTCTGTATGAAAGCGAGGTGGTCAATTTGTGTGTGAGAAGCCTTATGTCGGCAGCAGTAGTGAGGGGAGAAGTGAGGATGTTCCTCGAGGGAGAAGTAATGAGAGCCCACACCGAGGAGAGATGGCGGCAATAGGAAGGAGGGGACAAATTCAAGTGACGTCATGGAAATAGGTACTACATGATTCGGCAGTTGGTTTGATCTAGAGAATAAGAGACAAGGATGAGTCAAGTATGACTCAGATGTTTCCAGCCAGGGTAGCAGAGGGAACAGTGATTCCATTAACAGAAACAGGAAAACCAGGAGAGGGGAAGATGATGAGTTGGTTTGGGATGCGTTGACTGAAAGACATTGGTGGAGTATCCAGGAAATGACAAGCCTGCAGTTGAAAATTGGATTCTGGAATGGTGGAGAAGAATTAAGCCTAGGGATGCAGACTTAGTAGTCTTCTGTGTAGCTTTGCCAAGTGAGGCCGTGGGAGTAAATCCTCTTAGCAGAGCCTTAGCTGAGAAGGGAGAGAGTTTCTCCGAGAATGAGCTCGGAAATGTTATGAGAGCCAAGCGGTCTGATTGAAAGTGATCTGTCAGCTCCTTGGAAATTATATGCTTCCTGTTTAGCTTTCCTTTGGAAGCCTTCCAGCCTTCCTCTGCTTGGAAATGGCAAAAGCACCGGGGAAGGATGGCAGGATCTGAGGGGTGCCTCCCCAGACACTTCTTGGAGTATTTCTGAGCAAATTCTGTAGATTTAGCATCCTAATGGCATGCCAGCCTACCAAATGTTGCCTAGAGCCTAGTGCTGGGACAGCTGGCTGGCCAGGACAATCACCTCGTGATTCTCAGCCAGATGCATTTATTATACTCCTCTTGGGTCTCTAGTATTGACACAACAAAAAAATTTTTGGATGCTTTCTACCATTCCAATCATGCTTAACTTCCCCAGGTTAAGGTATAACTGGGAAAATGAGTGAAGTCTAGAGAGTTCTGTTCAATAATCCATAAGACTTATTAGGAAAGGAAATCTAGATTTAGGGGATATGGTAGAAAGTTCATCTCAGAACTACTAGAAAAGGAGATTCCAAGGGTTCAAGCTTAATGTGGAGGTGCACTGAAAAGATTGTCTTCATATCCTCACTGGCTGCCCCAGTTTCTTCTGGCTTCATGGTCTTCCCCCATGTCAAGACTTCTCCCAGGTCCTCTGTTGCCTGCACCTCTAACCCTGGAAAGAATGAACTCTCCACATAGTTGAGGTATGGGTCCGGGCTACACCTCCAATTCCCGCAGGAGGCATTGTCAGTACAGAGATGGGTGTCATCTTTCCCTTCAGTGGTAAATCATCAAGATGAGGTAGTCCTAACCAGCCCATCAAGGCACATTTTGAAAACGTAAACACCTACATTTTTCCACCTACATTTTCTGCCAGAGTGACTTTTCAAAAATACACATCAGACCATGTCTCTCCTTTGCTTGAGACCCCTGGTTTTTATTATCAAAGCAAACATGTTATAAACCCCCAGACCCTTTGTCTTCTCACCCCTCCTTAACCCCCAACTTCATCTGTGTCACTCTTCCCCTATACACTTCACTGCCACATTGGTCTTCTCTCTCTTCCTCAAATACACCCAGCTCTTTCCAAACACAGGGCTTTTGCCTTTGCCCCTTCCCCTTTCCCATTCTGCATTTCTCTTCCCCCGTCTCTTTCCAGGACTGACTTCTTCTCATCCTTAATGTTTTAATTTAAATATCACTGCCTCCTGTCACCCTTCATCACAGCCCTTACTGGTCACCTTCATGCCATTGATTATCAGGTCTACTTGTTGGCTTGCTTGTTTACTGCTCATCTTCATTCCCTTGACTGTAAACATTATAATCAACACTGTATTCCCAGCACCTGGGATGGTGCCTGGGACACACTGGTACTCAATAAATACTAGTTGGAAGAATGACTAAAGCTTCTATTGTTCAACTCCAACAGTGTCTTTAAAATGAGCAGAGGGAGAGAAGAGACGGTGGGAGGTGAAGGTTTGACTGGTCTCTCAGCTTGGGGGATAAATGAGGTGCACAGGAGAAATAAGGACTCAGAAAAAGACTCCAGAACTATAAACCAGGTTGATACCTTTGGAAGACTTCTGAATTTCTCTGTTGTCTCTTCTGTTTGTTATTTTTGTTAGTCCCCCTCTTAGAGACTGACAACAAACAACCTAAATAGAAGAGGTTTTGTGGTGAAGTGGGAGGCTGGGGAGCACGTGCCTCCTCCTCAGGCAGTCTAGTGGCAGTGGGTGGGGAGAGCCCTGGATGATAAAGTTGATGGTGGGGACTTGAGCAGGAAGGTAGAGCAGACTGCATATCTGACAGGAATGGGAAAAAAGTCAAACAGAGAGTCAGTTGGACAGAGATGCTCCAAGGTCAATGAGACTCAACACCCACACCCATGCGAAGAAGTGTCAAAGTGGGGGCAATTCTCAGTCCAGTGCAGGAAATCACCAGTGGTGGAATTTGGGTTATCAGTGAGGAAAGAGATTTTTAGTGGAGAGACCGAGAACAGGAAGAGAGAGACTCTTCCAAGGCTTTGTTCTCAGTCACACTTCATGGCAATACCCACCTCATCTGCTTCCTTCTAAGACAGACCCAGGCATTGCTTCCGATCCCCTTTCCTTCATTGGAACAGATATTTTGCTCCATACGCTTGACTGCCAGCAATGGCACAGGTCACACCTTCTGCCAACTTCATTGTGATAAACCAAAGTTTCTGAAGAAATGTGAGTCATGCCTGAGGTGATATGACAGTGAGTACATTTTCCCTTCCACCACGGGCATGTGTTAAGAAAGGCGCTCTGAGCAAAATGAAGGGAGGGAATTGGTGCCTGATTTTTCACGATTATCCTGAAGCCCAGAATGGGCTTGGTCTTTCATTAGCTCACATAGTCCATTTCACTCAGAAACCATTGCTATGAGGAAGCAAAGAGAGGGCAGGGCATAAAAATAACCCATTCACTTCTTTGTTTAGGTACCTGATGACCACATAAGCAGACAGTAGTTGAATGTCAGTGCCTGAGGAAGGAAAAATTTGGTTTGTTAATTTCGGTATAAACTGGGAATGACAGTATCTCTTACTTGTTTATTAAATGTGAATGTGAATAAGATATGGTCTCTGTTCTTAAGGAACCCAGCCTCAGGGGCACCTGGATGGCTCAGTCAGTTAAGCATCTGACCCTTGATCTCAGCTCACGTCTCGATCTCCTGGTCATGAGTTCAAGCTTCATGTTGGGCTCTACACTGGGCATGAAACCTACATTAAAATAAAAAAAAGAAGAAGGAGGAGGAGGAGAAGAAGAAAAGAAAAGAAAAAAACCCAGCCTCATAAGAATAAGAGAATCTCGAAAGAGATTATCTCTTTTCTTTCTGGGAGTTCAGTCATTCCATCTAGTAGATGAAGATATTAAAGTCTATTAAAGGGAAGTGCCTGTCTCAGTTTCATTTATTCAGTGAGACTGAATCAGGGTTTATTCCAAAGTCCATAGCCCATTCCTGCTACTCTGTGTAAACCCTGCATAACAGGAAAAGAAAAAACAGAAAGGGTCACTGAGCTGGCTCCCACTGACTCTTCCTTTGGTCTACTGACATGGCTAACAATGAGATGAGCCTGGGGGCCACAGTAGTGAGAGCAGGATGAATCCAGCTACTTCTGGGGACCACAGGAGGTGGCACATGAGACACAAGACACTCCCTGATTCCTGACACTGAGAAGACACCAAAGACATTTATTAGAGGCATATAAGGGTGGTGAGAAAGTAGTGGAGTTCAGCAGTGCTCAGACAACCTTTCTATTCAGCCCCTGACAGCCGGCTTACCTAACTCCTAGCTCATGCTCTCTCTTCACGCCCCAAGGCAGCAATAATATTTTTGTACTGTTTGAGCTTCAACCACTTGCTCCCAGGGAGAGGTGAACAGCCTATTCATAGCTGTGTGTATCTTGGGCTTTGAAGAAATTACTGGGGTTTTCAGAGAGGAGGAATGATAGCTAGCTTATGAGAATTTCTCATACTGGCTCTGTTACAGAATGATTTTGACCATATTACCTAAAGAAAAAGGATATATATTCTTATACCCTTAGAAAGAATGTCTGAAGGGCACATAAGAAACTGGTAAGAAAGGTAACAGCAGTTACTTCTGGGAATGGGAGAGAGGCAGGCTTTTACTTTTTACTTTACACTTTTATATTGTTTATTTTTTAAATAAGTAGGTAATATTATTATAGGGTTTAAAATTTAAATAAAGCCTGCCTTAACCTCTAGGAAGCACAGTTCATTAATTATTAAGTAGGATTAACTCCTTTTTTTTTTTTTTCTGTGGCATAGAGTATTCCTTTCTTAGAATGTGCCTGCCCCTGTGCTAGGAGTATAGCTGGATATTGTTCAAGAGAAGGCTCCAGGCATAGGCTGTGCATTTGATAAGACAGGGAAGAATGACACTTTGAAACAATCAGAACACCAAAGAACAGTACATAGTTCAGTGTGATGTGACAACGGTCTGACCTTCATGCAATAAATGTTTGACAATAGTAGAAGCCACCAATGTGGCCCAAAGACACTGAAGGATTTTTGTGCCACCTTTAAATAACTTCTAGTCTTTCTCACTAAGAAAGGGGGATCAAAAGGAGGACGTTCTCTTCATAGTCTTGAGATGTTGTCTCCACTTCCTTTCTTTCTGCTTATGCCTCAACTCACTATAGTAGTTCTGTCCTCAAAACTCTACTGAAACTGTCTGAGCAAATCAACTACGTTATCATAGTCTACTTGAGTGAACTGTTTTTGTTCTCTGGTTCACCTGCCCAGGGCATTGCGCTTGCTGACCTCCACTCACCTCCTTCTGTTTCCTCTGACCCTCTCTCCCTGCTTGACTTTCATGAGAACATTTTTCTTTAATTCCTCATCTTCATCCTCTGACTGTTCCTTCTTAGTCTCCTTCGCTTTTTCCTTATTTTCACCCGTTTTTTTCTTTAAACAATGGTCTCTTCTCCTCTCACACTATACTATGCAGTCAACCCTGACTGCATCTTGGAATCAACAGGGAAGCTTAGAAAATTCTGCTGTCCAAGTTCTACTCCCACCCAATAAAGTCAATCTCTACCACGTATGCCTTCAATTATTACCTGGGCGCTGATGGCACAGAGATTTTCCATCCAAGTTCTTTGCATGCTGCAGACTGGTATAATCACATGAATATTCATTCCACTTGGATTGCAGATTCGGTGTCTCCAGATTATTCCTCTACTTAAATTTCTGATCTCAAGCAACAGTATCACCAACCACCTCGCTACATGAGCCAGAAAACTCAACTCTTCCCCTTCCTTCAAATCCCTCAGCTAATCAGGGGTCGAGCCCTACCAATTCAAGCTCCATATCACCTAGGGGATCTCTCTTGTCTTCTTCCCTCAACTCCACACCCTGACCCAAATTTTACCATTCTCTTTTGGGCACTCTGACTCTCAACTGCAACATATGCACGTTCAATGTACCTGAAATGAACCATATTCATTTGGCTGGCAGTAAGCAAGAGAGCAATCTCTTTGTTCAACGCTGTAGCCCCAAACCCTACTCTCCAAATTAGACCTTGACCTCAATGGCCCCAGGGAAAGGAGACCTCCCTGTAAATACAAACAAAAACATAAGACACTGATTCTGATCTTTGACAGTCCAAGTGCACAGATGTGGGAGGTTTAGGGACTGCCCAGAGTATTCTTGACTCTACCTGAGTTTCACCTTAGTGCTGAATTTTGAACATAACCTCCACAACAAGAGAGTCTCTGGTGTCCCCCACACCTCTGAATCTGCCTTTCCCAACGCAGCTAACACCTTATTGACACTTGGGTCTGGCATGATATGACTCCATCCTAATTCTACTCCATTCCCACCCAAGAATCTTCACAGGGCCCCCATCCTCAGACAGAGCTTCTCCAAATTTATAGAACTTCAAAATCACCAGAGAAACTTGAAAAGCAGATTTTAAAAAGCAGATTCCTGGACTCTGAGAGACTCTGCTTCAGCAGGCCTGAGTAACTGCGCTTTAACAAGCACTCAGGTGATTCTGCTACAGGTGGTCCAAGAATCACACTTTAGAGAAAAGACCAGTCTGCAGGAAAAGATCCAACTTTCTTAAGCTTAGTGGATAGGGTCCCAACTATCATCATGCAAAGGTCACTTCTTTCACGAATCCTCTCCTCTTCTCCCCTTCCTTACCCACAATCTTGACTATACTCCCTTTCCTGAGCCCTCCTCTGCCCACTCTGGACTACTAGCGGACTGCTAGCAGACCTTTGATAAAAGTCTAGTTGCCCATAGGGCACTTTTTATCAACATGTGTAAATCTCTTTTAAAGCAAAAATGGTGTCTACTTCTTCTTTGTATCCTCAGTGTAGAGCCTAGTTCACCAATGTTCCTAAGATAAATGTGCAAGTTGAGACTTGGATAACTTTTGAGAAAGAACAGGATGTGTATCTAAAAATAATCATATTAAAGATTTAGATAATACTAATCCCTTATTCAAACTAAATCTCATCTAAGTTAGATTTCCCAAAAGAACAATCATAAAGGTCAAAAACTCAGTGCTTAATAATTATGATATTAATGAGTGAATTAACCCAGATATAAGAAAGTAGCCAGATGAGGACAAACTCAGAACAAAATGTCCTAAAAGAAGAACAGAATGCAAACCACTCAAGTCCTGTGTTGCCATTTGGGATATGATTTTTTCAAGAGAAGTCAGAAATCAGACTGTATCTGCAAGTTTCCCTAATTTCAAAACCCAACAGGTCACAGTGAACAATACAAAAATGAAATTAAGAAAACAATCCCATCGTAATAGAATGAAAAAGAATAAAATATTTATGGATACATTTAACAAAATAAATACAAAACTTATATTTTTAAAACTATAAAATATTGTTGAAAGAAATTCAAGAAGATCATAATAAATGGAAAGATATCCACCTTCAAGGACCAGATGAGTTTATGTTGTTAAGGCAGCAAAACTAAAATCTCTCAAAACTAATCTACAGAATTAACTAAATTCCTATCAAAATCCCAGACGGCTTCCTTGCAGAAGTTGACAAGCTGCTCCTAAAACTCACAAGGAAATTCAAGAGGCCCAGAGTTGCCAACATGATTTTGAGAAAGAACAAAGTTAGAGGACTCACATGTCCCAATTTCAAAATTTACTACCCAGCAACACAGTCAAAACAGGTGTGGCATAGCATAAAGACAGACACATAGATCAAAGGAATAGAATTAGAACCCACAGGGCACCTGCGTGGCTCAGTGGGTTAAAGCCTCTGCCTCCAGCTCAGGTCATGATCTCAGGGTCCTGGGATTGAGCCCACATCGGGCTTTCTGCTCCGCGGGGAGCCTGCTTCCCTTCCTCTCCCTCTGCCTGCCTCTCTGCCTACTTGTGATCTCTGTCTGTCAAATAAATAAATAAATAAAAATCTTAAAAAAAAAAAAAAAAGAATTAGAACCCAGAAATAAACCCTCATGTTTACGTCAACTGATTTTTTGACAAAGATGCCAAAATAATTCAAAAGGGGAAAGGACAGTCTTCTCAACAAATGGTGCTGAAGGAGGGGTGCCTGGGTGGCTCAGTTGTTAAGTGTCTTCCTTCGGTTCAGGTCATGGTCCCAGAGTCCTGGGATTGAGTCCTGGGATCCAGTCAAGGGATCAAGGGATCAAGCCCTACACTGGGCTCCCTGCTAATTGGGAACCTACGTCTCCCTCCCCCTATTATCTTCCCCTGCTTGTGTTTCATCACTCTCTGTCAGATAAATAAATAAAATCTTTTTTTAAAAATGGCACTAGAGCAACTGAATACCTACATTAAAAAAAAAAGAATGAAACTGGACCCCATACGTCACACCATATGCAGAAATAAACTCAAAATGGATCCAAGACTTATGTATGAGAGTTAAAATGGTGTGACGTATGGGGTCCAGTTTCAGGACCTTGACTATAACAGCAACAGCACAAGCTAATAAAAAATAGATAAATTGGATTTCATAAAAATTAAATACTTTTGTGCTTCAAGGGAGACTATCAAGAAAATGAAAAGACCACCCACAAAATGGAAGAATATATTTGCAAATGATATATCTGGTAATGGACTTGGATCCAGAATATATAAAAACTCTTACAATCAATAATAAAAAGACAAATAACCCACTTTTAAAGTGGGCAAAAGACTGAATAAACATTTGTCCAAAGAAGATCTATAAATGGCCAACAAGCTTAAGATCATTCATCATTAGGGAAATGGAGAGCAAAATGACAACGAGGTACCACTTCATGCTCTCTGAGATTGCCATCATTTAAAAAACAAATGGACCCAACATAGCAAGTGTTGACAAAGATCTGGAGAAACTGGAACCCTGATACAGGGTGAGAATGTAGAATGGTGCAGGGACTAGGAAAAACAGCTTGACAATTCCTCAAAAAGTTAAATTTAGAATTACCATATGACCTAGCAATTCCACTCCTAGATAAATAACCATGAAAACTGTAAACATATGTCCACACCAAAATCTTGCACCTAAATGTTCATAGCAGTATTATTCATAATGGCCAAAAAGTAGAAACCACCAAGTATCCGTCAACTGATGAATGGACTGATAAAAAGGACACACCATGCATTGGAAAAGCATCTGGCAATGAAGAGGAAGAAACTACCGATACATGCCACAACATGAGTGAATCTTGAAGCTATTATTCTAAGTGAAAGAAAGCAGTCACAAAAGACCACAGGTTGCCTGATTTCATTTATGTGCAATGTCCAGAGTAGACAAACCTATGGAGCTAGAAAGGAGGGCTGTAAAGTTTAGTGGATGGGATCTGACTGCTGAAGAGTCCAGGGTTTTCTTTGGGGTTGATAAAGATGTTCTAAAATTGGAGGTATTGGCACAACCCTTTGAGTATTCTAAAAACCATAGAATTGCACACTTTAAATGGGTGAATTGTATGGTATGTGGATTACATCTCAATAAAGCTATTACCAAGCAACAATAACAGGCAAAACAAACACTATCTGTGAGACAGTGTGTGACCCTGATGTAAACTATGCAGGAAATATGGTCAAATAGAGGGATAATGAATAACGAAATGAGGCATCAGAAATCATCAAAGTTGTTTGACGTCCTCTTCAGCACTCTTTTTTTTTTTGGAAAATATTTTATTTATTTATTTTTATTTGACAGAGAGACAGAGGGAGAGAGATCACAAGTAGGCAGAGAGACAGGCAGAGAGAGATGGGAAACAGGCTCCCCACTGAGCAGAGAGCCTGATGTGGGGCTTGATCCCAGGACCCTGAGATCATGACCTGAGCCGAAGGCAGAGGCTTAACCCCCTGAGCCACCCAGGCACCCCCTCTTCAGCACTCTTGAGACAGAGCTCACTGATCTTCCCTTGGGCTCCTGGAGCATCTTGGTCATGGAGCTGCTCACCCCGTTGTTCTGCCATTTATCTTTTTAAATGTCGATGCCTGCAGCTGGACCGTGGGCTTCTTCTCAAGGACAGGGAGTGTCTTAGTCATCTTTATCCCCAGCACCTCTTACAGTGCAGTAAATGATTTATTGGAATGAAGTAGCCAAGAAATGATATTCAGGAAGTCTCAAAATAACCTGCATCCTAACTGGACCGTCTGTCATGGGTTCCTTCTTAAAGGGGTATGTTGCCAGTTAAAATAATCAAGAGAACCTGGCCAAAGCCGTCCTTGTGCCAACTCTGAGTCAGTACGTGTGTCGTACGAGAAGGGAATGGAAGGGCTTCCCCGCTTAGTGTAGCAACCATGGGAGGGAAACTGGGGCACATAGTCAATGGGGCTGCAGGGCCCCTCCTCTGGAACAGGGAGCAATACTGGGAAGCACGTTTCGAGGGAGTTCAGTGAGACAAGCAAGAAGACAGGCCTCTGTGGAAGAGGCACAAGGGGTCTTGGGCAAAACAGACTTTTCTTGGAGTGGCCCGGTAATGGATTTGAAACCTGCATCCGAGAGCACAGAGCTATGGACACCTTCCCTCTCTCTACCGTTCTCTCTTCTCTTGTATGTGTCTTTCTTCGGAGCACTGTTCGCTGCCAGCTTGGCGTGTTTGTTTGTTTGTTGTCTGTCTCCCCACACTAGAACGTTGGTAGCAAAGAGCCGAGATCACTCTATCCTCCACACTTGGAAGGCCACCTGGCATGGAGTAGCCCTCAAAATCACAGGCTTTGGTTAATTAAACTTCACACACACACACACACACACACACACACACACACACACACACACAGACACACACACACACACCCCTTTGGTTGAATTCAATATATTTTTAGAAATCCAAACATCTCCCCTGCTGAAAGCTCCTTCTCTTGCTCCAGGTTCAACAGCCTGAGTGTCTGTAATTGTTCATTCGTTCACACGCCCGGTGTTGGCAAGCAAGCCATTTCCACCCGGAGTCCTCACTGTTTACAAAGATGAAATCTTCTAAACGTAAGTCGTGCGTTCCGCGCGTTCTTCCGAAAGCCAGAACTGCCTCTGCAGGCTTCTTGGCCAAGCCAGAGCAGGGCTGTGAAGGGGGCAAACCTCGGCCACCCTCACCTCCCATGCTCTTTCCCAACCAAGTAGACTCTGTTACCACAGCAGATGGAGAAAACATCTGTTGTTTTAAAGTCCTTGTGAGGCGAGCGGAGCTGATGTCTTAACTATCATTTCCTGGGGGAATTTTAGAATTAAATAAGAGAAGTTTAAGGGCGCCTGGGTGGCTCAGTAGTTAAGGGTCTGCCTTTCGCTCAGGTCATGGTCCCAGAGTCCTGGGGTTGAGCCCCACATTGGGCTCCCTGCTCAGCGGGAAGCCTGCTTCTCCCTCTCCCTCTGCTTGTGTTCCCTCTCTCACTGTATCTCTCTATCTCTGTCAAATAATAAATAAATAATTTTTAAAAAATTATTAATTAATTAATTAATAAGTAAGGGAAGTTTTGAATTGATTCAAAAGAAAATTTCTCTTTGATAGCAGTGGGCAATCCAGGATCCTGCAGATAAAACGTCTTGAGGGCCAGAAGCCCAGATCAACAATAAAGATCTCGGTCAGGCTGGCACTTTGATGACGCTCTAACACACTAGGATATGAGCTATCTACAACTGGCCAAAGAAACCTTCCCATGTGTTTGAAAAAAAGTCCCGGCCGTCCGTGGGCAAGGAAAGTATGCCAACCATCTGCATCACGTGGGGCGGCTATGTTGGGTCACATACCAATAGTCCTACTCCCATCGAGAACCCCTTACCACGGGGATTTTTTTGAACTTAGAGAGGTTTCATCTCTGCCTACGGACCTGAGCACAGACACAGTCACTCAGCCAGAGGTCATCCCTGTGGCAGAAAGCAGACAGGGAACTTTGGGAGGGCCACAGCCTCTCCCAGGAATAACTCGGCACCCACGCCTGGGGAGACATGGGCGGCTCTTTCTGTGGCTGGGCAAGGCCAGAAGGGCCAGCCTATGCGACCACGTGCTTTGACACAGAGATTTGCATGGTCTCTTTTCATTTGATCATTGCGATAAAATTGTAGCAGACGCTGGGTAAGGGTCTGACACTCGATTTATGGATGGGAATAACGGATTCTCAGAGGTTTGGTGCTCTGTTCAAGGGCCATGGAGCTGCTTAATGGAGAAGAACCCAGGTCTCTTAATGCTTAACGCTATGATAGTCCATGGTATCTCCCTGACCTGGAGAAGCTGATCATCTAGGGAAGACTTCAAGCCCAGCATTTTTCAAAAATACCGGATAGTACATAGTGATGTCCCTCCTGTTGATGAGACATTTGGTGACAGCAATTCCCTCATGGTACCTGGGTCAAGTAGGAGTTTTCCCCATGATGCTTACCCCTCTGAAGTGCCCCATGCTTCATGATGGGTACAGCCTGGGGAGATATTTTAAATGAAAATGAATTCAGGACACTGAAAACTTCTGGGTTGAAGACACTACACGGAGCCTCTCTTCCCCCATCCACCCAAACCCTCACTGTAAGCAGCAAAGAGCTGATATTGCTCTATCCCCAATATCTAGAATACAGTAGCCCCTCAAAATACACTGTAGTTGATTGAACTGCATATGTTTCTAAAAATCCAAACATCGACCCTTCTGAAAGCTCCTTCTTCCGCTCCAGGTTCAAAAGCCGAAAACCTGAAAGCTAGACTTGTTCATTCAATTTTTTTTTTTTTTTAAATCCAGAGAAAAGAGAGTGGGAAGGCCAGCCATCCTCTGTAGGTGGCAGATGTTTATATAACCTACAGTCTCGCGGTGGCTTGAAGCGTGATGGCTGCCTCCACCTCCCAAGACAGGAAGTATTGTGCTCCGTTCCACACCTTGTCGGTCACCCTCTGTGCTCTTGAAAAACAGGAATTGCACTGTACATAGGTGGATTTTCCTTGACGAAAATATCCTCAATGTGCTCTTTGCAAAGAAACTCTTTAAGGGCCCTGTATCTAATATTCTATTTTAATGTTTATGAGATTCAAAGCTGCACCCAATAGCTTTAAGCCAAGTCCCTTGTGGGGAGGAGCAAGTGTTAGCACTGTGTGCCGGCCTCCTAAGAAACTTTTAAGAGATATTTTTTTTTTTTTTTGGTCCCAGTCTTAGGAGACTGGGAATCCTCTTCTATTGTTCTTGGAGAAAGTCTCTAAGGTGGTGGGACTAGTTCCTCATAATGAAAGTGAGAATTGGGGCACCTGGGTGGCTCAGTTGTTAAGTGACTGCCTTTGGCTCAGGTCATGATCCCAGAGTCCTGAGATAGAGCTGCACATTGGGCTCCCTGCTCAGCAGGAAGCCTGCTTTTCCCTCTCCCACCCGTCCTGCTTATGTTCCCTCTCTTGCTGTATCTCTCTTTGTCAAATAGATAAATAAATAAATCCTTAAAAAAAAAAAAAAGAAAAGAAAAGAAAATGAGAATTGGAATACTGGCCTTACTCTGATTAGCTACTTTTGTAATACTAATTGACTATGCTCTCCTGATGGACCCAGTGAAATCCCAGGTTGTGTCAAAGCATTAATACATTCGGAAGAGAAGTCTTAACGGTGTTGCTCACAGGAAGAACAACTGAATAATTGATCCCAACAGCCATTTAACTGGAGACCTAAGGTTTAAAAAGCAAGGTTCTTCTTAATCCCTGGAAGACCTTCATTCCTCTGGACACTTTATCCTTCCATTCTGTCTTCACTCATCTACTCCCTGCCCCTCCTTTCTTTGTATATGTGGGAATTATTGGGGCTGTTCCATTATTATTTCCAATTTTTGGCCTTCCCAGCACAAAGTAGAATTACACTTCTCCTGCCCGTTTGAAGTTGGGTGCTGTGCCTGATTTGGCCAATAATATTCAGGTAGACTATCACTTTGAGAGTGGTTTTTCACATACCCCTTCTCTTGCAATTGGAGACCTCAGGCCAGGTCCCTGAGGGAGAATAACTCAGTGTAGAGCCCCCCAGCCAATCTGCTGTGGACACGTGGTATAAACAAGAAATAAACTTTTGGTGTTTAAGTTGCTGGAAAGCTGAGATTGCTTATTCACAGAATGACCTAGTCTATCATGACTGATACAGTAACCACAAAAGTGGAGAATGAATACGGCAGAGTCTAGGAGCACAGGTTTTAACAGCCAGGCAGGCCTATGTTTGAATCTCAGCTTTGCACACACTAGCTGTGAAACCTGAGGCAAATAACTTTACATCTCATTTCATCCTTATCTATAAAATAGGGACAATAAGTTATCCATTTCATAGAGTTATTACGAGGTTCCAATGTGGTAACACATGTGTGGTGCTGAGCACAGTGACAGGCACATGGGAAGGGCTCAGCAAGAGGCAATGATTGTACTAGAATGACAGTGTTGTTCTTCCCAAACCCCCTGAGTTCTACCCACCTCCTAGTTTGGGGAGCTAGTGAATAAATCTCCACTACCACGAAGGGACCTCAATCAAGACTACTCTTCATAGGAGTGTGATAAACACTGGGATACAATGTGCTATGGGAACATGTAAGAGGGGGCTCCAACCGAGCCTCAGGGAATCAGAGAAGATATTTCAGAAGAAGGGATGCTGGTGTGAGTCATAAAGGGCAACTAAGAAGAGGTTGGAGGAGAGATTTCCAGGCAACAAACATGACATGCTCAATAGGTAAGAGTAAGAATAAGGGGTGCTGCTACTAGGTACTTACCAAAAGGATACAAACATAGTGATCCTAAGAGGCACCTGCAACCTAATGTCTATAGCAGCAACGTTCACAATAGTCAAACTACAGGAGCCCAGTTGTCCATCAGCAGATGAATGGATAGAGAAGATGTGGTATATATATATGCAATGGAATATTACTCAGCCATCAAAAAGAATGAAATCTTGCCATTTGCAACAATGTGGATGGAACTAGAGGGTATTATGCTAAGCGAAATATGTCAATCAGAGAAAGACCATTATCATACTATTTCACTCATTTTAAGAAACTCAATTTAAGAAACAGCACAGAGGATCGTAGAGGAAGGGAGAGAAAAATAAAATAGGATGAAATCAGAGATGGAGACAACCATAAGAGACCCTTAACTATAGGAAATAAACTGAGGGTTGCTGGAGGGGAGGTGGGTTGGGGGAGATGGGGTAACTGGGGGATGGGCGTTAAGGAGGGCATGTGATGTAAGGAGCACTGGGTGTTATATGCAACTGATGAATCACTGAACTCTACCACTGAAAATAATAATATACTATATGTTAATTACCTAAATTTAAATAAAATTAAATTTTTTTTTTAAAAGAGAAGGGGTGCTGCAAAAATACCAAAGACTTCAATATGACTAAAATCCAGAGACACAGCTGGGAGGACAGGGAGTGGTTCTAGTACAACTATTATCAAGTTAGTTGTCTGCCCACACAACTCAGTGGGCTCTTGGTAGGCAGAAGCTGGGTCTCAGTCACTTGCATTTTTAGAGTCTGGCACAGTACATGACACATAGTAGGATCTCAACAAATGTTTATAGGATGTCTGATGATTATAAACAAATTTCAGGCTACTCAAGCTTACGTGTGATCCCAATTTCTCCTCATTCTTCCATAAGTTTCCAAACAACACTTCCGCTCAGCCCACTTCTCAGACCCAAATAAATACAAGCTAAAAATATAGCCCAGGTCATGAATCATAAATGAGATGGAAAAGCAGTGACTCACAGAAGTTAATCTGCTTCCCAGGAGAGTGTTGCTGGATGTCCTTTGCTGTGAAAGGTGGAGGCAAAATGCCAGCACCATCACTGTACAGATAAAGTTAATGTAATTCCCAGGCCTGCCATTGGGCACCCATCTGGTATTCCAAGGCTCCCATTCAGAGTTGCCAAGGGGCAGCGGCCCTGTGCATCCCATACAAGGCAGCAGAGGGATGGGCCCAGCAGAGGCTGACAAAGCTTCTCTGAGTGTGTGCTCAAGAATAATGGTATAGGGCTCTATCTACTGCCTCTACTCGTCCAATCTGTGCATCATCTTGTTGGCTACAGCCTTAATTTGGTTACAGCTGTAGCCAAGGCAACACCTTCGCAGAATAACTTAGCAGATGACCAACCAATTATGTTTTATATCTTTGTTCAATTAAGTTGGGAACTTCAATCTAATAGTGACAGTGTGTGTATGATCTCTTCTGCCAACCCCCAATCACTTAATATGCTACAATTCTGGGGATTTAAGATCTTATTTGTCAGTTCTGAATCTCCTCAAAAATATTAAATAAATTATGCCCTACACCCTCCATCACACAAATCAGTCTCAGCCTTCAGTGCTCAGCACCTAGAGTTTTTAATTGAATCAAACATTACTGGAGGAATACTACACACTCACAAATGACAGCATCAGCAAGTACCACCACAACAGAGACAAACTTAACAGCTCCATCAAACATTCTCTTCCATCCCCCTTCCCCCACCCAGCAGCGTCTGCACCCACGCCCTTTAGAAATTCAAAGATCCTTAAACTTTTACTCCCAACCCTGCCTGTAAAGTAAATCTCACTCTCAGCAAATAATCTGACATTTTAGCTAGCGGCATATGTAACGAAAATACTATTAAAAACTATAGGTACCCTTTAATTATTACTGGAAAAGGCCAGCAGTTTTATCATCAGTGGTCATACGTAGTCAAACATGATGTCCCCAGTAGGAGCATTTATATATGGTGGTTTTAGTCTTTCCAGCTCTCTAGTACTGTAACCATGCCCGGTGTGTGGTCATGTCTGGAGGCTATGGTGGCCAAAGAGCCTCATTCATACCATCCTCCCTCCAAGTCACAGCACTCAAGTCCTCCATGAATGGTCGGTTGTTCTGTTATGCTGAAGCCACAGCTCCCATTAGTCAGTCTCCCACATGATGATAAACTGCTGAATGACGTCATACTGGTTTTCAGCTTTTATGATTTCTCTGAAAAAGAGGCAGCCGCCAACAACATGCCTTTGCAGAACTGCAGCCCAAATGTTAATCATCTCTCATTACACTTCTTTCTGCTTGAAACACAAGAGTTTTCTGTAGCTCAAGCCAGTGAATCCTGACCCCTGATAATATGACTAGAAGGATATTAAGAGTTTGAGGGAATTTAGAGATTACCCATTCAAACCCTTCTTACTTTTCATGGAGATTACCCATTCAAACTTTCTTACTTTTCACAAATAGTGCCCTATTTGATGTCACTCAGCATTTAAAGGGCAGGCAGGGTAGAGTCCATGAAAGATCCAAAACACAAGTTGGAAACACACAAGGAGAACCAGATGAGTATGATACGGTGGAAGTCAAGAGCACACAGATTTTTTTGGAGAAAGAGACTGTTTACTGAACTCAGGGCAGTGAAAATGACCAAGAGGCTAAGGGGCTGGAAAATGTCCACTGGAATTTGGCAACTGTTGGCTTTCATCGTTGGCTTCAGTGGAGCAGTATCAGTAGAGGGGAGAAGAAGAGGGCAGAGAGCAGGGGATTTCGAGTGTGATGTAGAGGTGAGGAAGTTAACCAGAAAGCATGGTGCTTTTGTTTTTATTTTTGCTTTGAGAACTTTACATTTTAACAAAAGAGGAAAGATAAACTAATAAGAGGAAGTTGTTTTAAAAATGGAACAGGCTTGCACACGTGCTCATAGGATAGAAAGGTTGACGATAACAGGACAGGGGAAGAGGACGCAGGGTCACAGAGCCCGGGGAAACAGAAGTAGAGACTCTCCGCGAAATGTGTAAGTTCTGATTCAAATAAGCTCTTATAATAAGAGCTTGTCCCAAGTGCCCGAGTCATATAGCTTTCAAAGTTGGAAGAAGCATTTGCCCTTTTCATAAGTCTGGATACCATTTGGGGATTCTTAAATATTCTTATAAACCATCAGGACTGAGCCCAAGGGTGGTAAGTGCAAATGCTGTTAGGATGGACAGCTGCACAAGCCTATGATTTTAGAAACTGTAGCCTGCTTCAGAATTAAATCTCAGGGGCATTGTGATCAGAGCTAGAAGGGGGTGACCTGCTAAGTCAATATTCTTATAAAAACAAAACCCTAGACTCACAAAACCTTTGCACTGGAAAAAACTCTTTGCCTCAATCCTCTAAATTTCAAAGCATTTTAAAAATTTGAACAAGGTCATGCAACATCACAAAACTCAAAACAAGTATAGAAATTTGCAAACCTGTTCGCTCTATCATAGACGTCAAGTTCCCAACAAATTCTAACATAGATTTTTCAATCAAACTCAAATAATGCCTTTAGAAAAGTAACAACTTCAGAGAGCAACTCAAATAGAATTTCGGATTCAATTTGCTGGTTTTATAGCTTGTAATCATTTTTTTTTTAATCTCAGTGTTTTTAGCTGAATAGAAAGAAAAGAGTGCAAGGAAGATCCTATTTTCTTTTAAAGTCCATTTGCGGGGCACCTGGGTGGCTCAGTGGGTTAAGCCGCTGCCTTTGGCTCAGGTCATGATCTCAGGGTCCTGGGATCGAGTCCCGCATCGGGCTCTCTGCTCGGCGGGGAGCCTGCTTCCCTCTCTCTCTCTCTCTTTGTCTGCCTATCTGCCTACTTGTGATCTCTCTCTCTGTCAAATAAATAAATAAATAAATCTTTTTTAAAAAAGTCCATTTGCATGGGGTAGATTGCCTATATACTATTGGTTATTACATTAAATAATGACTTTCTACAATGTGCCTGTGAAAGCATGCAATCTTGATCTCAGGGTTGTGAGTTTGAGTCCCATATTTGGTATGGAGATTGCTTAAAATTAAAATCTTTTTAAAAAAAAGGGTAATGACTTTCTAGAATATATTGTTCGATTTAGTAATCAAAAACCTAGGGGCAGGGAGAGTCAGGTGGTTATAGCTAATAATGAAGAGTCTAGCTCAGGTTTGAGATTCTCATGGAAATCAGGAAGTTTCTTTCCTTCCCTAGCCACTGACTACATTTCAAACTTCCAACCATTACCTTAAATACCCCTGACCATATATATATAAATGGGAACCAAGAAGAATAGGTGACATCACACAGATGGGTCTGGGTCAGCCATTCCCACAGAACCTGAAGAGGGCCTCTGTTGATAGCACCATTTCCTTTAATGTTCTTCTAAATCCTGTATCCTCTGGAAAGTTCTCTGATGCTCCCACTGAAGAGCTGAGAGGGACATTCCATCATTACCAACAACCCTCCTTTTCAACAGTCCGAGCCTACAAACTTTGAAGTGTTCCAGGGATGGGCTGCCGTAAAGCTCGGCACAGTTCTGTGTGTTTAACACTGTTTGGTGACCCACCTCTGTCTCGTCCATCTTAAAACACAAGCTCCTAGGAGGCCAGGGTAGAGACTCTGGGTTGCCTACCTACATCCCCTCCTCCTTTTTCCTTTCCTCCTTTCTTCCCTGCCAACAGGACCCCCTATGTGCCCAGCTTCAAAACCACCATTTCCGAGCTTTCCTTGAAGCCAGAAGACCAAGGAGATTTAAGAGGACGTCATCAGGTAGGACTTCAAGGAAAGCTCCTTTAAAGAGGCTCACTCAGCTGGGAGGTGCCCCATTTTTGTCTTTGTCCTTCCTTCTTCCTGCCATCTGGAAAATGCACATAATGGGGGTGGGGGGGCTCCCATCTTTGTGTCACAGTCTTGAGTGAGCCTGAGGACTGAAGGTATGTGTTAAGGATGGCCAAACCGAAAGATGGAAGGAGCCTGGGTGATCACTGTGGGACCATGATGTGGCCTTGGCCTACCTACCTATGGACATTTTTACATGAGTGAGAAAGAAAACCTCTGTCTTGTTTACACCCTCATCATTTGAGCCTTCGTGACAACCTAATCCTAAGACACAGAGGTCTTTTTAAGATGGCATTCAAGGAGTCAGGGTTCTTCTGTGGCTCCCTTCCTACCAAGCGAGAGCTCTAAGAACAGGTTTTAGACTAGAATCAGTTCAGTAGCTCGTAAGCAGATTTTCCCATATATTAGGAAAAGTAACATTTTAATCCCTATTATCTGAATGTAGCTTAATAGATTAATACCTTAAAAAGAAGTGTTCTACTTGACAACTTCAAGTGTCCTAAACATGGGTAAAAATACAGAAGCAAGTGACTGAAGAGATTTTTTTTTTTTTTTTGAGAAATAGAGAGAGAGAGAGAGAGAGCACATGGTTGAGCAAGCAGGGGTGGGAGAGAGGCAGAGGGAGAGGGAGAATCTTAAGCAGACTTCCTGCCCAGTGAGGAACCCAATGTGGGGCTTGAACTCACGACCCTGAGATCACAACCTGAGTTGAAATCAAGAGTCGGATGTTTAACCAACTGAGCCATCCAGATACCCCAAATGAAGACATATCTTAAAATTAAGCCAAACCCTAAAGCTTCTGTCCATGTTTTTCTCTTAAGGAGAGCATCTCAGTCCATCATTTAGAGCCAATTTACTCTTGATTTAGATACAGTGTTAACAGGTTGTCCTCTCAGGAGGCCAGAATCTCAAACTGAAATGTTGGATTCTCTCAAAGACAGGCTTACTACCAAGAGCAAACAGGCACAGCTCCCTGAACACAAGGAATCTGAAAAATTGTAGAAATATAGACACATAAATTCAGAAAGCGTAAAGATTAGGGGACTCAGAGTGCAGAGGCAAGTAGCCCATCACAGTTACTAGCTCTTGCTGGTATATCTTGGGTCTCATTACAGCACCATGACTGCTACACCTCATGTTACGCAAAAAGCCAAGAAATGATAGCATTGTGATGGTTTGAATGAAGATTCCATTTCCACCAGAAGAAAAAGGAAGTTCCATTCCAACCTGTATTCACTCACGGTTATAGACCAAAGAAGGTTGTAAACACATGTCCACACAAACATTTATGCATGAATGCTCCTTGCAGCATTATTCATAATAACTGTTAAGTGGGAACAACTCAAATATCTATCAGCTGGTGAATGCAACAACAAAATGTGGTATGTTCAGCCATAAAAAGGAATGCAGTATTGATACGTGCTGCAACATGGGTGAATTTGGAAAATATTTTGCTAAGTGAGAGACACCAGACACAAAAGACCACCTATTATGTGATTCCATTATATGAAATACCCCAAATAGGCAAATCTAGAGAGACAGAAAGTAGATTCATGGCTGCCGGGGGCTGCGCGAACTTACAGGTACCTGGCTTCTTTTTGGAGTGATAAACATATTCTAAAACCTGATCGTGGTGCAGCACCCACGTGGCTCAGTCAGTTAAGCGGCTGACTCTTAATTTCAGTTCAGGTCATGATCTCAGAGTCGTGAGATCGAGACCCATGTTGGGCTTCTTGCTGGGCATGGAGCCTGCTTGGGATTCTCTATCTTGCTCTGGCCCTCCGCCGCCAGCACATACTCTCTCTCTCAAAAAGATAAATAATAATAAAATAAAACCTCATTGTGGTTATGGTTGAACAATTCTGTGAATATACTAACCGCCCCCCCCAAAAAACCCCGAATTGTACACTTAAAGTGTGAATTTTATAGTATACAAATACAATAAAACTGTTATAAAAAATAAACCATAGATCTGAAGAAAAAAATCTGGCCTTTCCCTCCCCCCTCCAAATTTTTTTACATTCAGTCATCAACCATCTCTGAAGAAAAGGAGCATATAATCTTCATTATGCAGAGGTTTCCATGTAAAGTATTTTAAGTTTTAGAAGACTGATTTCTAAAGGGAGAAGCTTCAGTTATCTGAAAAATTCAATGATTTCCTGGTGATGTTAACTAAATGAGTTGACTGTATCAGGATTCCTACCGGCGGGTGTTGACAGTGTCTGTGGGCATCTCATTCAGGAGAAACAGCCCCCCTCTTAACTCACTTGAACAGTTGGGTGATGACTCACAGACTTTCTGTCCTTTCACTCCCACAGAGTTGTTCAGTATGTGTAGGAAGCATTAACTCACTAGCAGGTGAGCCACCTCAAAACCTATCTAGAAGTCAGTAGGGTATAATCCTAATAAAAATATGGCCCGTGAGTACACATATGATGCTTCCTGGAGGCCTCTGGGATGGATACTCACACCCTGCCAAGACCCAAGGACCTCCCACAGCCACACCCACAACCTAACTTATCCTTCATCTTCCTTCTCCTTCCATTCCCTCCCCTCCCCCATCCCCTTTTCCTCCTTCTTTTCGCAGGTAATAGCCTCTTTTTTTTTTTTTTACGATTTTATTTATTTATTTGACAGAGATCACAAGTAGGCAGAGAGGCAGGCAGAGAGAGAGGGGGGAAGCAGGTTCCCTGCTGAGCAGAGAGCCCGATGCGGGGCTCCATCCCAGAACCCCGAGACCATGACCCGAGCTGAAGGCAGAAGCTTAACCCACTGAGCCACCCAGGTGCCCCAGGTAATAGCCTCTTCAGGAAATCTGATTCTTACATGTTATAAAGGGAGATTTGGAAGCTTGCCACACATCCTGGGCCAGAATCCCTTTCGTTTGCTCCACGTTGGGTTGGCTCATGGTTCCCTCCTCCCCTCCCAGTCATCTGTCTTGCTCTCTGTGTATGTTCTGCCCATTCCCTCCACAAGTCCTTCCTACCACTGGACCAGGCACAAGAATAAGGTGCTTGCAGTCTGGGCCTTTATCTCACCAGAATTTTGCAACTTGTCATAAAAGATAAAGAATGAAAGATCTGGTGTTGAATAAAGGTTTCTTTGTTTTTCAGGGAACAGCTTATAGCTACTCCAGATGGGTTAACATATTTTTTTTCTTTTAAAAACTCGTCTCTCTCTCTGTATTTAAAGGGATTAAGAAGAGATACTTGAAATAACTTAGATGGGGCCTGAGAGTCCAGCATTATGTAGACAGCCATGTGTTGGCTCCCATGGGCTGTCTATCCACAATGTAAATGCTAGGGAGTTGAGGGTAGGGGATGCAGTTAGAGGTATTCTTGAAAGTTTCAGACATTTACTCCAAACTTTCAGGACTTCCAAGATATTTTCTTTTCAAATCAAAAACTCTTTCCAAGTATGTCTTCATTTAGCCAGAATAAGTCTCTTTAAACATCATTTCAGAAAACAAAAGAAAACCAACACAAAAATGGATGAGCCTCTGCTCAGAGTTCTCCTCCCTCCCCATCCCTGGCAGACTCCTGGCTGAGGCACCAGGTCTCATGCTCTCTGGCAAAACCCCTTATGTTTGCAGGCAGAAGACAGTGGACCCTGTCTGTCCAGGAATACTCCTTCACAGACAGCACCTTCTCTCTTCTGCTCAAGGGATATCACACACAACTAGTTTGACTTCTAGAAGTTGAGTGGAAGTCGAAGGGTGAACAAGACATCAAGATCCTAAAAGGATACCATCCCTTCTGACCCGAAATAAGCTAGTCTGTACACTAGAATGCCAGTAAAATAATTTATTTAATTCCAGTATTATTCTGTCAGAGAAATACATCAGACAAAACTATAGGCTTTGTTTTCTAAAACAACACACACGCTTACATGTACAGATATGCACCCACATACTGGGGGAGGGGGGCGAGCGTTGTTGCACGGTGGCTAATCTGACTTAAGACTCTCTTACTTCTGGGAGGGAAATGGTCTATCTTGATGGATCCCAGCATCTCCAGCTACATAATAAGTAGAAGAGTGTTCTCCTAAACTGAGGACCAGGATCCCCTCGTACTGAGAGCCCCTATCTCCAGCTTCATACAGGTGAGGAAGCAGCTGAGGAACAGAAGAGAGCACGCTGGGACAGCACGAGGAAGACGAAGGTCTCCTCCCAAGGTCAGGAAGTCGGAGAACTGTCTCTCATTAGAGAAGTGGCCACAAGTTTGGCCCTTTCTCTGGGACACTGTGCTGCTCCTGGGGCGTCAGCATGTAGTGACCCATGAGGGGGCCCCCATCTACCCGTCCAAGAGGGGGAAGAACATTGCAGGACAGTATGTGTGCTATAATATTCCTCATACACAAGTATGTGCATGTGTATATATAAATATGCAGTGCTTAGGAGGCATTCGGAAAGACTCCAACAAAACAAACCGTCAAGAGTGGTAATTACCCTAGAAAAGGGACCTTCACCTTCTATCTTCACTGTTTTGATTTTTACCAAATTAAGTATGTATTACTTTGACATTTCAGAAAATACAACCAAGAATGATTAGATTAAGTAAAAAGTTTCAGAAAAGTTAGCTTTCATGACTTTCTCCCTTATTGTAGTTAAAAAACAAACAAACAAACAAACAAGTGAAAGAACAGTGTCCTTCACCAGGATCGTGGAGCCTTCACATCCCTAGTAGTGCTGGGTAAGTAGGAGTTAAGCCATAGCCATTCTGGTGAGTAGAGCCCCATTTTTTGCTGGAGCATATTTCCCATGGTTAATGTTATCCCACCCGGGAAAGATATGTATATTTTCCAAACAACAAACAAAAGCTACTGAGAACAAATTACATCTGCCCTTGTGACAAACTTCATTGTCTTTGTTTAAGTTTACAAAATGCTATGGAGATGTAAAGGGCACCCTACAAAATGCAGATCGTTATTAAGAGAAACAAAAACAGAGGGTCTTCACTGAGTTATAATCCAGAAGATAATGTTGACCCCAGTGTGGGGAACTCAAACCTCACATGTTTTGGTTTTCTTTATAAAAAGAGAAAGTCTTAGGACACAGATGAGTTTCTAAATCTAAACCTTCATCCCCAGAGATAGTCTTCTAGTTGCTGATTCAATTTCATCTGAAAACAGGGTCTTGGAGAGGATTCTGCTGGGGCAGTCAGGATACCTGCTGCATTCCTTGCTGTGTTCTTTTTTTTTTTATTTTCTCGTTTGCCTTGGGACACCCTCTATCTATCATTTTCCCTGAATAGAAACCACTAGGAGAGTAAGTACAAGAGTATTCATTAAATACTGTCTGCTCTTCAAGGGCAAGATGTTGTTGTCAAGTTTAGTAGGAAAAGGAAAATTGGAATCTACAACATGCTCATTGTGATGACAAAAATTGGAAATGTATCCTGAGACAGAGCAGCAAACCAAGTTGTTGAGCTATTAGCACACAATACAACAATGAAACTCTGCTAACTGGTTGCCACTCAACAGGACTGCCCCAGCCAGGAGAGATGCCTAACCTTCTGCTGCCATCGTTCGGAATGTAGACTTACTAAGAACCCAGGTGTGTTGGTGCTGTACCTGTATATGGCGGTTGTAACTGTTGTTTAAGTCACATGATCTAAGTAGATAGTAAGCAAACTGAAAAAAAATGAGTTTAGGGTTATTTTTTTAATGTAGTTATTTCTCTGAAAATTAGAAGTTTTAGAGAGACATTATGAAGGCAAGTTGCTTTTTAAAAAAATAGATCTAGGAGCGCCTGGGTGGCTCAGTGGGTTAAAGCCTCTGCCTTCAGCTCAGGTCATGATCCCAGGGTCCTGGGATCGAGCCCCACATCGGGCTTTCTGCTCAGCAGGAAGCCTGCTTCCCTCTCTCTCTGCTTCCCTCTCTCTCTGCCTGCCTCTCTGCCTACTTGTGATCTCTGTCTGTCAAATAAATAAATAAAATCTTTTTTAAAAAAAGGATCTAAACTACATGTGGATAAAACAAACCTGAAAGATTTTAGAAATGAAACGTCCTGCACTCAGCTTACTTTGAAGAGCTCCCTAACAGCTTGTATCCCTTTGAAGACATGATAGGAATATAAGTGAGGAATGATAGAATTTATACAAGAACAAGGAAAGGGGTACTGATCATCATATCTAGCAGACTCCAAGAAAAGGCCTTGACCCTACAACACAAATGGATATTTATGTATGTTTAACCAAAACATTAAAAGTATATGTGAAAGATTTCTGTCAGAGAAGAGGCCTTCTACTATGTAATATTAAGAAACACTCCATTCTTCCACTCATGAAAATCACCTGAAATCTCTCTGCCTTAATGGGATGCTTGTCAGATAAGGATGGCTAATTGCTTGGCTTGACCACTCTGCAGTCCTGCTGGACACCGCCTTCTCGTCTAGATGATTTTCTGTGACTTCAAATTCAATGTGTCGGATACTGAACCTCTTACCCTCCCTCTCAAAACCACTTCTCCTCCGGGAGTCCTCTGTGCCTTTCACTGACCCACCCCAGGCCTTCTACCTCAAAACCTCAGGCGGGTTGCATTGCATTCTGCCCTCCTTTGCCAGCATCATCAAATTTTTCTTCTGTGATATTGCCACCAGTGTTTCTTTACTTCACTCCCCCGTCAAGACCCTCATATAGACACTTCTCCCCTTAACTATTGCTGTAATAGCCTTCGAAAGGGCTTCCCCACTTCCAGGCACTCCTTCCCTAACACAAAGAGATCCCCATGCCTCTGCTCAGACTCCTCAGTCTGATATTAAAGGACTGTTATAAGCTGGCTCAAGTCTTAATATTATCCACCAATCTTTTCCAAGCAACCACTACTCTAACCAAACTAAAATCAGTGCTCTTCCTTGTATCTACCTCCATTTCCTTACCTATGCCCCCTCCACCTGAAATACCCCTTATTATTAAATATTCCTTGTGGTTAAACTTCTATTTAATCTGTAGCGACCATCTGAAATGCCCTCTCCCCTGGAAACCTTCCCTGAGCACCCAGCTAGAATCCTCTTCCACCTCCTAGAGCTCATGACACCATTGCATCATACAATTTTCTATAGGTATATATCATTTTCCACCTTGTATTAGGATCATCCATCCATCTCCTAGTTTCAACCAGAAGCTTCAATGGCAGTGCTTTGCAAAGTGCATTTCACAAAATAGTAAAGAGTAGACCAGTAAGAAGCTGGTCAGTAAGTTTGAAAATGCTGCCTACTCTCACCCTCACCTTAGAAATTGCAGTGGGGATGGGGGGAAATGGATGTGTAGGAGAAACGTCATAAGGGTGGGATTGTCAGGGCTTGATAACTAAAGACTGTGTGGAGTGTGATGGCAAGTGACATAGACATGCTTTGGACTTCTGGCTCGGATATCTGGAAGATACCATTCAAGGAGAGGGCAAGAGGAGAGAGTGTAGATACGGTCTATCCAGTGACAAGTGTGGTCTGCAAGAGCTCAACTGAAAATCTTAGTGGAGATGGGAGTAAGAAAATAAGAGGCCAATCCTGTGGCTTTTGCAGGTCTCATTTTCCTTGAATACTTCCCAGATTTTGCTGCTGTTTTGTCCAACATCCTTCTCAAAACTCTCCCCTCCTCCCCGATGACTCTGTCTTCTCTCCATCCTGCCCCTCACTCAGCTAGTTCTGTCTCCAGTGCCTTTTCTCCCCTCTCCACAGAGTACCTAAATGGTCGCATGCCAAAGCCCTCTCCTCTGCACTCTGCCTGCTCCCTTTGGTAGCCTTGTCCATTCCCTGGGCCTAGATGACAACAGCAACAGATATAGCTTCTCCTCAGTCCTAACTATTCTATTTTCTGCTGGAGATTTCCACCTGGATGCTTTGACGTTCCCTTGAATGCATGACATGCAGAATGGAAACTCACCTTTCACCCCCAAACGCTTTCTGTCTCTCCCTTTCCTCCCCAAAGAGCCTCAAATCTGCCCTCATTCCTCCTACCACTGCTTTTGCTTCTACATTGCTTCTCACCAGGCCTCACTTTGCCCAGTCTCCCTCCTCTTGGATCCTCTCTGAACACTGTAGCCCATGATCTCTGTAAAACACAGCTCCGAGTTTGTCAAAGTTCTCAGTTTGTCCATAGGCTACTATATTTGATGGTTTTCTGTTGGAAAACCCAACTTTTCAGATACTATACGAGTTTGTTATAGCCTCAGTCTGACTTATTTTCTGCTGATCTCCTACATATAGCTCATGCACTGTCCAACTCAGTCAAATCACTCACCATTCCTCAAGTACATCCTCTACTTTCCTACCTCTGTGCCTTCACTCTTGTCATTCTCTTTGCCTAGAATGTTCTTCCTATATTTCTGCTTATGGAAACTCTACCCATTTCTCAAGACTCAATTAAAATGACTCTTCCCTCATGAAAACTTCCCTAATCATCTCAAAAGGAAGAAGTGACCTTTCCTCCATGATATCCCACATACTTTGCTTGGACCACTCTGGTGTCATTTACAATGCATTGCCTTATGTTACAGTAATTTGTGTGGATGTCTTTGCTCCCTTTTCATACTGTAACCTCCTCATGCAAGAATTATATCTTATTCACCAGCGAAAATTATATCTTATTCACTAGTGAAAAAAGAACCCTCCTGGGAGTTGAGAGACTTAAGTTTTTGTCCTTGCTCTATGCTGAAGAGCCTTGTGACCTTGGGTAGCTTAACTCCCTATGAAACAGAACTTTGCAGTCAATGTATCAGTCTGAACCCAAGTCCAGAAGACAGAGGAACTGAGAGGAGAGGAGAGGGAGGGGCAGTGCCTTTCAAGGACCTGAAGTTGGCACTAGGCTAAGAAAAATACTATGTTTGAATTATATATTTCACCATTTCCTAATGAATGATTCATATAAATGATCATCTGATGACATTGAGGGAAAAAAATCCAATTTCTGGGGTTGTCCTTATAGCACATGGTCTTTTTCCTCAAGTTGTTTGCTTTCTGGCACTTCTTTGCCTCCAACTAAAGGAAATTTCCAACCCCAAGATAGGTCCTGTTCTTAAAACTTACTGGTAAGTTACTTGCTAAAACTGTTAATGCCCTTCCCTATGGAAATGAAGGTACCAGTAATGGTAGGAGACCATGGTTAGGATACCAAGCTAGCCTGTAAGTGCCATTTAGCTCAGAGTGCACCTGAATCCGGGTCGGCGTGCTGTGACTTTGGACAGACCTGATCCATGGCTGATCTCAGTTCCACCCCTTGAGATCCTGATGTTGGAAGCCACTGGAATATTGTGTGGCTGGGGGGTGAGGAAGTGAACTATAATTTTAAAAGAATTTATGGAATTAAAGAGGAGAAAGAAGAAAACTTGAGACAATTAGAAACAGCTTAGGTTAGAGTTTTCAAAAGCCAAATTACCAATCAACTGTTCATGCTTCCATCCACCATCACCTCCGAATGTACATCCCAGGGTGACACTCTTCCCTCCACTGCCTCAGAGTTGCTCAGCCTCTGTCCCACCGGCCAGCAGGGCCTGAGAATCCTTTGTTGTGGGGACTGTCCTATGCCCTGTAGCATGGGTAAGTGCATCCCAGCCTCTAGCCACTCAACCCAGTAGCCTCCACTGCTTCACCAGTTATGGTCACTAAAAATGTCTCCAGGCATCGCCACATGTCCCCTGAGTGGCACAATCATCCGCTGTTGAAAACCACTGCACCAAATGGACTCGGCAGAGATTTTTGAGCTTTGTACGCTTCAGAATCACACAGTGAGTGTCAGAAACGCAGGTTTCTGGGCCCCAGCCTCAGAGATTCTGACGAAGAAACTTTAGGAGGGCCTTGTGAGTCTGCATTTTTGACAAACGTTTTTCACTGCGATCAGTGGCCCTCAGGAAATTTTGAGAAACACTACAATAAAGAGTGAATGACGGCACCTGGGTGGCTCAGTGGGTTAAGCCTCTACCTTCAGCTCAGGTCATGATCCCAGGGTCCTGGGATCAAGGCCCACATTGGGCTCTCTGCTCAGTGGGGAGCCTGCTTCCCCCTCTCTCTCTCTGCCTGCCTCTCTGCCTACTTGTGATCTCTCTCTGTCAAATAAATCAATAAAATCTTAAAAAAAAAAAAAAGAAAAAGAATGAATGAAGTAAAGAGACTTCTTTCCAAAATGCAAGCTTTCACTCTGCTGCGCTGAGGGGGGAGGGAAACCAACAACGACGGGGCGGTCAGTGGGGGGGGGGGTGCAGGCAACTGAGAGAGGTGGGCAGGCCTGCCCTGAGGAGCACCACAGGGAAGGATCAGGGAAGGAAGGTCTGCCAGGGCAGCACTGCTGGCCAGGAGCGAGGATGCCAAGGGTACACAGTGAAACTGTGGAGTCAAATTTAGCCTATTTCAATGTATTTTTGCCCAAAAGCACTCTTGGCCCTTTGAAAGTGTGTTTTCCTCCATCTACCTGGGACCTACTATATAAATATATATATATATTTTTTTCATTTAATCCATTTAATATTTTATATATATATATTTATTTATTTCCATTTAATCCTCTCTCTCACTACAGTAAAAAGCTTATCAATTTTTAACACTGTTTCTCTGGAAAAATTCGTTGTCTCAAAGAACTGACTACAAACAAAATTTGATCCATGTCTTCACAAAATAGGGATGGTCTGTGCCCATCCTGGAGCTCCATTATCTTTTAAAACTCTGCAACTTGGGGCCTCTGGGTGGCTCAGTTGATTAAGTGGCTGCTTTTGGCTCCGGTCGTTCCCAGTGTCCTGGGATCAAATCCCATATGGGACTCCCTGCTCAGCCGAGAGCCTGCTTCTCTCTCTCTCTCTCCCTCTGCCTGCTGCTCTGCTTACTTGTCTGCTCTCTCTCTCTCTCTCTCTGCCAAATAAATAAATAAAATCTTTTAAAAACAACAAAAACAAAACAAAACTCCGCAACTTGGCTAGAATGGGCAGAAGCTCTCTGAGCTGGTAAGGCGACGTGTCTCTCATGGGCTCGCTCAGCCCCCAGACTCTGTCCCATTACATAAAGAAGTCCTGGTGTGCTGCCCAAGAATAAGACATTCTCAGCTTCTTTCCCAGATATTCCACATTAGAAAATGAAAGACAAAGGGCGCTGGTCACCTTCCCATTCTGATGCCACAGGTGGGTATGTAAATCCAGTTGCCTTTGGGGGTAGACAGGTGATATAAGTGAGTGAAACTGGGTGGGCCTGTGCCTTACTGGCCAGCTCTGGTCATCGCTGGCATGTGGAATGACCTGTCCAAGGCCGTTGGCTCTACTGAGAAGCCAGAAATCCAGAATTTTATATGGAATTTTTAAACATTGGCAACAAAACAAAAAAACAAAAACAAAAACAAAACCCCTTTCTTCTAATTTGACCAAATAAAACATGACATTACACTGTTGCTTTTATGACCTCTGTGCTCCAGATTCTTTTCTGGGTAGGACACTGCCTGTACTATGCCTTCTTTCTCCACTCTCTTTCTCTCTCCGCCCTCCCCCTGCCTCCATCTCTCAATACCCTCAACCTCCCACAGGCGGTGTCATTTCCAACTCCTCCCAAGAAATTTCAGCTTCATTTTCCACCAGAACCCTTGACTGCCAGTGTCTGACCCTGAAAATGGGGGCAACTCTTTAAACTTCATTCCATCTTTGCTCAGCCTCTGTAGGTGGGCTGCGTACTTTCCTTCATGTCCCTCTGTTGTGCCCTCCCTCAATCAGTGCCCCCTCTGGTTGCTGGCTGCTTCTGGGTTTCCCATTAACTTGCTTAAGCCCTCTGTCCTCCCTATCCTGCAGGGTCAGTGACGGGAGGAGGATGGGCAGTTGATACCTGTGAGTCTCTCAGCATTCCAGACCCTCAAACTGCATTCTGGCCAAGCCCTGGGGAAGTGGCAAGTCTTCGCAAGGGGAATGGCTGGAGGGGGATTTAGAGGGGCTGGATTCTCAGCAAGGGGCTCTCAGTACGGGGAAGGATTCTAGTGCGCAAATGAAGGTCTAGTCATAGGAGCGCCTCCTGTCTTTAGGGGACTATCAACATTCTATACAATGAACTGAAGGTCAGAGGCCTTTCCTTATTCAGGGGTGCAAAATAAGCCTCCCGGTTCACTATGTGATTATGATTAGAGGTTGGAGGATGAATAATGACCAAAACTGAAATATTGCCAGCCAAGCAAGAAAGGGCTTGGTGTCAGATTTCATGTGATTTTTAAAATATATTTGTAATGACATTTCTAAATGTCATTTAATGACATTTAATAACCGTAAACATCTGAGTTTACGGTTACAAATGTATACTTGCTTGTCGTCACTGCTATGATATCGACAAGTTTCATATGATTTCAGTCATTGTTCTCAATCGAAAATCCAGTTCTCAGAAGGCTCCTGACTTTTCCAAATACCCCCTCCCTAAACTCTGCTATTTCAGATGGAATCTTTTCCTGTAATGGCTATTTGTGGGCTGCACTAAGGCCTGCGTCTTTTGGTAACGCTCTTCTTGATTCTTTTGCACAAATCTGACCAGACCTCTCTCATTCCGCCTCCACTGCCCCCCGACTCACCGAGATCTGAAGCTTGTATCTTTTAGGAGAGAGGAAGAAACCCCAGGGACCTCATATCCCTGCAGCTGGGGAGTGAAGTGTAGAATGTCCTCGCCTCCCGGGCTGTGTGAAGATTTAGATTTAGATTTAGATTTAGGTCATGGGACTGTCATACTGGGAAACAGGGTTGGTTCAACCAATCAATAACATGGTATTGGCTTTGGAGTAACAGGAAAATGGAAGTAAGGGGAGAACCCATAATAGGGAAGTGCTCCCCAAAAGCTGTGGAAGAGGAATTCACAGACGTCAGTCCATGCATGTCGTAAAGTCCTGGTCCCACAACATGTCACCATGTGGAGGGACCACCTTCAACAAAAAGGGGAAACATGGATAAAGCTAGGCATTTGGGGCTCCTTACCACTCTGCCTCACTTTTTCCTTCTTGTTGCTTTTGAAAGGCAATTTTTCTATTAGAAAAAAAAAAGGTTTTGTTCTGGGCTTCTTAAACAAAAGCACCCACACAATATTTTCCTCAACAGAGATATTTGGCAGAGAACGTTTAGTTCAGGGAGTGAGGAGAAGTGAAGCAAGACAGAGGTACATAAGCGTGCTGTACACAGAACTGGGAGTTCTTGTCTGGGCTTCACCACTAGAAGCTGTGTGGCTTGAGGCAACTTACTTCCTATCTCTGAGCCTCTGTTTTCCTCAACTATAAAATGAAGGTTTTGAACTAGGGGAACTTTAAGACTCTCTCTTCCAGGTAATGCTCTAGTATTCAGGGGTGGGAAGAACTAGAGGATGTGTGAAAGTTGAAAAGGAATAACACTGGGACGCCTGGGTGGCTCAGATAGTGATCTTAGGGTCAGGGGATCAAGTCCAGTTTCGGGCTCCATGTTGGTCATGGAGCCCGCTTGGGATTTCTCTCCCTCTCCCTCTATCCCCCTCCCTGTAAGTGCACTTTCTCTCTCTCTCTCTCTCAAAATAAATAAATAAATAAATAAATAATCTTTTAAAAAATAAAAATAAATTTAAAAAAATAAAAAATAAGGGGATTAACAGGAACAATGGGTCAAATCGGCCAGGATTTTTCTAGATTCTAGGAGAATCTACTTTTACATTCACTCCAAGAAACAGGAAGGAAAATATAACACCCTGAATGACAAATTGTCAGTCTTCCATGGAAGTATTTCCTCCCAGCCATGTGACCACCCTTTTAGCCACCAATAGCTTAGAAAAGAGGGCAGCACACAGAGGCAGAAAGCCATCTGTTACCCATGATGGCCTGACCTACACCACTCAGGTCTGCCTTTATTTTGCATAAATCGTGGGACTGTCTCTTCAGGGGTTTCCCAGAGTTATAAATCTCCCTCTTTCAGGGTTAGGGTTACTAGACTGTCTCTTTGTGTGGCAGGGCCTTTTTCATTTAGCACTTTTGTCCAAAGAGAATAGAGAAGGGTTACTTCTTGGTGTTCCTACAGTCCTCAGGTTGGCGGGCTAGACCATGTAAGCCATGATCCCTGCTACCATCACTCACCCTGGCCCGCCTCCTGGATCAGCCTGCCCTCCACTCCTCCCTGGAATCCTACACTTGGACGTTTTTCCACGACCTGACTTCTCTTACACCAACTCTCTAGAACTGAGCACCTGTGGCCAGGCCAGTATAACACACCCCTTTCTACTTTACTGGTGAAGCCAGCTCTGTGTTGGTAAGAGAGTGCTAAAGACATTTCTTTACCCCTCTATTAACACAAAGATGTTAAACATGATTTCCTTTAGGAAACTGACCTGAATCCATTGTCTAAGCAAAAGAGATCCTAATATACCAACGGGAAAGGAGACCTAGAGTCTCAGGTTCTTAGGCAGCATTTTGTTCAAGTCTCTTATTTTAAATATGAGAAAATGAGGCCCAGAGAGGTGAAATGACTCACCTAAGGGCAGCTGGTTAGCACCAGAACCATTAGATTAATGCAGATCTCATAACTCTTAGACTTGTGCTCCCCTGTGTGAAAGCTCCTTGGGGCAGACAGAGCAATGCGGTACCGTGGACTACGTCTAGTCTACACAACAGACAATAGACAATACTAGTCTGTTGGCTCAGTAATAAGCCATACCATTAGACAAGGAAGGATGGATGGTAAGAGGAGGCTGTGAGATTTACAAAGGAAGTAAATAAATTCCTCAACATAAATTCATATTTGCACACAAAGCTGACGAGCCCAATACACAAGAACACTTCTGTGGGCAAACACATTGCGATACGTGTTCTTGGGGACTGTTATGGCTTGAACTACAACACCCCAAAATTAAATGGATCTATGAAGGTGACCTTATCTGGAAGCAGATATAATCAAGTTAAGATGAGGTCACATTGGATCAGCGAAGGCTCAAGTCCAATGACTTGTATCTTGATAAGAGGAGGGAAATTCGGATACGGTCACGTCGGCAAGGAAGCCATGCTGCAAACAGAGGCAGAGGTTGGAGTGATGTTTCTCCAAGCCAAGAAATGCCAAGAGTTGTTGGCAACCACCCAAAGCTGGAAGAGGCAAGGAAGGATCCTCTCTTAGAGCCTTCCAGAGAGCCCCACCCTGCCAATGCCTTGATTTCAGACTTCCAGCCTCCAAAATTTTGAAAGAATAGATTTCTGTGGCATAAGCCACCTATTTTATGATATTCATCACAGAAGCCTTAGTGAATTAACACAATCTGGGGAAATTGCTGGGGTGGGTTGGGCTGAAGTGATGAGACGGAAATCATGCAAATAAATGCAACAAGGCAAGGTCTGGGGGTCGGTCCTGTAATAAAGCTGTCCTGCATTCATCTGTGTGGTCCTTCGTCTGTGCACTCCCATTCACAAACTTTCAGGACTACCCGTCTTGGTCCAAGGTAGAGTCAGAGGGTGGGAAGACGATGAGCACCAGGGTGAGACAAATCTTGATTTGAACCTGTCTGCTATTAACTTGCAATGGAAAGCGTGAAGATAGAGAGTAGATAGTAGAGATAGTAGAGAAGATACTTTGGAGGGCTTGGTGTCAGCATTTGGAGAATGCAGCCTCCCTTGGAGAACTAGCATCAGAACTGCCCTACTGGCCTATGGCCACTCTGGTTCAGTTGGGTTTCTTTGCCTCTGCTTTATTTAGCTCTCAACTAAATCATAAGCAATTTGGGGTTTGGGAATTGGAATGGGAACTAAGGTTTTAAACACCTTCCATATGAAGAAAGATGCTAGAGTCATTGAATGGGGGGCTTCAAGGCCCTATAGAGCAGTCCTCTCCTTCTAGAGATGAGAGCACTGGTCACATTGTGTCTTTTCCGTACTTGCCACAGACTATGTTGGGCAATGGAGAGACCTCCGAGTGAATGTTGAGTGACAGATAAAGTGACTTGAGAATACCTCCTAAAGAAATAAGACTTAACTTTACGGGGGGGGGAACAAAAGTCACTAATTGGCACCATGTCAGGGACTCCACTCACCTCACTGCTTTGCTCAGACCCGGGTCTGGTTGTCCCACTTCTGGCCTGGTATCTCTCAAAGAATAGCTTGCTGGCCTACCTTCCCTGAAAGATCTTCAGAGGGTTCAAGGTCTGAGCTTAAATGAAAGTGACTCAAAAATAGGTGTTCAGAACTTATAATACATTTGCAGCTATATAACTGACTCTATATTGTAAGACTGAAGGAACAGTCAATTAAAAAAAAAAAAAAGATATTTACAGACACCTGGGTGGCTTAGTCGGTTGGGCACTTAACTCTTGGTCTCAGTTCAGGTCCTGATCTGATGGGTCATGAGATGGAGCCCTGCGCTGGGCTCTGCACTCAGCGGGGAGTCTGCTTGAAAATTCTCTCCCTCTGCCCCTCCTCCCATTCACACTTGAAGGCTTGCTCTCTGTTTCTCTCTCTCTCAAATAAATAAATAAATCTTTAATTTAAAACGTTATTTAACCCAAAGTCAAGTCTAACTTAGAGTAGAAGGCAAATATAGTTCCTATCGTAAAGATAAAAGATGCAAGAAAACAAAACAAAGAGTAACTACAACTCTGTCATTTTGCCCCAAAAGGAATGCAATACAACTGCCTTTCTTTACTTCCACTGTTTTATTGCTCTCCCTACCACTTAGTACGTGTGACATATTGTATTTACTTGTTTATTCAATCAGGGCCCATCTCTACTCATGAGAATATGAGTTCCATGGGGCTCAGACCTGCTCTCTTTTATTCACTGATGTATCCCCAGGGTTTGGAACAGTTCCAGTCACATAATGGGTTCATAATACATATTTGTTGAATAAACGAGTGAATGAATAAACAAATAAGTTTGGGCAGGGAGAGAAGTCACATGATGTGGATAAGGAAGTAGAATGTGTAGCTATCTCTTGCCTACAAAAGTTGTTTCTATGTCCACTAGCCACCAAGAGTATCTCTCTCACTTCTCTGCTCTGATTCCATCATCACTAAGTAACCTTTTATATAAATATATTTTAAAGATTTTATTTACTTATTTATTTGAGAGAGAGGAGCAAGTGGAGGGAGGGGCAGAAGGAGAGGGAGAGAATCACAAGTAGATTCTGCACTGAGCACTGAGCCAGAATCAGGCCTTGAACTCACAACCTGAGGTAAAACCAACAGTCAGATGCTCAGCTGACTGAGCCATCCAGGTATCCCTAAGCAACTTTTGGTTTTAATCTTCCTACGTGCATCTTCCTACAGATGGGAATACAGGGATTGCAATTTGGGTGCACTTGGTATGATAATTTTTAACTATAAATTAATAGGTTGGCACTAAAAAAAGATTAAAATGTTGGCATTTCATTTTTTAAATGGGTTCATATCTAAAGGAATTCTGAGGGGGCGCCTGGGTGGCTCAGTGGGTTATAGCCTCTGCCTTAGGCTCAGGTCATGGTCTCAGGGTCCTGGGATCGAGCCCCACATCGGGCTCTCTGCTCAGCTGGAAGCCTGCTTCCCCCTCTTTCTCTGCCTGCCTCTCTGTCTACTTGTGATCTCTGTCTGTCAAATAAATAAATAAAATCTTAAAAAAAAAAAATTCTGAGGAACAGAATTTCAACCAGGATGGAAACCTGTGGTGAAAAGAGCAAAGAATAGCACACAGCAAACTTGAGTTCTAACTCTCCTTTTGCCTCACCTGGCAGCCTTAAAAAAATCACTCCTCTGGGCTTCAGTTTCCCCACAGAGGCATTGAACTTGATAACTTCTGTGTCCCTTCTATCTTTCAAAGTGGGACTTCTATAAAAATTAACAAAGTAGGCTCTTCCATATATTTTGACCTCCTATGAGAAGTGTTAACTGGTGTCTCATGTCACTGTCTATTGGCAATACAGCGTGGCCCACCTGGGTGATGGGGGTCAGTGCCTTCCCTAGGGTCTGCTCTCATCACCATGAAAAGACAGATGATGTCCTCATTAAAAATCTAAAATGGAAACACTCCCTAGGGAAAGTGGAGGACACACAGCAACTCTTTTCACATCCAAAATTGTCCAGGTGTGTGGATATGGGGAGGTGGAAGGAGGTACAAAAGGGAAGGAAAGGTAGGGCAGAGGGTAGAGGATGTTTAGGTCACGGGAAGGCAGGTGCAGAGAGTATGGGTCTGGAGTCACTCGTTTTCCCACTAGAGCCTGGCAGACTCTTAGGCTGACAAATGAGAATGTGCCCATGAACTTTTAGTAGATACATGAAGCTATTTCCATTATGAGCCATGCCACTCTGGGGGAGGGCAAGAACTGCGTGTCCCCTAAGTTTATCTTCCTTAGAGGTTTGATCCATTTACCAGAGCGGTCCCACGCCTGTTCTCCCTGGAACTCTCTCAGCGTTCATTATCTGCCCTTCCTTGAGATCTTAATTGTCCATTGGTGCTAGTTATTGGTTCTCTCTCAAATTCACACCTTCGTGTCAGACTTCTCACCTGAGTGCCGGTCTTACACGACTGCTTACTCACCAATGACTAGCCCTTAGCTATCATTACTTTAAAGATCATACGTCCAATAAAAACAAAACAAAACAAAACAAAACAAAACAAAACAAGATCATACGTCCAAAGCAAACATAGCGTGACCCCCTTCCCAACTCACTCTGCTTCTATCCCCTTCCTCAGAACCTCCATAAACAACAATGACAAACTCACCAGCCTACCCACTATTCTGCTATTTGTATCATGAGCTGAAATGGGCTGATGGACCACCCGTGGCTGCTGAGTCTTCTCACAGAGGCTCTTGTCTTCATCTCTCTCACACCTCCACGTCAGTCCACGTTCCCATCCCTTCATGCCTAAACTCTAGGCTTTCTGACTGGCATCCCAATCTCTAATTTCTCCCCGTTTCCAGACATCTCAAATCAATTCAGGCTGATCCTTTTGAAACCACTTTCATCAAGTCACAGTTTGCCTACAAACAAAGTGAGGGTTCTTATTTACCAGTCACGGTGTTTACCAACTCCTCCTCTGACATTTAAGGGCTTTAGTCAACGGCTCCCTCTTCCCTAAGCGACCCAGGATCTATATTTGTCTCTATTCAACTCACATGTGTCGAAGCACCAGTGATATGCCAGCCACTCTCTCTATCACCTGCGACCCTCCAGCATCCCCCTCTTCCATTGAGCCTGGCTCGTAGGCTTGTAAGATCCTCCCCTGCAGCTGCCACCGCGATACCTGCCTTTCAGACGGCTCCTATTCTTGCCCTGCCGGGAATCTCCTCCTTTCTGCCAACCCGGCTCTGATATCTCTTCCAAGACACACCTTCTGAAGGTTTCCCTTGTAAATGAATCCCCGACCACAACAACCGTTCCCTTTTCCTGAATTCCTTCAGCATTCTCACACTAGATTTCTGTTGTTAACTATTGTTCTCTTATTATTTCATGCATTGGTTGGTTTCCTCGACTGAAATGTGATCTCCAGAAGAGCAGGGGGCAAATCTCACCCAGATCTGGAATAAGTAAGGGCATATGGGAGGCCAGCAAGGACCCTGATTTTGCACACAGCTCATGGACAAGGCCCACTTGCCGCAGTATAGGCAATAAAGACAAGGTGGGGTGGGGGTGGGGTTGGGGGAGCGCTAAAGACCTAAGACTAGCTCTTAGCACAAGCACAGAGACATGGCCACATTTTGAGAAGTTCTTGTTAAATGCTGAATTACATTTAAAAAATAGTAATTCAAGTCCCTTACACATCATGCATTCCTCTAGCACAGAAATCCCGACCGCAATACAGTGGCTGATAGAGCCTAGCAGGTCTCAATCACTAAACAGATTAGAAATTCTTCACCATTCTTGATCAGAATGCTAGGTCCAGGGGGGACAAGAAGACACCATCTCGCCATCTCCATCAAAAGCTGTCCCTCCCCCTGGATACTACCTACAAGTTCGCACCAGTTCATGTCCCTGAATCAAAAGTTGTCTGACTCCAGTACAAGCCACATATTCCTAGGAAAACCCGTAAGCCCAGCTCCCCTCCTCTCAGTCCAGCTACACAATGTCTTGTCCAAACCTAGAACCCAGCTAGGTGGTGTGCAGCCCTTTTCAGAAGGGAAGATGCCCCTCTCCCCCGGAGTTCTTAGAAGGAGCACAGAGAGGGAGATAGACTTACCCTCACATAGTAGTTCATGCCCATCCCCAACAGGTGCTGTAGAAAGTGCCTGTCCTGCCTGCTCCCTGGGGTTGGCTCCCCAGGGCCAGGAAGGGGGCAGGCATCGGGAGTTAAGACAGTCGCCCTGTGCCCCACCAGGTCTGGCTGCGGCGGAGGTGCGGACCCAGCCCTATTTAGACCGGTCTCAGGGGAAGCCGGGCTGCTGGGAGCCGGGTCCTGGCTTTCCTGGAGCTTCAGCCGGGGCACCTCTTTGGTACCCAAGCAAAAGTTTTTCAGACTCAGCAAGGTGGCTGGGTTGGCCAGCTTCACGCTGGCCATGCGAGGGATCAAGGTGCACAGTGGGGTGGGGCTCTCCTGGGACGCCAAGGTGGCATCTTCAGCCGGCAGGTGAGGTGCCAGGGTGGGGTAGGGAGGCTGAGGCGAGCCCTTGTTCCCCACGGAGCCTCCGGGGCTGCTTTCGTCCAAGGACGTGATGGACTCATTCCGAAAGCGGCTGTACTTGGCCCTGTGCAGCATCCCGGGGTGCCCGAAGAGTCCTACATACAGCACAAGTCCTGCCAGGCTGTCCTGACCGCGTTTTCGCATAGCCTTGGCAGTGCTGAAACAGGATACTGTTGCATAAATCGCCTCGTCGTCTGCTAGATAAACGGAACGGAAAGCGAATGCCTCAATGCCCCATGCAACTCGCGGCAGCCACCTCTCCAACTCTGCACTGTCCCTCGCCCACCTCGGCTGCCGGGCCCTTCTGGGTGACAGCCCGGGGGGAAAACAACTCCCCAGCTGATTTCAGTCCCTCCCTGGCCCCAGCGGCAGCACTCGGTGTTCTCGCCTTGGATTCCTTGCTGGGAACGCCTGGACCCAGGCCCGCGGTGGCGGGGATCGCTCACGGCCAACTCTCAGGCACGGAATCGGGCCGAACACCGGCCAGCCCGTCCCGCCGCATCGCCAGCGAGCGGTGCGGGAGCCTTGCAGAAATATTTAGCGCCCCCCACCCCCAGCCTTCCCTTCCGCACACAGGAACTTTCAAACCTGCTCCCTCCGGCTCTCACAGGGCGGGGCAATGACTGGCCTATTAACCCTTTATTTGTTCCAGTGATTGTTCATTTAAAAAAAGGAAAAAGAGAAGATGTATATGAGAGGCGAAGGCGCCCTCAGCCTGAGTTCGTTGATTCTGATGGCTGCCCTCTCTTGGAAGATGTTGTCTCGCATCCCGTCCGGGCCACAAGCCAGAAGTACTAGTGACCCGCGGCGCTCCGCATGATTTGGTGGACTCTCGATCCCTCCGTATTCCTCAGCTCCCCTCCCAGCCTGCCCACCCTATCTCTGAGCTTCCCTCCCTCCTGGACTCGGCTCAGAGCTTCTTTCAGGAACCCGTCGGCAGCAGAAGGCTGAGATGTGCAGAATGATGCAGAGTGTTGAAATTTTTATGAATGAACTTTGCTGAATGAATTTCTCTGTGTGTGTGCAAGCTAATAAATCTGTGAATGAAGCTGAGAATAGCTGTAATTGACTGATGGTCTCAGGGGTGCTTGGTTTTTATCCAATCAGGCGGCAGCTTGATGACTCATGCACCATAAATATACTAAACTAGTAGCCAGGAGAAATAAAGCTGGAAGGAGAGATTTTATTTTGTGATATCTGATGAAAGGGTTAAAAGGAAAGGCAGTCTGTACTAGGAGTGGTGGGGAAGGTGGGTAGCAGCAGGTTAAAAGGTCTCTTTTCTTTTTGTTCAGATGGCCGGCAAAGCCAAGCAGAAGAGCTAAAATTTAGCTCCATTGTTCCAGGGATATTAGGACATATGGTACACAACTCCGGTGGGAAGCCCTGATGCATTTTTCTTAGAAACATAGTTCTTTTTTTATTGATTGCTGGTTCCATCTCCCGTCTGGTGCAACTTCCTGTACCTATCAAATGCATTCTGAAGCCATGATGACAACTGCAAAGGCTTAGCGCACAGGAAGCCAGGAAGGGAGTCAGGAAAGGGAAATGCAGGTTCTTTTAGGAATAGAGGAGAGGAAACTGCTGAAACCCAGGGAAGATGCGGAAACCACATATCAGAAGAGACGAAATCTCTGCTGAAGATTACATTTCTCTGTAGGCCAACGCTCTTACATCTAAAATTGTTCATTAATTTACAAATTAAAACAACCCATGGCAACCGGGAATGGGGGATGTCGCCTTCATTGTCTTATTGTCCGCAAGGCTGCATTAGGCTCATGTGTATTCATGACTTCAGTGGCCCAAGCTCCCTTGGGATCTAAACACAGGTTGTGAATTAAATGGTTGCTTATGACCCACCGAAAGGCATCCTGGCTGGTTCCTGCTTCCCCAGAGAAAGAATGCACCTTTTCACCTGCTGTCTGCCAAAACAGTTAGGATGTGTTTTTCCGTGGAAGGCCTTTTTGCCTTTTCATGAGCCTTCCCTTCAATCCTGGCTGACCTCTTCTCCTCACCCCACACCTTCTTCTGGTAAAACTGAGAGAGTGGCTAAGTCAGTTAGACCCCCACACCTCCTGGGGAGCTGGGGAGACAAAGCTCTAGGCAAGGTGTGAAGTAGCCTTCTCCTTTTTCTTTCTTCCCCTTCCCTTTTCTCCCCTCCTAGGGCTCCCTTCCTTGTTGTCACAGATCCCCATACTGTGCTTCCTTGAGAAATTTACTTCACCTCTCTGTGCCTCAATGTCCTCATCTGTTGAAAGCAGCTATCTAGAGGCGCCTGGGTAGCTTAGTCGTTAAGTAGCTGCCTTTGGCTCAGGTCATGATATCAGGGTCCTGGGGTGGAGCCCAGCATCGAGGCATTGCACCGGGCTCCCTGCTCAGCTGGAAGCCTGCTTCCCCCTCTCCCACTTCCCTTGCTTGTGTTCCCTCTCTTGCTGTGTCAATCTCTGTCAAATGAATAAATAATAAAACTTAAAAAAAAAAAAAAAGCTGCTATCTAGGGACGCCTGGGTGGCTCAGTTGGTTATGTGTCTGCCTTCAGCTCAAGTCATGATCCCCAGGGTCCTGGAATCAAATCCCGCTGGGGCTCCTCGCTCAGTGGAGACCCTGCTTCTCCCTCTGCCTGCTGCTCCCCCTGCTTGTGCGCTCTCTCTCTCTCTCTCTGACAAATAGATAAATAAATAAAATCTTAAAAAAAGAAAAGCAGCTATCTAATGAACATGTTATTAGGATCTGTGAGCTAATACTGATCCCTGTAAAGTACTTGGCTTCACGTGCTATACAGCACCTGCCTCCTTGAGTACCTGGCAGTCAGGGTAAAGAAAGGCCATTGGAACCAGGGCCACTTGACCCTGGCACTAGTACTCTGATCCCCTGGGGTACAGAATCTACACCACTGCAGGCAATTAAAAACAGAGCACAGAGTGGGAGAAGCTGAGAAAGCCAACACCATTCAAAGGAACAATTTCCTAACAACCACGTGGGCCTGGAGAAAGAAGGACCAACAGGAGCCCACCTGGTTAATGTGAGTCCTTGCTGAGGTCTTCACAACTGCAGGACGGGGTGCCCAGGACAACCTGCACTCCCAGGAAGGCACTGTGCCAGCCAGACTAGGGACTCACAGCAGTCCACATTCCTCAGGAGGCCTGAGTCCTAGGAGGGCCGAGGGGCAGGGTGGATCCGGTGGGATGAGGTGAGATGGGTGGCTTCTCTGTCCCTGGGGACCCTGGAGACATTGGCTGTCCTACGCAGCTCTGCCAGGACTGATTACGAGGGTGAAAGGAACCAGACCTGCAACTTGGGAGCAGGGAACAGCCACAGAGGCCAGCCAACACACCCAGGCAGTTCTCAGCCCAAAGGCGGGGGCTGAAAAGCTGCCCCAACCACCCCAGTAGAAGCTCATTCACTGAGAGCATTTCCATTCCAGGTAAGTGGCTGGGCAAGGTGGATGGTTTCCTTTTTCCCAGAACATTAGAATATCTTCTTCCATTAGCAATGATAAGGATAATTAAAGTAAGAACTACTCTTTGTGGAACAAAAGAAGGTTCACCTGCCTCCTCAATCATTTTCATCACCACCTTATGGACGTGGAAATGGGACCCAGATTCAGTTTAGGGACTTGGCCAAGGTTCCCTGGCTGTTGAACCGTGATGCCAGGATCGTTCCAGCAGCTCTGGTTGCCTGTGGAGCCTAGACCAGTAGCCAGTGTCGAGTGCGGCCTCCCAGGGCACCAGAGAGCTCACGTCCAGATCCCAGGCCCTCATCTGCATGCTGCAGAAGAGGCAGGCAGTCAAGATTCTGAGTTTTTTGTCAACCACTCTGGGTTATGGCTTGTCTAAACCCTACAGCCAATGAGTCCACAAAGCAGGTCTAGCGTAGAACCAAACACTGTCTCACTTCAAATACACGTCCTTACCCGCTGTGATGCCTGCCAGTGTGGACAAAAAACTCACTCATGCTTGGCTCTCACTAAATGTTAGTTTCTGTTCCCTTCTCCTCCTTGGAGATCGTATCTATAACATTCACCCTAAATACCTCCTAGGATTGCCAGGAGTAAAAATATGAATAATAGATAAGAAAAACCATTACTGTCATTAAATCATCAGAGTACCATTAACCCCTTTCATCGCTGCCCTTGGAAAACAGGGCTTTGCTTGGACGAGGCCCGTATGCCTCCTTCGCTCAGAGCCATTCCACCCCCCAAGGATGCCTGCTGGGAATCCACATGCTGGCTTCTTAAGGCACAGCCTGCCCTGGCTGGGCTTCTTGGTTGGAACGGGCAGGTTTAAGGAAGAGCTGGGTTGGGCTGGGTCATGATAGAATTAGCCAGGTCCTGCTGGGACTTCATAGAAGAGTGGGAGAGAAGGGGGCTTGGGCAAAAATGCCTGGCCAGCTTTGAAGACAGCTCCATGGGAGATTCGTGGAGGGGGGTGCCAGAGAGTGCAGGGAGGTGGAGACAGAACAAGACAGAAACAGTGCCGGTTGCTGTTCTGGAACCAAGTAGAGCAGGTGGCATCAGAGTACCGTCTAGCACAAGGACTCTTAACCCCAGCCATCAGTACCATTTCTGTCACAAAGCAGACCTACACTTCAAGAGAGTGCACTGAGGCTGAGTTCAACAGCTCATCAGTGAGTAATGGAAACACTGCTGAAGCTCTATTTCAATTAGCAATAATCACGCCTCAGATAAACCTCTCAGGGGGAAAACAATCCACAAGACCGTATTTATATAAAGTTCTTGCTGCAGACCAAAATAGCAGTTTGGGTAGTGAAATGGTGAGAGGTAGGGCTGGGTCTCAGAGAGTCAGGGCCTCGCCGCACAAAGATGGTCATTAATGAGTTACGACCATCTCCAAAAGCACCACCTTCCTTTTGCCCCCTCAACAAAATGCTTTCATTTTCCCTGTGGTCTTCAGCCTTGGCAGGTAAACGGCTCTCTGACAGGTGCTATTGGCCCTCACTGGCTCTCTTCAAGCCCAGGACCTGCTCGAAATGGCACAGGAAAATGGGTATTTACCTACCTGTTGAAAATGAGATAGTGTGCCTGGAAGGGCTATATAAAGTGTTAGACACCAAGCCGATGAGAAGTAGGTGAGTTATTCAGGGTTAGGTTTCGATGCAAAAACACACAAATCCAAAAGAATAGTGACTCCCCTGGAGGTTGGGAGTCCAGGGAGAGTGTCAGCTCTTGGCCACCCTTAAAGTACAGTTGACCCTTGAACAAACTGGGGGAAGGGGTGCTAAGTGCCCTCCACCATGCAGTCAAAAATCCATGTGTAATTTTTGAGTCTCCCAAAAATTAACTACTAGTAGGCCACTGTTAATTGGAGGCTTTACTGATAACATAAATACCCAATTAATATATATTTTGTATGTTATATGTATTATATACTCTAGTAGTACAATAAAATAAGCTAGAGATAATACTGGCTAATTGAATTTAAATTTAAAAATCTTAAAAAAATAAGCTAGAGAAATAGAAAAAGTTATTAAGAAAAATCACAAGGGAGAGAAAATAGATTTATAGTAATGTAGTATGTTTACTGAAAAAAATCTGCATACGATAAGTGGATGCATGCTGTTCAAACCCATGCTATTCAAAGGTTAAACATATATCCCTCCTCCTCATAGTCCAAAATGGCTGACAGTGCTCTAGCCATTTCATCTGCACTCCAGATAGCAAAATGGATGAGAGGATAAAGAAGGACACGCCCACTTACTTTAAAGAAACATCTTGAAAGCCCAATACAATGTTTCTACTTATATCACATGAGCCAGAACTTAGTCACATGTCTGCATCTCGCTGTAAGAGAAACTGAAATCTTCATCTGAGAATGGAAAAGTCTTTTGTCCGGGACATGGTTGCTACACATAAAATCACAGTCTGTTACTGAGGAAGGAGAGGAGAATGGGTGGACAACAGTATCACGCTAGAGTTACATGCTCAGAAGACCCTCTACCCTGATAGAATTTAAAGTTAGCCTAGGATAAAAATGTCTTTGGTCAATGTGGCCGGCTTCCCCTTTTTTTCTGCACCTGTGCATGCATGCACACATGTTCATAGACATACACACACACAGCCTGAAAATGACCCATTTGAAAACAGGTGCTGTCAGAATAGAAGCATGCCTCTGCATAGCCAGGGGGACTGATGGAGTCTTTGGGCCTCTGAAAGGTGGTTAGGTGCTGCCAGGGCCAGCGGGGGGCAGTGACAAGCAGCGCACCCAGGCCAGTGCACATGGCAGTCTAAGTGGTCCATTAGGGCCAGAGATATCTTAGAAGAAGTGAGTTGGTTGTTGGACAGGTGGTCAGAGCACAGTCATTAGGAGGTGTCTGACTCAAGAATGTGATCCTAACTCTAACTGTGGACTCACAAGAGAAAAAGGCAAAGACAGAGTCTTGGACAGATTGAAATTCAGGCACTATGAGGTGGCTAATCCAAACTTCATTTCCAATTCTCTTTTCTTTCACCTGTATCTCCCAGGAAAAGCTAAATACCCACTTTCTCAGGCTTCTTGCACCTGCAGGGGTTGGGGGCATATGACACAGCTCTGGTCTTTGAGATATAAAGAAAGTCTCATGAGTCTTCTAGGAACATACCTGCCTTCCTGATAAAAGGGGCAGAAAACGACAACCACCACCACCAAATAAGCAAAAAGGGGCAGACAAAACTGGAGTCTACCCTTCCTTTTCCTGAATCTTCATGTTTTTGTTTTTGAGAGAGAGCGAGAGAGTGAGAGAGAGAGAGAGAGTGAGTATGAGCTGGGGTGGGGGTGGGGGTGGGGCAGAGTGAGAGGCTCTTAAGCAGACTCCAAGCTGAGCAGGGAGCCTGATGTGGGGCATGATCCCAGGACCCTGAGATCATGAACTGAGCTGAAATCAAGAGGCAGACGCTCAACGGACTGAGCCACCCAGGCACCCCACCATGTCTTCCTGTCTTGAATGTGTATGTGATACCTGAAGCTGTGAAAGCCATATTGCAACCATAAGGGAAGGGCCAACCAAATTGTCAAGCCAAGGGCCTTGACATCATTGAATCACTGAAACCAGACCAGCAACCATCTCTAGATATGTTGTTAGGTGAGAAAAAGAAACACTTACTGGTTTAAGCAGCTCAAGCAGCTCTTAGTTAAATGTTACCTATGACTTAACAGCCTAAAGCATTACCATCTGATACAGTAAAAGTGGCAAGAACAGAGGTATGAGATGAGCAGGCCTTCTGGGCAGTTGTAAGAGGATACCATGGAGTCTGGTAGGAAAAGTCCAAAAGTAGTAAGACCAACCTGGGTTCAGATCTACTTGCTGACATGACTGACGTTAGGCAGACCAAAGGCTCTCAAAGATATCCATGACCTAATATTGGGAACATGGCAAAAGAAATTGCAAATGTAAAAGCTGGTTCTGATTACCAACTTCCAACGTTGGCGTGCGGAGTGGGGAGTTTCCCCTACACCACCAAGCAATTCTTGGCGACACCAACTGGGTGTCCTATAATTCAACTCAGTTCTGACACTGTCTGGAGACCAATAACAAGCCTGGGTTCTCACCTGTGCTTCTGACTGACTGACTACAGATCAGAGGTTCCAATGACTCCTTCTGTGGATATAGGTTAAGACCTCAGGGAAGGAGGAAAGAAGGGAGGAAGGGAGGGAAGATGGGAGGGAAGAAGAGAGAGAGAGAGAGAGAAAGAGAGATGCTTCCCTAAAGCCTCCAGAGAAGAATGCAGTCCTGACAACAATTTTATTTTAGTCTGGTGAGACCCATGTGAGACTTCTACTCTAACATACAGAGTAGTAGGGTAATACGTTTCTATTGTCTATTGTGTAAGCTAAGTTTGTGGCAATCTGTTATGGCAGCAATAGAAAACTAGTATGGATTTTGACACCAAGGGTAGGGTGTTACTAGTATAGAATGTGGAAAGGCTTAGAGACTGGGCAACAGGGAGGGGTTGGATGAATTCTGAGAGGCATGATCAGAAGAGCCTAAATTTCTCCAAGTGCAATCTTAGTAGAAATATGGACGTTAAAGGTCCTGCGGAGGAGGTCACAGAACAAACTGAAAAACACATTATTGGCAACTGAAAACAGGAGGGAAGAGAATCCTTGTTAAACAGTGACAGAAAACTCAGTACAATCGTGTCCAGCAGTCATGTGAAAAGCAGAATTTGTTAAAAAAAAATAAATAAGATAAAATTGAACACTTAGTGGAGATTTCCAAGACAAGTGTTAAAAGTGAGGTCTAGTTTCCTCTTGCTGCTTTTGGTAAAATGAGAGAGGAAAGGAATAAATTGAAGGAAGAAATGTTAAATAACCCCCTTTCCCTCCAGGATTCAGTAGTTTTGAAATCCCGCAAACTGGATGGCAAAAGATGCTAATATTCACAAAACTCACTGTGAGAAATGTGTGTTCTACAGAAAAAGCCAAAGGGGTGACACCTCAGAAGATCCTGGTCAGAGTATAAAGTCAAAAAAAGGCTCTCAGATTAAGAGTGTGCCTCATAAATATCCCCAGTCAACCTAGAGAGCTTAAGGTGTGTTCCCTCAGCCATTTCAACAAAAGCCAAAAATAGAGATGAGATTATCCTGGAAAGGTCTATGAATAAGCCTCTTGTCTAACTGAGTAAATCCCCACGACACACATGGGAGACCCATAGGTTTCTTGAGAATGTCACACCGGTCAAACATTGCCAGCTTGAACTGAAATAGACAAAATCCAAAATGAAAGAAGGCTGTCAAACCACCAAAATTCTATACACAGGAAACAGGCTGGTAAAACTGCTCAGCCGCAAATACACGCTATGCCTCATGAGAAAGGAAGGGTGATTCAGATGACAGACATGAGCACCGCGGACAGAGCCACAGCTACAAAGGATGATTCCCACACCTTGACACCTAACAGAATTTTCTCAGCTGGATTTAGAAGTAACTTAAGACCCACACTTCTTTTGTGCTTTCAGTTTTCTCTCTTTTTGAACTGGAACACCTATGACTGCCAACGTAAACCTTCCCTACCATCGTATTCTGAGAGCAGATAATTTATTTCTTTAGTGTCACGGGTCCACAAATGCAAAGATATCATACCCCAGAACGAAAAATGGGTCATTCCCAGAGTTCTCTCATACCTGATTTAGATGATAGAACTTGAGACTTGTGAGCCGATGAGATTTGGGACTTTGAGCTGATGCTCTCCTAGATTGAGACTTTCGGAACCTGGATGGAGGTAAATGCATTTGCATGTGGGGCAGATGTAAGCTTCAGTGGCCAGAGAATGGAATTACCTCCAGGTAGTTAGAAGAACAAATTTGCATTGTTGAAGCAGCTAAGTTCGTGGTAAATTTCTTTATGGCAGCAATACAACCAATCATACTAATACAGACACCTTTCAATGAGTTAAGGGGAAGACACATTTTGCGTTGTGAGATTTTAAAAAAGCAACAACAGCCACCTCAATAAATAAGTAAATAAATGAGAAAAAGTCTTGTCCCATCCAATTCTAGGCCCCCAGATAAATAATATCTTCATCTGTGCTCATCAGAACCATGGGATTAACTCTAGGAGGTGTTTCCAGTCTAATCTTCCATTCCCAACACATACGCTTAAGAAATCTGCTTTGTGGTTCTGAGCCTTCACTTCTACAAAGTAAAACGGGAAAGGGAAGTATGAACTCTGTGCCCAGGTACTGAGCCATGGACTGTCCATGGCCCTGTTCCCAGCGGTAACATACTACAGTTGAAGAAGATGCCTTCTGCGGAACCATACCATCATTCCCTAGCCAGTGAAATAGTAAAAACCTTCCTCAACGATCTGTTTTTCTTCAACAATCATACATAGGTCCATGGCTTCTATTCATAACCAATACTGAACCTCAAATTTTCTCTCTACTTCAAGCTCGTAAGTTCCAGATTCAAACTCCAGATGATCTTCAAACTCAATAGGTCAAAAATAACAGGGGGCCCCATCCTTCCATCCATCCAGCCATCATCTCAGACGCCTTCCTCCCTTCATAGCCCATATCTGGTCACTCATCAAATCTGTCCATCCTACCTTTGAATTGTCTTTTGACTCTATACTCAACTTTCCACTCATATACGTTCACAAAGAGGTCACACCCTGGTCACCCCTCAATGAGACGCTCCCTTCACACACTCCATACACTCTTGTCAGAATTATCTTTCTTTCTAATTCAAAAATATGATTGTATCAACTCCTGGGTTAAAATATTTAATGACTCCTGTGATTTACAGAATAAAATTCAAATCCTTTACCATGGCTAGCCCCAACTAGTTTTTCAACCTCTTCCACGGTCATTATTCCTTGAAAAATCCTATTTCTAGCAAGCCATGCTACTGGTCACTGCTCAAAGACAAAAGAAGCATGTGAGAAAAATGGAAATACTTCGACACAACTGTCCTGAGAAGTCTGTCCAACTTTCCCTCCTCCAACCCTCTCCCTCTTCCTCCTTAGATCCTGAGTACTGCGTCTTTCAACTTCTCAAAATCTGTTCTCAGATTCTTCATTCACACTGAGGCAAATGATTGGTAACATTTTTAAGTGGTGTTGGTGCTGAGTGCCTTTGGATAGATTTTATTCAGCTCATGAAAGAGCGACCAAACCAGCAGTGTGGTGAGTTTGGTTGAAATGTGGAGAAGAGGAACAGGCACTTGTACAGCCCACCAGGAAAGGTGTGAGGATATAAGTTTGCCAAGTTGGAGGCAAAATTGGTTAATGTTCTACAGGGCAATAAAACCATAACCTTTGGGGTTATCTTTTCTACCGGACAAAATTATGCACCTCTATTCTAGACAAGGTCTACAAGTTAACATGTAACTTCAGAGTCTGAGCCCTTAATTAATGGTATAAAGCCAAATCGGACACAGCTACCTTCCTCCAGGTAATTAAATAATTCTCCATTGAGCCTGTTCAAAAATGCTTTGCTGCAATACTGAAAGGATAAACTGCCCACCTTTTCACCTTATTCCCAAGTGTTTCATGATTTTTTTCAAGCCCATCAGTGGAGGCAATCAAACTGGAGGACTTTCTGGCATCCATCAGTAGATGTATACGGGTAGATTTGAATTCTAGTATGTGCTCTTCCCTTTGATACCACCTACAAATATAGCTTTGCTGATAGAGCAAATCATGAAATTAGGGTGGTACTGCTCTGTATGGCTAATACCATTGGAGGAGCTCAGTGATTTCTGGGTCAAAGATAAAATTCGACCCACCGGGGTTTACTCTGGTGACCCAAGTCTAGCTGAGAATTCAAAAAGCAAACCAGGCCTTTTTTCTGTCTACCATTTCCTGGAAAACCCACCAGGGCAAACTGGTGATACAGAGGTAACCTGGAACAAGGGGAAACCACTGGTTCTGGAATAGGCAGACCTGAATTCGAAACCTAATTCAACCCCTTAGCTGATGGTCTCTGCAACTTAGTTTCCTCACCTGCCAGATTATAAGGATCAAAACCAATGGAGAAATGGTTCCCAAACCAGGGCTTGTCTGTGAAAAGGCATTTTCCAGGTTATATAGAAATAATAATAATTTTTTAAGTATGTAATGCGAGATGTGGACCACACAATTAGATTTGAGAGTTAAATGTAAATCCTGTTGTTTTTTAAATTTTGAGATTGTCTTTCCTATTTTGTGTGTGTGGTAAAATGTCTTTTTTGTTATGAAGTATTTTTTTAAGTGGTTTTACATTGCAAAATAAGAGTTGGCAGCCCCTTGTCCATCTCCAAGTGACTTTTTTGATACTGCTCTGGGAACCACTGTAAGAGAGCGTGTGGATTTAGCTTCGGGAACTAAAAATATGTATACAGGGAGCTCTTATTACTGTAGCATAGAGTGCCACTACTTGTATGGTGATAAAAATATGATCCAGCCGGTCCTAAAGTTTCCTAAAGAACACACGCTAAGGCAATGTCTCCCCTGGGAGTCTAACTGGGGCCGGTGTCTCAAAGAGAAAGAACTTGGGGGCCATGGGTAGCATGGAGCCTTTGTGTTAAGCCCGGCCTTCTTTATAAGAAAAGGGATTTCATCCCCCAGACTTTTACTTCTGGGAGGCAGCTGGGAGGTGGGGAGTGAATAGCATGATAGGACCCTAACTCTTTAGTGGCTAGGGAACCACCCCAGCCTAAAAGTCAGTGATGAGAGGGAAGCACCCAGTTTGCTTCAGGAGAGCAGGGACAAAGAAAGGAAGGAGGGCGTGGTGCTCATATCTGGGAAACTGAGGGTAGAGCTCCAGCTGCCCAGAATGGGTTATGCAGCAACGTTTGCACAGGAGCTAGGACAGCCCCATGACTTCTGTCAGGATAAAGGGTGCTGGGATAATACCAGGGTGTCCTACTGGTCTCTTTGAGCTGACCATTCACATTTCAAATTCCTTTTTTCACTTGACATAGATGTACTTCATTGAAAGAAATAAAAATAAGCCAGAGATGAAAATCAAATTCACTCATACCTGAATTTAGACAGAACCCTGTTAACATTTTAATATATAACCTCTGTGTCTTTTTTCCCTAGGCAGACTTTTTTTCCAAACAAAAAATAATGTTATTGTACATACAGTTTTCTACCTTTTTTTCATTAAACTAAAGACCCAACATTTTTCCATGCCCCTGAATGTACCATGTTATTTTAATTGCTATGTAGTGCTATTCTGCAAATGTGCCATAATTTAACAATGGCGGGGGCATTTAGGTTTCTACACACACACACACACACACACACACATGCGCGCGCACTATAGGGCAATGATAGTTCCTATAGCTATATCAAATGCTAATTGCAGACTCTAGATAATGGGCATATGAGTATCCACTGTACCATTCCTTCAACTCTTCTGCATGTCTGAAATTTTTTATGATAAGATTAGAATGAGAAATTTTTAGTATCCTCAAATACATAATGAGTTCCTATAAGTAGCATGGCTGGGTCAAAGAAGATGCCAGTTTTCAAGGTCTGCAATGAGAGCTGGATGATCAGTTCTCTGGATGAACAGTGGCAAGGGTGGGATCCTCTGAGGCTGGCCCAGAGCCCCTCTTAGAGCAGAGCGGAGCAGGAGCTGCCTCCCTGGGGCTGCACGCCTCTCCCAGGCAGCCCAGAGGCTGCAAGAGCGCCCTGTCTGTGCTTTTCGCACGGCCTCCCTGAAAAAGACAGCGGAGGGCCAGTCTGGCAGGCGCGCAGCATCAAAGCTGCAGCCTCTGGGAGAAGAAAAGGGCCAGTGTGCATTCGCGAAACTCCAAAGCTCTTCTCCAGGCACAGCGACTCACGGGGGAGGGGGAGAGGGAGCTGAAACTGTGCTTTAACAGAGTGAGCAGTCAGGCTGGGGGTGCCCCGCCAGGACAAAAGGGCCTCAGTGCTGGAGAGGAGGCAGCCCCAGGGCTTGGTGGCAGCATAAAGGGAAGCTGTGTCCCCGCAGCACTCAAGTTCACCTTTGTCTTCTGAGTCCAAGTCAAAGGAAGGTTACAGAAGGAGCCTGCAGGCTCTCCTCCCTCCTCAGGGGTCTGGTTGGTAGGAATGGCCAAGTTCATTCCCCAAGATGCTGGGAATTCTGATGAAAATAGAAATGTGCTTGCCTGCTAGTTGGGACAGCAGTCAGTGTTTATGTCAATAGCTGTGTCCTCTGGCTAAGGCCAACGTTGGGGGCGGGGGGTAGCCAATACAGATTACTGGAACTGGTGGCCTTGAAGTGAAGAGGACCCAGGCAAACATGTCACATGCAATAAAGAATTTGCCTTTGCAAAGAATCTGTACTCAGAAAAAGATAAAGTACTCATGAAAGAAATTGAGGAAGACACAAAAAAATGGAAAAATGTTCCATGCTCACGGATTAGAAGAACAAATATTGTGAAAATGTCTATGCTACCCTAAGCAATCTACACATTTAATAACAATCCCTGTCAAAATACCATCAACTTTTTTCAAAGAAATAAAACAAATAATCCTAAAATGTATACGGAACCAGAAAAGACCCCAAATAGGCAGAGGAATGTTGAAAAAGAAAACCAAAGCCGGCAGTATTGCAATTCCAGACTTCAAGCTCTATTACAAAGCTGTCATCATCAAGACAGTATGGTACTGGAACAAAAACAGACACACATAGATCAATGGAACAGAATAGAGAACACAGAAATGGACCCTCTATTCCCTGGTCAACTAATCTTCGACAAAGCGGGAAAGAATGTCCAAAAAGACAGTCTCTTCAACAAATGGTGTTGGGAAAACTGGACAGCCACATGCAGAAGAATGAAACTGGACCATTTCCTTCCAACACACACAAAAACAGACTCAAAATGGACGAAAGATCTCAAAGTCAGACAGGAATCCATCAAAATCCTTGAGGAGAACACAGGCAGCAACCTCTTCGACCTCAGCCACGGCAACTTCTTCCTAGAAACATCGCCAAAGGCAAGGGAACCAAAGGCAAAAATGAACTACTGGGTCTTCATCAGGATAAAAAGCTTTTGCACAGCAAAGGAAACAGTCAGCAAAACCAAAAGACAACTGGCAGAATGGGAAAAGATATTTGCAAATGACATATCAGAAAAAGGGCTAGTATCCAAAATCTATAAAGAATTCATCAAGCTCAACACCCAAAGAACAAATAATCCAATAAAGAAATGGGCAGAAGACAGAAACAGACATTTCTGCAAAGAAGACATCCAAATGGCCAACAAACACATGAAAAAGTGCTTCACATCACTTGGCATCAGGGAAATACAAATCAAAACCACCTCACCAGTCAGAATGGCTAACAAGTAAGAAAACAAGTGTTAGCCAGGATGTGGAGAAAGGGGAACCCTCCTACACTGTTGGTGGGAATGCAAGCTGGTGCAGCCACTCTGCAAAACAGCATGGAGGTTCCTTAAAAAGTTGAAAATAGAGCTACCCTATGACCCAGCAATCGCACTACTGAGTATTTACCCTAAAGATACAAATGTAGTGATCCAAAGGGGCATGTGCACCTGAATGTTTATAGCAGCACTGTCCACAATAGCCAAACTATGGAAAGAGCCTAGATGTCCATCAACAGATGAATGGCTAAAGAAGATGTTTTTTATATATATATACACATACACACACACACACACTAGGGAATATTATGCAGCCATCAAAACCCCCCCAAATTTTGCCATTTGCAATGAGGTGGATGGAACTAGAGGGTATTATGCTAAAAGAAATAAGTTAATCAGAGAAAGACAATTATCATATGATCTCCCTGACATGAGGAATTTGAGAAACAAGACAGAGGATCATAGGGGAAGGGAGGGGAAAAATGAAACAAGACGAAACCAGACAAGGAGACAAACCATAGAGACTCTTAATCTCAGGAAACAAACTGAGGGTTGCTAGAGGGGAAGGGGTGGGAGGGACGGGGTGGCTGAGTGATGGACATTGGGGAGGGTATGTGCTATGGTGAGTGCTGTGAATTGTGTAAGACTGATGAATCACAGACCTGTACCCCTGAAACAAATCATACATTATATGTTAATTTAAAAAAAAAAAAAAGAATTTGCCTTTGTTTGAGAGTGGGGGAGAGAATGGGGCAGAGATCAGAGATGAGCAGATTTCTTTCCACCAGACGCTAACCAGCTCCTCAGTACAGATACTGCTGCTGGCTCTTCCCAAAAGAGAAAGGCCATGTGGTATTCTGGCCTGAGAGCTGCAGTCCATGGATCACCAGGCAAGGTTAATGGCGGAAGGTTAAAGGTTACCTTTCTTGAACCTGATGTTTGCTGCGTCTTCTCCTAGAGTTTGCACTTAACCAGCCATCTTGGGCCAGGTCTCTGTCAGCACTTATGCAGAAAAAAACTGCTCTTGGCTGAATTACCTAAATAATTACAGTGGCTTGAAGCAGAGTGAGGAGTAGCTATAATGAAGGGAAATTCACAAGTGTCACTCTCTCCACCGCCCCACTCCCACTCCCCAGTTGCACATAAATTTTGTAATCCTACTTTTTTTAAAAAAATATTTTATTTATTTATTTGAGAGGCAGAGATCACCAGTAGGCAGAGAGGCAGGCAGAGAGAGGAGGAAGCAGATTCCCTGCTGCGCAGAGAGCCGGATGTGGGGCTCGATCCTAGGACCCTGGGATCATGACCTGAGCCGAAGGCAGAGGCTTTAACCCACTGAGCCACCCAGGCACCCCCGTAATCCTACTTTTTGCTATAGCAGAGGTGAGATAGTTAAAAAAGACAAGCAAATGAAAAAGCCAACACACAAACTTTGAATCCCAGACCCGAATTTCATTTCTAACTTTGCCACTGCTATCTATGACTTTGGACAATTAACCTAACCCTATTCAATTGCCTTATCTGTAAAATGGGTGTACGGTGATCTGCCTTACAGTGTTGCTGTTAAGAATGAAAGGAGAAAGCATATATGAATGCACCTAGTATGGTAGGAAGCTTTCAAATAAACTTCTTCTATTCATTTATTTTTTAAAACTTGATTCTTCCTAATAATTGTTCCAAATGGACTTGATGTTTGCACAAATAGAGTACTATATCATAAATAATGAATGAATACTTTCAAGTTTTGCTCGGTACAATTCTGATTTCTTTTCATCTTTATAACAAGAATGTATTCATCCATTACCTTATGAAATAAATACACTGAAGAATCAAGTAAAGATAGCAAGTAAGGAAATGAAGGTGACAGCAGTGGTGATAATATACAAAGGATTTGCTAGAAGAGCAAGGAAACGTGCTAGAAGTAGGATGTCAGTTTCATTCTGAGCTCCCAAGCAGCCAGCACAAAGAGGGAAACATTATTTTCATAATTCATGGTGTCCACTGATGAAAACAAACCTGTTTCTTAGGGTCACAAGCTAGTTCTTTAGAAATTACTTCTGAAAGTTTGCAAAAGTAGCCCCTTCTCCCTGGCAGTTAGTGCCGAGAGTGTGGAGTGTAGGCTCTGGGCTCGGAACATACGTTTATTATTTTAAAAATCCATAAAAAGGGGTGCCTGGGTGGCTCAGTTGGTTAAGTGTCCAACTCTTGATTTCAGCTCAGGTCATAACCTCAAGGTTCTGGGATGGAGCCCTGCATCAGGCTCCGTGTTAGGTGTGGAACCTGCTTGGGATCCTCTCTTTCTCTCTCCCTGCCCCCCCCTACCCAGTGTGCACATGCTCTTTTCTCACTCTCAAAAAAAAAAAAAAAAAAGAAATCCTAAAAATATCTTTGAAATTTTGCAAAATGAAACACGATACTTCTGTGAACACCAACAGTGCTCTTTGAGAGAAGAGTGAGTTTGACAACAGGGCTGCTTTTCATAATGCTCTTCAGCGATGGCCTGATGTCAAGGTATAACTCAGGGAGGGCACTCCTCCAAGCAGCTTGTTTAAACAACACCTTCACCACCACCACCACCTACAACAGCATTGCTCACTGACTCCCCAACAATCCTGGGGCTTGATCAAGGCCCCCGCTAGAAGATGACGGAACTGAGAGTCCAAACCAGGTTTCTACGACTGTGCACTTGGCTCCACCAAAACTGAATAACTCGTGGACAACTGTCAGAGAATCAGAGAAGTAAAGACACCTCTTCTCTCTCTCTCTTTTTAAGATTTATTTATTTATTTATTAGAGAGAGAGAGAGAGAGAGAGCACGAGGAGAAACAGGATCTCCACTGAGGAGGGAATGTGACACAGGGCTCGATCCCAGGACTCCAGGATCATGACCTGAGCAGACACTTAATGGACTGAGCCACCCAGGCACCCCAAGGCACCTCTTCTCTTATAAAGAGAACTATTCTCTTATCTCACGGGCCAGAGAAAAGCAGTGAGGAAAAGAATAACGGAGGGTAGCTAAGTTAGTCAAGCTAACTGGAACATGAAGGATTTGCGTGCAGAAGCTAAGAAAGAAGGAAGAGCGAATTTTGTAGCAGTGGGGAGAGTGCTGAAGAGAACTGCTTGGGTAAATGCCCAGACTGGAAGCCTGAAGGTGGAGGTGGAGGGTAGAGATGTAGGTCATGAGAGCCGTCATCCTCTACTCGGGCGACCATAACAAAATTCCACAGACTGGGTGGCCTAAACAACAGACTTTGATCTTCTCACAGTTCTGGAGGCTAGAAATCCAAGATCAAGGGGCTGGCAGTGTTGGTTTCTGGGGAGACTTATCTTCCTGGCTTGCCGATGACTGCCTTCTCAGCTGTCCTCACACAGCCTTTCTTCTGTGCTTGTGTGGAGAGGAAAGACATACTGGTGTCTCCTCCTCTTCTTAAAAGGACGCCAGTCCTACTAGAATAGGGCCCCACCCTCATGTCCTCATTAAAGCTTCGCTACCTCCTCAAAGACCCCATGTCCAAATACAGTCACACTGGGGGTTAAGGCTTCAACGTAGGAACACAATTCCGTTCCTAATAGGAGTCGAAGGTGGGGTGGTTGGAGTGTCCCTAGAACACAGTTAAGGAGAAAAATCTAGACTTGCCGATGAGAACCATCTCCTCAGGCCTAGCAGGCTCCAGGACAGAGACTAGTTCTACCTGGTAAAGGAGAGAGAGCTGAAAGGCTTTCTGGCGTGGGTGGGACCTGTGCCTGTTCTGACAAGGGATTAACGTGTGGCCTCACAGCCACTTCAGTTAGAGAACACTACAAAACAAACCCCTGGCTTGGCCTCATATGAGCTCTGTGACCGTGGGCCAGTTACTTGGATGCTCACAGCCTCCGTTTCCTTATCTGTAAGACAAGGCTAATCATAACTACCCCATTTACCATAGAAAGTAGAAAACTGAGGTCGGGTGAGGAGGAGCAGTGGGGAAGAACAACTTTGTCAACCTCCCTACCATCACACACACCCAACTGCACCTCCATGTTGTAATCTACTATGAACTAAAAGGAAATGGTGGATGTGCAGGTGCCGGGCCCGCAAGAAGATGCCATATCAACCGTATAAAGGATGACATCAACAACACTGATGGGGGCAGCTGCAGAGGCTGTACTTGGGCATTTTGTCAATTCGACACCCACACAGCTGCCTGGGTGTGAGATGTACAGCTGTGGCCAGCGCTCATTACAGTGGTGGTGGTGAAATGCCCCATGGGGGTGACACCCCATGATTGCCAGGCTGAAAAGGAACTGCCCCCATCTTCCTTCAATCGTGTGCCCAATTACTTCCTCCTTTGCTCCTGGTCTCTCCCTCCCTTCCCTCCAACCACCTGCCAAAACTTAGATGAAAGGGAGACAAGAGCAGGCAGACATGATGCCCCAGACCCTCCCAGCCCAGCCCGGGCCCAGGGTGGGCCTGCCCCACTTCTTTTCACCATCACGACTGCGAGTGAATCTGGGGGTACGCACTAGGCTTGGCGGTCTGTCTCCCCACAGCAATGGAGGCTCTGGGGAGCTGGGGCTGCCGTCTTGCTGCTCTTGCCCAGGCCTCGCCCAGGGCCTCAGACACAGCAGGGCTCAGTGCAGGCCGAAGAGCAGGAGTGACTGATGTCTGGGAAGCTCACTCTCTTGGGAGCCAGACGGTAAGAGGAGAACGAGAAGGAAGTTGCCGTTCCTGCCTCTACCTTGCGAGTCGTCCTCTAAGTCTTGGTTTCATTCTGGGGAAAGGGAGTGATACCATCCTCATGGGGAGGCTGTGAGCACTAGGCGACAGGACACAGATCAAATGCCAACGACTGGGCCACGCACGCGGTCATCCCAAAGACGGGCGCAGTCGGGACTCTCGTGTCGTTGGAATGCTCACCCTCCCCCCACGCCCAACTGCCTGGGTGCCTGCTCCACATTCGTCCTGCGGCCGTTTGTTCATGTACAGAATTCAGTATTATACTTAGTAAATTCAATCTTGACGGAACGTCTATCATGTGCCAGGCACTGTTTTAAGTACACTCAATCCTCACAAGTCTATGTTATTATTCCTGTTTTATTCATGAGGAAATTCAGTGCAAGTAAAGTAACTCTTCCAAGATGGGATTTGAAGCCCAGAACGTCAGAACCCAGAGTCTATGCTCTCAGCCTCCATATAGATTACTTCCCCCCGCTTTCAAGGTGCTGCCATTTGTTTGCTTAGGACTCCTTCTCCTGGTTTAAGTCATAACCATTTTGAGGGCCAGCAGCTTGTTTCATTCACCTCCTTCCCCTTTCACCCAGTCCAGCATCTGGCACATAGTGGGCACATAGGAAAGAGCCACCATTTATCAAACACATGTGTTATATAATACACAGGTCTCACACACACTACCTCACATATGCATTAGGAGCCGTTACGTTCATTCGTCAGATGAGAAAACGGATGCTCAGAAAGGTTATGTGACATGTATGTGATCAGTGCCAGTTGTGTCCTAGATCTGCCTGATTGGGGGGGGGGGCATGTGCTTAATAGTAAGATATACTGCCCTCCTAACCACGTGAGCATTACCGGCTCCTTGGCAACTCCACATGCAGACACGGAAAATACATATACTTTAAGTCAATAAGAGCTCTCTCTCCCTTCTTTTGCACACAGGCACACAGACACATCTATATTCTTTATATACATGCATAAAAAGCCAGTATGTGCGTAGATCAGCTCTGAAAGGCATGCATCTCCAGAATGTTGCTTTGGGAAGGAGTGGGGAGCTGATATTCAGGGAAGAGACTTGGGTTTCACTGCGTGCCTTTTTGTAGCTTGTGAATTTTGAATAACATGTAGGTATTGTCTATTCAAGAGCAAATGGATGTTTTTTAAAAGACTGCTGTGTTTTTGGTAGAAAAGATACCGGATCCAGGAGACCTGGACTCCAATTTCATCTTTGCCACTGGATAAATCTGAAGAATAATCAAATTTATTTTCAGTTTCTCCATCCATAAGATGGGTAGAGGAATAACTCCCCATTGGCCCCACAGGGTCGAATGAGATCATCAGCGCAGACGCATTCCATGAGGTGCATACAGCCCTGCACCTGACATCGGGATGTCATAGTGGAATGTCCGGAGCACAGGGCCCTCTTCTGGAAGCCTGAGGACCTTGTGAAAACATGCACGGCCTTGTCAGAGATGACTGGCGTTTCCAAGTTAGGAAGAAGGTTTAAACCCTTAGCTGACATCCGTGGCCAGAGCAGCATGAAGCTCCAGAATGAAATCTTCAAGCAAAGCATTGGTATTTCCCCTTCAATCACCAAAACACACCCCCAGTGAGCAGTCTCTTTGCTCTCGGGGTTTAAGAAGATCCAGAGAGATGAGAAGATGACCAGGAACAAGGCTGCCCTTCTCTGACTGGTGGAGATGAGTCCAGAGGTGACGGGAGAAGTTGTTGGTTCTTGGTGGTACTCCCTGTTGCTATTTTCTGCATGGTCAGAGAAAGATTCCAGGTGCAGGGAAGACACAGTGTCTGTGGTGTCCAGGGGTGGCCTAGTTGGGTCCTCTCTGCCTCAGGAGATCCATGACCCCAGTTCAGCAAGCCCAGCTTCCCCCCTACCCCAGATAACAAAGCTTTCCTTACAGAGTCTTCTTTTCAAAAATAGAATTGGGGTGGGGGGAGAACTCCAGGGGATTTTCTATTTTCTGAGGCATAGGAAGGACAGGGCAAGAGCCTGGGGGTTAGAAAACTTCCAGTCCCAAAGTCTAAGTGACCTTGGCCAGGTGTCTTCACTTCCCTGGGTCTATTTCCTCATCTGTATAAGAGGGGATTGAGTCATCTCTCTGGTTCTCTTCATACCGAAGACCGTATGTCCTAGAAACTGTGCCTTGGGTTCAGCTTACGTTGTCCTTACCCACATGCTGCCAGCCTTGTGTCTCTGACAGACGGAGACATCTGCTGTGTTTCCTCATCCCTGTCGTCAGCATCTGGAGGCCACAGAGAGGAAGGAGTCTATCTCCCCGGAGGCGTGAACACCCCATCAGGGGACAGGGCCACCTGATGAACACCAAGGAAACCTTGAATCTCATGCTTCCCCTCTGGAGTAGGACCATGGGTAAGAAACAGACCACACGCACACATGTGTGTTCTCATGCATGCACCTGTATATGTTCATTTGCATGTGTTAGCAGGAGGGGCCAGGAAAGTGTGACTTTGTAACTGTTGTGTTGAGTTGTACACACGTTCGCCTAGAAACGAGGGGAGATCACAATGGCACTGCCCCCCCCCACCCGTCGTGTAACTGAAACACTACATTTGCAACAGCACTATTTCCTATAGGTGTGGGGAAGTTTCTATCATTTCAGCTCCCATATGAGTTATCTTTAAGGGCTTCTGGGGTTTAGTTCAGAAGTATTATCAGCACTTAACATGGTTCCTTTGGCAAAACAAGCAGTTTATACATTCTCAGCACACATGTGTGAATTGGGACTACCCATACTTCTCACAACTCTGCCACAGTACCCAACTCAATCACGGGCACATAATCACAATTATCAATTAATTCAATCAAAATATAGCAAGGGTTTTCATTTCATGACTAAGTCTCCCTATGTGTTTGAATAGTAGGATGACCAACTCTCCCCAGATTACCTTGTCTTGGTTTTTAAAACGAAGCCCCACATCTGGGGAACCCCTCCCTTCTCAGGCAAACCAGGGTGTGATGATGTCTTTAAGAAGACAGTGAATCCATTGTGGGTAAGGGCTCTGTGCTCCATTCTCCTTCCCAGGAACACAGAGGCTACTCAGGCAAATATTCCTAAGGCCCTGTCCAACGATGCTGGCCACGGTTGTGGGCAGCTGCTCCCGGAGAGGTGGCCAGAGGCAGGTGCAGAGGCTTCAACACGTCAGCCTCATGGATATTGCTCACAAGGGCAGACAGCTGCGGTCCACTTCCCAGTGTCATATAAAACAGTCTTCACGCATTTGCTTGAGTCAGCTGTGTGGTCAGGGCCAGACCAGCTCTGTCTCCAGGCCTTCTGCTAGCCCGTGACTCGTGCTTTTCTTGGAGCATTCACTGAACAGCCCTCGCAGGTGCCTCCCTGCCCTTTTGCTCCTCGCACGCCTCCCCACGTGATGGGAGAAAGTAAGTGGGATATGTGGGAGGAAGCACTGGCATGTGATCAAAGCTGTGGGTGAGTTCTTATCCTCTTCCCCAGGAAGTGAGGGGGGTGGGAAAGGCCTGTTTTATCCCAAAGATCTGGATGAGTCTGGCTAGGTCTACTCTAGAACATTAGAGAATATCTAAACAGGTGCCAGAAATAGAGGTCAAGAGCGTTGAATGCAGTGTGTGAGGACATGCTCACTGACCTGGGGCCCTGAATCCATGCAAGCTTGATCCAGCAACCTGACATCGACTAAGCGCAGTTTCTCCACCTCTGTATTATTGACATTTTGGGCCAGACAATTCTTTGCTGTAGGGTGGGAGGTGCTACCCTGGGCATTGTAGGATGCTTAGCAGCATCTCTGGTCTTGACCTACTAGATGCCGGTAGCACTGCCTCCCGTTAGGACAAAAAAAAAGTATTTCGGGCACTGCCAAATATCTCCTGGGGAGAAAATCACCCGTGGTTGAAAACCTTGAAGTGAGAGCAGACCAGACATCCCTTGTGTGTCCCAACCTCATGGGAACTTCAGTCTAAGCAACAGATTTTAATGCATGTTACATGAAAAACTAGTTCCCCAGGATGGTCATAGTTTTTGCAGAGAGAAAGTACTCAGGGGCCAGGTAAATTTGGAGAATTCTGTGCTCCGTAGTACAAAGTACTGGGGAAATGCTGCCTGATATGTAAGAGATCTTTCCGCTTGTGGAGAGTCAAAATGTATTAGGATATTAGACGTTCTAAAACATCCTACAGCAAGGAAACCTGTTCAACACTGCTTTTTCATGGCCACCAAGCATGTCAGAGATTCCAACCTTAACATCTGAGCACACAAAACCACTGAGCCACTCTCAGTCCCAAATCCAAAAAATCAAGGAAGAGACCCATCGGCCTAGAGTACACTAACTGTTTCAAGATTCCCAGACCAGTCAATAGTCTCAGGATCGGTTAACTGCCTGCCTGCTTCTGCTGCAATCAGAGATTGTATCCCTGGTGACGGTGGAGTAGGGCGGGTGTGGAGCCGCTCCCCAAAGAAGGGACGTACTAAGCAGACAAAACAATAGATGCCTAGCATAGTTCTTTAAGAGCCATTTCCTTTAAAAGTTTTTTTTTCTTTGTGCTTTCTCCCTAAATGCCTAAGCAACTTCATCGTCTTGATTCCTGTTCAGATTTCATGGAAATTGGTGGCAGCATATTTAAGTTGCTGCAAAAGTTACAAGGACATTAAAAAATTTCCTTCGATTCTCGAATTAAAAGATGTTGCTCCATATTTCCAGGGATTGGAGATAAGGGTCACTGTGACGGGCCAAGGTGAAGTCAGATATGAATATAGATCCAGAGCTCTTAGTGATTACATTCCAGGTAGTTATCATTTTAAAGGTTGGCTACCATGAATAGCCAGATAAAGAGGAGTCTTTGAAAAGGTAAAGCAGCCCCAAGCAGACCAGGGCATCATGATCAGGATTAACTCAATTTCTATTCTGAGCAAGGAATGCTATCACTTTAAACACTGTGTTCTGGTTGCTATGGAAACCAGATAAGTGGGTTGCCAACACAATCTTCAATCTTCCTATGAAGATTAAAGCACCTTGCTCCAAGTAGAGAGCAGATGGGAGAGGCACAGGTGTGAGACATATTTCTTATTGCTGGGGGAGAGTTAGGCCAGGTGAAGGATGAAGGGAGACAGTTTCTAGTTCATGGGAAGAAGAGAAAATTTGTAGCTACTGGCTATTTAAATCTTAACTCTTTGCTACATCAATCAAGATAGGGGTGTAAGCCTAACTTCTAGTTCCATTTCTACCCCTAATTTTCTTGGTCAAGATATTTAAGTAAGATTTGGTGCCAAGTTAAGTCAGTTACAGAACAGAAAATGGTTGTGTTTTAGTTGGCCTGTTCCTTTTGGTTATTCTTTTTTAAATTTAAAATTTTTATTTTTTAGAGAGAGAGAGCGAGAGAGAGAATGCGCGCGCGCGCCCGTGGGGGAGGGGGAGGGACAGGGGCAGAGTGAGAGGGAGAGAGAGAATCTTAAGCAGGCTCCACAACCAGTGTAGAGCTCGACATGGGGCTCAATCTCAGGATGCCGATATCATGACCTGAGCTGAAATCAAGAGTTGGACGTTCAGCCAACTGAGCCACCCAGGCACCACCCCCTCTTCTGGTTATTCTTATAAAGTATCTCAAGCACGTAAGAGTAGAAAGAATAATATGCTGCACTGTCATGTACTGATCACACTGTTTAAAAAGAAAACATTATAGATACACTGAAACTTCCTTGTGCATTTTTGTCCCCTTCCTGGTTAATCTCATAGAAATGTCTCATGTGTGTGTCACCTCCCTCTATATGGAAATCGTAGTTACTAAACGTACCATGTTTTCAGCTATAAGCAATATAAGAACATTAAATACAGACTAACTTGAGGCGCCCTCTAGGGTGAGGCTATTTGGGATTCCGGTTAGTTTTTCCTCCAACCCCAACTCTGAGCAAATGTGAAAAAAAAAAAAAAATAGGTGTAGTCAGGAGTCAGTATGTTTGAGTGTAAATGCTGCATAGCATGACTGCATGGCCAATGCTGATTTCCTTTCCTTATTCATTCAACAAAGATTTATCGAGTGCCTTTTGTGTGCCAGGCATTGTGCTAGGCACTCAAGAGAAAGCAGAAAAATAATCCACTAAGCTCTGTCCACAAAGAGCTTAGTAGGGAGAGAGAGATGAATAAAATCTATAGGAAGCTGAAATGTAAATAGGGAAAAGAAAAGAGCAGTTTTGAAGAAGAAAGTGATGAAGAGGGTATATAATTATAATATTATCTATATATAATATAATATAATATAATATAATATAATATAATATAATTCCAGATAGGGTCATCCCTGATTCCCCTGAGGCTTTACGATGAAGGTGCGTTTGTCAGAAATTCACCATATGCCTTACAACACTGGTTTTTAGGAAGGGAAAGCACAGATTAACAATGACAGGGATGATGACCTCTAACATTTCTCTTTCAATTGAGAAACCAATAATTCTTACACTTTTCTCTCATCTTTAACCAGAGGTAACAAAATTAACTGCTTAAATATCAACTCATTATCCTGTTCTCAAGCTGAGGATTTGTAAAGCAATGCAAGTGCTCTAACTCAGGAAAACAGAGGAGACGGAGAAGCAAAGACAACCTAGGGAATCTGTGCACACCTAAGTAGGTACCACTTTTACTTGTATCTCTGTTACCCAAGTAAATAAAAGTGCAACCAACCCTGCCCTAAATCACTGTAGGAAAGTTCCCTGTGGGTAATTCAAGGCCATGACCAAGCCTTGACACCTCCAAGGAAAAGAAACACTCATTCCTCAAACCTATACCACTCCAGGCTCTAACCCACAGCTCACCAACTCACAATTCCACCCTGTCTTTGGTCCCTCAGTAACTGGACAAAGAACAGGATCCTCAAGCAGGAGCTGCAAATTTCATGCAACTCAGTATTTTATTTGCTCCAACCCTGCTTCCAGACTGAAACCTTGGATACAAACAGTTGAGTTATAGCCAGTTATCCAACCCATTTCTGCAAGAGTAAATGTCTTTTTGATGCCACAGAGTTGCTAATTACTTACTGTAATGGGAGGAGTAGGGTAAGGAGAAATACAGGGATCAAGCCTGGGTCCAGAATGGAAACATCTCTGATGTTCCCAAGCCTTGCACTGCAGATGCTCTAGTAGATCATGCTTTGGCCCTACAATCCACAAGGCTGCCTTTGATACCTATTATGCAATTAGCCACATGCCTTATTTCACACATGGAACATTAGAAGAACCCAAGCCAAGCTAAAAAAAAGTTAATTGAATTGCCAAGATAATTTAGAAATGTCAAAAGACCTAACAGCTTAACACGTGAGCTAAATATCTTGCCTGTATTCTTTTCTCTTTCTAAAATGAAATGTGGGGTTCTGGAGTTCTGAGCTTAACCTTAGAACTAAGCACCTTTTCTGGCAAGGCCCACCACTTAGGATACTTCTCTTCCCTCTCTCCCCATTTTAAACACTTCTTTTTTTTATTTTTTTATTTTTTTTTTTAAAGATTTTTTTTTTTTTATTTATTTGACAGAGGTCACAAGTAGGCAGAGAGGCAGGCAGAGAGAGAAAGGAAGGGAAGCAGGCTCCCTGCTGAGCAGAGAGCCCGATGTGGGGCTCGATCCCAGGACCCTGGGATCATGACCTGAGCCGAAGGCAGAGGCTTTAACCCACTGAGCCACCCAGGCGCCCCAACACTTCTTGATTTTACTGGGTAGCCTTTGACTTTTCAGGCATTGTACACATCCTCTTCAGGTCAGTTAAAGAAAAACTGATTGCTGTTTGGAAAAGAACTATTGGGAATGATACAGATGGCGGTCAAAAAGGGGGAAATTCTGATACAACTGAGGAGGCTTCCCTCCCTTCTTTTTGTGATCAGCAAAAATCCATTTCCTTATGAAAATTAGTGATCCTAATTTCTAACAGATAAGCCTGCTCTTCAGATTCCCTACATTTTGCTGTGACATAGTGACAAGGGACCGCTCTAGGCGAGACTCAATAAGATCCAGTCCCTGAGAAGATCAGTTCAGTCCTGGCACACTTCACATTCCAGAAGACACCTGAGGAAGGTGAGGGAAACACTGGTTTGCAACTGCACATCTTGTGCTAAGACACAACAAGTACAGTGAGTGAAAAAAAAAAAAAAAGGCATGACCTTTGATATGGGACTAAGTCTGAATCCCAGTTCGCCATTTACGAGCTGTGGGGCTTCAAAGTTACTGAACATCTCCATGACTGTTTCATCACTTAAAAGTGAAAAATAGCATTTCCTCAGAGGTCTGTAGTGAGGATTAAATGAGTTAATATTGGGAAAAGGCTTAGAACAGTACCTGGCACAGAGTAACTAGCATAAAAAGGAGAAGAAATCTATAGAGGCTTTCTCCTAATGCCTGGATGGTCTCTGTAGATGCCTTGGCCTGGGCCACAGATTACACCAATCCTTCCAAATGGAAATTTTTACTAGTAACTTCTTCCTGCAGATTTTACAACCTCCTCTGGCAAACCCATCAAGGCCTTAAGCAATGCAATGAGCTAGACTTGTCTTTTTTTCTCTAACCCACATGTTGGGCAACTCATGAATCCCTTAAGTACCTATTCTGAAATGATAGGCTACATTTCAATAACCATTTTATTAGTTACAGAAGAATCTCCACTAGTATTTACATAGTGCAAAAAAGCTGTTACTACCCCTAAAACATGAAATAACAATTATCCTTCAAACAACAAAAGAACAAGATGAAAATCTTTTCATGTTATAATTCACTAATTTTGCTAATTTTTTTATTAGAGTGTTACAATTAAGACATTAAATTATAAATTCATGTGGTATATTTAGAAATTAAATTACAAAATAACACAAATACTTTTAAGGTGTGTTGTGCCAACAAAGTTTAAATTTTTATCATTAACTAGGATTCAGCTTTCGGATTAGGTAAACAGTTTGGCTTATTCTGTGATGTGTATAAAGGCTGGAAGGGGCAAGGGAGGAGGAAGATATTTTTAAATAAATTATGTCACAGAAAAATTTTAAAAGCAAAAAAGTGATTACATTTTTAAATGGAATAAGTTAATTTTAACCTGTTGGCACAACGTACAGAAAATACTTAAATGACAGGTTTTTTCTTTTTTTTTTTTAAAGCAAACAGCAGCTTTACAAATAGTAATACTTCTTTATACATATATTAAAGTAACAATGTGTTAAGATTTAACAGTATTATGTTAAAGAGTTGGAAAATGAATGTAGAGTTCACTACTCATTTGCACATTACAAGCCCCACCCCACCCACCTCCCCCAGCTTATTAAGAAATCAGACAAGTACATTATTTGGATATTAATTTTTCAATATTTAAACTATGTGAATTCCTTTTGACTAATTCTTTTCCAAATACTGGAAGCATATAAAATACCCTCTCTGCAAAAATGACCTCCAATCAAAGCCTTTAAAAACTTTTCAATGTATAACACACATTATTTTTCCCATGTTTAGTCAAAAGAAATATATTACATCATTTACAAACATATTTAAACCAAAAATTAAGCTAGTATGAACATTTGTCTTTTGAGAAGTAATCTTCACAGCAAACAAACCTACTGAAGCAGAAATCTAGTTCTGGGAGTGCAATTCATATTATAATTCATATACTTATGTACTGAAATAGAAATCTAATATTAATTATTGCCATAAAACAACCTCTACACACTAAGAAAAAAAAATCACTATGGTTTTTATTTCTTGTGAGAATGAACCCCTACGCTTACCATTATGTCTCCGAAGAGCCACCCACTCCCAGTTCCAAACAAAAACCGGAAAAACAAAAAACCACTTTCCCAATTTTCACACCTCCTCCTGTATAGAATATACAAATTCCAGGATTTATCTAGAGGAAACAAATTATAAAGACATTATTAATACTTATTCAAGCATACTTTCGACACGGTAGCATTTCCTTTAACAAATTTTGGATAGTCCTCTAGAGTGACCTGTCTCATATAAAAAAGGCTGTGGTCCCTTGGGTTTGCTGGCAGAAGATCCTGCACATGCAAGAGCATTTATCAAACACATAATCAAACACTTTTGAAGTCTATGGTAAATTTAAAAGTTACTGGTGTTCTGAAGATTTCCTCAACTTCTCTTTTGATACAAATGTCAAAAATGTAAAATGACAATTCTCATTCAGAAGAGATATAAAATATAAGAAACCTGTGAAAACCCAATACCTCAAGATCAAGAGTTATCTGAATCACTGACACCAAGCAAAGGAAATTTACACCATAAAAAGTATGAAAAGTTTTTAAATTTACTTTTAAGATTGTCAGTAGTTCAAAAGCTCTATCATTTCCTTAAACCGACTAACACTTCCAAATGTGTAGACACAGTAAGGTCTGCCACATCTACATCCATGATTACTATTTCAGAGGCTTCATTCCTTACATGCTGTGTTCCTTGAAGTACTAGACTAAATATGTTGTGCCTAAGAAGTCTATACTGGAGAACAGTTTAGACAGGACAGGACAATAATGTCCCCTTTTAGCACACTAATGAAGTTGATAGACTGACATTTTCTATACAGCACTGCTCCTAAACTTTCACAATGCACAAGTAACTAAATTATCACCCAAGAATCTCATCTCTCCAGTATTAAATGCCAGCATTATAATACATCAAATCTAGCACAGTAGTCCCAATGAGTTCAGTAAAAAAAAAACCCTGCCCAATTCTTCTCTCCCGTCTCTGTGAGGCAAAGCCTGCCCCATGAAACCAGAGCAGGGAAAGCACCCTTCCCTCCTCAGTTCTGTGCTTGCCTGTGGGAGCTCCTGAGTGTAAGACTGGAGCTTGTGTGCACCGGGGGGGCGGGGGGGAAATGTGTGTGGTGTGTGGTGTGTGGTTGACTGGAGGCTGGGGGTGGGGGAGGAAGCTGGAGGGATGAGGGAAAAATAGGTCATCTGTAATTCTCCCAACATTACATAAACTTGTTGACATCACTACCAGGTGATTGACCAGCAAATAAAACTTTTAGCTCTGTAAGTTTAAATTCTCCCAAGCAGGTATACACATTCTTAGAGAAGGGCAGAGATAAATAATAATGATCAAGAAGTAATACCTGCCTAACTAATAATACCTGTGTACTCTAAATCATATAATAGTTTCACCACAATTAGAACAACTTTCTCGCTTCTTCAAAACTTCCTTTTCCAGCCTTTTGATTATCAGGATACACATTATAAGTTATGAAAAGTTCCTCTCCCTGACCTATCAGTAACTATGGTTGGTGTTTTGTGGAAGGTGCTCAAGGCTACGGACAAAATAGGAATTTTTTTTTTTTTTAAAAGGTGAAATGGTGTTTCACTCAGGACAAGCTTGGATACCTAATCAAATACAGACAGCAAATCCAGAGGGTCCCAAATCAAAAACGTGCAAGAGAACACACCAGTATAAGACTCTGTTTCGGAATAGTTTACACATAAGTGCTGCAGTCATATAATTGGTTACAGTTATTCACCTGCCACAATATGCCTAACTGTATGTAAATACGAGTATGTACAAGAGCATTCCTGAGGTAAGTAAGAAGTCAGTATGAGACAGAACCTGTTAGGTCCTATCATGGGTGACTCTTCCCTATTAAAGACAACATCTCTAAATTCCCACAAGGAAGGCCAGCTCCAGTGCACTGTGGTGGCTCCTTTGCTAGCCTAACTTTTGAGGCTCTGTTTTAGCCCAACCCAACTTCCATCCATTACAATGATCAATGGCTTCTGAAATAAACATCTGTGGACCAAAGAAAAGTCACATCAATTTTTAACACAAGACATTTGTGGGCTTGGTGACCCTCAGCCTTTTTTTTCAGTTTTCCAAATCTACCTCCAGTTCTTCTTTAAAGAAGCCCAAACGACTTTTGATCAAATTAGAGTAAAGGAGGCATAGTCTTGAAGCAAACATTGGTAACTGCTCCTGTTCTTAGAGCCTTGATCTTTGACTTTCAAAATGAGTCTAAATAGGCATTTGAAATTATTTTCTTTTTTAAAACCTAGTCTTCTTCTATTTTAATCATTATTTTCCATAACAAAACAAGCTCAAACAGTTCTGAATTTCCACACAGCTCTTAGAAAGACACTTAGATGCTAATTAAAAGCTAAGCTACAGATTATAGTAAAACAAGTAAAAGACAGCTACAAAAATATTTGTCAGAAATTAAATACATATATTAAATACTGGACAGTGCAAAACATTGAGATGAAGCATAAAAGAGAATGGCTGCAACCCTCACACAATTGGAGACAGACAGTGGACATTTCCTGAGTTACAGACCTGGGGGCGGATAACTAAGATCAGAGGGCTCCTTGTTCACTGAGCTGTAGCTGCTAGGCTTCTGTTGCTCCTGACTTGCCTGGTGGTCAGTAGTCCAGGCCTCCCCATCTATCCCTGGTTCTAGCACTTCGGGTGCCTCTGCCTCCTCTTCTCCACTCTGCTCTGCATGGTCTTCCTCAGAACCATTAAGGGTTTTTCCAAGCTGGAGAGTCTCCATTGTTCTCTGGGTCTCAGAGACCCACGACTCAATTCTACTATTGAGCTGTACTTCTACAGATATGGGTTCATGAGTATAATCTTCCTCCTCTTCCTCATCCTCATCATCCTCTTCTTCAAGCATGCCGGGGACAAGAGTGCTGGTGGTGCTGGTGATGGAGGAATTCAAGAGATCTCGGCAACTGCCATCCAAAGAACCAGTCTCTGTACTCTGCTGGGAGGCCCATTCCAGGTCATCTGGCTTCACTTCCTCTTTATCGCTCACTGTTGACCTCCCAGGGTTTGTAGCTGAGGTAGTACTGCCTGCAGCGGGGAGTGACGGCTGCTTACCAACAGGGGCTGCATCCAAGGGAAGTTTACTGGGCTTTTCTGATGTGCCATGCTTACTGGAAACCTCTCTCTCATTTTCTGATGTTTCCAGCCCATCTGAGGTTTCCACCATGTTTCTCCAATTTGTTTCTGCAAATATCAAACAGATTTTTAAAAAACCAGAGCAGTTTCAGAATCACAACTCTTAAAAGAAGGAAGAACAAACTAGCAGAAATCTGTTGGCTCACCAACTGGTTGGAAAAACTAAGTTTATTCTAGTACTGTTGTAAGCATTACAAAAGGAAAACAACTCTCAAAATTGTGCATTTAAGATAAAGAAACAAGGAGGCAAAAGTAAGTGTATTTATGTCTCAGAATGCACAAGACCTTATAACAACAGGAGCTCATTAATGCTTCTACATAAAATCCATATATTCATGAGAACCAATGAATTGGTTTTTTTTGTTTTTTGTTTTTGTTTTTGTTTGTTTGTTTGTTTTTGCGGGAGACACAGATCCACCCCCCACCCAGGGTAACAGTATTCATTGTTTTTGCACCACACCCAGTGCTCCAAGCAATACATGCCCTCCCTTTTTGCCTAGAGGTGTACTGGCCCCAAGGATCCACAAGTCACAGATGGCAGACCCAAGATGTCCAGCAGAAATAGTTCTAATTTGACATGTTTGTGTCATGCTCCCACAGCAAGTTACCTGAGAACTATCTTAGGCTGTAATGGGACTTGTTTCCACTTATAATAAGCAAAGAAGCCATCCATGCATTTCTAATATTTGTGAAAATCTGTTTTATACTATATGTAGCTGGGCTCACCAACTGAATTTGGTAGCCAAAAAAAGAAGTGTTATTATGTAATACAGTGGTGATAATCTAAATTATTTTTAATGACAGGAAGTCAGTATAAGAAAAAAAATACATACTAAGATTATGAGGAGATGAAAGACAGTTCTCCTATCCCTCGTTTTCTCCTGTGCTTTTCTTTCATTTTTCATTTTTTTATTATTGAGGTATAATGGACAGATGACATTAGTTTCAGATGTATGACATAATGAGTTATTTGTATATATTACAAAATGATTGCCTTAATAAATCAAGTTAACATCTGTCAGCATACAGTTACTAAAAATTTTTTTCTTCTGATGAGGATTTTAAGATCTATTCCACAGCAATTTTCAAATATGCAATATAATATTATTAATTATAGTTGCCATGTTATACATTATATCCCCATGACTTATTTATTTTATAACAGCAAGTCTCTACCTTTTGACACCCTTCACCCATTTCACCCACTCCCCAAGACTCTGGCAACACACATGCACAATGTCTTCTTTATCCATTCATCCATTTGATTGACACTTAGGTTGTTTCTCTAACTTGGCTACTGTGAATGATGATGAAATGAATTCGGGAGTAGAGATATCTCTTTGAGATGATAATTTCACTTCCTGTGGATATATACCCAGAAGATGGATTCCTGGATCATATATTTCTATTTTTAATTTTTTGAGGACCCTCCATACTGTTTTCTGTAGTGGCTGCACAAATTTACACCATCACAGTGTATAAGGATTTCATTTTCGCTATATCCTTGCTAACATTTATTTTTTGTCTTTTTGATAACAGTCATTTTAACAGCTGTCAGGTGGTATACCTTGTTGTAGTTTCAATCTGCATATTTCCCTGAAGATCAGTGATGTTGAACACCTTTTTATATTGGCCATCTATATGTCTTCTTTGGAAAAAATGTCTATCCAGATCCTCTGCTCACTTTTTAGTTGGATTGTTGGTTTTCTGCTATTTTGTTGTATGACTTCTTTATCTATTTTGGATATTAACTCCTTATCAGATAGATGATTTGCAAATATTTTCTCCCATTCAGTAGGTTGCCTTTTCATTTTGTTGATTCCCTCTGCTGTGCAGAAGCTTTTTAGTTTGATGTAGTCCCATTTATTTTTGCCTTTAAAAAAAAATGCCCCCTTCTATTTGCATTATAGCTGCAATCTGCAGTTTATAAATATGATGATCAAGCTGTAATGATAAAGGAAGTCTACTCACATTAATGTATCAACTTGAACATCGCCTATCAACTATTCACTGATAAAAACCGTATTTGGGGCACTTGAAGTCAGGGCACATGGTTTGGAAAAAAAAAAACCTTTCTTTCCTGCAGTTACTTCAAGTTTGAAATAAGTTGTTTCCAGTCTCTCTCCTACCTCATGAAAACAAACAAACTCCTCCTCCTCCTATATTTTCATTCTTAGTTAACAACATTATCATTTCCATAGTCTCAAAACAGAAGAAAACTTACTGTAATCCTTGAGCCTATCTTTCTCCCTTACTTTATTCCACTGAACTTTTATGTCACTTCTAGCTCAAAAACTACTAAATTTGGTTACTACTGTTTTAGCCCAAGCCTTCTTTATCTTGCTATACACGTACATATATTCCTAATTGGTTTGGCGAATTGGTCACATGACTGTCTTAACGGGCTTTCTATTACCCTAGGACAAGATCCAAACACCTTAGCTTGGCATAGCCAAAGCCCTCTGTGATCTGACCCTCACCTCTCTTTCCCACCCCATTCACTACAACCCCTAGCCATGCACTCTATGCTTGGGATCACTCTGCATTCTCACTGCTCCCAGAAGTCATAAACTTTCTATTGACAATTCCTTGCCTTGCACAGGCTGTTCTTTCCATAAGAGATTTGTTTTCCTCCTTTACCTTTCAGACTCCCACCCATCCTTGATAACCATTCCTAAAGGTCAATTCCATATGAAGTCTTTCCTGACTTTCCACTAACTTGAATTCCCATAGCACTTTCTGCATATATAGTTCAAAAGCACTTGTTTTATGTTTGCTGTGCTGTCCCTTCCTCCCTCCTTACCCTCATTCCTGCTCATCTGTGTCCCTATGGTTGGCAAAGAGTAAGTGCTGAAGGCAAAAAAGCCTATTAAATTAAAAATACCACACATATATTTAATGATGCCCCCCAAAAACTTTAAAAGGGCATAAAATTTTTTTAAAATTTTAGATGCACATTTATACTTCCTTCTAACAGTTTTTTTTTTTTTAAGATTTTATTAATTTGACAGAGAGAGACACAGTGAGAGAGGGAACACAAGCAGGGGGAGCAGGAGAGAGAGAGAAGCAGGCTTCACTCCGAGCAGGGAGCCCGATTGTGGGGCTCGATCCCAGGACCCCAGGACCATGACCCGAGCCAAAGACAGACGCTTAATGACAGCCATCCAGACACCACTCCTTCCAATAGTTTTTATCCTCCTTCAAAAACTGTAAGAATTCACTTGGGGTCCTGGAAAAAGTTCCACCTCCCCCTTCTCAATGAGTCAAGGAATAGAAGAGAGGAAGGAGAGGTCAGGATACTAGGTCAGGCCGATCTCTCTCCAGAATCAACTTTGGGCCTTCATCTAGTTGCGTAGGTGAGCTGAAAGCCCACATGGGTCTTGGGATAGAAAAGGGAGCTATGACTTTAAAAGCAGAGGCAAAGGACTCTATTAGCCATCAAAAGACTTGTCACAACAATCAAAAAGCCACCACTTAACGTATCTACTAGGGAGGGAGGGTTTAGGCTCCCACTTTAAAGTAACAGATGAAGCTTGATCAACAGCTGATGAGCACACAAACACAGGCAGACAACATGGAGAAATACAAGAGTATGAGAGTGCTATCTTTCTCTAGGGGACAGCAGAAATCTGGGATGGGGAGGAGGACAGTCTAAATCCAGAACAGAACCTCTAGAAGTCCACTTCTGATAAAGGAACGAGGAAGCACGTTAAAGGAAGAACCAAAGCTCTCAACAAGTCTAGAAATGGTACTGATCCAAACATACTCTGCTTCTGAATTATTTATTGTAGCATAACTTATTCAATAGAGCTCTTCTTTGCTTATTAATCCCTTCTACACTTTCCTGTTGTTTATTGGGTCTTGGTGAAAATGTCTTTTAAACTTTCAAACCACTAGAGGATTTATCAGAGGACGAGGTGTGTGTATTTCTCCTTTCAGTTAGTACACACAGGGAAGCTGTCCATCTTTAGTTAACAGAACAAGCAAATGAGTTCAAGAAACGACAGAAGAAACTAGTGGCAGAAAAGAGCAGAAAAGTCAGGAATGAGCAGAAAATTCAGGCACACCTGCGGTACAATATTTCTTATCTCATAGGGCTGCTCACACAACTGAATGTATTAATAAACATGAAATGCTTAGAGAAGTGCCTACCACATAGCAAGGATTCAGTGAGATACTATCATTATGTATCAAGTGCCCATTATGTGCCAAGTTTCTATCTCAAAGAACTTACAACTTATTTGGGATTTATGCTCAAAACTATTTGTTTCATGTAATAAGTATGACAGAACTGAGACTCAGCACAGGTGGAAGGAAAACATAAGCAAAGAAAACAAGGGGTATATAAAAGACAGTAAGACTGGACTATCATAGGAGGTTTTCTATTCTACCAGTGATGAGCATTTTTTCCCCAGCTTTTTTTTTTTCTTTAAACTATGGGGAAAAAACATTTTAGAAATCCTGCATCAGGATGACATGGAAGATGTTGTTTGTTTTCTACCCAGCGGTCATTCCCCATTTTCTTCCTGGATAACAGAACCCCCAAACTTGGGAGGAACTTGGGCCCAGTCCTAGAGGATGAATTAAAATAGTTCTTAGACTATCACAGTTATCACATTCCCTTGCCCATCTCCCTTGCAGCTAAAAGGAGTCATAAGATCAGTTCTGGCCAGATGAAACAAAAGGAGAAGTCTTCTGAAAATGGTTTCCTTCACTGATAAAAGGAACTCACTGCCTGTACCTCCTGCTTTTGACTACTAATGCCAGAGCCACAGCAGCTACTTATGAAGATGAGATGATAAGCGCAAGAATAAAAAGCCACAGACTGCGAATGGAAGAACAGAAAGAAGGAAAGAGCTAGGGATTTTGAGGATATTGTGAAATAATTAAATATCCTGATTTCTTTAGGCCACATTAGTGGTTTTATGTTTGTTGCTAAATCCAATACAGAAAGAATCCAATACAGAAAGAGTAACTTCATGCTTCCTTCTCAATGTTATTTGTGATTCCTTCCACTCACTTTGTTGGTGTCCTCATACATGAGCTCATCAAATCAGATTCTTTAATATTCTATCTAAAACCCTCCTTAGGATTCAACCATTAGCTCTACACAGATTTTAAAAAGGGGGGCTGGCAAAATGGTGTCACTTAGAATTTAGTTCCCAAACTGGAGCTTAATTCCCAATCCAACTGCAGTTTCAACCTCCCCTAGAAATGTGGCCTTAACTGGTCAGTCAGGAAATTTTTCTTTTGATCAGCACCAATGAGTCTGTCACTTGGGTCCTCTCCATCCTCGAAAGAAAGATGAGGTAATCTGCATAAGACCCCTTGCTTTTTCTACTAGCGAAGTCTCCTCTGGAACAATCTTTTTCTTTTCCTAATAGCTTTCTTGCCCACCATACCCCCTCCACCCCACCGAAACCTTTCACTTGGTAAAATTCTTCAGAGTGCTTATCTACTTGCTAGATGGTGGCTGTCCAATTCATGAATCATTTAATAAAGCTAACTAGATCATCAAAAACACTTGGGTGAATTTTTGTTATTTAACAGCTCAGCTCATAGAATTTTAGCTTTGAGTGGAACCTTATAGATGACCTAGATGAATCCTCCCCATTTCACTAAAGAGAAATCTGAGGCCGAGAAATTAATCAATTATTTCTCAGTCCTCCACACAGAGTGTGAAAAAGCTAAGGCTCCAATCTTTGAACACTTTAAATTTGATGCTTTTTGAAAACATCTCCTAAGTCTTTGAAAGGTTCTTTTCATAAATTTTCTTTTCATGTGCCCAAATGAAGATCATGGTCATTTGCTCAAACCTACAGCTTTATGAATTTACCTTGGTTTGCTTTTGAGATCTGCCTATCATTATACAGAGAGAACTGATCTCATTTAAAAGTTGGCACTTTATCTGCTTTATTTTCAACTAGTGGCACTTCAGGCAAAGAAACATGTCTGCCTCTAAGCCAATAATACTTATCCTTGGTCTGCAGTTTCCCAAAGTCCTATAGTAACTTGTTCATCGTCTCTGGCCTAGAGCTTTATCAAAACCATTTCAAACATTTAACCACAATCATAGATAGGGAGACTAGGAAAGAGAGTGTGAGGGAAAATATGAGGACTCATTTTTTTACATGTTAAATTTTAGGTGGCAACATGCTATTCAATAAATTCCCAGATAGATTAAAAAAAAAAAAAAAAGGGAAGAAACAGGAGCCAAGTTGAGCAGGTGGCTATCCTAAAATGGGGAAATGAACCAGAAACTACATCATGAAAAGCAGAGAACTTAAGAGTTCAAAGTATTGTAGAAAAAAGGCAAGGAAACTTCTAAGACAGAGAGTGCAGTAAATAACGTTATTTTAAACATTACACATGTTAAAAAGAAAACCACAGTCCCCATACAGGATCAGAGGCCAAGTCACCAAACCAGAGCTTAAGATGTAACCTAAAAGCAGTTTCAACCTCTCCCAGAAATATAAGTTTGAAGAGTTTTCTGGTCAGTGCCAAGGCAGTAATCTTCACAAGGGCCCTTTTCACACCCAATGGGAAGTTGAGACAATTCACTAGTAAGACCCCTTGCCTGTCCCCCCAAAGGAAGGTGACCTGGCCAGGAACACTCCTTTCTTTTCTTTTGCTAATAATTTCCTTGTACCATCCTCTTTCCTACACAAGCCTTCCATTTTGTGCAATTCCTCAGCGCTTCCCCCTACTTGCTAGATGGGATGTTGCCTGGTGCACAAAGCACCTTCGAAAGCCAATTAGATCTTCAAATTTACTCAGGTGAATTTTTGTTCTTTAACACACACAAATGCTGGATTTTGATCTGTTTCTTTTTGACTACCATCAAACTTAACATAAATGTTGTATGTCAGATTTTATAAGCTTATATTCCATAACATTCAGGTCTTCTGTTTACTTAATATATCAAAACTTCAATAACTCAGTATAAGGCATCAGAACAAAACTTCCTAGAATTTACTTAGTTAGAGGTCACAAGTATGGTACCTTTTGCTTTTTAAATCCTTTTGGGCATTCTGGAAATGTGACTAAATTACAGGGTCTCATAGCAAGTCTCAGCTCCAAACAGTCTCCTAATTTTTAATGGACATGATTCATGCAATTTTTCAAACCAAAATTCTGACCAAAATGTGAATGTCAATGAGATAAAAAACAAAAGATAGAATGAAAATAATTTTCAAAATGATTTTAATCACTTAAATGATTTCACTATTTAAATCATCTGCTATATACCATATATACCAACTTACCATATTCCTTTTCATTTACTTCAGAAATAGGTTCAGAAATGACACTGCAGAAAGAAATGGCGCTTGCTGCAGAGGGGTTCCGAGAATGCCCCATGTGGTGTGGTACCTTTTTCACATTCTTCAAGGCTTCCTCGGCCTGCTCTTGCTCCATTGCTGCAACCATATCTTTATACGCTTTCCTGGCTTCCTCAGTGAGCTCTACTAACTTATTAAACAGGCTCTAAAAAGAGATTTTGATTAGTCAGTTTTTTTGCTATACTTTTTATTCCTACAATTAACAATAAATGTCTCTATGGTTTCAGGATCAGACACACTTTCAATCAGCACAAAATCCAAATGGTATGCACATTGCAGAACTTTATAAAATACTCTGTAACTTATAGATATTGTTCTGTAATTCTCACAAGTCTGAGGAAATGTCTTGATTCAATACTAGTCATTAACTGTGATATACTAAAAGTTCTTGCAAAGTTTATCAATTCAACAATTGCACTCTTCAGTCTCTGGCACTACCCTGAGTACAAAGACCACTGGAACACCATCTCCTCATAAGGAAACTTCCATGTGGCTGAAAGATAGGAGACACCAATGATTCAAGGTACCTCATCTTAAATGCCTTGAGATGTACAAAAAGTTTTGGCTTTTGGAGAAACATTACCTCTCATACAGGCCTTGAAAAATGGGTACAATTTTGAAGGGTGGAGATTCTGCATTCTTAGCCAAACAGGTATAGACTTAAGAAACTACAAGGTTTGTCTGGGGAGCAGTGAAGAATCTTATATGGATTAGAATATAAGGGAATGAGTGTATGCAGTGTGACGTTGAAGGATATAGCAGAAGATGGCAGTCTCCACAAGAATTAAAAGTTCCCTGCATGTGTGCTTATTGGAAGAGCTTGAAGAAGATCAAAAGAAGTCAGTAATGGTGTGGCTAGCTGAGACCCTGATGATGAAAATATGACACTTATAAGAAGGACAAGCCAAAGATACTGGAACAAATGCAAATTACAAAAATAGAATAAAGAGCCTGAAGTAGAATGTGGAGCTAAATAATCAGAAGTTCCTCCATCAGTGAAAGAAAAATGAATATGAACGGTAATTAATAATTCCAACAAAATGGTGGGTGATGGACTATACACGTGTTAATAAAATGGCAAAATTCACAGTTTTGAAGTTGAACTTCAACAATTATGACACCAAAAAAAAACACTCCAAAGAAAACTCTAGTTTCCACGCCACTAGAAAGGACAATCAAATAATCATTTTTTGTGATTCTTAGATCATAATCGAACAACCTTCTACTTCCGTTTAATGTCTTGATTTAGTATCACAATGCAACACACCACACACTACATAAAAAATGTCAGATGTCAGATCTCAACATTCCTAAGAATACGTTTAATATTATATATTAAATTACACTTTCAGACAATGGAGGAAAAGTACAGTACAATTTTTCTCCTCCTACCAAGGCACTGTCATTTAAGTTTAAACCATAGCTGGATGAAAGCATGGCAAAAAGTGTCATATTGCTATGTAATAATATTTCCCTGAAAATTAAACTTCGGAAGGAAAAACCTAAGTAGCATGCTTTTACCCAGCTTGTTTCAACTGTTTAAGGTACAAGGTACAATAAATGCTGTTGCCAACTGCAATGATTTTAAGCATGTTAACTACTAGTAGCAGCAAAATATACTCAGGATTTACTTACTTTTAAAAAGAAGGAATAATGGATTCTGGTAAAAACAGCTCCTGTGTGTTACATGTAACAGACTTCCTAAATATTTATTTGCAATAAACTATGCATTTTTTAACAAACTGTGCATTTAAGTGAAGCCAACAAAAAGAAAACGGGCATATGGATGTGTGATATTGAGATTAACATTCATTTTAAAATATAAATAAAACAAATAGTTGAGAATAAAAAATTAAGAAAGAAGAGGAAAAAAATTTAAGAGAAAAGCTATCGGGGAATAAAAACCCTGAATGTCAGGGTAAGGAAAGAAAGTTCAATTCAAAGGTTAGTTTTAGCATATGGTAAAAATAACTCAGGTGTACTACCACATTATTGCAAATGTATACACACTTGATAATATGCCACTATTCCCTTTAGCCCACTTGAAGAGTATATTTTGGTTTAAACAATAACTTAACCTATCTCAAAATAGTACAGAACAAGTAAAACAATGTACAAACAAAACTGGCAAGCATTTTATAAAGCCACACAAATAACCTAGTATATATATAATTCAGTAAGAAGTCAATACAATGATAAACAAACAGGTCCACTTTTTCTGACCTCAATCTCACTCCTGTTCTATCAACTAAGAGTGAACAAAAAAGGAGTACATTTTTATTAGGTGTCTTTATATGGGACCCTTTTTCCCACAGAGGTACTTATCACCCAAATTGTCACATACAGTTTAACAAAGCAAGCAGGTATACACATACCACACAATTTACTGAACAAACATTTATCACCCGCTCAAGCTCAAGTGATACGAAAGGTGTCAGGGACACATAGATAAGAGGCCTGCCCTCAAGGAATTCATAGTTAAAGGGAAAGAAACACATAATGTGCAGCAAGGCAGTATGATACTTGTAAGTGAGGAAAGCAAAGGCTACTGTGGGAGCAGAAATATTGAGTAACTTCATGGGTAGTGGGAGAGAAACTGAAAGGACAGGGAAATGGGGGTATGCAAATATGGTGACTGGATCAGAAAGGACACACGCTTAAATAAATAAAAACAGTATGGCTGGGAAGAGGAAAAATGGTCCATGAATGGTGTTACAAAATACTTCAGAGTCAACTTCATAAAAGACTCTTAAAATGTTATCAGTTACTAAATATTACATGTGGAGATAAAATAACTTTTATTCTAATTGTTAATTACCAACCTATTATTATTATTGCTTATTATCATCGGCTCCTATGGGCAAAGCTTTGTACTAGCAGACCAAGAGAGGAAGATAAAGGTATCATGAGTGCAGAATTACTTTGACAACTGGTTAGGAATTCCATTTTCAAAAAGAAAATCCTCTCTAATTAAAGGATCTTTTTCTCTCTTGACTTCAAGTAACACAAAATATAGCCAGCATGTACACTGAAGAAAATTATTTTATATAATATTGAATATCTTTACCCAACAGCTAAATAAATTATCATGTATTACAAAAGAAGAAGAAAGCACTGTGGGAAAAACAGGAACTAAAATCTTTACAGCCAAAATGCTGCAGGATTAACTTGTGTAAATGTTTTTAGCACTAAAAAAAGGAAATGTAATACTCAAAAATTTTCCACTCATTCTTGGGAGAGTCACCTCACTTCTTCAAATGCTTAAAAAGAACACTGGCATGTGTTAACAGAAAATGGTGTTGGGGGGGGGTGAGGACAAGAGGGAGTGAGGGAGTATATCCTCTAAAGTCTTACCTCAGCACCAAAGTAGTTGAAGATTCCCACCACACTAACAGGAACCAGCTTGTTCACACAGCGTCCTAGAGCTTTTCTTCCAAGGGCAAACACAAAAGGAATTTCTTGTTCCCGTGCCATGGCTATAACATTATACAGAGCCTCATCCAGGCCACCTGAGAAAGTCAACACATGCTGAAGTCTTAATTTCCTTACATAAATGGAGGTATTTCAGCATCTAACAGCTGAAGCATAAAATACAGCAGCAAAGGATTCTATGAATGCCTGTGGCACTTTCACTATTCCATCTAGTTTCCTATTGAAATTTATGATATATATATATATACATATATGTATTTTCCTTCTTCCTAATAAATTTTAAAATTCTTCAATGCCAGTTTTTGTCTCTCCATGGGGATTGGTATCGTGGGAGTCAAATTTCAATACAACATCCATTAAAAAAGAAATTACAATTGTTAATAATGGCTGATGTCTTTATTCTCTCAGCTCAAGTGGCAATAAGACAGAAATACATATTACTATTTTTATTGGTATTTCTCCCCTGTGGATAGTATGCCTATGACTGCTACCTCTGCATCTGTCTACTTCAACTACCCAAAGTGGCTCATCCATGAAAACAGACAACTCTGTGCATGACCCAGTGCAGGTTCACACAAGAGCCTCTGCATGGGGCTGCTTATTTTTTTTGAAACAAATCACCATAAGAAGGAGCAGACAACTTTATCTTTTCTCTATTCTATTTAAGGGAAAAGGACCATTAAAGGTACATAATATTAAAACTTTTTAAAGAAGAAATATATTTGCAGCAATAAAGGAATGTACTCTTACAAGTCCTCACTCTGATTACAACAGAAGGGACACTTGGTTGAGCCAACTTAAATCCTTCACTAGTGTTCATAGACTAGGATTTCTTTACAGTCCAATCTTAATTTTATTACTTAATTTGAGGTACTGAAAGATTTCACTTTCTTTCCTCATGTTCAACATTGTTTTATATCTAAACTCTGCAAAGAAAGACATATGGGTTTCACTTTAAAATTCATTCTATATCCTACAATTATACTAAATAAATACCAAAACACTTCAAAAGTAAAATGTTCATACCTTTCGACTGGATTTTTTCACAGTTTGGAGAAATAATAACACACTTGATCTTATTTAACTTCATATGTTTAGTAACCTCCCTTAGGCCCATAACCAGTCGTCTCCTTGCTTTTGCTCTCACAGGATCTTTTTGGTAGATACGTTCCTGAAAACTGACGAGCTCTTGAAGAAGAAGAGTCACACATTCATCAATCTCTTTACAAAGAACCTGATTGCAATACCTGTAAAGGAAGCACAAAATAGGTAAGTCCATCCGAATTTACTTTCCTGTAATTGTAAGATTATGTTAGGAAAAAAAATATTCAATAAGAGGTTTTCATTGCAAAATCAACTCTTTAAAATCTCTTAAATTCTACTGCAAATTAGAAAAAGAGAAGAGTTTTACTTAATTGTAACAAACTGGCTTTTATGGAAAGGTTGGATTATCCTCAGGTATGTACTATCTAAACTCCCAATTATTAAATTATTAAGGCTATAAATCAAATGTTAACCTGTTATTTGATAAAAAGAGATATAATGTTTCTGATAAGAAGATACAAAGTAATTCCACTCCAGTAAATACCAATGATTTTTCTAGTAGGAAAGAAACATAATTTCCCAGAAGCTAACTGAATGCCCTCATACCAACCAACTCATACTCCACACTCTGATAAGTCACAATCTCTGGGAATTGGCTTCTTCGACCATAAAAATAAGGAGTTAGATAAGATGGCCTCAAGAGCTCCCCTAAGTCTGAAAATCTATGGCTGTGGAACATGAAGTCAGGAATTAAATTGAAGCCAAAATCAAAGAAACCTTGAGGTAAAAGTCACATGCCCTTATAGCAAGCAGAGCAACTGAATGAGGCCCTTTGTGAGATTACGTATGGCTATAGTTTGAGCAACAGAGAGGCAGTGAGTGAGGCCCCTATAGTACTTACCTGCAGGGATAAGGAAGTCATCCAAGTTTACTTACTCCCTATATATTCTATTTCTCAAGTTCTCATCCTTAACCTCTACTATAAACAGGTACTATTGGTATAATATCTAACCTAAGACTAACCAGGCAAGTAAACTTCCACTTTTGAATTATATTATACAGTAGAAAAATATGGGACTGCCCTTCTTTAGTGGAAAAAGAATTGGTTTGGAATACTTTTTTCTTTATGTGGAAAATGTTTAAATAAGTAGTGTTTAAATAGATAAATAAGTCTGACACTACTTAAGAAGATAAAGACTGAGTAAAAATTATCAAAGTTTGCAAAATAAAAGAATGCACTTAGAAAATAGAACATCAAAAATGCAGTTTTTTTTCATTCTGCTTTTCTTTCAAGCTATTTACTTCATACATATGCAACATTTTACTCCTCAAGTGTTTCCTTTGCTCCACATCTATTACTTGACATTTAATTAACTTTCCAAATCCAGACAAAAAGAATTAGCTCAAAAACAACAGTGTAAAGAAGAGGATCAAGATGGCAGAACAGGAAGATCCCAAGCTCATCTCCTCCCACAGACACAACAAAATTACATCATACAGAACAACCTTCTGAGAATGACCTGACAAATAGCAAAAACAGCTCTTCCACAACTCAAGACAGAAAAAAGACAGGAATGGCAGAAAAGGGCTCTAGTCAGGACCCACATCTCCTGCTCAGGGATTCCTAGACAGGAGAGATATCACAAACACAGAGGCCATCCTTCCTAAGGAGCAAAAGGTTCAAGCTCTGTATCAAGTGTGCCCACCCTGGGTACCTGTGTCAGGAAGATGAGACCCCATAACCACTGGCTTTGAAAATCTATGGGGCTTAACTCCAGGAGAGCCAGAGGGCTTAAAGGAAGCTGAGACTCTAATCTTAAAGGGCACAGGCACAAACTCACCGGCTCTGAGACCCAACACAGAGGCAGCATTTTGAAAAGCGCCTGGGCCACACGTGAAGATTTGCTAACTCTAGGACATGTGCAGGAGAGGCAGGGATCTATGGGAACATTTTCCTGGAAAAGAAAAACTCCCATTCCACCACACTCAGCAAGTGACCCTGAGTGGGATCAGCAGCCCTACAAAGCAGCTATTGCCCTGCCGTGCAGCAGGGAGCTTCAGTCTGGCACCTCCCAAAGCAGCTAGAGCCCCGACCACCAAAGTGCCCCCAACTATTAAAGCAGGGCCTTTCTTGGGGCATCTGGGTGGCTCAGTGGGTTAAGCCTCTGCCTTTGGCTCAGGTTATGATCTCAGGGTCTTGGGATAGAGCCCCACATCAGGCTCTCTGCTCAGCAGGGAGCCTGCTTCCTCCTCCTCTCTCTCTCTCTCTCTCTCTGCCTGGCTCTCTGCCTACTTGTGATCTCTTGTGATCTCTCTCTGTCAAATAAATAAATAAAATCTTTAAAAAAAAAAAAAAAAAAGGGCAGGGCCTTTCAGCCAGCTGCATCTGAGGCCAAACCCACCTACCTGTGCGAACCCAGCAGTCACAGCCCAGCCATAACAAAAGGACACGTGTAGTCCACAAAGGGGACACCCCTGAAGTGCCTGGTTCTGGGCACTAGAGGAGACTGTGCTTCAAGACCCAAAGGATGTCTTCTACATTAGGTCACTCCATTAAGACTCTGAGATATAGCAAATCTATCTAACACATAGAAACAAACAGAGTCAGACAAAATGAGGACACAGAGAAACATGTTTCAAATGAAAAGAACAAGACAAAACCTGAGAAAAGCATGAAATGAAATGGAGATAAGGAAACTACCTAATAAAGAGTTCAAAGTAATGGTCATAAAGATGTCACCAAACTCAAGCAGAATGGATGAACACAGTGAGAACTTCAACAGATACTATCAAAAAGAACCCATCAGAGCAGAAGATAAAATGATACACTGGAGGGAATCAAAAGCATATTAGATGATGCAGAAGAATGATCAGTGATCTGGAAGACAGGGTAGTGAGAGTCACCCAAGTTGAACAGCATGGAGATAAAACAATTTTTAAAAATGAGTAAAGTTTAGGAGATAACTCTGAGAAAACATCAAGCAGACTAACATTTACATTATAGCAGTACTGTAAGGGAAAAAAGAGAAAAAGAAGTAGAAAGCTTATTTGAGAAAATAATGGCTGAAAACTTCCCTAACCTGGAGAAGAAAACAGATATCCAGGTCCAGGAAGAACAGGAAGCAAAAACAAGATTAACCCAAAGAGAGCCACACTAAGAAATGTAATAACTAAGATGTCAAAAATTAAAGATGAGGAGATAATCTTAAAAGCAGCAAGAGAAAAGCAACTAGTTATGTCCAAGAGAATATACATAAAATCATCAGCTGATCTTTCAATAGAAACTTTGCACGCAGAAGAGAATGGCATCATATACTCAAAGTACCGAAAGGAAAAAACCTACAACCAAGAAATTTACTTGACAACATCATTATTCAGAACTGAAGACGAGATTAAGAGTTTAAAGACAAAAGTCAAAGGAGCTCATCAACACTAAGCTGGCCTTATAAGAAATGTTAAAGGGACTTCTTTAAGTGGAAGAGAAAAAGCCACAACTAAAAGAAAATTATAAAAGAAAACAAGTTCACTGGTAAAAGCAAACATATTGCAAAGGTAGTGCCGATTAACCACTTATAAAGTTAGTATGAAGGTTAAAAACAAAAATAGTAAAATCAATGATGTCTACAGTATTTTGTTAAGGGATATAAATACATAAGGCAGGATGTCAAAACATAAAACACTGAAGGGTGGGGGAAAATGCAGTGCTTTTAAAATGTGTTTGACGGGGCGCCTGGGTGGCTCAGTGGGTTAAAGCCTCTGCCTTCTGCTCAGGTCATGATCCCAGGGTCCTGGGATCAAGCCCCGCATCAGGCTCTCTGCTCAGCAGGGAGCCTGCTTTCCCCTCTGTCTCTGCCTGCCTCTCTGCCTACTTGTGATCTCTGTCTGTCAAATAAATAAATAAAATCTTAAAAAAATAAATAAATAAAATAAAATAAAATGTGTTTGAACTTCAGAAATCACCAACTTAAACTTACATACAAAGAATATTATACATGAAATTCATGATAAACAAACCAAAATCTATGATAGATACAAAGGAAATAAAGAGAAAGCAATCTAAACATAACACAAAAGAAAGTCATCAAATCCCAAAGGAAGAGATCAAGGAAAAAAACAAAAAACAAAGAACAGAGAACTACAAAAACAGAAAACAAAAAAATGGCAATAACTACATACCTACTGATAATTACAGGGTAAATGGAAGAAATACTACAATCAAAAACTCAGGGTGGTTGAATGGATAAAGAACCAAGATCCATCAATATGCTGCTTATCAGAGACTCAACTGGCGCTTACGTGGCTCAGTCAGTTAAGCATAAGACTCTTGGTTTCAGCTGCCGTCATGATCTCAGTCATGAGATCAAGCCCTGCATCAGGCTCTGTGCTGGGCATGCAGTTTGTTTAAGATTCTCTCTCTCCCTCTGCTTTTCATCCCTATCAAATACCTGCTGTTCATGTGCTCTCGTTCTCCATCTCTAAGGAAAAAAAAAAAAAAAGACTAAGTTCAGACCTAAGACACATACAGACTGGAAGTGAAAAGATGAAAAAAGATATTCCAAGCACACAGAAATGAAAAGAAGGCTGGGGTAGGAATAGTTACATCAGATAAAATGGACTTTAGAACAAAGACTATAGAGAGACAAAGAAGGACATTAAATAATGACAAAGGGACCAAACTAACAAGAGGATATAATAATTATAAATGTCTATGTATCCAACATAGGAGCACCTAAGCATATAAAGCAAATATTTATAGACACAAAGATAGAAACCGATAGTAACATAATGACACCCCACCTACATCAATAGAGAGATCATCCAAAGAGGAAATCAGTAAGGAAACAATGGCCTTAAACAAATTAGACCAGATAGACGTAATACAAATATAAAGAACACTCCATCCAAAACAGCAAAAAACACATTCCTTTCCAGTGTACACGGAACCTTCTCCAGGGTGGATCACATGTTAGGTCACAAAACAAGTCTCAATACATTTAAGAAGACTGAAATCATATCAAGCATCTTTTTAACTAGAAGGGGATGAAACCAGAAATCAATTACAAGGGGGAAAAAAAACTGGAAAAAACACAAATATGAGGAGGCCAAACAAATGCAAATAAACAACCAATGGATCAAAGAAATCAAAGAAGAAATTAAAAAATATCTTGAGACAAATGAAAATGAAAACAGAACTTCCAAAATCTGTGGGACAGAGTAAAAACAGTTCTGAGAGAGAAGTTTATAGTGATACAGGCCTACTCTAAGAAACAAGAAAAATCTCCAATAAACAATCTAACCTTACACATAAAAGAAGAACAAACAAGGCCCAAAGTGAGCAGAAGAAAGTAAATAAATAAGTATCAGAGAGGAACCAAATAAAACAGAGACTGAAAAAGACACAACAGAAAAGATGAGTGAAACCAAGAACCATACTCTGAGAAGATAAATAATATTTATATGGACCTAGATACTATTATGTTACGTACGTCAGACAGAGAAAAACTACCATATAATTTCACTTACAATGTGGAATCCAAAAAACAAAACAAGTGAACAAATTAGAAAAAAGAAAGAAAGAAAAGAAACAGGGTGCCTGGGTGGCTCAGTGGGTTAAGCCTCTGCCTTCGGCTCAGGTCATGATCTCAGGGTCCTGGGATCGAGCCCCAAATCGAGTTCTCTGCTCAGTGGTGAGCCTGCTTCCCCCTCTCTCTGCCTTCCTCTCTGCCTACTTGTGATCTCTCTCTGTCAAATAAATAAATGAAATCTTTAAAAAAAAAAAAAAAAGAAATAGAACCATAAATACTAAGAATGAATTTTACCAAGGGGTAAAGGGTGGAAAGATGGGCACTGCTTTCAGTAATGGAATGAATAAGTCATGGCGATAAAAGGTACAACATAGGAAATATAGTCAATGGTACTGTAATAGCACTGTATGGTAACAGATGGTAGCTATACTTGTGGTAAACATAACATATAGACTTGTTGTACACCCAAAACTAATGTAATATTGTAATCAACTATACGTCAATAAAAAAATAAATTAAAAAAGAAAGGGACAATAATGATAAACCTTTAAGTCAGACTCATCTAGAAAATAAAGGGGGCCCAGATACACAAAATCAGAAATAAAAGAGAAATTACAACTGACACCACAGAAATACAAAGAACCATAAGACTTCTATGAAAAATTATACATCCAGGGGCGCCTGGGTGGCTCAGTGGGGTAAAGCCTCTGCCTTTGGCTCAGGTCATGATCTCAGGGTCCTGGGATCCAGCCCCGCATCGGACTCTCTGCTCAGCAGAGAGCCTGCTTCCCCCTCTCTCTCTGCCTGCCTCTCTGCCTACTTGTGATCTCTGTCTGTCAAATAAATAAATAAAAATCTATTAAAAAATTATATATCCATAAACTGGACAACTGAGAAAAATGGTTAAATTCTTAGAAACACACAATCTTCCAAAACTGAATCATTAAGAAGTAGAAAGTCTGAATACTGTTTACTAGTAATAAAAGAGAAACAATCATCCAAAAAACCCCAACAAAAGCCGAGGACCAGATAGCTTCAAAGATGAATTCTATTAGAGATTTTTTTTTTTTAATTTCTTTTTAAAGATCTTTTTTATTTGAGAAAGAGAGAGAGTGAGCTAGAGAGAGAGCACAAGCAGGGCGGGAGAGGCAGAGGGAGAAGCAGACTCCTGCTGAGCAGGGAGCCCAATTCGGGGGTTGACCCCAGAACCAACATGACCTGAGCAGAAGGCACACACTTAACCAACTGAGCCACTGAGGTGCCCCTCTATACACATTTAAAGAAGAGTTAATACCTATTCTTCTCAAACTATTCCAAAAACTGAGAGTAAGGAACACTTCCAAATTCCTTCTATGAGACCCTGATGCCAAAACCAGACAGACACTACAGAAAAACAAAGTTATAGGCCAATATCCCTAATGAACATGGAAGCAAATATCCTCAACAAAATATTAGCAAACCAAATTCAATAATATATTAAAAGAGTCACACACCATGATCAAAATGGCATTTATTCCAGGGATGTAGAGATAATCCAGTATCAACAAACCAATCGTCATACACATTAACAAAATGAAGGCTAAAAATCATATGATCTTCTCAACAGATGCAGAAAAAACATTTGACAAAATTCAACATCCATTTATTGTAAAAATTCTCAACAAAGTAGATACACAGGGAACATACCTCAACATAATAAAGGCCATATTTGACATATCCACAGTTAATACCATACTCAACAGTGAGAAGCTGAAAGCTTTTCCTCTAAAATCAGGAACAAGACAAAGATGCTCAGCCTTGTCACTTTTACACAGCATAGTACCAGAAATTTTTAACTACAGCAATCAGAGAAGATTAAGAAATAAAAGGCATCCAAGTTGGTAAGGAAGAAATGAAACTGTCATTATCTGCAGATGAAATGATACTGTGTGTAGAAAACACTAAAGACTACATCAGAAAACAATGAGAACTAATAAATTAATTCAGTAAAGCTACAGGATACAAAATTAATACACAAAAATCTGTTGCATCTCTATACAATAACAAGCCAGCAAAAAGAGAAATTAAGAAAACAATCCCATTTACATCAAAAAGAATAAAATACCTAGGACTACCTAGGAATAAAAACCATGGAGGTGTAAAAACTGTACTCTGAAAACTAAAAGACATTGATGAAAGAAACTGAAGATGACATTAGTTGAAAGATATACTGTGCTGATGGACTGGTAGAATTAATGCTGTTAAATGTCCACATTATACAAAGGAATTTACAGATTTAATGCAATCCCTATCAAAACAGCATTTTCCACAGGACTAGAACAAAGAATCCTAAAATTTGTAGGGAATCACAAAAGACCCAAATAGCCAAAGCAATCTTGAGAAAGAACAAAGTAGGAGGTACATGCCCTGATTTAAAACTATTCTGCATAGCTATAGTCATCAAAGAAGTGTGGTACTGGCACAAAAACAGAGATCAATAGAACAGAATAAAGAGACCAGAAATAAACCCACACTTAATGGTCAGTCAATCCAAGACAAAAAAATGCAAGAATATATAATGGGGAAAAGACTGTTTCTTCAATAAAATGGTTCTGAGCAAACTGGACAGTTACATGCAAAAGAACGAAACACACAAGAAGAAACGCAAAAGAACCGCTTTCTTACACCATATACAAAAATAATCTCAAAATGGATTAAAGACCTAAATATAAGACCTGAAACTCCTATGGGAAGACATCATCAGTAAATTCTTGGAAATCAGTCTTAGCAATATTTTTTCTGGATCTGTCCCCTCAAGCAAGAGCAACAAAAGCAAAAATGAGCAAAAAGAAAAAAAAAATTTGATGAAACTTCATCAAACTAAAAAGCTTTTACACAACAAAGGAAACCATCAATAAGACAAAAAGGCATCCTACTGAATGGGAGAAGATAATTGCAAACGACATGTTAGATAAGAGATCACTATCCAAAAAAACCCAAAACAAATGAGAGGTTAATACCCAGAATACATAAAAGGATTCCTACAACTCAACACCAAAACCCCCCAAATAATCTGACTAGAAAATGGGCAAAGCCCCGAACAGACATTCCAGAAAAGACATAAAGAGGGCCAACAGACACATGAAGAGATGTTCAACATTGCTAAGCTTCAGGGAAATACAAATCAAAACCATGAGATACAAATAAGCTATCACCTCACACCTGTCAGAATTGCTACAATCAAAAAGACAAGAAGTAAGTGCTGGCAAGCACATAGAGAAAAGGGAAACCTAATGTACTATTCATGGGAATGAACTGGTGTAGCCACTATGGAAAACACTAGAGAGGTCCTCAAAAATTGAAAACAGAACTACCATACACTCTAGCGATTCCACTTCCTGGCATTTACCTGAAGAAAACAAAAACATGAATTCAAAAAGATATAAGCACCACTATGTCTACTGCAGCATTGTTTATGATAAATCCAAATATGGAAGCAATCTAAATGTCCATAAATAGATGTATATCATATGATCTCCCTGATATGAGAAAGTGGAGATGCAACGTGGGGGGCTTTTGGGGGTAGGAAGGGAGGGAGACAAACCGTAAGAGACTCTTAATCTCATAAAACAAACTCAGGGTTGCCAGGGGGAGGGGGGTAGGGAGAGGGTGGTGGGGTTATGGACATTGGGGAGGGTATGTGCTATGGTGAGTGCTGTGAAGTGTGTAAACCTGGTGATTCATAGACCTGTACCCCTGGGGCTAATAATACATTATATGTTTATAAAAAATTTTTTTAAAAATATTAAAACCTAAAAAAAAAAAACCCAAAAGTTGGGGTTGTAGCTATGTGTGGAATATACTGTGTGTGGCATATTACTGGGCCATAAAAAAGAATCAGAGCTTGACATTTGAAACAACATGGATGGACCCAGAGGGTATACTAAGTGAAATAAATCAGAGAAAAACAAATATCGTATGATTTCACTTATACATGGAATCTAAAAAACAAAACAAATGAACAAACCAGAAACACACTAAAAAACAGACAGAACAAAATGGTGGTTGCCAGATGGGAAGGGAGTGGGGTTATGGGTTAAATTAGGTGAAGGGGATTAAGAGGTACAAACTTACAGTTTAAAATAAAGAAGTCAAAAATATTTTAACAACTTTGTATGGTGACAGAGAGTAACTAAAACATACAGTGATGATCATTTCATAATGTATATGAATGTCAACTCACTATGTAGTATACCATTTGGCCTGTAACTAATGTAATACTGTGTATCACTACACTTCAGTTTAAAAAAAAAAAAAAAAAGAACAGAACAAACCAATATGGTTTGGATTCATACTGATTTTACTTTCATATGTCATTTTTAAATGTAGCATCTGCACAAATGTTAAAATCCTAAAATCCTTCATAGCAATAACTATTAGCTCAATATTATCCACTGATAGGTATTTTAAAACTTAGAAACATGTGCTTAAAAACAAAAAGCTTTATGTAATAGGTTCACTTCATGTAACAGGGTCTTAAACTTGTTTTTAATTGGTTAGAGAGGGGTTCTTTTCTGAAAGGCCAATAATATAAACAAAAAAGCAAAAGCATTTGAGGAGGAGAAACCCTATATTAAGGCAGTGTGCATGTAAGATGTAAGGTGAGATTTCCAGGTTTATTTATAAATATTATTGGATATAAAAAGAATATATTTACTGGCAAAGCATTTTCACATGAACACTGATAGCTGACAAAAGTCAAATGCTTTAAATAAAACTAGCTATTAAAAAAAATTGAAAAAGTCTTAAATATCTTTGAAGTTTCGTATGCTTAACCCACCAGGTAATGACAATACTGCAGTGAGAGCCACAATCCAGATAGTTGAACTATTCAACCTCAATAATGAGACTAAAACTTACTCTCTAAATCTTTTGCTGTGGATTTTGGTTATTGTTGAAGATGCCATCGGACTGCCTATCCCAGAACTAGCCGGAGAGCCTTGTGACACAGGTGTCATACAGTATGGAGAGTTCTGACTTGCTGGAGAAAGCGAAGTATCACTGGGCATGCTCAGTCCAGTATCTGTGGAGATGTGGGGGTAGGGGAAAAAATTTAGAAACTTCAAATGCTGAAAAACTATATACTGATCAACACTACTTAGAAAAGCAGTTGTCTTTTGTGTAACTTTCAAATTCTCCAGAAGCTAACAAGTTGGGTATTGTTTATATCATAAACATCTCTCATATTCTACAAAAATGAAGTCTTCCTATTATCTCTTAAAGCCTACTCTTAAAAAAGAAGCACAGTCTATAAGTCTCTGCACAAGAGACCTGAGAAAGTCAAGTGATGTAAAACATGTATTCTAGAGAATTTAAATTGAAGAACAAAGGTAATAACTTCTGAACCTCTTTCCAGATCATATTATCCATCTCCTTGATCTCTATTTTTTGGCTTAACTGTCTAAAAATTCCCACCACTGCTGGCAATGATGAATTCTACCTAACTCATTCTCTCCACATCCCTCCTGATTTCTTTAGACACCACCCCCAGTTTTTCTCTCATTTGGTCTTTGCTTCTGTGCTAAGGCAGCCTCATTTTTTTAGATACCATCTTTTAACTTGACTGCTTCCTTCATTTGGTGCTTTTTTCCTAAACAGCTAAACTCAGGAAATGAGTTATTATTTGTATTCCAGTCCACTAGTTAGCAAAGTTACACATGTATCTTCTTGTCTCCAATCCATTCTTTTTTTTTTTTTCCCAATCCACTCTTTATTACATTTCTTGACCTTCCAACCCCCAACCCAGTTACTGAAGTACACATGATAGGCATTCAATAAACACCTAAATGAATGCTGAATTCATCCATTTTTTAATGAATGGATAAACCTAAATACAAAGGAAACGATATTTAATTGAGAGTAAAGGGGAATCTTAACCAAATATGTCCTAGCTGAACAATCTTTAGAAGCAAAATCTTAACTAAACACAATGAAACACTGCCAGTAAATACATGTAAAACAGATTTAAATGTGTTGCAGAAAGGAATACACATATACCAGCAGAAAAAGGGACCTAGCCAGGCAGCTCTTAAAATCTCTCTTCAATAGGGGCACCTGGGTGGCTCAGTGGGTTAAGCTGCTGCCTTCGGCTCAGGTCATGATCCCAGGGTCCTGGGATCGAGCCCCACATCGGGCTTTCTGCTCAGCAGGGAGTCTGCTTTCCTTCCTCTCTCTGCATGCCTCTCTGCCTACTTGTGATCTCTGCCTGTCAAATAAATAAATAAAATAAAATCTTTAAAAAAAAAAATCTCTCTTCAATAGTAGTTAAAATATCAGAAGGAATTTTTGCTGAGGTCCTACCTAAAATCATATGTGATGGCTACCGTATGGGACTGAAGCTTACTAACCAACTGAATTCTGCTCTACAAGAGGCTTTGTAATTCTCTACTCGCTCACTATGGTATATGTATTAATTCATGAAAGTGAGAAAGAAAATCAACAAAACCAGTCCAATGAAAAATAGTCCTGTGAAGAAAACAGCCAGTAATATTCTAAATACAAAAGAAGACAAAATGAAAAGAACTATGAGTTATAGAGGACGCACTGATGAGACCATAATTATTAGTACTTACAACAAAGCCAGGCCTTAAGCCTTAAAAATGTCAAAGACCCTACATAAGACCTGCCCCATCCCCCCTTTTAAATATCTCCCTACAAAAGCATCTTCAAAAGAAACCACTCCCAAAAAATAACTGTAGATAAATATGGAGCACATCCTACAATTAGGATAGTAACTAGTGATGGCTTATTGATTAAAATACTCTGCACCATTCCATGATAAGGGAGAAAGGGATGATCTTACCTTCCTGGGAAACAGTCTCCTGTGGCAAATCATCAATAAAATCTAAGTGCATTTCTATTGGTTCCTCAGTTCCCAAAAGGTTATGGTCCACAGTTAAACGGCCCTTCTTTTCCTCTCTTTCTTTCAAAATAACCTAAAAGTCATTACCGGTCTTTAATTACTGATCACTCTTTATGTACTGAATGATGAAAATGTTCACTACTACACAGTTAAAGGTCACTTAGAAATGGACATGAGGAGTTTGGTTGGCTATATATGTTTAGTTGGCTACAAAAAAACTGACTGGTAAAAAAGTAAATGTTAATTTTAGACACTGTAGTTGAAATAAGTACTATATCCAAAATAAAGGCAGGCAATTAAGCTATATAATGCTACAACTATCAAACCACATTTGCTTCCCTCTTTAAATCCTGGGTTTACACAAAAAAGGATTAAAATATAAAGTGTGGAAACCAGGTCATACAATAGATTTACACTTTGTAGTTTTCAATTATCTGGGCAAGGATCATCTCATTCTGCTCCTAACAATACTGAATTAAATAAGGCCAATATTATCTTGACTTACAGATGAAGAAGATAAGGGTAGGAAAGGTTTGCCTGAAACTATATAATTTAGAACCAGAATCCAGGGCTTCTGATTCCTACCGTCCAACATTTTGGATGCTAAATGTTTAACTTTTTTTTTAACCTTCCAGAAAGAATTCATCCTCCAGGGCCTTGTTCAATACAGAAAGATAATCTTGATGCTGATGATATCCCCAACCCCCAATTAACTAGTCATCATAAAGATGTATGCTTAGGACTATCTCATAATAATCTGTTGGCTAAAAAAACACCACAAACTACTTTTGCAAAACAGATTTAAATCCTTATTTATCTTGTAAGATAAACACCAGCAGATTTCGGTTTACCTTTTTAAGTGCTGTGGGCCGTTTTAGTTTTGCAATTTCCTTCTCTTTTCCTTTCTTTGCTTTAGAGGAAGTAATGTCCAAAGAATTAAAGGATGTCAAACAGGGCTGACTTTTGGTTAAAGGTTTTCTGTTAGTAGAGTCTTTAGTGTGAAAAGAAGCTGCAGTAACCACTAAAACAAACAAGAACATTAGTTTTACTATTATGACCAACACCACATATTACGAAAATTTCTAATGATAAATCTACAAGAAAATCCTCTTCTTGTGGGAAAAACAGACATTGTAATAGTAGGAGTAGTACAGGGCCATGCAGTGTCTCTCAGGTACAGCTTTTATGCATCCATTTAGCCTCCGTAAGATAAAGATGACAAAGCCAAGGCATTTAACTAATTTAGCAATCCAAAGCAGGGACAAATAAATTATTCTACTCCACCACAGCAACCATCAAGCATGCAATTCTTTAACACTGGTCTCTAAGCAGTACCACTCTACCTCTGCAATTTCAAAATTCTGCACCTCTCCTTATTCCTACTGAATCTTATGTAAGAATCACCCTTATATAAAACACATAGTCTGACACTCCTCTCTTCATTTGAGCCTGCCAGTGAAGAATGATTTTCCTCTCTGGCTGCACTCTTAGTACTTCTTTTATACTTTTGTAGTTCTTTTATACCTGATTGATACCCTCTACCCTCTAGTGGCTACCACAGTCCTTTAACGGGTCCAAAGACTAATAAGCTCAGTCCTCTCACTCTAGCAGCAGAAAAGCTTTCATACTACTTCCCTGAGAGCTGCTATCTGATATAAACACGCAACCCCCTGAGAGGAAGCAGCAGGCATTCTAATTCCTGTTCAAGGTTTATCACTGCCTCTCCTCTTAATCCTATCTCAGGATTAATTCCTCAAGGATTTTGGTGTCCCTTCCCCCTTGCATCTTTCAAGGTCCTCCTTGACCCCTGATTCTTTTCCCTAACTCCCATTAAGAAGCTAAAATCTCCTGTACACGAAAAAAAGAAAAACAAAAAACCCAAAAACCAACAACCCAACAAAACCTTCCCCTGCATGGCTTCCCCTCAAGCTAAGGTACTATCACTCCCCTTTCCTTCCTTATTAGACTTCTCAATAGTCTGCCTTATCAGTTATTTATACTGACAGGGATACTACCTAGTTGTATCCCAGCAACGAGATAAGCCTGGGATCCTCCTTCCCCACCATCTTCCCCAGAGGTCCTGAAATAGTCTGCTTTCTCATTATCACTTCCCAGATCATTACAATCTGGCCTCTGACCTACCCACAGGCCCACAACCACTACTGTCAAGATCACATACAAGCTTGTAATCACTGAATCTAATTCTCTATTCTAGTTTTTTTTCAGCATTTGATATGAAAGACCTCTTCCTCAAAATTCTGTCCTCGCCTTGTGTGATATTATACTCTCCTATTTTTCTTACTCTTCCTCAAACCTATTTTTTTGGTTCTTCCTCTTGCTATCTTTTAAGTCTGAGAATTCCACAAGGCTTTATCCCTGAACATATTTTTACTAACTTTACTTTCTTCCAACAATCTTATGCATTTCCACGGCTACACATCCATCTCTATTTAAAATTCATGGGCTTTGGAGTCCCTGGGTGGCTCAGTTGGTTAAGCATCTGCCTTCAGCTCAGGTCATGATCCCAGGGTCCTGGGATTGAGCCCCATGTTGGGCTCCTTCCTCAGTGGGGAGTCTGCTTCTCCCTCTCCCTCTGCCTCTCTCCCCTGCTCATGTACTCCCTCTCTATCTGAAAAGAACAGATTTTTTTAAAAAATCTTAAAAAAAAACCCAAAACCTCACTGACTTCTAACATACATAACTGCATACTAAGTAGGAACCACTAGACTGTCCCTAAATAGCATTTCAAATACAACAGGGCTGGAGTCTGTTCTTCCCAACATCTTCTTCTATGATCCTAGTTTGATATCATCATAATCACCATAGTCCTCTAACTAAGAGAGTTTGGAGTCATGGAGCCATCTTTGACCTGTTTCCACATTCCATCAGTTTAAAACAAAAACTGCCACCAATTCCTCACAATCCTTTCATATATCTAGAATAGTCTCATTCTTTTCTTGGACTTCCCAAGAAAGTAAATTTCTTTGTAATCAATGCTTTCCAACTTAAACACTAGTGGCAGGTTAGAGGTTAATCTCATTTCCATCTGGTAAGAATCCTCTCCCTTCAAAGCCCAGTCCACATGTTATCTACATGAAGGCATTTGTAACGTCTTCCCCATTTCTCCCTGTTGACAGAAATCACTCTTTTCTTCTGCAAGTTCACAAAACTTTGGCTGGCATCTTTCCTAAGGCACTGTTCTTTATTAGTTATTTGTTTATGTCTTTCTCCTCAATTATATTATAAACCTTTGACCACAGGAATACCTTAATCTATAATTCCACAGTCCTTGACACCATGCTTTCCATGTAGATATCTATAGTTGTAGATATCAGCATGTGGTCAATGAATCAAAGTTGTAACAATGAAGCCATTTGAAGTATCACAGGTTAACAATCTCTTCTCCATAGTAATCAGTTAACATTTATCAAGTGACTATAACCCAGACGTTCTTCTAACCACTTCATATGCGTCACCTCATTGACTCTTCAAAACAACCCTGTAGCAGGTACTATCATTACCTCCACCTTAATGTCAGGAAATTGAAGCACAGCAAAGTTAAATAATTTGCCAAGGAAATGCATGGAAGAACAGAATTCAAGCCCAGGCAGCTTAACTCCAAAGCCCCTGCTTGTTGCCATGAGGCCATACCGCCTCCAGAACGCCGCTAACTCTCAGTTCCACTGCTACAGTCCTCTTTACTCTTTAAGGAGACGTAACTGCTACTCTCCCCAACTCAACAACATTCAACTCAAAAGCTTAGTACACATCCAATATTATTTTTACTAAGTAGATCTAAGGTTTATACTGGACAGGAAACTAGCTATAGATTTAAACATTTTGCAGACAGAATTAAAGTTCTACACTGTTAATTATCTTTTTGTCTAAAAAGAACAGACCCTTTACATACAACAGAAGAAAGAGAATATTCCAATTCTGCCTCTTAACATCAGGCTTTTTGTTGGTGTCCTTCCCTTTCCTTTATCTTATTCCTCTCGCTCTACAACAAAGGCTATGCAAAGAAATGAGGGAGCACATAACAGCTGCTGAGCTCTAAATTTGACAAGGTTTACTAAAATATACATTGCCATTTCAGTAGAAAGCCAAATCAGTCATTCTCTCTCATACACACATATACACACGCATGTATGCACGTGCGCACACACCCCTTGATCAAAACTCCTATGTTTCCCAGTATCCAATTTAAAAGGTATAAAGCCAAATTACTTATGATTCTTATTTCAACCCCTGGAGAAGAAAAACATAAGCTACTTCATAATATATACCAACTGACATGTGAACTGACCTACAAGACATGAGAGAACAAATCACACTGGTATATAAGAAAAGAGTTTCAGGGTAAAGACATACCAAGCATAAAGATACTGAGCTAGGTGCATGCTGGGTGTATCTGTGGAACAGCAAGGGGGCCGACTGGCTAGAGCAGTTTGTGTCAGAGAGAATGGTGATTGGGGGTGGGGGGGAAGGTCATAGGATAGCTAAGATCTGGCCTTAGGACTCTGGCTTTACTCCAAGTGAGATCAAGAGCTATTGGAGTGTCTGAGCAGTGCAGTGATATAATCCTGTTTATATTTTTAAAAGATCACTCCTTTTAAGATAGCCTGCAGGAGGTAATAGTGGGCTACTACGGTGTTAATACCAGCATGTGAGCTACGAGCGTAACAGGAGAGGAGCTGGTGAGTAGACTCTGGATTTTCTAGATAGATGCAATTAACATTGATAATAAGCAAAAACTATTACCAAAACCAAAGAGCAAACTGCTCAGATAGTGAAATCACCTGTATATGCCAGAGGTCTGGTATTAGTAATCTGCCGTGCTTTCATCGCTTGTTGTTGTTTTTCCAGAGCTGCTAACATATCCCCCAAATCTAGCTGCACAGGGGTTTTATTTTTTTTTCCAGCTGCCTTTGATAAAGCTTCCTGCAAGGTAAATGGAACATTTATTTTTTGTGATGACATTTAAGTGTGGCAATTTATGATGACTGTCACTCCTTCTGTGCACCCCCCGCCAAACCTACCAATTACATCTGTTCATAAATATGAAAAAATACCTGTAGTTTTTTTTGCTCCATACTTATTTCTGAATATTCTTGAGCTGTGGCAAGGGCTGCTGCTAAAGCTTTCTTCTTCTGACTTTTTGCACGTTTAGGAACTGAGGTTGTAATGGGAATTGGAGTCTGAACTATATTGATTGGTGAGTTTTCAGGTAAATCATCCAACTAGGATAACCAGACAAAAACATTTGTTAGTGATTTAACAAAGGTCTAACCATAAGGAAAGACAATCCCGAATGTGGGATGTTCTATACTATATCTGGACTGGAATCTTTGAGGATTCAATGCCATAAAGAACAGAGTGAGACGGTGGATCCTTCCAGACTGGGAAATAATAAAGAGACAAACTGCTTAATGCAATTGGTGACACTTGTCCGGATCTTGGCCTGAGAACAAAATAACTCCCAAGTAAAGTTTTGCGACAACAGAGGAGATGGACTGTATGCTGAATGATATGATTCAATTAATGGTGTTTTCTTGTCCACAACAGAACTATGGATTTTACAGGAAAGTATCTTTGTTCTGGCTATGTTGAAAATAAATATTAAGTGCCAAATACATGGTTTTCTTCTCTATCATGGTGCCCCACATGTCTTTATGCTAACCTATAATACTTTTCAACATAGCCACAGTTCAAAGGATGTTCAAATACTTTGCTTATCTTTTTAAAGAGTCACTTACTACTTTTGAAGAAAGTTTCTGTTGAATAGTCTCATCTTTAACATTTCCACTCTCATTTAGTTCTTGAAATCTATCTTCATCCTGAAATAATTTCACATTTTAAGTAAAAACAGTTCAAATCAATAAACTCTTTAAGAAAAATGCTTTATAATGCTTAAGAGTAATGAAAAATGGGGAAGTAATTTTTAAAATTCTAATACTAGACTGAGTCAGTCTTAAAAAGGAAATCTCATTTCTCACATGCTACAACATAGCTAACTTTATTATTCATCAGTGGGGGCATATCTGTTCATGTCCATTCTTCAGATTTCTGTGCCTACTATCCCATTTTAATTAATTCTATTTTTAAAAAGAATACATAATTGAAAAGAAATACAAAAGGGTTTTTATCATATTTCAGATAATTTGGAAAATATTTTCAACAGAAAGCTTAGTATGAATTTCATAAATATATTCCCTGTCCTGTAATACTACACATACCTGTCAATAAGGTTAAAAGTATAAAAACTTAAAAGAAAACCCTATTCAAAGTAACTTCTTAACCAATATCCTCCTTTATAGCGGAAATTGTATCTAATATCTTTAAGTATAAGGGTGGAACCAATTATATGGTTAAGTGCAAATAATAAATCTGCTACATGTTCTCGATAACTGAATAGAGATGCACTCTCAAGTCCTTTAGGTCGATTACTGAGTTTATCTAACATATTATTCATTTCTAGTCTCTGGCCTAAAGCACATTTTCCAGTTTAATTTCCACCTATTGACCCATTTTACAAAAACTATGATCCAACAAAAATGAGTTATTCAAATGAATTACCTGAGATGTTGTTCACTATCCTGACACAACCAGATTCTACTGATTCTTTAAAGTCTATTCCAAAGATTGTCTCTATCCTACTCCAAACCCAAAGGGACTTGTCCCTCCTTTCAACCCCAACCACACCTAAGCAAGTACTAGGTGTGTATGCATCTACATTACTATACAGCAACCTTCCTAAGGCTACTGTGTTTACTCACTTAATGTATCATTCACAGCAACTTATTTTACACACAACAGGCCTCCAATAAGAGTCAGTTAGATGAATAAAAAAAACTACTCCAAGCAGAATACAAACTTTCTGCCTATTAGAGAAAATAAATTAACTTTCTTTTCTTCTCCAAGATTCTCCTGGCTAGCAGCACAAATTACCTAGACCAAACCATTCAAATCTAAAAAAAACTTGACAAAGAGACTAAACAATAATAATAAAAATTAGGGAGAAAGTTTCATACTGGGAGAAACCAACATAAAATCAAGTTCTACCTCTACAAGTTACCTCATGATGAAAATTATAAAAATAGACATTAATAAAGTTAACTATAACTTCATTACTAACTATTATTAACTATTAATAACTACTACACTAACTATACATATCCTGGCCAAAAATGAATCAATACTTCTGAGTAATTTATGATCTAATAACAGAGTCATAAAAAGTACTTATCAGAATGTAAGAAAATTAATTTTTTTAAAGATTTTATATATTTATTTGACAGAAAGAGATCCCAAGTAGGCAGTGAGGTAGGCAGAGAGAGAGAGAAGCAGGCTCCCCTGCTGAGCAGAGAGCCTGACGTGGGGCTTGTTCCCAGGACCCTAAGATCATGACCTGAGCCAAAGGCAGAGGATTTAACCCACTAAGCCACCCAGGTGCCCCGAAAATTAATTTCTTAATGGGAACATTTGCTATAATAGTTTACAAATAAAGCCTGAAAAAATACCTCGAAATATAAAGACTCAGAATTTGAGTCGCCTCTGTGAGACTGACTGGTGTTTAATTGCTTATTATCTTGTCTCTTTTGCAAATTCTGTCTTCTTTCTGAGGAAGTACTATGTCCTCGGCATCTGAATCCAACCTAAGCAAGCACCAAAAGAAAAAAATATATTATTTAAGTGAACATTTTACTGAAGTATAACATACTTATAGAAAAGTACACAAAAGTATACAACTCGATGAATTTTCATAAAGTGCATAATTTACTATAGAAGTTTTCTTAAAGAGCTTTTGACAAGATCATTTTAAGGGAAATAAAAAATGTGGTAATGCAAGTTGCTTCCCTCCTCCCCCTCACCTCATACATGAACGTTTAACCAGCTTTACTTGTAATAGCCAAAAACTGGAAACAACTCAGATGTCCTTAATTGGGAAAACAGTTAAACTTACTAGGGTACATCCCTACTACAGAACAACAGTCAGCCGCCCAATGGAACAAACTTGATGTACTCAATAATCTGGATGAAACCCCAGAAAGCCATGCAAGTGAGGAAGCCAAACCTAAAAGGACTATATGAGTTCATTTATAAAACATTCTTGCAACGACAAATTATAGAAAGGGGGAAACAGATCAGTGGATTCTAGGGGTTAACGAGAGGCTGGCCAGAAGAGGAAAGGAATGTGGCTATAAAACAGAAACATGAGGGATCCCTGCAGTGATGGCTCTGTTCTTCATTGTGTCAATGTCAATATCCAGGTTGTGACATTGGACTGCAGTTTTGCAACATATTCTCATTGGAAGAAACTGCACACTACCCTATTAAACTATTATAAGTCTTCTCACATCTGTGGTTTTATTTTTTTAAAAAACAATTTTTAGGAAAGGTTAAAAATTAAAACTTATTTCCAAGAAAACAGGTTTAGAACAAAATTTTCATTCAATCTATAAATTATCCTATTAATAAATCTGTGAAATGTTCAATGGTCATAAGGGCAAGATTTGTAAGAATCTTAAGATATTTCAAAATCCTCCTCTTAAGTACCCAATGCAGATAACATGAAATACCTCTCTTAACCAGGACACCTACAAGATGTGAAAAGTATAATCTTCATTACCAGTTATCCCCAAATTCTAACAATAAACAGAACCTGAAGCAGATCTAGAACAGAAGGTGCTAATACACATGTTTTTAATGATGAAATCAAAATTATGCACACAAAGACATGAAAACCACCTAGCAATTCCCATACTAAGTAATTGGTCTAAAAAGACTTGCTGATAAGGAATAGAATTTTTTTTAAGAAACAGAATTTTTATACTCTTTTGGGAAGCAGGTTACATGGCAGAACAATAAGCCAGAGAAGATGGTCATATACCAAATTTAATTATTCCTTAGAGTAAGCACTGTGACAACTGGGCTACTTCCTATGACTAGATACCCAACAGTTTCTTAATTTTAAATATTCTTCCAGATACCCAACAGTTTCTTTATTTTAAATATCTACCTCACTTTAAAATAGGCTCAAAAACATAGATAGAGATATGGACAGAGGAATACACACACGATGAAACAAATCTCAGTAAAATGTTAGCTAGCCTCTAACTGGTAGCTGTATGAATGTTCTCTATAAAATTACTTCAACTTCACTATTTTAGCAATTTTTGTAAAATGTTTTAAAAATAGGTCCATGAAAAGAAGCTCATACAAGACTGGTAAAACAAATGCAATTTTAATGTCTAGGTAATAAAGAAAACAAGTTAATTCACATAAATTATTAACACTGAAATGAGTACTCATACTCAAGTCCCAAGACAGGTATGACCAAAAAGTAAGAGAATAATTCCTGAGCACAACTCTGCATTTCTGTGGACAGTCACTATGACAAAAAAGTAAATGTAAACCTGCTCTCCAAAAGCATTAAAATTATATCCAAAAATAAACCCTGTTGTAAATCATTTACTAAATACGTATTAATGTTGCTACAAACACTAAGGCAATTAAAAAAAACAAATGGAACTTGATTTCTTATACTTGGGAGACATAAAGCTCCAGGATTAAATTAAAACCCCCAAACTAATGTCCCAACAAAGTTCATGAGAACTAAATTTGCACGTATACCAATTACCTCCTAAAAAGGTGACTCAAAAATAAGAAGACATATAGTTTTTTGCATAGGAAGATGCCACATCACAAAGGTAATCCACCCTCCCTAAGTTGATAGATTAATTTACTGATTAATACAGAACAAAACAGAAATTCTAGAACTAGATTTCAATATACCTGGGAATTTAATAGATGTTGAAAGTGGGTAATATCAAATCAGTGAAAAGACAGACTTTTCAATGAATGGTGCTGGAGATTTGGGTAGCCACTTGGAAAATATGGAGTGGAACTACATCTCACACCATGCACAAGACAAACCCAAATGGAATAAAGATTTAATATAAAAAACAAGAATAAAAGGATGAATACCCAACTTTTGTAGCAACATGGACAGGACTGGAAGAGATTATGCTGAGTGAAATAAGTCAAGCAGAGAGAGTCAATTATCATATGGTTTCACTTATTTGTGGAGCATAAGAAATAACATGGAGGACATGGGGAGATGGAGAGGAGAAGGGAGTTGAGGGAAATTGGAAGGGGAGGTGAACCATGAGAGACTATGGACTCTGAAAAACAACCTGAGGGTTTTGAAGGGGCGGGGGGTGCCAGGTAGTGGGTATTAAGGAGGAGGGCATGTATTGCATGGAGCACTGGGTGTGGTGCAAAAATAATGAATACTGTTACACTGAAAAGAAATAATAAAAAAAAAACAACCCAAGAATAAAAACACACTATTGGAAAACAGGCAATTCCTTTATAACCTCAGAGTAAGGACATAGCATTAAAACTCAGAAGCCATTTTAAAAAACAAAAACAAAAAACAATAAATTCAATATATAAACTTTTTAATGCTATTTAAAACATAAACTGGCCAAAAATGGCAGTAATAGTGAGCAAAGTCAAAAATAAAAATGAAAGCCTAGCAAAATATTTGTAACTCATATTACAAACTAAAGGCTCCCAAATTTTTAAAAAATCTGGTAAGAGCTTGATGGAGAAATTGTTTTTAAAAATATACCAAAAAAAGAAGAAAAACAGATCAAGATACCAAAAAAAGGGGGAGGGGCAAAAGATATGATCAGGCAAGTTAACAAAAAAAATACGAACAGCTCATAAATACATGGGAAGATGCTCAACAACATTCATACACCATTTCCACCTAATTGGCACAAATCCAAAATCCTGAAAACACATGATTTCTGAAGCTATATGGAAAAAGGCACTCGCCACATTATTGTTGAGACTTAAGTGGTACAGTTGGCCGATACTATCAAATAACCGAAGTGGCTTTACCTTTTCACTCAGCAGTCCCTTATCTAGGAATTTACTTTATTGCTATACATATACATTTCTAAACGATACTGCAGTATGTCCACAATAGCAACAAATTACAAACAACTCAAATGTCCATGAATAGGAAGACTACAGAAATCAACAAGTATATCCATACTCCAAACATCACGAGTTATTTTTTAAAAACTGTGGAAGCCCTCCTGTGATACTATGAAAATGTTTCCAAGATACACTGTTAAGTGATGAAAGCAGAGCACAGAACAGAGTGGATAAAACATAAGATACACAATTGTATTTAGAATGACATGAAGAAACTCTAGGAAAATACATAAGAAACTACTCAAAGTGGGGCAGAGATAGGGAAGATAAGACAAGGGTAGAGAGTGAAAATGAGATTTTTTTTCATCATATAATCTTTTCATCTCTTCTATTTTTCAACCAATTCACAAAATAAAACCATTTTTGAAAATTTAAATTTTTAGATTCTGTACATTATTTAAAATTAAGGTTATGACAGATTATAGGAAGAACCTGTCCAAGTGTTAAAACATAGTAAAAATATTAAAAATCACAAGGAAAACAGCATGGTACAGGTACCAAATTCTAATAAATGGAATAAAACAGCCCAGAAACAGCACCTAAGACATAAGAAATTAGCAAATGAGAGAAAAAAATGGATTATGATTTTCAAACAGCTGGTTAACTACTTTGAAAATCTACATCACTGTATCATGCATCAAAATAAATTTCAGATAAAAAGTTCTTGCAACATTATACTATAAAAAGGTAGTGGAAAATACAAGTGAATATGTCATCTCTAAAATACTTTCCAAGCCTAAAAACAATCAGAAATCGCAAAAGGGGAAAATATTTGACTTAACAGAAAAAAAAAAAAGATTCTGCACATCACAAATCAAACACATACTTAAGAATAAGTATTAACAACACATCAGAAGTAGAAAACACATTATTCAACATCTGGCTCCAGTTCTTTTGGAATGAAGAGAGATACAAAATAAGCAAAACCTAATATATTACATGTATTTGCATCATTTTTTGTTGTTCTTTTATTGTTCTTCACCAGTTTGGAGGCTCAATAGCTGTACTACTTCCTCTCCAGTGGGTTATGGATACCAAACGTCTAACAAGTTACAATTTCAACATAAAATTTCAGAACTTAAACATTTTATAGATTCTGTTTATCTCATCTATATAAACAATTCTTGTTTTAGCTCTTTTGTTTCTAATCAAATAAAGCTAGACTGCCTCTCATGGCTGCCACAAACAACAATGACTCATTTTTGCAATAACCATAGGGGAAAGGGCATTATTCTGCTTGTTTTCCTGACAGTCTAATTAATGTTAGGGAGCAGCTGACGTCCTTCATTTCAGGGAAGCAAATGAACAGGCAAGTATTTGGTCTATTTAATCCATTAGTAACTTACTCTTATTTCAGTTCATCCACAGATCTATTCATATGATACTTTTAATACCTTAACTAGATTTAAGGAATCCAGGAAGTCTATCTAAAAATTGAAAAGGAAAAAACACTGACCAACAAACAAATCCCTGATTTCACAGACAATCAACTCAAGAAGATAGTTACTGGGAATCCATAGCAGTATATAACTTGCTCAGCTGTATGGCAGCTAGATATTGTTCCCCAAAACCAGGAAGCCACCCAGTCTGGCTACATTACAGCATGAGGCAGCAATTACTATGGCCCTGCAACAAGCACAGAGTGCATAGCTTATGGTGTTTATGGTGTTTACTAGACAGTAAAGACACATGAACAAGGCCACAGTCCTGAAGTTCAAAGAATCAATATTTGTGGCATTAAAATGTTTTTAAATTTTTTATATGGATAAGAAAAAGTCACGGCAGATGAAGCAGGATTGAGGATATTCTTTTTTAAAACTATGAAATATCCAAATCTATTTCTTAAATACAATATAGTAGAAAATAGCACAATATACACCTATAAACATATCACCTATAACCAAGATTTTCATTTTGTTTCATTAAATAATAACTTTACTGGCTAAGCCATTTTAAAGTTACAGGTATCATGGTATTTTATGATTATGTAATTCAAAATGCATCTTCAAAAATTAAGGACACTGGGACACCTGGGTGGCTCAGTTGGTTAAGCCGCTGCCTTTGGCTTAGGGCATGATCCCAGGGTCCTGGGACTGAGTCCCACATTGGGTTCCTTGCTCAACGGGGAGCCTGCTTCTCTCTCTGTCTCTGCCTGCCACTCTGCGTGCTTGTGCACGCTCTCTCTCTCTCTCTGACAAATAAATAAATAAATAAAATCTTTTAAAAAAAAAAATTTAGGATACTGCCCTTCAAGACCACTATACCATTTATAATAATTCAAGTTTCTCCAACCTAATTCAAATTACCTGTGAATTATTTCTTTGTTCAGTCTGCCTTCCACCTCTAGAAAATGTCTGATTTTTTTCCATCCAAGGTTTTTTCTGAGTTGCCTGGCAAGTTACATTGGACCAATTTACACTACCTGTAACCAATGAGATTAAAAATATGATTTATTTATGAAAGAAGCCAAAACCTAAATTATCCCTTAACTTTGTATATTGAAAGTCAGTCACTATAAACACAAAACTGCAAATTTCTCTACAAAATTTAAGTGGTATTCCAATTCTTAGTAATAGAAGTGCCACCTTGCAGAATACCCCAATTTCTCAAGGGAGAAATATTCTCAAGTTTTATCAGCCCAACTGTACTTTCAAAGTAACGTGAATCTCTTTGGAAGATTTCTAATTTTTTCTACAGTATCAGCAGGCTTCATGATTGAAAGCAAAGCTCTGACATGGACAAAGAAGAAAGTATAGCAAAAACACTATGCAGAAAATAAGTACCTGTACATATAGATGATTCCACATGCTAAAAATAAAAACAAAAAGACAATTATTTTCCGCTTAAGAGTCAATACCATATGCCTTGCAACATGTTTCATAACTTAGTCTAGCGTGAAGCATGCTTATTTACAATCTGAGAAAAACACTTCTCCATATATATTTTTCATATTAATATACAAAATACATTTTAATCCATTCTATAACTACAGGAATTGTTAATGAAAATAGATACTTAAGCTTTAGAGAAGATATAAAGATAATACTGACATAGGTGACCAATAAAGGAATCAAAGCAATGTTACATACATTCATGGTGCTAGAATCGGGATTTCTCAAAGCCCCTGCTGCTGGCTGGTTGTTGCTGTGTTTGGGACTGCAGTAGCCACTATCACTGTCAATATCAGCTTCACTAGCCCCCTGCTCACTGGAGGATTCCGCAGTCGGGTGGGACGCTCTTCTCCTCCTGCCTTTGGACTTCCAGAGCATTGTGGCAGAGCTCTCCGAGAGAGATTTGTTAGCAATATCTGACGGGAAATCTGTAAAGCAAGGAAGGTGTGACATCTCTTTTTGAGGACCAAACTGATAAATTATTGTTAAATTATCATTAAGGTCATAAGAAAATAAAGATACCTAACTTTGTAAATGGAGAAAACAAGTAAAAATTTTGGGGGAAAGATCATCAAAAGGTAAGATGTTCCTGACAAGTTGGTTTATGACATGTATTTATTACGACAAGAGAATAAAATATTTGTATAAATATTAAAACAAACCACCCATTACCCATTTCAAAAGAAAAGTAACAATACCAATCTTTTTGAAGTCCCCTGCATACCCCCTCTACCACTGCATCCTCTTCCTCCCCAAGAAGTTACCTACACATGGAATTCTGTGTTTATCATTTTCTCACTTTTTACAATACTTTTTTCATGGATTTTTGTATTACTAAAACATAAATCATATAATTTTGCAGTTTTCACTTTATAAAAATGAAATTATACTGTCCATTTTCTTTTGTGACCTGCTTCCCAGTGTGCCCCATCCCCTCAACATCAGTTTTGAGATTCTAATGCATGTGGCTGTAATTCATTAATGTCACTGGAATCTAGGATGCCTATGTATGATGAACATACCACACAGTATTTATCCTATGTACCACTGATGGGACGCCTGGGACTGTTTTGGGGTTTTGCATTATTAAAGAATACTGTTAGGCCTTATGGGATACACATACTCAACTTTACTTGGTAATGCCAAATGATTTTCAGTCAAACTGCTTAAAACAGGTTACAAGCAAGATATAAATATAAATATAAATATCCACAGTGATCCATATAGTCACCAAATACTTGATACTGTCTGCTAGTCTATAATTTCTGTCAATTGTTAGATATAAAAAGATGGCTCATTTTGAGTTTAAATTTGTATTTTCTTGCCTAATCATGAGGTTTGGTATCTTTTCTAATGCTTTTAGCCACTACTGTTTTCTCTTCTGTGAAATGCTTAATTTTATTTTTGGATTGTTTAACTTCTGCCTATTTTTCTACTAAGTTGTCTCTTTATTTTTCTATTTCAGAAATTGTAATCAAAAGACATTTAAAAAACTCTTGCAATGTCCTCCTATCCTAACAAATAACAATTTTCCTTTTTCTGTATTTCTGCCCATAACTTTTATGCAGCATCAACACAATTTTGAGTTGGGCTATTTAATATTATGTATATGTTCTTCAAAATTATAATGTGAGAAGGCTCCATATTATTCCACTGAGTGGATGTTCTACACTTCTCTTGTCACCTGTTACTAAACATTAGGAAGCTTTCAGTGTGCTACTGCAATCTGGATCTTTTTCAAACAGTCTTTTTCTTTCTAGGGAAATATATCCATTTTAGATATAGTAACAGGAGAAGGACAATTGGGTCAAAGGAAAGATTCCTATAGTCCCGCCACACTGTTTCAGCCCCCTGGTGCTGTGTTCCAAGGCCCTGAGAACAAGGTGGGATCATTTTCTTATTCATTCATATGAATTTTTCATGTCTTCATACTAATACTTTATTAGTGAAAGGCATCGTAAAAATCGTTTCCAAGTTTGTGGCTTATTCTTTCACTCACTTTTGATAGAATTTATTTCAGAAATAGTTCTCTCCCTGCAGTCATTAAGATATCTGCTTATATTTTCTTCTACTGTGGTTTTCCCATTTGTCCTTAATCCACCTAAAAAGATTTGCATGGGGTGTAAATTAGGCTTCTGTAATGCTCTCTCTATTATTTTCCACGTGTTTTCACATACATGTGAATCTGTTTCTGGGTCCCCTGTTCTAACTTTTGTATAGTGCATTTTTTATATAAGTCTGTAAGAAGTTAGATAGTTTAATAGGTCTTGATATTTAGAAAAAAAGTTCTTTTCTTTTCAGACAAATGATCCTTTTAGAATTAGTTTATCAAGTTCCAAAAAAAATTCCTATTAAAATTTTGATTAGAACTGCACTGAATCTACAGACTGAGTACTGACTTGGGGAAAATGACATCCGCAGTATCAAATTGTCCTATACGAACAGGGTATCTAGTTGTTGTTTTTTTTTAATGTCCTACCATAAAGTTAAGATTTTCTGCATAAATGTCTGGTATATCTTTTGCAAAGTTCATTCCCAGAAACATATATTTGTTGCTATTATAAATGCCATCTTTTCTCAAATTTTGTTTGTAACACACTGAAACACACTTTTGTATATTATACCTAGTATTCTTGTTAAGCTCATTAAATACAAGCTTATGTTCAAGAATAAAAACTTGTTACAAGTTCCTTTAAGTTCTAATATTTCAGTATATCTGTGACTGATACCAATTAATCCTCAGAAATTAAAAACAAATTAAACAAAAATACTAATAGAATGTAAAATCCTCAGACTTTGAAAAAAACTAAAGAGTAGGAATACTGATAAAAGGTATTATCTTCTAATCAAATTTTACCTTCATTTTCATTTTCACTTCTATCAAAGCATAGTTGACATACAATATTACATTAGTTCAAAGTGTACAACATAGTGATGCTGCAAGCGTCTATACATTACGCTTTGCTCACCACAAGTGTAGCTACCATCAGTTTACTCCCAACCCTCTGGCAAGCATCAATTTTTGTTCTCTGTGTTTATGGGACCATTTCTGCAAGGGTTTTTCCCCCCTTTTTTAAAGATTCCACATATAAGATTTTAAGATTCCATCTGACTTATTTCACTTAGCATTATAGCTTCTGGGTCCATCCATGTTGTAGCAAATGGCAAGATTTTATCCTTTTTATGCTTGTGTAACATTCCATTGTATATACATACCACATCTTCTTTATCCATTCTCTGTTCATTTACTTATGGACATTTGGATTGCTTCCTTATCTGGGCTATTGTAAATAATGGCACAATGAACGTAGGAGTGAATATATCTTTTCAAATGAGTGTTTTCATTTTGGGGGGGTAAAATACCCAGTAACGGAATTATTGGATCACTTGGTATTTCTAGTTTTAGTTTTTTGAGGAATGTCCACACTGTTTTCCATAGCAGCTGTACCATTTTACATTTCCAATACATGAGGGTTCTTTTTTCTTCATATCCTCACAAACACTTGTTATTTCTTGTCTTTTTTATTCTAGCCACACTAACAGGGGTAAGGTGATATCTTGTTGCGGTTTTGATTTATATTTCCCTGATTAGTGATGTTGAGCATCTTTTCATGTGTCTGTTGGCCTTTTGTAGATCTTCTTTGGAAAAATGTCTATTCAGATCCTCTGGCCAATTTAAATTGGATTATCTGGTTTTTTGGTACTGAGTAAATATTTTAGATATTAACCCTTACTGGATATACCATTTGCAAATATCTTCTCCCATTCAGTAGGCTGCCTTTTTGTTTTGCTAATGGATCATCTATTCATTTTCTAATGCTTATGCTTCAGAAGATTGTCTTTGTGGTCACTAAATGAGCAAACTAAAGAAGTAAGGATTTTTAAAAGCAGTCCCAGGCTTTAAAGCATGTAGAAGTAAGTCACTATAACTAGGAATAACCAAAACATAGAAAACTTTGTAATGTATTACATTGTGATTCTTTTCTATAGCCTCTCCAAGCATTTGTTAGACCATTAATCTTACTGCTTTATGACTACAAACTACACACAATGACTATACTAGCAACAAGATTGTTTTTTAATGGATTCCCAGATTCTCTTACTCCTAATGGATCTAAGCAATTGCAAAAAAAAAAAAAAGACCAAAAACCCGAATTGATGTCACAAATGAAAAGGTGCAACCCAAATGAAAGAAAGTATGCACCACCAAATTTATTTTAAGTCAGAGTGGAAACTACAGAGGGGTAAAAAGTAAATGTGCCTTTGAGCAGATCTAATTCTTGGCCTTGGATCATTAACAAAAATTTTTACTAGCATCAGTGACTATGGGTGAGGAGAGAGTTATCTACTCTGTAGCCATTAAGCTGAGATCAGAGATACAAACTAGAATTTAATGATATAAACTGGAAAATATTAATTTTTATCTATTACCAGAATAAAGCTTCCTTAAAGTTTATATATAGTCTTCTAATAAACTCTGGACAAAAAATATCCAACTAGTACAAAATTCTTAATTGCTTGATAGGATATATGTGCCACTCATGTTTGTTTTAGATCTATGCTAAAATGTGGCACAGAAAACTTGCCAAGTTATTTCTATAAAGATATTATATAATATTAGAGTATTTTATAAAGAGTTTTAAACTATTTATAAAAACATACAATTTTGATTTCTGCCAAAATGAGTCCTCAAATTCTTACAATGTCTGCAACATTCCATCTCTGATTTCTGAACTGCTCCACTACTACACGGGAATAAGGACATCTCAAATCCTCCTCAAAATTGCACATTAGCCAGCAAACAAGCTGAAAGAACATTATGGATATGGACTGCTTTTATCCTTCCTAGAGAATTTCACAAAGTGGCAGGATAAATGAAAGGATGAAAGTCTAGAATCCTGAAATGTGGTACAGTCCACAATTATAAAATCAATACAAGAAAACAGATGAAAATCAATGATGTATACATAAACACTCTTGCTTACCAGTTTGTTGTGAAGCATCTACCAGAAGCACAATTTTTGATCGATTATCAGGACCTGCTGCATTTGTCTCTTTCTGAGTAGCTACATTTTTCACCAGTGGCCTTTTGCTTTTTATGTGCTGTTGTAAAAGCTGTTGCTGATTGAAGCACACACACACAAAAATAATAATTTAAAATCCTACTCAGTGTACTACATTATAAAATACATAGCCACTATGAAACACACCTAAATGTATGCTCTAAATTAGTGGCTCCCAACCCATGGGGAAAGAGGGTTACTGTGTTAGGAATTCATGACATTATCTGCATTTAATTATACATTAAATGATATAGATACACATTTTAATACTATTTTTCAAATAACTATTAACACTACCGTGACTAATAAAATATTAATACATCTTATATTACTTATACTTCATATTTTCTCAATAAATAATTAATAAATGATAGAAGTATAATCATGTCATATAAGGGTTTGTAAATTTTTATTTAGAGGGGTTCTAAAAAGGTAGTACTAAAAAGGTACTAAAAAGGGTACTAAAAAAGTAGCTCATCCAAGAGATAAATTTTCCTTTCATGATAGTAAGAAAATCCAAAAAATTTCTGCTTTAGAGCTTAAAAACAAAATATAAAAAAGTTGAGCCTTTCCTTCATTTTTCAAAACAGGAGTATTCATCACTTAATAGCAATTTATACAACAGAATTCTGAATTTAACTCCCTAAAGTGAAGTGCCAGAAAGGCACTCTGAGAAATCATGTTTCTTTACCATCTGTAAGTTATATACTACTATATTATTTCCCATAATTGTTTCTTTACATTCTCCAGAGGTCCCAAAACAATTTCCCTTGACCTAGTGTTTCAATGAACAAAGACTAAAAGCTTTTTAAAGCAAGCTGTGCTGCATGTTTGTATTTTAATTTGTGAAAAGTGTGCCAAAAAACATCAAAGATTTTTCACTGAAGAAACTAGGCTAATGGAATCTACGAAAGCATCAACTCCTTGATGATAGAGCCATAAGATGCATTTAGGAAATCAGTCTGCCTTCTATTAGCTCAAAACTGCTGAGAAGAAACATGTTTTTCTTTTTACTTGCTTTGCATTAAGGCCTCAATATAAAAGTAACCTTTTAGTTAAGAAATAGTTACCTAGAATAAACCTTAAATCTCTTGTGTTTTCAAGGCCTTTGTGTCTCCCTTTTTTTTTTTAACTTAGTCAAAAGGCTGATCTTAAGAATGGTTTCACACATTTATCTTTCATTTTCTTCAGCTCAAGGAGACCTTGTATTCATATAATATAGTAAAGCAACACTTGAATAACAAAGTGCTACTGCTACTAAAAATTCACAGAATAGCAACAATGAAGTTGAAGGGATTGAATGAATCACAAATGTTCTCCATAGTATCTCCTGCTGATTTCTGAGGACTGAAATATATGAAGTGCATTAGTCATTCAACACCACTGGCATAGGATCCAAACTACCACTTACAAACACTGGTGTCACTATGCAATTTTTATCATTAAATTAAAACAATTTGGAAATACCTGTGTATAATGATTACGTAAAACTCTCTGAAGGAACCTGAAGATGGCTGTAAATCATATCATCAATTAAGAATAAGGCACAATAAAAAACAGGAAAAATTATTTTATAAATGCTCTATCCTTGATTATTTTATAACAGTGAATGGAATGTGATAGTAAATTCAGCATCAAAGCTAATCAATACAAGTAGCAAATTACTTCCATTATTATTAACAACAGAAATATCAAACATAAAAGCCAATCAAAATAAGTTACTTACTTTTGGTACAACTGGTCCTCTGTTACTGTTTCTGCTTCGATGACTGGACAATGGGAAGACCTGTCCAAGCTGATTTGGACGCTCAGTGCATTCTGTGGTTATAGTATTTACAGTATTTGCAGCCTGAAAGGTGTTGGAGTAAGGTGTAGGAAAAGGATGATAGAACCCCATAACTTGGGCACATGGTGCTGGCATCAGCTGATAATATGTATACTCTGTAGAAACAGGTGGCTGAGCAGATATAATGGGGTAGGCAAGGTATGGTCCAGCAGGGTTTGGATTGGGCTGTTGCCATCGTATATCATTGTTATATAATGGAAACTGTCTGTTAAAATCAAATAAACAAAGAACAAATCTACTGAGAAGTCTGAAAATAATGCTGAAGCAAAATTTAATGCATTTTAATTTTTAAAAGTGCAGAAAGGTGCCTTCATAATAAAAAGGAGATAAAATTATCACCTTATTTCTTTGCTGTAATTAGAGATTATTATATACATGTAGTAACAACTTAAATGACAGTATAAAGCAATTCAACATGATCTACTGCATTGCAAAATTTTAAAAGTACATATCATTCTTATTTGTAACTCTCTCCTCAACCTCCTCAAGGTATTTCTGCCTAGAAGTTAAACCCCTAGCCGCTGGATGTGTAAACAAAGGAGTCCAAAGTTCCCATGCAATGCTAACCACTGTGATGGCCTCTGCAAAAAGCAGGGTAAAGTGAACACTGTGTAAGGTGACTGTTACAATGGGTGATTTGATTCTTCCACTTCTTATTCTTCAGTTCAGTCCCAAGGCCTTCTACTCCTCTCCTGTACTCCCGGAACCATCTGGCCAAGTCAAGCTCTTTTCCTGGCTCCCCTCCTTGACAATGGAAGCAGGTTCCAAGTCCAAGGGAAAGAAGAGAAGAGGCAAGCCTGACATTGCCATCCTATCTCTAGCATTAGAGCCTTTCCTAGTGCAATTCCTATGCAGCATCACCAAGACTCTTCCTGTCTCAGCAGTCCTTACAAAAGGTTGCTGCTGAAGAATGAGGGGTCATGGGGAGCTGGAGCATTGAGCTTTTCCTCACAATCCCACAGCAAAGCACAATGGAAAAATGTTCACTGTCATAATTTAAAAAAATACTTTTAATCCACTAGCTGGTTTACTCATGAATTCTCAAAGATTATGTAGTATGGTTAAGAAAAATTAATTGAGGGGCGCCTGGGTGGCTCAATGGGTTAAGCCTCTGCCTTCGGCTCAGGTCATGATCTCAGGGTCTTGGGATCGAGCCCCACATCGGGCTCTCTGCTCAGCAGGGAGCCTGCTTTCCCCTCTCTCTGCCTTCCTCTCTGCCTGCTTGTGATCTCTCTCTCTCTCTCTCTGTTAAATAAATAAATAAAATGTTTTTTAAAAAAAAGAAAAATTAATTGTACTTTATACTAGGCCATTTTGTCAAATACAAAAATAATAGTATTATTAAATTTGGTTTTCAAGTTGCTTTAAACATAGCCCCATATAGGTCAAAATTTTTTGACATTATGCGAACTTCGACTGAGAAGGATCCCTTACTCTTTGTCCAATCCCAAAAACTACAGAGTTTTAGAAATTATTAAGCTGAACAGTTCATATTTCATACAGCAGCTTAGCGGTCTCATATCTCTTACATCGAGAATATCTAAAAGAATGTGCCTTGGCACACTAATGTGCCACACCATGGCTTATATAGGGGTGCAGAAATACTGACTGCCTTTGCCTTTGTGGGGCTGGGCAGAGGCTAGAGCTCAGCTGCCTCATCCATTTATCCCAGATGCTAGAGAAGTATTTTCTATGTATATTACTTGTGAAAGGCTGAAAGTACTTTATATAGCACATTAAAAAAATACTTTAATACAGCAGTAACATGAACTACACTAACAAAGCACTAATCACTCAGATAGTCTAAGCAGCGTTAAAAAGGATATCGTGACTATCACAAGTTACACCCTAACCACCAGGTCACATATTATCTGAACTGCAAGCTTTTGCTAAATCACCCTGTGACTATAGCACAGAATCTAAATTTAAACTAGAATCAGAGTCCAGAAATATATGTTAACCATAAGCGCTTCAATGTTAAGGACGATCCCTTGGTATTTTCTTCTTACGCCCAACTGTCCTGGAAATTATGATTAAATACCTAAACTTAAAAAAGGGTTTCCATTCACCACTTTCTGAATATTCATTCCTCCCTTTGTATCAACTTATTTCAAAGTAATTTTAATGACTTACTGCAGGAGTCAAAAAACTTTTCCTCTTAGAAAGAATGAGAAAATAACCCATGTTAACAATTAAAATTTCTGCTTCATTTGGTTTTATTTACTTCTCTTAAAAAAAGAGAAATGGCTAATGTTTAATGTTTAAAATGGAGGGTTGCCTGGCTGGCTCAGTTGGTGGAGCATGGGACTCTTAATCTCAAGCTTGCAAACTGAAGCCCCATGTTGGCCGTAGAGATTATAATAATAATAATAATAATAATAATGACATCAATAATAATAATAATAAAATAAACCTGAAAAAAGAAAAAAGTTACAAAAGGAAAAAATGAAGAAGTATGTCTTGCCAATTTCTGTTCCTTACCCATCCCCTACAAAAAAGAAAATAATAATAAACAAATTACCTATTGGACTGGTTTTCCTGCACAAATGGATAACAAGTAATCAGGTAGCTGGGAATTGGAGTTGGTTCGACACCAGAAACATTTCCATTATCATTTGGGAGTGCCATCGGGATCATAAATGTATCAGGATTCTTCTTTTGGGGAATAAATGGCTCTACCTCAGCTGACAGCTTGACATTCTTCGAAGAGAAAGTAAACCACACATTTAATAAAGGAACAAAAAACTTAATACAGATCCACAGTTTAACAATGGAAGAGCCAGGGCTTACACATAGTAATTAGATATCCTTAGTATTAGAAAACATCCAAAAGAATAGCAATGTCAAATTAAAATAACTAAATATGACTATTAAGGCAAAGCCATCAAATAAAACAGGGAAAGGCTTATCGAAAGTTATTGCATTTTTTTAAGTTACTGCACTTTAATGAAATCATTTCTTACATAACCAAAGCTGTTAAAACAATCAAGAGTACAAGGAAGTAGACTTGAGTCCAAAAATAAAGCTGGTAGTAAGAAATCTATCTCTTCAGACAAAACAATGCTTTTAACTAATTTTGTTAGGAGGGAAAGTCATTAAACAGAGTACTGAAGGATAATCAGTTTATATTTATTTGACTAGTCTAAAAAACAGTCTATTTCTATCCATTTCAGGAAATTAGGTAAGTATAGTTTAATTAAAAGGAAGGAAAGTGTCCAAGATTAATGAAAAAAAAGTACCTAACATATGAGCAAGAAACTTCTGGTTCACAAACTAGTAAAAAAAAATGAGTACTTCAGTTTCCCAGTAGACACTTGAGTAAACTAAAGTAATCCAGAATATGTACTCCCCATTTTAGTATTTAGTATCTTTTCTCACAAAAAAATCTACAGAAGTTTAAAAGATATATTTAAAAAACTAAAGTATTTTAGGATGCACATGTGGGTGATGAAACTATAAAGAAAATTAAGAAAGATCTGGGATAAAAGTCAGGATAGGAATTACTCATATGAAATTACTCATGTGAAAGAGAGTTGTGATCACGAGGAGGGCATCTAGAGAGATTCTGAGGGCCTGACAATATACCTTAACTTGGGTGATAATTACAAGGAATTCACCTTATAATTCATTTAGCTATACACTGTTTTTATGCAGTTTTCCTTCTGTTTTTAACAACAAATTCTTGAAATTTAATTACAAAAAAAATTTATAAGCACATTCTGCAAAGGTAGAATGTTTAAAACCACATAAACACCACAATCTAAAAAGATATTACATACTTTTTTCAGAAAACAGTAAATGAAATGCAATCCAATGTTTCAATCTTTCAAATCAATTACCTCAAAGCAGTAGTCCTAACTAGAACTTCTGCCCAACAAACCCAGGAGGATGGCATTATTGGAAGTTCGGAGCAAGGCAGAGTTCCCAGAATAAATATCAGGCATGTTTCTCACAAAGGTAATCAGTAACAAATGCACCAAAATCTGAAGATAAAATCTAAAGACTTCATATGCTCAATAAATAGCCTTTATTCAGATAAATTATTCTCTATAAAGAGTCCCCTGGAAATATTCAGAATACTTAACAAAGAAGTGGGAAGAGAAGAAATCTGAACTACTTATAGCAGTATTAATTCATAATCCTTCCTTCCTGATTAAACTTTGAAATCTACTTTTATACTACCAACCAAATATGAAACAGAGATAGCACTTGCATTTACTAATACAGTATCTGTGACCTGAAGCTGGTTTCTTGAATTTCAACCTTGAAGGCAAAAACTCCTTCAAATGCTAATAGCCTAAGTTCCTAATTTTCACCCTGATAGTCAACAGAACTCAAAAATCATTTGTGTAAGGTATAAAATATTAATCTAATAAATGCTTCCCCAGGAGGAAATTAGGGGAAAAGGTTGATTTTCAACAATAATGCACAGATAATGGAAAACGTAAATAACATTTTAACTATACTGAAAATTTAATTTGTAGTATATCTTTGAAAAATCTAAAGTCTTTCTGAACATATGAGAACTCTCTGAACAGTTTTATAGATCTGTATAGAAGGCATTAGGACAAAAAACAAACAAAAAAAGGCATTAGGAATTTTTAAATGCAAGGAATATGATTATATTAAATTTCCATATGAAAAGGAAATAATACTAATATAAAGAAATAAAATGATTTAAAGATAATGAGTTTCATGATACCTCTCTGCCAAATAGTACCAACTCATAAATTACTTTGGAAACAAATTCAACTTCTTGCTCAAGTCAAAAGTTGCAATAAGTTTTTGTACTTTGTTTCATTTTACTTTGTAAGAGTTTTATGAACTTAGGCAACTCATGGTCAAAAAAGTATCACACACAATTTATAACTGGTATCTGTACATATATACACTATATACCCTTAAATATCAAAGTTTGTAATATTTCTATTCTATGTGCAATTCTAGATATCAGAGTTCAACAATAAAACTCACAAACACTGAAGTGATCCTTTGTTTTTAGTAAAAAAGAGAAGCTGCTATAGTCAACAGCTGCACAAACAGAAGATGTCACTAGTAGGAACAGACTGGCAAACTTTCTCCTACAGTTACAACTCTTCTATGGTCTTAAAAGATGTTGTTGTAACTTTGGGGCCTTCAGTATCATACATTAACATGAAGCATGTGCTATTCTCGAGCCTAAAAAGTAAAGTTAAATCCCAAATTATTCTTAAAATTCTACATAATAAAGCCCATATAGACAATATGTTAAGTAACAAATTCTGGCAATATTTTAATTATATTAGTATAGAAATCAAATGTTGTCCTACATAGTGGACAACAAAACATTATAAAAAAAATTAGGCTAGTTACTTCATACAAGGATATTCCTTAGTTTGAATTTTTTGGTCTACTTTTGACAAGATCTATTTTTTAGGAATAGGAAATTTTATAGCAGAGTTGTCTCCTTAAAGTAAACATAAATAGAAAGTAAGTCTAAACTACACAAAGTCTAACTATTCCTGTACCACTATTTGCTTAAAAAAAAAAAACTATCTATATAGTAAAATTATCTTTATCTTTCAGATATTATTTCAGAATTTTACAAATGAGTGAAAAATTTATAATAATCCCAAAACCTGTATGGGAAAAAAATAATAAGCAGTTTCACATTCCTTTTAAATTTAGCATATATTAAAACAAATCATAACAATAAACCTTCTTTGATGTGAATAATCTAGAAAACCCAAGAATTTATCAGAACATGAAAATATAAAAGCCTTCTTTAAAAGAGTAGATTAAACAAATGCACTCAGATCACTGAAAGCCTATATAAATTCAACAAATATGCAATGAGTACATGTTCTGGGAAAAGTGCTGTACTACACTGGTTTAAGGAAAATGGACAAACATCACTATGAAGCACCCAATGGCAGGAAACGCACACTAAACTCCTCTGGGATAGAACCTCCAGAAGAGTGCAAATAATTTTTCCAGATTAAGCAACAGAAAAAAACACCCACTTAAAATCAAAACTGAAGTAGAACATAATAAGACATTCTCCCACAGTGAAATTTCAGTATGTACCACACACCTACAGAAAAAATATGACCATGGAAATCCTCTACATCCTTTCTATATTAAGGTAAAATATAATATATCAAACATTAAGGTATTTTATATCTAATGGGCAAAGAAAAATAAATGTCTTCCAAAGGAAAAAATGAGTAATGCTTAAGAGATACCTGCTGGCTATATTGCTTTTGACTGGAAGGACTTCTATGGAAAGTAAACACTTGACAAATCAATTGCAGTAGTTATATATGTAGGTTTTACAAGACTTCAGAAAACACTGAAGAAAAAAGATACAAAATATTTAACTAAGCCTGTCCACTTGATTTACTATTCAAATCTCTTCCTCTTTTCTTAAACCAGACTACACCTAATCCTATTTAAAACCTGATGGTACTTTTCTAAAAATCAGCTCTCTAAATTTAATACTGGTTTTTGGATTACCTAATTTATTAATTTCTGGTTTTATATTTCTTTTCCTCTCTTGCTTTGACACATTTTCCCTGCTAACTTCTAACCCTGGACACTTTATTTACCTTTTAAAATATTTAATAATGAAAGCATTTCTAACTATGCATTTGCCTCAGAGTATAGCTTCAGCCACATCCCATAGGTTTTCATATGTATTACTTTTTTTTTTTTTTTTAAGATTTTGTTTATTTGACAGAGAGAGACACAGTGAGAGAGGGAGCACAATCAGGCAGAATGGGAGAGGAAGAAGCAGGCTACCCGCCGAGCAGGGAGCCCCATGCGGGGCTCAATCCCAGGACCTGATCATGACCTGAGCCGAAGGCAGATGTTTAATGACTGAGCCACCTAGGGACCCCTTTGTGTGCACTACTATTTCAATAACCCATAATTCTACTTTTTAATTTCCTCTTGATTAAGTGCTTAGGGAAAAATGTCTTTTTAAATTTCCAAAGGTCAGGGTGCCTGGGTGGCTCAGTTGCTTGAGTGTCAGACTCTTGGTTTTGGCTCAGGTCATGGTCTTGGGGCCCTGGGATCCTGCACCACATTGGGCTCCCCACTCAATGAGGAATCTGTTTCCCCTCTCTCTCCTTCTTCCCTGCTCCCCCTACTCTCTCTTTGTCAAATAAGGAAATCTAAAAAAAAAATAATAATAAAGATAAATTTCCAAAGGTTATTTTACTTTCTTTTTGATTACAAAAGTATTTTTTAAAACCTGTTAAAATAAATCATTTACTTATATTCATTAAGGCCAATTACTAGTAGTACTGAATAATAAATGTTTTATAGTAACTTATTTAGAATATATTTAGTTTGCAACGCTGATAGTATTCGAAGTTTATCAGTTATTTAAAGGAAAGAATTATAAACCAGGTGATTTTGTATCTTTATTGGTGAACAGCACTTTGCACAAGGTTATGTGTATTTGTTACGTTTGCTTTTCTAAGAGTTAAAGACACTGGTGATCAATAGTTTTGTAAATTCTTTTATTTTTTTTACATTTATTTTAATAAACATTTTTTATTTAAATTCAATTAACATATAATGTATTATTGGTTTCAGAGGTACAGGCCTGTGAATCATTAGTCTTGTATAACACCCAGTGCTCATTACATCACATGCCCCTCCTTAATGTCCATCACCCAGTTACCCCCACCCCCCGCAACCCTCAGTCTGTTTCCTATGATTAAGAGTCTCTTGTGGTTTGTCTCCCCCTCTGGTTTTGACTTGTTTTATTTTTTCCTCTCTTCCCCTATGATCTTCTATTTTGTTTCTTAAATTCCATATATCAGTGAAGTCGTATGATAATTGTCTTTCTCTGATTGACTTATTTCACTTAGCATAGTACCCTCTAGTTCTACCCATGTCATTGCAAATGGCAAGGTTTCATTTTTGATGGCTGTGTAATATTCCAATGTGTGTGGGGGAGCTGTGTGTGTACACAACCTCTTTAGCCATTCATCTGTCACTGGGCTCTTTTCAGTTTGGCTACTGTGGACATTGCTGCTATAAACACTGGGGTGCAAGGCCCCTTCAGATCACTACATTTGCATCTTTGGGCTAAAACCCAATAGTGCAGTTGCTGGGTTGTAGGGTAGCTCTATTTTCAACTTTTTGAGGAACCTCCATACTGTTTTCCAGAGAGGCTGCACCAGCTTGCATTCCCACCAAGAGTGTAGGAGGGTTCCCCTTTCTCCACATCCTTGCCAATATCTGTACTTTACTGATCTGTTAATTTTAGCAATTCTGAATAGTGTAAGGTGGTATCACACCATGGTTTTGATTTATATTTCCCTGATGCCAAGAACTTATCTAGGACACCTGGGTGGCTCAGTTGGTTAAGCATCTGCCTTTGGCTCAGGTCATGATCCCAGGGTCCTGGGATCAAGTACCACATTCAGCTTCTCCCTCTGCCTGCTGGCCTGCTGCTCCCACTGCTTGTGTGCTCTCTCTTGCGTGCGCACTCTCTCTCTCTCTCCAAGAAATAAATAAATACAACCTTTAAATGAACTTATCTGATGTTAACGTACTAAAAATTAAGCCAACATTGAAATTATTTGATAATACAAAAGACACTGTAAACTTCAAGTGTTTTGTCACTTCTAAGGCCATTGTTCATTTTTTAAAAAAATCTCAAAACACGGTCTTAAATTTCTTAAAAATAGAAACATTAAGCCTTTATAAACAAGTAAACTCTGTGATTTATTTTTCACATCCCTTTACACCAACATTTTGCCCATCAAGGACAAAAAAAAAAAAACAAAAAAAGCATTATACCAAGTAATAACTGTTCTTAGACCATCTAACTCTGGCAATTAAAATTAAATTACTTGTTTTGATTTATTGCTAAAAGAAAATACTCCTGAGATCCTCTTTTGGTTATAACATTCTTTCCAAGAGTCCCTACTGCAATTATATTATCTAGAATGTATTCCCAGTAACTTACTTTTTATACACTTGATCAACATATATACAATTTATCTTTTTATCAAAAGATTTTTTTTTTAAGAGCACTATGAATACCTTCAAGCAAAACACACTCAGGTTTGTTTGTCCGTTTGTTTAAGTTATTCTTGTGCAATACTCCAAGGATTAATAATTAGGTTAACATGAAATGCATAGTTTGTATGTAGTACTATTTTTTAAAAAATCAAATTTCTATAAATTGCTAATCACTACAATATTATGAGTGAGTTTTAATGCTGCAGGCATTCCTCCAAAATTCTGAATACAAATGAACAGTGGTTTAAAATGAAAAACAAACATTTTGTGAGGAAAATGGAAATACACATATCACATATACTTTTAGTGACTTTTACCTATCTAAATTCACTTCATTAGTAAAAATATAAAAGTATATTCCAAAAAACCTAGAAGTCAGTACATTACTCTGGTATAATGGAAACAATGAAGAACTTCACAAAGTGGAGAAAGCTCAGTTCTAGCCCCTAATCTATCATTAAATTAATAGTTCTTAGCCTTTTTTCAGTGATAAGATTCTTTTGAGAATATGATGAAAATAATGGAGTCTTGCCCCAGAAAAATGCTAATATAAAATGAAGCACACTCCTTCCAGGTCATCCATCGACCCCTGAATTAACTGCCTACAGCCTGAACAAGGCAAAGCAGCATCCCTTTTCTGTATCTAGGTTTCCTGTGAGTGTGTAGCAAGTGGGAAGAGAGGGTAGTTAGAATTATTCTCTTAAGGTTAGGCTGAGGAAGAGGCAGTAGGTACTAGAGTGAAAAAGGGGAGAAATTCTTCAACGGAAAACCTACATTCATGATTTCTTTCTAATCCTTACATTTCTACAAGGTTTTAATAGGTTGTGGACTTTGGAAAGATGTAGGATGAAAGAGGAATAGGTTCTCTAGTTTCAATAATTTGCTCACAGCAGTTGCTGTTAAGATAACCACACACAAATAGCTATGCTAAATAGTTAATTATATTTCCTGTAAGATGAAAGGAACCATAAGTATACATATGGTAGCATTACTGGTTACAGTTTTGGCATCATGATGAAGAACCAAAGAATTTTTTAACCTTTTCATTAGAGACACACATACAGGAAAATTGTTCAAGAAAATTTCCTATTCAATTGTCAGGCTTTGATATTAAAAGCATTTCTGATAGATGCCTTAAAAAATATTTTTCATTAAGTTAGATATAGGCTATATACAGGATACTCCAGGTCACTAGAAAGCTAAGAGGCTCCGATAATTTTGCTTTGGTAAATCCACATATTATCTCATAAAACTCATCTGTGTTTTCAAATTCATATTCTCCTAATTTTTTTAGTCAAAGCTTTTGTAAAAACAAAACAAAACAAAACCAAATATACACAACTAGGAATCTACCTGCTAAAAGAGCCAGATTTCAAAATCAAAACTGCCTTTGACTAGTTACATATATACTGAAATTTGGAAATCTTGTCTCATTTCCTCAGATACTAATAATCTATTTGTAAAATAATTAGGCAAAATCGCTAGTCTTTTTCTCCTTCATGTATTTGCCTCCCTCAACACTGGGCAAAGCCTTCAACTGAAGAGAATGCATAGTGAATAAACTTCGATTTCATCAAATTTTAAGTTTCATAGAGGTCTCAAGGATGGAAAATGCTAACACTTTGCGGGGCGGGGGGCGGAGACCGCTAATTTTGGATTATTATTTACATTTTCATCATCCCTGCCTCCCAGCAACTACTCGCATGGATAATCAAGAATTTAATACAATTAAAACCAAAACAGAATACTAATGGAACTACTCTGTGAATATGAAAACGGTCTCGGTAATGAATTCATAATTCAGATCCAACATTCTTAAAATATAACCTTAGTTTTTCAAAAATACTAATTTTTGCAAAATGGACAGAAAAGCAGGGGAAAACCATAGTATTTCATACCTTAAAGGAAACACCTCCCTAAAACCACTGCGAAAAACAATGCTCTGCTCAACGGAACGTTGATCCAAAAAGCCCATAACCCCCTGAATCTGTAGTTACCACACATTCTGTGACAGTCTTACTGGGTGAGAAGCCTTCGAAAGCCTTGCCACCTTGAAAACACATTCCAGAACTAAAACGGTGGGGGGGGGGGGTGTACTAGCTGGAAGTTATAAACCCTCCTCTCAGGCGAGCACTGACAACTTGGGAGTCCTCCGGCCCCTAACACCAAACCACGGAAGAGGGGCAAAAACGAGTCCCCAGCCCGGGGGAGGGGTAACCAGGGCTGGAAAAGCCCCCATCCCCGAGGCAGCAATTGGAACAATGCAGGAGTGGGGCGCCGCCAGGCCCTCAGGCACGGGGAGTCTGCTCCCGCAGGAACCCCAGGGCCCAGGCCGTCCAGGCCCACGCTCAGGGACTAGGGCCCGCTCCGGAGGAAGCTGCGACCCCCAGCACCCGGCCCGGTCGGCCCAGCCCGAGCTCGCGTACCTGGTCAGCGGGGGCTCGGTCCATGGCGCCTGCAGCCGCAACGGGCCTGCGTTAGTCGGTATGGAAAGCGCCTCGGGCCGCTTTCTCCATGGCCCCCCGCTCGAGTCGAGACAGGGCTCAGGACCTCCGCCCCTATCTGGCTGGCCCTGACACAGACTCTGGCTACGCCACTGGCCGAGGGGGTGGCTCCAGCTCCGGGAGAAGGAGGAGGCGGTGGCAGCCTCGGGGAGGGATCATCTGGGACGGAAGCCTAGGAGGCCCCAAATAGGCGGCAGGCGTAATTGAAAATGGCGGCTCGCGGAAGGGAAAGGTGGGAGGGGTCGGGAAGTGGCGTGGGCAGAGTGACAGCAGAAATCCTGAGCAGGTGGTAGCGGGAGCCTGGGCTGGCTGACCTGGAGGCTGAGGCCAAGTGAAGATTCCTGTAAGCAGGTGCCCCAGACCACTCTGCGCTTTGAGCCGGACTTAACTGTCCTGGACTGTTAAACTGGAGGAGTGTCGGGCCACTTGGGACCCAAAACACCTGGGTTCCAACCTTCAGGGACCTCAGAGACTACTTCATTATTCCGAACCACCTCTTAGTAATGTTGGAAGAGCTTTTAGCTGCCCACTGTACATAGCGATGCTTCCTTATGTTATCCAGCTAAAAGAAGTCATGACCATAAAGGAAAATACCACAGAAGGGTCACTGGAGAAAAACTAAGTGAGGAGGTTCCACAAATGCTTATTGATTAGGTAATTCGTTTGTCCAGGCCCACGCTCACCTCCACCCTCACTTCCAGGCTGATCTCGCCTATCTCAGAATCCCTAATTTTACTGAGTCTGTATCACACCAACCAACAAGTAAGTAGGTACTCTGCTATGTTGCTTTTCTCCCCGTGGTTATTGATTGTTCCTTTTATCTCCAGCTCATTAGCTCCTTGAGGAAAGACTGGGCACTTCGTAAGCATGGCTGATTCCCTCTGGGCATCTCCTCGGACAAACCTTCCAACAGGTACCTCTTCCCGGCATAGTTCTTCCTTGCTGGTCAGCTCCAGGGTGAGGAAGAAAAATAAAAAGCTTTATAAGCTTAATTCTACTTAAGTGAAGGAAAGGGAGAGGAGGTGGCTCCTGTTTGAGGGACTGGAAAGGAGATTTATAGCTGGGAAAGAGAATTTTAAGCAGTTTGCTTTGTCATGCTTCAGAAGACATCAGTAAAGACTTAAATTGCCTTTTCTTTTAGTCTAGATTGTTATTCTGGTTTTGTTTGGATATGATTCCAAGAAGAGGCTGGTCTGTGAAGCCTCTAACTGTACTTACACTGATACTGTACTTTGACCTGGTAAAAGGAGCTCTATATTGGGTCAACAAGACTTACCTCAAGGCTGGCAGTAGAAACTGTTTATAAGGAGAAACATTTATATTTGTACACAGAGATCTGTCATTTATTTAGCTTTAACTAAATAAAATATTTTTATTCTCAAATTTTATGTTTTAATGTGCATATGTGTGTGCGTGTGTATATATGTGCTTAAATTGTACACGTATGTCTGAATATTACATATATGAAGAATTCATGTAATGTAGCACCTACTCTCTATCAATGAGTGCAGAATAAATTTAGGTTTGCATAGAAAAGCTAAGCTATTTATAGGAAGTCGTTATGTAAACTAACAGATGATCATCCTTCTTCATAATTGTAAGATAAAAAGAATTCTGAAATTTCAGAATGTCTCCCCACTGGTGGTCTCTAGCCATAAGACACCCAGATCCAAGTAAAAAGATGATAATAATGCAGTACCAATGTAGTCATAAAAATGCCACAGTACTTGTTTTCCTTCCTGCTTCTAAGGAGTAACCTGAGAAAATTGAAATAGAGCCTCTATAAGGATCTTTCCATATTATAGGATTTTTATGACTATGAAATCATTCTCGTTGAGAATCTTCTTTGTAGAAGATATTCATTTAAATTTTAAAAAATAGAATTGTAAGAAATTATATGAACAATAATGTCACAATGCCATTCTTATTTAACACAATCCTAGAAGAGTACATAGAAATTAGAATAAAAAATTAAATTATATGAAGAAAAAAAGACATTTAAAAATACTACTTTGTATGGATGATATGATTGAATTTTAATTAATCATTACATAGAACAACAGATCTATAATGTGCCAGCCACTATGCTAAATACTGCAGGTATAGCAATTAACAAGACACTGCGAGAGCAGAAACCACGTTTGTCTTCTGGGCAAGACATACATAGAACAAGTAACTACAGGTAAGTTCCATGTCATGAAAAAAGAAGTTCAGTAGGTTCTACCATGGTGTGGGGTTGAAAGTCAGGAAAGTCATATGTAAGTAAATGGCATCTAAGCAAAGACCTGAAGGGTGAGTAGGAGTTAAAGAAGTAAGCAGGTGGTTCCAAGAAAATGGCTAATGTGAGGACTCTGGGGTAAAAGAATCTGGCATTAGTACTTAAACAAGCTCATTCCTTGAAATGAGAGTTGAGGATGAGAGGGATAATCCAATAGAGCAAGGCCTCTGACAAAGCAAAACCAGAAGAAATTAGCCTTAGATGCGAAGAGGTCCATGTTGTCCATAATAATGGAAGGAAAGGAATAAAGGGTAAACATGACTGCAGATACATTTATAAGTTGAAATAATTCCTGTCTATGGCTTCTATTTTCTTGGGGAAGTAGGGGGCCAAGATTATCTGCTGACATGGAGGGAGGCAGAGTTGTGATGATCATGCACTTGTCAAAACTCAACAAACATAATTTAATAATGCATGTCATCACATAAATTTTATATCAAAAGAAAAAACTGTAAATATTGAACTCCAGTTTTAAGATATTCCTGTTCTTCCGTAACCCAAATCTCTATCAAGATATGGAATGTTACCATGAACTCCAGTGGCTTTTAAAACTTTAAAAATCACGGGGTGCCAGGGTGGCTCAGTGGGTTAAGCCTCTGCCTTTGGCTCAGGTCATGATCTCCGGGTCCTGGGATCGAGTCCCGCATTGGGCTCTTTGCTCAGCCAGGATCCTGCTTCCCCCTCTCTCTCTGCCTCTCTCCCTCCTTGTCATCTCTCTGTCAAATAAATAAAATCTTCTAAAAAATTTTTAAAAATGAAACTTTAAAAATCAAATATTTGTGTTATTCACTGCTGCATCCTTACTACCTGTACCAATGCTTGCCACATAGCAGGTGCTCAATAGATATTTGTTGAATAAATGAACACGTGCTATGATATTATTCACTGCTGCATCCTTACTACCTGTACCAATGCCTACCACATAGCAGGTGCTCAATAGATATTTGTTGAATAAACGAACACGTGCTATGATATTTTTTCATTCAGGGTTGGGTTTTGTTAGGCATATGCATTTCTTTGAATAAGCAGGATTCAGTAGGGTAGGACCACAAAATTCTTTCATTTTTGCTCCACTAAGTCTTCAAATTCTCTGAGGGCTGCTTTTCATTCTGCCCTGGATACTTTTTCATGAAGTCCACACAAACTTCATTCCAAGTTAAAGCTTTGCCTTTTCCCAAGCCCAGTCCTGCTTCTAGACTGCAGTGAATTATGTGGTACGGGCCACTTTTATTTAGTTTTCTACCATTTACATCTCTACTTCCTCCATCTTAACTACTCACTGATTAAGCTTTCCAATTCCTTCAAGTTTATATTGTGCAGGGGAGGGTAGTAGAGCTTCTCAGATGTCTCAGTTATATGACATGCACAAAGTCACTTCTGGGCAACACTTGCAACCCTAGCGTTAGCTCTTGGGATTTTGGGGGGTTTAGCCTGTTGCTTGATCCCTGGGTCAGCAAAGTACTCATTTAGCTGGACTCTGTTTTAAACTGGCTTCAAGTATAATTCTCTCCCACCATCCCTGGGAACATTTTTGCTACATTCTTATCACTTATCTCTCTACCCATCCATCCCTCCATAAGCACATTAATTCATCTTATTTTTGGTGTATAACGAAGTAAATTGCTTACATCAGTACCCTTTCTCCCAGGAAAATTCATGTTTCCACAGTTGGTGAAAGTGTGGCTTGTTTCCAGTGCTCTCTGTCTCTCTCTAGTCTGCCTTTGGTTTTCTTAGGAAAGTATCAGATCCCAGGTCCTTGTACTCCCCCCAACTCCAGGCGACATGTATCAAGTTCTCCAAGTGTTTCCCTGAAAGCTCCTCTTACATAGTTTGAGATTAGGGGAAGCATTTCCCCCGTGGGTGGAGTGGGTAAGTATCAAATGTCTCCAAAGCGACACTTTTCCTGAGTCATCAGTCCCCCACCCCACCTCCATGCTCTCTGGGCTGGGCATGAGTGATGAATAATGCTAAGCCTCAATTTCTTAGCATATTTTGCATGGTGGACTGACACCTGGCTTAAGGATATGGAGGTACTTGGCTCCTGACCTATTGTCCTTTGGGCACTTTCAAAACAGACAGCATCCTTATTGGATGTCATGTTACATGTTCATTGATTTAACAAATATTTTTTGAGCATGTATTTTATGCAAGGCACCCGTCTAGGTAGTGAGAATGCAGCAATGAACAAAATCACTCTCTCGTGGAATTTACAGTTTAGTCTGGGTGATAGACAATGAGCATATAAAAAAGATAATTTCATGTAGAGATGAATGCTGTGAAGGAAATAAAACATGTTAGTGTGGTTATTGCAGACTACTTTCATAGGCTGACCTCTGAGTTGGAGATATCTGACCTGAGATTTGACGAATATGAAAAGGAAATACTAAGGAAAACAAAGGGCCCTGGAGGGGGAAACCTTGTTATCAGAGTAACAAAACGGAGGAGACAGGTGTGAGTAGAGAATGGTGGGAGGGGAAGAGTGGTATGAACAATGGACTGAACAGAAGACTAGAGCCAAGCCAGACCTTGTAGGAATTTATAGGCTGAGGTAATTTTAATTTCAAAAGGAATCTGGAGGATTTTAAAGGGGTGCACCCAATTCACATTTTGGGTCAATGCTAAAGAGTCAAATATTAAAATTAATACTTTCTTTCTGGGATATAAAGACAAGTCTGAGTGGTTATTTAAGAATTGAGGGACACCTGGGTGGCTCAGTCAGTTAAGCGTCTGCCTTCAGCTCAGGTCATGATCCCAGAATCCGAGGATAGAGTTTCCCAATCCGGCTCCTTGCTTAGCAGAGAACCTGCTTCTCCCTCTGCCTGCTTCTCTCCCTGCTTGTGTTCTCCCTCTCTCTCTCTCTCTTAGAAATAAATGAAATCTTGGGGCGCCTGGGTGACTCAGTGAGTTAAAGCCTCTGCCTTCAGCTCAGGTCATGATCTCAGGGTCCTGGGATCGAGCCCCACATCAGGCTCTCTGCTCAGCAGGAAGCCTGCTTCCCCCTCTTTCTCTGCCTACTTGTGATTTCTCTCTCTGTCAAATAAACAAATAAATTTTTTTTAAAAAAAGAAAGAAATGAAATCTTTAAGAAAATTTGAACTATTACAATTTTATTACTTAAAATGTAATGGTCAAACTTTAGAAGTTTGAACAAATACAGCCACAATTTTTCAGCGTTACAGTTCCTACATGTTCCTGCAGTCACAGGATTGCACACTGATTTTAAGTAAGAACTCACTTTCAGTTAAATTCAGATAAGGAATAAGATATTTTTTGGCTAGCTATCCTGGTATAGAGTACTCCTAATAGTGATGTTGCCACCTGTTATTAAGGTTTTTTTTTTTCCTTTCTAATAGGAACTAACTAAGGTAGAGTTTTATCTGCTTTAACTCCTGGACTAGAATTGGCCAATAGAGATAATTCAATGTCATGGAAGCCCTCTAGAAAATGAGGCTTGTGCTCTGATTGAAGAAAATGCTTTGTGAATATTTTCAGATGTAGACCTAAGATTTTACTCTCATTTAGATTTTTAATTTCTCATAGTTTATTTCTGCCTGCCTTTCATTTTTAAGTTGTATGTGTATTTTTGGCTCAAAAGGACAATTTTCTTCCTAAACTTATCTAGCCAACCTTTCTAAATATTGTTTTAACTTCCAATTACTTCCCTACTTAATTCCTTGAAAGCTCTCAATGATCTTTTTATATAAAATTAACTTTCACAACCACCATTATTATACTGCAGTTTAAACTCTGTATTTAAACTCTTAATAGAATTTCAACATAAGGATTGCATCCAAAATGCTTACCTATATTTGAAAGTGCATATTCATATAGTAACAATAACTCTGACTGGCATACTATGTTCTTATAACTTATATGTTATGTTGATTAGATATGATACTTACCGTTGAGTAAGTGATTGAGATCACTTAATGGATGGTCATATCAAGTTTGGGGTTGCCAGAAACTGAAATAGGGATTTAACAATTATTTTTTAAATTAAGATATAATTGACATAAAACATTGTAATAGTTTAAGTTGCACAACATAAGGATTTGATGTATTGTAATATATGTAAAATATATTGTGAAATGATTACCACAATAAGTTAAGATTTTTCACCATGCAGTTACAGACTTTTTTCTTATGATGAGAACTTTTTAGATCCAATCTCTTAACAATTTTCAAATATATGATACAGTATTATTAACTATAGTCATCATGCTATATCTGACATTCCCCAGGACTTATCATATAACGGAAAGTTCGTACCTTTTGCCCTCTTTACCCATTTTACCCATCCCCCTCCCTCTACCTTTGGCAACCACCAGTCAAATCTTTGTATCTAGGAGTTTGGGTTTTTATTAGATTCCACATATAATTGAAATCATATGGTATTTGTCTTTCTCTGTCTGACTTATTTCATTTGGCATAATGCATTAAAAGTCCATCAGTGTTACTGCAAATAGCAGAAGTTCCTTTTTTTTAATGACTGAGCAATATTGAATTATGTATCTAGATCTAGATATCTCACATCCTATGAATCCATTCATCTGTCAGTGGACACTTAGGTTATTTCCATGTCTTGGCTATTGTAAATAATGCTGCGATGAACATGGGGGTGTAGCTATTTTTTTCAAGATAATGATTTCATTTCTTTTTGATGAATATCCAGAAATGGGATTGCTGGATCATGTGGTAGTCCTATTTTTAATTTTTTGAGGAACCTCCATACTGTGTTTCATAGTGGCTACAGCAATGGCAGTGATGGTGAAGCTGAAAAGCAAATTTTGGCCAAATAGCAAGGCCAGAACACAGGGAAAATTGAGTATATAGCTCACTTTTTTGCAGAAGAGTAACATGCTCAAATGGCAGGAAGGTGGTTAAGGAGATAGACCATAGGATCAAAGCTGCATAAAGGTAGTATTAACTAAAAATTACTACAGGTAACACCTACATGTTTTCAGTGTAAGAGGTAAACCCAACCAAATTCTTACATATTAGTGGCCAACTGATAGGGAAAAAAGGTCCCATTGATAATATTAATGGTATGACGGAAAGATGAGTGCTAGATTAAGAATCAACACCTTGGGTTAAATCTTAACTCTACACCTGAGAAGCTGTGTGTCCCTGAAAGGCACTTAAAGCCTCTCTGAGCCTCAGTTTTCTCATCTACACATTGCACAGGACTGTTGAGAGATTCAAGTTAAGGTAATGCATGTGTGAACACATTGCAGACTCTGAAGGAGTGGTTCTCATTCTAGAGCACCTGTATTTTATTTTACTTTATTTTATTTTATTTTGTTTAAGTAGATTCCAAACCTGGCATGGGTCTTGAACTCACAGCCCTGAGACCAAGACCTGAGATCAAGAGTCAGATGTTCCAGTGACAGAGCCACCCAGGCATTTCTCTAGAGCACGTTTAAAACTGAAATGCTCAGGCCTCTTCATAGACTGACTAAATCAGGGTCTCTGGAGCAAATAATCCCAGCCAGAGTCGCCATAAAAATCTGAGTCAGATTGTACCCCTTCCCTTCTCTGTTCAAACTTTCCCATAGAGCTTTCCATCTCAGAGTAAAGCCAAAATCCTTAGAGTAGCGAATGAGGCCTCATGATCAGGACCCCACCTCTAGCCTCATTTCCTACTCTTCACCCTTACTCCTTTGGCTCTAGCCTCCTTTTTGTTCCCCTAACATAACAAACACATTCCCATCTGGGAACCATTGTCCTTGCTGCTGCCACTTTGTCCTTGCTGCTACCTTTGTCCTTGCTGCTGAGTCCCAGGCCTGGGACTCTTCTCCTAGTTACCCAATACTGCTTAAGCCCTCTCTTCAGGCTTTTGCTGGAGTGTTAACTTTTGAGTGAAGCCTTCCCTTACCACCCACTTTAACACATCATGCATGCACGCAATCCCTTCTTCCTTCACCCTTTTTCTCCATGGTATTTATCACTATCTGAGGCATTGCATATTTTATTTGTTTTGATTGTTTATTGACCATCATTTTCCACTAGAATGTAAGCTCCATGAGGTCAGTAATTTTCTTTGATTGTTTTGTCCTCTGCTGGGTAGTCCCAGTGCTTGGAACACCACCTAGCTCATAGCAAACCCACGATAAATAATTATTATTGCCATTCCAAATGGACGTGCTAAGCAGGTGCCTTACTCAGTCTAAAAACTTCAATGATAGCTCACTGCTTCCTCCAAATACCTTCTGTGCTCTCTGACTTTGCTCACATGGTTCTCCCTATTTAGCATGCCCTTCTCATCTTGAAACTCATTTCCTCCCTTTCCTGGATGAAAAGGATCCTCCTCAAAATTCCTCCGGCTTATTGTGCCACATCCTGCCTTAAATTATTTGTGTACTATGCATAATTATTTATATAATTATTTCCTTTCTTGGAGTGTACACTCCTTGAGAACTGTGTGGCTCAACAGTGTTTGTTGAACAAACCAATGAGCTTCCCTTGTTACTGACTCAGACATTTATCAGAAGAGGAGAGGTAATTAAATGGTAGATTTATTTATTTTTTTTTTAATTTTTTTTTTTAATTTATTTATTTGTTAGAGAGAGAGAGCGAGCAAGCACAGGCAGGCAGAGTGGCAGGCAGAGGCAGCGAGAGAAGCAGGCTCCCTGCCGAGCAAGGAGCCCGATGTGGGACTCGATCCCAGGACGCTGGGATCATGACCTGAGCCGAAGGCAGCTGCTTAACCAACTGAGCCACCCAGGCGTCCCTAAATGGTAGATTTAAATGGCAAATCCCCTAGCTCCAGCAAGAATACAGGTTGCACATGAGTAAAATAAAAACAGATGATAACACCCAAAATTAACTCGCAGATGAGGAGACCCATCACGCCAAAGATCCACAATTATGAACTGCCTTGTGGATAATCTAGTTTAGTTAAGAGTGACTTGAAAAGAAATTATTTTATTGCACAAATCGACTCTGAGAGTCAGGTAAAAAGTTAGACATGACATGCATTTTTATGGCAGTCGGGTCTTCAGCCTCAGCCAGCTAAAAACAGGAAATAACTTCCCAGATTCATTATGATGTCCTTCAGATTATTTTCATTAACTATTCCCAATCTCAATCTTTATTGGAGGACACTATTTTATGATAGTGAAAACAATGAATCTCTGACACTTCCCCTTCACTTGAATGTACTATATAACCTGAAACTGAAAAATCTCCTTCAATTCAATGGTTTTTTTCACCCTGCTTTTAAAAACTTTTGTTAACAAGCTATCTAGATTTTTCAGGTCAGTGACTCATATCCTTAGCTCCCCAAACCTAGGTTCTTTCTGGAATGTCCTTTCTGAACCAGCAAAAGCTTACTTCATCAGCAGGGCCTGGTTTTTTTGAAGCCAGGAATTTATGAAGCTCAACCAGTGAGTGTATAACTCTTCCCCATCTTGGATATGCTACCAGTTCTCTTTAAGGCTTCCAACCAGCATGACTGAGTGAGACATGTCTCATGAGTCTCAGAAGGGAAAATAAGAAGCTGGAGTTAAATAACGAAAGCTGGCAGAGAGCAAGCCTCTGAAAAAAATTCCTGCGCCAGAGAATACCATCAAAAAAAAAGCATACGTTGTAGATGAGAGAATTTGATTTTTTTCCTTTTCTTGACTTTTAAATATTTTTACATACATTACATCATAGCAATAAGAGCAGAATAGAAAAGAAAGAAAATCACCCACCAACTCATCTTTCTAACAAATGAAGGATTTTTTTTTCTAGTTGCTGCCTATCTATATGCATAAACACCTACATGACAGTTTTTATTTAGGTAACCTGGAGACTCTCAGGCCTATTGCACATTCAAGTGTCAGCCCACTCTCTAGAAATAAAGTAGGAAGAAATCACTGCCTACCCTCCACCCCCATTCTGGGGCCTTACTCAGCCTGAGGCACCCAGGAGGTCCAGAGACCCATCACTGACCCTAGAACACAACAGGGTTTCTCCACAAGACCTCAAATATCATTTAAATCCCTTTAAACAATAGCTGGAATCTTCATTTGGCGATCATATCAAATCCATACTTCCTTGCCAAACTATAGAGTTCTTGCATTATCTCAGCCTGTGGATAGAAGGTAGTATTAGTGATAGAAAAAAAAGGTATTAATATTTTTTAAAAAGGTATAAAAATCCTAAAAGGCATCAGTACATCCATGTAGTGATTTCATCCCCAGACCCATCAACACCAAAGTCAACAAGAAACTACACAAAGTGTTTTTATTGTCTTACTTGGTCATAAAACCCTAGCCTCTTCCCCAGTCCTTCCACAATGCAAGTGGGCAGAATTCTTAAGGAAGACAACTGTAGCAATCCTCGGCTTATCATTCCAGCTGACCCACTCCGTTTCTTTATGTGGACTTGTAACAGGCCGGCCATTCACCTGCCAGCCGACCTTGGGGTCTCTGGATTCCCAGCCACGCTGAGCCCGAACAGGTTACATTTCGTAGGCTCTGAACTGGTCAAGGTCTCTGAAGGAGAAATAGTAGGAGCCATAGCTCCTGGCAGTCAAAAATAATGATCTGTTAAGGTTATCCACAATGACCCCTTATGAAGTAGTAATAGTAACAACATGCCTACACCCATTGTGCCAGAAACAGTGATGATTCCTTTCCAGAAAGTATCTCATGTAATCTTCACAACAGTACATGAGGCAGGAATCAGTGTCCTTTTTTTTTTCCCCCCAGAAGGGGAAACTGAGATTTACATATCTCAGTTAGCTTCCATAAGAGCCAGTAGAGTTAGAATGTGGCAGGACTGGAATTTGAATGCAGGGAGCAGAGGAGCCTGTCTGTAAGGAGACCACTTTGTCCTGCTGATGAGAGGGCATGCAGGGATGTTAACAGCTGTGCTTTGGCACTCAGGCCTGTTCGGTGCCCAGCTGGTCAAGGGCCCTTAAATGCTGCGTCTTATCGTGTGTGCTCGGACTCTGACCATGACTGGAGCCACACTGTTGAGTTCTCATTCCAGCCTGAAAATGCCCCGGGGTAGAAAATAACCTCACACTTAGTGAGCAATCATACTGGGACAGAGAGAGGAACTGAAGCTTCAGGGGAAAGGTCCTCTGGCAGGTTCACGCAGCAAGTGCCAGGAAGTGGTTTGGGATGACCAAATCAGAGGGGATCAAAGAAGAACGGCAGCTGCACTGCTCCAGAGACTCAGATGTCCATATGTCTGGTAATATATTTTGCCAAGGGCACAAGAAAATCTATGGTCTCCTTCGCAGACGGAAAATGTATCCGTTCCAAAAGATGGAAAACCAGTGTGTTTGGAGGAGGAAAGGAGGGGGACAGAAAACGCGCATCCAGGAAGAGAGAAAGGAGAGAAGTCAGAGCAGTAACTAAAGCAGGGACAGAAAGAGGCTGCAGGACGCACGATGTGCATGGTAGGAACTCTTCCTTTTTCTCGGCCTGCCCATCACCAAAGCCCGAGGGCAGAGCCATTGAGGATGGAGGGGAGGGGCACACACCTGCCCTGCCCCCATCACCCCACCTCACCAGGACTCCCTTGCTTTCTCTCCAGCTCTTCCTCCGCCATTCTGCCATCCCTTCCTCTTCTCCACCTCTCCATGCTTTACTTTCTTTTTCTCTGCCCATTTTCTCATTCTGTAAATGCTCTGCTCAGAAGCATAGAGTGCTTGAAAGGGCAGCTAGCCCTGGCTCTGGAGCGTGTGACTCATGACTGTGTTGTTATCCTGGGAAATGAGGTGAGTGGGACATTTAAGTCCAAAGCATGCAGTGTTTCTGAGCTCCCTGAGATCAGGTCCTGAGGCTTGGCAGTGGATAGCATCGTAGCACTTCCAAAGGTGTAACTTGGTTCTGTGTCTGCCTACTCCACCCAGGACCCCGTGACGCCTTTGAAGTACTTCTTGTGTAACATCTTGCAATTCCACTGCTGCAGGGGAAGGATGTTTGCTTGCTATGGGAGTCCGTGTTACTCCTTCCAAGATCTGGTTTGATGTTTTCGTACCTTTGTGTTCTTGAAATTGTATGTTGGTGTGATTAAGTTTGGACTTAGTTTCAAAGCATTAAAATCTTTGTTTTCTCATGAGAGGAAAGTCTGTTCTGAGGGAAATCTACTCTATTCAGAGGGGAAAGATGCAATGCTTCTATACAGAGAGATATCAGGTGGTGGAAGTCACTCTTTGGCACTGTTGGTTAGAGTGCTAGGCCATTTGTTCATTCAACACATAGTTAAATATGTCAGCAGTGATATCTGCTCTAAATAAAATTAAAGTTCGGTAAAGGGATAGTATATATAGGCGGGCTATGTTAGAAAGGTTGATCAGGGAAGACCTCACTGAAAAAGTGACATTTAAGCAAAGCACTGAAAGGAGGGGAGTGAACCATGCAAACACCGGGGAAAGAATGCTTCGGAGAGAAAGGACAGCAAGTGCAAGGGGCCTGATAGAAATGAGCTCAATGAGCTAAAAGAACAACTAGTTCTAATTTGAAGGCCAATCAAATTAGAGTAGACTTAGGAGGAGAGCAGTATAGTCGCAGAGGTACACGAGCCTGTAAGGCTATAATAAATAATTGTTTAAAAGATTTTATTTCCTTATTTGACAGAGAGAGAGAGAGAGAGAGCACACAAGCAGGAGGAGCAGGAGAGGGAGAAGCCTGCTGAGCCTGATCTACTCCATCCCAGGACCCTGGGATCATGACCTGAGCCGAAGGCAGATGCTTAACTGTCTGAACCACCCAGGTGCCCCTGTAATAAATAATTTTGATTGGATTATGTGATGATGAATTATTGGAAGGATTTGTTTTAAAAAGATCACTTTACCCTCTGGTTGAATAGTACAGGAGAACCCAGGTAGAAGCAGGAAAGCAAGTCAGAAGGCTATTAGGGTAGCCAAAGTAAGAGAGGATGGGGGTTCTCAGGTTTGGGATATATTTTGTAGAGAGAAGCGAACTTGATGGATTCGGAAGTGGGTTGTGAGGGAAAGAGAAGATTCAAGATCACCTTTAGGTTTTTAGCCTGAGCAATGGGTAAGTGATAGAGCCATTTACCAAGATGGGAAAAGTTTGGGGAAAAGGCAGTAAATTCAGTGTTCAGTTTTATGAAGTTTGAGATAAGTTTGAGATTGCCTAAGACACCCAAGTAGAGATGCCAAATAGGCAGTTGAGAGGTGACATTGACTGTGAAGTTGACTAAGACATACTTCTTACCACCACTGTTAGTCAATAGTTAGACATTAGAATTTCAAAAAAGGAATTCACCTCCTATCTAGGTCACTGAAGTTCACCCTATAGAACCCTTCTCTCCTTTCAGTGCTGCTGGGGTGGGGAGGGTGGGTATTAAATGAGATATTAAGGAATCACCTGGCTTATGGAGCTCATAATCAAATCTTCCAAGAGTGTCTCTTGAGCAATGACTATTTGACATTTCAAAGGGCCCCAACTAGAGAGATCATGTGCTCCTTTAAATGTCATCCATAACCTAGACAGAAACTCTGGCCTACAGGAGCAGCTGAGCATACGGATGAGTGTTCCATAATATCAGCGATCATTTTCAGGCATAGTAACCACTTTTGGAGGATATGGTGAGTAATAGATTTAACAGTGTGGAGCATGAATTCTGCAGGAGGAAAGGGCACCTTGAAAGAGCTAATACTATTCAAAGGACCATGCTGGATGAAAGCCCAAAACTCATGCCATAAGGTCACATTATGTGACATTAGATGATCTGGATTACTCACAGAACTCTAAGGCCCAAGGACTGTATCGCATTGAGATTACATGCTTCTGGATACTTCAGAGTATTTAACAGGATTAGTAAATAGCCATGCATGCAAAAATGGAAGATTTTTCTCAGCCATGGCATTTCAAGAATCAGTAAAGACTTTTCCCACTCTGTTTTCTCATGAGGTGTCTTGCCAGAGTTACCAAATAAGCCCGGACTTCTTTAACATTGCAACGTTCACACAGCTGAGCTTGCCAAGGCCTTCTTTGTGTAGATACTATCACTCATCCTTTATAGAGATAGAGTCTTCGGGAAGGAACACAGAGACCTGGGGCAGAGCATGTGTGCCATTGGAAAAATCTGATCGGGGGCACCTGGGTGGCTCAGTGGGTTAAAGCCTCTGCCTTCAGCTCGGGTCATGATCCCAGGGTCCTGGGATCGAGCCCCACATTGGGCTCTCTGCTCAGCAGGGAGCCTGCTTCCCTTCCTCTCTCTCTGCCTGCCTCTCTGCCTACTTGTGATCTCTGTCTGTTAAATAAATAAATAAAAATCTAAAAAAAAAAAAAAAGAAAGAAAAGAAAAGTCTGATTGTAAAAGGTGTCAGCAGAATTCTCAAAGTATTTCCCAAGAGACTGGGAGCTTATAAAGTTCTTTCTAGCTTTGTCCCCTTTTAATTGGTTCAAGTCTGTTTGGCATCTCGTCCTTCAAAGGAGTTGCTTACCAGTCAGGCCCTGTTATCGCACTCATTCATTTGAAAGCTAGGTGAGTGTATTTTGCTAATAGGAAAACTTAGAAAGAATTTGGTTATCTTATCAAACAAGGTCTCTTCAAATCAGTTGCATGTACCACCATGCTGTATGTCAGTCCTATGCCCAGGCTCATTAACTGGGCCTATGCTGTGAAAGGGCAAGGTTAGAGTTTTATTAAGTTTATTAATAGACCTTCATTAAGTTTCGGCAGTTAGTTAACACCATGTTATTTGCAAGTTCAGAAAATGAAGTTTGATATAAGGTTTGACCTAGCTCAAGGCTCCCAGTGACTTATATTTTTCAAATTGAGGTAAAGTTTACATAACATAAAATTAACCATATTAAAGTGTACAATTCAGGGGCACTTAGTATATTCACAGTATGGTGCAACAATCACCTCTGCCTAGTTCCAAACCATTTTCAACACCTCCAAAGGATACCACTCTCTGTTAAGCAGTCATTCCCCATTCCTCTCCTCCCCAGGCCCTGGAAACCAATACCACTAAACTGTTATCCTATTCTGGATAGTTCATATAAATGGGATCATATAATATGTGATCTTTCATGTGTGGCTTCTTTCACTTCAAATGACTTATTATTGAAGATGAAACTGCAGATCCCCAAAGACTCATCCCCCATCATCCCATCATTTTTGATATCTTTAGAATTTTCCCATGCTTGATGGAGACCCTGGGTCTCCAGGATTTCAGATTCTGTCCTCTATTAAAGAAATGCTTGAATGAGGCGTGGATGGATTTTCAGGAAAACCTCAGGAAGTTCTAAGTCATTTTAACATATCAAGTATCTGAGACAAATGACACCCTCAGCATCTGGAGATTTTGGCAATGATGCAGTACATATGATCCTTGATGCACTTATTACAAAAACAGTTCCTCTGAGGAAAGTGTATAATGTGCTAGAGCCTAATGAAAGATATATTTCCTGACTTCAAGCTTCCCATAGTCCACTGGAGGAAAAGAAAAGACAAATGATCAGACATTAAAATACAATGTAGTAAGTACTGTGACTCAATTAAGCGCAGGGTACCACGGGCTCACATGTGAAAGTACCTGTTCCTATAGGAGATGTTGGAGGGCTACTCCTTATACTCAATCTTTCCTTCACAAAAGGCTGAGTCCTTGTGTTGCTAATGGAAAAGCAGATTTTATACAACATGAGGTAATACTTTTCAGAATGTTAAATGGTTGTTGACTTTGGAGACTGTCCTAACTTATTGTCATAAAGAGTGATGTTACCATGGGTACTTCTCCTTAGATTACTAGTGTTCTGTGTAGCCATTGATGCCAAGCAGCATTAAGGTACAAATTGCAAACTCAGGATAACATTCCTTATGGTATGGGACGGGACATTTATCGATTGACTCAGAAATCCTTGCTGGTATTGGAAGAATTATTTTCTACTTAAACTCTTCAACAATTTAAACTCATCACAGCTTTTGAGAGGACTCTATTCTAAGAATAATTACGTTCTGTCTCAGCCCTCTGTTACAGTCCTAAGTCTGCCCCATTATTTGCAACATACATGCATTATTACACATGGCCTTGCTATCTTTGCTCAGGATCAGTCTCAAGCTGGATGGCAGCTAATGGTTATCACCATGTCTGTAGCATTATGGACACACCCAGTTTTATAATATTTAAATAAAAATAGCTCTTGGGTACCAACCTCATCTCTCCTTGTCTTCAGAAATTTTAGGCTTCCCTTTCTCCTAGTCACTTCTGGTTCTGATGTCCTGCTTCTGCTGAATTCTCAATCCTTGCCCTGGGTCTCACCTGTTGTACTTAATGAATCTTTTCTGCACCACATCATTCCCATACTGGACACATTTGATCTCTCCACTCCCCAAAATGCTACTGATCAAAGCAATATCCAAATACTTAGAGACAACTGAAAATGTTCTAATGCGGGACAGGACACCAAATAACTTAAAATTGCATATTGTAGTCAGTTCCAAAGTCCCTTCGGCCATTTCTCTCACTTTTTTTTTACCCACCTCTTTTTTCTCTCCCTTAATTTCCCTCAGAATTCAGATTTTCTCCCATTTTATTATTATGTAGAGCCCCCCAGTTCATTCTGATGCATGCAAAACTTTGAGAAGCCTTGACTTAGGCAAACTTTGACTACACACAATAAGTACAAATATGAAAATCTACTTCATCATATTTAATGGTTGCATGGGTTTCATGATTCCATACTCATGCGCATTTATGTTGTTTCCAATTTTATTTTTTTTTATTTTTTTTATTTTTTAAAGATTTTATTTATTTATTTGTCAGAGAGAGTGAACGCAGGCAGACAGAGAGGCAGGCAGAGGCAGAGGGAGAAGCAGGCTCCCTGCTGAGCAAGGAGCCCGATGTGGGACTCGATCCCAGGACGCTGGGATCATGACCTGAGCCGAAGGCAGCCGCTTAACCAACTGAGCCACCCAGGCGTCCCAATGTTGTTTCCAATTTTAATACATGAACATACATCAGAAGAATACATGAAAAGATTAAAACAACCATGAGAAGATCTAGCTATTTTATTTTATGTTTAAAGATTTTATTTATTTATTTGAGATAGAGCAAGAGTGAGAGAGAGTACAAGCAGAGGGAGCAACAGGTAGAGGGAGAAGCAGGCTCTCCACTGAGGAGGGAGCCTGATTCGGGGCTCCATCCCAGGACCCCAGGATCAAGACCTGAGGTGAAGGCAGATGCTTAACTGACTGAGCCACTCAGGCACCCCAAGATTTAGCTATTTTAGCTGAAATTTTTAAAATTCCTTCAGTGTTGGAATATTGTTTAACAAGAAATACTAATTGGAAGAGAGAATGTTAGGTAAGCTAGCAAAGGGAGGGAGTTATGCATTCTCCATAGAAGACACGGAGCACACTGTGATGGGTGAGAAACTCCATAAGGCTAGGGACTATTTCTGATTTGTTTACTTGCATATGCCCAGTGCCTTAAACAGTGCCTGACACAGAGTAGGTGCTTCGTAAGTATTTCATGAATGAAAGGATTAAGTAAGTGCTGCTGAGTCTGAAATTGTGTAGGTCAAGCCCTGGGCCTTGAACTTTTGGACTATCCAGGACTGTAACTGAGGCCCTACTTCATGCCCCAGAACTTGTGTGCCTCTGGGAGATGCCCACGACAACACCGCAGTGAGAAGCCAAGAGTGCCTATCAGCACTCCTTTCTTCTGAAAGACCTTACCTTTCACCCATCAGTGAGCAGGTTCAGCAGTCTGGTTCTATACCAACTGAGTCATGGAAGGTACCAAGCAATTATTGTTACTTTTTATTTAGTTTTAATAACGGTATAGTTTCATGCAATAAACTGAAAAGAGCCAAAGAAAGAATAATAGCATAATAATCACGGTTGACCCTTGAACAATGTGGGAGGTTAGGGTTGCCAACCCACAGCACAGTCAAAATTCTGGGTATAACTTTTGAGTCCCTAAAAACTTACCTCTTAGTAGGCTACTGTTGACCAGAAGCCTTACCAATAACATAAATAATTGATTGACATATATTTTGTATGTTCTGTGTATTACATACCATGTTCTTACAATAAAGTAAGGTAGAGAAATGAAAATGTTATTAAGAAAATAATAAGGAAAAGAAAGTACATTTGCGGTATTGTACTGTATTTATCAGAAAAAAATCCATGTATAAGTGGACCCATGCAATTCAAGCCCATGTTGTTCAAGGGTCAACTGTGTGTGTGTGTGTATATATATATATATGTGTGTGTGTGTGTGTGTGTGTGTGTGTGTATATTCACACACACACATATATACACATATATATAATACATACACATAAATATATATATTTAAAAACATATGTGAAATTTATATATATATCAAATAATATATTTAAAAATCATCAGGTTGGGAAATTTGAAGAGTGGGGTACAAATGAAAGAAGATGGGCCATCAGCTGGTAATTATGGAAGCTGAATGGTAAGTAGGGACTCATAATTAATATACCAAATATATATTTATAAAGAATAGTGTAATGATTATATCATTCTCTCTTTTTAAAAAAGTTCTTCAAGTCATCAGCAGGTGCTGTCCCAGTAACCACATACTGACTCTCCCACCTGTACACCGACTCCTGGATATATGTCTCTTGTTCCCTTTGGTACAGCAGAGCACAGTCTGAATCTCAGTCCTTCTTACATTTTAATGCACTTAATACCATCAATCATTTCTTCTCTTTCCTATATCATCAATCTCTACCTCTTTTCTGGATTTTTTGGCCTCAGTCTTTTTTTAAAAATTTTTAAAAAAAAGATTTTGTTTATTTATTTGAAAGAGAGAGGGAGAATGAGAGAGAGAATATGAGAGGTGAGAGGTCAGCAGGAGAAGCAGACTCCCTCCCGAGCAGGGAGCACAATGTAGGACTTGATCCGGGGACTCCAGGATCACAACCTGAGCGGAAGGCTGTCGCTTAACCATCTAAGCCACCCAGGAACCCTTGCCCTCTGTCTTTAAATATAACTCAAATGTCTCCAATATTAAAGATCAAACAAACATATACCCTTCAATTCAGACACCTCCTTCAGTAATTACCCTATTTTTCTCTGTTCCAGAACCTCCAAACTTATTGAAAGTTGCCTATTTTTCTCTTTATATTTCTTTGCTTCTCTCTCAAACTACTCTGGTCTGGCTCTTTCCTCATTCATCAAGAATGATGGATATCACAAAATTCAATGTTCATATTTCAGCTGTTAAAATAACAACTTCAGCCCAGATAGTCGTCTTCTTCAGAGAGACTCATCTTCCAAACTTTGGTGACATCTCCATTTAGATATTCCACGGTTGCCCCAAACTAACTACGTTCCAAATAGAATCCGTGGTCTCTCTCCAAACTTGTGGTCCTTCATTTTGGTGAACCACCAATAATTATCCAAACAAAAAAACACATGAACCATGTCTTTTTATTTATTTTTTAATTAATTAATTTATTTTAATAAACATATAATATATTTTTATCCCCAGGGGTACAGGTCTGTGAATTGCCAGGTTTACACATTTCACAGCACTCATCATAGCACATACCCTCCCCAATGTCCATATCCCCACCACCCTGTCTTTTTTATTTTTAAAACAGCTTTATTGAGGCGTAAGAGATATACCTGAAAAAAATACACACATTTACCTGATCTGCTTTTCTGTCACTATAGGTTAGTTTGAGGTTTTAATTTTTTTTATTTATTTATTTTTTAAAGATTTTATTTGTTTATTTGACAGACAGAGATCACAAGCACGCAGAGAGGCATGCAGAGAGGGGGGTGGGGAACCAGGCTCCCTGCTAAGCAGAGAGCCTCATGCGGGACTTGATCCCAGGACTCTGAGATCATGACCTGAGCCAAAGGCAGAGGCTTAACCCACTGAGCCACCCAGGCACCCCTAGTTTGAGGTTTTTAGAATCTTATGGAAATGGGATCATATAGCATGACTCTTTAATCTGGCTTTTTTTTAGTTAGCATAACTATTTTGAAATTCATCCATGTGTTATGTGTATTAATAGTTCCTTCCTTTTCATTAGTGAGTAGCATGCCATTTTATGGTTAGGTCATAATTTGTTTATTTATTCCCCTGCTGCTGGCCATTTTGGTTGCTTTCAGTTTTGGGCTCTTATAAATAAAACTGGTATAAACATTCATGTACATATGGACATACGGTTTCATTTTTCTTGGCCCAGTTTCTATGAGGGGAATGTCTGGGTTGTATGATAGGTTTTATTTTTTAATTTATTTTAAAGAATTTATTTATTTATTTGAGAGAGAGAGATATCAAGAGAGAGCGAGAGAGAGAGAGGAGCATGAGCAGGGGAGAGGGGCAAGGAGAGAGAGAGAAGACGACACCCTGCTGAGCAGGGAGCCCAATGCAGGGTTTTAGCCCAGGGCTCTGGGATCATGACCTAAGCCTAAGACAACACTCAACCAACTGAGCCACCCAGGCACCCCTGGTAGGTGTGTTTTAACTTTATTATTATTATTATTATTATTATTAATTTATTTATTTATTACTGGGAGAGGACTTTTTAATTTTAATTTTTAAAGAAACTTCTGACTTTCTATAGCAGACATGGTTGACTACCTGCCCAGCATTTCACCCTCTTCTTCCTACTCTTCATTGTCTTCTCACTGGCAGAGGCTGAAAGGTAACATGTGCTTTCCCAGCACCCTTGGTAGCTGCAATTGGGTACATGGCTCCACCTGGCCCAGGGACCTGAAGGGAAGTCGACTAGAGGTGTGGGATAGGAATGTACCAGAAAGATCCTTTGCCACTTCTGTGTTGACACCCCTTCCCACAGAGGGGAGGGTTCAGAGAACCATGAGGCCACACCCCCTTGAGCCTGCAGCCTCCTTCCGCATGAGCCTCTGGGTACCCAGGACCCTGAATTCCCTATCCTCACTAGCCCAAGCGCCTCCACAGCTTTAGAAGGCTTCTTTTCCTTCTGCCCCCTAATGGCAGACTGCTGCTGGCCTGCTCCTCCCTAGACCCCAACAGGGGTGGCCATTTGCAGAAGGAGATGCTCTGAGTCCACACCCATGTGGGTAAGGTCTCAAATGGTGAGGGATGTGGTGGGGAGAGTTGGGAAAGCTTCCCTTGCACGCTTGCCCAGAAAAAGTTAGAGATAGGATACTCAGGTCTGCCTGTGACACTAGAAAGTTCAGCAGACATTCTGGGACCATGAGGCCTACAGCACCAGAATGCTGAGGACAGTCCTTAATGGCACCTTGGAGCTCCAAACCTTCCCAAGCCACCTGGCCTCTGGTTTATGTCACTTGTGGTTGAGTCCTCTGTTTCTTGAGGCTCAAAGCATCTTCTCTGATACTCTCCATTTCTTTCTCGCTTCTTTCAGTAATCACACTTTTACTCCCCTGTCCTTAAGAATGCTCAAATCTGTCCACTTCTCTTAACCTATCTGCCACGACAATGTCACGGCAGGACACTGTTATTTGATTACTGCAGATCCTGAAGGTTCTGCTCATGGTACAACAGCTAAGTACATCTTTCCTGGAGTCACCGAGTTCAAATCCCAGCTTGCTCCTTACCAGCTTAGTGACTTCTCTGTGCTTCAATTAAAGTACTTCCCTGCCAAGATTGTTGTGAGCATTAAATACAATTAAAGGAAAAAATGTCAAGCATTTAGCACAGTTCCTGGTTTTACAAAAAATATTTGTTACCTTTCTTTTTCAATATCCACATAATTTGCTTGCGTTGGTTGTTTTTGTTTTTGGTTTTTTTTTTTTTTTTTTGGAAAAACTTTCCTGGACATTTCCATATCTAGTTAAATCCTGGTTGTTTTTAAATTTCAGTTGAGGTGCCAGCTCCTTCAGGAAAAGTTTCTTGATTAATTTACACTTCTACTTTCCTTCCCAGAGAACAGCTGCTTTACCTTGCCAAAGTACTCTATCATGATGCTTATCACACTTTGGGGTTGTTATTATTATTATTATTATTATTATTATTATTATTACTATGCTCCTGAATCCACAGTAGTTAATGATGAACTCTTTGAAGGCAAAGATGATATCTTTAGCATTGAAAAAATTTGCTGCCATGAAGTCCCAAGAGGAGACAAGTGTTAGTTAAAACTAGGAGATTGACATACTGATACTATAGGATTCCAATGAATAATGACATCTGGAAAAGGCAATGCTATGGAAACAGGAAAATGATCAGTAGTTGCCACTGATTTGAGAGGATGAAGGGATAAGTAGACAGAGCACAGAGGATTTTTAGGGCAGTGAAAGTACTCTAGTGCGTAGTGTATGATGGGTATATGTCATTGTATATTTCTGGAAACCCACAGAGTATACAACACCGGGAATGACCTTAATGCAAGCTATTGACTTTGGCTGATAATATTGTATCAATGTAGGCTCATCAACTGTAAACAAATGTACCACTCTAGCACAGGGTGTTGAATAGTGGGGAGGCTATCATGTGTGTGGAAAGAAGATACATGGAAACTCTCTGTCCTTTCCAGCTCAATGTTGCTGAACCTAAAACTGCTCTTTAAAAAAAGTACACACACTCCCACACACATGAGGCGCCTGAGCAGATCCCATGAATTGAGTCAGTTTGACACTCATGCCTCCTGCATGCTCCGTGTTGGAGATGTCACTGTGAAGAAACGAAATCATTCCTGCCTTTGTGGAAGCAGACATTAAACCAACAGGATTGTGCAAACTATCACTTATTTACCATTTAAGAAATACTATGGAGCACAGGTCTTCCCTGAGAAAGTACAAATAGACAGGGAGAAGTTAATCCAACAAAAAGGCTATTCAAAGGGCCTAAGGACCAAAATGAGCCCTGTGTTCTAGGAACATGAGGCAGAGAGGAGAGTAGGTACAGGCAGGCCAGACTAGTTGGGACATGGTGAGCTAAGAAGATGAGACTGAGGAGGTGAGTAGAGGGCAGACAATATAGGGCTCAAAGCCATGATTGGGGTTAGGAGCTGGGGCCTAAGAGCAGTGGGAAGCCATCAAAAGAGAGAGAGATGGTCAGATTGGAATTTAAGAAAAAAAAAATCTCTCTGGCTTCTGCATTAGCGAATGGATCAGAAGGGATAATCTCAAAGTGACTGGACCAGAAAGGAGAGAATGTCGTAGTCCAAGTGAGGATGAACCTATAGCAAATGTGACCTAACTTAGCTTCTTGTGGATGTGCTCCATGTGGGCATGAGGGACATGGATAGTGGAGGAAGACATGGAGAAGAGGAAAAGCGTGTGGAAAGGAAGGAAATGTAAGCAGGCAGTTAACAGAATGACAAAGCTGAATATATTGACATAGATCATAAAATAGAATGCTTTTAAATAATATTGCTTTCATATCAATGATAAGTAATAAGAGCATACCTATAGCTGGTATTTATTGAGTAATTACTTTGTGCCAGGCTTTTTGATACTTTGCACACATATTTTTAATTCATTTCATCTTTTTTTCTGGTTATCTGTTGCTTAGTAACAAATCAGCCTAAAACTTAGTGCTTAAAACAACTACAGTATATATATTTTGCTTCCAAATCTGTGGTTTGGGAAGGGCTTGCAGGTTGGGGGAAGCCTAGCACTACTCTACTGGGGCCGCTCAGTGTGAGAGCTAGAATCTCTGAAGCCTGCTCACTCCCACGCCTGCAGTGGCTCCCACCTGTGTGCCCCAAATCTATTCCTACTCTTCTGTTGTTGGACTCAGCCTGCTCTACTGTAGTGGATTTGCTCGCATGTCCGATTCTCTGCTAGACTTGGAGCTCCTTCCAAACACAAAACATGTCTTATTTATTTTTGTATCACCTCTTTTGGGGGTGTTATCCCCACAGTGGGTGCTCCATAAAAGTTTATTGAAAAAGGAACAAATGGGGCACCTGGGTGGCTCAGTTGGGTAAGTGTCTGCCTTTGGCTCAGGTCATGATCCCAGGATAAAGTCCTGCATGAAATCCTTGCTCAGCAGGGAGTCTGCTTCTAACCTCTGTCCCTCCTTGTGCTTGCTGTCTCTCTCTCTTGCAAAAATAAGTAAATTAAGGGAAAAAAAACTTAAAAAAATGAAAAAGGAACAAATGAATGAATTCTCATCCCCACTAACAGAATATTTTCCTTTACCAAATCCTGGTAGGAAACTATCCATTTCCCCTTTGAACACTCCTGGCAACTGGATTTTTTATAGCTTTGCATGGCTACAACTTTATTGGGAAGTTTTTATTTATCTGTAGCCCATATCTCCTTTTGTATGACTTTTACTCAGTGCTTCTAGTTTGGACTTGTAGAACTCCATGCAATGAGCCTAAGCTAACTTCCCTGTGACATCCATCCCTTCAGTGGTAAATATCAAATCACATCTAAATCTACTCTGAGCTCAATACCTCATTTCCTATCATTGTTCTTCACGGATATGTTTTTGGTGGTGACCTCACTCTTAGATAGTTATTGGAGTTCATAGAGATCCAGGACAAAATGCCTGGACAAATATTAATGATGAGCCTGTGGGCACAAAGGAATGAAAGGGATAGAGAACCATTCGGAGACCATCATAAGAGGACCACCAAAAGGAAGTGCAGGATGGGACTGAGAGGTGAGGATATGGATGGGATTTGGGAACAACATCCTTTCATGGTCCTTCTCTGGGTAGGCTGATCCTGGTGAGAAGCAGATGGAGAATGTTTGAGAAGGTAATCTGAGACACGGATTGAAAATGGGGAAGGAAAAACGGGAAGAGTGGAGAGCTCATTTGAAACCCAGTTTCTCGTTTTAGGAGAGAAACCCACTTCTCTCCTAAAATACTGTTTCTCGAAGCATACTTTATTGATTATCTTCGTAAGAACCCCATAATCTGCTGGTGAATATACAGTCCTCAAGCTCAGCCCTACACATCCTGAATGTATATCCTTCACAAACTCCAAAGTAGTTCTTAAATACACTGAGAATCTTGTTTTAAGGGCTGGGGTAAGATGCTCACCGCTCATAAGATGGGCAACCGCTCAGATTCAGATTCAGGAGTTTTTCAAACTGTTTCACAAATCTTCAGATTTGTCTTTGAAATATAAAAAGTCCCAGCTCATGTGTTTAGTCTGGGCACATTCCATCCCTTAGGTCCTCATCCCAAGCCCTAAGGGCCTGAAAAAAAAAAACAACAACAACAATAAAAAAGAGCTGCCTTTGTCAAAAGATCCTATTACAATAACTCTTAGAGAAAGGCCTCCCACCCCTCAGCCCCCCACCTCCAGGAAAAGAGCAGTTGAAGAGTTCAAACCCATGATACATTCTTTCTATTTTCTTTCCCCAGCTTTATTAAATTCTTTCCTCTTTTTTCTACTGATAGATTTTAAGATAGATTTTCCAGTGAATTTTTAGTTAAATAATGAATGGAATGCGTCAAGTATAGCTTTAGCAGGCGTAGATTTTATGCTTAGAATAAGAGAGAAGCTAAAATGGAATTTATCTAAAATATGTTTTTTGCACTTTTGGGGAAATATTTTAAGAACACTTACTGAGTGTCCTGAGGAAATATCAGTGCACATGTTCTCCCTCCTCCTCCTATCTGTGCACAATTTTTATGAAATTTTAACACGTGAAAATCTACCATTACTACACAAAAATATAATGGCCGGTTTTTCACATGTGAAAGAATTCTTGCTCTAATACAATGATTTTACAATAGCATTTCTTCAAATAGAAGGCTTTGCGTTTTAGTCTCTTTCCTCCAACTATTAAAGCATTTATTTATAGAGCAGAAGGAATATCAGTGAAAAACGTATTCTTTTAATGAAATAGTGCCAAGAGATGATCAGTCTGAAAGGGGAAGAAAGCATTAGTGATAATTACGGCAAAAGTCTGCAGAAAAAGAAAAAGTGGACTCAAAGTGGATTCACTAAAGCCCTTCAGAAGCACTGCTTTAAAAGTAACAGAGTCTGTGGGGGCACCTGGGTGGCTCAGTCAGTTAAGCTTCTACCTTCTGCTCAGGTGGTGGTCTCTTGGTCCTGAGATCAAGCCCCTTGTAGACCAGCTCCCTGCTGGGCAGGGAGTGAGCTTCTCCCTTTCCCTCCCACTCACGCACGCTTGCTCGCTCTCTCTCAACTAAATGATTAAAATCTTACAAAAGAAAAAAAGAAACACTAAAAAAGAAGGAACACAAACTATGATGCTCACTCATTGACTCCTAAAATATTTATTGAGATCACCTACAGTGTGACTGCTGGGGATGAAGAGGTAGCCAAGACAGGCACAACTCCTCTCTTCAAGACAGAGCTCCAAAGCAACCAGGGGCCAAGGCATTTAATTACAATTGCAGTGAATTCTCTAAAGGAGAAATGCAAAATGCTTTAGGAATAAATTTATCATCCTTTGAACGTTAAGTTGAGGTTAAACCAAAAGAAGGGGACATTTAAAACTTTTTTTCCAAGCTTCAATTTGGACTTAACTTCTTTGCTTCAAAATTTTGAGAGTTGTTTAGAAGAGTGGCCTTCTAAAACATGCATTGTGTGCCAACGCGTTTCTGGTTTCCTACGCGCTCCTTCCTTGAGAGCAAGGAAATTCACATTTATTGAGCACTGATTCTGCAGGAGAAATTGGACCCATTTTGCCCAATAATCCAAAATGTGTGTGTCACTATGCTCTCAGGGAGAAAACTGAGGCTCAGAGAGATGAAATAATTTGTTTCAAGTCAGCAGAACCCATCTTAGCTAGAAAGTGGAGGAGGGGAGAGGGTGACAGATAAAAGGCTAATTTCACTGACAATCAGGCTATTGTTAGCACAGCTAATGGGTTGAGCCAAAGCCACTGGAACCAACAGAATGCTGCCTTTTTATCAAAAGTAAACGCCGGTCCATAGATGAAAGAACAACAACAGAGGTTCTTGAGAAAGGAACAGCAGTTGAGATTTTATGTGAAATATAGCTGGTAATAAAATTAGGTTGTACTAAAATGCATGAAAGAGACTGAGCATTGCGTTTCAAGCACTTTGTTGAGATGTTTGTTTTACCTTCAGCAAAGTTTGTAATAGATAACAAGGTAAGATAACAGAGAATTTATTTTGTCAAATGGAAAAAAATTGCACAATGTCAATTTGCACAACGATTTAAAGATTTTGATTTTAAGCAAGAAGCGAAGGAACGAGCTAAAGTAGTTGGATCAGAGAAATCTTAGGAAACCAGAGTCAAGATTTGTCAACAGGCAGTAATGTGGGAAATTGAGATTTGCTTCCTTCAGGAGAATAATCGGTTGTAATAAGAGAAAACAACAAACACTGAGATTAGTAAAATTCTAGTCTGGGCTCTGCTACATCTGCCCAATAAAGTCCAGATGCCAGCTACTCCAAAGAGTTAGATATTAGTAAGTCCCAAAGCAGCTGGTGAAAATCAACATTTAATTCATTCTAAATTCAAACCCTTCAGGGCCTCATCATCCAAGGTGGCCTGGCAAGAAAGTGGAAGGTGGGAGCAGAGAAGCTGGGGTCTGTGGTGGAGAGACATTGAAATTTGCCTTGAGTTTTTATTCTCCACCAAATGGTCATCCTATTTATTTAATTTGCAGCCCACTTATCAATGTAAGTAAGAACAAACTAAGGATACATTTATGTGCAAGGAAATATTTATAGATTCTAAATAATACTATAGATGATATTCAATAATGTTATTCTGTTCATCTGGTTACAAAACATTCTCTTCAATGATATTTTTGGTAGTAAATTATCTTTCAAAAGCATTTCTTTCTGTAATATAAATGTCTGATTTTGATGAACTCTTCACCATTAAAATAGCAATGCCTGGTCGCTCTTCCCCTTTGTCCACTATATATCTCAGTCACCTCCTCATGAAAAGCAAATCTAAACTCTTAAACCATTCACCAAATAAAATAATTTTCTAAAAGTCCAGACAATTAAAAGAGAAAATTACTTGAGATTAATTTGTATATAGGACATAGCCTACTTTCCTCTGTGCATTTAAGATATTTTAATACATTTAATTTATTTACTAGATAGTGGGTCAAGTCTGTTTAGCCTCTAGTTCCTATCAATTCTAGCAACGCACCCAGAATAATAGAATCCTAGTTTAATAAAATAACATGTATATTCTTTTAAATATACATGGCTTATATTTATAAATAAATGAATTTGAGTTTGTATGTCTACTGTTCTTTTTTCTTTCCTTTTAACACAGACTCTCCCAATTGCCTTTTCTATCAACAATCCTACTTCTACAAAAAACACAGAGAGGACTGCAGGAGGAGATCATTCATGGTGGATTTTTAAAGATTGTCAGTTCCCAGAAAGCAGCAGCCTATATATTTTTAAAATAAATGCCCATGAATAAAAATGCTTCTTTGAGATCAGTCAGAACTCTTTCTACTTTGTATGTAATGACAAATAGATTTAAAATTATTTATCAACTTATACCTCCAGAAAGACTTTTAGGCAACTGACAAAAACATAAAATACCAATGAGAGGGGCGCCTGGTGGCTCAGTCAGTTGGGGGCTGCCTTCGGCATGGGTCATGATCCCCTGGTCCTGGGATCGGGTCTGTGGTGGGCTCCCTGCTTGCCAGGAAGCCTGCTTCTCCCTCTCCTTCTGCCTGCAGCTCGCCCTCTTGTGCTCTCTTTTTCCCTCAGTCCAATAAATAAATAAAAACTTAAAAAAAAATACCCATGATAGAGTTGTAACAAAGACATATAGTTAAACAAACAAAAAAAAAAGACAAGACTCCCCATGCGATTAATGCACATGCCTTCCCTATTCTACATACTTGCTAGAGGTGGGCTGCAAACACAGCTCTGAACTTTGTGGCAGTGAAGAGACATGGTCAGTAACATGATTCACAGAATCTGTGAAAAACTGGCCTTTCATTCAGGTGAAGCACAGACATTCAGATCTGCCTGAGAGGCTGACACCTCACTTCAAACACATATGATTGGTTGACCGACAGGATCACACTTAGCACTGGGGCAAACTGATGGTCCAAGGCCTAACATTCTGTGTCATGGTGGCACAGTTGGATGTGAGGTGGGATGTGAGACCATGGTAGCATAACTGGGGAAAGTGTTTCAAGCACATTTCACCAAAACCACAAAAACAAACATACCACAATTCTCCGTAAACCCCCATAAAAGGCTAACTTTGAGCAGTCCCTTCTGGATTCAGTTTTTTACCAAAGGTGTATCTGGTAGAAGTCACTTGCTGAATGTAGTTACATTTAAGGCAGTTGTATCCTGAGAGTTCTTTATCAATGTGGAGGACTTTGGCTAAAGAGTAGTTGGCAGCTATTGGCTCCATGACCCTCTCATTTCCTCTAGCAAAAGAACCAGTTCCTATGGGATTAGAGAAGATTTAATCTTCCACTTTCCTAGTTGGGTGCAAAGGAAGAACACTCCCACACTCTGAAATGGGTACTGGAAAATGCGTGGTTACTGGGTAAGTTAGTGTTAAACTCACACTCAGAAGAGAGAACGTGTACAAACTGCAGGCCCGAAGAATGGGGAGAGACAAGAAACTGAGGAGAGTTACAATCACAGGCATTGTGTTGGACTCAATGCTCTGTGCCTGTGTGGTGCTTGGTGTAACAGATTTTGTGGGGGTGCTGTGAAAAAGCTTTTCTTCCTCCAAAATAATTAAATAAAAAGGAGGATGCTCTGGAACGCTGCATAACTCTGGGGAATTTGTCTGCTCTTGGGGAAAAAAAAGGCTGAAAGTAGGACATTGAATAGGATATGACTTATGAAATGTTGAAGATTTTCTTAAATTCCACTTTAAGGAATTTGCAAAATCCTTTAGTCTGTGATTTTAAACAATGCATTCAAGTAGGATGGACACACGCCGTTCAGGGTTTTTTTTTTTTTTTTTTTTAGATTTTATTTGTTTATTTGACAGACAGAAATCACAAGTAGGCAGAGAGGCAGGCAAAGGTGGGGGGAGCAAGCTCCCCACTGAGCAGAGACCCGGACTTGGGGCTCGATGCCAGGACCCTGGGATCATGACCTGAGCTGAAGGTAGAGGCTTTAACCCACTGAGCCACCCAGGTGCCCCAACCTTTCAGGTTTTTTTGTTTAAAATGGTGGCTCATGGGAATAAAGTCAGGAATGGCCTAATACCATCGGGTAAAGACCGAAAGAAGCAGGAAAGAATTTTTTCTTTTTACAAAATGTCAAAGGCCTAACCAGAATATAACATTATGTATGTATAAAAAATTATACATAATCATTATGTATATCACATTAAGTAAAAAGAGAATAATTGAATATACAACAGAATTTCTGTACGGTTTGCTTGTTTTGAGTATACAAATGTATGGTGATGACCTCTGATGCCTCTAGATGGAAGGATTTTAGAACTTCTTTGTATTGTGTATTTTAATTAATTAATTATGTGCACACGTATAGATGGATGGATGTATTAGGAAGATGGTATTACTTTTTCCTTCCTGTATGTTCAGGTGGGAAAGCATTGTTTTTAAACAATTCAAAGAGATAATGTACATGGTTATGTTTTTCCAGTAGTAAAAATACCATCCCTAGTACAAAATATTTTAAAACTGTGTCATGTGCTGCTTTGGGTTGGTTGGTTTCTTATATGGGTTTCTTAGATTCATAAAACTGAGTATGGCTTTGTTGTGAAACAAATATTCTTTTGGAGTCCAGCAGGCATTCTCTGTATGTAGTTTTTTCCTTAATAATCCACATACAACCTGAAGTTCAAAGCAGTGTGGATAAATAGAAGTCAGATTTTTTCAATGTTAAAAGAAATGCTTAAAACCTTAAGAAGGATTATAAATGTTTGGCCAGTTTTTTGTTAAGACTTTTATCAGATTAACTATATACTTTGATTTTAGTTTGTTATAGTTTAGTGATATGTTAGCAATAAGCCTTAGACCATTTTCAGGAGTTTACTTACACAAAAATATTTTGAGGCAGTCATTACCTGGCCTTCAGTTATAACTGAAAGAAATTATTTCTCATCATACCCCATGTCTACCTCCCACTGATCTAGTTCTAACTTTTGGAACAAGGCCAATTCCCGTTTTTCTGAGTAGATGTTAAATTATTTGAAAACGGCTATTTCCTCCTCCCTAAGTCTTCTCTTGTTTAAGCTAAGAATTCCAAGTGATACAACTTTTTTTTTAACGCAAATGTAAGATTTTATATCAAACCCTGTTAAATTTCACTGTATTATTCTCATCAGTTAGTTTGCTCTGTGAGGATATCCAAATATTTATTCTGGGATCCAAGACATCAAAAGCTTCTCCAAGTTCATGTCTTCCTGCCTTTGAAATACACTGGAAAAACATTTAAGAATTATAAAAGCGGAAGTCATCTTCACTTTCCAGTTTATGAATAATTAAAAGAGGATGGTAAAGATAAGATTTACTGAATCTGTCTTTAAAATTTCTCATGTGGACCAATTAGAAGTATTTAACTTTTTAAAAAAATTACACGAAATAGTTACATGAAATAGTCAAATATATTTGTATATACATGTTTTCAAAGTACCTGAACCATATTTTTTCATTCTAATAAGATAATTTACACAGTGACAGATGTTACACTGTACAAAAATATTTTTGAATAATCAGATTAAGCTCATGAATTAGAGATGATTTCTTTTCTTGAAACTTTATAAACACTACTTTGGTTAGTTGGAATAATGAAAGAAATTCTATTTTCCAGGGATACAAATTTAATTCTAAACAGTCAGGCTATATCATAGCCTTAATATTAGACCTTCATCTTTCCTTAAGTTGTGAAGAATATGTTTGAGGGTTTTACCAAACAGTACTAACATACTTTTTGCAGGAATAGTTTAGGCCAAATCTTCCTATTTTAAAAAAGCATTTTTAAAATAAGGGGGTTCACGTGCCTGGCTGGCTGAGTCCGATGAGCATGCGACTCTTGTGAGTTCAAACCCCATGTTGAGTGTAGGGATTACTAAAAAAATAAATAAAATAAAATAAGGGGGTTAGCTTAAGTAATTTCTAAGGTTACTTCAAGTTTTTTAAATAATTTTTTTAATCCAGTAGAGAAATATTCTCTTATCCCTTGAACTATACTTTCAGTAGAGAGTTCATGTACACCCCCCCAAAAAACACTTAAATGATTACTCTTCAATTTTCAATTTCTGTGTAGACATGCGTAATTCAGCAGTTGTCCATTAATATTTAGTTCTACCTCAGCAAAAGATCAGAAAAATCTATAAAACTCTTCAGTGGAATAATGCAAACTTTCTGATTCTCAGAATGAAAACATTTGTTTTCATGTTGCTGCTAAAGTTGGATTTTGATCATGTTCTGTAAGACACACCTCAAATGTGCTAGAAAACATACTGCTGAAGCTGTAGGGGACTTGGCAGCTCTGCGGGGATGAATACAGGAAGCAGAGCGAGGAGACTCCTAACGCACGAGCGTGCTCTTTCCAAGGCTTTTCCGCTCGTTGACCTCTGGCCACACCTTCCAGCCTGGCTCTCCCAAGCCACTGGGGTCTTCCTCCTGTACATCCCCACCTCACTTCCAGCGACCACGTGGGCCCCCTTTGTCTTCCCTGGACTAATGCTTCCTTCTTTGGATCACACCCTGACGCGAAGCAGTCAGAGAGTGGGCCAGGGTCTTCCCCAGCCCTGACTTTGAAATAAGGTCTGTTTATATTAATCAACCCGACAACGATCCTTGGAACATCTAATGTTGTGCTGACCACCTAGCATTTCATGTTTGCTACTTTTAGAGGAGAGTGGGCTGGTGCGGGGCGGGGTGGGGGGTGGGGGTTGTCCCCTGAAGACTGAAAGGAAGAGTGAACCAGGGATTACTTAACTAGCCTGATCTGCCTGAGCCCTGACTCCACCAGCATTGAGCGTCCAACCCCAAGGCCTCAGATCCGGCCTGGTTCCAGCAGGCCAGGATCTGGCTCTCCTCTGAATCCAGGCAGCCCTGGGAAGAGAAATCCAGATTTGGATCAGATTTGTTTCAAAGGAATCATGAAGGGAAGATGATGACAGGGCACTGTTAAGCCTTCTTTAGAAAGGCCTGGCACAGGGCCACAAGGTAGGAGATAGGACATCTGATCCCAGATCTGGATAGGTTATTGTTTCTCTGGGCATTAGTTTCTCATTTAAGAAATAACAGGTCAATTAGGTAATTTTCTAGACCCCATCCATTGCATCACCTGTTCTTTTTAAGTAGCTCTGAAACCACCTGTCAGCCTGAGAATAGAATAAATCACCTTGCACCATACCATACCTTTCCCAATGCAGATCACATGGCCAACAAGAGGGAGCATAAGGTGACACCAGTCTTCACATCAAGTTAGTTATGGTGCCCAGGTAAAGGCTTTTATTTGTCTTTATATTTTTGTATCTGTATTATTTTGCTGTTCTCATTACAAATAAGGCACAGTTGAATTCATACCAGCTGACCTGGTACAGAATATCTCTTTAAGAGGAAAGAGATTGGCTGCCAGTGTTTGGGACCTTCACAAAGAAAATATTTTGAAGTAGAAGAAGCTAAGATGAGAAAAGAGAAAGCAGGTTGTCCTATGTAGATTATAATCTCAAGTTGATTTTTTTTTTTGCATGCAGTTAAAACAAACAAAAACTCCAAATCAGAACATAAAAGGGTGACTTTGTGTGCTCCCTTTCCTCCCTCTTCCCTCTGTTACATCTTTTCTCCTCTTTTAGCCCTCACTTAAAACTCTGAGTTTTTATATTTTCTGGGACTCCTTTAGTCACAGAAACAAAACAAAACAAAACAAAACAAAACACAGGTCTCATAGAGGAAGTTCTTTAAACAGAAGTAGAGGTGGTGGTGTCTTTCCCAGAGTAATTCATCATTAAAAACCATGGAATAATATCTCTTGATAGGCAAGAAAATAGAAAGCAAATCAGAGAAAAATCACTTTTACTCTCATCTTCCTCTCAAACTGCTGTTAGCATTTTAATTTCTTCTCAACTTCTTTCTTTGCACAGGTTTTTCCTATGTGGTTGTAATGATATAGTATATGGATTCCATATCTTGTTTTTCTATGTTTTCACATAGCCTTTAATGGCTGTGTGCTACCCTCTCAGGAGCAAATGACAGTTTTTTTTTTAACAACCATTCCTCCAAGTTGGGGCTCCCAGGTCCTTTGAGGTCTGGATGAAGCAATGGAATGACACAGAGGGATTACTGCTCAGTGGCAAGACCTTACGTGCACTGGGAAGCATGAGGTAGAGATTTTGAAATGGGTAGAAGTTCATGGGCCCCATACTCTAGATGTTAACAGGAAGCTCATTATAAGGAACTTCTTTTTCTTTTTTGTTTAATTTCAAACTTTACTGTGATATAACTCACATGCCATAGAATTTAGCTATTTAAAGGGTACAGTAGTTTTTTACGATAGTCACAGTGTTTGTGTAGCCATCACCATAGTGAATTTTAGAACATTAATGGTTGATTTCTATGAGGGATGAGAAAGTGAATACCTTATCCCACATGGAATTTGAAATGAGTTTCCATATTTTATTAGTTTTACAATTATTTATGTAAAACAGTGTTTTTCAAACCAAGGTGGTGCATTAGTAATACCTTCAAACTCTATTGCTTCTAAACCTGGACAGGTGGGAGGGTTAACAGGTTCCATTGCAGAGGCATATGCCCTTTTGGCCAGTGTGGGAGAGCAGATAGCAAGTAGTCTTTTCCCTAGGATCAGGCTTACTTCTGGGTTCCCATTGCTGGTGTTGTGTTTTGATCTACCTTAAATTCAGGAGTCAGGAGTGCTGATGACTTCCTCTTCCTCTTCTTCTTTCTTCTTCTTTTTAAATAGGCTCCATACTGGACATGGGGCTCAAACTCGACCCCAAGATCAAGAACCTCATGCTCTGCCAGTGGAGCCAGCCAGGCACCCCAAGATGACCTCTTTCTCTTTGGGTCTCTGTTGGTTTCCAGTCCCCAGCTTACTCCTGACTGTCAGTAATCCATTGACACCCAGGTATCTGCTTAGTGCCCTGGCCTCCTGGCTGGGGTTCTTGGACTTACTCCTGATCTCTAGCTGCACTGGAGTCCTCATCCCCCAGGTGCAGGTTCCAGTCCCTGACACCGCTTGGCCCTCCCCCGCCGCTGATCAGTTCCAACTGTTGCCACCCACACCCTATTTTGAAATCATGAGTGATTATCTGCACATAAGCAGGACTCTGTCTTTAATTGAAGATAAAGAAGCCCATGTTTCAAAGGTCATTGCTTCCAAATTCAAGAATTGTAAGATCTACTAAGAACCAGAGATAAACTAGATGAAAAAAACAAGCCTTAGTGATTCTTTTTTGGTACAAAGATGTTTCACATATGTTATTTACAAAATTGAAATATCCAGCAATGGAGGGTAGTTGAATGAATTAAGATGTATCTCCAAGATGAAATATTGCCCAGCTATTGATATTGATATTTAGTAAAAGCCTTTAATGATGAGGTTAATGCTTATAATATAATGTTTGTTGAAAATCAGGGTTAAAATTACATATAAAGAATCTCAGTTATGTAAAACCCACATAGGGAATTAAGCAAAATGTTGTATCTTGGTAGATACTGACTCTTTTCTATGCTTTTCTGTACTTTGTAAAATGAGAATGTCTGCCTTTTATTTTTTTTTTTCAAGATTTTATTTATTTATTTATTTATTTGAGGATGGGGAGGGGCAGAAGGAATGGGAGAAGCAGACTCCCTGCTGAGTGTGGAGACTGATGCAGGCTCAATGTGGGCTGGATTCCAGGACCCAAAGATCATGACCTGAACTGGAGTCAGATGTTTAACAGACTGAGCCACCCAGACACCCCTGTATTCCTTTTATAATCAGAAAAAGGGTATATAAGCTTTTTAAAAAATAACTTTACTGTAGTGTATTTTACATATAAAATATATTCATTGCAAGTGTACGATTCACTGATTTTTAGTAACTTTACCAAGTGGTGCAATCATCACAGGAATCAGTTTTAGATCCAATAAGATCCTTCATGCCTTGACAGTTAATACTCCTTTCCACCCTCTGCCCCAAGCACCCACTGATATTTTTGTCTCTGTAAATTTGCCTTTCCTGGACTTCTCTTGTAAATAGGATTATACGGGATGCTTGTTCTCAGGTCTGGCTTCTTTCGTTAAGCAGAATGTTTTGGAGGCTCATCCATGAAACATGCATCAGTTTGTGCCCCTTTATTATTCAGTATTTTATTTATTTATTTATTTATTTATTTATTAAAGATTTTATTTATTTATTTGACAGACAGAGATCACAAGTAGGCAGAGAGGCAGGCAGAGAGGGAGGGGGAAGCAGGCTCCCCGCTGAGCAGAGAGCCCGATGCGGGCTCGATCCAAGGACTCTGGGATCGTGACCTGAGCTGAAGGCAGCGGCTTTAACCCACTGAGCCACCCAGGGGCCCCTTATTCAGTATTTTATTATGTAAATATGTTGTACTGTGTTTATTCATCAACTGATGGGCATTTAAGTTGTTTCCAGTTTGAGGCTATTATGAATAATGCAGCTACAAGCATTCACGTGCAAGTCTTTGTGTTTTCATTTCTCTAGGTACCTAGGAGTGAAATGTTGGGTCACCTGGTGGATTTATGTTTAACTTTTTGAGAAACTGCTGAAGTGTTTTCTAAAGTGGCTACATTGACTCTTATAAATTCCACCCTAGGACTTAGAGTCCACCACTCAGCATTTAGATGTGGCCCTGGATCTGGCTCTTCCATCCTTTCTTGAGCAGATCTAGCTGGTGACTTGAGGGGGTAGTATTATAAAACTTATAACCATATTGTATTGTCCTATGATATCATTTTAGAAATTATTAAAGATTCTCATACAGCCTCCATATTTCCTTATGCTCACAAAAAACCATGAACTCTCTGCTTGGCTTTTCTGAACTGTGGAAATTTCTAGCATAAAGAATTTGTGTATTCAAGAAGGAAGTATGCCTCTTTCCCAGTTGCATGGCCACTTTGGAAATTTTTTTATGGTTATCCAATAGGCAGCCTTGAAAGACTCTGGTTCACCCTGGAGAGAATCTAATAATCAAGAATGTGCAAATGTTAAGTATGTGCCCAACACTCCGCTAGGTACTGTGGATTATAAAAAAGAAATACTAGGTCATCTTTCCTCTCAAAAAACTCACAACTTGGCTGTGAAGATAAAGCTAAACAGATAGTGGAGAAAGGGAAACCCTCTTGCATTGTTGGTGGGAATGCAAACTGGTGCAGCCACTCTGGAAGATAATATGGACATTCCTCAAAAAGTTAAAAATAGAGCTACCCTGTGGTTCAAGAATAACACTACTAGGTGTTTACCCAAAGGATACAAAGACACTAATTCAAAGGGATGCATGCACCCCAATGTTTATAGCAGCACATCTACAATAGCCAAATTAGGAAAACAGCCCAAGTGTCCGTGGATTGACGAATGTATAAAGAAGATGTGGGGTGTGTATATATATATAATGCAATATTACTCAGACATAAAAAAGGAATGAAATCTTGCTATTTGCAATGACTTGGCTGGATCTAGAGTCCATATGATCTCACTCATATGTGGAATTTAAACAAATGAGCAAAGCGAAAAAAAGAGAGAGACAAACCGAGAAACAGACTCTTAACCTACAGAGAACACACTAGAGGGAGGGGGGTAGGGGGGTTGGTTAAATAGGTTAAATAGGTGATGGGGATTGAGGAGTGCACTTGTGATGAGCACAGGGTGTTGTATGAAATTGTTGAATCACTACATTGTACGCCTGAAACTAATGTTATACTGTATGTTAACTAACTGGAATTTAAATAAAAGCTTTAAAAAACACTAAATATATATTAGAGGACAATTGAGGACTCAACAGATTGGTGATGACAGTAGTGTGGGTTGGGATAATGAGCTAGAAAAAATAAATCATACAAGAAAAGGAAGGCAGAGGCTTTGGGATTTATTTTTCTGCTGAGGACTTACTCTGTGTCAGGCATTCTTCTAGTTCCTGGATATATAGCGATGAAGAAATGGACAAAATTCCTACATTCTAAAGAGCTTACATTCTGGGAGGACATGACAATAAATGGGATAGGGAGTTGGGCATATATGCACAAATTAAAATAGGGTGGTCACGGGGGTGCCTGGGTGGCTCAGTGGGTTAAATGTCTGACTTCGGCTCAGGTCATGATCCCAGGGTCCTGGGAATGAGCCCTGCATTGGGCTCTGTGCTCAGTGGAGAGTCTGCTTCTCCCTCCTTCCTCCCCGACCCTTGCTCAGGCTCTCTCTCTCTCTCTCTCATATAAATAAATAAAATCTTAAAAAATAAAATGAAATGGGGGTGATCAGGGACCATACATCTTAGAAGGTGGTATACATAGTACCCCCACTTACCAAAAGTTTGCATCACCACACTTTGCTTTCACAAAAGAACTGTTTTATGCCTGTTTTTGCTACCAAAAGAAATTAAAAGAAAAGTTTTTAAAAAGATTTTATTTATTCATTTGAGAGAGAGAAAGCAAGAGAAAGAGAGAGAGAGAGCATGGAGCAGCGGGGAGAGAGAGAAACAGGCTCCCCACTGAGCAGGGAGCCAGACGATGTGGGGCTCCATCCCAGGACCCTGGGATCTTGACCTGAGCCAAAGGGAGACGCTTAACTGACCTAGCCACCCAGGCACCCCCAGAGAATTTTTGCTTTCTCAAAGAAAAGCCATTATCTTACTAGCAGTCTTTCGTGAAAGCAAAGTAGCATAAAACAAAGTTTCAGGAGGTGGGGATACTCTTCTATGACCTTTAAGCTTATGAAAAATTTCATGGAACACTCTACTCTCAGATAGCAGGAGGAGCCTGTATCTATGAGAAAAGAGCTGAGGAAACGAAGGCATCAGTCGTGTGGCTCTCCAGTGGAAAGAGCGTCTCAGGCACAGGAAACAGCAGTTAAAGTGGCCTGAGGAGGAAGGTGCCTGGCAAGTTTAAGAGACTGCAGAGACCAGGGTAGCTGGGGTGAAGTGAGCAAGGGAGTGAATACAGGATAATGAATACAGTGAATTCAGGATAGAAAGGCAATGGGGTGGAAACAGTCTGGGCAGGGCATGGTAGACCATTTTAAGAATGTGTCTTTTGGCCTGAGTGAGATGGGAATCCAATAAATGGCTTTGAGCAGAGGAGTGAGATAATGGACGGGCTTTAACAAATCACTGTGGCAGTGTGCTAGGAGTAGACTGGAGATAAACTGAAGGGTGAAAACGTGGAGACCAATTAGGAGGCCGCTGAAGTAATCTCTCAGGAGACAATGGGGATTTGAACCAGGATGGCTGGCGTAGAGGTGGTGAACTGTGGTTGGCATGGTTGTATTTTTTTTTTAAATATGTTTTATTGGACTGTAAATGGACATTCTCTGGTTTTATTTTATTTAAAAAAGTATTCTCAGTAAACTCTAGGCCCAGTGTGAGCCTTGACCTCATGACCCTGAGACAAGAGTTGTGTGCTCTACCAACTGAGCCAGCCAGGTGCATGGTGGTATTTTGAAGCAAGGAGCCTCCATGAACAAAAGACAGAGGTGTTCAGGGAACACTGAAGAACCATATTTGGCTAATACAGAGAATGCTAAGTGGGGAGAAGTTGGAGATGAGGCTGAGTAATTATGGTAAGATTGAATTTGGTAGGGTATGTAAAGAAGACTGGAGTCAGAAAAATAGGGACTAACCCTAGTGTATTAGTCAGCTTGGGCTGCTATAACTGAATACCAAAGACTAGGTAACTTAACAACAGAAATTTATTTTCTCTCAGTTCTGGAGGATAGAAGTACCATTTCAAAGTGCTGGCCAGTTGGGTTCTTGGTGAGAAATCTCTTTCTGGCTTATAGGCAGCCACCTTCTCACTATGGCCTCACATGACCTTTCCACTGTGCTAGCTGAAGAGAAAAAGCTTAGGTCTCTCTTCCTCTTCCTATTAGGACACCAATGCTATTGGATTAGGGCCCACCTTTATAATCTCATTTTACTTTAATTACCTCCTTAAAGGCCCTATCTCCAAATATAGTAACATTAGGGATTATAACTCTGGCTTGTGAGTTTGCAAGGGACACCAATCAGTCCATAGCAATGTGGTTCTCAAGTGGAGAGTTTTAGGGGACAAATCTGGCACTGGCTACCAGTATGAACTGGAAGAGAAAAGTCTAGGGGACTAATTGAGAAGCTATACTGTGAGGTTCAAGACAAGGGATATTGCAAGCCCTACTAAGGGGTAGAGAGGTTAGCTATCCAGCAGGAGAGAGTTTGAATGGAATTCCCTAGCTCTACTACCACATTTTTTTTTATAGAAAAGGAATTTTGTATCTTTATTCCACTTTTTTTTTATTATTGAACATATACCAGAGTACATGCCAAAGAGTATACTAGGCATACAGATACTCCATTTACCCATTCATACATATACACCCAGACACTCAACTCTATGTACTCTCACTCCCCCACACACACTTGTACATACCTGTATTCATCTACGAAACAGAAATTCAAGGATACAAATGAAGAAGAAAAAGAATGAGTCCAAAATAGGAGTTTGTGAAAGAAAAGACTGGAAGGTAGGAGGGAGAGTCAAGAGTGTGACAGTTAAGAAAGAGGGTAATGTCAAGATTGCTGAAGCCCAGGGGAGGATCCATGACTACATTTGATGAATTTCTCTTCATCCTATTGTGGGAAGCAAGTTGCATACATTTTGCACTACTCTGTTGATATATATCATACTGAAAACCAGTGTTGCATAAACAGGCATATGTGGCATACAATGCAGAGGTATCATCTTTGTTCAGGTTTATGTGAAGAAGTCACTGGGCCAAGGGGAGCTCCTGGCTTTTACTCAGATGGACAATGTCTGCTGACTGTGTTCTATTAGAGTAGGCTGGGTTGAATATGGATAGGACTTTCCAGAAGGGATACTCAAAACAAATAAATAAAAGATAAAACAGGCAATACTCTGTTTAAGCTAAGACTGGGGGTGTCCTGACCGGGGTGTACCAGTAGTTCAAAGGCATTGTGTGGGAAGAGAAGTGACAGGTGTTGCACAGGAGTAGAGTTAGGTAATATAAAGGTTATCTTCTGGCCTCTGGAGTGAGACTGACCTAGTTCTGCTAAGTGAGAATAACCTGGAGAAGAATAGTACTTGTCTCAGGTTGCTCCGAAGATTAAATGTAATAATGTATACAAAGCACTCAGCATAGTGTGGCACATAATATGCATGAAAATAATTAAGTGGTGGAAGTTTTCCCTTAATGTCTAAGAGACAAAACCTTCACAGTGCTTAAAAAAAAAAAAATAAGCGTTAACCTTTCTGTGGAGCTTATTTAAAAAAATCTAACCAGCTTATAGGTCTTTAGAATGGTGGGAGTATCTTGGTCAAAAAAATTTTCATCAAACATCCCACTGGTAGAATGAGTTTTCTCACAATCTCGTTCTTTGTGAGACTGGATATGGAATGCAGCAGAACTAGACAGGAATCCCACTCTGAGTTTGCTGACCACCAGAGGCATGATGACATTTTCCCAAGATATTTATTTGCTCGATTTTTTTTTCTCCAAATAATGAGTCATTATTGTGAGATATTGTTCATTGTAAAACTCCTGTGTTTCTGCCATACATACCAAAATGAAAGGTCACTTTACAGGCACTTTATGTTACAGTCAAGAACAAAAGAAAATAATATAATGCTGTGAAATGTCATACTGTAGTGTGGTGGACACTCTTGCTGTGCCTTTTTTATTCTGGCTTGAAATATACATATGAGGAACAAAGCAAGTGGAACATTATTTGGACCCACTTATGCCAAAATTATATGCCTTTATATGCATGGATAATTTCTGGAAGGACAGAACATAATCTGTTGATAGCAATTATATCTAAGGCCAGGGTCCTCCTGCTTTTCATCACATACCCCTGTGTACTCCAGAGTTTAATTTTCAAATGAACATATAGTATTTGCAGAATACTTTCCTAAGCCATGTGAAAATGCATACAGAAAAAACTTTACACTGCCAGATGAAGAGTAGGTTTCAATGCTCTAGGTATAGTTTAGGGAGAAGGGATAAAACATTGTCATCTGACATTGTTTGTCTTTCAAAATAAAAGACAAACACAAAGATAAATAAATGTGTGTGTGTACACGTGACTATTGTATTGTAGCCATTGCTTACAGCCTAACTCATGTTGAGAACAAGGAGTTCCCATTAAGAATTACCTCCAAGCACTCCCATGACTACTCTGTAAATGTGGGAGGCTGAGCTGCAGCTTTTTCTCTAAAATGAAGCAACCCAGTGGAGTTCAGTTCAGAAGAAACTCTTCTGGCACAGGTTCCAGCAATACTTCTTGGTGATAGGGATCACCATCTGGTTTTCTCAACCTAGTTGTCCATCTGGATATAACCTGGCCGCCTCACTCAATTCTGCTCAATACCTTTCCTTTGTTGAGTCAGAATAGTGATTCTCAGGGCTCTGTATTTATATCATAAGGGGAATGGATTCCCTGTCCCTACATTGCCTAGGTATTCTGCTTTTTATCCTGCACCCATATCCAATCTCTTAACTATCATGACAGGAAAGCCAAATGACTTCTATAACCTAATTTGTCTGTATTCTTATATAAAAACGGGCATTTAAGTAACGAAAAATTTAAATTTCTTGGTAAGAAATTTCTTGATATGGGAGGATATGTGGGGGGTAAACCAGAGAATGAAGTCACAAGCTCCATCCTAAAAATACTCAAATTGACCTGCAAACAAAGTCAAATTAGGATAAGAACAAGCATTCTTAAAGCTTAGGGAAAAATCTTCCAAAAAGCAGGAGTCTTAGTTAAGACATGACAAAATAGCAGTTTTTGATGGAGTCCTTCTAAGGTAAGCAGATAGCTGTGATCTACTCTGGAAGTGTCTTCAGTAAATACACAAAATAAAATGATGCAGAGACTTGTAGCTCCTCTACCCACACAGTAATCATTTTTAACTGCTCTATGGATAGTGAGCCTATATATGGGTAGTGTGAGAAGAGTTTATGGAGGAGAAAGCCTTGCTTTGTTCAGATTAACAGAAAGAGACCACATGGCCAACATGAACTCCCCGCTTTCACCTCACAGAACAGAGTCTGTTAGACCCTGTCCTATAAGAATGGTTTGGGATGAATGAGGACAAGACTTTCTGTAAAAGAGATTCAAAAGAAAATAGCAAAAAAATGTCTCTTCTTTCTGTCATTGTGAACCTGTAGGTCTCAGCTGACTCTGTCTGTATTTTACAGAACCATCTTACAATCTATTCCTCTATACCTGATTTCCCAGAATAGTAGTACTATAAAAACGAAACCCTTAAATATATTAATTCAGAGTCAACAACACAGAGAAAAACTGGCTGGATTTTGTTCATGGCATAAGTACAAAGTATACATTACCAATAAGTACCTGGAGAAAAATAACAAGAGAGAAGACTCATGGTAAAGTGATTGAACTGTTTGGATTAGTTTCCATTTTTGACTATTCTGATAATAGGTGTTCCAACTTTAAGCCAGTTATCTGCTCAGATTTTTTCTTTTTCCCTCATATTATAAGCAGACAAGCAAAACTGGTAGTGGGGATGGCAGGCTTCAAGTTTGTACCACTGGAGAGTTAGAATCCTAGGAAGAGCTGGTGAGTCTGCCAAAAAAAATGGGGGGTGGGGTGGGGTAAGGGAATAACTTACCAGGGAAGGGAGAGAAACAAAGAGAGGAAGAATGAGAGATGTTCTCTCATTCTGTGGAAGAGACATTACAGTAGGAGCTTCAGGTAGCTGGTACCAGTGGGCTATGAGGAACCACAGAAAGTTTCACTCAATTTGATGAGAGTGTCAGACTCTGCAATGACTAATATTCAACCCCTGTATGACTAATATTCAAACCCTGTATAGTACTGTAGCTTCATGTTTGAAGTTATATGAAATCCTTCCTTACCTTGAGTTCCCTAAGAGAAGGTTAAAGCATACATGGATTTAGTTCTTAAGTTGATTCTCATTGTTTGCAGAGTCCGTATGTGTGAATTCATATGCTTGCTAAAATTTATCTGTAGCTTTCATGATCATTCGTAGACATGCACATGCACAGAGAAGTGAAAAATTTGAGTCATGAGATGCATATTTCCAACTGAGGTTAGACAAAGTGATATTCTGCCTTCTTGTTTCAACTCTCATTCTGATAACGTGTCCTTTTTGAGGTGTATAGTCCCATGTTTTTTGACTTTTGGTGCTTTTGGTTGGTGACTTCCCTATTTAAAATGATCCCCAAGAACAGCACTGAAGTACTCTCTTGTGTTTCTAAGTGCCAGAAGGCTGTAATAATGCCTTGTGAGGAAATAGTTATGTTAGGTAAGCATTGTTCGGGCATGAATTAGTGCTGTTGGCCATGAATTCAATGCTAATGAACTAATATGAATTAAATTAAGGTGTCTTCAAACAAAATACACATAAAACAAGATTATGTATTGATCGGTTAATTAATTGGCTCACAAAAACCTAGCTCTATATTTCTTCCAAGCCCTTCTTTGAGAACTTAATAACTTTTTTAAAAAGATTTTATTTATTTATTTCACAGACAGAGATCACAAGTCAGACAGAGATCACAAGTAGGCAGAGGCAGGCAGAGAGAGAGGGGGAAGCAGGCTCCCTGCCGAGCAGAGAGCCTGATGCGGGGCTCGATCCTAGGACCCTGAGATCATGACCTGAGCCGAAGGCAGAGGCTTTAACCCACTGAGCCACCCAGGCACCCCAGAACTTAATAACTTAATGGATAGGTGTACTAGTTTCCTAGGACAGCTATAAAAAAGTATCACAAAGCTGGCAGCTTACAACATAAATTTATTCTCTCATAGTTCTGGGGCCAGAAATCAAATATCAAAGTATTAGGAGGGCCACACTTTTTCCATAGGCTTTAGGGGAAAATTCTTCCTTGCCTTTCTCCTAGCTTTTGGTGGCTCTTGTCATTCTTTGGCATGTGGCAGCATAAGTCTAATGTCTGCCTCTGTCTTCACATTGCCTTCTTTGTGTATCTCTCTGTGTCTAGATAGCCTCCTCCATTCTCTTATAATGACCCCAGTTATTAGGTTTAGGGTCCATCCAAAATCCAGAGTGTTTTCTTGTTGAGATCTTTAACTAATTACATCCATAAACACTTCGCTTCCAACTAGGTCACATTCTGCAGTCTATGTGTACCTGAGTTTTAGGAGATACTCTTCAACTCACTATACTGGTTTTAATAATAGATTACATACATTGAAGAGAGATTAAAAATGTTGGAGAATAGGCAAAAGAATATCCAAAATAAAGCATAAGCAGGCAAAAAATAAAAAAAGGGAAAAAAATCGAAATTAGGGCAAGAAATATAGATGAGAACCTCTAACATAGGTTTTGCTTTTGTTTTTGTTTTGTTCTGTTTTGGGTTTTTTGTGAGGTTTTTTTTTTTTTGAGTCTCAGAAGGGAAGGAGAGGGAAAACAGGGCACAAAAAATACTTGAAAAGACAATGGTTCACATTATGCTAAAACTGGTGAAAGATGTCAATGCACAGATATAAGAGACGTGATAAAGGCCAATGAAGTATTTCTTTTAGAAGTCTACATCTAGAAACATCATAGGAAAACTGTAGAAAATCAAAGACAAAGAGAACAGTATAAAAGCAGTTAAAGGAAAAATGACTGATAATCCTCAAAGGCAAAACAATTAAATTGACAGTTGACTCCTTAGTAGAAACACTAAAAATGGGTGAAGGTTGTCAAAAGGTACAGATTTCCAGTTACATGATGATTCCGTTCTGGGGATTAATGTACAGCATAGTGACTATAGTTAATAATACTGTGTTTTTTATATATATTTATATATACATATATATATATATTTGAAAGTTGTTAAGAGAGTAGATCTTAAAATTCTCATAACAAAAGAAATTGTAACTAAACAAGGTGACAGTTGTTAACTAAAGTTATTGTGGTAATCATTTTTCAATATACATATGTATCAAATAATTATTTTGTACACCTTAAACTAATGTAATGTTATATGACAATTTTATCTGATAAAACTTGGAAAAGAAGAAATAACAAACAAAATGAAAACAGTGAAGTATGATCAGTGTACTGCAAGGAAAATAAGAAAATAACAGAAAACTTAGATTTCTAGACCTAGTGGAAATATCCTTTAAAAATGAAAATGAAATGAAGACATTTTCAGATAAATAAAAACCAAGAGAATTCATCATCAGCAGTTCTAGTTAGTATTAGACCTATTTCTTTAGTAAGAAAATACCAATGAGGGCTATGCAGACTGAAGGAAAAATTATCCCAGACGGAAATTCAGAAATGTAAGAAGGGATAAAGAGCAAGACTCTTGGTAAGTGTGCAGATAAATAAAAATACCGACTATATAAAAGGACAACAAAGTTCTTTGCAATGTATAGAGACATTAAAATTTGATAGATCAAGAATCTGTGCTATAATCTCTAGAATAACCACTGAAAGAATGATAAAGGTATATATAACTCCCAAAGAGATAAAAGGAAAACAATACACTAAGGAGAAATAATAAGTCCAAAACATCTAGTGAATGGGTTACATAATAGAATAAATACACCTGAAGAACAAATTAGTGAACTGAATATAGGTCATAAAGGCAGATAGATCAGGGAGGGGGAAAAAGTTGGAGAGAATAGAAAAACAGTTAAATACATGAGGGTGCCTGGGGGCTCAGTAGTTTGAGGATCTGAATCTTGGTTTTGGCTCAGGTCATGATCTCCAGGCTGTGAGATTGGACTCAGCGCTCAATGCAGTATCTACTTGAGATTCTCCCTCTCCCCCTGCCCCTTCTTTCTTGCATGCACATGCATGCAATCTCTCTCTTAAATAAGTAAATGAGTCTTTAAAAAAAAAAAACCAAACAAACTAAATACATGAAAGACAAGAGTGTAAGTTTAATAGGTTTCCAGTGATGAAAGAAAGGATAAATGCTAGGGAAGAGATCTTTCAAGAAGTAATGACAGTTTTCTAGAATTAAATACAGATATAATCTTTATATTGAAAGAATACCAAACAGAATATATAATAAGAACACAATGGACAAAAATCCCTCACCTAAAAACATTGGAATGAAATAAAGTAACATTAAAGAAACTTTGAGAAGATGTAAGCAGATTACTCGTGAAGTAATAAAAGTCAGACTATATCAAATTCCTATACTGGTAATACTAGATGCAAAAAGACAGCAGGATAATGTGTTTAAAGTTTTGAGGGAAAAACACTGAACCTTGTTTTAGCTAAATTATCATTTATATATAAAAATGAGTCAAGATATCCACAGGCATATCAGGGACTCTGAATAATCATCACACAAGATCCTCTCTGAATGTACTCAGCAAGAAATGAATGAAGACTTTTTGTTGTTGTTGTTGTCTAAGCAATGATCAATGTGTTCAATGTATTCTGAAACTAAAATTCTAAAAGATTCCAACATCATGGTTGGGCAGAAGGGGATAAACCAGAGGGTGGTCAGGGAAAATGTGACAGTTACTTTATTTTGTTGATAAAAAGACATAAAAGAAATAGACATTGGGATAAGTTTTTAAAATTCATAAATGTACCATGGTGATATAAGATGTTAATATTAGGGGGAAGCTGGGTGAAGAGTACATAGGAATTCTCCATACTATATTTGCAACTCTTCTATAAATCTCAATCATTTAAAAACAAAACTATTGAAGAAAAAAATACAAAAAAATAGATGACAGAAACAAGTCTAAAAATAACTCTAAGTTTAAAATTTTAAAATAAACTTCAAAAGACAGAGAACTGTTAACTGAATTTTAAGATATTAAAATTCAGTAATATGTTAATATGTTTTCTACAAGCACACCTGTCCAAAGGAAAAAAAAAAGGAATATGAAAATGTTGAAGATGAAAGATAAAAAAAATACCAGGCAAATATAAGCAACAACAGCAAAAGCTAAAGGAGTGATTGTAAAACAAGACAAAACAGACAATAAGGAAAAAAATCATAAGTGACAAAAAGAAAAATATTTACTGGTGAAAGCAACAAGATATCACTGTATGAACATATATCCAGCTAAGAGTTGTGCATTAAAATATATAAAGCAACAAGTGACAGAATTATAGGAAGACATAAATGAATCAGCAGTTATCATTGAAGATTTTAATAAATTCCTCTATGAAATGGATACATCAAACAAATAACACACTTAACCAAACAGTTTGGAGAAGAATATTACAGAATATGCATTAATTTATTTTTTAGTTTTTAAAACTAGCCACCACCTATGCCCAGTGCGGAGCCCAAGGTGGGGCTCAAACACACAACTGTGAGATCAAGAAATGAACCACAATCAAAGTTGAATGCTCAACTGACTGAGACAACCAGGGCCCCAAGAATATACATTATTTTAAAGCATAAATGGAAAAATCACAAAAGATATCTTTATCAAGCTACAAGGTAAATTTCAATATGTTCAGAAAAACAATATCACACGATTATATTCTCTAAATAGAATGTATTAAAATGGTAGTTGGGAATATTCCATGTTCGGGAACTAAAACCCTACACTGATGAATGGGGTGTGGCTTAAAATTTCTTGGCTAAAAAAAGAATAGCACTAAAGCTTTATATGTTAACAGTTTTGAGCAAATTTTAACAAAGTTTAAAAATGATTCAACTCAAGTAGCTATATAGAGAGTCATAATAGATATTCAAAGAAATGAAAATAAAGGAAATACTGGAGCAGAAATCAAAGAGAGAACAATAAAAACAATATTAAAGATGAACCAAAAGCTGGTACTTTGGAAAGCCTAATAAGATAACAAGATAACAAAATCAACACATATTAGAGTAAAAAGGAGAAAATAAGCTAAATTTAACAGATATTTAAAAAGGAAAATTACAAGTTACAGTTGACCCTTGAACCATGTGAGAGTTAGATATGTCCAGCCTGACCCACTACAGTCAAAATTCTGTATTTATCTTTTGACTCCCTAAAAATTTAACTACTAATACCCTACTCTTGACTGGAAGCCTTATGGATAACAAAAACAATCAATTAATTAATTTTTTAATTAATTTTAATTAATTAAATTAATTAATTAATTAAATTAATTAAATTAATTAATATTTTAATTTAATTTTTTAATAATTAATTAATTTAATTAATTAATTAAATAAATTAATTAAATTAATTAATATTTTACTGGATTTATAAACAAAAAATCTGCTCATAGGTGGGCCCATTCAGTTCAAACTCATGTTGTTCAAGGATCAAATGCATATCCTCATAAATGTGAAGATGTAGACAAAAAAGATGTATTTCTGAAAACAAATGAAAGTTAAAATAGCATAAGATGAAGCAGAACACTTAATTAGATGAATCATCATATTTAAAAAGATGAATAATCATTAAAGGGATTGAAAAAGTAATTTAGAAATCTTTACTATTTCTAAAAAGTCTTAGTCCAAACAGCCCTGTGAGTTCTTCCAAAGAACAGATTTACTCATATTATACATATTGTTTTAAAAAAAAGAAAGTGAAATGTGCCTATTCACTTTAAGATATAAAATAACCTTGATAACTAAATTGATTAAAGATATTCTAAGAAGAGAAAATTATAGGCTAATTTCACTTCAGAACATAGACGGAAAACCTCTAAATAAAATGTTGGCTAGAAAATCCAACATTGTACTGAAAAAGAACATACAATTTACAGTTGGCGTCTATCCTAGAACGTAGGGATGAGTTAATGTTAGAAAACCTATGAGTGTAATTCACTCCGTGAATGGACTAAAAGATGAAAAATCCTGGATTTAGGTACATCTTACTAGGTACAGAAACATATAATAAAGCTCAAAACCTATGTAGGATTTAAAAAAAAATACACATGACTCTTAGGAGACTAGAAATAGAAGGAAACTTTAGTTAATGAAAGCTGACTCCCCAAAACTGATCATAAACCTCATACCTAATGGAGAAACTCAAGATGCTTTTCCTTTGAGACGAGATTAGTTGTCATCCCTTCTGTTCCATGTATTTTTGGAGAGCCTAAGCAATGCAGTAAGATAAGACAGAAATAAGAGGTATAGGGATAGAAGAAAATGCATAAAAATATAATTTTCTTGATAATATAATTATCTACATAAAAACAGATGGATCAGCAGACCAACTATCAATAGAAAAAGGTTCAGCAAGGCTGGCAGAGTAAAAAAAAATCGGTATGCAAATATTAATATCATTTTTCTACCCCAAAAACAACCAACTGGAAAATATTTTAGTAAATAAAATAGCATTAAACTATAAAGATTTGGAAGTTGATATAGCAAAGAATGCTCAAGATCTTTATAGAGAAACTAAAGACATTCTTAAATGACATAAAAACAGACTTAATCTCCAAAGCCATGCAATTCCAATTAAAACTCTATAGGGCCTTAAGGGAGTCAGCAAAGGTATTCCAAAACTGATACAGAAAAACGAAGGTCTACAAAGACTAATTTCAAAGTAAGCAGCAAATTCGGCAGGAATTCTGTAATTAAGACATTATTCAATTCGGTGATAAAAACACAAGGTGACACTGTTGAAGAAACAAAGAGAACAGTTGACAGATTGGAGAATCCAAAATATATCCCTGTGTATGTAAAAATTTGATAGCTGAAAAAGGTGGCATCAGAAATTAATATGGAATAATGATTTAGTAGATGGTACAGAAAAAACTAGCTCATTACACAGAAAATATAATGTTTGATTCTTATCTCAAATCATGCACTAAAGCTCCATTAAGAGAACTAAATGTAAAGGAAGAAATTATAAAACTATAAAAGAGCATTTTTGTGATACTCGTGTAAGAAAGGACTTAAGATTCAAAAAAGTATGGTTGATTGGGGGAGGAGGGATGGATAGATGCAACATCAGAATGAAAGATTTCTATTCAGTGAAGGAAACCAGAGACAGAGCTTCAGAGTATATTTGCAAGTCTAAAATAAAACAGATAAGGAGTTAATATCTAGATTATACAGTGGTGTCCAAAGTCATTAAAAAATAGGAAGCCAGGGGCGCCTGGGTGGCTCAGTGGGTTAAAGCCTCTGCCTTCGGCTCAGGTCATGATCCCGGGGTTCTGGGATTGAGCCTTACATCGGGCTCTCTGCTCAGCAGGGAGCCTGCTTCATCCTCTCTCTGCCTGCCTCTTGGCCTACTTGTGAGCTCTGTCAAATAAATAAATAAAATCTTAAAAAAAAAAATAGGAAGCCAATAACTGATTGTGAAGAGTAAATAGTCCATAGAAAGGAAAACCTGAATGGCTAATAAATGTATGAAGAGATGTTTAAGCTTATTAATAATTACAAAAATGTAAGTTAAAATCAAGAAAATTTTTTTAAAAGATTTTATTTATTTATTTGATAGATAGGGATCACAAGTAGGCAGAGAGGCAGGCAGAGAGAGAGGAGGAAGCAGGCTCCCTGCTGAGCAGAGAGTCTGATGCGGGGCTTGATTCCAGGACCCTGAGATCATGACCTGAGCTGAAGGCAGAGGCTTTAACCCACTGAGCCACCCAGGTGCCCCTAAAATCAAGAAATTTTTAAAATGTCATTTTAGAAAGTCAGATATTATCAAGGGCTGTCAAGGAGAGAAGATAACCAGAACTCTTATGCATTACTGGTTAGAACATAAACAGTGCAGCCATTTTGATGAATAATCCAGCAATACCTGGCAAAATTAAGCATTAAGTCCAAAGACCCTGCATTTCCAGAAATACACCTCAGAGTAATTTTTGCACAAGTCCGTAATGAGATAGGTATAAAATATTCATCATAGAATTATCTACGTAGTAAGGATTTGGAAGGAATACAGATGTCTATCACTGGAGAAATGAGTAGGTAAATTGTGACATATGCATGAGATAGAAGAGACAAAACAGGAGTGATGAACTAGATTTGAAAATAACATAGATAAAAGAGAATGAAATTTATATCACTTATGGAAATTAAAAATAGAAATGCAAATTATTTTTAAGATATATGCATATATAAATACATGGAAAGTAGACTGAAAAGACATGATAGTGTACCATATGCCAAGGATTAGGATTTTCTCAATTCTGAATACTTGAGGTTAAGAAGGCGTATTGAACTAAATAAAGTGGGAGTTCAGAGATGATAAGTGAGAGGGTCTCAATTCAAGGCCAACTGAAGAATGCAGATCCCCTGTTCCTCAGATCTGTCAACTTTACCATACTCCTCTCTGCTAAGCAGCAGCAAAAGACATCTTTAAGATGTCAGCCTCTGTCCTAGAGTTCAGGTATTTTATCCTCAGAAGTAGAATCCTACTTGTCAATTGTTTCCTGATTTTTATTTATTAAAATAAAAAAAAAATAGGCTCAGTGCCCAGTGTGGGTCTTGAACTCATCATCCTGAGATCAAGAGTTGCATGCTATACCAGCTGAGTCAGGCAGGTACCCCACTGATTTTTAATTGTGGAAAATGACTACCATAATTCTGAGATATGATAATCTGTAAATTAAATTATTCTACTTGCTTTATGAGCATTCAAGTATATAAGCAAATGTGTACTTTCAGATAAAATAATTTCTAGGTAAGGGATATTGTTGTTCCACTGACTATTTGAGATTACTCAAATACCAAACCCTTAATTGTCACAGTGTTGTTTACATTTGAACAAGTTCTTTGGAGACAAATCCAAACATTTCAAGAATTCATGATTTTGGTGACATTAACATCCAGCTATACTGATATACCAAAATATAATGAAAGTTGATAAACTGAAAGGGCTTTGCTTACATGTATTATGAATCCATTCATCATAAACACTAGAAAGGTTTGACAATTTTTGTAGGGACATAAAAATGTTAAGTGAAGCCATGGACTTGAGACAATTTCATAGTTAATATGTGTCAAAGACAAAATTTAAAATTAAATGCTTATGTAGTGTTGGAAAGGGGAAATGGGTTTTAAACCTCTTATAAGAGACATTTTGTAAGAAGTCTACTTGTTCTTTTAAAAATTTCCCAAGTTCTCCTGCTTCACATTCAGGAGATATAAAACACAGACTTTTTAAAAACCTTCAATTTACAAGAAGTAAAGGACAGTGACTGTTTAAAGAAGTTCCTCACAGTTCCTCCAGAAGAGCTGGAACCTACCTGTCACACATTAGCCACTCCAAAGACCATTTTGATAAATCCTAAGGCCTTCTCACCCCTTATCATATTTAACCTCTCAGCAACATTCCCTGTTGATCATTGTTTTAAAATACCTAGCTTCTGTGATACTACTATTTTCAAGTTTGTAGTCCACTCTGGTGTCTTTGGCTCGCTCTGCCTCTTCTGCCAAAATTAGGCTTTCCTAGTTTTCCCATTTTATTTAATGATAGACCTGTCTACCAGTTGCTCAGTAAGAAACCTAGGAACCGTGTTCTCTTTCTTACAAATCCTCAAGCCCAGTGCATAAGCAAGTATTGTTGGCCTATCCTGATCCTGTGCACTTCTTTCCAAATCCTAATCTAAAAGCCTCTATTACCTATCGTAGACTTCTGCAATGGGCTCTTATTTCTGTCTGATCTCACGATTATCTCATATAATCATTTCTCCACACAATAGCGAGAATTATTTTTTAAAATATTTTATCAGAATTTAAATTTCCAATGGTTTCCCATCATCTTTAGAATAAAATCTCAGTTCATTATTGAAAAACATAAGGCTATCCATAATCTAGTCCCTGACCACCTCTGCCATCTGAACATCATACTCTATCTTGCCTGAATTGGATATACCCATTCCACCTCAGATGGACTTAACATCTGACTGGACTACTCTTTCCTTATCTCCTTTTCGTCATTCATGTGTGACGTCAACTTTCACATACTCAGAGGTGCCTCTCCCACCTTCATTTATTGTGTAGAATTTTTCTCTATGAAAAATTATCTTGTTTATCTGCCTCTTCCTGTGGCACTAAGCTCTTTTAGCACAGGGATAATTTGTGTCTTATGGTATTCTTTAGCTTTAGGACATAGCAGACAGTCCCTAGGACTTAGCAGGCATACAGTAAATACCTGTTAAATAAAAATAAAGGGGTTAGAGAAAATCTGTTTCTTTTAGTATTCTAGCACTTTTAGATTTCTTTCCTAATTGCCTCTTGGTGATGAAGACAACAATAATGAGAAGGGGGAAAGACCAAGTTTTAAATATTAATCTTACCCTGCCAAATCAATTCAATCCTACCCTATAAAGCACATCAGTCTGTAGTCTATGTTTGTTCACAACAAGTCACTTTTGGCAGGTCCAAGGTAGGTAACCCTTCTTTAGTTCAAGTGCAGTAACCTACAGTGAATTAATTACAATACAACAAAATTTAAAATAGGTTTCTACAGGCACACCTGGGTGGCTTAGTTGGTTAAACATCTATCTTCAGCTCAGGTCATGATCCAGAGTCCCAGGATGGAGCACCGCATAATGGTCTCCATTTAGCAGGCAGTCTGCTTCTCCCTCTGCTCCTTCCCTTTCTCATGCTCTCTCTCTCTAATAAATAAACAAAATCTTAAAAAAATAAGCTTTTGGAAAGAAAACTATAAACCTCCATTCATTACTCTAAAAATTACCATAAACATTTTTTTTTAAAGTAGGCTGCACTCTGGGCGGGGATTTGAACTCAAGACCTTGAGATCAAGACCTGAGCTGAGATCAAGTGTCAGCCTCCTAACCAACTGAGCCACTGAAGCACCCTGGGACCATAAAACTATTAAGTAAATAAAAATACAACTCAGGATATTTGATGTATATATTGCTTAGGTAGTTCCTTCCTGGGCTAATTCTATCAACATACCAACTGCCACTACTGTTTGAAATGTAGCCAAGGGGCGCCTGAATGGCTCAGTTGGTTAAGCATTTGCCTTCTGCTCAGGTCATGATCCCAGGGGCCTGGGATTGAGCACCGCTTCCGGCTCCCTGCTTAGTGAAGAGCTTGCTTCTCCCTCTCTCTGCCTTTCTCCCTGCTTGTACTCTCTCTTGCTGTGTCAAATAAATAAATCTTAAAAAAAAAAAAAAAAAAAGGAGCCAAAATAGAAGTACTCGATCTGCCTCCTTTCGTCCTACTCCCATAACTTAGAAGGCCAAAGGACATTGGTTTTATAGATTTACATTGGAACCTCGGCCATAAGGCTTAGCCTGGAAGTTCTTTTGACTTTCAAAAACTGATTTTGTTACAGTGTTTTGAGATTAGGGTTTGTCCATTCCACTAGGTTAAAAGTTACACCTGAGACCATTATTTTTTGGATACATTATAAATTCACAAATGTTCTCTTAGATGCTGCAGCCCTAAAGGGTTCATTTTAAAGCACCATGGCAAGGATTTGGGAGAGTACATTTTTCCTCCACTTCCTTCCTTGGCCTAATTTCCTGCTTAGAAATGTTTAATTTTACACTGAAGGAGTAATTCCCAAAACACTTGTTTGCAACATGAATTGTTTAAGGATAGATCATTAAACAGGGTTCAGGAGAGGTCAACTCCTCTATGAATGCTTCAAAGAACAAGAAGGTAATCTTAAAAGTGGAAAGTATTTAAACCCTGAATTTCAAACAAAGTGAGCATGATTTTCAGAGAAATATTCTTAAGACATTTAAAAGCAATTTCAGAGAAGTACACATTATTTAATTACTCAATCAAATACACACAGTGTAATGTTTGAAGCCACTGTGTTTTGTGCTGAGACTAGTATTTACACAGTAAATACTTAAAGAGGCAGAATATGTAACTTTTATTACCAATGAAGGTGTACTTCCAGTCAAAAATCTTTTGAGTACGTAAGTCTTAAAGCATCTTGTGACTCATCCTGCACATAGTCTCAGTATTAACTTGTGGGACTTCTAATTACAGGTAGACATCCTCTGCCACACTTCTAGTAACCTGTTTTCTTACACCTGCTTCCTCCTCTCTGCCTGCCTCTCTGCCTACTTGTGATCTGTCAAATAAATAAAATCTTAAAAAAAAAAATTCTGTATTCCTACTTACATATACACTCACATGTGTAAGTGTACACACACACACACAGACACACACACACACACTAATGCTGGCCAGCCATTAATGTGAAAATCATGACCAAGGTTTAAATTTAAAAAACTTGGCCAAGAGGAAATAAAGATGACCCCAGTAGAAAAGTAAGTATCTAAGAAATGTTTCTTTTCTTGCCTCTCACAGGGTTTTAAGGTATAGTTGGCATCTACCTTTGGATGCCATATGATTTGACAGCATTCTTAATTATTCCAGCAGGTTTATAAAATAACATAACTCTAAAGAAGCAAAAATTTAGAGAACCACACATTGGTTTCTTTTGGGACATTACCTAAGTTAAGTAAGTCTTCTCAAGGATCAAAAGCAAGTTAAGTGATACTGAATTTTAACTTTTTGAGAAATATTCAGAATCAGTGATTTAGATTAGATGTTTTGTGGTGCTTAGCTTCATAAAACTTAAATACTCCAAAGGACATTACCATTCTATAACTTACCTTGAAATTCCAAAAGTGAAAACTTTTCAAATCTCATTGAATGATTAAAAGAGAAATAAACATCATTGGTTAATCCATTCTATTAAGGGCACATGCTAGCTAAAAGATACAGAAAAATCTAATAATCTTAAATTAATAGATCCTGATATACTTGCATTCAAAAAGTTAAGAATCTCTGATGTCTACATTAAGGAAGTTCTTATAAATGATTCCTACTTGTAATTGTATCAAAATATAAGATGCTCTTGTTGTATGTGTAGGGAGAAATCTAATACAAACACAAGTAAAATCTCCAAAAAAATGAAAGTTTTGATTTTGGTCACGCAAATGAAGACCAAAGTCCTTGAGTTTCAAGTTCTGAGACCCAACACCCAGTGTCTTATTCTAAGTACTTGGATAATATTCACTAACACTTTCAAACAAAATAGCTAAAAGTCAATTCCTTCTGTATTTTGTTGAAGTATCTCAGTTCAAAAGGATATTTTATAAATCCCATATAAAGAATGAAACTCCTAGCTTCACTAGTTTTTTAAAGCACAAGTTTCAATTTAAAGACCTGCATCGAATGAAAATTTTTCAGGTTTATTTAAATATAAATAATAATTAAAATATTTTAAAAACAGGATGTTGTTTAAAAGGAGCCTTAGTAAATAAATAAAAGTAGTTATCTCTGAGTCCCTTAAAAAAGTTAAGAGGGAATCTACTAGGCAAGTACATTTTTATCCTATGGACTAAGCTGACCATTGTTCCTTACCAACATAATCTGCTTCATATACTTATTAGATAACCTCACCCCACCACACTCCACCCGAAAGGAACGTTTACTTACCATTGTTTACTGAATAATTATAAAGACTACTGATTAAAAAAGAAAATTAAAAAAAAATTCTACCATCATAGATATTTTAATTATCAAGAGCTGTTTTCCAGTCTCTGACAAACCATTATCTCACAAGGTAATGAAAAAGTACTAGAGGCCCCCCAGTGTAGCCCATTTAAAACAAGCTTCACTAAAACTATACCCCAATGTGACATCAGATCCTCCGTAGTCTTGAAGGACACATTATCAATCTTTAGTTAAAGGGATTCATGTAATGAAAACAATTCTTAGTACCTACATAAACATCTCATCTTAAAAAAAATAAAGTTATGTTAGAGGCGCCTGGCTGAATCAATTGGCAGAGCATGCAAATCTTGATCTCAAGTCATGATTTCTAGCTCCACACCGGGCACAGAGATTACTTAAAACATACAAACAAACAAAAACAACTTAAGAGCTGGAATGAGTAGTGGAAATCCAGCTTACAGCAGATATTTATCTATTACCCTCAACCGAACAGCAGTCGAATTTGCTGTGGAGTGAGTGTTTCCAGGTTTGGGGTAGAAGAGAACGGAGATAAACACATCACAATATGATGTAAAGTATTTGTTACTGTAGTTTTCACAGAAGGAAAGATTTAATCAGTAATTCAAAATGCTAAGAATTTGCCAATTAACTTTTTACTTCCCTTAAATTTAGTTATATTTCGAAATGCAATCTCAAAAAAACATTTCAACTCTATAAGATGCACAGGAACACAGAACATGTTTAATGGGAAAAAGTAAAAATAGCTTTAAGTTAATCAGACTGTTAAGATGTATCAAAAACCTATGTCCTAAAATAAATGTGGCAAATAACTATAAAAAAAGAACTTATATTTAGGAAATATTTAAACAAAACCTATACGATACATACAATTACATTAAAGATTATGGTATAACTTTGGATATTGTTATATGCTTAGCCCAGTTTCCCAAAGAGTAAGTGCATGCTTTCCCTCTAGAAACTGGAAGATGCACTATTGCCATGGGGCAAAGAAATCACAGGGGAACTGGACATTGTAAAGGGTGGGATGTAAAGGTTAAATCACATCCTTCAAATCCTTTAAATTCTAATTCCATCAACTCTGAGTTAAGCAGGGCCTTTCCCCACAGTTATGACATGCATACATATTTGAATACAGGCACAGAAACTTGTCATTTTTATTTGGGTAACAAAGGGTCTCCAAATTATATTGAAAAATAAGTCCTAATTATTATCACTCCTGTAAAAAAAAATTTAGCACATTTTTCACAAATGATTTATGTAAAAAGAGAAGAAAATACACATAATTTTATAATATCTTAAACTTTTTTATTCCCTACCAGAGACATTTTGTCTTCCGTTTTCTTTCAGTTTTCTACAATTTCCAAGTTGCACCTGTATTTAATACTGCTTTAATCTGCTAAAGACATTAACTGATTGCTTTCCTAAATCTAAGGATTATATAGTTTTAGTATAAATATATATCACATATTTTCGTAAAATTTTGACAAAACCGAATAAGCATGCCTTGTTTTAAGTCCATGCTCCTTCCACTGTTTATAAAATCTGATTTAATGATCAAAAATTCTTGGTTGTCATTCTTCAGTTACAACAGTCTTCCTTCTGAACTGCCACTCACTTCTTTTTACATAATGACAAGCAATAGAAAAACCAAAAATTATCTTAATCTTAGTTCTTCCTTTTGACACTATAAAATAATGTGATTTTTTTTTTTTAAATGAAACAAATACATCCCAAACTCAATACATTCAAATGAGCTATGCCTCCTTTTAGGTGGTCACCTTGGAAGGCCATAGTTCATTATCCTAACTATGCTACCACTGCTCAAAATACCTTTCAAACTCTTTTGGGATTGCCTTCAAAGCTAGCTGCATCCTTTCTACTATTACCTCAAAGATAGATTAATTTTTGGAAACTGTCCAAAGTCATTTGGTGCCAAGTGATGGTAACCATAAAAAAAAAAAATCAAGCCTGATAATACTTTTTGTTTTCTTAATGTGAGTCATAAACTTAATAGTATGTATGACTTAAATTAGCTCTGAATGCAATTCTAAAAGAGTAAAACCCAAGAGGTTTTGAGCAATGGTAGACTGCTGGAATTAGGAAATAATTTTCCAGCATGATCACTATACAGGGTAACATTCATTTAGCTGTCTATGTTCTGGCATATTTGTTTAAAGTGAACATTCTGAGAGTTAGAATTTATTTTTAAAAAGGAATATCATTCTTAGAAAAAAAAAAAAGAATTTTATTCCTTTAAAGCATCACTGTCAAAGTAAGTACTATGCAAGTGTTTTGTTAGAAACTAGTTCTCCTTACTTTATCAATAAAGACTACTTTAAAAAACCTGAAAGCAAATAACCAACTTACTTGCTCCCAGGCTTTTTAAAATCATTAACTGAAGAAAAAATAATTTGAAATTTCTAAGGTACTAAAAAACAAAACAAAAACCCCAAATGTAATAAAAACACATCAAGAACCAAACTACAATTTCTGAGCTGCACTGTTTATTTTGCTGCTTGAAACCTAAGTGACAGTATGCCACTATAATTATGGGGTTTCATCTAAACCTTTACTACACTGCAGGTACAGAAATATACGGACACATTTTTGGAGAATTGACATTTTGCAAAATGCAGCAAACATTTTAATTTATACATGAGAAAAGGAAGTGTTCAAAAGGGTATGCATTTCAAGTTATTGCAGGTTATTTGTGAGAGAATTTCTGCAGGTAAAACATGTTTAAATTTAACCAACAGTAACATGTCAGTGTATTTAAAATCATGACAAAAATCTTCTCTCTGGTCATGTTGCCCATGACAAATTACTATGATGTTGTATGTTTAGGGCAAGATGTCAATACAGCATAAATCCCATGGCATTTTGGTTTTCTTCTGGAGATTAAAGCTGTTTTTCTTGGGATAAATGCAGCAGCAAAACACAAACCAGTTGATCAAAAAAAGCACTTCTGCCATAACTCCAATAATTTTCAGGACACATCAACCGACAGTAGTTTTGCCATTCCCAGTTCTTTTAAGGATTACATCTCTGCACTGTTGCATTAAGTACGTCTGTGAAAGCTTGTTCTCTGTTAAGCCAGTTTACTGACTACAGCCTGGTTGAGAGAATTTAGTTGGTTGGTCCATTTATCTAGTGCAGTATATCGGGCACCACCCCTCTTCTGATGATCCAATTCAAGGAGTTGGTTGACTTGATCAATTCTGCCATGAATAGTGCTGGAAATAAATAAAAGACATGTCTACAAACCATTTTCACTGACTGTAATTTTTAGACTAATGTTTCATAAAATATGTACAATGTCAACAAATGCAAAAGAAGGAACTGCTACCTCTACTAAATGACCTAATTCAGGATTACTTATTTCATTCACTGCCTTACTAAAACTCTACACAGAAACTGGATTTCTGTGTAGAAAAAAGCCACCTTTTATCAATTTCACTAAAAGAATTACTAGGCAGAGACTTACCTGATTAATCAAGAGCAAATGTAAGCTTGTGAAGCTTTGAATACCATACTGCTTTTAAGAAACATGTAATTTCATGGGGCACCTGGGTGGCTCAGTGGGTTAAAGCCTTTGCCTTCGGCTCAGGTCATGATCCCAGGGTCCTGGGATCAAGCCCCACATCAGGCTCTCTGCTCAGCAGGGAGCCTGCTTCTCCCTCTCTCTCTGCCTGCCTGCCTACTTGTGATTTCTGTCTGTCAAATAAATAAATAAAAATCTTAAAAAAAAAAAAAAGAAACATGTAATTTCAGAACTATTACATACCATACCTTATACTTTAAGAACAGAAAAAAAAAACCAACCCACTATTCATTAAATAATTCTCTAGCTAGATATGGGACACATAAAAAATGAGAAATCTTTCTGAAAACCATTTACAACTTTTTCAGAGATCAAGGGCTTAATACGCTCTCTCATCCACAAAAAGCCACCACGCATACATATATATCTCTTTTAATAAAAAATTATAGCCAAAGGGTGCTTTTTGTGAACAATCAAGAATTCCACTGCTACCTCTGCTCCCAGTATTTCAAATGTTATGGTCCTAAACATTTTATGGTAAGAAACAGCTAAGTACTTACTTATCCAATATGCACTGCACCAGCAAGCTCTCCACATCAGCTACATCTATGTTTAACTCCTAAGACAAAAGACTTATTATAATTCTAGTAATTAATTTCTTTAAGTACTTTATGATAAGGAATAATTATTCTGATTTTAAATTCATTCCCACAACTTAAAGGAAATTTAGTGTAAAGAAATTTAAGACAAATTTCATTATCACCTCAAAATATTTCTGAGAACACAGGTCTGACCAAATTTAACTTTGTAATCTTTAAAGTATATTCTTACCACAATTTTATTGTGGTTGGGTTAACACTACATCAATTACATATTTTACCCACTATCTGTCTTCTACAATGTTCTTTGAGGCTGAAGGAATCTTTAAAAAGAAATGTAATGGTTCCTTATTTCTCTTTACTGTTCATTTACTCCAAGAAAACACAGAATAATTTACGTTAAAAGGAAGGCCCTAAGCTATGCTGTATTTTGCAAATGCAGTATCAAATGTTATCAAAAATAATTTTTAAATACACTGCATTTATAACTACAAATTTAGTATTAAGATCCATGAATATAAGTACCTTAGAAATAAAAGGAATATGTATTCTTGTGTAAGGCTTAATTAATTTTATGAGCACTTGTGTTCTGATGTTTCGCAAAAGCTCTGAAAGAAAAGACAAAAATGAAAATAAATTTAATAGTTTGTATATCTGCACGAAACATTATGTACTTCAAATCACATTAATTAATTATATCAATTATTTTCTCAAAGTCTTTCTGCCTGGCAAGGACATAATGCATTTGGGGTTTTTTTTGGTTTAAGCAAGCTCTATGCCCAGCATGGGGCTTGAAGTCCTCACCTCAAGATCAAGAGTAACATGCTCTACTGACTGAGCCAATCATGTGCCCCAGACATAAGGTATTTGGAGCTAAAAAATATTTGGGTCCAACAGACGCACAGTAAGATTAGAGGCTGACTTTCCCATAATTTTTCTTGTTCCCACCTCCCTGATTTTGCTTATGTTGTGATGCTACCTAAAATATCCTCTTTGCCTTTTCAATAAGACTCCACACTGCTCATCTCTCCTTTATAGTTAACATCTTTCAGGAAGCTCTGATTCATGCCAGTCAAGTCCCTTATTTTATGTTCTCTCAAAATCTACAGTATTATATTTTATACAATGATCGTGCAATTTTCTCCCATTTCTTCACAGACAAGCGCCTTAAAAAAAAAACAACAAAAAACTAGACTGGAGTTCATGCACAAGGCTTCTAAAAATTTCTATGTCCACCAAGTGTAGTACCACTCTAGCTTCATACAAGAACTTTTAAAATGTCTGCTGAATGAAAGAGAAAGGAAGGTGGGGAAAAAAGAACATTACTTCCAAAGTATTCTTCGGATTTTCCTGATGCATCTGGAATTTAAGTATTTGAATGAGTTGTTCCAAATGTTCATTTAAAAACCCTCAAATAGCTCCATAACAGGTGGGAACACTGGAGGTACAAAAGAGGCCCCAGAACAAGGAATGATTTTTGTCTCTGTTAATCCAACAGAACTTATTAAAAAATCTCATACACTTACTGGTACATTAGCCACCCTTCAAAGTAATGCATCTCTGCATCATCTATAGCAGACTATTTTTAAAGTTTTTGTTACTTGTCCAAAATCCTAAAAATGAACTTTGAACCTAAGTATTAGTAATAAACATGCAACAATATCTAAATTAGAATAAAAAGGACAGACAGCCACCTTAAATGAATTGCACATCATGTAAGAATTTGATTATGCTAAATAGCAAGAAACTGGTAGATGATTTCTTTAAAACAGCTTTATAACTTTAAATAATATCCTATTCCATGACCGCATTTAGAAACATTTCTATACTCGGCAATACACAGAGGAAAACTGGTTTAATTCCATGCCGCTCCCTTAAGAAACACTGATTGACAGTGGCAAAGAAGGTAATTGAATTCAGTTAGCAGAAAGAATATACCTTCAATGTGTTCCCTAATGAAAGGATCATCCATGATGTTGCTGTGATTTGTTTTCAGAATCTTTTCAAATTCAGTGATGTCATTATTCTGATAGGCACTAAAAGGAAAAGTACAAAACTTGTCAAACACTAAGAAGTCATGTATTAACTCAGATATACCAAAAGCCTAATTTTTTTGCAATAATCTAAATTACGTTATAGTTTTTTATATGCAATAATCTAAATTACATTACAGTTTGTCATAGAAATCAGGAGTTATATACACACATCCTTCTGCAAATAAAATTAATTTCTTTTTAAATGTTTTTCGTTTTATAAAGATTAAATAAATCTTCTTTTGGGGGTCAAATATTATATTTATATATATTCATTAAAATCTCAAAATCTTAACACTGCTAAAAACTTACAAATTTAAAAACTGTTTAATGCTTGATACTTTCAAGTTAAATTGTGCATTTATCATTTAATCCCTAAGAAATCAGGTTTCATACATACTACTGTATGGAGGAGTTTGGCCTTGTCTCTGAAATAAGATATTACATTCTCTCTGAAGATTATCCAGAAATGCAGCTTCCTAATTTTTATCTTCTAGAAAGCTACCAGCAATTGCCAGAACTCTGCAAAGGGAACATTTGATTCTAAATTTTCTCTAGCCTTAAAAATCCCACTGAGTTATATAGCAGAAATATCAGTGGCAGGTAGTTAGTGCCAAATGGGACACACACACACAAAGGAGAATGTGATGGACACTGCTGCAGAAGGCCAAAGGCTGATTTATGTTCATAATTCTCTCAGGTGTCTAGTATCTGCTCTTAAAATAACTCTGTAGGACACTATGGGGATTGCTAAAGGTGCTGAGAAGGAAGAAGCCAACCTTCTGGATATGGCACCACTGTCTGCTTTATATGTAAGACATATCATCAGCCATTCTGCACGCCCTCTGCTGTGCTTCCATCTGTTGGGTCGCAATGTAACTTCATGTTAGGGGCAGGTGATTCAAGTGCTTCAACAGGAATTATTTTCCTCTAGTCTGCTGGCAACTGACTAGGAAGATAAAATTAGGAAGCATTACTTTTTCACCTACCCCAAATACATTATTGCAAAATATACTATAGGAGGATATATTCAAGTAGTGAAACACTTGCACATGTGTATATTTTAACCAAGAGACATTCTTCCACTATTTAAGTGACTTAAAAAAATATATACAAAAATGTGGGACAACATAAGCTACTTGCTTGGGTCGAAATTTACCATTAAAATAAATTGAGTTCCAATACAGAGGTTTCAGTAGAGTAAACTGTATGATATAGCAAATATATAAGTATAAATATTACCACTTAAATTTCTGATAAATCAGCCCTTTAGTCCATTTTAATGTATTTAACCAATTTAATTTAGATGAAATATTAATGTCTAGTGCAAAACTCTGCCTCAATTTTTAAGAGTTTTAAAAGTTTAGTTGTTGCTTAACAATTTAACTTCATAAACATTTTTCTTAAGTTTTACGAAGTGAATCTCTAACCAAATAATCTTTTAGTTAATGTGGCCAAATGCTGAGGAATAAGAAATCTCCTTTCATAACTAAAATCTATTTAATTCAACAAATTGAGAATAAAGAAGTAAACAATAAAAGAATATGGTATTTTTTTTAAAAGTAGGCTCCATACCCAGCATGGAACCCAACATGAGGCTTGAATTCAACCCTGAGATCAAGACCTGAGCCGTAATCAAGAATTGGACCTTTAACCAAATGAACCACCTAGGCGCCCCAAAGAAATTGATTTTTTAATGTTGCAGTTCAGAGTTCTTATCTCCTATCTATTCCTATTCCCCTTGAAATAAAATCATTCTTATTTTTTACAGCTAAAATTAAAGTTTCCTTAAACCAACCTAGTAATTTGTAAAATCTATAGCCAGATAAAAACAAAATAAATGAAGACATTTTACATAGGAACTCAAACAATATCATGTAATAAGCTATTTGCTCCAAGTATATAAAATTTATATATGGGTGACTCATAATTTATAGTCTAACAGTACATTTAAATCATAAAAGACTACTAAAAGAATGTTTTATCACTTCCAGTATCCATATACATATGCAAAAACCCCACCCTACTCTATGTCCCTAATATTCTTCCTGCTTTGGTAGACTTGGCAGCACAATTTAAAACAAAAGACTTGAAAAAACCTATGCTCCATTTATTCCCAGCCCAGAGGAAAATTTTTCTGGCTCACTGATTTCTTTTGCAAAAGTAGGCCTTTTTTTCTAGGCTTTTCGCTTTATTTTCTGTACCTTATTTAGTATTAATTGATCATAGCAGGTTTTTCAGTTGCTAACCATCATACCACAGAAGTCATCAATAAATCCTTGGGTTTCTTACCAGTATGACCCCTCTGCTCCTCACCTCAGAAAATTATCTGAGGTAAACTTTTTTTAAATAATTTTTTAAATCTTGTTAATTGAGAAAATATGTGAGTAAAGACACTGTCTTATTGAAAATTTTTGATTTGTATGGACCAATTCATAATTTCATTTTGGATTAAGAGAGGTAGAGACAGCAAACACTGTGAAATTGTTTTAAGATATCTACCATCAGTCTTCTACTGAAAAACAGCGCACACACAAACATGTAGATAATAAAAAAAAGCAGCCAATACTATACTACATAAATCAATACTATAAAATCTTGGAATTAACAGAAAAAGAATAAATGACTTAAAAAAATAAAAATTTCAAACTGTGGAATATTTCAAACCAAAATACAAAAGAGTAAATTTGGTGTATTAACTGAATTCTCAAAATTTCTCTCCCTCTTTCCCCTCTAATTCATTGCTTTAAGGAAATTTACCTTAACCGAAATATAAAATCTTACCTTACTAAATTCGTCATTGCTAGGATTTCTGGGTCATTTTTGTATGGTTTGGCCTAAGGGAAAAAAAAAGAAAAATTAACTATGCTATATGTACAAAGAAAGAATAACATTTATTTCCAGAAAAGACAGGTGACAGAAATGAACAATTAGAACACACACATACCTCCTGTGAGTCAAATGGATTTATTCCCGATTTCATTAGCATATTTGCTAACACCAAATATTTTAAGCAAGTGGTTCGTCTTGGACTTCCCGATTCATCATAATTCTTGAAGGCTTCAAAAAAATCAGTGTGTGCCTTTTCAAATTCACCTTCTCTCAAGTGCATTTTACCACCACATTCTATAAGAATAAAAACAGGATAAAAGGGCATTTGCAGTTCTATAGTATGATTGAGCACTTTATAAAAATCAAATGAAAACTATGATAGTGGCTTTCCAGTCTTTTAATTCCATAGACTGAATTGTACTAGCCCCAAGTTACTCACTTTAATTTTTTTTTTTTTTTTGGTAGGTGGGGGTAGGGGTAGAAAGGGAGAGAGAGAAAATCTCAAGCAGGCTCCACTCTCAGCATGGAGCCGGATGTAGGGCTTGATCTCACAACCTTGTGATCATGTGTTCATGACCTGAGTCGAAATCAAGAGTCAGATGCTTAATCAACTAAGTCACACAGGTGCCCCAGTACTCTAATTCCAAAAAGCAAGTCCTTCATTATAAACATCAAACAAGCATTTGCAAATCTTTATTCTTAGCTGACGTAGAAAATAATTTTATGTATATCACTACAATTCAAGAACGGAACTTTTTCCCCCCTCTCCCAACCACCCCCAAGTCTTGAGAATAGAACATCTGATGGTAAATTTTCTACTGAAGTAGTTCACTGATGTAACATTTTACAAGACAAAAAATTCAATTTCTAATTCTAATTTCTTTCCAAGACTACATCATTTCATTGATTTTACTACTTTGACATTTATTTTCACTAAAACAGAAAAAGCCTTCGGAGTCATTCAGTCATATCCAGTGACACCCTGGTATCTTCCTGTGACAGTGCCCACCCTTCTCCAAACGAAACTTGCCTCTGATGACTCCCATGATCAGTGGATGAGGGATGGCGGACTTGATGTGAAGTGACTGCTCATAGAGAGCTTTAAGTTTTTTGTTATTCTTCTGTGCTGTGTACATTTGAATTTCCAAAGCGTATATTTCTAATAACTGTGTACCTTTTTTCAGGTCATCCTCTCCATCATCAGTCTAAGGAAGCAAATAATGAACTTTAGTTAAAATAGAACTCAGTTAACCTAGTAATTTTTATTTGAGTTAGCCTGAGATCCTTATGTTTATAATACTAATTCTGTGTGAACACAAACTACAAATTTTAATTAAGATCTAGAACATTAGGAACACTACCTTTAACAACCAAAAAGGAATGGGCACATCCTTTGTACTTTCTAGTCATTCAATAAGGAAAAAATGACCAGAAGTATTTTTTAATGTATAAAATGTTATAATGTTTGTTTCTACCTAAGAGATTCTTTATGGTCTTCCCCAAATCTTCACAACCACTTTATATCCACTGATTTGATCAAAAAGCACTTCCAAGTGCCTTCCTAATGCCAGGCACTAGGTCTAACATGGAGAAATACACAGTTAAATAAGCTAATGTTCCTGGCCCCCAAAAGTTCATAATCTGGAAGATTAATCTGTAAACAGATAAATTACAATAATGATTCTATTTGAAGTGCCCAGAAGAATGGAAGAGAAAGTGACTAACTCTGCTGATGGATGTCAAAGGAGTAACAAAGGTGGTAACATTTAGTTCAACTTTGAAAAATAATCCAAAAGCCCACAAAATACATGCCATGAAAAATAGCATATAGGTAACAGGCAGATAATCATAAATATCAAGCCCTTATACAAAGCCAAAATTTATTATTATTTGTTCTTCCAAAAGAATTCTATTTAGTCATTAAATGAAAATACATGCAGGTGATTAGAACACTTTCCTGATCAACTTTTTTCCCATTCAAAGAAATGACATATACAATTAAAATAGTATATAGCATAGGAATAGGTTTAAAAACATTTAAAACAGTATTTCCACATAAATTTTAAACTAAAATGTAATAACTTATTGATCAAGACAAAAAAGGAAACACAAAATTATAACCGCAGTTAAAGTTATAGAGGTGCACTATCCCCATCATGTGGCCATTCAAATTTAAATTAAGTAAAATTAAAAACTCAAACACATTTCAACTGCCTGATGACATGTAGCTGGTGCTATCATATTAGTGCAGACACAGAATATTTCCAGTTTCTAGCATCATATGAAGTCCTAACGGACAGTACTGTTACAGAAGATTCATATACTATGAACCAGATATGAAATATCTTTATTACACACCTCTAATGTTCTTTCCGATTTTACATGGTCTACAACTAAATATGAAAGGCTTATTCCTAATAAGTATTAATGACTAGCCTATTTGTTTATGGATACCTGTGCCTCACTCCACAAAAATAATAATTAAATAAGAAGAAATGTAATACTCAGAAAAAATTAGCTTCTTGGTGTCTTTTTTGCCAAATTTTATTTTGGGGATGAATCCTGAACAAAAACATCCCTAAGTAAAAGTTTCAAATATAATTTTTTTCTTATACTTTTTTTATTATGAAGAAATATTAAGAAAAAGTAAGAGAATGCTACCTGGCAAGACTGATGTAACTGGCGTAAAATTTTTTGAAGCTTTCCATATTCTTCTCGTTCTAAATATAATTTCCCAAGCTGTAAAAGAACATACTTATTAAAATTAAAAGATTTCAACAGGAAAAGGCATGAATTTTTAGGACAGTTTATTAAGGACGCCCTCCCATTCTTCAAAAAAAAAAAAAAAGGTAATTGTAATTGTTACCTTTGTGTTTGTCTTAAACCACAGTCTATCATTCTTAGCATCTTTCAAAGCTTCCAGTGTTGTTTCATAGAATTCCTGCAGTAAATCCATCTGACATAAAAAATCAGAATTCTATAATTGTAAACAGCAAATTTGTACCTGTTAATAAAGTTAATTTGAACAAACTAAAAGTGCATCTTTGAACTTTAATACACATAAGATACCCTATCTGTTTCTGAATGTGTCAGTCTATAATTTAATAAAACCTTTGCAAAACAGAGACCAAGTTTACAAAAAGTGCCAAGATCTGTTTTTATGTGAGTTTTTAGAAAGTAAAACCCAGAAAGAACCCAATGCTCTAATATTATGATTTGTCCTTCCCAATCTAATAACTCTTTTTATATTGATGGAAATGAATGACATACACTTTGAACTAGTTGTGCTGTTATTAATAGCGTGTATCTTATTCACTCAACTCTCATTTGGTACCTATGTGGCAAACACTAGGCAAGCAGCTAAAGAAACAAAGAATAAGCTTCCCTCAAAAATTCTTCTACAAATGTAATTAATCAAGTAACCAAACTACACAGCTCTTAAGTTACTGGTAAACTGCGGAGTTATGTAGAGGGTAAAGTCCAGCACAATTTTAGCTGTGTCTAAACACCATCAATTCACCAATCTAAGTGTGACATTTTTTCATGGAAATCATTGTTTTGCATTGTGATAAGTTCCCTTACCTACCTTCTTCCCCCCACACGGGGCTCTGCCTTTGTTTGAATACCTGATTCTCTCGGTCTCTATTTAACAGAATCAAGAGCTAAGAGGGCCATGACAACAGGAAAGTTTAATACTTTCAGAAACGGCTGCCTATCTATTCATGACTGCTGATGGCATACTGAATGAGTACCGCCCACCTGATATCTATTCTTACTTTCAAAGACAAACAGCATACATGTAAGAGCACAAAGCAAAACACAATCTTGAAGTTTGAAATTAATCCCCCCCCCACCAGCATCTGGCATGACAGTTATAAATAGTGTACCAAAAATGTTTTGATGACACTTGTTTGTAAAACTCAGAATATATTTCCCCATATAAGAAAAGCCCCCCAATATGTAACAACTCTATAGTGCCATTACTTACTAATGTTTCAACAAAACATATACAGTTGACCCTTGAATAACATGTTTGAACTGTGTGGGTCCACTTATATGTGGATTTTTTCTGGTAAGTACTGTACAGTACTATAAATGTATTTTCTCCATAACATTTTCTTTTCTCTAGTTTATTATAAGAATACAGTAAACACATTACATACAAAATATGTTAATCAATTGTTTATGTTATAGGTAAAGCTTCTGGTCAACAGCAGGCTATCAGTAGTTAAGTTTTTGAGGAGTCAGTAGTTATACCACAGATTTTCAACTGCACAGCAGGGGGGCAAAGGAGAAGGGCTACCACTAACCCCCATGTTGTTCAAGGGTCAGTTTTAAGTTTATTTTTTTCTCTATTTCCTTTACATGTATTTTAGAAAGAAAGTTTATTTTTTTCTCTATTTCCTTTACATGTATTTTAGATAGAAAGAGTAAAAGTAATAAACTACCTCAAGAAATAAAAATGACATCTAGGAGAAAATACAGAATGAGATTCTGAGATGAACATTGTTTATAATGAACATGAAAAGTATTAAACATTTTAAGAAATCCTAAATGACATGGAGAATAAATGACAGAGAGTACTTCTTATGCTAAAATATCATGGTGTTTAAGAAAGTTATGTTGCTTAAAAGAATATGAACAGCAATCCAATTAAAAATTATCTTAGCAATACAGTAAAATCATTGTTTTTCTTAATAACCAAAATCTAGAATAACAAAAGCACTATCCTTCCCAAGCTTCATTGTAGTTTCTTCATCATTAGCCCTTTCTTTTACCATCCAACAACTACCCATTCCTTGTAAAAGCATTTACTAAAACACCTACTGAGTAATGCCAATTACTAATATGAGTACAGGGTCTCCTCTCAAGGATCTTTTTTTTTTTTTTTAAAGAATTTATTTATTTATTTGGCAGAGAGAGATCACAAGTAGACAGAGAGAGAGAGAGGAGGAAGCAGGCTCCCTGCCGAGCAGAGAGCCCGATGAGGGGCTTGATCCCAGGACCCTGAGATCACGACCCGAGCCGAAGGCAGAGGCCCAACCCACCGAGCCACCCAGGTGCCCCCTCTCAAGGATCTTTTAATCAAATCTACACAAATCTAACTGAAGTGATGATGGAGTTTATTGGAACGAACTATGATAGTAACTATATGGGAGTTTAAACCTGTTAAAGTTGTGTGCAGATTATGTACCTCAAGATAGTTTTGAAGAGACTTAGCTAGTTACTGCCTTTTAATATTATATGATTAGTACTATAATTAAGAAAACAGTATTTATTATTTTTAAAGCACATTAATGCCCGGTGTAACTGTTTTAACTAGAAATCTCTAGACCTAATTAAGAAAAAAAAAGAAAAAAAAAGGGAACAAAGTCTTTAGTATAAATAACTACAGACAGTTGGATGGGTTTGTTATAATAGTGTAAGTAATAACACAATGGTAAATACCAAGAGGAAAAACCAGAATCTAACCTGTTTAGAAGTGGAGATATAATCAAGAATAGAATTAATGGATTTTTCAGAATAATTTCTTGTGACTGCACTCCGAATATAGGTCAATAGTTGCTTATATCTATTCATCATTTCTGGAAAGTTTGTCTGTCAGGGAAGAAAAATGCATTATTAGGTATGTATTTAGGTGCTGAAACAGCTACATGATTAAGACTATAGCACATACTACTACGTAACTGAAAAACAAAGTTTTATGATAGAGAAAGTATGCATGACAGAAACACCATAAACATTTTAGCTTAAATTTGGAATTTCTAGATTACTGGCACATGAACCAAACTTACGAAGTTACTCTATGAAAAAGTACAATTTACAGATTTTCAAAATCTCAGATATTGTTCTCATTGCACAACAAACATTTATTGAAATCCTAAGAACTACTAAAATATTCACAGACTAGAAAATATAAATGAATCCAATTTTCCAATGCCTTGGGTACCAACTTTGCAGATATCAGCTATATCCTCTCCTGAAGATTTAACCCTTGATGAGAAAGCTCTCTAATAGTGATGATATGTTTCTTTTCTCCCTGTATTATTGGTTGGCTCAGTGACAAAATGTGAAGTTGAAGGAATCTTTTCAAGCCCAACTACTCATCCCACTATCAAGAAAAGTCCTTCCACCCAAGGCTCTACTCAATGGTAGATGTAGCTAATGCTGCTATTCCTTGCGGGACTATTTGTACTACTGTGGTTATTCCAGGAAACATGAGAGATCTGAGAAATGAAGAAGTACCAAATTTTCAAAACTTAAATATTTTGGTGGATGGTCTATCCTCCCTCAAAGTATATCACGTAAGTCAATTTATGAGTCTAACCTGATAACCTGTATCCACACACAGTCCCCACAATCTCCAACTGCTACCAATCCTTCTTTTTACTGGGTTCTACTCTACTTTTAATCAGGGAGGTGGAGCACTGGTAGATACAGTGTTTTTCTTGACTAATAGAGCATGCGTGTTTATGAACCTGAGAAAACTCCCTGAAATCTAAGCAAGAACTGAGTCACAAAAAAGAAAACAATAGTTGGAATAGGTGTGGAAAAATGGACAGACCAATGGGAAAAGCCTGAGCAATATATATCAAACTACCTTATTTCCAAGTATGCCAGTACCATTTAAGGGCAGATAACAGGTAATGTCCTATCAATGAACTGTTAAAACCCAAGTTACAGAACATTTCTTAAGACAAAAGGCAAATCAGAAATGGCACTGTCCTAACTTTGAGATTGTGTCTGGATACTAAAACAGGATTTTAGCAAAAAGTTAGTTTTTTTGTTTGTTTTTTTTTTTTTTTTAAAGATTTTATTTATTTATTTGACAGACAGAGATCACAAGTAGGCAGAGAGGCAGGCAGAGAGAGAGGAAGGGAAGCAGGCTCACCGCCGAGCAGAGAGCCCGATGCAGAGCTCGATCCCAGGACCCTGGGATCATGACCTGAGCTGAAGCAGAGGCTTTTAACCCACTGAGCCACCCAGGTGCCCCAAAAAGTTAGTTTTTAATTCATTTTCTTATGCTCTAGTAATTTTAAAGCTCATTTTTCAATAATTCTGTTACTGTATTTAAGATTAAGGGAAGATTAGGTAAATTACAGTGGCAAACACAGAGCAGTTGATAACAAACCCCTTCAACTTTTTATTGCTCAAAAGCTTCACACAGCAACATGGTTCCTATTCTGAATCCAACTAGAAAGTGAGGGATAGAAGCTGAAACTACTATTTACAGAAGCTGTTTGAGCAAATAAAACATAGTGAAGGAAGGTAGGCAAGGTAACGCTAACTACAAATAATCCTTTCCCTTACTTACTTCCCATCTTGGCTCAAGGTAAAATGGTAAAATCAAGTCTTATGGGTAAGCATATATTTAAATGGGCACAAAAACTAAACCATTGTTAGTAATGTTAAGACAGCAGTTTTCTAGAGTCTTGGTATTATTTCAAATCATAAAATCTTAAGACTTGAAGCCCAATATTCAAGGCAAGACTGAAACTGTTTAGTCAAAGTCCCTGTCCCTTGAGATACCTGATGCTTCTCCCACATCCTTCTAAGCTATTAATTTAAATACAGTAGGTGTTTAATATTTTCACAAATAATTAATGGAAAGAAAGCACAAAGGCTTTCTTTGTGCAACGGAGAGATACTTTTTGAGAATACCAGCGCAGAACTAGAAAGGGTGAATTCAAGACAGACATTTTCCCTTTAACTATATATAAATGCAATATGAAATACACTTATTAATGTCCAACATTTTTTGAATAGTTTTGCTATTTTGGGGGGAAGAATGAGCTAAAATATTTTGTGGATAGTTTCTATAAATGTCATGGAGGGCCCCTCCTTTTGAAGGTAGGTGAGGATGCCAAAGAGTATGTCAAGAACAGGATGAAAATTAGTGCAAGTTAACTAGACAAAGGTTAACAGTCAAGTCAATTCAGGGAGTTCAAATTCAAATATATGGGATAGAGAGGTTAATAGGGAGAGGAAGGAAACATATGAGAAATATATAGGTAAGAGAAAAAAAAAGTGGTAATAGATTGTCACCTATCCTTCCATTTGCCATAGAAGCAGGTGCTTACCTCTGCTATCTAAGCTCTACTTTATCTTTTTCTCAAAAATTCCCCTATCCTTAGTGATTTTAAAGTTCTGTCTGTCCCTACTCCTCTCATCTTACCATTTATTTTCCCCTCCATCTCTACCCTGCACTCTTGAAGACTAGCAATTCTATGAGAGTACTATGTCATGACAATACCAACAAGATATTTGTGCACCTACTGAATGCCAGCCACTATTACAGGTGATAGGAATGTGAACAGGGAATAAAGTCCAACTCTCATGGAGCTTACAACCTATGAGGATGAGGGTAGCAGAAAGGCAATAAGTTAAGTAAATGGATCAAGGGGTGATAGAGTCAAAAGAAAAAAAAACCCAGCAGGGTAAGATGAATGTAAGTGATGATGGGAAGGATGTGATTTTATATAAGGTAGTCAGAGGAAGGCCATCTTGATACATGGTGACCCTGAACAGAGATCTGATCAAACGAGGAAAAGAGCCACATGGCTAATCGAGAGGAGAATTTGGGGCAGAGGAAACAGCAAATACAAGTGTTTACAAGTAGCAGCATGCTTAGGATGACATGAGGACAGCAAGGAGCCCAGTGAAGGAAAGAACAGAAAATAGTATCAGAAAGGTAGCAAAGGGTAAGCAGACATAGGGCCTCCTAGGCCATGGTAAGGATTTGAATTTTATTAAGGAGAGTAGGAACCATTAGAAGATTCAGAGCAAAGGAATGATATAATCTGACTTAATATTTTAAAAGGATCACTCTAAAAACAAAAGCAAAAGGATCACTCTGCTGCTTGTGGAGAACAGACTGTTAATAAGGCCAGGATAGAAGGAAGGATACCAGTTAAGAAGCTACTGAAACAATCCAGTTAAAAGATGAATTTTGGCCTGGACCAGAATAACAGACATAAAAATGGTTAAGTAGCATTCATATACTAGATGAATTTAAAGGTATTTAAAGACACCTGAATTTACCAATGGATTATTTGAGGGGGGAGAGACAAAGAGAGGAGTCAAGAATGATGCTAGTTTGGGTACTTATCATTGGAAGTGGAACTCCCTGTAATACAAAGTAGAATTTTTAAACTCCAAAATAAACACAGTAACTTGTGGAAAAATCATTTTGTTAACAGTGCAGCCAGATACTGTCTATGTATCTATAGGAAAAGTTCTCTTAAAACAGAAAAGTTTGACTCCCATGCACAATTTTTTTTACTTAGTATTACTGTAGTCACAAATGAAAAGTAGGCTTAAGTACAGAAATATTATCACCAGAATTATCTTAAGGAAGTAGACAGAATGGCATTTTGTTGCCATGAGGTTTTTACCCACAGAATTTATTTTATTATTAGTTTAATTCCCCTCAAAACAAATCTTACCAACTTGAAGTTAATCTTAATCATTTGCTTCAGTGCTTTAAATCCCCATTCTCCTTTTTCACCTTCAAGTTCCAAAACCTAAAAGAACAGAAGACATTTTCCATCTAACTTAATGCTAATGTTATTTTCTAGTTGACACCAATGTCTGTTTTTAATTAATTTGACATCAAATGTATGACGAACACTTTCCCCAAAATTCCACCATTTCTCAATGCCATTTTTAAAAGGCTTTAAAAAAGAAACCTGTCTTAAAATGCTTAAGGATAAGTGAGCTTATTTTGAAGTTTCTTCATCAAAAGATTAAATAAGAACTACTGTTCAATTATTTAACAATCCCAGAAATCCTTTTTCTCCCTCTGAATAATCCATTGGTTAAGAAAAACTCGAAAGTTTGTCAGTCATTGAGAAATCACATTATTTAATAGTGGAACCACACCTGTGTGATCTGTCCTCCAAAAAAGAAACAAAATTGTAGTATTATCCTACAGGTATTATCCCAATGGGTATTATCCCATTGATCATCATGGTGGTTTCCTTCTGCCAGAACCATACTAGCTTTCCAGGACAACGGCCCTGCTTTATAGATAGCTTGATTAGAAAAAACAATAGTATACCCCTTTTAAAGTATCTGCCTGTACTGCAAAATGCAAACTTATTTATAGGATTAACACTTAGTACCCAAAACACATTTCTGAGATAAAATTCTGAGACATCATTTGAAAAAATAAACTTTAAGAAACAGAATCAATCGGAAAAAAATATGAACCTTTTGAAAACTGCTTAATGCTGCTTTTGGGTCATCTTCTTTTAGCGCTTTGGAATTATAGTACTGATTTTCCAAATCCACATTTGGCTCGGAGTTACTATCTTCAGAGTATTCCTGTGTGTTAGAAAGAGACACTAAAATGAAAAAAAATTCAACACATTGCCCTATAAAAAGTGAGTACTGTTAAGACAGAAAAAACATACATTTACACAAAACAACTTTACACACATAGGTAAAATGCCACTGATACTTAATCATTATTTACAAAACAAGTGAAAGAGCCAAGATCAAGTGGGGAGAATAAAATCATTTCTTTCTTTCAGATCAAAACTACAATTTCCATAGAATTAACAAAAAGCAAAATGTACAAAATACTGGTTAGTGACCCCCAATTTTGCAGTGGTTAATTTTCTGGTGGTCACAGAACCCCAAAAAAATCACCATAAATGTTAATTACTACATAAAAGCTAATTATTCATCTTAAGTTCTGTAATTTAAATTTCTCTACTCCTTAAGTCTATATTTCATTGTTCTAATATGGCCTGACTACCTAGGATGGTAATCTATATGTGGCAGAGCAGTTTATTGCTAAATATAATGACAACGTTAATAAGAATACTTATTTTATGTGCACTCCACATTACCCAATAGCTATTATTATATTAATGTACTTTAACTAGCTTCATAACAAATCAAATTAAGAGCAACCGAATTTAAACAATTTTGACTTTCACCACATAAATTCAGTTCCTAGTATGGAAACAATAAATAGAAAGAAAAATTGGAATAAAGCAACTATTTTGTGAAGCAGTATAAGAATTTAAAACAGTTTAAAACAGTTCAAAAGATATTCAACTTAATGATGAGGATTATAAAACATAAATAGCTTAGTAGAATGAAAGTCATTATTTTAGGAAGACACAAAATTATTTCCATCAGCTACAAATCATTACAAAAAGCAAAATGTCAAATTAAGAACGGTATCTAGAAGTAAACACAAAAAGACAAGAAGAGTATTACAGAGTTATTTCTAAATCCAAACACTTAGTAATTTTTTTAGAGATATTCATGAAAAATCTATAATATTTCATAAAGGCCAAAGAATGAAAAAGAGCATAGTGAGTACAGTGCAGGAGAGCTCAAAAATACATGAATACAAGATGAGTTTTTTCTGTGACAGCAGATGGAGGAGGATGTTTGATGTTAGTATAAAACCAGTTTTATCTGACCACAGAGGCTTTGTAATGTGCACCCTCTAGAGGACAATTATTTCCTTGTGTAAGGACATGAAGCATGGATGCAGTCTTCTAGATTTGATTGGGAATTCTATTTAATATGAAAATCCTTTATAATACTTCTCTTTGGGATGAGATCAAATTCTGGGTAATGAATAAATCTGATAATCAATCATTCACTTCTTGACCCTGTAAGCTAGGTTTGACTATAACTGATCAAACCAGAAAAGCAATTAATGAAGACTTAATAAACAAGCTAACTATATATCAAATAATGCTGTGAGAGTGAAGGCTTCTGAGCTAGGTTCTGTAAGATAGATAAATGTTTTTTTTTTTTTGCCTGCTAGAGGAAATAGGAGAGGGGAAAGAGAACAGTAGATACAAAACAGCATCATGGGAGGTGACTAAAGAACTAAAGCAGTCACATTTTTGGAACATAAAAAAGTCCTTACTGATTCTAACTTCAACGTAAGTCTCAAATTCATGCACTTTCCTCCCTGCTACCACCCTAGTCTACCAAGCCACTTTCATCTCTCCACAGACTTTCTGTTATCATTTTTTTTAAAGATTTAATTTATTTATTTCACAGACGAGATCACAAGTAGGCAGAGAGGCAGGCAGAGAGAGGAGGGAAGCAGGCTCCCTGCTGAGCAGAGAGCCTGATGTGGGGCTCTATCCTAAGACCCTGAGATCATGACCTGAGCTGAAGGCAGAGGCTTTAACCCACTGAGCCACCCAGGCGCCCTGTTTTAAAGGAAATAAATCATATGCATAGGGATGAAGAGGTGGAATGTGTAACATTTTTTGCATAACCGCAATTCAATTCTTAAATAGTATTGCCAAAATGTCTAAGTACATAAGAACTGGTGTTCCTGACTGCCATTCTTTTTTTTTTTTTTTTAAGATTTTATTTATTTATTTGACAGACAGAGATCACAAGTAGGCAGAGAGAGAGAGAGAGTGGGGTGGGGGGAAGAAGGCTCCCTGCTGAGCAGAGAGCCTGATGTGGGGCTGGATCCCAGGACCCTGAGATCATGACCTGAGCCGAAGGCAGAGGCTTTAACCCACTGAGCCACCCAGGCGCCCCCTGACTGCCATTCTTATAATCAGGCAGTCCCTTGTTATGATCTGTAACAGCATACTCAGAGGGTTTGAACCAGCCTCTGTGACATGACTATCCTGTCATATGCAGTTCAATGAATCAGTACAAGCTGTGTACTACAGAAAACTCTTCTTCGTTATTAGATATTTTGAGAAATCTTTAGAATAATTCTGTTGTTTAGATATCTACTGTTAGATACCTATTTAGATACTAAGTGATAAGATCTTCAGCATATACCAGCAATTAAGTGTTGCTAATGCATATGCAAATTAAATCTTTCCATCAAGCTATTCATGGTCAGGGACAGATATGCAAATGAAACAGCACTGCTCTAACACAATAAAGACACATATTAGGTACACCAGCAGCTCAAAGAAAGGAGTGAATTATGTCAAAAAATGGGCAGAGAAGTGAACAAACACTTCTCCAAAGAAGACATACAAATGGCTAATAGACACATGAAAAAATGTTCATCATCATTAGCCATCAGGGAGATTCAAATCAAAAACACATTGAGACACCACCTTACACCAGTTAGAATGGCAAAAATTAACCAGACAGTAAATAACAAGTGTTGGAGAGAATGTGGAGAAAGGGGAAGCCTCTTACACTATTGGTGGGAATGCAAGTTGGTGCAGCCACTTTGGAAAACAGTGTGGAGATTCCTTAAGAAATTAAAAATAGAGCTACCCTATGACCCTGCAATTGCACTACTGGGTATTTACCCCAAAGATACAGATGTAGTGAAAAGAAGGGCCACCCGTACCCCAATGTTCACAGCAGCAATGGCCACAGTTGCCAACCTATGGAAAGAACCAAGATGACCTTCAACGGACGAATGGATAAAGAACATATGGTCCATATATGCAATGGAATATTATGCCTCTATCAGAAAGGATGAATACCCAATTTTTCTATCAACATGGACGGGACTAGAAGAGATTATGCTGAGTGAAATAAGTCAAGCAAAGAGAGTCAATTATCATATGGTTTCACTTACTTGTGGAACACAAGGAATAACACAGAGGACACTGGGAGAAGGAGAGGAGAAGTGAGTTGGGGGAAATCAGAGGGGGACACAAACCATGAGAGACTGTGGACTCAGAAATAAACTGAGGGTTTTGGAGGGGAGGCAGGTGGGGGTTGGGTGAGCCTGGTGGTGGGTATTGTGGAGGGCACGTATTGCATGGAGCACTGGGTGTCGTGCATAAACAATGAATTCTGGAATACTGAAAAGAAATTAAAAAAAAAAAGGAGTGAATTAGAAGGAAAAGTTACCTGAAGCAGGTCTAAAAATATGAATAGGAGTTGCCTGGGGATTAGGAAAGGCATCTGAAACAAAGCAGTTAAGGTGTGCAAAGGCATGGAAGCTTGAAATGGTACCGCATAATTCAAAAAAGCATGTATAGTCAGACTGGGCTGAAGCACAGTATGTGTACAAAGAACTAGTGAGAGAGAAACTAGTTATCAGACAGAGGAACACCACAACAGAAGTCTAGCAGGGAGCTTAGATCAAGTGGAGCCACTAAATAATTTTACAGGGAAATAATCAGATTGTGTTTTAGGAAGAGTCCTCTGGTAGCAATGAAGTAGCCCACTGGATAATCTTACGACTGTCTGGCTAAAAGATGATGGAAGTTTGATTCCAAGTAGTGGAACAGGGAGAAAAGGAAGGATATAGAGTAAGTACAGAATATGTCAAGAGATGTTTAGGATGTAAAATAAAAAGGACCCACAACATGGGCACAGGAAAAAGGGAAATAAAAGTTATCTCTAACGACTGGGGTGCCTGGGTGGCTCAGCTGTTTTGAGCGACCAGCTCTTGGTTTCGACTTAGGTCATGAGCCTTGCATCGGCTCTGCACTCAGCACCGAATCTGCTTGAGATTCTTTCTGTCCCTTTGCCTCTGCTCCTCCCCGTGCTCATGCTCCCTTTCCCTCTCTCAAATAAATAAATAAAATCTTAAAGTTATCTCTAATGACTATTGAGGACTTGGATATATACACAGTGCTGTTAATCAGAATAGAGACTATATAAAAAGTATTAAATATTGTTGAACTCAATTCCCTCCTGTCAGATGAGAAGGATAGAATTATAATTTGTAAAAGTTTAAAGAAAATGCTTTTAAAAAGAGAAACTGGTATTTCAATATATTAAGAATGTTTTAAAAAACAAAAAAATTAAGCAATATATGAAGACACATGAACACTGTTAAAAGGATTAAAAGCCTACCTAAGTTTTTAAGTTCCACCTATTTATATAATAACTCATGTCTTAATATTCCCCAAAGCAATCTGTGATTCACGCACCCACCCAAATCTATTCTTCCTTCCGCACACGTACCACATAATTCAAAATCTCTGTATTGGCATTAACTGTCCTCTCTGCTAGGAATTCTAAATTACCTCCCCTCTTAACAAACTTCCCACTTTTCTCCTATGATGCTTCCCAGCCCTAACAGTCCTGGAAGATGTACTCAAGGCTTACCTTGTGGTTCTTCCTCCAACTCTACTTAGCAAAAGAAATTTTCTCCTTAGTCATGCTTTTACAGGACATGTATCTCTCTAACATGGAGCCTTGTTGAGTGTTTTGTTCCCACCTCCCCTCACCTTACTACTATGAGCTTCTCAAAAAGCAGGAAGTTTCTCTTCCTTATTTTGGCATCCCCAGAGTCTGTTATAACACAAACTGCTCAATAAATGTTTGCTTACCTGAAATGAGAAGTGGATGAATGTTCCAAAATAACATATAAGAACAGAACAGCCAGGGGCAATAGTGACTCTATGCTGGAATGCACCTACTGCTAAAGGTCAGTTTCATAGCTCCTACTTATTCCTGTGTCCCTTGTCAAAAGAGGTCTTTGAAATGTGCTCTAGAACAAAAGACCCACCATTAACAATGCTTGCCAAGCCTTGATCACATCTTGACAGCTGTACTAGATGTTGGGCACAGAGAGGCAAAGGGCAAGGTCTCATTATCCTTAAGGACTAGATATAATACAACTCCTAAGTAGTCACTTGTGGTTTGGCCATTCATAAAGTTGTCCTAAGTTTTTAAAATTTCACTTAAGTTAATGGGTCCTCATTCATCTACAGGGTAAATCAGAAGATTCTTTTATTTGTCCTAAACTTTCAGTCTTCAAATTAAATCTTCCAAAGAGAGAAATCATAAATGTCATTAGACCTGGGATATACTTTTGACTCTCCCACAAATTTGTCATATAAATTTAAGTGAAAAAATGCTTTAGTTTTTCTCTTATCAAGTGTGGGGGGTTGGACCTTAGGAACTTTCTAATTCCCACTGAAATTCAAGTGCTTGAGATATAACATACAAATACAAATTCATGCTGCTGGATATTCACAGTTTACAGATTTCAGTTATGGGTAAAAAGTCTTAAATTTATCTTACTCTTAGCACGTTAAGAGCTGTCTCCTGTTACTTATCATTTTAGTTATACTTGTTTTAACCTCTCCAATTTCATTATACAGAGTACACCTATGAGGTAATGCAATAGGACTTTTTGGAAATACATCGAAACTTATATTCCAAACCAACACTTATCTTTGAAGTAGTAATTTCAAGAGGTAGTAAAGTTATTCCACTGACACAGATTATTAAGCAATGTTTCTGAAATTCTGAAGAAAAACTTAACTAGATGTTTCTAATCTAAGAGTATCACCCAGTTGGATGGCCCAATCTGTTTATCAAACATGACTCAGAATATGGTTTTCCACATCTACAAAAAAAGATAAAACCTATCACTTTAATTAAAAAAAAAAAAAAGAAAGCTGCACATTGTTTATAACAGCAAAAGGAAATAGGACAAACGCTTATTAAGAGAGAACTGGTTATATAAAGTATGGCACATCCATACAATCAATGCCGCTGTAAAAAGAAAGAAGTGAGCTTTTTGCATACTTAACATGGAATATTCTCTAAGGCACATTAAAAAACAAAGCATAGAACAATATATACAATAGGCTATATCCTGGTTTAAAAACAAAGGGGGGGGATAAAATCATGTATTTGATTATGTATGGGAGGAATGAGAACTGGACAAATGGGGAACGAGAATGGAAAGAAAACTTTCTATATTTTGTTTGAACTATGTGCATGTATCACCTATTTTAAAAAGCTACACGCTTCAGGTTCTTTGAAGAACTCTAAAAATTTTGAGCTATGACAAAATCGTTATTTGGCCTCTCATGATCAAAGTAAGATTTCTGTTCATCATTTATACCCTAGAACCTGCCCCTTCTCATCTTAGCAATAAAATACAGGTTCACTAAAAACAAATTTTAGTTTTCCTGATATTTTTCAGGTCTTCCAGACATTTTTTCTCTATTTTCCCACTTAACAAAAAATTTTTATTTCTACCCAATTAAACTGTAGTACAGATTACATATTTATAGTGTATATGTGTTCACTGTGTGCATAGCATTGGTGATCAACCCTTACTCTCCCATGTGAGGGTTTTCAATTACAGTGCCCTACCCACAGAGGAGGGGCAAGCAATTCCATCTCCCTCTCTACAGCTGTTCACAGAAAGCCACACAGACCTTAGCTGGGTCAATAAAAGTCCTTCCTAGGGCTTTGCTGTTAGAGCTAGCAAAGAAGACCCTTTTGCCTTTGAGGTTATAATACTAGGAAGATGCTGCATTACATCTTGTGATGTAATGTGAAGGCAATTATGCCAACACAGTGAGGAAAGCAGACCAGGAAGAAAGAGAGAAAAATAGCCACCACCATCATCTGAGCCATGAATCCAGCCATACTGATACTTCCTGGTGATGTCTGACAACACATGCTCTTCTTAGTTTAAGCTAGTTTAACAATATTCTTGTCTTTTATGCCCAAGAGTCCTGACCAATACAAGTTATCAAAAGTTTTTCTTATCACTGAATATTGTTCAGAGCATAGTTTGAAATGCTGATATAGCATTCCATCACATGGATATACCATAATTTATGTGTCATTACCTTATTAGTACTAAAAGGATTAGTATTTTCCTATTATGGATAATCTGGAGTTGTTTCCAATTATTTATTTATTTTTTGAAGATTTTTATTTATTTATTTGACAGACAGAGATCACAAGTAGGCAGAGAGGTGGGCAGAGAGAGAGGAAGGGAAGCAGGCTCCCTGCTGAGCAGAGAGCCCAATGTGGGGCTTAATCCCAGGACCCTGGGATCATGACCTGAGGTGAAAGCAGAGGCTTTAACCCACTGAGCCACCCAGGTGCCCCTCCAATTATTTATGATTAAACATGTTAAGTTTCTTTTAAAAGCCTCAGCTATAGAATCAAATTTCATCTTCATGAAGAGTACATGCAGAATTCCAAATGTTTGTGCAGCATAGAAAACACTGGCTCAGACCATAAGCAGTATACAGTTTGAAAATCTATAAAGGTCCCCAACATTCTGTCAAATAGTTAAGTCACTGGCACAGCAGTCTCAGAGGGGAATAACCTATAACTTCCAAACTCCTTATATGCACAATGAATGACAAGTGACATCCCTCATACTAAATATACAAAGTCCTAGAGCTATTTTTTTTTGTCCTTGTTCTATATCACCACTTCTTTTCAAAGGAGATTATATATTCTATTTGTAGTAATTCAAAAGTATCTTTTAAAAAACAGAAGTGTTATATTTTCATTTGTTAAACTATGTTCTAAGATTCTTTATAACACCAGAAAGTAAGTTCAAGCCATTATTTGCTAAATTGTTAAAATGGTGACAAATGAGATTCTATAAGATATCCTACGGCTACAACTCATTTCTCTCCCCACAAAAATGCAGATAAAAAAGAAGTAAATGTTTAGAGCATTAAAACAGCAACATATTAAGACCAAAAACCCCAATGCTAGTAAATATTCATTCACTAATCACAACTGTGAGGCTGGCTAGGGGAATATGAGGCTCACAGCTTTAATATATTTACCCTAGCAGAATTAGTCTATCTTTTTGACAAATTTTTTCCTTGCAATACATTTAAATTCAAATATACACTGCCCTACCTTATCACAGGATCTACTAAAGAATAATATTGGAATGAAGTCAGTCTGTCTTAAGTCCTTTCTAAAAAGATTATTAGAAGTCCTAAGCAAAAGCAAAACAAAAAACAAAACAAAATAAGCAAAAAAAAAAAAAAAAAAAGAACTACTAAGGAATTTCATGCTAAAATGGTTGGACTGTAGAATTACAATACAGTTAACATATCAATAGCCTTATTAACTTAATGAATGGTAGCATAGTTATTACTTAGTATTATCAGACCAGCAAATAATCAAGACATTTACCAGTACCATCTCCTACTTCTCCATTTACTGCTATATAAATTCCTATGCTTAGAAAATGCCTGCTTCTGGGGCACCTGGGTGACTCAGTCAGTTGGGCAGCCGACTCTTCATCTCGGCTCAGGTCTGGATCTCAGAGTTCTAAGTTCAAGTCCCACGTGGGGCTCCATGCTAGGCGTGGAGCCTACTTAAAAGAAAAGGAAAAAAAAAACACCTGCTTCTGCTTCTAATAAAAAAATAAAATAGGTCTTAGAAATAAGAGCTCAAGCAAATTAGATTTCTTTCACATTTGTTTCTTCTTTTTTAAACCAAGTTGATTCTCTTTTCTTCTAGATCTTGGGGTATACACCATTAATTACTTTCTTATACAAAAACAGTATAGTTTTAGAAACAGTTTTACTTTTCCTGGTGGTATCCTAAATACCTACTTCAGATTGGGCAAGTACAAAAAATGATTTAGGGTATTAAAATTTGCCAACAGACAACCCAGAAAAGATATGCTGAATACATCTGCGGTCAGAAATACTCAGGGCTTTAATTAATATATTTTTTAAAGACTTTACTTATTTATTTGTCAGAGAGACAGCACAAGCAGGCAGAGTGGTAGGCAAAGGCAGAGGGAGAAGCAGGCTCCCCGCCGAGCAAGAAGCCCGATTCAGGACTCAATCACAGGACTCTGGGATCATGACCTGAGCCAAAGGCGGACGCTTAACCCACGCGTGCCAGCTTTAGTTAGTATTTTTTTTTTAACATTTTATTTATTTATTTGACAGAGAGAGAGAGATCACAAGTAGGCAGAGAGAGAGGGGGAAGCAGGCTCCCCGCCACAGCAGAGAACCCGAAGCGGGGCTCGATCCCAGGACTCCGAGATCATGACCTGAGCCGAAGGCAGAGGCTTTAACCCACTGAGCCACCCAGGCGCCCCTAGTTAATATTTTGACTAAAATGAAATTGCAAATTTTCCAACAAACAATATTTTTTTTAATAAAAAAGAAATTTCCCTAAACCAGCAAGTTAATTCTTTTGACATTTTAAATCCCAAGAAACAAGTCTCAGGCCAAGTAACTATGAAAAAACACCCAACTTCTCTCTTGACAACATGTAAGCACGAAACGGCAACCAGCCCTCCTAATCTTTTTTTTTTTTAAAGATTCTTATTTTTACGTAATCTCTATATCCAATGTGGGGCCTGAACCTCAAGATCAAGAGTCCCCATGCTCTATCTACTGAGCCAGTCAGAGGCCCCATCCCTTAGTCTTTGTTTTAGAAACACATAGTGGTTTAAGGAAATTAACAAACCAAGAAATAAACTGCTAAATAAATTCTATGCAATCAAAAGACTTTAACTCATAGTAAAAAAAAGTTTTCACTACTTGATATCTGATTGGGAATCCAGAATGGTATCTTCATAGGAGAGATATGGGGGGGTGGGGCAGAGGGAGGACTATTTAACAGAATGCTGGGGGGGGGGAATATTTCATTTAATTATGTAATAGTGTAAAATCTTACATTTTTTTGTTAAGAAAATAAGTTAAAACAACTATATATTAAACTTTATATTGTACATGTAGTGTAGGCTCTAAAAGGCTGGAAAAACCTAGCCAAATTAAAGAATGCATGTTTAAAGTTCTTTCAAAAACTGAATACTTTATGGGACAACAAAATTCTCATTCCCATTCCTACATTACATTCTCATTGATGATCTTCAAGTTTACCACAGTGCTAATAAGTCATGTACTCAATACTGCTTAGGAAAGATAAGCAGAAACATTTAAGAACAAAAATAAAAAATACAAACATTTTTAAGAGACACTTCCACAGTTATGAAAATACCTGTAATATAAATAAATATGCAATAAATAAAAACGCACATGATGTCACAAGTAATACATTCTTAATGCACTGCCTACAACTGGTCTGATCTGCACAAACTAAAATGTAAAGCAGAACTCATTACTATTAGCAAAACTCTACATTCAACTTTAAGAATTATCAAAACCTCTACTTTGATTTTCAGGTAGGAGCAAGCACTTCCCTCTACCTTTTGCAAATATGCCTTCATTTAAAATAGGAAGATTAACTGTACATGGCTATACAAAAGTTTTAGACGAATTCAAAATGATATATTAACGTCTCAAGAATATCTGGCACTTAAAATATAAGATGAGCCAGATATCCCTAAGCATCTACTTCATAACTTGACGATAAGGCAGAATCACTATAATATACAAGAAACATGCACAAAAACGCCCCCAAAGTAAAAAACAAAGTTGGTGCTAATTCTTGGCCCGAATAATTTTTCTTAGTCCGCAGAGTTATTGTTCCTGAATAGCAACCCGAAATGGTAGAGAATTTTTTTGAAAGCTTGTGCATACGTTTAGTTAAACCTTGAATCTCTACAGATCACCGTTCAGCTACATAAATTCGTTCATTTTTATACTGTTGATATTTTTAACTTTGAATACTGGGAAATCTCAAAGTCAAAAAAGAAATCCACTGGGTCAATCCCCTTAGCCCCACCCCCCCACACCAAAACAAACAAAAAAGCAAAACCTCCTCCCCAGCTTTCATGGAAACAAGTAGTTTAACTACTTTGTTTTGTTTGTTTGTTGTTGTTGTTTAACAGCTATCTTTGCCCTGAACGCTCTGCTGCACCTTTTTACCTTAAACCAAAACGGACCCTGGACTATTATTCTTAAGCTGTTTCCAGGAGACCCACAAGAGGCGTTTCGCGGCCAGGCCTGGGAGCAGTAAGGTCCCCTAGTTTTCAGACCCTTCTCTCAGCATTTCTCACTCGCTCAGTTCCAGGGTGAAGAAGAGGGGCCCGCAAAGCTGGGCCCGAAAGGGCAGAGTCAGGGCCTAGACCGCTGCACGATCCCCGAGGCGGCTCGCGCGGTGGGGAGGAGGTAGGAGGCACCGAAAACCGGACGCCGGAGGCCAGGGGTGTCTATGTAAACGCAGGAGACGGTCAGACTTGAAGCGCAAGGCTCGGGACCCCCTTCGCTGCCTCCTTTACCCTCCCCTCCCCCATGCTGGAGAAGCAGGGCCCGGGCCCGGTGAGGGAAGGGGGAGGAGGTAAACCCGTCCTGTCACTGCACCGGGAGAAACTGGAAGAAGCACATGTTCTACTGGGAGAGGCTGCGGTCGATCCTGCCCCAGTCCCTAAAGCCAGACACCACCCTTAACCCCAGAGTTCCGTCCCCACCGCCTCACCAAGTCGTAGTCCTCCTCATCATCGCACATGAAATCATCCTCCATGTCAGACATCTTGGCCGGGAGGGGGGGAGAGGGAGGAGAAATTGGAGACAACCTCCTCCCACAATCCTCCACGGCTCAGAGGCGTCACTCCCAGCTTCTCCTCGCCTTCCCGTCGCTCTTAGAGGAGCTGAATGTTTCCTCCCGGAACAAATGCGCTCGGTGTCGAGAGGATTCGCTACGACGCCAAAAGGGAGTGCACTGCCCCGTCTTCCTGCGAGACGGTTGGTACCTTAGCAACTAAACCTAGCAACTGGGGAATCGTCTAGTGCTGAGGATCTCTGCTGAAGAGCCTCGGAAACCTTGCGCTCACACTGAGCAGTTTCCAGCCTCCTGGGCAAGGGAACAGTCTCTTCCCTTGCCTGGGACTCTGGAACCGTCTCATTCTGGTGAAAGTAAGAGGCACCGTAGGATCAGAAGCCTTTCGCGGAGAAAAGGCTGACATGCCCGTCCTTTTTGACAGGTAGTAGTATTTCTGCCTTGATTATGTGCATTTTGCCCACGTATTATAGTGGGTGTTCCTGTGATGTTTGGAGACCTTTCAGCAGTACAGTTTATACATGATGTTTGTTATGTTTGTACTCGACAAAATGATGCTGTGGCTCTCCCAAACCAGTTAAGCATCAATCGAGGCGCCTAAAATCTTACTTAGCTTTTCCAACGAATTATAAACTGACCTTTACTGCCCTTAACCAAAATTAAGGTAACAGGTAACGACTGGTTTTTAAAATACGCACCATTGTTGCACAAAATTATTAGCAGAATTCAAAATGAAAAGATGAAAGTGAAATACGGGGGCGGGGGACTGCGTTTTAAACAGCATTTTCCATATAAACTTCCAGTTCTGTCCACTTGAAGCAAATTTTATAGAGTTATAGCACAGATATAATTTCGGATTATTTTTGCACCTAGTTATGTAACAGCATAGGACAATATGTGCAATATGTTTTTGACAGTGAGAATTTAATGGTTGTGTAATAATACCTCCATTGAATGTACCAATGCACCATAATTCACCTAAGCATGCCATTAATATTGTACACTTAGAATACTATTTTAAACAATTTTGCAACGAATATCTTTCCACTTTATTTTTTCTTGGGAAAAAAACCCAAGAGGAGGAATTACAGGCTGCATTTCTTAGCAATCAATTGAATTGTGATCTTTTTGGTCATAGTTCTTAAAAGTTATATTTATAACAACAAGACTGCCTACCTATAAACAGTTTTTCCCTAATAGTCTTTTCTTGATAACTTTTTATTATGAGAATTTCAAAAATTAGAAAAATGGATATAGTCCAGGGAACATGTGTATACCCACTATCCACTTTGTGTTTGTGTGTGTATTCCCTGAATCAATTGAAAACAAAATGCTTGACACATCACTCTTAGATGCAGCAATGTGTATTTCCTAAAAACAAGTACATTTTCTTATATTATCAGATCATTATTACATCAAGAAAATTAATAATTCCCTAATATCATCTAATATAAAGTTCATATTCAAAATTCCCCTATAGAGCATAGGATTTTAGAATTGAAAGAGCCTTTAATGATATCACTTTAGGGTCCAAGGCTTTCCAAGCATGGCAGTTCATTAGATTATAAACTTCCCAAATCCCACACCAGAGATTCTGATTCAATAGGTCTGGGGTATAGCTCGGGAATCTATACTTGTAAACCTTAAAACAAACCAGAATCTCCCTATAACTGGAGTGACTATACATCTCAGTTTCCCTGGGACAGCCCTGATTTAATACTGTTGTCCCAGAATAATAATTATCAGCATCCATTTCTCTCAGGAGTTTGGGCAGTATATCACATGGTTACTCTACCTGAAATCCATAATTCTTCAAAAAGAGAAAATAGAATTCCAAGGTGGTTAAGAGGTTTATTTTTTCAGAGTAATTGGAACTACATAGTTTTGCATTCTTTTTTTTTTTTTTTTTTTTTTTTTTTTTAAAGCTTTTATTTATTTATTTGACAGACAGATCACAAGTAGGCAGAGAGGCAGGCAGAGAGAGAAGGGAGGAAGCAGGCTCCCTGCTGAGCAGAGAGCCCGATGCGGGGCTCGATCCCAGGACGCTGGGATCACGACCCGAGCCGAAGGCAGAGGCCCTAACCCACTGAGCCACCCAGGCGCCCCCATAGTTTTGCATTCTAATCAGTATAGCAATTTTGTGATTTTCTATTAACCTTTTGCATGGTGGTTTACATTGAATTTATTGATATAATTTTCTGCTTTTTAATTATTTACTGCTACAAAGGAGAAAGAAATCAAGTGAGTTAGTGACTAGGAGCCCTAGAAAAACTGTAGGTAAATGTTGAGCATAATATTCTTAATCATTTCCAAATTTAATCAATCCAGTCTGGAAATTTGCTAAGACAGACAAAAAGGTCTTCACAGTGTTTAGCACACTGCTTGGGTACACAAGTTTGTTTATTGAATGAATAAACATGTTAATTTTTCTGTACAAGGAATGCCCTTATAGCTATCACTATGCGTCAAAATCTTTTCTGTCCTTAAAAATCCGTTTAAATGTCGTTTTACTCACATGACCTATCCTGAACACTTTGTGCAATTATGATATTCTCTTTTTCTTGACATCTATTTTATTCAATGGTAAATTATAATTTTTTACTTTAACAGGGAACATTAATGTGATGTGGTGCCCTTGTAGAAGGTAGATCCTATGTTTAAAAAATACATATATTTAGGGGTGCCTTGGTGGCTCAGTGGGGTAAAGCCTCTGCCTTCAGCTCAGGTCATGATCTCAGGGTCCTGGGATTGAGCCCCACATCGGGCTCTCTGCTCAGCAGGGAGCCTGCTTCCCTCTTTCTCTCTGCCTGCCTCTCTGCTTACTTGTGATCTCTGTCTGTCAAATAAATAAATAAAATCTTAAAAAAATATATAAAACTTTATTGAAGTATAGTTTATCAGCTTTACTGAGGTACATTAAGCTGCACATACTTAAAGTGTACAATTTGATGAATTTTGACATATGTATATACCTGTGAAACCATTACCACAACCAAAGTAATGAATATATTTATCATTGTAGAAACTTCCTCATTACCTCTTGGTAATCCTTCCTTTTCAACCCTTTCACTTTTCCGAGGCAACTACCAATCTACTTTTTGTCATATAGATTATTTTTCATTTTCTGGAATTTTATATAAATGAATCATACAGTATGTACTCTCTTTTGCCTGACTTCTTTCACGCCATATAATTACTTTGAGATTCATCCGTGTTGTTTCAATTAGTTTCAATTGATTGTTTCTTTTTATTGCTAACTGTCCCATTGTATAGATATCTGACAAGATATCTATTCACCTATTGATGGATATTTGAGTTTTTTCCAGTATTTGGCTAATACAAATAGAGCAATTGGGCACATATGTGTACAAGTTTTTGTGTGGACATATATTTCATTTCTCTTGAGTAGTGTGGTGGACAGACAGAGGTGGTGGTCTTACTAACCATGCTCTTGGATAATCCTTCCCCCCTTGAATGTGGGTGGAATCTGTGACTTACTTCTCTTTTTGTTTGTTTGTTTCAGCTTTAGTGAGGTGTGATTGACAAATAGATGTGACTTGCTTCTAATAAGATACAGCAGAGGTGATATATGTGATTATGTGAACATAATTACGTTGCACAAGATTGGAAACTCATTTTGCTGGGAGAGACTCTATCTCCCTTGCTGCTTTGAGAAAGCAAGTAGCCATGTTATGAAGGATCATGGGGCAATGAGCTGAGGGTCACATCTGGCCAATAGCCAGCAAGAAACCGTGGCCTTCACTCTGACAACCCATGAAGAACTGAATACTGCTAACAGTCAGGTGATCTTAGGAATGAATCCTTCCCCAGTTGAACCTCAGATAAGACTTTGCGAGACCCTAAAACAGAGGACCCAGCTAAGCCATACCCCGACTCCTGAACCATAGAAACGGTGAGGTAATCAATGTGTATTGTTTTATACTGCTATGTTTGTGGTAATATTGTTATGTAGTAATAGATATGAATATAGATAAATACCTTACAATAGGATGGTTGGTAGGTATATGCTTAACTTTCTTTCTTTTTTTTTTTTTATATGCTTAACTTTCAAAGAAACTCTCAAATTGTTTCTTTAAGTGGTTTCGCCACTTTGCATATCTACCAGCAATGTATAAGAGTTGTAGTTGCTCCACATCCTTGTCAGCACACAGTGGAGTATAGTGGTAGATCATTGTGTTTTCAGTTGGCATTTCCTTAATGACTAATTTTGAACATCTTTTCATGTGCTTATTTGTCATCCATGTTATCTTCTTTGGTGAAGTATCATTTCAATTCTTGTGCTCATTTTAAAATTGGGTTATTTGTCTCATTACCATTGAGTTGTGAGAGCTTTTTGTGCCTTTTTTGTTGTATTTAAAGAATATTTGCCAAAACCAAGGGCACTAAATTTTTTTTAAGTTTTCATCTAAAAGTTTTACATAGTTTTAACTCTTATATTTAAGAATTTAATTTCAGGTTTAATTTTTGTATGTAGCATGAGGTAAATGTGGAGGTTTATTTTTTTCTGTGTATGGATATTAAATTGTTCTAGCTTTGTCTGTTGAAAAGATGACCCATTCTGTGTTGAATTGTCTTACTACCTGTGTCAAAAATAATTGACATATAATTCCCAACATAATTTGACCCTTTAAAAGTATATTTTTATTTGCTTTGTTACTGTGTATTATGATTATTTTGTGTTCTTTATTAAGCTGAAAGCTCCTTCAGGACACAATTATCTTACTTATCTCTGAATCCCCTGAAACTAAGCTTGTGCTTTGCCTATAGAAAATGCTCAATGAAAATGTGATATTTTTAAGTAAACTCTGGCATTCATGACCCCTTACTTCTCTGGGTTGAGACATATGGTTACCCCAAATAGGCTCATGATTTAACATCTCTTCACATTGATCATCTTAAATTTTTTTTTTTTACTACATTTATTTAGAGAGGCTGAATACCATAAGTTAGAAGACAAAAAAGGAGGACTCCTTTTATAATAGTTAAGATCTGGACAGGAAACTCAGGGTGTACTCAGAGGGGTTAATTAAAAATTTAATCAAGCCAGCCTGGCTGGCTCTGTTGGTAGAGCATGAGACTCTTAATTATCAGGGCTGTGAGTTCAAGCCTCACATTAGGCTCAGAGTTTACTTTAAAAAAAAATCAGCTGGATTTAGTAGAAGTTGAGATGGACTTCCCAACAGCAGCCATGGTTGCAGAGAAATGAGAAATGCAGCTACTGTCACAACTGTAGCAAAGGTATGGTGTGGAGGTCGGGTGGGGGAATGGTGATAAATACTTCAACTTTGGCTGTAGGCTAAATTATATACTTCACTCATGGAAGGAATTTTCTCTCCTTCAAAGGCAAATTGACAACTATCTGTTGTTGGAGCATATCCCTTGATCTTACCAACCAACCTAAGTGGCTTATCAAAATGTTATTTCTACCAATTTAATACCCAATCCTTCCCAAGAGGAGTTCTGATGAATACAATTTGCATGATTGCATTACATTCCCACCTTATAGACTAATGGCCTTGCCTACTTACGGCTCCTTTTAATCTGCCTCAGTCTCTTCAGATTAAATAAAATGATATATGTAAATGCATGGTGCTTACAAAATACTTAATAAACGTATCATCTTTAAATCAATCGACTGTTCATATTAGCCCTTCAGAATACTCTATACTGCAGTTAAATTTTTTTTTTTGAAACTTTTTTTTTATAAGTATGGTTTTTTTTCTTTTTTTTAAGATTTTATTTATTTATTTGACAGACAGAGATCACAAGTAGGAAGAGAGGCAGGCAGAGAGAGAGGAGAAAGCAGGCTCTCCACGGAGCAGAGAGCCCCTTGCGGGGCTCGATACCAGGACCCTGGGATCATGACCTGAGCCGAAGGCAGAGGCTTTAACCTACTGAGCCACCCAGGCGCCCCTGCAGTTAAGTTTTTTATCTCTAAAATTGCTATAGGAGGAATGTGCAAAAAAAAAAAAAAAAGATGATTAGGCCTGCTGGGACTTTTCATTCCTTATGCTGTCCTTGACCTTGTAAAAATGTCTTTTGTAAAAATGCAGTTGCACACTTTTAGCAATATTATTGTTGTTTGCCATTTTGGTATCTCTAATTCTCATTTGTTTTTATTCCCACCCCAAATGGTGACCATACATCCCAAGGTTTATGAAGTGTGAACCACCTAGTTTACAGAAGGATGTATGGTATGGAGGTAAAGCAGGGAGCAGACCCAATTATATTGTAATTCCAAATTTGTCTTTGTTTCCTTTACTGAAATCTGTAAATTCTTTATGTGTTGCATTAATCCTGCCATGATTCCCCTGTGAACTAAAGCAGCGCTGAAAGTGCTCAGTTGATAATGCAAGTTTTATTACCGATTGACTGTGTGACCTTAGGAAGTCACTTCACCTTTCATTTGTTCATTAAGTTCATCTTACCTATTAAGAATCTGCCAGATGCTGTCTAGATACACAGTTCCTACCCTCAACTTGCTTACTTTGTAGTGGTAGTGATGGTGGAGATAGTGAGAGTCAATACAAAAGAAAAGAAATATGCAGAAATTATGAGAACCGTGAAGGAAAGAAAACAAATATAGTAGAATGATGGTATGGGAATGGTATGCTCTTTTCACAGGGCATTTGGGATTTCTCTAGGTAGCTGAAAAATGAAGAGGTTGAACTGGTTGCGAAGGGTTCTCGTAGTTTGAAAGACGTGTATTTTCTTCTTTTCACTATTAATTGTGTTCTGGAAAGGCCCACTGATGCCTTCCTTCTGGAAATAAGCAAATATGTTTAAATCAAATGCATCAATTTTATACTGCCTTAAGAGAATAACTAAACAATTTAGGGTGTATTGGGGGGTGTAGTTGCTGGTCACGAAAGAAAAAAAGAAACACCCTAACTAAAAAAAAAAAAAAAGAAAGAAAGAAAGATAAAAAAAGAAAGGGAAAAAAGCAACCTGAGGCGCAAGGTTTAATCGTGTTCTCAGATTTATGCCCCAGGGCGCATAAAATAAACTTCCTTAGCTTCTTCGCTCGCACCCAGCGAGTCCCAGTGCCCGGAGCTCAGAGCAGCATGGTGGCTGTACCTGACAGCTGCTGGGAGGGCACTAGGCCCCGCAGCCTGGGGAGGAGGAGCCGTAGGCGGGACCGACTGGAAGCAGCCACCTCAGCAAAGCGGCAGGATTTCCGCAGGGTGAGGGCTGCTGTCGCCCGGAAGAAAAGATTCCTGCAGCAGATGTCTCGTGATTACCTTGGGAGCTCTGTTTCGCCAGTTGAAACTGCGGAGGAAAGAAGGATCTAGCGAAATATGGCTACGGAGGGTCCTGCCATGCGTCGAGTGCAAGTGGCAGAACATCCCAGGTGGGGGAGAGGAGATGCCGCGCTTCGGGATCGGCTGGGTAGGCTAGGTGCAGATAGTGTCCAAGATTTCTGGCTCTTCGCTGGCTGCTTCTTTTGCTCCTGGGAATGGACAGAATCCTTGGGATTTTATGAGGCCGCATGACTGGGCTTGCGAGAAAGACCATATCTCAAAACACTTTACACCTTGATTCCTACCAAGGGTTGAGGGTTTTTCTCCATCCGTGCAGATCCTTCTTTAACCTTTGGTGTTGAAGGTGGTACACTGTTTCTGCTGGGCTTTAGCAGAAGTGCCCCAACTAACTTAGAACCCCTTCTTTCTTTGTCTTGCCTGCCAGTTGGTAGTGCTTTTTAAAATCCCCTTTCTAAAATACTTATTGCAAACAAACACACCCAAACCCAAACCCAAACAAACCTCCCTTGGTCTCCGCATCCCTTTAAACAAACCATAAAATCCAGGCACTGTCACTTAGGGAATTAATCTGCTGCAGGTACCTAGCTACAGAATAACTTTAGTGATACCTAGTGGAGGATTCTTTTCATTTGAGGGCATCTTGCAGATACTTTGTAGAAATACTTAGTTCTGACATAGGAGGGAAATCTCATAGAACGAAGTCTCTAACCTGCTGCATATTAGCTGTGCAGCTTTTCTAAGGTTGGATTCTCTTCTTCTTTGCTCTAATTTTTACTTTTTCCCTGTTAATTTTTTTCTATAACATTAAGTCTTCAAGCTTTCCCTGCTTCCTGGTTTTTCACAGTCATGTGGGAGTTGATAATATTATAACTTACTAAAACTTGCAAATGCTTTTTTCACCCTTAAGAAATAAAACGGTGTTTAATTACCTGGAAGAAAGGAGAGCAGCAGGGCTTTAGACTACTCGTGTATGTCCCTGGACTTTGGTATATTCTCTGAAGGTCTTGGGATGTATTGTTGCCCTTACATACTTGAATGAACTAGGACACATTGTGAAAGACATGCTTCAAATGAAATTCATCAGGAATTTGTTATGTGAAAATAATCTAGCCCCTTGTAGTTTAGGTGGTTTTTTTTTTTTTTTACATGAAACATATCCATGTACACATTTCTTCTGTTTCTATTAGTTATGACTTAATTATAATGCTTAATATTTCTATAATTACTGTGCGGGGGAAGGGGAATGGTGGTAACATGTACAGAAACTGAAGAATTATTTACTAGGTTTCCTTAGAGTTGTTTCTTGCCTTTTATGAATTTCACAGTATTCATTCATGCAACATACATTAATTGTTAACATTTATCATTCTGTGCTAGCTGCAGAAGAGATCATAGTAGTGGTTAGATAATTGTGCTCTGCCATTTTCTTGTTTTTCACTTGTGCATGAAATACAGTAATAAGTTTCAAGCAATGTTTCAGCCACTTACTCATTTTAGCAGGGATGAGTTCAATGAAATCTAGATAGTATATCTATAAGCCCACCTAATTGGTCGTATGTTGCAGTATGCTGAAGGGAAAAAAAATGCATAAGGGCCCCATGGCCAGACTGTCTTCTTTGGAATTCCTACTGTTTCTTTAGAATGCCTCTTCAACTTCACAGGGCACCTGATATTCTAAGTAAAGGCACTAGTCAGTCACATTAAACATTTCAGCAAACGTAATTTCTTTTTTTTTTCTTTTTATATAAATGTCAAATAGAAATAGAAACTCTAATTTTTTTTTCTGCATTTCAATCTCGCATACTCCCTATACTATAAGACTACTTCAAATTCCAGTGTTCTAGCTTTCTTAATGCATTCTTAGGAGTAGCTTTCTTAATGCATTCTTCTCTTTTTCTTCTCTTTGGAATGAACCTTTAAACTGTTGGATTATTGTTTTTTTTTTTTCGTAACAGCTTTATTGATATGATATCCACATACTATACAGTTCACCTGTTTAAAGTTTACAATTAAGTGTTTTTTTAGTATATTCACAGGATTGCACAGCCATTGCCATAATCAAAGTTCGAACATCTTCATCATCCCCCAAAGAACTCTGTATCCCTCAAACTATCACTACCACTCCCACCCCACCCTTCTCTACTCTGCCCTAAGCAACCGCTAATGTACTTTCTGTCTCTATAGATTTGCTTATTCTGAACATTTCAAATAAATGGCATCATATAATATGTGTTTTTTTCGTGACTGGCTTCTTTCACTTAATGTAATGCTTTCAAGGTTCATCTGTGTTGTAAAATGTTATCAGTATGTCATTCCTTTTTATGCTTGAATAATATTCCATTGTATGATAATATCACATTTTGTTTATCTATTCACTGGTTGATGGACATTTGGGTTGTTTCCATCTTTTGGCTTGTGAGTAATGATTTTGCATGAATTGCATTCTTAATATGAAAGATTGGGATTATTTAAAAATATATTCATTAAAAGTTAATATATAAAAATATTCATTAAAGCTTGAAAATTTCACAGTTCCTTTCCTCACTATAGTCTCTGATTGCTATCCTATGCCAGTTCTTACTCCCTTCTTAGAAGTTATCCATTTGGTTCACATTCTTGTAATATCGTTTTATCTTTATGGTATCTTTACTTTACTTTACTGTATCTTTTATATTTTTATATAAAAATATATTTATATGTTATATATTTACAGAATATAAATTTTATATATTTATATCTTTTATATTTTTACTGTATCTTTTTATCATTATTACCATTTTTTATAAAAGTGAAATCATATTTATTTTTCTGTTACTTACCTTTTTTCACTTAATAATACTTCTCAGAGATCCCGGCATATCAGTCCATACAGATTTATATCATTGTTTTTTAGGGCTGAGAGTATTTCATAGTATGAATAACGCTATTTATTTAACCACTCAACTGCACTGTACATTTAAGTTTCCAGTTTTTCACTCTCATTAAGTGCTTTAGTAAACATCTTTGTACATATATCTTTGGGCATTTTTGATGCTATTTCTTTAAGCTCATTAATGGAAATGGAATCAGAGTCAAAGTTAATAAGTATTTAAAATTTTGATAGTTCCTGCCCTGCAAAAAAAAAATGATATTAGATTGTCTATTTGTTGTTAGTTTTTAGGAACTCTTTATGTATGTATTTATTTTTTGTATGAAGGGATGTAGTTTTAGATATAAACCATTTGTTGTTTTGTATACATTATATATTGTTCCCAGTCTAGCACTTTGCCTTTAATTTGATGATGTCTTTTGTTGTGTAGATATTTTGTACTTTATGCATTATAGTACATTGTTGAATGATATCATCTCTGTCCTTATTCTGGTTTCAGTGGGGAAGCTTCTAATATTTTGTCATCACATAAGTTGTTTACTATTTCTGATAAGTAGCTTTTATTAAATCTAGGACATTTCTTTCTTTTCTAGCTTGTCCATGCTTTTTAAATTATTATTATTTTAAATTTTATTTAAAAAATTAGTCATGGTTATTGAATTTTTGTGCATATTTTGAGAGGACCATGGAATTATAGAGTTTCCCCCTTTTATTTGGTTGGAATAGTATGTGTTTAATGAAGAGATTTCCTGGTACTATCTTTATATTCCTGGAATAAACTCTGTTCGCAAATATTAAATAATGTGTGTTGGATTAAAATTACCAATATTTGTTTTTTCTCTGTTTTCACAGGGGATAATAACCTATATTTTGCTTTTGTGGGCTATTGTTGTTTTAGCATCTGGGTTATTCTGGCCTCCTAAAATGAGATAGAAAATAAACAGGAAAGATGTTAGGGTTCAAAGCTGATGGCCAACAAAAAATTCTTGAGATGTCTTTGGTATAAAAAGGTGGTTTTATTAAAGCACAGAGACAGGACCTGGGCAGAAAGATCTGCATTGGAGTTGTGAGGGGTGGCAATTATACACCTTCAAGTTGAGAAGGGAGGTTAGTGTTAGTCTCTAAGGAATTTTGGAAGCAAGGCTTCCAGGATCTTGAGGGGGCTAGCTATTGTTAGGAAGAGGTCATTTATTACTGTCCAATAAAACCTTAGTCATGGGACCCTTCAGATCTGTATCAATGGGTCATAAGGTTGGTGATGATTGCTAATAAATACCTTGGGGGAGTTAGAGATAAGGAAATTTCCAAGGGAATTTTTATATATTTAAGTGGCTTACAGGATGCTGGGGGTTCAGGCAAAGATTGCCTTTTGCCCTTAGCGAAGTTCCTAGAGGAATGTCACTCTGCCTGTTTCAAGGACTTGTCAATGGACTATAAGGTGTAAGGAAATTTCATTTTTCTTCTGCCTTTGTTTACCACATCAGAAAGGCTTTCTGTAGCTTGTACTGTTAGAACCATTTATGAAAACAAAGCATCATCTTTATTTAAGGTCTGGCAGAACTAACTCATAACATTTTCTGAGCCTTGTTAAGGAGATTATTTCTGACTACTTTTTCTGTTTCTCTTCTGTCAATTTTTAGACACATAATGTATATATATGTATACATGTATGTGTGTGTGTGTGTATATATATATGCATATATATGTGTGTGTGTGTGTGTGTATATATATATAGATCTATCTATCTATCTATATATATCTTAAGTCAAAAGCATTCAGAGCACCAGATTCAGCAATTTGTGTGGTGATGTTTTGGCCAATTCTGCCTTTAACAGTATAATCGTTGTAGGAGCTATTATTTTCTTTCTTTCTTTCTTTTCTTATTCTTTTTATTGTGGTAAAATAAATATAATATAAAAATTGACATTTTAACCATTTTAAGTATAAAATTCAGTGACATTAGTTACATTCACACTGTTGTGCAATAACCACTGCTACATATTTCTGACATTTTCATCATCCCAAATAAGCTCTCTACTCATTAAGCAATAACTCCCTATTTTCTCTACCCCTCAGCACGTGGTAACCTCTAATCTACTTTTTGTCTCTATGAATTTGCCTATTTTAGGTATTTTATATAAGTGAAATCATACAGTATTTGTCCTTTTGTATCTAGTTTATTTCAGTTAACATAATTTTTCAAGGTTCATCCATATAGAAACATGTATCAGACCTTGATTCTTTTCTGTGGGTCAATAGAAAATTCATACATACACACACACACACACACACACACACACACACACACACCACATTTTGTTTGTTCATTCATCTGTTGTTGGTTGCTTGGCTTGTTTGCACCTTTGGACTATTGTGATTAATGCAGCTGTGAACATTCTTGTACAAGTGTCTGTTTGAATCCCTGATTTCAGTTCTTTGGACATATACATGGAAGTAGAAATATTGGGTCATATACTACTTCTGTGTTTAACCTTTTGAGGAAACACCAAACTCTTTTCTATTCTGTTATTTTAAATGCTATTGTAAATGGAATTATTTTCTTAATTTCACTAGATCTGTTGTTTTGTATCCTGCTTTTTTTTTTTAAATTAACATATAATGTATTATTTGTTTAGGGGTACAGGTCTGTCATTAGGGACTATTATTTTCATATTGAAAATGCTCATTGTACTCTTGGGGAAGGGACATACTTTAAATGACTACATTTTAAGAGATGGAGTCTTGCTGGTGACACCCAGAGCTGTGAAGAACAGCTAGTACCCCAATTACAGCCATACTGCTTCATTATTAGAGGATTAAGTATTAAGTTTAGAAAAACACTGTACACTTCAGTTCTTTCTATTCTTAGAGAGAAATACTTTTCTTGTTTCCTTTTATAGCTTCCATGCATTTGAATTTCAAAGGGAGGAATGTTGAATGGTAAGTAAGCCTCTGGTGCTGAACACTTAAAAAAAGCATGGACCGACTGCCTTCCTGAGGTAGTCTGGGAAAAGGGCATGTTTGAGAACCCCCAAATCATTTCATTAAAGCACGTTTTAGGAGGCTCATTCTAGCTCTGCTGTTAGCACTTCATCTTATTTGTGTTTGCAGCACTCATAAAGGCAAATTAATAAGGATTCAAATTCAGCCGACCTTGAATTTTGTCTGCATATGATTTTCGGCAGGAACAAAAATGAGCCTCTGTGGAGGCTAGTGGAATTATGGAAGCCAGAAAACAAGGAGTTCCATGCTTCTCCCTCTTTCTCAATTTTTCTCACTTCTAATTGGTCACTAATTCCTATGGTTTTGACTTTTTAAATATCACCTTAATTTAATTTTCACCTTTTTCTATCCCCATCACTAATGTACACTTAAACTTTCTCTCTAGGTTTACTGTAAATGGCCACCTATTGGATTTCTTTGTTTTTACCTTGTCTTCCTCCAGCCGTCTTTCATACACTTCTCCGTGAGCTTCTTGTGTGAAATTGATTAATATCACTCTATCTGTAAATGTGTCTTCACATCCATTGCCTGTGGCTTAAAAGCCAGGTTCCTCAACATGGCATACCAGGCCCTTCAAGATCTGAGGCTTGATTACCGCCAGCCTCCTCCTCTGATGTATTTAAACCCTAATTATAATTTTCTGAATGCAGCATGCTGGGGCTTTTCATTCCATTTGCCTGGAATGCATCACCCCATCCCACTTGTCTGACATCATCCTTTAAAATTCATGTTAACTATTGTCTTTTGGGGGAGGCTTCTCTAACTTAACCTCCCCCTTCTGGATTTATTTTACCACCCACATTCTCCTACAGTAGGGATGAAATATCTTTTCTCTGTGCTGCAGAAGGACTGTATTTTTCTGGCTTATTGCTCTATTGTCTCTCTGTATTGTACTTTTTAGCTTAACTATCTTTTTTTCCTGCCAAATGTTTCCTAGAGGCCAAGGGCTACTATTAATTTCCTTTCTAAGTAGAGTACTTAGTAAAGCACCAGTAAATACTTCTTTAAACAAACGAACAAACACACTTTTTTTTTTTTTTTAAAGTAGGCTTCATGCTGGGCATGAAGACCAAGGAGGAGCTTGAATTCAATGACCCTGAGATCAAGACATGACCTGAGATCAAGAGTCATATGCTTAACCAACTGAGCCACCCAGGCACCTCTTAAAATTTTTTGGTTATTTTAAAATAAATTCACACAACATAAAAGTCAAATATAGCAAAAAAAAAAAAAATTAGTGTATACTCTTATCCCAGATTCTCCAAAGGTAACATTTTACCATATTTGCTTTATCACCTTTTCTATGTTTTATACACACACACACACACACACACACACACACACACATTTATGTATATAAATATATATAAAAAATTTACAGATGTATTCTTTATGATTTAATATAGGATCAATATTTGTGAATATTCCATGCATTCTTAAGTTCTATTTCCCATTAACAGAGTATAATGTTAAATATATGTACATATCCATAATCTATGAATTTTGTTGTTTGAGTCTTTTTTTTTTCCTTTTGTCCACCTGATCTTTTTTTATACTGAGAAAGGTATCTTACAGTCTTTTATTGTTAATAAATTTCTATCTGTATTTCCTTACTTTACATATAGATTTGCCTTATAAAAGTGGTTATAGTTTCATTTGGGGGCATTTCTTAAACTATTACCTTTGTTCTGAATTGCAGCCCTCAGCATTAAGAATTTTCCCTGTATGTTCTTCGGCACACATTCTATAATGTCTGATATCAGGATTACTATTTCTGTTTTCTTATTTCCTAAACTCTGCCACCCAGATTAAGTTTTTTGAGAATTTGAATTAATGGACACAGAGAATTAATTAGATAGTATAGGACACGGGAGCTGTTAAATCTTGTAGAGTTGAGGCCACAGTGTCAAGAAAACTGAAGGTATGGAGGAACAGAAACCAAGATACTCAGAGAGGCAACTGAAATGTGAACAGCACTGAACAAAGAGAAATGGAGATGGTGTCTTTGGAGGGATGACAGAATGAGACATGAAAAAAGACTAAAGACATTAATATAAACAGTTTCTGATGACTGTCCAGTTCTTAGGACACCATCTTTTTTTTTTTTTTTGAAGATTTTATTTATTTATTTGACAGAGAGAGATCACAAGTAGGCAGAGAGGCAGTCAGACAGACAGAGAGAGGGAAGCAGGCTCCCCGCTGAGCAGAGAGCCCGATGCGGGACTCGATCCCAGGACCCTGAGATCATGACCTGAGCCGAAGGCAGCGGCTTAACCCACTGAGCCACCCAGGTGCCCAGGACACCATCTTGAATAACTTCCAAAGATATTCAACATTTCTTTCTATCATTATAATAAATAATTTTTCTTTTTCCTTGAGCTGTTTTTGGTATGATTTTCTGTTTCTTACAGCAAATTAACCTTTAAGATCAATCAATTAATTAATGAGTGTCTTGAATATAGTAGACTTTAAAAGATATTTATTGTCCTTGTGTTATTATGCAGATAACACTATGATGTGGGACTATTAACAGTGGGAGGGTATTCATAGAAGTGCCTTGAGGTGATTGAACAGTATAAAATTATTAAATCTATTTTAAGAATTTTGGATCTATAAGGGGCCTATAAGGAACATCTAGTCAAATTCTTTAATTTCACAGAAGAGAAGCTAAGGGAAAATGATTTGCTCCATTGAAATTAGAACTGTGGTCTCCTGATAACTACTCTAGTTTTCTTTTCTTTCTTTCTTTCTTTTTCTTTCTTTCTTTCTTTCTTTCTTTCTTTTAAAGATTTTTTATTTATTTATTTGAGAGAGAGAGAGAATGAGAGAGACAGAGAGAGCACAATCAGGGCAGAGGGAGAAGGACAAGCAGACTCCCTGCTGAACAGGGAGCCTGATGTGGGACTCTATCCTAGGACCCTGGGATCATGACCTGGGCTGAAAGCAGAGTCCAACTGACTGAGCCACCCAGGCATCCCACTCTTGTTTTCATTTGGTTACTTGTATTGGATTGAATAGTGCCATCTCACCTGCACCCCATTCATGTCCACCTGGAACCTCAGAATGTAACCTTATTTGGACTAGCATCTCTGTGTACTTAGGTAATCAAGTTAAGATGAGTCATAATGAATGAAGGTGGGCTCTAATCTGATAAGACTGGTGTCCTTATAAGAAGGAAAAACAGAGACACAGAGACACACGGGGAGAATTCTGTGTGGTGACAGAGACAAAATTTGGATTGATGAGGCTGTAATCCAAGGAATGCCAAGAATCGATGGCTACCACCTGAAACTAAAAAGAGGCAAGGAGGGATTCTCCCCTCCAAGTTTCAGAGGCGCATGGCCCTACTAACACTCTGATTTTGGACTTCAAGTCTCTAGAACCATGAGACAATGAATTTCTATTATTTTAAGCCCCACCCACTTTATAGTATTTTATTATGATAGCCTTAGGAAACTGAAATACTACAATTTCTTTTAGTATAAAGAGATTCTTCTCTGAATATTTTTCAGAAAGTTATATTCTTTATAATTGAAGGAAATAATTTTTCCTGTTGAGCACATTAATCTTTTCCTATTCTTCTGTGTGCTTCACTATACTATTGTGTCACCTAGGAGGTTACCATATTGTCATATCCTAGGATTTTCGAAGGAGTATGTAGGTGAAAAAATTTTGCTTTTCTTTTTAGAGATAATTAATGGTGGTAGGTATATGAAATATGTTTGTGTATCTTATGGATTTTTCTGTTATACAGATATCCTGAAGTATTCTACTTTTGCTTTCAGATTGCTGAAGCTAAAGGAGATGTTTAACGCTAAGTTTGGATCCATTCCCAAGTTTTATGTTCGAGCACCAGGAAGAGTCAACATAATAGGTATTGCTAAAGTTCCTTCTCTTATTTTTTTCTTCCTTTGGTAAGATCTAAATTTTTATTAGTATACTTTTTTTCTTAACTTTTCTCAAGAGAACTGAAAAAACAGAGTATTTCACATGTATCTCCTATAGCAAGTTAAGCTTTTGCATAAAGAACACACTATATTTTCATCATTCCCAATCCATATGATTAATGTTAATTTTGTCCATTTATTTTAAAAAATGTATTGAAACTTCATTGTTAATATTGTTTTCATGAGAGATGAGAAGATTTTTTGTGCTGCAGGTTAAATTTTTAGATTGTGGTAAATAATCCTGATGGTTTTACATTTACTCATTGGATTAGAAGAATACTGGGAAGCCCTTTTAAAGGTGTGGTGACCCAGAGGGGGCACCTGGGTGGCTCTGTTGTTAAGTGTCTGCCTTTGGCTCAGGTCATGATCCCAGGGTCCTGGGATTGAGCCCAATGGCAGGCTCCCTGCTCAGCGGGGAGTCTGCTTCTCCCTCTCTGTTCCCTCTCTCAATGTCTCTCTCTGTCAAATAAATAAATAAAACCTAAAAAAAAAAAAAAGTGTGGATGAATAGGTTGTATTAAGATGAATAGGTTGTATTAAGAGAAAATGGCATGGGGAACTGAGAAAAAACTAGGAGTCAAGGAGAATTAAAAAGAAAGCTTTCTATAATGGAAAATATAAACTTACAAAAAAGTCTTTGGAATAATATAATGAACTACCATGTACCCAATATCTAGGTTCAGTTATTTTCAACTTAGGTGACATATTTTATTTTGGAGCAAATAATGGAGGATCTAAAAAAAAAAAAAATGGGATGTTTAAGCATGGTTAAATGAGGAAGGGAGGGGGAATGGAGTAAAGCCAGTGGAGAGAGAGGGATTATAGGTAACTGAGAAGAGAGGAACTGATGGAGCAGATTTCCCGAGAAGGCTAGAGAGGTGGTATCTAGGGCATCAGAAGAGGGCCACTTTGACTCTTTTAACAGCCAGCAAGGAAAAAGAATGGTGCAGGTTCATGTAGGTAAATGTGTAACTTTCTACTTGGGAACCACTGTTTTATATTACTGTCTTTTCTGAAGGAGGTGAGAAAGACAGCTTTGAAAACCACTTCTCCATCTGTCATTGTCAATCCATAAAAAAAAACCCTTTTATCAATTCCTTTTAAAGGACACATCAATATATAAAGAAAAGACTTGCTCCCTGTAATAATATGTAAATTAATAATTATTTAAAAACACAATTATAATTATGCAGTTGAATTGTCTTCCATTCATATTGTGTTTCTTAGCTGGGCAGTGTTTGTCATAGGAACAATCAGGCATAAAAACCTGTCCTGGAGAGATATAGATGAGCTTGCTTATTATTATTTATTTCTCGAATTGTTATTTTGTAATTAAATCTTATGCATAACAACCTTGAGTTTAAATAGCAACTTGGAGAAAATATTATGGTACAATAGGAAATAAAATTCCTGCTGATGATTAGAGCTATGTCTAACACACTCAGCACAACTTATCAATGCCAGTCTAATTGTTAGACATTTATTTAGGCCACAAATATAAATAAAGTGAAGACCTCAACTTAATGGGTGTGTTGGCTTAATAAGGAAGAGAGTGAAATTCACACAATGTTAATATAAGGCAATGTGTAAAAGGCTTCAATTGTTCATACTTAACAAGGTAATATGAAAGAGCAACAGAGAAAGGAGATATTACTTTTTGGATACTTCATATAACTAGTCACAAAACAAAATAGTTGAAGATGATCACTATGAATTAGAAAGTAGAAAAAAACTTGTGAAGGTTTAAAGAAATCTAAAAATTAACAGAAACTAATTAATATACTTATTCTAGCAGAAGTTTCTGGCTCGGATGTTGGGGAGAATAAGAAAAGTGAATCATTTCCTGTGCATAGTATTTTTATTTTCTGTTAAAACCTGGCTCGTGGTCAAGTTTTTCCTGTATATCAACCTGATTGAGATTCTCTTGTGTCATATGCTAGCAATATTAAAAATTCTCTCTCTTTTTCTCTAGGAGAACATATAGATTATTGTGGATATTCTGTTCTTCCTATGGCTGTAGAACAAGATATGTTAATAGCTGTGGAACCTGTGAAAACACAAACTCTTCAACTAGCCAATACAAATCCCTTATACCCGTGAGTATTTAGGATTGCTACTGTGTATAATGGGGTGTGTGTCTGTGTGTGTGTGTATTCTTATTCAAATGAACTCTTTAGAAGCAATCAAATTTGTAATAAATCACTGACTTTATTTAAAATCTGTATCTGACTTCCAAAATAGTCTAAGGCTGCTCTTTAATATTTGTTCCTTTTTTTTTTTTTTTTGCTCATTCATTTAAGAAGCATTTCCCATTTTAGATCCTGGGCTGTACAAAAATGAAAATAACTGTCCTTGTCCAGAAGGTATTTATCACCTGTTTAGGTAGCTGTCTTCAGCAAAGTCAGTGGTGGTGCTTTTCTTATGTTACTAGGGCACCCTCTAATTCTCTCGTCATAACATCTTACCACGCTGTATTACAATTACCTGCTTGCTTGCCTGTATTCCCCCAGTAGATCATAAACTCAGGTACTGTAGCCTCTCCAGTGCTGTGAGGCTCGGTGTCAAACTTCAAGTTTGGTGCATAATGGATACTAGTTTCTAGTACATATGCTTTATCAAATTAAGGGCATACTTTTTTGTTTCCTGTTGTTTTTGAATTCTTAGTTTGCTAAGATTAAAAGATTAAAAGAAATTTGTTAATTTATTAATTGAATTTTATTAAATGTCTATTCAATATGGTAGAACAGTTTTTTAAAATATGAATTACACTGATGGATTTTCTAATGTTGAGCTGTTTTTGCCTTCCTGGAATGAGTCCTAATTGCTTATAATATAGTATGATGGACTTGATTTGCTAATTACAAAAAAAAGATTTGGGCATATGATTGGCACCTTTTATTTTTGGCTTATTGTTCATTGGCTAGTTTGCCTGCAGTAATATTTATTCATTCAGTAAATATTTTTTGCGTGCCTTTAATAAGGCACAATATGAGGCTGTGTCTGGCTTCTACATTGAAACCTTTAAAGAAAACTTTACATTATCTCAAACACAATTTTGTGTCATTATTTGTAAACATTTAAAACTGGCTATGTAACAATTTGTCATATTGATTTACTCAAATTCACTTAACCATTCCCACCATCATGAATATATGCTTTCAGTTTCATTTTTTCACAAACGCAGAGCCTGAGACAGACTTGAATGAAGGTAGAGTATTTAGGATATGATCCTGGGTGTGGTATTGAAACAACATGGAGAATGATTCAGGGAACCAGAGAGGAATTACTAAGGTAGGTAGTCCCTGCTATAGGTAAGGGGCTTCATTCTACTAGGACTTCTAGGAGGTATGCAGCATGCCTCCCAGAATTGTCCACATGTTGTGTAGCATTTGTTGCATGGAGATACTATGATCTACTCACCATTGATGGGCATTTAGATCATTTCTAGCTTTTGGCTATTATGGATAATGCTGTTGTGGAAATTTATAGACAAATCTGTGTGTGGACCTGTATTTCTTTTTTCTTGTCGATATCTAGAACTATTTGGTTTATCTTTTTAAGAACTTGCCTGACTGTTTTCTAGAGTGTTTGTACCATTTTTCATTCCTATCACCAGTGTATGAGAGTCCCATTTGCTCTACATTTTTGCTAACATGTCTTTTTAAATTTTAGTCACTCTCATAAATATGTACTAGTACCAAATTATGTTTTTTTATTTTAATTTCTCTAACTAATGATGTTGAACATCTTTTCATGTACTTGTCACATGGATATCTTCTTTGTTGAAGGGCTTGTTCAAATCTTTTTCTCATTTTTAAGCAGAATTTTCACCTTCTACTATTGACTTATAAGATTATCTTTTATGTTGTAGATACAAGTCCTTTGTCATATTAATTTCTTTTAAAGATTTTATTTATTTATTTGACAGAGAGAGATCACAAGTAGGCAGAGAGGCAGACAAAGAGAGAGGGGGGGAAGCAGGTTCCCGCCGAGCAGAGAGCCCGATGCAGGGCTCCATCCCAAGACCCTGGGACCATGACCTGAGCCAAAGGCAAAGGCTTCAACCCACTGAGCCACCCAGGTGCCCCCAGATCAATTTTTTGCATATATTTTCATCTAGTCTGTGCTTGGATTTTCATTTTTTACCATGCCTTTTGAAGAATCATTTTTAATTTTGATCAAGTGCAATGTATTGATTTTTTTCATGGTATATAATTTTTCTTTTTTTTAAAGATATAGTTTATTTATTTGATATAGAGAGCTCAAGAGAGAGAGCACTAGTGGAAGGAGAGGGGCTTAGGGAGAGGGAGAAGGCTCCCTGCTCAGCTCAGCCCATGAGCTTCACCAGAGCTGAAGGCAGATGCTTAACAAACTGAGCCACCCAGGTACCCCTCATGGTTTATAGTTTTTGACTTTTTAGGAAACCTTTGCCAAACCCAAGGCACTGAAAGTTTTTGTAGTGTTTTCTTCTAGAAATTTTATAATTTTAACACTTAAATTTAGGTCTATGATCCAGTTTGATTTAATTTTTATATGTGGCATGAGATGAAGGTTGAGGTTTATTTTTTTGCTCATAGCCATCCAATTGTGTCCTACCATTTGTTGGAAAGATCTTTTCCCATTGAATTATCTTGACAAACTTTGTTGAAAAGCAGGTAACAATAAATATATGGGTCTATTTCTGGACTCTATTCTGTTTATTGAGTGTTTTATTTGTCTATCTTTTTTTTTTTTTTTTTTTTTTTTGTTAGAGAGCGAGCGAGCACAGGCAGACAGAGTGGTAGGCAGAGGCAGAGGGAGAAGCAGGCTCCCCGCGGAGCAAGGAGCCCGATGTGGGACTCGATCCCAGGACGCTGGGATCATGACCTGAGCCGAAGGCAGCTGCTTAACCAACTGAGCCACCCAGGCGTCCCTATTTGTCTATCTTTTAAAATAAGATTTATTTCTTTATTAGAGAGTGAGAGCACATGCATGAGCAGCGGGAGGGGCAGCGGGAGTGGGAAAGGGAGAATCTCTCAAGCAGACTTAACACTGAGCATGGAGCTCCACTCAGGGCTCCATGTCATGACTTTGAGATCATGACCTGAACTGAAATCAAGAGTGAGACACTTGATCAACTGAACCACCCAGGCACCCCATGTATTTATCTTTATGGCAATATCACACTATCTGGAAACCATAGCTTTTTAAAAAATTTGTACTCTTTTTATTTGAGTATAGTTGATATACAATGTCACATTAGTTTTAGGTGTACAACATAGTGATTCAGCTTCCCTATACCTTATGTTATGCTCACAAGTGTGGCTACCATCTGTCACCATACAAGGCTGTTACAATATCATTGACTATATACCCTATGCTGTGCCTTTTATTCCAGTGACTTATTCATTCCATAACTGGAAACTTGTATCTCCCACTCTCCTTCACCCATTTTGCCCATCCCCCCACTCCCTTCCTTTTGGCAACCATCAGTTTATTCTCTGTATTTATATCTGATTCTGCTTTTTGTTTGTTTGTTTATTCATTTGTTCTGTTTTTTAGATCCCACATATAAGTGAAATCATATGGTATTTGTCTTTCTCCATCTGACTTATTTCACTTATCATAATACTTTCTATGTCCATCCATGTTGTGACAAATGGCAAGATCTCGTCCGTTTTATGGCTGAGTCATATTCTATTGTATATTTACTATACTTTCCTTATCTATTAATCTATCTTTGGACACTTAGGTCACTTCCATATCTTGACTATTGTAAACAGTGCTGCAATAAGTATAGGAGTACATATATCTTTTTAATTAGTGTTTTCATTTTCTTTGAGTAAACACCTATTAGTGGAATTACTGCATTGTATGAAGTTTCTGTGTTTAATTTTTTGAGGAACTTCCATACTGTTTTCCCCAGTGGCTGTACCAATTTATTTTCCCACCAGCAATGCATGAAGTTTCCTTTTTTCCCACATCCCCACCTTTTGATTCTAGCCATTCTTACAGGTATGAGGTGATATATCATTGTGGTTTTGATTTGCATTTCCCTGATGATTAGTGATGTCAATCATCTTTTCATGTGTCTTTTGGCCATCTGTATGTCTATTTGGACCATCTCCCCATTTTTTAATTGCATTGTTTGGGTTTTTTTGGTATTGAGTCATATATTTTCTTTATATATTTTGAATATTAACCCTTTATCAGATATATCATTTGCAAATATCTTCCCCCATTCAGTGGGTTGCCTTTTTGTTTTGTTGGTGGTTTCCTTTGCTATCCAAAAGCTTTTTATTTTTATGTAGTCCCAATAGTTTATTTTTGTTTTCATTTCCCTTGCCTAAGGAGACCTATCTAGAAAAATGTTGCTACTGCTGATGTCAGAAAAATTACTGCCTCTCTTCTCTTATGGATTTTATGGTTTCAGATCCACATTTAGGTTTTTAATCCATTTTCAGTTTATTTTTGTGCATGGTGTTAGAAGTGGTCCAGTTTCATTCTTTTGCATTTAGTTATCCAATTTTCCCAGCACCATTCATTGAGACACTGTGTTTTCCCCATGGTATATTATTGCCTCCCTTGTCATAGATTAAATGACAAAATATGTGAGGGTTTAATTCTGGGATCTCTACTCCATTCCATTGATCTGTGTGTCTGTTTTTGTGGCTAGTACCATACTGTTTTGATTATTGCAGATTTGTAATATATCTTGAAATCTGGAATTGTGATACCTTCAGCTTTGTTTTTCTTTCTCAAGATTGCTTTGGGTATTTGGGGTCTTTTTTGGTTCCATAAAAATTTTAGGATTATTTGTTCTAGTTCTGTGAAAAATGCTTTTGGTGTTTTGATAGGGTTTGCATTGAGTTTGTAGATTCCTTTGGATAGTGTGGACATTTATCAGTATTAATTCCTCCAATGCATGAGCATAGGATATTTTTCCATATGTTTGTATTGTCTTCAGTTTCTTTCATCAATGGTTTATAGTTCAGAGTACAGGTCTTTCACCTCCCTGGTTAAGTTTATTCCTAGGGATTTTATTCTTTTCAGTGCAATTATAAATGGAATTATTTTCTTTCTGCTACTTTGTTATTAGTGTATAGAAGTGTTAACAATTTCTGGGTATTAACTTTGTATCCTGCAACTGTACTGAATTCATCTATTACTTCTAATAGTTTTTTGATGGAGTCTTTAGGGTTTTCTGTATATAGCATCATATATACTATATATGCATCTATATATACTATATAGCATCTATATATACTATATAGCATCATATATACTATATATATATATATGTAGTCATCTGCAAATAGAGACAGTTTAACTTCTTTCTTACCAACATGGATACCTCTTACTTCTCTTTCTTGTCTGATTGCTTTGTCTAGGACTTCCAACAGTATGTTGAACAAAAGTTGGGACAGTGGACATCCTTGTCTTGTTCCTGATCTTAAACAGCTCTCAGTTTTTCACCATTGAGTATGGTGTTAGCTGTGGGTTTTTCATTTATAGCCTTTATGATGTTGAGGTATATTCTCTCAAACCCACTTGATTGAGAGTTGTTATCAGGAACAGATGTTGAATTTTGTCAAATACTTTTTCTGTGTCTATTGAGTTGATCATATGATTTTTATCCTTCAACTTGTTGATGTGGTATATGACATTGACATGCAAATACTGAACATCCTGCATCCCCAGGATAAATCCTATTTGATTGTGGTGAATGATCCTTTTTTACACTTGATCTTAGCCAAAAGGCTGAGAAGCGATTGATCCTTTTTTTAAAATTTAAATTCAGTTAGCCAACCTATAGTACATCATTAGTTTCAGATGTAGAATTCAGTTATTCATCAGTTGCATATAACACCCAGTGCTCATCACATCACATGCCCTCCTTAATGCCCATCATCCAATTACCATATATCCCCCTACCTCCCCTCCAGCAATCCTCAGTTTGTTTCCTATAGTTAAGAGTCTCTTGTGGTTTGTTTCCCTCTCTGATTTCTTTCCATTCTGATTTCCCTCCCTTCCCCTATGATCCTCTGCAGTGTTTTTTATATTCCACATATGAGTGAAACCATATGATAATTGTCTTTCTCTGACTGACTTACTCTGCTCAGTATAATACTCTCCAGTTCCATCCACACTGATGTAAATGGTAAGTATTCATCCTTTCTGATGGCTGAGTAGTATTCCATTGTGTGTGTGTGTGTGTGCGTGTGTATGTCTGTATATATGTGTATAAAGAACACATCTTTATCCATCCATCTGTTGATGGACATCTCGGCTCTTTCCTTAGTTTGGCTATTGTGGACATCCTTTTATTTTTATTTATTTTTTTTTTTTAAAGATTTTTTATTTACTATTTATTTGAGAGACAGAGATCACAAGTAGGCAGAGAGGCAGGCAGAGAGAGAGAGAGGAAGGGAAGCAGGCTCGCTGCTGAGCAGAGAGCCCGATGCGGGGCTCGATCCCAGGACCCTGGGATCATGACCTGAGCTGAAGGCAGAGGCTTTAACCCACTGAGCCACCCAGGCGCCCCGTGGACATCCTTTTAATGCATTGGTGAATGTGATTTTCTAATTAAAAACCGTAGCTTTATAAGAAGTCCTGGAATTAGGTTGTGTAAACCCTCTAACATTGTTTGTCTTTTTCAAATTTATTTTCACTGTTCTAGATCTTTTGCATTTCCTTATTCATTTTAGAATCAGCTATTCAACTAACATGAAAGAGTACACTGGGATTTTTATTGGGGTTGTTGGGTTTATTGGAAAATGTGTAAATCTTAGAAAATGGTAGGGCAGAGAGGCAAGACAGGGATGCTAGAAAAAAACAGGCATGAACTAACTAATCAAAAGAAAGATTTCTGGGGCACCTGGGTGGCTCAGTGGGTTAAAGCGTCTGCCTTCGGCCCAGGTCATGATCCTAGGGTCCCTGGATCCAGCCCTGCAACCAGCTCTCTGCTCAGCGGGGAGCCTGCCTCCCCTTCTCTCTCTCTGCCTGCCTCTCTGCCTACTTGTGATCTCTGTCTGTCAAATAAAGAAATAAAATCCTTTAAAAAAAAAAAAACACAAGGTTTTTTTTAAAATGATGTATTTAGGCTATATTTCTAATTCTGTAGAACTGACACTTTTCAGCTTTGTCGTTTGTATTTCTCATGTAGCTTTGTGCATCTGTACAAATTTCTTCTTCTACCCCTGACTGCTTCCTGGTTTTCTTTTCTTTGTGGTGACTTTCAAGATCTTTGCTTAACTAGGAATAGAACCTGATCAGTGTTGCTAACATAGTTTTATCCACTTTCCAAATTCTGTGGCCTCTTGTTGACTGTGAGCAATATATTTTAACTTCTGTAGGTGACACTAAAATGCTTGTGAGCTGGAGTCATACTGTGTGTTTCCTTGGAGAGTCACTAAACCTCTGTAAGCCGCCAGGAAGGCCTCCCCTCTTCACTCTAATATGCTGATCATAGACATGATGCCCTTTTGGTCTCACATCCCATTCCATATTATACACCATCATGTGACAGTAGTGTGTGATCATAATTTGTGTTCATGTTGTCTCAGCTAGTTTATGAAAAGATAAGCCCTGTGCCGTTTTCCTTTATATTCCTGTGAATGCCTTGCATACTTAAATATTTTTCTTAGGACAGGGTGTGTCTATGTTACTGAGTTAAGATAATGCGTGGAGGGCGCCTACTACAGTGACTGGCATATAGTAGGTATTTGGTAAACTATGTGAAGAGTATTCAGTCAATATGGGGAATGTTGCTTATTTCCTTAATTTTTATTTGACCCCGTCTTCCTCCATTTCATGTTTTTTTGTCCTTTGGCTGATTTAGAAATCTTTTTATCCATTTTTCATTTTGAGATAATTTTTGACTTACAAAGAACTCAAAAATAATACAAAGAATTCCCACACATCAACTGATATGTTCTCAGTTCATGATATCAAGGAGACATATGACATCCCTTTATTGATGGTGTTAATTTTGATCATTTTGTTGAGGTAGTGTCTGCCAGATTTCTTTGCCATAAAATTACTATTTTTTTCCCTTTACAGTAAGTATCTGATGGGGCAAATACTTTGAGTCTATGTAAATGTTTTGTTTCTTATCAAACTTTTTCTCCCTAACTTTAGCATGCATTGATGATTCTTTCCTGAAACAATTATCATGGAGTTTGCCACATAGTGATTTTTTGATTTCCACCATTTCTACTTCATCTATTCTTTGACATTTTACTCTAAGGAAGAGGTTTTCCTTCTCCTTCATTTAGATAGTTTTTCGTTTGTTAATTTATATCAGTATAGATTCATGGAATCTTATTTAACAAGTTATGATCCATTAGAATCATTATTTGTTTTTTTCCCCCATCTTCTTCTTAAACTGTGAAGATGGTAAAATTGGATAGGTGGCAAAGAGTGTGGAGAGAGAAGTGTTTGAGTTCTGTTAAAGTTAGAGATATGCCAAACAGCAAACCCCATGGATAAGCATTTATGTGGTTTCTATCAGCTTAACAAGGACCATCATGAAATAAAAGGTGGTGTAGATTATGTTGAAATATATTGGTTCCTCTATGTTTCAGGAAATAAAAAGGGTCAGTAAGAAGTAGTTTAATTGTTAAGGTCACTGCAGCTTCCCTTACCTTTTAGCATGTGGGGATGTTTGTTGTTTTGGGGTAGACTGTGAAGTACATAGATGAAAGTAAATGGAGAATGAAATTTCAGTATCACTCTTGTGGCACAAGATGGCAGCAGTCAGCCATGGATTTTGCAGCCTCTAGCCTTAATGGTGTCTTTTGTTTTTGCAGGGACTTCAGTACTAGTTCTAATAATATTCAGATTGACAAAACCAAGCCTCTGTGGCACAACTATTTCCTATGTGGATTTAAAGGAATTCAGGTAAATTGGTTTATCAGGCAACTACTAGCTGTTGAACTTAAAGTGTGTATATTATATATCAAGATTTTTAAAAATTTACTATGTATTTTTTGTCATCTTTCAAAGCTAATGTATGTTTCTATTATTTTATTTTAGAGGATGAGGTAGGTATGATTGTTCACTGGGGTTCACAGGGAGCAGTAATGTCTGTTCATAAATTAGTTACATTTGATGAAAATCCTCTTTTTAAAAAAATCTTTGTTCAAATTTTCTTTTGAAGGATGCAATCTAGTAATATATTTGTTCTAAAAATATGTAGGTATAGGCGCCTGGGTGGCTCAGTGGGTTAAAGCCTCTGCCTTCGGCTCAGGTCATGATCCCAGGGTCCTGGAATCGAGCCCTGCATCGGGCTCTCTGCTCAGCAGGGAGCCTGCTTCCTCCTCTCTCTCTCTCTCTCTGCCTGCCACTCTGCCTACTTGTGATCTCTCTCTCTGTCAAATAAAAAATAAGATCTTAAAAAAAAAATATGTAGGTATATACTGTAGTAGGATTTAGTCATACAGCCCTAGGTTTGAATCTGAGCTCTGCTCAGCTGTATTAATTCAGCCTCTTTAAGTGTCAGGTTTGTTATCTGTATAATGATGTCCTTGCTATCCAGCAAAGAGTTGTTACAAGGATTACACAGTGCTTGACACACAGTAGGCATTCAATAAATAAACAACTAGTATTGTTACTACCACTTCAGATAGGGTAAAAAAAAGAGGTAGTAAAGTTTATTAGAATAAGTATTTTCCTTAGAAACATTGAATAATTATCAGGAACATCTCTAATGTCATGGGCAAGAATAAGAAAATGAAATATTTCTACTTTTTCTCCAAAATAAAAAAGTGTAAGTCAATTAGATTTGTTAAAATCCATGTTTTAGAGAGCTTGTGTTCCTTGCTGTCTGGTGGTCCTAATCTGAAGCTTTGTCACAAGTAGCCTAGGACTCAGTGGCATATTTCATTCCAGGAAGGCATCAGATTTATTTCTGATGTGTAGTCCTATACTCAGATTTTGGTGGTTCTGGTCTTAGAGTTCCTGCATTCATTTCTTCTCTCCCTTCCTTCTTCCTCCCTCCCTCCCTCCTCCCTCTCTTCCTTTCCTTCATTCTTCTTTCTTTCTTTATCTTTCTTTTCTTTCCTTCCTTCCTTCCTCTTTTTTTATTTGTCTTTCTTCTTTATTGAGACACATGGTAATAACTTATGGGAACAGGTATTGGCAGCTTTTAAATCTTCAAAGTTATCTGGCTTATCAAATGCATTAGTGGGAATTACAGTATTTGGAAGGATTTGCCTGACAAATGCAATTTGATCTTCCTTATAGCAACATGCTTTTTATAGCATGTGGGTAAGTGACCTAAATACTGCTTGTTGCTTTCTGTTGTTTTTGAAAATTTGAGGCCTTAAAGCCTTCTTTTTTGGTTTGACAACTTAATGTGCTAAAGTAGGTTTGTACAGCAAATTTTTGGCAGAGAATTAATTTAAAAGTTAGCCTGTTTAGAAAACTTCAAATTCAAATACTAGAAAATTTCAGAGGATAATTTGTTTATATTAAATTGAACATGTTATCCTTTGGGATAGAGCTATTACAGAATTTGGCAAAATCCATTTACGTTTTTGAATCTGTTGTACATTTTAATTTAAACATTGCGTGATAAGTTTGTAAGTATGATTCACATTCAAGATACACGGAGGATCAGTTTATGGTTAAATATATAGCATTCTCCAAGGATTTTTTTTTTTTTCTTAAAACAAGCTGTCTGATGTTCTGTATGAAAGGGCATTGGCAGCAGCAGTGTTTCAGTTTATAATTTGTTTGTATTTCTGGAAAGGAAATTTTTAGATGACTTGAAATCAAGAAGAGAAGTACATCCAACAGAATCTCTTTTTTTGTGGTGTGTGAGTTTTGCCAACATAGGAAAAAAGGACAAGAAATTAAGGGAAAAAAACCAGCCTTTAATTTGCAGAGTTTTGTTGTTACTTTGGTTATTCTAACTAGTTTATTGAAATTTCTCCCTAGAATAATATGTATGATGAAATGCATAATTATGTAATATAATAGTATTTTGTACTTTGGTCTTGAGCTTTTTGAGTAATTTGCAAACATGTGGTATTTTTTCTTGAAAATGGGGTGGCCTTGAATTTATTTTTAATCCTAAACCACAAAGGTTATGATATAATATCATCTTAAGTGTCATCCTAGATATTCATCTAAGTATCCTAGAGATTTCCATCTTTAGATCAGAGTCTCATTATTTCTCATTATTTCTTTCTTTCCTAATTGTAGAAATAAGAGTTTCTCTACTTCATTTAGAGTCTGTATTCTCTGAATTCTAATTTGGCTGTCTTGAAAGCTACCATATGGCTTAACTGTATCTATAAACTCTAGTAAAAATCTGGATTTCCTCATATAGCTCACTTACATTAAATCATAGTGACAGTATGCTGGCCCGTGTTACTGACTGCAGTGGAGAAGTTCTCAACCAGAAATCAGAGACCTGGGTCCTACCCCCAGCTCCCTATATGCAATGTTGGAAAAAATTTTTAATCTTTTGGTATGTAGGTTTTTCCATTAGTAAAATGGAACTGAACTTGAGAACACTTTTTCTTCAGAGAAACTTCTGAAGAAATACTCAATAGAAACAAGCTGCTGCTTCATATTAGACTTTCACAGTCATATTGTGTTGGGCTGTGTTACATGGAGCTTTAATCTGCCTCACTAACATTGTGTATTTATCTTGCTACTTGAGAAATGGAATTATAATTGTTTAATTAATTTTTACATTTGTTTAAGTCAGTTAATGTTCAAGAAAAAGATGACTCAAGGCAATTTTAGGAAATGGATCAATAGCTTTTTGTTGAACAAAGTAAAAAATAATCTACAGATTACCAAACCCTATAGCCAAGAACCATTAAATGTAATATCATGTATAGACTCAAAATTGAATTGCACAAGTAGTTTCTATAAATAGCATAATAAGTCCATTGATAAATGTTTGCTCTCTGGAGAATGAAAGAATGTTTGCTACTCCTTGAATCTAACACCAAAGTTATAGCACTGTTTTTTCCTTCTATTCTTAGGAACACTTTGGTCTTAGCAACCTGACTGGAATGAATTGCTTAGTGGATGGAAACATCCCACCAAGTTCTGGACTTTCCAGCTCCAGTGCTTTAGTCTGTTGTGCTGGCTTGGTGACACTCACAGTGCTGGGAATGAACCTATCTAAGGTAACCAACTTAAATATGTTAGCCTCACAGAACTCTCTCTTTGTAAAGCCATTAATATCTGAATCTCCAAATTATAAGATCTTTCTTTGATTACAAACTTTATCTTACCTGAAAGGACTCTACACATGGGAATGTACTATAACCTAAAAATTCATAAGTCCTGCTTGTGATAAACCACTATAAAGTATCTGATACTTTGCAAATAGGGAGCAGATCTGTGAATATCTGAATTAAAATGCTCTTGTGCTCTTACATTAATTGTGGAGTTTGAGTGCATGGATATCTTTTTGGATCACCTCACTAACAAGTTCAGTTTAGACCAAGAAATTGTAGGCCTCATTGTTGGACCTGCTTATTTTCAACCAAAACCTTAAATTAAATATTTGACAGGCACTGGGTAAAAAGGGTAAAGACCAGGCAATAAAGGAACTGAACAGCATATCTGTTTATACCAGCAGGTTAGTCACTGAAATAAACTTTAAAAAAAATATTGCATTACAAAGAGGAAATGCTTATTTAAAGGAAACATAAATCCTACGAAAGGTCAGAAAGCCTCAACTTTACAAGTTCACATAAATCTCTGACTTTGCAGTTCAGAGCAGGTGTGCTCAGCTTTAATTAATGCTTTGGAGTTCTGGTTCAAACAAAATGTTATCATAGGTTCTTTTTTATCCCATACACATATACTACCACATTTATAGGTGGTTTGGGAAGGGCATCAGGCAGATCAAGAGAAAGTCCGCCACATGCTTGGTCTGTCTTCAGCCTGTTTAAATTTTCATTTTGAAAATTTTATATACAAGAGGAAAGAGAAAATAAAGGAGAAAGCAAAGGCTCAGATAGAGTTCTCTTGTCTGTCTCTTGGCTGTCTTGTATAAGTATACATTAGTTAGCCCTTTGTGAGCCATGGCTTATTTGGTGGGAAGAGCAAATCACTTGTTTTTTGTTTATTGAGAGGAAAGAAAGCAAGGGAAAGAAATCCATATGTGAAATGCGTTTCCAGTGGTACTATGTTTAATCTGATGATTTATTTATTTATTTATTTATTCATTTGGTCATCATTCAACCATTGTTTATTTAGTGGCTACTTTGTACCAGGTAATGTTCAAAGCATTGGAGCTATGATAGGTCCAGTTTTAACCCTCATAGTGCTTATGATCTGAAATGGGAACAGAGACAAGTGACAGACAACTATAATAGGTTGTGATGAGTGGATACATGCAGATTTAGAGAGTATGGAATATCTAAACTGAGACACAAGGATTTTTAGATGTTTGTCAAGAAATACTGATAGCATGAAAACACTGGTAACATCAATAGGCATGTATCAGGTGGAGGGAAACTTACGTGGGAATATCTAGAGTAAGAGTGATCATAGATTGTTGGAAGAACTAAAAAGGGCTTAATTTGGCTGGAGTAATTTGGATAACAGAGTAGGAGACCAGATGTTGGGTCTTGTGAGCCATGTTGAGGAATTTGGGCTTTATCTTGATAGCAGTGTAAAACCATTTCAGGCTTTTAGAAAGAGGGTAACATTATCATGCCTATATTTTAGAAAGATCACTCTGGCTCTATTATAAAATCTAGATATGAGGGTAGTAACAATATTGGTAGTAGGGAAATGATTTGGTCTAGGGAAATGGCAGTGAGAATGGAGAGACCTGGATCATAGACTTAAAGTACATCTCAGACAGAATCAATAAGACTTGCTCATTGATTGGGTATGGGGATGAGGCACAGAGAAGAGTCAAGGATTTTACCCCGGTCTCTGGCTTGGTGTGATTTGTTGGAATAAGGAATATAGATGAAACTGAAATATTGTTAGGGAGGGATCTCTGTGGGCATGCTGATAGAGTTATATAGTATTTAGTCACAAACAATATCCTTGAAGATGAGGAGGATCTGAACTCGAGATGGCCCATTTGAGAGTTATTTGTATATAACTGGGTTTTGAAGCTATAGGAGTGGGGGAGAACAACCAGTGGAAGAATGTAGGTAGAAGGACAAGGAAGACTAGGACAAGGTTCTGACAAGCATGAACATTCGAAGGATGGGCTTAAGAAGAGATGTCCACTGAAGAGACTGAGAAATAATCAGATAGATAGAAGGAAAATAAAAAAGGTAAGGCAACAGCAAAGACAAAAGAGAGACTATTTCATGAAAACAGTGGTGTCAAATGCTACTGGGATGTCAAGTGAGACAAGGACTAACCTTCATTAGATTTGGCATCAGAGAAGTTGAAGAAAACCTTGGCAAGAACAATTTAAAATAGGAATATGTTAAAGTGTCTATGAGAAGTGAGAAAGTGGAAAAGTTCAGTGGATACAAAAAATCTGGCTATGCCTGGTGAAAGAGATAAAATGATGTCTGTCATGGGGGTAAGGTCAAGAAATTAATTTATTAATAAGAGGATTGGTGAAACTTTTTTTTTCACTTTTTTTTTGGCTTTTAATGGTATAAATATCTAAGGGAAAAGAAGAAAAAATGATGAAGAAAAAACACTTGAAACTTAGGAATTAATTTTGGCTGCCTCTGTGTTTTCAAAGTAAAAAAATAACAAATGTATTGACATAAAAAGAGACACATGGATCAATGGAACAGAATTAAGAGCCCAGAAATAAACCCATGCATATATGGTCAATTAACTAATGACAAAATATATAACAAACTCATACAACTCAATAGCATAAAAACAAACAATATGATTAAAAATGGGCAGAGTATCTGAATCAACATTTTTCCAGAGAAGACATATAGATGGCCAACAGACACATGAAAAGATGTTCAGCATCACTTACTATCAGGGAAATGCAAATCTAAACCACAATGAGATATCACCTCACACCTGTCAAAATGGCTAGTATCAAAAATATAAAAAAATAACAAGTTGTTGGTGAAGATGCGGAGAAAGGGAATGCTTGTACACTGTTGGTGGGAATGTAAATTGGTGCAGCCATTATGGAAAACAGTATGGATATTCCTCAAAAAATTAAAAATAGACCATATGCTCCAGCAATTGCATTTTTGGGTATTTATTTGAAGAAATTGAAAACATTAACTTGAAACAATATGTATGCACCCCTATGTACACTGAAGCATTAAAATTGCAATAGTAAAGGTACAGACACAACCTAAGTATCTGTTGATGGATGAATGGATAAAGAAAATATGGTATATATATATGTACAATGACATTTTAGTTAACCATAAAAAAGAATGAAATCTTGCCAATTGCAACAACATGGAGGGAACTTAAGAGCATTGTGCTAAGTGAAATAAGTCATACAGAAAAAGACAAATATGTATGATTTCACTTGTGCAATCTAAAAATTTTTTTTAATGTTTTATTTTATTGTTTTCTCTTAGATAGGGAGAGAGAGGTGGGGGGAGGGGCAGAGGGAGAGAGCAAATCTCAAGCAGACTCCACACCTAATGTGGAGCCCAATGTGAGGTTAGATCTCATAACCCTGAGATCATGACCTGAACTGAAATCAAGAGTTGGATGCTTAACCAGCTGAGCCACACAGGCACTCCTCAAATTTTTTTTTTTTTTTTTTTAAACTGGAGCTAATAGATACAGAGAGCGAATTAGTTGTTGCCAGAGGTGGTTGTTGGGGGATGGGCAAAATGGGTAGAGGGAGTCAAAAGGTACAAACTCCCAGTTATAAAATAAATCATGGGATGTAATGTACAGAATGGTAACTATAGTTAACAATACTGCATTGCATATTTAAAAGTTGCTAAGAGAGTAAATCTTAAAGGTTCTCATCACATGAAAATAAAATTCTTTAACTATGTATGGTGATGGATGCTAATTAGACTTATTGTGATGGTCATTTCACAATATATACATATATCAAATCATTATGTTGTATACATGAAACTAATATGTTAGTTATACCTTGATTAAAAAAATGAATAAAAAAATAGCAAATATACTTTTATCAGAACTGACTTTATTGCCTAAAGGGAACAATATGTATATCCTAGCTTTCCCCGCTTGTCTAAGTTGCAATGACAATACTTAATATTTCATAAGGGCTTAGTATCATTATTTAGGAGAGTTTCTTTGGTGTAGTGAGATAGAATCTTTTTTTTTTTTTTTTTAAGATTTTATTTATTTATTTGACAGAGAGATCACAAGTAGGCAGAGAGGCAGGCAGAGAGAGAGAGAGAGAGGAGGAAGCAGCCTCCCTGCCCAGCAGAGAGCCCGATGTGGGACTTGATCCCAGGACCCCAAGATCATGACCTGAGCCGAAGGCAGAGGCTTAACTCACTGAGCCACCCAGGCGCCCTGCTGTAGTGAGATAGGATCTTAATTGAAAGGAAGCCTGATTTCTTCAGTCTTTATACTTAAGTGCTCATTGTTGACATAGAATGTAAGAACTCAATGGACTTTAGAGATGAGCTAGTTCAAAATTTTTTTTAAACTGATGTATCAGTCAGCGTCTAATAAGAAAGAAATGGCACACAGGGTATAACTGAAGACAGTTTAATAAGGAGACTATTTACATAGATGTGGGTAGGTTCAGGGGAACCAACTAGGAAGAGTTCCCTTGTGAAACCAGAAGCTATCATACTTTAGGAGCTATGACTGTAGAGTAATGTTGCCAGAAATGCAATGAGGTGGGAAAGAGTGAAGTGGGTAGGAATAGCAGTGAGTGGGAATGGACGAGGGAAGTTGTCCATAGAGGTCCATCTTCTGGGGTACAGAGAAGTGTAAGAATGGAGGACCAGAAAGGCAAATGGAGAATAACCAACCTATCTGATAAGAAAGGTAAGTCCCACAGGAGACGTGACTAATCTCTCCCAATTGATGAATAATCCCCTTCCAATTCATATGTATATCCAGTAGTCCCTGTTAAATTGCAGATAATAATTACTGTAAATGAGATATGATAAGTAGATTTGGAACTTGTTAACTCATTAATAAATGAAATGTTTTATGGCTGAAACCGCTAAAACAAGATGGCTAATCACCCAGAAATTCTGGAAGACCGAAATTATGAATGAGAAGGAAACTGGAGAAGAGAATATGGTGTAATAAAAAGACCTATGACATAGAAAAGCCTAGAGACTTCTGGTTTCAAGAAGCCAGAACAAAGAACATATCTACTTTTTCTTTCTCCAGCCCTCATTTATTTTGCTTTTTCAAAAAAATCATCCCAAACAATAGGGAAAGCAAGAAAATGGAGGCACAGGTTTCATCTTTGATAAATCAAAGAGACATAAATAACCCTAAACCACAAGATATAAAGATGAAAAGTCAGTGGAAGAAGACTTGTTCCTCCTCAGGAGGAATGAAGAATGAAGAAAGGAGAATGAAGAAAGGTCAGAGCCAAGTTCCTGTGGAAGGAAGTGCGGATGGAAGGCAAATTGATTCACAGGTGTCTGGAAAGGCTTAGGAATTAGAGGCACCCAGTACCGTAGAAAGTAGGGTGACAATATAGGGCTGAATTCCATCCTCATGTTAAAATCTGAGGAGGAGAAACCCCCTACGATCGTAGTTGATGAAGGCTGAAATGATCAACAGAGAGCTGTGGGCTCGGGGGGCATTTCTGCATGCAGTTATCTTTTGGCATTTGTCAAAAATACAATTCATGTTATGTCTGAGTAACTTGGAATATGAATTGGGCATAAAACTTTTCCTTGAGGGTTGCTGTCCACTGAGGAAACTGGAGAAGCTCATGGTTAGGCATCAAGAATCCTATTTGTTATTGGGAAGCCTGGAATAACATAACTAACACTGGATTTATGAGGGAGTGCTTCCCAGAGAAGATAGGCTTTTCAGCCACAGTATAAACTTCCTATCCTAAGTCTTGAATTAGCATTCAGTGACATTTATTGAATGCCTACCAGGTGCCAGGCCTTGGTCTAGGCACTAGGGATACAGCTGTGAATAAAATCGGTGAAGCCCCTGCTTTCATGGGACTTAAGTGCTAGTGTCTGTGGTGATAGTAGGAGATAATGAACAACTATCTAAATAAATGTAGAATATCAGCCAGGGCTATGAAGAAAAATAGGCTGTAGTGAGGGGAAGTTGCTATTTTGGAGGAGTCAGAAGTCTCTTTAAGGAGGAGCCATTTTAACAGAGACTAAGGAGTGAGCACAAAAGGGAAGTAGAAGGAACAGCTCATCCAAAAGCCCTAAGGCTAAAGCATGTTCCTCATAGCTGAGGAACAGTGGAGGCAGTGTTGAGGGGTGGGGACAGGACAGGGTGGTTTGAGGTGAGCTAAAGAGAGGTGATCAGAGGCCACATTGCCACATTGTATAGAGTCTTCTTTGGATTTCATTCCAAGTATGATAGAAAGCCTTTGGAGGGCTGTGAGCTGAGGTGTCCAGATGTGATTCACATTGCTTTGAGTTTCTTGCAGTTGGAAGTAGTATGTTGTACCCTATACGACCAGGGAGAAAATAATCTAAAAAACAAACAAAAAGAAAAGAAAAGAAAAGGAATGGGAATGGTCAATGCCTTTATGGAACTTAAACACACATAGTGGGGTACCTCACAAGACGTATTAATTGAGCATCTAGCTCATACAAGATCTGAAGTATTTTATGTGTAAATGGAGAACAGGGTTATAAGAATGGCTACTTGGTGTTGTTAAATGGGAAAGGTTTTTTTTTTTTTTTTTAAGATTTTATTTATTTGACAGAGATCAGAAATAAGCGGAGAGGCAGGCAGAGAGAGGGGGGAAGCAGGCTGCCTGCTGAGCAGAGAGCCGATGCGGGGCTCATCTGAGGATGCTAAGATCATGACCTGAGCTGAAGGTGGAGGATTAACCCACTAAGCCACCCAGGCTCTCCTAAATGGGGAAGTTTTCAAGTGAGTGGTAAGTTCTAAAAAATCAAGGAGAGGCTGTGTCTTGACACAAAGTACTGGGAGGGGTCCCAGGGCATTTCAGGCAGAGTGAACCCTTAAGTGTATTGTAACAGTTCTCTGAGCCAGATTGATAAAAATGTGTCAGCCAAGGCCTAGAAATTCCTATGCTACCTCATGACATTCCTTTTCAAAATTTTATGTGATGACATACAACTCTTCTAGTTGCTTAAGTCCCTCAATAGGTTTGAATAACTTAATTTCAGGGGCGAGTTACTCGTATAGACACAGATTGATCTTCTTTCAGAGGAGTGTTTTGGTGTTTGAAATCCATACTTTACAAGGAACCTTTGAGGTTCAGAAGCAGAGTAAATTAAATGCTCAATATTCTGTGCCAAATGTGTCCAACTTTTCATTTCCTGAGTTTCTCTGAGAAAGTTTAAGGGTATATTTTTCTCTACATATAGTTACATTTAAGTTAAATATTTCTTGGCCTTCAGAATGAGATCTTGTCCTTAAAAAGTAAAGACAAGATGTACAGGAAAATGAAAAGAATCTCACAATTACACAAAAGTTTAAGCTCTGATGAGAATGTTTTAGTAGCAGTTTGCTATATGTTATAGGACAATCAGAAAACAATTTGCACTGTCACTAATCATTATGTTTAGAAGTCCATAGAAGGATGTTGTTTCACTTTGCATAGAATAACAAAAACCTCCTCCATATAATGGTTAAGGAAAATAGTAGTTTAAAACAGTCCAGCCAGATGTGGACTGCTAATGAACTGCAGCAGCATGGCCTCTAAGAAGATGGTAAATCCAGAATACAATCTTTGAAAACAATCTCTTAATTAAGTGTTGGACGTGGACTAAAGCCATGTGCTCACTGGCACAAAAACCAGGAGGGCTCCACGTTAGCACTGGGTGGCATGTGTTTAAAAATGTTTGAAATTTTAAGTTAATATTGTTAATACATAAATATAAAACAATTCACATAGTTTTATCAATAAAAAACAACTAAGTTTCTTTCAGTTAGGTGGCATTGTGCTTGTCTCTCGTTATATTCCTTTTTAGGAGTAGGATTGGAGACAACATTTATTTAATGGTTTTGAGTAATTTGGATTCACTTGGATGTTGTGACCAAGCTATTTGCAGATTAGGAGGCTTGCTTTGCGGAGGTTGTTGAGGTCACCTCTGTTTTTTTTTTTTTCCATTTCCTTTTCTAGGCTAAATACATGTTTACCTTTAGCATAAACTAAGGCAAACAAGACAAACTAGGGAGCAACAGATTGGAGAACTATGGTTCACTGTTTCCGAGTGTCTTCAAATGAAACCACTATTGCTGAAAATTCATGCATATGCCTTGGTTGTGTTTGAACTTCTGCTGTAATCCTTATATCCTTATCATTATTAGGTCACTATGTGTCAAGGCCTCCAAACTTTGACTTGCACCCAGGAATAAGTTAAATGTGATCTAGTATTTAAAGAATCAATTGGGACAGTCCCCATGATATTAAGTATGCCACATGTGTGCATAGTCCTTACCTACTACATTCACTGTATGCAGAGAAAATAACTAAAAGATGAACATACAAGCTCATTTCTTTTTAATACTGGATAATATTTCATTGTGTAGATATTACATAGTTTATCCATTCACCTGCTGAAGGACATCTTGGTTGCTTTCAAGTTTTGCCAATTAAGAATAAAGTGGCTATAGACATCTGTGTGCAGGTTTTTGAATGGGCATAAGTTTCAACTCCTTTGGGTAAATTACAAGGAGTGTGATTGCTGAAATGTATGAAAAGAATATGTTAAATTTTGAAAGAAACTATCAAACTGTCTTTCAAAGTGGCTGTATCATTTTGCATTCCCACTAGCAATGAATGAGAGTTCCTGTTGCTCCATATTCTCACCAGTATTTGGAGTTCAGATTTTGGCCATTTTAATAGGTGTGTACTAATATCTCATTGTTGTTTTAATTTGCATTTTCCCAATGATATATGATGGGGAGCATCTTTTCTTTTCTTTTTTTTCTAAGATTTTATTTATTTATTTGAGAGAGAGAGAATGAGAGAGCGAGAGCATGAGAGGAGGAAGGTCGGAGGGAGGAGCAGACTTCCTGCCAAGCAGGGAGCCAGATGTAGGACTTGTTTCCCTGACTCTGGGATCATGACCTGAGCCAAAGACAGTCACTTAACCAAATGAGCCACACAGGTGCCCCATGGAGCATCTTTTCATTCATATGCTTACTTACCATTTGCATATCTTCTTTGGTGAGGTATCTCTTAAGATCTTTGGCTCGTTTTTTTAAACAGGTTGCTTATTTCATACTGTTGAGTTTTAAGAGTTCTTTGTATATTTTGGATGATAGTCCTTTATCAAATATGTCTTTTGCAAATATTTTCTTCCAGATAGTGGCTTCTCTTTTTATTCTCTTGATACTATCTTTTGCAGAGCAGAAATATTTAATTTTAATGAAATCCAGATTATTAAGTCTTTCTTTTATGGACTGTGCCTTATCTCAGAAGTCATTGCCAAACCCTAGGTCATCTAGGTTTTCTCCTATGTCATCTTCTAGGAGTTTTATAGTTTTGTTTTACATTTAGGTCTGTGATCCATTTTGGTTTAATTTTTGTAAAGATGTAAGGTCTGTGTTTAGATGCATTTTCTTTCTTTCTTTCTTTTTTTTTTGCATACGAATGCCCAGTTGTTCTTGTACTATTTCTTGAAAAGACTATCTTTGCTCCATTGCTTTGCTTTTGCTCCTTTGTCAAAGACCAGGCTATATTTGTGTGGATCTATATCTGGGCTCTCTGTTTTGTCACATCGATCTAATTGTCTGTTCCTTTGTGAATACCAAACTGTTTTGATTACTGTAGCCTAATATGAAGTCTTGAAGTTGGAAAGTGTCAGTCTTCCAACTTTATTCTCCTTTCATATTGTGTTGCTATTCTGGATGTTTTCCCTCTCCATATGAACTTTAGAATCCATTGATAACCACAAAATAACTTGCTGGGATTTTGGATGGGATTGCATTGAATCTGTGGATCGAGTTGGGAAAAATTAACATCTTAACAATATTGAGTCTTCCTATCCATGAACATAGGATATCTCTCCATTTAGTTCTTTGATTTCATTTGAGTTTTATAGTTTTCCTTGTGTAAATCTTGTACATATTTCATGTGATTTATACTTATGTATTACATTTTTTCAGTTGCTAATGTAAATGTTATTGTATTTTAAATTTCAAATTCCACTTGTTTATTGCCGGTATATAGGAAAGTGATTGACTTTGTATATTAATATAGTATGTTACAACCTTGTTATAATTGCTTGCTAGTTCCAGGAGTTTTTTTGTTAATTCCTTTGGATTTTCTACATAGATAACTATGTCATCTGTAAACAAAGAGTTTTATTTCTTCTTTCCCAACCTGTATATCTTTTATCTCCTTCTCTTGTTTTATTACACTAATTAGAACTTCCACATTGATGTTGAAAAGCAGTGGTGATGGACATTCTTGCCTTGTTCCTGAACATTTTGCCTTTTGAAATTCATTGTCAAATTGTCATCTAGAAAGATTTTGTCAATTAATATGCAGCAACATTACGAGTGTCCATTTCCCCACAGCCTTACCAACAACTTTATCAATCTTTAAAATAATTTCCAATCTGATAGATTCTGTCTTGGGCATATCTTTGATGATTAGACTGCTTAAACATCTTTTCCGTGTTTTTTATTGGTCATTTACAGGTTTTGGACTTTGTTATATATCTACTCAGTTCCTATTACTCCATAAGAACTCTATATATTAAGTATTCATATATTATATGTTGCAAACATTCACCCTTTTTACTAACCAATTTTCTATTTGGCTTCTTTTAAACTAATAATTCTGTTTTTTGTTTTGTTTTATTTTGCTTTTTAAGTAAGCTCTATGCTCCGTGTGGGGCTTGAACTCATGACCCTAAGACAACAGTTGTATGCTCCACTGACTGAGCCAACCAGGTGCCCTTAAACTAATAATTTTGTATTTGATTTTAAAAAAATATCTCATGTATTTATTAGAAAGAGAGAGAGAATGAGCAAGGGGGAGGGGTAGAGGGAGAGGGACAAGCAGACTCCCCACTGAGCAGGGAGCCTTATGTGGGACTCGATCCTAGGACCCTGGCAGACGCTTAACCAATTGAGCCACCTAGGTGCCCCAAACTAATAATATTGAAGCAAAAGTCACTTTAGTCATATTTAAGCAAACACATAGAATGGGGTCATTGTATATACATTTACTTTTATCTTTCTTGAGTTGAAAATACTGTACACCCTTTCATTTCATTTTGAAGTAAAGTACTTGGACACAAGTCCATTAAATGGACCCCAGGGCTCTCTAATTTACTACATGTTTGACATAGTATCTTTAGAAGCTTACTTAGAGGAACTAAAATCGTAACTGATTTGTATTGTAAGCAGGAATATTTTCCAAGTAGCATTTGTGCAGTAAGATATATACTTTTGAATTATGAATAATGCAATTAACATCTGTTTAGCACTTGGAGAAATGCAAAGAACTTTCCCCTCATCCTTTTGCAAGGCCACTTAACTCTGTAAAGTAAGAAGCAACTGCCAGCTTCTCAGAGCCTAGCGCCAGGATTGTGTACTTGTACTTTATGTTTTATCAAAGGGATATGGCAGGTTTTACTTTTAGAACATATTAATGTTACTTCTACTTCCCCAAAGGTCTAAAAACATTCAACAAGAACAACAACAGCAGCAGCAGCACCAACAGAACAAAACTGTTTGGAGGGCACAGTCATTATGTGGATGGGTCCAGGGTTCAGTCAGCCCTTTTAGGGCTTAGGCAAGGCACTGGTAACTGATAATGGAGATTTCTTTTTAATTTTAAAGGACATATAAATCTGTTGAGAATAAAAGAAGGGCAGTCAGTTTGGCAAATGGTAAATAACCTTAAAAACTTTTCTCTCTCTCTGAGGAAAGAGATGATTGTATCATTTTCTTATGAGCAACTTTATACTGCCTGGCATAAAGGAGACAATTAGTTGGGTTTGATTAAATTAGTGAGTTATTACTGCTACCATCATCTGCATAATAGCCATTTCCCCCTGTTTTTAGTGTTGTATTTGGATGAGTTAAACAAAAACATAAAATGAATGATTTGTTCCAAAGACAATAGTATCTTCCTGGAGAATACATTTATTTTTATTCTGAGAGTATGGGACTGAAAAACAGGCCCGGGTCTGAATTCTGGTACTGCTACTCTCTAGCTTTATAGCTGAGGGGAAGTCTGTCTCTGGGTCTCAGTTTCTTCACTAGTAAAATAAGTGAATTTAGACCACTAAATCTTTGAGGCCCCTTCTAGCACTAAGATTATGTGATCTAAGAGGTAAAGCAATTCTTAAGATCATCAATTTTTGAGGAGTTGCTTAATAATAATTAAACTCTTGCTTATACTATATCTAAATCTTCTAATGGATTTTTCAAAATTCTAGATCCTAGTGACAATAAAATCATTATTGGAACTAAAATTCAACCTTGGGAAAGCTATATTTAAACTTTGGAAAACTGCTGTTTAGGTACCTGTTACATCGTAACAATGTAATATGACTCTGATTGTATTGCTGACTGACAATTCCATCCCTAGGGGTGGGGGAGGACTGTTGCTTTTCTTTCTTACTTTTTTTTTAGTTATGTTTCTTATAATTACTTTGTTTAATAACTGGCAATCAGGAATTTACTGAATAAAATAAACTTTTGTGATCTCAATGTCCACTAGATGGAGATACTGTGGTAACCAAGGTCCTGAACTGTCCGCATATATTTTTACTTTGAGTAGTTTGTTCTTAAGTTTTAATTAAAATAAATGAAATAGTAAAAAAAGGAAAAGATAAAGAAAGGAACAAAACAAGTAAGGGCGAGAACTGAGAGTGAAATTCAGCTTTCCATGGCTCCAAGGAAAGATTCAGATACACCATAAATCATTGTGAAGCATTTCAAAGCTGTACTGCATATTTCCTGCCATTAAAACTGTGTGTTGATCTAATTTGCAAATACCCACACCCCTTGAAATGATTGTGTTTAATTTACTATCTTTGAAAAAATCTAATAAAAACTCATAAGAAAATTCCATTTATTAAGTTTTCCTGTTTCTCAAATTTAATTTCTACATTTAGTATTTATGGACATAATTTTTATTTTTGTCTTTTGAGCATTTTTTTCCTATTAAATTTTTAGTAGCTCACTCTTAAAAGCATATTGAGCAATTTATAAGTATTACTTTTTCAGAGTTGGGGTGCATTTGGTAAGTATATTGTGACTTTTTCAAATGCAATTATTTTAAGGCCTTTGATGATTATAAAAGCAAGAGGCTAGGGTCAAATCCTAGGTGAAAATGCTATAAGTGAGGCAATAAAACTAATATATTTATGGAATATTTTAGTGAAGGCTGTAGGAATTGAATAATATAAGCATATAAAAATAATTTAATGATATTTATCCAGGTATGCCCAAAATGAATGAGTAAGACAAAGAGTATTTTACAAATTAAATTTTCCTTGGTTACTGAGTATACCAGATACTTTATTTTATCTTCAAGATTTATTTATTTGTTTTAGAAAAAGAGAAAGAGAGAGAGAGTACGAGAGTGGGGAGAGGGAGAGGGAAAGAGGAAGCAGATTCCCACTGAGCACAGAGCCCAGTGCAGGGCAGGGCTTGATGCCAAGACCCTAAGATCAGACCCCGAGATCACGAACTGAGCAGGAACCAAGAGTCAGACACCCAGCCAACTGATCCACCCCAGCATTTCTACCAGATACTTAAGAAGTACTATTGGAGATTATTTAGAATTTGGATGAATGGATGTAATTCCTTAATTTTAATCATATCTGAATTGGTAAGGGAGCAGAGGATAGAAAATTAATTTGGCCTGATCATAAATACTATAGGATGGAATTAAAAGATGATTTAGCTCAGCTTCCTACAGGATGTTATAGTACAAAGAGCATGTCCTTTAGATTCAACACGACATTGGACTCTAGCTCAAGAGCTGTGTGACTTGGCACATTACTTAATCTCTCTGTGTCTTTGTCTGTAAAATTAGCATCATAATATTTACCCAGTAAAGATAGTTGTGAAGATTGGAGTAATTATATAAAGTACAACAGCTACCTTATAGTAAGAGGTAAGGGCCATTACAGTCATCCTCACTTTATAGTAATGGTAATGATGATGATGATGATGATGATAGTAATAATCTGTAATTCTCATTTAAATTAACAAAATGTAGATTTTCTCTACTGGGGAGAATCTCTGGAAAATGGTTAGGCTAGTTTTACTGGAAGCCTTTTTTTTTCATTTTAACTCTGAGGTTCAGGGATACCATGAACCCCAAATGGGTTAGGGTAGTAAAAAGAACCTTACTTTTCATTCCTTTATTTAACAGTGTTTATTCAACTAGGGAATCTTATAGAATTGGGGCTGGAAAAGTAAAGTAGACAAAGAGCTTATATTCTAGAAGGGAGAGACAGATAATAAATAAGTAAATGAGCTATATACTTTCACATAGGGTTAACTTCTATAAGGAGAATGAAGTCTGGCAAAGATGAAGAATGATTTGAAGAAAGGCTACTTTAGGTTAAGTGATTAGTACAAAGAAAGTAAGAGAGGTAAGCAAGAGAAAAAAATGACTAATTAAAACAATTAGTAATTGTAAAATTTAATTAGTAAAATTTAATTAATAAAATTGAGTATTATTGTGGGCAGCAATAACATGAGGATGTAGGGATTGACATTTAAGCTGAAGTATTATTAAGCATTTAACTGTTAGCTATTCTGAACCTTTCTTCTCTGGATAAAGTTCATCTTGTTGGTCTGCAAAATTTTTCTCTTAAGGGGACTGGTAGCTCTCTTTGGATGCAGTCTTGCTGATTCTGCCATGAGAAGCCATTGGTAGCTGCAGAGAGCCAGGGTAGAGGGGGATACTCCAGGGCCCTGGCAGGTTGGGCTTCCTTACTTTCTGTGGGATATCCAAAGTTAGGTAAAAGTAGAGTCAGTAAGCACTCCTTAAAGACAACCTTTGTGTTACTGGATTAGGATCTTCTAGTGGATTTCCAGGCTTTGCTTTGTATATCTCCTTACCCATTTTTCATGGGAGTTCCAGTTGGAGCTGAACACGGTGAACGGTTGAGTACCATTTGTCTCGCTTTGTCTAGGGAATCTTAGATGGTCGATATTAGACTTGAGGGGTAAAAAACAAAATCAAAGAGGAAAAACTGTCTATTAAGTTTTCCAATCAAGTTATTGCTTGGTATTTTAAAGATTCTACCTTTCTATAATATGTTGGATCATGAAGCTACTCTTCTGAGGTTGGCCTAAGAAAGTCTCATGCCTTTGGCACTGGTTAGAGTTAGGTATTGTTAATACTGCCAGTTTCCTCGAGTTACCTAATTTTTATTCTCAAATCCTGTTCTGTTGTCTACAGTGATATAATTTATGCTTTTTAACCCTTATTTCACGATGTCATTGTATTCCTTTTGTTATCATTTCACTCTTTTCTGAAGAGATCCCACAATAAATTACTAAAATGAATAATGTAAGCCAGAGTTCCTGTTGTTTTGCTTTTTACGCTTCTTCAAAAATAAGTATTTTAAGGAATTAAAACTTTTCAAAGAAGGAAGGATTTTCTTTCTAGGTGTCTCAATGGCAAAGGTAATATTTGCTAAAATTTCATTTCACATATGCAGACTATTCAACTGGCAGGTTGGCACTTTGACAGTTTAAAGTAACATCCCATAATTAAATTATTTCCCATGGAATATCATAACTTCTTTGGAGCAATAGTGGGAGCAGGACTGGTAAATCACATTTCATTTTGTTTCTTATAATGAACTGGGGAAATTCTTTACATTCATCTTCTAGAAACCCAGGTTGTATGCTGTTAACACTCTGGTGCCTGCTTTCTATCAACACCAATATACTTTTACTAAAGACAATATAAGAGGGGGGTGGTTTTTTTGGGTATCAAATGATAGATTTTAATGAGTGCCACCCAGGTTACTCTTTGGCTAATATGCTGATTTAATTATTTTAAGCATGCAAATAAAATGTAATTGTTTCAAAGATCTTGGGTAACATCCCACATAAGAAGACATTCTGGGCTATTAAACACTTGTTAATTTTCACTGTGTTTATTTAAATCAAGTGGAAGCAGGCCTCTGGGAAACTTTATGTGTGGTCATCAAAGCTCATAATCTCCTATAATTAAGTAAACTCAGGGAAGGTAAAATTGGTCATGACTCCTGTGGTTACAAGGGCATCCAGAGAATAGTGATTAATGTTTCTTCTTTTGATACAACTTTGGGTGTTTTTATGAAAAATATGCAAAAATCAAGCAATCAGTAAAATTCAAAATAAAAAAAAATTAAATGTGAATTCATTTCATATGCTATAAAGACCTCTACCTAGTGAAGAGGTGAAAGTACTCCTTTTTATTATTATAAGTTAGGTTGTATTTATGTTTATTTTCATGAAAAAATGTTCTAATTATCAGATTTTATAAATATTTTAATTCTTCAAATTGGTGATAAATTTACTGAAAAAGCAAAAAATTTGTCAGAAAAAATAAAAATGCATTATTCCTTTAGGAATAATTCACAGAAGCTTGCAGACGTTTTCATTGATTAGCTTCAATGTTTTTGAGTAACGTTGTAAGTATGATACACTCTTACTTGTTGACAACAGTGTTAAACATCACATATTGAATTAGATTGATTTTTAATGTAGCACTGAAAGCTTTTTTCTCAAGTTTTTATTATGGGGAAATTTCAATTGTATAGAAAAAGTGCAAGAATAGGCGATGAATACACATGTTTTATCTAGATCCTTGTAAACATTTTGCCACATTTACTCTTTTTCTCTACTTTTTTCCTGAACCATTGAGTTAATTGCAGACATCATCCTTAAATATTTCAGCATTTGTCTACTAAGAACAAAGCATTGTTCAACATAACCGAATAAATTATCACATTGATACAATATAATTATCTAATATGCAGTCCATATTCAAATTTCCCAGTTGTCCCCATAATAACATCCTTTACAGCTTTTCTCTTGTTTCTTTTTCTTTCTTTTAAATTTTTTACTGACCCAACCATTACATTTAATTGTCGTGTTTCTTTCGTTTCTTTTATTCTAGAACTGTTCCCCAGCTTTTTTGCCTTTCATGACATAAGCATTTTTGAAGAGTCCAGACTAATTTTGTGTGTGTGTGTGTGTGTGTGTGTGTGTGTGTGTCAAAGTTCCTCAATTTGGATTTGTCAGTATGGTTGTCTCATTGTTATATTGAGATGAACCTTCTTCCACCAGCAATACTCTGTGGGTGATGTCCTTCCCAGTGAATCACATCATATGATTTCTGTCTATATTATACTTAATTTTTTAATACATATATATAGGTAGAGCTCTGCTACCTATCCAAAAGAATGCCTTAGTTTAGGTATGTAATGTAAATTCCCTTTTTATAAAAGTTGGCTTTTTGTTAATAATAGTTTAAACAGAGTTTGAAAAGTCCTTTAAGAGTGGAAAAATATACTGTAACATGTCTAGCTGTCTATTATGTGTTTTAAACACAACACTCCATGCATATTTGTTGAATGAGTGAACATATTGATGACTTAAAAATCACAAATCCTCAGCTTTGTCAAGGAACTAAAATCCTCTACTGTTCCACTTCTTTTTAACTATTTTTTATGTTTTCCTTCATTGTTTTGTTTAGGAAACAAAATGTACTAAGCTTGGAATAAACGGTTTGAAATATCTAACATAAAAATAACCCAAGCAAATGTAATTTTAAACTGTCACGGTGTATATAGGGTCACATTATTTCACTTGCAGTCACTCAGGGTTTGTATATATCACATTTCAGTGTAATGACATGGGCCGGCTCCAAAGAAAATACCAGGCAACATGAATTTGGTTTGACTAACAAATATTTACATGTCTCTGTATCTCTAATTATTGTAGTCTTTCAAAAGGTTTATGCTACACAGGCTTGATTCTTGAAAGCTTCTGTTAGATTAAAAGAGGTTGATCAGTAGTATATCTAACTATAAAAATGATACTGCAGGCTGTCTAGATAAATGTTGGAATTAAGCCAGCGCTTCTGCAGAGAACAGGTGGACTTAAGAGTGGCCTGACACAAGCAGACAACTGCCTGTCATGTGCATTCTTTCTTACATGTATTAACTGTTTTTTTCTTTAAAAAAAAACTTATTTTATTTAAATTCAGTTAGTTAACATACAGTATATCATTAGTTTCAGATGTGGAGTTCAGTGATTCATCAGTTGCATAAAACACTTAATGCTCATTATATCATGTGCCTTCCTTAATGCCCATCACCCAGTTATCCCAACCCCCCACTCCCTTCCCCTATAGCAATCGACAGTTTATTTCTAATAAGTAAGAGTTTCTTATGGTTTCTCTCCTTCTCTGATTTCATCTTATTTTATTTTTTCCTTTCTTCCCCTGTGATTCTCTGTTTTGTTTCTTAAATTTCATGTATAAGTGAAATCATATGATAATGGTCTTTCTCTGATTGACTTATTTCGCTTAGCATAATACCCTCCAGTTTGATCCATGTCAATGAAATGGTAAGATTTCATCCTTTCTGATGCCTGAAATATTCTACTGTGTATATACACCATATCTTTTTTATCCATTCATCTGTTGATGGACATCTGGACTCTTTCCATAGTTTGGCTATTGTGGACATTGCTGCTTTCAACATTGGGGTGCCAGAGCCCCTTCAGTCACAACATTTGTGTCTTTTGGTTAAATATCTAGTACTGCAATTTCTGGGTCATAGGATAGCTCTATTTTTAACTTCTTGAGGAAACTCCATACTGTTTTCCAGAATGGCTATACCAGCTTACATTCCTACCAATAGGGTAAGGAATAGGTTTCCCCTTTCTCCTCATCCTTGCCAACATTTGTTGTTTCCTGGCTTGTTAATTTTAGCCATTCCGATCAGTGTGAGGTGGTATTTTGTTGTGGTTTTGATTTGTATTTTCCTAATGATGAGTAATGGTGAGTATTTTTCATGTGTCTGTTGACCATTTGTATGTCTTCTTTGGAGAATGTTCTTTATAAACTTGGATACTAGCTCTTTATCTGATAAGACATTAACAAATATCTTCTCCCATTCTGTAGGTGGTCTTTTGGTTTTGTCAACTATTTTCTTTGCTGTGCAAAAGCTTTTTATCTTGATAAAGTCCCAATAGTTCATTTCTGCTTTTATTTCCCATGCCTTGGAGATGTGTCTAGCAAGAAGTTGCTATGGCCGATGTTGAAGAGGTTATTGCCTATGTTCTCCTCTAGGATTTTGATGGATTCCTGTTTCACATTGAGGCCTTTCATCCATTTTGAGTCCATCCTTTCATCCATCTTTGTGTGTGGTGTAAGGAAATGGTCCAGTTTCATTCTTTTCTGTGGGGCTGTCCAATTTTCCCAACACCATTTGTTGAAGAGACTGTCTTTTTTCCATTGGCTATTCCTTCCTGCTTTTTTTCCATTGGATATTCTTTCCTGCTTTGTTGAAGATTAGTTGACCATAGAGTTGAGGGTCCATTTCTGGTTTTTTGTTTTTTGTTTTTTTCTTTCCAGGTGAGTAGTGGTGATAGAAGTCAAGGTTGTCATTTCATCTTTTAGGTTTTTCTGGTCATCTAGTTGGTACATTATAGGAAAGAAAAGATAAAACAGTGCTGTCCTTGGCTAGTGATATTGGTAGTTGGGTAGATGGGTAGTTGTATTGTTGTCTGCAGAACCATTAACATGTGTTTGCCCATTTAGTGCCATCCATGTCAGTGGGATGCTTTTGCTTTCATGAGATGATCAGCTGGAAACGTGGGTTGAATCTATAAAACCAGATATTGGATTCCCCTCTTAATTAAAGCTCCCATGTCAATGTGACCACAATAGAACCTCTAACTTCTCTATAGTGCTTCTCACTTTGTATTGCAAAGATGTTTCCCTTAGACTGTCTTGAGTTCTTCAAGCACAGAGACAGAGACAGACTATTCCTTTTTAAATCTCTGGATTCTCAGTGTATAGTCTGATGCCTAATGAATTAGGAAAATGTGCTCTCATTTGCAATATGATAATTTTCTAGCAATAATGTCAATAATTACTTAGGCTTTTATTTAGGATCAGCACTTGAGATTCTATTAATTTGACAGGCTTAATCCTGAGGATTTATTCACTTATCCACATTTATTTAAGAGTTATTATATTTAGGTTGGATTGATCCACCATTTCTCTTTCCTCTTCTATGGCTAATGTCCATTTTGAGTAGTTGGAGTCTGTGCCAACTGTTGTTAAAAATGTAACTATCATCCCTGGTTTCAGGCATTTGCAGCAGGTGCTGGATTTATCCAATTTGCCAATAGGCTTTGTTTTTCATATACATATATATGTATATATACATATATATGTATGTCCCATAAATCCAAGCCTGCATATTCATAGAGTTGTCACACTAATGGCACATAAACACTGTCCCTCTTGGGCTTCAATGTGAATTTTCTGAATTTTATCCCCTGCCTCTTAAATTTTCAGGTGAAAGAGTTATTATATAGGGAGTTGTTCACGGAGCAAAAGAGGCAATGAAACTTGACATACTCCTATAATACATAATTGGTTACCCAAAATGGTGATATTTCTACAAGTGCAAATCTCCCTTGATGAATGTGAAAACATCTTTTTTTATATCTCTAATTGTATTCTTTGTACTTGTGTAAATCTCATGCTGTCTTTGTTGTTTTATTTTCTGCTTCCTAATTTTCTTTCCACTGGAGAAAGGAAGCTGTTGTAAAATAGTAAAGTAAGAGTTTTTGCTCATTGACCAGGAATTTAAGATCAGTGAAATATTTTATAATTAAAGTGTTATAGTAAAATTTGTATGTATTGACTAAAAGTAGTGGTGGTAGGAATACAAACAGTTTTCAAGTCTGGGTTTTGGTTTTGAGGCCTGTTTGTGAGCTGCAGGTTCCTAGAGTCATGAATAGAAGTGGGAAACACAACATATCATCTTAAATGGGTGCAAAGATATTTTTAATAAACTCCAGGTTTTTCTGATTTCATCA